>NC_055992.1:157653515-159079140 GCF_018446385.1 Zingiber officinale | reverse complement strand
GAATTTTGATTTTAATTTAGATTTATATTTTAGTTTTTGATCTGATTTATTCAAGTTTATATAATGTATTTTATCTTTAGGTATATAGAATTGATTAAGTCCTACTTGCATGGTTAAGCACGCTTTCGGGACCCAAGCTTGTTTAGTTGCTTTGTGTTGGATTAATAATGATTTAAAGGTTTTGTTTGAGTTTGACTTATATCCAAGTCCGGTTTTATTATAGCATGCCTTTTGGTTATTTAGAATTAAATCTAAATTTTTAGATCTTGTTGTGAATTTTTCCAACAATTCTTTCAACTTATTAATTTCATTTTTTAATGATAAATTCTCCTCCTCAAGTATTCGATCTTGAGTTGGATTCGAATTTTTTAATTGTTCCTTGAGGTTTTGATTTTTCTCAAGAAGCGATTTATTTTTATTTTCCAATTTAACTAATTTTTTATTTAAACACGAGATAATTCTAAAGAATTTACGATTTAAGTTTAGGTATACCTCTTCGGAACCTTCGGAAACGAGTGCGGACTCGTGGCTCGATTCGGTTCGGACCCGCCTTCCGATTCCTCCGATTCGTCTTCCGTTTCACCTTCGCGTCAGCGTGAGATGACTTTGGTGCTTTGCCTTTCTCCCTCCGATTCGAGGAGGAATCGTCTCATGTTGCTTTGAGGGCTTTCTTCTTTGTTGACTTTGGTTTGTCAAGTTTCAATCTTGGGCATTCGTTCTTGTAGTGCCCCTTTTTGTTACATCCGAAACATGTGACATTTCTTGAGTCGGCTGGCGAACTGATCTTCTGAAGATCCTGTTTGCTGAAGCTTCTCTTTTTCCTGGTGAACATTTTCCTTACCAAGTTCACCAGGTGTTCTTCGTCTTCAGAGTTTTGATCGGAATCTTCTTCAGATTCGGGCTTGTTCTTCTTTTCTTTAGAGGAACCTGCAAATAAAGCTACACCTTTCTCGACCCCGGCGTTAGTTTGCTCATGCAGTTCTAATTCACAAAAGAGTTCATCCAATTTTAATTTAGATAAATTTTTCAAAATTTTGTAGGCATCTACGATTGATGCCCACAAATTGTTTCGCGGAAAAGCATTTAACGCGTACCTGATTAAGTCTCGGTTCTCCATTTGGTGGCCAATCGCGTGGAGACCGTTGAGGATATCTTTGACCCTCGCGTGGAGCTGACTTGCCGTTTCTCCTTCCTGCATTTTTATATTAAAAATTTTATTTAACAGCAAATCTCTTTTTGTTACCTTCGCATCGCTTGTTCCTTCGTGTAGCTCGATCAGTTTATCCCAAAGCTCCTTAGCGTTTTGATGCGGTCCGACTCGGTTCAGTTCTTCTCGTGTTAGTCCGCAGTGTAGAGTATTGATGGCTTTGTTTTCAATTGATGCCTTTTTCTTTATATCATTTGTCCAGTCTTCAGGGTCTACTATGTTCCCAGAGTTGTCTACTGGAATTTTGTAAGCCCTTGTGACGCTCATCCATTGGTCGTAGTCTGTCTTCATGTAGACCTCCATTCTTCTTTTCCAGTATGAAAAGTCATCCCCGTTGAATAGGGGAGGACGTACTGTGCTGAAGCCTTCTTGTTGAGACATCTTATCCTGCACACACTAAATTAACTGGAAAAAAATCCCAAGACTTCGTCTTGGATTAGCAGTGCAGGAGAAAATAGAAACTCTAAGTTAGTGTTGTACCAATTTAGATTTTAAATGCAACGAGAAAAAAAAATCTTCCAAAAAGATAATAATATCAGTTTGGAATTGAAAAAAAAATGATTTCACCCCCTGTCTGATTGGTGGTTGCACCAAATCAGAGCGGTACCTGCTCTGATACCACTTGTAAGACCGTTAGATTCGATAGAGGGGGGGTGAATATCGATTCGAAAATCTCGAGTTAAAACGCAGCGGAAAAGTAAGGAAGTAAAGAAATGAACACGGTTGATTTTTACTTCGTTCGGAGCCTGTGACGACTCCTACTCGAAGGCCCGTACTCCTTGAGTACTTTCGTTGGGCAATTCACTAGCAATTCGAATAATTACAATTTACGTACAAATATTGCTAATGAAAAGAAAGAAAACAAAGCTAACCGACAAACAATGAATTAAAAAGAGAGCCGGAGTGAGTCGTCGGAGCTTTGTGAACGTTGTTGGAGCGCAGAGCAGCAGAGTGATTGGACTCAGAGTTCTCAGAAGACTGTTGTATTGAAGCTCCTGCCTGGGGCTTCTTTTATATGCTGCTCCGGGCGCCTGGATCCCTTCCGGGCGCCTGGAGTGTGACGTAACACTCCCAACCAGCATGCTCCAAGTGTCAACGTCGTCCTGGGGATAAAATTTGCCTCCGGGCGCCTGGATCCCTTCCAGGCGCCCGGACTTCCAGGCGCCCGGAGCCATTCCGGGCGCCCGGACCCTCACTGTTCCCTACCTGCAAAACAGTGTTAGTCCGAGGCAAATAAACCCTGCAGCACAGTTTGTTAGCACATTTTTACAGATACGCTAAGTAATAAAAATTAGCATCAAGAGTATGACTTAGATTCCGTCTTTCCGAGACCGGAATCTAGTCACGATCTCGACTTAGATATCCGAAATGGATCTAAGCCGGATCGACGCCTAATGTTCCCTTCCCGGGAACGCGTCCTCACAGTCACTCCCCTCCAGTGACTTACCTCACTTACCTGCCAGACGTCCGGTCAGCCCGTCGACCCGTCTGGACTTCTCGCCAAGCGTCCGGTCAGCCCGTCGACCCGCTTGGACTTCTCGCCAGCTATCCGGTCAGCCCGTCGACCTAGCTGGACTTCTCGCCAAGCGTCCGGTCATCCCGTCGACCCGCTTGGACTTCTCGCCAGCTATCCGGTCAGCCCGTCGACCTAGCTGGACTTTTCCTGCACACTTGATCAAAGTGTCAGACAACAACACAACTAACTTAACCTATTTGTCATTCATCAAAACCTGGGTTAGACCGTTAGTGCTACCCGCACCAACAGATACAAGCATTCACCCACCAAAGTTCGAGGGAGACTTCACACAATGGAAACGTTGAATGGAGGTATTCTTCAAAACAGATTTCGATATTCTTTTAACAATGAAATATGGTTTTATAATTCCAAAAGACAAAGAAGAATATCAGTGGACGAAGAAGGAACAAGCTGACTTCGTAGCGAACGGGAAAGCAGAATTCTATCTGCTCAATGTTCTTCCGCCCCAGGAGGTCAATCGAGTCGACAGCTACGACTCAGTAAAAGAACTTTGGGAGAAGTTCCTGGAACTACACGAAGGAACTTTCGAAACAAAGCTTGCGAGACGGGACGTGCTCTAGAATCAACTGACGAACCTCCAGATGGAAGAAGGAGAGTCAGTAACACAACTACACGGAAGAATCAAGGAGCTGATAACTGGACTAACAAACCTCGGAGAAACGGTAACGAATCAGGACGCACAAAGGTATGCTTTAAATGTGTTCCCAAGAGCACCCGAATGAACAACAATAGTAGACTCCTACTATATATCCAAGGATCTCGAGGTAAGTATCTTAGAAAGTCTTTTCTCTACTTTCGAATTACACGAATATCGGTAATAAGGAAAGGACCAAGTCAGAACATTGCCCTGAAAGCAAGAATCAACGATTCAGACTCCGAAGAATCAATTGATGAAAACGAAGCAACTCTAATGGTAAGAAAGTTCAATAAATTTATTAAGTCTAATAAATTCAAATCGCAGATGAAGAGGGATTACCGAAACAAAAAGAAGGTCTGATGCTACAACTGCAACGAAGAAGGACACATCAAAGATGAATGTCCTAAGCTAAAGAAAAAGGAAAAGGGAAAGTATAAAAGACCAACATCCTCCAAACACAAGACCCTGAAAGCCTCGTGGGACAAGTCGTCATCCTCTGAATCTGAAATCGAAGCATACGCTGGACTAGCCCTAATGTCAATCCATCAAGAAGAAGATGAGACAATCTCAGACATGAGCATAGATGAAGGGGAAGGAACATCGAAAGAAAGCAGCGATGAAGGGAGAGCATCAGAAATTGAGGTAAGTGAGGTGCGTGCTCTTTCTCCCAAGTAGTCCTTTAACTTTATTAAAATTCTTACTAAAGATCTAGTGAAATTAGAAAAGGAAAATGCTGAGTTAAAATTGAACTTAGCAAAAGCATGTCCTCTACAATTGTATGATAATCTAAAATTAGAAAATAAAAAATTGAAAATTGAAATTGAAAAATTAAAAAATGACCATGCATGCTTGAATAACTTTCAAAAATCAAAACTTAGAATTTATGGTAAATTAAATTTGTATATTAGACATCACCAAGGACAACTTAGAAAAATTCCTAGAGAATATGTAACCCCCTCCCCCCTCCCAAATTCTTAGTTAACCCAATAGGAAGGAACCTATATTGGGTTCCAAAGTCTTACCTAGATTAAATATTTTTTTTCTAAAGGCTTTCAGAAAAGATTAAATGTTTAAATTCTTTAAAAGGCTTTGTCTAGAAGTGGTTGATGATCCAATAATCAAGAAGGCCTAGTGCCTCGTCACAGCGTGGAAGCTGATTATTGAATTAAATATTTAATTGACAAACTGATAATTAAGCTTATGAAATTAATAAAGATAATGCTTTCAATGTTTGTCAAATTTTTAAAAACTCCATTGTTTTAAATTTCTTTTACTTATTTTTTCTAAAACTTAAATTGTTATATTTTTACCCTATTTTTTGATGTGATTAAAGGGGGAGAAATAGGTATAAGTTTAGGGGAAGTAGGAGGAGTTAGGATTTTATCAAAATATTCTAAATTTTTGATGAATTTTTGCTAACTCTATTTTATAAATCTGAATTTTGATAAATCATAATTAGTGTTGCAAATTCTTTTGCAAACTTTATACTTAAAATATTTTATTTGTAATTTCTTTAATTACTAATTGTTTGTTATTATCCTAACTTAAACTTGAGTTGATGCACATCAAAAAGGGGGAGATTGTTGGACCCCGTGATTGTTTTGATATGATCAACCAAGTTAGGTTAGGTCCTGTTTGGTTTTTGATCTCTGTGTCTAAGTGTGCAGGAGCTTAGGAGCACAGGAAATCTAGCGGAAGACGTAACTAGCGAGAATGATGGCACGAGAAGGGAGCCGACGGGCTTGGTGCATCCGATGGACGAAAGGGCTACGGAAGAGCACACCAGTGGACAAGAAGAACGTACACGACGTTCGAGAAGCGAGAAGCCGGAGCGAAAGCTTGCTCCAGGAGAAGACTGGAAACTGGGTTCAGGCCGGGTGAGCCCTATTCCGGTGGTCAAAATCACCCAGGAGATCGCAGCAGCAAAGGAGCGAAGTGGAGCTGTAAATACTGGTGGAGGCGCCTTCAAAGGCTGTTGAAGGCGCCTTCGATGAACAGTGCAAAGACACCTTCCAAGGCTATGGAAGGCGCCTTCGGCCAGTCAAACTAGTCGTTTGCAAGTGGATAAAGCTTTATCCACTTGCCACACTAGAGGCGCCTTCCAAGCCCTTTGGAGGTGCCTTCAACGTTCGAATGAGATTTATCAGGGGCTATAAAAGACCCCTAGACCTAGGAAATGAATAACAATGAGAGAACAACTATTGTAATCAATTCCTAGTCCTTTCTAAGCTTTTCAAGAGTGTAAGAGGTTTCTCCGCCTACAGAGAAGGAGATTTTTCTAGTAGAGCTTTGCAATTGCCTTAGATTAACAACCACCTAGGATGTAACCAAGTTAAATATGTTTGCCTCTTTTCTTTTTAAATTAGTTGCTCATAATTTCAGTTTATTTTAATTATTATATTGCTACTAATCTTTGTTGGAAAGAAGGGAAAGGTTTTATTTTTGTTTACAGATGTTGCGCCCTCTCACCGGCCCCGCCGCTACGCCAACACCCCTTACCTACGAATACACTATTCTTCGTAAGTACAAAATTGCTTGACTGGAACACTAGTTTGAAATCAGATTTAACAAGTGCTGATCCAGAAACTAGGTTCTGTTGGTGCGGGAAGCATCCGACGATCGAACCGTTATTTTGATAATGGCAAAGGAATTCAAAGTTAAGGTTATGTTGTTATCTAACAAGGTTCATGGAGCTTGCAGGAAAGTCCTAAGTGATACTTAGGCAAAAGTCCTAGCTGCGGTTAGGCAGGTGGAAAACCCTAGGGGGTGGTAACCCTAGGTCATAGGGGGCGGTAACCCTATGCGGAAAGGCTTGGCGGGTCAAGGGCATCAGGCAAAAGTCCTAGGGGGTGGTAACCCTAGGTGGAAAGTCCTGGTGTCGCGAACCAGGTGGAAGACTGGATGAGCCGGGAAGCGGGAGTCCACCAGAAAGTCCGGAAGTATCGAGTGCCGAGCAAAAGTCCAGTCGATCTGGAGGATCGAGCTGGCATTAGGTAAACTCTCCTGAGAGGAGTAGGTGAGGACGCGTTCCCCGCAGAGGGAACAGTAAGCGTCGGGTCGACCTAGGGTCTTCCGGTCGGAAATCCGAAGTCAGACCCGGACAATCTGGAGACTGCCAAATCTATTTCTATATCTTATCGTTTGTGCTCTAACTCTGTTTTGCAGGAACCTAATATTTTTATGCAGGGTTAGGTCTGACCGGGATCGGTCGACCGAACCCTCAAGCCAGCAGATCAAACTTCCAGAGATTGGACCAGGCTCGACCAAAGCATCGATCGACCGAACCTTGGGATCGGTCGACCAAACCAAGGATCAGCGTCGACTGGATCAGGCCAGGTTGATCGGGTCAGAGGAGCTGATCGGTCGACCAAACGAGGGGATCGGTCAACCGAACCGAGGATGAGACTTGATCAGATCGAAGCGGAGCAAGCGGATCGGATGGGAGAAGACCGTCTGATAGGTCGACCGAACGCAGGGATCGGTCGACCGGTCCGCCTCGGGTCAAGCATGATCCCGAAACTTGGGGATCTGGATCAGTCTCACAGAGCCTATAAAAAGGAGCCTCGGAAGCAACCGAAAAGTATCACGAACAGAAGAACCTGTGCTCCTCCGTGCACTGCTACAAACGCTCCAACAACGCTCTGCTACTCCAACGAATTACAACTCTAAATTTCTTTGTTCTCGTTTCGTTGGTATAGCTTTTATTTTACTTGCACTTAACTGTAATTCAAATTGTAATCATCTTTTTGATACTATAGTTGTTGCCCACTGAAAGCGATCAACGATCGCAGGCCTTGGAGTAGGAGTCGTCCTAGGCTCCGAACGTAAACTCTTGGTGTCCTCTGTCTTCTGTGTGTTTTTGCTTGTTCCGCTTATCTTTCCGCTGCTTTAACTCGATACGCTTTTCTTACGATTCTGAAACGTAGTGAAATAGCCACGAGCGCTATTTAACCCCCCCCCCCCTCTAGCGCTTTCGATCCAACAGGTTCTTCCTGATGTCGAGAACATAGAGCACATCAATGAGCGTTAGCTCTTTCCCAGATATCATTTTCAGAACAACCTTCCCGAGTCCGACAATCGGGGATGTCGTGAAATTGCCCATATAAAGCTTTCTTCTACTTATCCTAGTATACTTAGAGAACATCGCCTTGTCAAAACAAATATGACGTGTAGCTCCAATATCGATCCACCACTGCTTCGGATTGTCCGTCACCGTGTTGGCTTCAAACACGACCGCAGTGAGATCCAATTCCATGTCGTCAGAAGTTACGATCTGGTTTGCAGCATCCTTCTGACTTTTGGTTGGTTTCTTTGAGCGTTTGCAGTCTTTGAACATGTGTATTGGCTTTCCGCAGTTGTAGCATGTGCCCTTGAATTTCTTGTCTTGAGTCTTCTTTTTGGATTGGTTTGGCTTTTGGCTCAGCTAGGTTTGACATCTCGTCAACTGCCAGCTTTGTTCCTCTAGAGTCGGACATCTTTCGATTATCTTCCTCAATTCGTAGCCTTACGATTAGGTCTTTAAGTCACATCTCCTTTTTCTTGTGATTCAGGTAATTTTTGAAATCCCACGATGGAGGGAGTTTCTCGATTACCGCGGCTACTTTGAATGACTCGTTCAACTTCATGCCTTCGACATCCAGATCATACATTATCAGTTGCATGTCTTGGACTTGAGATGTCACGCTCTTGGAATCCATCATCTTGAAATCCAGAAACCCTTCGACGATGAATTTCTTCAATCCGACATTTTCGGTTTTGTATTTCTTTTCAAGTGATTCCCACAGAGATTTTGTCGTTTTTATCGAACAATACACATTATACAACGTGTTGTCCAATGTGTTGAGAACGTAGTTGTGGCACAGGAAATCTTCGTGCATCCACATATCGCATGCAACCTTATTATCGGACTTTTCTTCCGTAGCAACTGGCATGTCTTAATGCAGAAATCGTACGAGCTTTAGTATTGTCAAGTGGAACAACATCTTTTGCTGCCATCGTTTGAAATCGATTCCGTTGAACTTCTCCGGATTTTCTCCGTGTGGAATGGCAGTCGAACCGTCGTTGATCCCAGCCATCAGTTTTCACGATTAGAATTCGTCTTAAAACTATTGGGAACTTTGTATTGGTGCAATCTGAGCGCGGGCAGAATGACAGTATACCATCGTTTTGACGAAGTCGAGGCTAGAGTTAGACTCTATCTCTTTAAGACGAATTTGCCCCCATACGGTGCTCACAGAACATGTCAATCGTCTCCCAAAATATAACGACTTTATCTTGCAATAGTAGCATTGCAAATCGCAAGACCTCCGAACCATGAAGAAGGCTTCTCGAACTCTCCAATGCAAGTATGGAATGCAATGCTTTCTTTCCTTGGAAGGAATTGAGTGAGTGAAATGAGAATGTGAGGACTTTATTTATACTAAATGAAGGGGTATAAGAACTTCTTAGTTTAATTAGATCTCATCCATCCATTTTAAATTGGATGATGTAGATCGCATCCTTTTCTATGAGGCACACTACCTATTCATAAGATGTCATCCTTTAACTATCTAAAAGACACTTTAAACCTTTTAATTTCTCATTTATAATTTTTAACACCATCAACCTCCAAGCCAGGATCAATTCGCCTAATTTATCATCTTCTTCTCATTCAGACAGGATCAATTCGTATATTTTGATAAAAGCTTTTAAATTACAAGAGACAAATAGTTTAGGATAAATTCCAAAAGGATGCTCCTTCATCATTCGATCATAATTATTTGATTTATTATTAATATATTAATTCCATCTATATTTTTCATAAAATTTGTCATTTACCTACTAAAAATACATTGGAAGCTAACATGTAAACAAGACTCGTCTTACAAACTGATCATATGAATCTTACCCAAACATTATATTTATCTTGCCTAATCAATACTATTTTATCTCATTGCAAATGCAAGGTACTTCATCTTGACTCACTTGTGACACAAGCTCAATAAGTTATGGTCCCTTGATAATGTCACATTTAATTTGTTTATCAAGGTGGATATTCAAGCTAAGCTCAAGCTTCGTTTATGTGCCAAAGCATTTTAGGGCCAATGGATATGAGTGTCAAAGAGTCTTTTGATGGAAGCAGTGGCGACTCAAGTGGAACACTAGGGACTTAATTTATTAGAGGCAACGGAGCAAATTTATGCTTGATGACACAATGCACTGAACACAACGTATCACTGAAAGGGATGAGCGCAAATGAGAACAATAAAGCTGATGGTGCAACTTATTCCAAGAAATCAATAATATCAACATATATTTAAGTCAAAAAACAGTGTATAAACTATAGATTCACTCCTTGCTATTTTTCCTCTGAAAAAATTATTTATTATAAATACGTGCATGCTAAACTTAAAACCGAGTCAAACTAACATAACTTCTTCCACTCTCTTTGAATTCATATACTGGGAGAGGTGCAACTTTTCCACTTCCATCTAGAACGAGAAAAACATTAATTATGTTAAATTCAACACAGTATGAGGTGGTTAGACGTCGTGATCAAAGACTAAAATTATATGATGAAGTCGAGCACGGGTACATATGGACCGGCTTTGCAATTTGCATATTGCTTTTGGAATTAACACGCTAGAAATTAATTAATGAAGAGGATTTAACTAAATACAATTATATATCTCGTAGGGTTTGTGCCTTCCCCATTCACAGCACAAGCACAAGCACAAGGACAAGCAGAAGCTTCCTGCCATCAACTTCAAGGTTTATTTCATCCCAATCATCCGCCTGCATTTCTCATCATTTACTGTATATTTGTAGCCTAATTACTTACGTAACTAAATATTGGAAAGTGGTGGGCTCTTAAAAGCTAGGTTTCTTGGAAGAGAAATGAATTAGTATAATGACTTTTGTGTTGAAACATACATCATCGTGAACTTATTCTATCTAGATACATGAATTAATATTCATATTTCACTTGGTTCATGTACATAAAACATTTATGGTTTATGTATTCAAGTTTAATTCAACTTTTAACAACTAATCCACTTATAATTAATTAAGCTGTGCGTGATTAACATGGCATTAGGAAAGTGATTATTTGCCACAAGGCAAACTCCACTAGCTGCAAAAACCCTGGACGTCCATTTCTGTGTGCTCGCCACATCCTCGACCAAGCTCTTTGCAGGGTGAGAGATTTCCCACAAACTTTTTGCGCGCATGGTGTTGGTAGGGCCTTCTCTTCGATCCCGATCTCTGTTTGCGTGTGTTATTAATATTTAATGTTCTCGATGTAGGTTATAGGGTCGATCAATGATGGCGGCTAAGTTTCTGGTAGCAGTTCTGATCGTCTTAATGATCTCCGGCGAAGAGGTCGCCGGAAGTACAGGAGCGCCGCCTCCGGTGTCTGATGCATATCTCCAGCGTGTGGCTCGCTCGCTGAAGAAGTACGTCGATCCGCTGCCGGCGATGCCCAAGACCTACGGGTATGCCGTTGAGGACGGCCGGCCCAAGCCCATCGCTCTCACCGTCGGCATGTACGAGAAGAAATGGGTAATCTCGATGAATAATTTATATTAATTTATAACGAATTTTTTTATTTTATGTGCGTAGTTTTGAATAATAGTCAAAGATGAATATTTTAATTATCGTAGTGGTATTTAGGGAATATAAGTAAAATATGTGGAGCGAAATGAAAAAAAGGATGTTCAAACTCTGCAGAAATTCCACCGGGATTTGCCGGTGACGACGGTGTTCGTGTACGGCACGAGCCGCCGGGCAGCCAGTTATCCCGGTCCGGCCATCGAGGCGCTGCAGGGGGTGCCGCTCAACGTGACGTGGGAAAACCACCTCCCCGAGCGCCACATCCTCCCATGGGACCCCACGATCCCCGCCGCCATCCCCAAGCACGGCGGCGTGCCCGCCGTAGTACACCTCCACGGCGGCGTCAACGGTCCCCGGTCCGACGGCAGCGCCTTCGCCTGGTTCACCTCCGGCTTCCGCGAGGCGGGCCCCGCGTGGTCGGAGGCCACGTACCACTACCCCAACGTGCAGCACCCGGGCAACCTCTGGTACCACGATCACGCCCTCGGCCTCACCCGCGCCAACATACTCGCCGGCCTCGTCGGCACCTACACCATTCGTAACCTCCCGGTGGAGACCCCCTTCGGCCTCCCCTCCGGCCGCCACTTCGACCGCCACCTCGTCATTAGTGACCGCAGCTTCTACGAGGACGGCTCCCTCTACATGAACTACACGGGCAACGTTCCCTCCGTGCACCCGGAGTGGCAGCCGGAGTACTTCGGCGAGGTCATCGTCGTCAACGGCAAGGCCTGGCCCTACCTCGCCGTCCTCCGCCGAAAGTACCGCTTCCGCATCCTCAACAGCAGCAACGCACGCTACTTCAATCTCTCCCTCTCCGACGGCCTCCCCTTCACCGTCATCGGCTCCGACGTCACTTACCACAACAAGCCTGTCACGGCCCCCAGCATCCTCATCGCACCGGCCGAGATTTACGACGTAGTCATCGACTTTGCGAAGTCGGAGACCTCCGCCGTCCGGCTGACCAACAGCGCGCCGTATCCATTCCCTGGCGGCGACCCGCCCAACATGCACAGCAGCAAGGTTTAAATTATTCTAATAATTTTATTATAATTATTCTCTGAATTTGATAATTTCATCCGATCAATTTTGATAATTCTATTTTATCTCTTTTAAGATTATGAAATTCGTCATCTCGCCGAAGAAGACTGCTGACGACTCAAGGATTCCGGCAAAGTTAGTCGATTACCCAGTGGCCAACGTGAAGGACGCCATAAAAAAGAGGTACATCGTGTTGTATGAATACCAGATGGCGTCGGGCGAGCCGACCCACCTGTACATCAACGGAAAAAGATTGGAGGACCCGGCGACGGAGACGCCGAGGCCGGGAAGCACGGAGGTGTGGCAGGTGATCAACCTGACCGAGGACAACCACCCGCTGCACTTGCACCTCGCCACATTTCAGGCGGCGAGGGTGAGAGGGCTGGTGGCGCTGGAGGCATTCAAGGCGTGCATGCGGGAGAAGAACGACGCGGTGAAGTGCGACGTGAAGAAGCACGCAACGGGGCCGGTGACGGCGGTGCCGGAGCACGAGAGAACGTGGAAGAACATCGTGAAGATTGCACCGGGGAGCATGACCACCATCGTCGTGCAGTTCAAGCTCATCGATAGGGACGAACCCTACCCTTTCGATGCCACGGGTGAGCCAGGTTACGTCTACCATTGCCATGTAAGGAATCAAATTCAGATCACATTCATCATAATTATATCAGTTATAGGAATTACTATTGATTTGTGCATGCAGATTCTTGATCATGAAGACAATGTGATGATTCGACCTCTAATTCTGAAATATTAAAGAACCAAATTAAAGGATCTTCTTCATGCGCACGTCAATTAATGATTCACGTTTCATTTTGTGTTTTGGTTAAATCAATAGGTTACTCGTGGTGTGTTTCATGGCTTCATTTTTTTTTTTTTTTTTTTTTTTTGATAATTCAGGCATTCTTCCTTTCAAACCGATCGACTGAGTGATCGATCATGTCCCAGGTTCCTTGATTCACATTGAGGCATAAAAAACTAATGGTGTATTGTCCACTTGAAATTTGTATTCATCTTGAATTGTGAGCAATGCAATTATAATGTGTAAAACTATTGTTTCTCAAAATGTGTTGTATTCATGCTTGGACATCGTGTATGATCTTGTCGGGAAGCGGTGGAGAGTGGACTGAATTAAGGTAAAGCGGTGGAGAGCGGATTGAAGGTGAACGGGCTGGAATACTAACTATGAATGAGACCTTGACTCAAGAACTCCGGAAATCGCCTGTAATCACTAGCAAAAGGAGGTCGAGGGGTCTCTGACGTAGTTATTCTAATGATCAAGTCAAAAAACAACGGAAACAAAGCAGTGGTGCACCAAATGGAAGAAAATATGAGATGTGAGCGTAAAACGGCGAGCAAAGTCTCGTGCGGATTTGATAGAGCCAGAAGTGAGACCGATAGAGAGTTTACTTGATCGGTAAAGGTCGAACAAGAGAGGATGGGGAGTAGAGCCCCGTGCTGGCCTGGTAAAGTTGTGAGTGGGGCCTGTAGAGAACTTGTCTGATTGGCAATCGGATAGACTCTCTATAAACCAATCAAGAGAGAACAGGGAACAAAACCCCGTCCGGGTCCGACAGAACTAGGAGTGGAGCTTATAGAGAGCCTATCCGATTGGTGGAAATCGATCGAGAGAGAATGAAGAGCGGAGTCTCGTGTGGGTCTAGTAAAGCAGGGAGTGGGATCCATGGAGAGCCTATCCGATGGCCTTGTGCAGGTCCAATAGAGCTAGGAGTGAGGTTGAAAGTATGTCCCATCGTCAGAAATCAATCGGGAGAAGGAGGTCCTGCTAAACCAATTATTCAAATTTTATAACCTTTTTTTAACTTTGACTAACACTCGTACTACCCCGTTAACCACCTGAGCTCCACTTCTATTCACCGCATCAGCATATATAACATAATGTATATGTGTTAAAGTACACATTAAAAAAAGTTTGATTCACTACCTTAATGGCTCCACTAGTGTCAGCTCTGTAGATATAGAGGAAGATAAATACAGATACATTTAAGCATTAGGCTCATGGTGGGGGTAAGCCCTAAGTCGTTAATGATAGGATCGAGTAGCGCGATAGAGGGGGAGGGGGAGGGGGGGGGGGGTGAATATCGCTTCTTTATAAAATTATTCTTTTCTTTTTAAGTCAGAATTGTGCAGCGGAAAATAAGAAAGGAGACACAATCGTTTACTTCGTTCGGAGCCTAAATCGACTCCTACTCGAAGGCTCGCGGTCCTTGACCGCACCAATGGGCAAAACACTAAAACCCTTCTCTTCGAACTCCTCGGAGAGAAGCAGATCGTACAAGTACAATAGAATAAGATAGTAACAAATCTACTATCTTATTAGCAATTAAGTATAAAACAAAAAACAAGTATACCGACAAATGAATGGAAGATGTAGTGTAGGTCGGTTCTTCCAAATGACGTAGCTTTGCACTGAAGATGAGTCGCTCGCAGAGTAGTAACTTGTGATCAGAAAGTTCTTTTTTTTTTTTGCCTCTGTCTTCGAGTCTGAATTTATAGGTGGACTGAGGTTCGGTCGACCGATCCCTCAGTTCGGTCGATCGAACCAGCTCCGCTCACCCACAGCTGGAGTCTGACGTTGGCTCGTAAATTCTGCATTAACTGGCCTTCAATGGTTCGGTCGACCGAACCCTTTTATCGGTCGACCGAACAAGGTTTTCCCTTGTTCGCTGAAATCTGCCAAGATCACCCTTTAATGCTGATTGGATCGGTCGACCGATCCTCTGGTTCGGTCGATCGATCAGCCTTTCTTTCCTTTGCTTGCTGATTCGGTGCTGATGAACTGGCTTGCTGAGTCACTATAGTTTGGTCGACCGATCTTCTGGATCGGTCGACCGATCTTCTGGATCGGTCGATCGATCTTCTAGTTCGGTCGCTCGATCAGGCTTTTGACTAGACTGAACTCTGCTTTGCCTGATCTGAACTGATCTCTGGTCTGAGTCAATATGGTTCGATCGACGAAACCTCCTGTTCGGTCGACCGATCAGGCTGAATCTGCAAAAAACAGAGTTTAAACAATATTCCTGCAAAACAAGTGTTAGCACAGTAATATAATGCATGAGTAATATAGACAGTAGAGCTGTCTTGATCTCAACTTGGAAACCTTCCCGGTTTCTTCAGTTGGATCAGCGACCTAAGGTTGTTCCCTCTGGGAACCCGACCTCACTGTCGCTCCTCCAGTTTGCTTACCTCAACCTACCTGCCAAACTTTGATCCTCCAGATCCAGTTTGGACTTTTCACTCAGCCTTGATCGGCTCCCCAGGACTTTTCTCTTGATCTTCAGTCATCCAAACTTCTCGATCATACCGCCAAGCATTGGGTCCCCTTGACCTGCTTGGACTTGCACCTAGGTTCCACGATCTACTAAGACTTTTCTGCTTAGCCTCCAGCTAGGACTTTCTCAGTTGAGTAAACATCCTGCACACTCAGTCAACTTGTTAGATCATAACAAGATTTAACTTGAACCTTTGACAACATCAAAACTCAGGTTTGATTCTGGTGCAGTTTGCACCAACAATCTCCCGCTTTTTGATGTTTGGCAACCAAGGTTCAAAGTTAAGTTTAAAAATATGCAACAGGTAAATAAACAAGCATACAAATATGCAACAAGTAAATAAGCAAGCAATTTAAATTCTTATTTCTCCCCCTGAAATAAACCTCTCCCCCTGAATGCACTATCTCTCCCCCTTTGACACACATCAAAAATAAGGGAAGACAGAACAAATAAAAATTCAGAAAACTAAATGTTAGAATAAAAAGAAAACTCTTAGTAAAAATAATCATTCAAAAATTTACTAAGGTAAAATAATTTTACTAAGGTAAAAAGTCTAATGAAAAAATTTTACTAAGTTATAAATTTTGAAAAAGATTAATTGAAAAATATTTTTTAAGGAAAAACAATTTTACTAAAGTGTTTTGTAAGTATATCTACTAAGTTAAATATATAATTTTAAACAATTTTGAAATTACACTATAAAAAATTTTGAAAAAGATGTTGAAGAAAACAATTTAGAAAATTAAATTTACTAAATTGAGAAAATTTGTAAAAAAACTAATAAAGTATAAAAATAATTTTTGTAAAGATAACTCCCCCTAAAAATGATATTTATCCTAAAAGTCCAAGCATGGGTAATAAAACTAAGGAAAAAAAGATCCTTATGATGAAATGTCCAACCTTTGTACAATGCTAACTACCATAGGATAGTAGCCATAGACTCAGGTTGGTCAATTTGAGCATTTATAACTAGCAAGGTTTTACTTACTAGTCAACTCAAATTGATCAATGTTTGTTATTTAAAGCCCAGATTTATAGCGATGCACTGACATAAGCATATGAAATCTAGGGTTGGGACCTAAGCATCTCACCCATTCTAAGTTATCAAACAAGGGATCCTACTGTGTTTGTGAGATGCTGGCTCCTAGAACTATAGGATCATGCAATTTTACGGTAAGACCTAGGCTATTCCAGAAAATAAATTTAAAGAATTTTGAAAACAAAAATTTTGAAATGGGGATTTTTACAAAAATAAATTTGAAAAATAGACTAGATAGTAATTTTCATAATCAAAGAACCTATTCTACAAAATTTATCAAAAACTACTAAAGACTGAAAAAAGAAACACTGAAGATTAAACATAGTCATAATTCAAGGTAAGTAATAGATACAACAAGTCACAAAAGATAAATCCTTAAATCACTCATCATCATCCTCATTATCTCTCAGATAATCAAAAATCCTCTGCTGCTCCTTCTGTAATGCATCAGTACGTTCTATCATCTCATGACGAATATCAACAACTTGTCCCTGAAGAGAGCTGTACTGATCATCCATTTTTGTTTCCAATGAGTCAAAGCGACTGAAAATATCATCTCGTAAACAGGTAAAGAAGTCACTAGTTGGAGGAGGAGGAGGAGCATATGAACTGCTTTGAGGAAAATCGAAGAAGGGTGTCATGGCAAATCCAGGATCAATGACCACAGGAGGAGGCGCAGTAACAGGAACCGGATCATCCTCATCAATAGGATCGTCAACAACCGGTGGGATGTAGTGTGGATGTGTTCGTTTGTACACAAGGCCTTCTGCTCTTGTCTTAATCCCAGCCAAGGATAATTGCCTAACCCCGACAAGATTAAAGTCAGACAACTCAATCAACTTGCCTCGATGAACTCCTACTCCGAGATTGGCAATATAAGCAGTGAGATCATGACACTGAATCATATGAACCTTAATTGAAGTATTGTACCCTGAATAGTAAATGATAGATCTGAATACCCAGTAGCCTAGGTCAAAGTCTAGTCTGTGTTTAAGGGCGTACATCAGAAAAAGATGAATTGGACGCAAAACGCCCTGATCTCCAGATGATAAAGGATAAACACAAGACAACCATCTTATAAAAAGCGTTATCTCTTGGACTAAGAGGTACAGTTGACATTTTTTTAGGACGAGGTCCCTCAAAGAAGTCAGCATACATGAGGTCTAAAGTCAGATGAGACAAAGGAGAAGGTAATGGATCAGGAAGAGACTTACTAAAAAAGATACGGTTAACTGACGGTCGGATCCATAGAAATCGAAGAAACATGTCAAGATCAAACAACATGTCTCGAGTAGCAACTCTAGTCCTAAAATGATGGGGATCAAGTTCGCACAAGTTGTGGTAAAATTCCGAACAGAGAATAGGATTGTATGCATGTCTACAAAAGATGACGCTATCAAGTTGGTAGTGTTGATTGATCTCTATGACCTCAGGACAAAAGGTTTGATAGAATTGGAGATCCAAACAACGAGTACCGATAACCTTAAATTTTTTATTAGGAAAGGATAGACGCAATTCTTCGGTAGAAAACCTAGGATCTTGGCTAGGATTAAGAGAGCTAGCCTCTCTTTGTGCAATAGCTCTACTTTTCTCACTATAAAAAATAAATAAAATGCAATAAGTAACTTGTGCAAAAATATTAAAAGGAATAGAATAAAAGGAAGTCACCGAGGCATTTTCGGATGGGAAGAGGCTGGAATCGGCGAATAGTATAGGAGATAGAAGAGTAGAAGAATGGATTTGGATGAGTTGTGAGGGTTGCTAGCTTCTGCTTATATAGAAGATGATCGGTCGACCGATCCCTTAAGTCTCTCGTCCTTTTGACTGGTGAGCAGACGTTCGGTCGACCGATAAAACGGTTCGGTCAACCGGAACTTTAATTTTGGCACGGATACAGGGAAGGTGAAGGTTAGTTGAACAGATGAGAATTATGTTTTCGGTCGACCGATAAAATGGTCCGGTCGACCGAATAATTGAACATTCGTCATGTGGCATATTAAAAGAGTTCGGTTCGGTCGACCGAACCAATTGTTCGGTCGACGGATCTTTAATAATTAATAAATTTTAATTAAGTTTAAAAAAATTTTAATTAATTTTTTAAGTTTAAAAGAATTTTAATTAAGTTTAAAATAATTTTAATTAAGTTTAAAATAATTTTTAAGTAAGTTTAAAATAATTTTAATTAAGTTTAAAATTTTTTTTAATAAGTTTAAAATAATTTAATTAAGTTTAAAATAATTTTTTAAAATAAGTTTAAAGTAATTTTAATTAAGTTTAAAATAATTTTAATTAATTTTAATTAAGTTTAAAATAATTTTAATTAATTTTAATTAAGTTTAAAATAGTTTTAATTAATTTTAATTAAGTTTAAAATAGTTTTAATTAAGTTTAAAATAATTTTTAAGTAAGTTTAAAATAATTTTAATTAAGTTTAATTTTTTTTTTTTAATAAGTTTAAAATAATTTAATTAAGTTTAAAATAATTTTTTAAAATAAGTTTAAAGTAATTTTAATTAAGTTTAAAATAATTTTAAGTAAGTTTAAAATAATTTTGATTAAGTTTAAAAAATTTTTTAATAAGTTTAAAATAATTTAATTAAGTTTAAAATAATTTTTTTAAAATAAATTTAAAGTAATTTTAATTAAGTTTAAAATAATTTTAATTAATTTTAATTAAGTTTAAAATAATTTTAATAATTTTAAAATAATTTTAATTAAGAATAATTTTAATTAATTTTAATTAAGTTTAATTTTTAAGTAAGTTTAAAATAATTTTTAAGTAAGTTTAAAATAATTTTAATTAAGTTTAAAATAATTTTAATTAATTTTTAAGTAAGTTTAAAAGAATTTTAATTAAGTTTAAAATAATTTTTAAGTAAGTTTAAAATAATTTTAATTAAGTTTAAAATAATTTTTAAGTAAGTTTAAAATAATTTTAATTAAGTTTAAAATAATTTTAATTAATTTTAATTAAGTTTAAAATAATTTTTAAGTAAGTTTAATTAATTTTAATTAAGTTTAAAATAATTTTAATTAAGTTTAAAATAATTTTTAAGTAAGTTTAAAATAATTTTAATTAAGTTTAAAATAATTTTTAAGTAAGTTTAAAATAATTTTAATTAAGTTTAAAATAATTAGTAAGTTTAAAATAATTTTAATTAAGTTTAAAATAAATTTTAATTAATTTTAATTAAGTTTAAATTAATTTTAAAATAATTTGGTTTGAATTAGATTAGATTAAAATTAATTTAGTTCAAATTAGAATTAATTTTATTGAAAGAGGTTATTGAACTCATGTTAGATTCAAACTTAGCTTTGGGTTAATCAAGCAGGCGTCCTAAGGATAAGTTTCAGTTCAGTGGCGAGGCATATGACCTACTTGAATATTATTAGACCACTTGCTGAAGACTTTCCAAATTGTTCCTGTCCAAAAAACTTAATACTAAATTTTGATCTAACTAGCCCATGTTTGACTGGGGTAGCTTCGGTCAGATCCACTAAGTCTAGTGCACCAGGTAGAATTCCATATTCAACCTAGACATGCCTTCGACAGAGCTTCATTGACGTACTATCATCCCAATCCATTCCGGTGCTATGTTATAGGGTTTGGTAAACCTTTTTCATCTAACCGTTCTAATAATCCTAATCCTAAGTATTGAGTTTGGTTTAATTAAGTTGATTGGATTGTTTTTCTAGTTGCTCCCCTTGAGTCATAGCTTAGATAAGGTCTATCTAAGTAATGAATTTGACTCTTAGGGACCAAGTAGTGGTTTGGTTTGATTGGTTTGGTTAAGTGTTTTGTTTGAACCCATGCTTGGACTTGACTTCTAACATTTTGACTAATTAGAGACATGTATGATTTGTTCGTTTTGTTTGGTTTATAGCCAAGCCTCGATTTGTTGTACACAGCTCGTTGTGATCCAAGTACCATATTTAGACACTTGGATCCCATTTCGAACCTTTCAAAAGTTTTCTTGAGTCGCTCGACTTGACTTTTCAAATCGAAATTTTCTTCCTGGAGTTTTTCAACTTGAGTCAAAGTTCCGACTTGAACTTGGTTAGTCGAGTCACTCAAGCTAACTTGTTGCTTAAGGTGGTCTATTTCCTTAAGTAACAAGTTATTTTGTTTTTCCGATTTTGCTATTATTTTAAACAAACATTTAATTACTTTAAGTAAATTTGACTTTGAATAAATCGTTACCATATTCGGATCTTTCGATCCGGGGCTTCTATCGGAATCGAGGTCGATCTCGGACTCGTATTCTTCGTCGGACTCGGATTCGGAATCTTCGTTCCTTGCCATAAATGCAAGGTGACTCGAGTGCTTCGTTTGCTCCGTGTCGGATTCGTCAGAAGAGGTTTCGTCCCAAGTCGCTTGAAGTGCCTTCTTCCGTCTTGTCGATTTGGGTTGTTCTTCTTTCCGATTTGGGCATTCGTTTTTGAAATGCCCCTTTTTGTTGCATCCATAACAAATCATTTCTGATTTGTTTTGGATCTGGTTCGGTGGAATCTTTTTGGTATTTCTTCTGAGCTTTTTCTTAGTCAACAATCTTCGGACCATGTTGACTAGTTCTTCTTCGTTTGTTGAATCTGAGTCTGACTCGCTTTCAGACTCGATCTTCGTTTTTGATTTTGTCTCTTTGCTTGAACCTGCATACAAAGCAACTCCTTTTTCGACATGGCTCATGTTAGATTGATCGTGTAATTCCAACTCGCAAAACAATTCATCTAACTTAAGAATTGAAAGATCTTTGGAAACTTTGTATGCATCTACAATTGATGCCCACAAAGCATTCCTCGGAAAGGCGTTCAGAGCGTACCTTATCGTGTCGCGATTTTCGATTTCGTGTCCGATCAGGTGAAGACCGTTGAGGATGTCCTTCAGTCGAGCGTGTAGTTGCGAGGCCGTCTCTCCATATTAAGTAAATTATTTAAAAGAAGATCTCGTTTGTTTACCTTTGAGTCGTCGGTTCCTTCGTGTAATTTGATTAGTGAGTCCCACAAGTCTTTGGCGTTGTCATAGGGACCAACTCGGTTCAATTCCTCCATTGTGAGTCCACTGAATGGTGTTGATCGCCTTGTAATTTAGTTGTGCCTCTTTGACCATTTGTGGAGTCCATTCTTCCGGTTCTAGAGTTGTTCCGTCCTTCGTTGGAGGAGTATAACCTTTCAAGATTGTGAACCAGAGCTCGATGTCAGACTTCAGGAAACACTCCATCCTATTCTTCTAGTAGCTAAAGTTTTTTCCTTTGAATAGTGGAGGTCGGACCGTGCTATACCCTTCTTGATATGAATTCGACATCCTTGCAAAGCACAGATAAAAAAAAATATTTCCAAGACTTTTGTCTTGGGATTAGTAGTGCTTGAAAAAATAGAAATAATGAAAAGTAATAAAGAAATTTGAAGAAAAGAAAAGATTTTAAAGATGCTTAGAAAATCGGTTAAGAAATTTCAGAGCTAACCTCGCTCTGATACCAATTGATAGGATCAAGTAGCGCGATAGAGGGGGGGGGGGTCGGGGGGTGAATATCGCTTCTTTTTAAAACTATTCTTTTCTTTTTAAGTCAGAATCGTGCAACGAAAAATAAGAAAGGAGACACAATCGTTTACTTCGTTTGGAGCCTAGCTCGACTCCTATTCGAAGTCTCGCGATCCTTGACCGCACCGATGGGCAAAGCACTAAAACCCTTCTCTTCAAACTCCTCGGAGAGAAGCAGATCGTACAAGTACAATAGAATAAGATAGTAACAAATTTACTATCTTATTAGCAATTAAGTATAAAACAAAAAACAAGTATACCGACAAATGAATCGAAGATGTAGCGTAGGTCGGTTCTTCCAAATGACGTAGCTTTGCACTGAAGATGAGTCGCTTGCAGAGTAGTAACTTGTGATCAGAAAGTTCTTTTTTTTTGGCCTCTGTCTTCGAGTCTGAATTTATAGGTGGACTGAGGTTCGGTCGGCCGATCCCTCTGTTCGGTTGACCGAACCAGCTCCGCTCACCCACAGCTGGAGTCTGACGCTGGCTCGTAAATTCTACATTAACTGGCCTTCAATGGTTCGGTCAACCGAACCCTTTTATCGGTCGACCGAACAAGGTTTTTCCTTGTTCGCTGAAATCTGCCAAGATCACCCTTTAATGCTGATTAATGCTGATTGGATCGGTCGACCGATCCTCTGGTTCGGTCGACCGATCAGCCCTTCTTTCCTTTGCTTGCTGATTCGGTGCTGATGAACTGGCTTGCTGAGTCACTATGGTTCGGTCGACCGATCTTCTGGTTCGGTCGACCGATCAAGCTTTTGACTAGACTGAACTCTGCTTTGCCTGATCTGAACTGATCTCTGGTCTGAGTCAATCTGGTTCGGTCGATTGATCAGGCCGAATATGCAAAACAGAGTTTAAACAATATTAGCACAGTAATATAATGCATGAGTAATATAGACAGTAGAGCTGTCTTGATCTCAACTTGGAAACCTTCCCGGTTTCTTCAGTTGGATCAGCGACCTAAGGTTGTTCCCTCTGGGAACCCGACCTCACTGTCGCTCCTCCAGTTTGCTTACCTCAACCTACCTGCCAAACTTTGATCCTACAGATCCAGTTTGGACTTTTCACTCAGCCTTGATCGGCTCCCCAGGACTTTTCTCTTGATCTTCAGTCATCCAGACTTCTCGATCATACCGCCAAGTATTGGGTCCCCTTGACCTGCTTGGACTTGCACCTAGGTTCCACGATCTGCTAAGACTTTTCTGCCTAGCCTCCAGCTAGGACTTTCTCGGTTGAGTAAACATCCTGCACACTCAGTCAACTTGTTAGATCATAACAAGACTTAACTTGAACCTTTGACAACATCAAAACTCAGGTTTGATTCTGGTGCAGTTTGCACCAACAGTCAATTCCTGAGAATCAATCCCTGATCATTACGTCAAAAATGATATACGTCCACCGTCTGCGTTATATCCTAAGGGCTAAAGTTATATCTTAAAGTGCACATTAAATACAATATTATTTAGTGATAACATATTTAGCTAGTGGTACTTCAAAACTATGACCAACTTTAGCAATTCGAAAGTCTAACACAATACACACACTATCCAAGTTTGTTTAAACCCCTAAAACATATATAGTTTCCCCTTAATCGGCTAACTAAAACTCAAAAACCTTGCATCACATACCCCTTACCTAGGAATTATGATTGCCCCAGGGCATAGCCGAGTTAGTTATCACATGATAGATTTATATAATTGAGCAAGGGTCAAATCGGGATAAAGACCAAGGAATTATTCTCTTATGTGATAGCTAGCTTCAACTTCTTGATTTACTCTCTTCTAATAATACAGGATAATTGTGGAAGGACTGCTAAGATGATTAATTTTACCTTTTGTAGAACAATTAGACAAATAATTAAACATTGTTTCATAGCCTTAGTCTCATGCACTTAACATACAAAATGGTTCAAGATAATATACCTCTGTATGGGCCTCATAGATAATTAGTGAAATCTAGATATAGTATGATTTATAAGACACTTAGATAAGAAAAGACTTATTTTGATTGAAACTTCAACTTCAAACATAGAGTAATTTGGTTATTTATATGACATTAAAATCATCTTACAAATACGTGCACTTTACCCTTTCAATGAGGGGTATTTTTTACTATATATTACTATATAAGAAATTATTTCACACAAAATCATTATTATTATTTTTTAATTGACACCGACATATGTCAACTAATCTTGAAATGATCGACTTGACCATACGTAAATTTTCTACTAGTCACTAAGGTAAATCGGGAAGCGCTCATAACGAGCAGCTCATCAGTCATTAGTTTTTAGGTCAACCACCCATTAAAAGAGATTCATTTGTTAATTCACCGAATTTGGGACTCCATCCTATTTGGAAAATTGAGAAGATGCCCTGTCGCTCCACGATTGCTCCAGGGGCACAAAATCATTATTATTGCAATTATGATACTTCATCCATTTATAATTAATTGTTCAATGTTAATTGATGTGGCGGATATACGAGCCTACATGCGGTAAGACCATGTCAACAGTCAAGCTACTGAGTCAAAAGTCAAGCTAGGGTATAAGTAAAAAAGATTGGATCATGTCTGGAACTTGGCTGACACTCGACTCCCTCAGCCTCGTTACCAAAATTTAACAGCTCAATCTCTCGAGTTTCTCATTTTAGTACACCATACTCCCTCATTTCGTCATAATCAAGTTCCCTCAACATAAGTTTCCTAAACCGCTCGAGCTCGGTCATCTAGGTTTGATTTCCTAGACTCCTTTAGACTAGGTGACTCAATCGTATATATAAGTACCCCTGGGTAGTTTTGATGTGATCAACCAAGTTCAGTTAGCTCCTGTTGTGTTTGATCCTTATGTTTAAGTGTGCAGGAGCTTAGGAACACAAAAAGTCGAGCGGAAGACGCAACTAGCGAGAAGGATGACATGAGAAGGGAGTCGACGAGTTCGATGCATCCGAAGAACGAGATGCTATGGAAGAGTACGCCAGCGAACGAGAAGGACTTACGCAGTAGTTTGAGGGACAAAAAATCGGGGAGGAAGGCTGCTCGAGGAGAAGGCCTGAGATGGGTTCGGATGATCTCAATTCCGGACGGTCGGACCATCACCCAAGCGAGCGGAGCAAAAATGGTTAACAAGGGAAGTTAACCATTTTCAGATGAACAATACGAAGACACCTTCAAAATCTTGGAAGGCACCTTCCGTGAGCAGTAGGAAGGCGTCTTCCATGAATAGTACAAAGGCTCATTCAAAGGCTTGGAAGGCATCTTCCATGAATAATATGAAGGCGCCTTCAAAAGCTTGAAGGCACCTTCAGTGAACAGTACCAGCCTAAAATAATCATTTGTTGTCGTTGAGTTGTGGATAAAACTTTATCCACTTGAAGACACCTTGAACCCTTTTGAAGGCGCCTTCCACCCACGGATAGAATTTTTCAGGAGCTATAAAAAGGCCACTAGAGGTAGGAAATATTCAACAACTGTAACTACAACTCTTGTACTATTTTCTAGTCTATTTTTTGAGTTGTCAATGTCTGTAAGAGGCTTCTCCGCCTGCAATGAAAGAGATCTATTAGTACTTTTCACTGCCTTGGATTAACAATCATTTAGGTTGTAACTAAGTTAATTTCTGGCTTATTACATTTTTCTTTTAAAGTTATTTAGATTAGTTTTATTACTGTTATTATAATTGTGCTACTAATCAAAGGATCAAGAAGGGGGTTAATTTTTTTTAGGCAATTCACCCCTCTCTGGTCGGGCCCGCTGCGCCGACAGTGCATACCTACTCGACTTGGTCTTCCTGACCTCTCCAGCCCTTTCGGGCTTAGTCGCCCCCAAGCTTACGTGGTCCGTTAAAAATATTAGAGGCAGCTTAATCGCTTTATTCATGGGTTTGTCTCTGCCGGAGGATGTTGATACCATTAGCACATATCTTATAAAACATGATAAATGGATATGCATATCTTGGAAAAATAGATGCATTTGCCACTCTTTAAAAGTAGGGGTGTAATCGAGCCAAGCCGAGCTGAACTCTTGGATGTTTGAGTTTGGCTTGTTTATAATCGAGCCGAGCTCGAGATTTATTTAACGAATATATTCATGGCTCACGAGCTTATTCGAACTTTTATCGAGCCTAAACGAGCTTAATAAATATAAATTATAAATTTAAATATTCATTAAAAACTAAATTATATATTTTAAAAAAATTATAATATTCTTGTTAAATTTTATAATTTTATTTTAATAAATAAATTTAATATATTTGTCTATGTTTTTCATAAGTATAATGTAAAATTTATAAATTCAATATCAAAATTATTTTTTTTTTTATTTAAAAGTTGATTTATGAGCTTAAGGAACATGTTCACGAGCTAACGAGCTGAATATTGTAAACCTTGAGCTTGGTTTGTTTATCTTAACGAGTCTCTTTGAACGAGCTTTTATCGAATCGAGCTTCGAATAACTCACGAGCGGTTTGGCTCATTTACACTCCTATTTAAAAGATTGTCCGCTCCTATGAGAGTAAATATACTCACACAACTATCTAAACTCTTTGACTACTTCACAACTTTCATCTTTCTCTAGCCCCTGTGCTGACTTCAGCGTCAGAGTGATCACACTGATTCTAGCCTCAACTCTCATTCTAACTTTTGGTTGAGTGTTGTAAATATCCTAGGCATTTGTCTTCATCACCGAAGCATCCAAGATCTCCCCCTCAGTAGTTGCCTCCCATTGACTTGCCAGACCACATCTCAAACATAAATAAATTAGTGTTGTCCATGGGAATTCACTTTAACTGAGATGTTGAGATGGTGGAACCCAGGAGAACTGTCGAGGGTGTTGGTGCAGTTTGCACTAACGGTCTAACTCAAGTTTTGATGAATGATAAGTGAGTAAAGTTAGGTATTTTCTATGACCTAATTACTTTATCAAGTGTGCAGGAGTTAATGGGTCTGGAGAATCTGACACTAGACTAAAATCTAGCTAGGTTTATCGGACTCGATAGTTGGTGTGAAGCCCAGATAGATCAAAGGGCCGACCTGATATCTAGCGAGAAGTCCGGTTGGATCTGCGGAACCTGACAACTGTAGAAGTCCAGTTGGATCCGTGGAACTAACAAATGGCATAAAGATTTGGTGGGTCAAGAGGCTAGTCAATCGACTGTAAGTTGGTAAGTGAAGGTAAATCACTGGATGAGAGTAACTCGGTGAGGATGCATCCTGATTAACGGGCAATAGGCGTCAGTCCAATTTAGGTCAATTTTGGAACCCTAAACTGAGACCTGACTAGATCCTAGTCTCGGAAGAGACAGAGTCTAATTACTACTCATTATTATTGTGCTAACACTTGTCTTCCAGATTATTGGACTAACACTTTTTGTAGAACAAAAGGAGCACAAAAGACCTCAGATGAACAGTGCTCGAGGTACCTTCAAGTAGTGGAAGGCAACTTCGCACTGTTTACGGAAGGCGCCTTCAAGGCTTTGGAAGGCGTCTTCCGTTGGATAAAATTCAGAATTCATTACAGATAAGGTCCAGATTGTTCGGGATCAGATTTACCACATTAAAGGTGCCTTCAAGGCTTTGGAAGGTGCCTTCCATGCCCAATAAAAGGAGTGTTGCCCAAGCCATCAAATCAATCACTCATACGAGCTTCTGGGCTTCCAATTAGGCTTTCGACTGCTCTAACTTCCTGTTGCTGCTTCAAAGAAGTCTGTTTTCCATCGAGCTATGCTTCTAAGTCAATCGATTACTCTGGCAGATCAACGGCAAAGCATGAACGCGTCCAAATTATTGGTAACTTTAATTGTGTCGAAAATTTCTCATACTACTATTTTTAAAGGGAAGTGTAGGTTATTACATTGTCCCTATCTTGTATTTGATTACCTCTTCTGACAGTTCTAGAAGAGGCATTTAGTGGATTATCCATCGATAGGTCCGCGGGACCTGAGTCTTAAAGTAGGAGTTGCCGAAGGCTCCGAATCAAGTAAAACCTACTGAGTTTTCCTTGTGTATTACTTTTTTTTTAAATCTTTTCGCTGCGTAACTCTGCTTAACTTATGATTTTCGACGAACGTGATTCACCCCTCCTCTCACTATCCAATAGAGGGTCCTAGTTTCTTAAGAGACGTAGTTCAGGGTGAAACTATCTTTCATTTTGAAATCACTGGGGTCATACATCGAGTCTATGCATGATCCCAGGAAATCAAAAACATTCAGCTCATACACCGAATATATGTGTGGTTCCATGAAATTAAAAACACTCGGGTTATACAATGAGTATATGTACATTCCCATGAAATTAAAGACATTCATGTCTATGTGTTCCCACGAAATCGAAAACACTTGGATTATACATCGACTTTATGCGTTCTCCCGTGAAATCGAAAGCACTTGAGTTGTACACCCAGTTTATTTGTGCTCCCGTGAAATTGAAGACGCTCAGGTTGTACACTTGGTCTATGTATGCTCTGACGAAATCGAAGACACTCGGATTATACATCGAGTCTATGCGTGCTCCCATTGAATTGAAGACACTTGGATCATACACCATGTCCAATCGTGTTCCCGTGAGCTCACCTTCACCCGAGACCTTCGACTTGGGTCTTTCACTCAAAACTCCCAACACTACATCAAAAACCCCATAGGTATATATTTTCATTTAATTTTTAATATTAATTAGATATATTGTTGGAAAACTATGAAAACAAAGGACAAAAGATACAGGCTACATGACATCCTCAAACTTCTTGATGGGATATCATTATAGACTTTCCTCAAATTCCTTAAAGGTTTAAGGTGGGTTAGCGGCCAGATGCTCAGCTTCTTAGAGTTGTTTGATAGCACTATACTTGAGCATGTTAACGATGGGGATGCCAATTAGTTCTAGAATTCTTCAAATCGCAAAACTCCTTATTGATCCAGTGCTCTGCTTCTTCAACATTGCAGCTCTCTAACTTTGCTTTCAAGGCCTCAAGATCAGTCCTCAGACTCTCTAGCACGATCTCCTTAGCCACCAATTCAGTCGCTTTTGTTGGTTGCTACTCGGAAAGCCTAGAGGTTCCACTGTACAAAAATTTTGTACAAAGGTCTGAACCTTTTCCTAGTTACCATGTGTTCTTTTAAATTAAATTTTGGATCGCCTGCGGAACTTTACACGTTTGATCCAAAACTTAATCTATTTGTTCTTTTAGGTTTTGACTTGGGTCTCCTGCGGAACTTAACACGTTCGACCCAAATCACCTTAAGTTATTAATTCCATTAAATATTAATTTTCATAATTGGTTCCCAGTACTGACGTGGTGAGGCACACGGCCTTCTTGGATATGGGAGCAACCACCACCGACTAGATAAAACCTTTTATGGAAAGATAATATTTAATTTCCTAAAATAACTTTAGGTTAACCGAAAAGAACAATCAAATCACAAGGAAAAGAAAAAATAAAAGAACACAACATCGAAAAACATATTCGAAATACTAGAATCGTAAGCCTCTTGTATTTGGTATTATTTCCATAAATAACTAGTATGATGCGGAAAAGGAAAAACTACTAGTTATACCTTCTAGAAAGACCTCTTGATCTTCTACCGTATTCCTCTTCTAACCTCGGACGTTGTGTGGGCAACGATCTTCCGAGATGAGAACCACCAAGCACCTTCTTTTTCCTTACAAGTTTCGGCCATCAAAACTTCTCCTAGGATGAAGAGGTTCGGCCACCACCACCATGCTCCAAGGGATGCTAGAAAAGAGGCTTCTTTTCTCTCCTTTTTCTCCTTCTTAGATCCGGCCACCAAAGCTATCTCCACCATGAGAAGGTTTCGGCCACACAAAGGAGAGGAGAGGAAAGAAAGGGCCGGCCACACCCAAGGAGAAAAGAGAGGAAAAATAGAATAGAGACATTCACCTTGAAGCCTCCTCTACCCCCTCTTTTATAATCCTTGGTCTTGGCAAATAAGGAAAATTTAATAAAAACTTCCTTAATTCTTTTGCCATTAAAAAGGAAAATTTATTTAATTAAAAATAATTTTTCTTTTCTATTTGTAATGGCCGGCCACTCTTCTCCACAAAACAAGGAGAGTTTTAATTAAAACAAAAAATTAAAACTTCCTAATTTGTTTATAGAAATTTATTAAAATTTCTCCAATAATTTTAATCCCTTCATGATTGGTTAATAAAAAGAAATTTTATAAATTAAAATCTTTCTTTTAAACATGTGGATAATTTCCAAAAAGGAAAGTTATCTCTAAAAATTAAAATCATCTTTCAATCTACAAATAAGGAAAGATATTAAATCTTTTCTTAATCTTTTGTAGAAACTAATAAAAGAGAATTTTTAATTTTTAAACTTTCTTTTAAATCATGAATATAATTAAAAGGAAAGTTTTTACCAAAATTAAAATCAACCTTTTAATCTACAAATAAGGAAAGAGATTTTAACTCTTCTCTTAATCTTTTGTAGAATCTTATAAAAGGAAGGATTTAAATTTTTAAACTCTCTTTTAAATTATATTATCCACATAAGAAAAATTTTTAAATTAAAATTCCTTTTTATTTAATAGGGTCAGCCACATGAATTCACCCATGAACATACCCATGGCCGGCCCTAGCTTGGTCTCCAAGCTAGCTTGGCCGGCCCCTATAGGATGGGTAAGAAGGTGGGTATAGGTGGGTATAGTACTCTATAATTAAGAGGCTACGATAGGGACCGAGAGGAGGAATTGGTTTTGGTCTCCCGATAAAATTAAGCATCCCGTGCTCGCCTCGAACACACAACTTAATTTTATCAATAATAATTCATTCCACTAGAGAACTATTATTGAACTACCGCACCAATCCCAAATTACATTTTTGGGCTCCTTCTTATTATGAGTGTGTTAGTCTCCCTGTGTTTAAGATATTGAATGTCCACTAATTAAGTGAGTTACTGACAACTCATTTAATTAATATCTTAGTCCAAGAGTAGTACCACTCAACCTTATTATCATGTCGGACTAAGTCCACCTGCAGGGTTTAACATGACAATCCTTATGAGCTCCTCTTGAGGACATTATCAACCTAGTATCTCTAGGACACAGTTTCCTTTTATAATCAACAACACACACTATAAGTGATACCATTTCCCAACTTATCGGGCTTATTGATTCATCGAACTAAATCTCACCCATTGATAAATTAAAGAAATAAATATCAAATATATATGCTTGTTATTATATCAGGATTAAGAGCACACACTTCCATAATAACCGAGGTCTTTGTTTCTTTATAAAGTCAGTATAAAAGAACCGACCTCAAATGGTCCTACTCAATACACTCTAAGTGTATTAGTGTAATTATATAGTTAAGATAAACTAATACCTAATTACACTACGACTTTCCAATGGTTTGTTCCTTTCCATCTTAGTCGTGAGCTACTATTTATAATTTATAAGGAAACCGATAACATAATCTTCTGTGTGTGACACCACACACCATGTTATCTACAATATAAATTAATTGAACAACTACATTTATCATAAATGTAGACATTTGACCAATGTGATTCTTATTTCTAGATAAATGTTTATACCAAAAGCTAGACTTTTAGTATACACTCTAACAGCTTTGCCCTCCAACTCGGTCTTGAGATATTCTACCTCTACTCCCCAAGTCCCCCACTCGACCTTCTTTGCCTCCAACTCGGCGAGCGCCTTCTTTTGGCATTTCCTCTCAAATGACACAAACGACTTTGCCTTCTTCACACGAGCTTAGAGTTCGAACGCTTGTCCCTTAAGGGAGGTTGCTTTACACTGTTCAAATGTAGCTTCCATCCTCGATGCATCAAGCTCTTGTAGCATTTAGCGTCCAATCTACTTTGTGTGGGTCTAGAACTCGACCGTCAAATTCTCTATTTTGGCCCTCGCCTCCTCCAACTTTCGACTAGGAGGGATCTACTGAGCCTCCAACTCATCCAATCGAGCTTGCATGGCTCGGTGTGATTGAAGAAAGTTGGGGAATCGAACAGTTGCAACTTCACTACTTCATTAACATCAATCCAGATCCTCATCATACGATTGGTTAATCTTACGGTGATAGAGGGCTGAGGTTTTTGAGGGAGGTCCTATCCCTAGGGAACACTCAGGTAGTCACTTTGAGGGGGAACGTCATGCGAAAAGGTCGAGGAAACAAGAGTTTCAGGCTGACAAGACAAACTCAGGTTGACAGGTTAAGGAGTAAAACTCACTTCTACCTGTTGTGACCCCACCTCGCCTAGAGTGGTACTCAACATAGCTAGTGGAGATTCTATTCCAGGGAATGTCGAGGTGTCGGGGTCATATCCGACAAACTCAAATTAGTCGAAGGCTCTTAATGTCAGCGTCTTTTTCTATTTATCCTTAGTGGTTCTCCCAATTCCTTAGAGGAAATAGGCATGATCCTCATTGAAGGGCGAGGTTGTGGCAACTCTTCTACGTTAGTAGTAACATCACCTGAGGAGCTAGTGGGAGGAGCACCATGCTCTAGCTCAAACTCACCTTATCTTAGCTTTAAGACTTTGTTCGTGGAGACTTTAAACATTGTCTGAGTTGCACAATAAGAAGAACTTTCAGTTACTTATCACATAAGTAGAATGAACTAAACTATTACCAAAGGAGCATCTAAACTCAGTGTCAATTGGGCTCAACCCAAATCAAAAAAGAAGCCCCTCCACAAGTAATAAGTTGACATTAAACTTGACATGAGCTAACTTGCTTGTGGCCACCAAGTAAGTGAGTTCTACCTTGAATTAACTAAGACTTGGTGACTTTGGGCAGTTCCATCTGCCAATCGGTTGGCGAAGTAACAAGGGTCAAAGGATGGATAAAAAAAATAGAGATTTTCACCCCTTATAGTAAGTTGGGAGTTTCTTTAGGAAACTGCATTGTAGGCCTAATAGTGAAGTAAAATAGCCCAACTTCTATTTTCTTTGGATAAAAGAAATAATGGAAAATTCGGAGGGCCAGGGGCACTCAGTATAGGCAAAAGAGAATAACTTGTTGGAAGCAAGCTTGAGTGTCCGGTGTGACCATGAGTTTTGATATTTGAGCAAAGGATTTAAGTTAGGTTTAGCCTTGTATTTGAATTATATAGGTTTACAAAATACACATATTACTTAGCTTGATAGCTTTGGGTATGGTGAAGAGTGAAACATCTGAGGGATCGTGGACAAGGCAGCAAAGACAAGCTAAGGAAACTGCACTTTGAGATATACGCAAAGGACGACATTGAGATAAGTTGCGGGCTTGAATGCATCTAAGGGACAAGAGCCAAAGGAAAAAGCTTGAAGGAAAGAGGTTAAGGCTGTAAAGAAGAGTCAAGTGAGTTATGAGAGCCCTGGTACAAAAGAAATGTACTCGGGAAGGAAAATCCTAAGTTTAAGATTTTACCAGTCATCTGGTGTATAGAGCAGTCAACCGGGGCAGGACACATAATGTTTCTATGCCCGACGGCTGAAAGGATCAGTCGACTAATAAAGAGTCATTGGCAGAATGGTGGGTACTACGAAGTATCGTTGGCCAGCATCAGTCGACTGGTAATGGAAAAATCAGCCCAAGCTCTATATAATGGAGCTTGGGGTGGTTGGCCTTGGTTGACGAAAATAGTGGTGATTAATCCTAATTAGTAATAACTAAGTTCTCCAACTGCTCTTTGTGTTCCAAGTGTTCTTGGCTGATATTGTGGTGAGATTTCTCCACCCATAAGGAGACTTGAGGTAACCAGAGTTTGCCTGGGGCTAATCCACCGACGAAAAGGGATCGCCCATCTTAAGGATAGTCGTGGAATAGGAGAAAGTTATCTCTGAATCATGTAAACAAGCATGTCAAGTGTGGTTTGCTTTCCTGTCTTTAGATTAACTTCCTTTTATATTATTTGTATTTCCGCTGCGCACTAACTCTTGTAGAAAGTTAACAAATTTGGGTGATCAACTGTTCAACTCCCTTCTAGTTGGCCCAAAGATCCCTAACAAGTGGTATCAGAGCGAGGATGCTCTCCATCGGACTAACCACCGAGGAAGCTAAGGATGGTCGACTTTATTGTCCTACCGAAGTATGAAGAGGGAAGTCTATGAGATATCACCTTTTGGATGGTGAAAATGAAGGCTTTCTTTGAGATGGATTGGGACACCATGATGATTATCGAGGATCCGTTTAAAGTTCTAAAAGGCAAGAAAGGAAAGAGACTCCGACCATGTTATTGGACGGAAAAGCAAGCCTCACAATCAAAGGTAAATTGAAATGTAATATTAATTTTAATTGATATTTTACCTAATGATGTTGTGATTCGTGTAAGTAAATACGAGAATGCCCACGATTTGTGGAGCAAAGTGAAGAAGGTGTTAGACCGCATTGACCGGCTAGAAGGGGGGGTTGAATAGCCTGCATAAAAAGAAAACTACTCTTCTCAAACTTTCAAAATAACACTTGCATAAATAAAGTAAATAAATAAAATTGAAAGAAGAGGCAAAGGGATTTTTACTTGGTTACAACCGGGGAGGTTGTTAATCCAAGGAATGAGTCGCACTAGAATCTCCTTCAGGCGGAGAAACCTCTTACAGTAATGATGTACAAACAAATAGAAGCTAAACTACTAATAGTAAGCGCACAAGTGTTGAGTACATAATTCTTGAATTGATTAAAAAGCTTCTGAACCAAGGTTGCATTTATAACCTTGGTCGGGGCACCTAGAAGGGTTCCAGGCGCCTGGGAGGGGATAAAATTTTATCACCTTCAACGAATCACGTTTGATCGCGATCCGATCAAAACTCAGTTCCGGGCGCCCGGACCACTATAGTCAACAAAGTTGACTTTTGGTCTAGACCCTCTGCTCCAGTGCTGCTTGTCTCGGTTCGGGTCTTCCGTTCCGGCTCCACTCGCTTGGGTGATTTCAGCCAACCGAAATAAGGTTCACCCGAACCCAATTTCGGCCTTCTAGAGCAAGCTTCCGCTCCGGCTTCTCGTCACTCAGAAACACCGTGCGCCTCCTTCTCGTCCGCCCGCGTACTCTTCCGCAGCACCTCTTCCCTCGGACGCACCGAGCCCGTCGACTCTCTCCCGTGTCGTCCTTCTCGCTAGATGCGTCTTTTGCTCGACTCCCTGTGCTCCTAAGCTCATGCACACTTAGACACAAGGTTAAAACACCACAGGACCTAACTTAACTTGTTGATCACATCAAAACAACCCTGGGATTTCAACAATCTCCCCCTTTTTTATGTGAGCAACTTAAGTTAAGGTAGGGTAAATAGACGGAAAAAAAATGAAATAACTAATATTGCAATAAAGTGTAAAAAGATAGAAAAAATTTAAAAATTGTAGTCTACCTCCCCTAGACTTATACTTTTCCTTCTTCCCCTTTGATCACATAAAAAACGGGGTTCCAAGAAAACTCTAAGGGAGTAATTTTGAAAACTTTGAAAAAAAATCTAAGTTAAAAAATTCTAAATTAGAGAATTTCGCAAGAAAATTATTTTTGAAAATAAGTAAAAAAAATTGAGCAAAATTTCTAAGTTCAGAAAAAATTCTTCCCTTAGTCAAATTTTTTAAAGCATTTATCTAATTTTAATGCTTTATCAGAAAGTTAATTAAACATTTCATTTCAATATTTTGGCTTCTAGGTAGTGACGAGGTACTAGACTTTCTTGGTTATTGGAGCAACAATTACTTTCTTAGACAAAGCCTCATAAAGAAATTTAACATTTAATTTTTCTCGCTAAAAGCGCTAAGTCTAATTTTAAATTTTAGGTTAGACATGACTTTGGAACCCAATATAGATTCCAGCCAACTGGATTAACTGAGAATTTCTTAGGGACGTATTTCTTTGAAATATTTCTAATCTGCCCCTTATGATATCTAAAATACCAATTTAAATTATTAAATTGTCTAAAATTTATTTTATTTGAACATGCATGATTTTTCAAGTCATTCACTTGTCTTTTCAAGTTTTCATTTTCTACTTTTAATTTGTCTAACTCTTCTAATGGACAAGACTTAGCTAAAATTACTTTTAAATTTTTAATTTCTTTTTCAAATTTACAACAATCCTTAGTTAATAATTTAACAAATTTAATTAATTTGTCGGGAGGAAGAGATCGTACCTAACTTACCTTGTCGATCTCGTTATCCGAGTCTCCCCCTGAACTGTTGTTTTCTTCCGACGTAGCTCCTCCTTCATCGATGCTCTCGATGCTCATTTTGGGCAAGCTTGAATAGTAGTCCTCGCCTTGATGACTTGCCATTAGTGCAAGTCCGGAGAAAGCCTCGACTTCCGATTCAGACTATGTATCATCCCACGTCGCCTTTAAGATCTTGTGTTTTTGGACAGACTTCTTTCCTTTGTCTCTGTCCTTGTTCCTTAGCTTGGGGCAGTTGTCCTTAACGTGCTCTTCTTCATTGCAGTGGTAGCATCGGATTGTTCTTTTGTTCTATCCTGTGGATGGTTATTTTTTCTAGATTTACAAAGTTTCTTAAAACGTCTTATCATCATAACCATTTCTTCGTCATCGAGAGAAAACTCTAACTCAGGTTCATCTCTCGATGCTTTGAGGGCAATGTTGTGCTTGAGCTCCTTCGTACCTGCACATCTTGATTCATGCACTTCAAATGTGAAAAATAATTCCTCTAATGAAATAGTTTCTAAATCCTTAGTAATATAAAACGCATCTACTAGTGACGTCCATTTTGAATTTCTAGGAAAAGAATTGAGTGTGTACCTTAGCGAATCTCAGTTACTTACCTTTTCTCCGAGATTCGAGAGTCCGGTGATGATTTCTTTAATTCTCGAGTGCAGATGCGCAACTGTTTCATCTTCTTCAAGTCACAGGTTGGTGAGCTGGTTATGAAGTAAATCCCGTCTTGCGAGCTTGGCTTCGGACGTCCCTTCATGCAGCTCAAGGAAATTTTCCCAAAGTTTATTTGTTGAGTCGTAGTTGTCGATCCGGTTGACTTCTTGTGGTGGAAGGACGCTCAGCAGATGGAATTCTGCTTTGCTGTTTGCCACGTAGTCGGCCTGCTCCTTTTTCGTCCACTGGTATTTTTTTTTACCTTCTGGTACTGTAAAACCGAACTCTATTATTAATAATAAATCAAAATCGATTTTAAAAAATACCTGCATTCGCTTTTTTCAACTAGCGAATTCCCCTTCGAATTTTGGCAGGTAGATGCTTGATCCGGACATTAATTCGATGCTTCGTTCGGCGGTTAGTCCTCCTGAAGCGTCCTAGCTCTGATACCACTTGTTAGACCGCGTTGGCCGGCTAGAAGGGGGTTGAATAGCCTGCACAAAAAAAAACTACCCTTCTCGAACTTTCAAAATAACACTTGTATAAATAAAGTAAATAAATAAAACTGAAAGAAGAGGCAAAGGGATTTTTACTTGGTTACAACCGGGGAGGTTGTTAATCCAAGGAATGAGTCATACTAGAATCTCCTTCAGGCGGAGAAGCCTCTTACAGCAATGACATACAAACAAATAGAAGGTAAACTACTAACAGTAAGTGCACAAGTGTTGAGTACACAATTCTTGAATTGATTAAAAAGCTTCTAGACCAAGGTTGTATTTATAGCTTTGGTCGGGACGCCTGGAAGGGTTCCAGGTGCCTGGGAGGGGATAAAATTTTATCCCCTTCGCAACGGATCGTATTTGACCATGATCCGGTCAAAACTCAGTTCTGGGCGCCCGGACTGGTCTGGGCGCCTGGAATGGTCCCAAGCGCTTGGACCACTATAGTCAACAAAGTTGACTTTTGGTCCGGGCCCTCTGCTCCGATGCTGATCGCCTCAGTCCGGGTCTTCCGTTCCGACTCCGCTCGCTTAGGTGATTTCAGCCAACCAAAATAAGGCTCACCCGAACCCAATTTTGGCCTTCTCGAGCAAGCTTCCGCTTCGGCTTCTCGTCCCTCAGAAACGTCGTTCGCCTCCTTCTCATCCGCTCGCGTACTCTTTCGCAGCACCTCGCCCCTCTGACGCACCGAGCCTGTCGACTCTCTCTCATGTCGTCCTTCTCGCTAACTGTGTCTTTTGCTCGACTCCCTGTGCTCCTAAACTCTTGCATACTTAGACACAAGGTTAAAACACCATCGGACCTAACTTAACTTGTTGACCATATCAAAACAACTTAGGGTTCCAACAGAAGGTTCTAAGTGAAGAATCTATGCCTACACACAAAGAGGAAAAGTTTGAGGAAAGGGATGTAGTGGCTCAAGTGGAGATGAAGCAATCAGAAGTTGACTCATGTTCAACATCTGAGGAGTCCCCTCGGGACGGTCTAGTAGCTAGCGCATGAGGTGTTGCCACAATGAGGTATGAGATTTAAATCTCGGCAAAGCCGAGGTAAATGCCTTCCTTATGTGCTAGACACTATTCTAAAGGCTAGTAGCCACCTGTGATTTACCTCCTCCGTGTTAACTCTGGGACGGGTTGGCGGGGGCGCTGAGGGAGAGCGTGTGTATTCACCTTTTGCCACCATGTTCAACATCTGAGGAGGAGAAGGATGAGTAAATGTCATCCACAAGTGTGGATGAGAAAACATCATCAAGGTTGAAAAAGAAGCCAAGACAGATGAAGAAGAGGTCTTGGAAGTAGTCAACCTAACTAGCACATCTACATAAGTGAAATCAAAGGACTACATTATTTGCTTTGGGTGCAATGAGAATGGACACTACAAGAGTAGATATCCAATGGGTAAGAAAGAGATAACTCCTAAACTCAATTCAATTCTTTTATAATCTAATTTGAGTTATAGGAAGAAGAAGAAAAAGAAACATATTAGATGCTTCATGTATCGTGAAAGAGGACACTACCACACAAAATATCCAAGGAAGGGAGAACTCAAGAAGTTTGAGCATTTGAAGAAATGGGAGAAGAACGAAAGCTTAAGTCAAGGGGGAGGTTCAAGGGTAAGAGAGGTATATCATAATTTGAATTGTAATTCAATTTTTTGTTTTCTCATGCATGCTAGGAGAAATTATTTTATTAATCATAATATGCCCATGCATAATTTTCGTTTTAAGTATCATGATAGAAGTAGGGTAAATTTCAGAATTAACCTTAAGGTACCTATACATGATAAACCTAAATATATTATATTCTTATTACCTAAAGAGAAGAAGGTAATGGAGAACTTAGGTAAAAATTTCAAGAAGAGGAGACATATGCTTAGGAAGGTGGGTAGGTCTACGAATGTCCAACCTGGACAACAAGAATCTAAAATTAGGAATCTAGAAAAGAAAAATCAAACTTTAAAGGCAAAGCTTGATAATTTGGAGAAAATCCTAGAGACATTCAATATTGGATCTAAGGGGTTAGGTATGGTATTGGGTAGCCAAGACTCAACAATAATAGATCAGGTTTGAGATACTGGTCTAGTTGTTCCTCCAAAACTAAATAGAGATCATATGCTAGGGTATCAAATGATAATGACAAAGGAGAGTCATCTAAAACCAATGAGAAGAAATATACAAGGGTTACATATAATTATGGAAAGGATGAGATGTCTAAGGTTAAGGATAAGAAGAAATTAACTAAAGATAAGGGGTCTAAGGTTAAGAAGGTCGAGTCTGTAGGCCAACTATCACCCGAGGTGCACCAAAGTGATCTAACCATAGTGGATAAGTCACCTAGGGAGGTGGCTAAGGTTAAGACCTCAAGGGGGAGCTCAAAGAGTCAATTTGGGACTCATGGCTAATGGATTTCAAGTGAATATTATTTCAGATTCTAGATGGGTTATGGAAGGTGTCAAAGGGTTTAGAGATGGACTTGAATGTCAAACCTAAGGAATTGACACATATGAGATGTGTTTCATGCATGGAAATATGAAATTAGGTTCATATTGCATAAAAATTAGTTTTAGATATATAGATGTCATATAAACTAATGCTAGGGATGCATTATGGTTTAATATGTGCAGATACATCAAGAGAAAATCAAAACTAGGACTTTAGGTTAAGGTTCAATTGAACCATTTAAATAGTTTTAGATTTTATATCAATCTTGAGATCTGAGATATATATATATTTTTAAATATATTTTTCCAAGTAGACACGGGTAAAATAGACATCTCCATAAAATTTAGAGATTTTTAGATGTCTATAGAATTTTTAATGTATTTCTGAAGTTGAGTCAGAAATATTATTTAGGCTAAAAATAGGGTGCTAGTCTATTGATGTAGATACCAGTCAGCTGATAATAGTATTTATTGAATATAGAATTATTCTGTGAGTTTGATTCGATGAGAGTAGTCGACTGGGATCTATGACAGTCGACCGGTACAAGTCTAAAACTATTTTTTAGGATTAGGTTTTGTTGGTGCAATATCCTTCAGGTCAAGGTTGACCTGGGTAACCAAGCTGAGTCTTGGTTTGGGTTTAGATGTTTGACAATAAGATATTGATTGAAGAAGAGTCAAGTAGGTCAAGGTTGACTGGATACTTGACTGGGAAGTCCTAACTGGGATGTCAGGCAGAAGAGAAGTCCTGGTGAGTGAAGCCAGGCAGAAGAAAAGTCCTGGTGAGTGAAGCCAGGCAGAAGGAAGTCCTAGTGAGTGAAGCTAGGCAGATGGAAATCCTGGTGAGTGAAGCCAGGTGAAAGTCCTAGTGAGTGAAGCTAGGCAGATGGAAATCCTGGTGAGTGAAGCCAGGTGAAAGTCCTAGTGAGTGAAGCTAGGCAGATGGAAATCCTGGTGAGTGAAGCCAGGTGAAAGTCCTAGTGAGTGAAGCTAGGCAGATGGAAAACCCTAGTGAGTGAAGCTAGGCAGATGGAAAACCCTAGTGAGAGAAGCTAGGTGAAAGCCCTGGTGAGTGAAGCCAGGCAAGGGAAAATCCAGATGGATCAAGGATGATCGGATATCTGGTGCTGGGAAGTCCAAGTAGGTCAAAGGATTGACTGGATACTTGGCATGAAAGAAAAGTCCAAGTAGGTCAAAGGGATTGACCGGACACTTGGTAAGGGAGTCCTAGCAGGTCAAGGGAGTGACTAGATGCTAGGCATGACATACCAACAGGTCAAGGTTGACCGGATGTTGGTTTGGGAGGTTTGGGACTTGGTTTTGGACAAAAATCAAGTGCTGGATCGATCAGTGGATCGATCCAGACCTGTCCCAGCGAACAGAGAGCTTCTGGATCGATCCGTGGATCGATCCAGAGGTCCCAATCGATCAGTGGATCGATTGGGACGCGGCTGCTTCGCGCGATAAGCGCTGGATCGATCCGTGGATCGATCCAGGCGCGTTTCCAGAGCACAGAGGCGCTCTGGATCGATCCGTGGATAGATCCAAAGCCTCCCCGATCGATTGGGAACATTCGAATCGATCGGGATCCGACCGTTGGCGTCGTTTATAGCTGCAGGCGTTCGATGGCTGCAAAAATCTCTTCTCCGATTCACTCCAGATTACTCGCCAACTCCTCCACAGCGCTCACAAAGCTCAGATCGCCAGTTCTTGAAGGATCTTGGAAGCTCTCCAAGTCAAGAGGCGGATCAAAGCCAAGAAGAGAAGCTAGGGTTAGGGTTTTGTACTCATTGTAAGCTTGTAAGCTTGTATTTCTTGTATCCTTTCCCTCTCTTCTTGTATTGAGTATTGTAGGGCTTCTCCGCCCTTGGTAGTTACCACAAAGGAGAATTTTATTTAGTGGAGGGTGTGTGTGTTGGTGTGGATCCTTGGATTAGTCACCTCTTGTGAGGTGGATACCAAGTAAAACCAACCGTGTTAGCGTTGTGTGTTTGTTTCTGTATTTTCCGCTGCACATCTTTGAAGGAACAAGCAACGCCGAGCACCGAGCGAACGCGACGAGCTATTCACCCCCCCCCCCCCCTCTAGCTACTTTTGGTCCTAACAGGTTTGACCGAGACAGCTTGTATAGGCGTATGAGATCCTTGGGAGACAAATACACGAGTTTAGTGTTAGTTTAGATGATTAAGTTTTGACAATTGGGATATTATTGGAAGTTTTTTTATATTAAGCAAAGAGGGAGAAGTAAGGTTTAAGTGGGAAACCTTAAATGCCTTTGTGGTGAAAAAAATCCTAGCTCAATGGGGAGTGATCCTGTCCGAACGGCTAACTCAACGGGCGCTGGGCATGTGGTGCTCTCCGGTTGCTGATGTGGGTCTTCGACTGGTCGTACGAAGCTCCGGTGACCCTGCACAGAAGTCAGGACGGGAAGGGGTTCCCGGCGGCGACCCTCCGACGCTCAAGTCAGGCAAGCAAGTGGTAAAGAAAGTGGCTCCAAAGCTTGTAGAATGCGTACCTCCGGCGAAGTCTGCGGCTCTTTATATAGAGCGGTGAAAGAGCCTCTACACACCCACCGAGGCACGTACGTGTCCGCAGCCCATACCTCAGTATGTGTTTGTCAGAAAGCTTACCTGACGCCATACTGCAACAGTCCCATCGCGCCTTCGATGGGACAACAAGACACCCCTTTGTCAGACTAGGAGTATGGCTTAGCCATATGACTTGACGGCTGTCAGAAGATGTTCCTGTTCTCCTTTACCCACCGCCGGCCGGGACGTACGTCCGGCCGGCTGGACGGAGACCATCGTCCGGACGGCCTTCATCCCCTGCGCCGGCCGGGCGGCACACCCCTCACGTCTCGCCTGTCGCTTGCGTTGAAATGCTGGGGAGACTTCCGGGCGAGTGCCTTCCGCTCGGCTCTTAGACATTGTTTCATTGAGCGTCGGAACCCCAACTTTAGTCGGGGCGTCTATTGTCTCAGTTATTCACCGGTTGGTCTGCCTATCCGGTCGGCCACTTGGCCTTTTGACTCCAGTGTGGCATGGACCCCTCAGAATGGGGGTCCCCCGTTCTAACCGCCGGATCACTTGCCTCCCCCTCGAGTCTAGTCGAAGGAGGCGAAGTCCGACTGACTGGACTGCCGATCTGATCGAGCAATGATCACTGCATTAGGCCGCTCGGCCAGGCATAGGGATACTCATCCGTTCGGCGGTATCTTGTCCGTGCCTTGTGTTCTCTTGGAATCCATGTCCGATGCTCTCCCCTACTACCCATCACGTGCTCTGCGCACGGTAAGGGGAGCTCATTAAATGCGGCCAATATCCTGCTGACACATGGCGATCGTGCGTTTGTTAGCGTATGGCGGTGGCGTCACTTCCGATGGGACAGCCGCCGTTTGAAATGAACGGCTGGATGATGACCTCGTTATCGACGACCTGGATCGGACGGTGGAGGTTGCTCCCGGGCGGCGATATAAAGCCCGCGACTCCGTTTCCGCCGCATTGTTGCTTTATCCTCCTCCGGAGCTCCTCTGCTCGTTTTTTTCTCCGGCGACCTCGCCCCTCAACTTTTCGGCAACCCCCGGCCCCCGTCGATCATCTTTCTTGCTCGTAAGACCCTCTTTCTCGTTCCCAACGTTTTCTTCTTTCTGTTAATCGTTTCCTTCAGTCGGTTTTCCTCCATTCCTTGCTTGAACCTTCCCTTTTGGTCCCGTATTCTTGTCTTTTGACCATGACTAGCACCTTGCAGTCGACCGGTGGCGCTCCGGGTCTATGGTACACGACCATGGAGAGCCGTTTTGACGAGGAGGACGTGTTGCGTCTCGCTCGAACTTACGACATTCCTTCCGACCACCAAATAGTATTAGCCACACCGGCCGATTGGCCTCATGAGCCGTCGCCCGGCACAGTTCTTTTTTTCCGAGACCAATTTTTGGCCGGGCTACGCTTCCCACCCCATAAATTTTTCTTGCAAGTTTGCAACTACTTCCGCATCCCGCTCGGCCAACTAGTTCCGAACTCCGTAAGGCTGCTGAGCGGGGTGATAATTTTATTCAAACTGAACGGCATCCCCCTCGACCCTAAGATTTTCCACTACTTTTTTTATCCCAAGCAAGCCGAGTGGGGCACCTTTGTTTTCCAGTCTAGGATAGGTTTCGTCCTCTTCAATAACATGCCGAGCTCCAACAAACATTGGAAGGAGCATTTTTTCTATATACGTTTTCCCGAGCGGCCAACTTTTCGCACCAAGTGGCAGACGGCGATGCCAGCGCAACCGGAGCTCGGCAAATTTAGAGGCGATGCGGCCTACCTTCATGCAGCCGAACGGCTGGTTGGTCAGCGCTATCATATTGACAAGCTGCTCCTTCCGGGAGTAATGCACATATTCGGCTTGTCTTCTACCCCCGCCGATCTGCCCTGCAGCATGAGTAAGCGATTCTCATCCCTCCTTTTTCTTTTGTTCTAATTGATTTAATCTTTGTTTCTGCAGCTGAAGTCATGTGGCGTGCTAAGGCGACCGAGAAGCTCAAATTGAAAGCCGCTCAGATTGAGGCGGTGAAGAACAAGGAGGTCGCCGAGCGGGGCCTTGATCCAGCCGATCCGACCGGCGAATTAGGCGAGGGGACTTGGGATGCCCCTGAAGCCTTAGCAGCTACTACCTCTCATGACGAGGCAGCGGGCGACACAGAACCTTCCACCCAAGCCGAGGTGGAGGGCCGTTCGGCCGATGATGTTCCACTAGTCACTCGGAAGCGCCAACGCCCGGAATCTGCATCTGCCTCAATTCCGCTTGATGAGCCACAGCCCGAGCGGGGCGCGGATGCTCTGGTGTTGTCCGGGACTGTAGAGAGTACCCCGACCCCACATGGCTCTCCGAGGGCAAGTTCTGAGGTGTCGCCGTCCAGCCCTTCAAGAACTCTGCGCCGCATCAGGCGTTTGGGCGAGCTTCCTTCCTCATCCACCGGCGGGCCATCCGGTAAGGCCGATGCTTCTCAAGGCGAGCCGAGCAGCCAGAACTTAATTAAAACCGTCCTGCGCCTCCCCTCAGAGGAATACATGGCTGCTGCTGATCGGCCAGTGGTCCCCGAGCAGCAGATCACCTTGACGGGCCCTCTTGCACAAGCTTGGGAGGACGCTCGGCGCCGAATAAAAGCGATGACTCCCGGGCAGCTCGGCGACAACAACCTTCAACAGGCCACCGGGGTATGCTCTTTTCCTTTGTTCGTGTATTTGAATTAAGTTTTTAACCTGTTCACTTTTGCTCGTAGAACTGGGTGGAGCAGATTGCCGTTAGCAATCGGTTGGCCGAGCTGGAGGATGAATTGAAAAAACTCAAAGCCGCGGGGGACAGCCAACAGTCGACGACCGCTCTGGAGAAGGCCAAAAAATTACTGGAAGCCGAACGGAAACGGGCTTCCGATCTAGCGAGCAAGGTCGTTCGGCTCGAAGCGATGGTCAAACAACGAGATAAGGATATCAAGACGGCGATCACTCGGAAGCGCCAGGCCATCGATGACATGGATCGAATGAAGGTGGAGATCAGAGGGCTGGAGCAACGCATCAAGGATCTGGATGCTCTTCTGGCCACTGAGAAGGAGAGCCGCTCGGCCGATCTTCAAAGATTTGATGGAGAATTGAAAGATCTCCAAGCTGCCAGCGACGCTGCCCACGCCGAGCTCAAAGAGTATCAAGAGGGGGAGTCGGCTCGCTCCGACGAGGTGAGGAAGGCATTCGTCCGCTCGGATGCCTTTGGGGAGAAATTTACTGACAAGATCTCCCTCACTTTTGAAGAGGCGATCAAAGCGACTGTGGATCACTTAAAGGCCAAAGGCCACCTGTCCGCCGAGCTGACCATCCCTCCCGAGGACCTTGCGACCGTGATGGGCGTCATCCCTGATGCTCTTTTTGATTTCGACGCATGAGGAGTGTTTCTTATGAACTTTTTTTGTATCCCTGCCGTTCGGCCAAACTTATCTTTGCTGTAACTTCCTTGTGCTTAATAGATAATCTTTTCCTTTCCTTCAGCTTTTGTTTTGGCAAGAAATTTTCCTCTCGTCATAACTAAAGTGTTCTTTAAAACTCCTCCGCTCGGCACCACACTCTGTCAGACAAGTCGATTTTCTTTAATAACGTCTTTCATTATGCGACTGAGCAGCCGCTCGGCGCGCGAACGTCACTCGTTCACTTGCTCGCATTTTTAATTCCGATTAACCATCTTTTTCTTCGCGCCTTACCTCAAAGGGGTTTTCGCTAGACTTTCGCATGCGAGCCGCTCGGACGTTTATAGACGCCGGCTCGTCTCTCGATATTTAACTTCGGAGCTCGACGGTCTTCCGCTCGGACGTTTATAGACGCCGGCTCGTCTCTCGATATTTAACGTCGGAGCTCGACGGTCTTCCGCTCGGACGTTTATAGACGCCGGCTCGTCTCTCGATATTTAACGTCGGAGCTCGACGGTCTTCAGCTCGGACGTTTATAGACGCCGGCTCGTCTCTCGATATTTAACGTCGGAGCTCGACGGTCTTCCGCTCGGACGTTTATAGAAGTCGGCTCGTCTCTCGATATTTAACGTCGGAGCTCGACGGCCTTTACGGCTAACTTCGACATTACCGATCGGCGGAACCCTTGGCCATCATTTGAATTAATTTTGCTTCCTGCATTACAAAGACCTGGGCGACTAACATATACAAAAATGATTTACATTCGTGCACCTTTCACCCCGCTCGATAAGGCTGGAGATGATTCGCACTCCACGGTCGATCCAGCTGCCGCCCGTCTTCATCCTCCAAATAATAAGCTCCCGAGCGGAGTTTTTCAATAACCTTGAAGAGACCCGCCCAAGGAGCTTCAAGCTTGCCGACGTCGCCGACCGGCTTGACTTTCTTCCAGACGAGATCGCCGACCTGGAATGATCTGGGGATTACGCGGCGGTTGTAGTTTTGCTTCATCCGCTGCCGGTATGCCATCAACCGAACGGACGCCTTAGCTCGCTCCTCGTCGACCAAATCCAGCTCCATGTTCCTCCGTTCGGCGTTGCCATCATCATAACTCTGGATCTGGACGGACTCAACGCCGACTTCGACCGGAATGACCTCCTCGCCGCCATACACCAAATGGAACGACGTGACGCCCGTCCCTTCCTTCGGCGTCGATCGGATGGCCCATAAGACGCCTCGCACTTCATCCGGCCAACTTCCTCCCAAATGGTCGAGCCGAGCGCACAGAATACGAAGAATTTCCCGATTGGCTACTTCGGCTTGACCATTGCTCTGGAGATAAGCCACGTACGTGAAGTGTTGCTCGATGCCGTAGCTTTTGCACCACTCCTCTAGCATCTTCCCTGTGAATTGCCGCCCATTGTCGGAAACCAATCGGCGAGGGATGCCGAACCGACAGATGATGTGTTGCCAGATAAATTTTTTGACCATCTGTTCGGTGATCTTGGCTAGCGGCTCGGCCTCCACCCACTTGGAAAAATAATCGACCGCCACTAGCAAAAATTTTCGCTGCCCGGTCGCCATCGGAAATGGACCGACAATATCCATTCCCCATTGATCGAACGGACATGAAACTGTTGATGCCTTCATTTCCTCTGCCGGTCGGTGGTTGAAGTTATGGTACTTCTGACATGAGAGGCACGTCGACACGGTCCGAGCGGCGTCTGCTTGTAAAGTCGGCCAAAAGTACCCGGCCAAGAGGATCTTCTTGGCCAACGATCGTCCACCCGGATGCCCTCCGCACGATCCTTGATGTACTTCTTGGAGGATGTAAGCCGAGTCCTCCGAGCTCACGCATTTCAACAACGGGCGTGAGAAAGCCTTTTTGTAAAGCTGATCGCCGATGAGTGTGAACCGACCGGCTCTTCTCCTTAGCAGCTGGGCTTCATACTCATTGGATGGTGTGGCGCCCGAGCGGAGGAACTCTATGATGGGTGTCCGCCAGTCGCTTAGAAATGTGAGGCCTTCCATCCGGTCGACGTGCGCCACCAACAGTACTTTTTCAATTGGCTGCTGAATGGCTACCGGCGTTATTGAGCTTGTGAGTTTGGCTAACTCATCAGCTGCTTGATTTTCTGCTCTGGGTATTTTCTGGACAACAACTTCTCTGAAATTGGCTTTGAGCTTCTCGAAGGCTTCAGCGTAGAGCTTGAGTCGAGCATTATTAATTTCGAAGGTACTAGAGAGCTGTTGAGCGGCCAACTGCGAATCCGAGTGAAGCGTTACCCGACCGGCTCCCACATGCCGGGCAGCCTGCAAGCCAGCTATGAGGGCCTCAAATTCTACTTCATTGTTGGTAGCTTTATAATCCAGCCGGACAGATAAGTGCATCTTTTCTTCTTGAGGGGAGAGCAACAATATTCCAATCCCGCTTCCGAGCCGAGTGGACGACCCATCCACATATATTCTCCACATAGCTTCCGGCTCCGGCCATTGCACCTCAGTCACAAAATCGGCCAAGGATTTTGCTTTGATCGCCAAGCGGGGATGGTATTGGATGTCGAATTCACTTAACTCTGTCGTCCACTTGATGAGCCGCCCGGACGCTTCTGGATTCAGCAATACACGCCCGAGCGGGCTATTGGTTTTGACAATGATAGTATGCGCCAGGAAATATGGACAAAGGCGCCGAGCGGCGAGGACCAGAGCGAAAGCTAGCTTTTCGAGCCCAGTGTAGCGAGATTCAGCATCTTTTAAAATGTGACTAAGGAAATATACAGGCTCCTCTCCGCTCGCCTTCACCAGTGCTGAGTCGATTGCCTGCTCGGTCGAGGATAGATAAATACAGAGTGGCTCACCAATAGTCGTCTTGGCTAATACCGGGAGCGAATTCAGATATGCCTTTAAATCTTCGAACGCCCGGTCGCATTCTTCGTCCCAGTGAAATTTTGTAGCCTTGCGCAAGATCTTGAAAAATGGAAGGCTCCGGTCGGCGGTTTTGGAGATGAATCTGGACAGAGCGGTTATCCGACCGGTCAAACGCTGCACTTCCCTTGTATTTCTCGGAGGCGGCATATCTTGTAGAGCTTTCACCTTGCTGGGATTTGCTTCGATGTCCCGCTCGGTCACTATGTACCCCAGAAAGCGCCCTCCTTTTGCTCCGAACAGGCACTTCTGGGGATTTAGCTTGACTCCATATTTGCGCAGCGTTCGGAAGGTTTCTTCCATATCTTTGTAGAGATCGGCCGCTCAGACGGACTTAATGAGAATGTCGTCCACGTAAACTTCTAGATTCCGCCCGATCTGCTCTCGGAATACTTTATTCATCAAGCGTTAATATGTGGCCCCCGCATTCTTCAATCCGAACGGCATCACATTATAGCAATAAGTGCCGTCGGCTGTCACAAAGCTGACTTTTTCTTGATCTTCACGGGCGAGCGGCACTTGGTGATAGCCCTGATAGGCGTCAAGCATACAGATTAATTCGCAGCCGGCCGTAGAGTCCACCAGCTGATCTATCCGGGGCAGAGGATAAAAATCTTTCGGGCAAGCTTTGTTGAGATCCCGAAAATCTATGCACACTCTCCACTTGTTGCCTGGCTTGGAGACTAATACTACGTTAGCCAACCAGCTCGGGAACTGCACCTCGCGTATATGGCCGGCCTCCAGAAGTTTTTCCACCTCTGCTCGGATGATGGAATTCTGCTCGGCGCTGAAGTCCCTTTTTCTTTGCTTTACTGGCCGAGCGTCCGGTCGGACATGCAACTCGTGCTGCGCTATGCTCGGCGAAATTCCGGGCAGCTCATGTGTCGACCAGACGAAGACATCATGATTTCTTCGGAGGCATTGGATCAGCTCCTCTTTCTGCTTCTCCTCCAGATCGGACGCAATAAAAGTCGTGGCCTCCGATCGGGTTGGGTGAATCTGCACTTCCTCTTTTTCTTCATAAATTAAAGAGGGTGGCTTTTCGGTGATGGCGTTTACCTCGATCCGGGGCGCTTTCCGAGCGGAATTGGCTTCTGCTCGGACCATCTCGATGTAGCATCACCGAGCTGCTAGCTGATCTCCCCGTACTTCTCCCACTTTGTCCTCCACGGGGAACTTGATCTTCTGATGGAAGGTTGAGACGACCGCTCGGAATTCGCTGAGCGCCGGTCGTCCCAAAATGACGTTGTAGGACGAGGGAGAGTCGACCACCACGAAGTTTGTTGTTCTTGTCCTCCTAAGCGGCTCTTCTCCCAGTGAGGTAGCCAGCCGGATCTGTCCAACCGGCTGAACTTCGTTACCCGTAAACCCGTAGAGCGACATTGTCATGAGCAGCAGCTCGGCTTGATCAATTTGCAGCTGATCGAACGCCTTCTTGAATATGATGTTGACTGAGCTCCCTGTGTCAACAAATACGCGGTGAATAGTATAATTGACTATTACCACTTTGATGAGCAGAGCATCGTCGTAGGGTACTTCAACTCCTTCCAAGTCCCCGGGCCCGAAACTAATTTTGGGTCCTTCCGCTCGTTCTCGGCTACAACCGACCGAATGAATCTGGAGTTGCCGGACGCTCGCCTTTCTAGCTCGGTTGGAGTCTCCTCCGGTCAGCCTGCCAGCAATAACGTTGATCTCACCTCGGGAAGTATTGCTTCTATTTTCCTCTTCCCGAGCGGACGGTCTAGACCACTCTCTGGACGCTCGGCGATTCTCCTGCCTTGGAGAACGATGCCGATCGGGAGTTTGTTGCTGTGGTCTACCAGCTCGCGTCCGATCGACTTCATGAGTTCTTTGTCGCCTGTCGACTGAGGGAGACCGTCGTCCGGCATTCCGGGGCACAGGATGAGCCACGAAGGGAAGACTTCGACAATCCCTTGTGTTGTGCGTATCCGTCCGGTGGAAGGAGCAGAACATCGAGGTCCATCTCTTCTTTGGCTTGGGCCGGGCGGCAGCTACCTCTGGCACATGGGACCTGGCGTGGGGGGATCAGATTGCTTCGGCCCTTGGTCCTCTAGGTGGTTGATGAGTGGCGTGCTGTTTCCGCTCGGCCGGAGGAGCCCGCTCGGCTGGTGTTTCCTTTTTCCTTGCTGATGTATTCGTTAGCCCGGTGTAGCATGTGATCGTAATCTCGGGGCGGCTTTCGGATGAGTGATCGGAAAAAATCCCCATCCACTAGGCCTTGTGTGAAGGCATTCATCATGGTTTCCGAAGTGACCGTTGGAATATCCATCGCCACTTTATTGAATCGCTGGATGTAAGCTCGGAGCGATTCACGGGCTTCTTGCTTGATGGCGAACAGGCTCACGCTCGTTTTCTGGTAGCGTCGGCTGCTTGCAAAATGGTGGAGGAAGGCCGTTCGGAAGTCCTTGAAGCTTGTGATGGATCCGTCCGGCAACCTCCGAAACCACCGTTGAGCCGATCCCGAGAGAGTGGTAAGGAAAACTCGGCACTTTACTCCATCCGTGTATTGATGGAGAGTAGCTGTGTTATCGAACTTACCCAGATGATCATCTGGGTCGGTTGTCCCATTATACTCGCCGATCGTCGGAGGCACATAGTGCTTCGGCAGAGGATCTTGCAGAATAGCCTCTGAAAATTGGCGATTAATCCTCTCAGGTGATGCATTCGCTCGGGGGGCTTTCCCATTTCTGTCATCCCGTCTAGGCATTTCATCCGAAGAAGATCCCCTATCTCTATGAGCTGGTACGGCATCAGGGGTGCGGAATAGGGCTCGATGAAATGCAACGGGGGCCGGTGGTGCTTCCGCTCGACCACCAGACGCTGATGTTGCTTGCTGCTCCGGCCGCCCGGCTGTGGCTTTCTGTTTTTGCTCCACAAGCTTGGCGGCCCTTATCTCGATCAGAGCGTCGAGTTCCTCGTTCGAGAGCATCACCATGTGTTGTCGTCCAGCCTCGTCCATTGCTGCCGATCGGATGCAGGAGCGTTCCCACAGACGGCGCCAAATTGATTCTGTCCGAACGGCTGACTCCACGGACGCTGGGCACGTGGCGCTCTCCGGTTACTGATGTGGGTCTTCGACTGGTCGTACGAAGCTCCGGCGACCCTGCACAGAAGTCGGGCCGGGAAGGGGTTCCCGGCGGCGACCCTCCGACGCTCAAGTCAGGCAAGCAAGTGGTAAAGAAAGTGGCTCCAAAGCTTGTAGAATGCGTACCTCCGGCAAAGTCTGCGGCTCTTTATATAGAGCGGTGAAAGAGCCTCTACACGCCCACCGAGGCGCGTACGTGTCCGCAGCCCATACCTCGGTATGTGTTTGTCAGAAAGCTTACCTGACGCCATACTACAACAGTCCCATCGCGCCTTCGATGGGACAACAAGACACCCCGTTGTCAGACTAGGAGTATGGCTTAGCCATATGACTTGACGGCTGTCAGAAGATGTTCCTGTTCTCCTTTACCCACCGCCGGTCGGGACGTACGTCCGGCCGGCTGGACGGAGACCATCGTCCGGACGGCCTTCATCCCCTGCGCCGGCCGGGCGGCACGCCCCTCACGTCTCGCCTGTCGCTTGCGTTGAAATGCTGGGGAGACTTTCAGGCGAGTGCCTTCCGCTCGGCTCTTAGACATTGTTTCATTGAGCATCGGAACCCCAACTTTAGTCGGGGCGCCTATTGTCTCAGCTATTCACCGGTTGGTCTGCCTATCCGGTCGGCCACTTGGCCTTTTGACTCCAACGTGGCATGGACCCCTCAGAATGGTCCACCGTTCTAACCGCCGGATCAGGGAGCTTAGGTGTAGAGGGAGCCTTGTGATAGGTTCTTAAATATCCTTGCGGTGAAAATTTTCTAGCTCAATTAGGAGCTTAGATGTAAGGGGAGTCTTGTGATAGGTTCCAATACATGTTGCATGTTTGATTAGCATTGTTGATTATTATTATGTTTTCCCTAACTTAAATGTATTCCCAACATCAAAAGAGGGAGATTGTTGGAAGCAATATTGAGGGTTCGGTGTAAGCTAAGCATGAGTTTTAATGTTTGCACAAAGGGTTTAAATTAGGTTTACCCTTGTATTTGATATGTGTATTTTTGTTGTGTAGGTTTACAGGATACACATATGACTTAGCTTGATGGCTTTGAGTTCGGTGAAGGATGGAGCATTTGAGGGACCGTGGACAAAGAAACAAGGATAAACAAAGGGAAGCGTACTTCAAAGCATACTCGAAGGATGACATTGGGACAAGTCGCGTACTTGAATGCATCCGAGGGACGAGAACCAAATGAAGGAGGCTTGAAGGCAAGAGGGCAAGACTGCAAAGAAGAGTCAAATAAGTCGTGAGGGTCTGAGTGCGAGAGAAATGTACTCGGGAAGGGAAACCCTAGGTTTTGGATTTTACCAGTTGACTGATGCATAGAGTAGTCGACTGGGATAGGGCATATAATGTTTCTGTGTCCAACGGCTGAAGGGATCAGTCGACTAGTGAAGGCACTGGTCGACTGGTAAAGAGCCAGTGGCAGAATCACGGGTTCTACGGAGTACCATTGGCCAGTACTACTCGACTGGTGCAAGCATCAGTTGACTAGTAACAGTAAAATCAGCTTGTCGATTTTCCCAAGCTCTATATAATAAAACTTGGGGCGGCTAACCTTGGTTGACAAAATTAGTAGTAGTTAACCCTAATTAGTAGTAGTTACCAAGTTCTCCAAGTGCTTTTATTGTTCCAAGTGTTCTTGGTTGGTATTGTAGTGAGATTTTTCCACCCATAAGGAAAATTGAGGTAGTTGGAGTTTGTCGGGGGCTAATCCACCGACGGATAACGATCATCCATCTTACGGATAGCCATGGAATATGAGCAAATTATCTCTGAACCACGTAAACAAGCGTGTCGAGTGTGGTTTGCTTTCTTGTCTTTAGATTATCTTCCTTTTATATTGTTTGTATTTTTGCTACGCACTAACTCTTGTAAAGTTAACAAATTGGGGTGATCGACTATTTAACCCCCCCCCCCCCCCCTTTTCTAGCCGGTCCAAAGATCCCCAACATAACTACCCCGCAAAGTAGTCATAATGAGTTCAGGCTAGCTACTGAAGAGGAATGTGGAAGTACTCAGCAATCTCAAAGAAGAAGGTCGCAATAGGAAAGTAAAGCCCATTCAGCATTTGGCCCCGAAAAAAATTACAAAATTGGTTAGTTGATAATTAAATGAGATGATCAAGCAGTTATGGATTACAATGGTGCAGTCTACCGATATCTCAAAATAAAAGTGTAGCTGGTCTAGATCACCCCCATTGAAGTCTGACTCAACTAACTCATACTGAAAGGTGGACGAGCATTTGGGGGCCATGGTTAGATAGGAAATTTAAGACATACAACGTTGACTGGTAAAACAGGGAGAAGAAGGCGACAACTTATACCAGGGAACCGTGGGCAAAACCAGAAGGTTGTAAAGGAATGAAGATGGGGAATCGTAGGCTAAAGATGAAGATTGTCGGGAACGAAGATGAAAGAAATGACGAATGCGGCGGCATTCCTCCGTCGTCCTAATATAATCAGGGCTTAGGATTGTCAGTCATCAGATCTCGCAAACGAAAAAGCGAGCTAAGGTGCTAGGTCGTCGAATCACGCAGTCGAATCCATGAGATCTTGATTGTCACCTTGAGCCGAACTACTGACATGGCCTTAACACGCGTCAACCTCAGACCGAGAAACATTAATGATCAAATGGCATGGGCCAATCATGACCAGGATATGTGATCTCGTGTGTTGTGGGTTTTAATGACGCCTGATACGCATATTCTCGAGATATTCAACGGTAAGGCGGTAATGTGGCACGACCACGTCAGGCCTAGAATCCGGGTCACTAATCATGCCAAGTTACACCAATTTAGTTAGTTAGACTCGTACCTCCTTTGACTATATTTGAGAGCAAGACTTGTGATGTGGTGAATATATGAGCTAATATGTGGCAAGGTCAAGTCAAGAGTCAAGCCAGAGTGTAAGTCAAAAAAATCAAATCAAGGCATGACACAGATATGATCGAGTAAAATATGCACCCGACTCCCTCAACTTCGTTATCTAACTCCCACAACTCTATACCCCGAGTTCCTTAGTTTGATATACCTGACTCCCTCAACTTCGTTACCTGACTCACACAGCTCAATTCCTGAGTTCCTCAATTCGATGCACCTGACTCTCTCAATTCGACACATTCAACTCCCTCAGTTCGACATAATCGGACTCTTTCAACATAAGTTTTTTAAAGCTCTATAGCTCTATCCTCCGGGTTTGATTTTCTAGACTCCTCCAGACTCTGCAAGTTGGCCTTACAAACCTGTTCAACTCAGTCTCCTTGACCTCTCCAACCTTATCAAGGGTAGTAGTCCTTGCCTTACATGGCCCATTAAAAACACAAGAGGCGGTATAACCGTTTCATTCATGGGACCGTTTCTCCCATAGGATGTGATGAACATCAATGCATATCTCAAAAAACATGGTAAATGAATGCACATATATCAGAGAAACGGATACATTTGCCACTCTTTAAAAGGGTGCCTGGTGCCCACTCCCACGGGCATAGATACACGCACACAACCATCTTTACTCTTTGATTACTTCACAATTTTCATCTTTTCTTAGTCCCTGTGTTGACTTGAGTATCGGAGTGATTACGCCGAGTTCAGCCTTGATACCTATTCTAACTTTTGATTAGTGTTACAGGTATCCTAGGCATTTTTGTTAAATCAAAATATCCAAGATCTCTACCTTAATAGTTGTCTGTCGTTAACTCATCAGATCATGATCACATATTTGATTATTGTTGTTTGACTCGTAGACAAATTCATTTTTGTAAAATATATTGTGGTAAAAGGCGAATATGCTCGCCTCCAGCGCCCCGCCAACCCGTCTCAAGGCCAACATGGAGGAGGTAAATCACGGGCGGCTACTAACCTTTGAAATAGTGACTAGCACATAAGGGAGGTATTTATCTCAACTTTGTCGAGATTCGAATCCCAGATTTATTATGGTAACATCTCATGCGCTAGCCACTAGATCCATCCATGAGGTATTTAATAAAGGTCGAATGTAAAACACATGGGGTCAGAATTGCATCTTTAGAAATTTAATAATTGATCTAATTTGTTAGCATAGAACAAGAGTGTTTAGTCACACTTGTGTATTCAATATTTTCAAAGGTGCCTCGGTCGACTTAGGCCCAGGCTCGCGGGTCCAATTATTTAAATTAAAAATTTTAAATTTTTTGTCAAAAATCTAAAAATTTAAAATATTTTTTTTAAAAAAATTGATGAGTTATATATAGAGTTTATTCAATAGTATTTAAAATATTTACTATTTATAATATTGTTAAAATTTATAAAGAAAATATGAAATCGTAATTTGGGCCCAAGCCTTGGACCACAATCCCCATGACTATCCTCTAGAATGTTCTATTGGAAATAAAAATAAAAAGTAAAAGTGTGGATGATTTTATTATTAAAAGAAAAATAAATGAGGATTTTATCCAACAATAACAACATATATAAAAAGAAATATGAGTTCCCTTACAACTGCTCCATATTATTAAAAGAGGGTTAAATAGAAATCGACAAGTGATGAAATCTTCTATTAAATTTCAACCCATTATTACAATCATTATTTCGTATACGTACCAATTGGACTAGAGGTCCCCTACTTAGAAGACGTACAAAATAATAAATAAAAATATTTTACATATAAATTAATAAAAATTTGAGTTGTATTTTTGTGATTTCATCGATTAAGATTCAGAATTCAACGTCTTTTCACTTTCAATCGGACGTCTTCTCACTTTCAATCGGACCTTTTTTTTTCTCTTTGCCAAAAAAAAAAAAATAAAAGGAAAAGGAAAAAAAAACAAAGAGAAAACGAAGGGCGAGCTCGATTTTTGGATACTCTTTTATTATTATTTTTCATTCATTTTTTTTTTCCTATCTAAATTTAGACTTTACAGGTTTATCATTGCCTCCGGCGATCTCGATTACCGCCACGCGAACTCTCCCAAATCGGACGGCGGGTAAAGGTCATCGGCGTAATCAAACAGCCCGCCATCGTACACCAACCCGTCCTCCGCCATCTCCTCCGGCCGGAGCCCCCACCCGAAGCCTCCATATCCGTCAATCTCGTCATCGAGCCCCCAGATCTGGCCAAACCCGACGCCGCCAAACTCTCCCCCATCCTCGACAGCAATCGCCGCCTCGGACGCCTCGCACCCTTCGTCGGACGAGCACGACGCCGCCGGCGGAAGGCCGAGCTCGTCGTCGGAGGCCTCGAGAAGGTACCCCAAGTCAGGCTGGTCGGGCGCCACGAATCCCCTAACCGCCGGCGGCGAGGGCAGCGAGATTTCCTCCTCGAGACTCTTCATCACCGAAGCAACGTCGTCACCGGATGCCGCGTGGTCGTCGTCGAGGATGTCGAGTAGGATCTCGTGATCACGGAAACGCTTAGCCTCCGGAGAGTTCCCTTCCTCCTCCTCGTGGCGGCGCCTCTTCTTGTCGCCGGAATCCTCCATCGGAATAGTCTCGCACGGTGGATGAAGATGGGGAGAGCCGGTGGGTTTATATAGAGCAAAGGGGCAGAGATCTCGAGACCTATTTGTGAAAAAAAAACACAACGGCAAGTCGTACTTGAATATATAATATAATAATATTACAGGGACCAAAGTGTCAAAAGTAAGGGCTCCGAAGCAACGGACAAATCGACGTGTTTCCCCTCGTCCTAAGTTACGAAACGAAACGAAACGAAACGAAATGGGTTTGGCAACGGGGACCACCAAGTGAGCTGGAATTGGGCGCCTTCACATTTCCGGTTGGGGGACGTCTCTTCACGACAGGGGCGCATAGTTTGTTCGTAGGGAAGTGGGCGGCCAACGCCAGTCAACGACGAGGAGAACGGATGCCGAATCAACGGCGGCGAGAGCTGGCGATCCAAACCGACCGCATCGCACGCCGTTTGATTCCGCCAGCTAGCTGCGGTTTGGATGCGTTCGTTGCCGAATTTCGATATGGATTGATTCCAAAATAGAATACTTTCCCGAAATGATCACCTCCGCCTACCCACGGAATCCACCCTAAATAATTAAATATAAAATATCCGTAAAATTGAATCAAACCGAATGAAATACGCATCAGTCAACGGCCGGCGAAGTCATTGGCTCGACGCAGTGTCTCTCTCACGGCGGCGTGCCGTGACGCCGTCCACGAGTGGTGGGCCCGTTGCTAAAAGGCGTGTCTACATTGTGAGGTAGGGTGGGGAACATGAGGACCCCATGCGGGTAGGAAAGCTCCGAAAGGGAATAATCAAAGAGGTCACTGGCCACCGAGGACTTTTTTTTATTATTCTTCTTGAATTCGCACACTCCTCCGGTCCTTATGTAACTCATTCCACCTGACATATATTAACTCAGGATGTTATGATTTATCTTTCTCATGATAACCTTGAGTCGGGTGCGACGAGAACACTGAGGACGAGCGATTTCACCTTTTTGCCACTTGAATTCACACACTCCCTCAAATAAAAATGTTATTTTAATTTGTAGTTTGATATATTTTGGAGAGATGTAGATATTTGCGAAAGGACCTAATTTTTAAAAAAAATCTTTAGAGATGACTCCTCCGCATTTAAATAAGATTCTTGCGGTGGATCATTTTATTTATCATAAATTAAACGAGTGTTGGTGTGCATGATCGATGCTAGCTCCCTTTCACCACCACCACTTGGCACACGTTAATCATAATGCTAATTAAAATATATCCTTTCCATTAAACTAATATAGTTAATGAATTTGACAATGGTGGTGTTTGATTCTTTTCTATAATCATAGTATTATGGAATGAGAATGAGTATAAATATGAATATCATTTTTAAAAATAATATTTGATTAGTTAAATATTTTCTATCGGAATAAATTAAAATTTTCTTTTATACCCTTAGAGAAAAATAAGAGAAAAAATTATATATGAGACAAAGTTTAATGTGAAAGAAAAATATGATGAAAAAGAATGATGAAAGAGAAATTGTGATGGGAAAGTATAAAAAGAGGAAAAGCGTGATGAGAAAAAAAGTGTGATGGGAAAGAATGAAAAGAGAAAAAGTGTTATGAGAGAAAATGAGAAAAGAGAATATGATGTGAGAAAGCATCAGGTAAAAGGTGAAGACGCTCGCCCCTAACACCCATGCCAACCGGCCCCAAGACCAACACGAAGGAGGTAAATTACGATGACTAAGAAAGCAAGTGGCATGTGGGGTGAGTTTACACGGATTGCAGAGATTTACGCTCCGCTAACCCAGTGATTCGACCCTAAGACCTTATCCAGCAATCAATTTGTCACTTACCAACTCAACTAAGCCCGCGTGGGCTATGATGGGAGAGAATATGATGAGAGATAATGAGAGAAAAAGTGTGATGGGAGAGAAAGATAAAGAGAGAAAGTGTGATGAGGGAAAAAAAAAGGAGAGAGTGTGTCTGATGGAAGAGATTGAGAAGAGAGAAAATATAATCGAAGAGAAAGTGTGACGAGGAAAAATAAGAAAAGATAATGTGATGGGAGAGAAAGCACGTGACAAAAAGGCAAATACACCATCTCATCACAGGACTAACACAGAGGAGGTAAATTATGGTGATTGAGAAAGCAAGTGACAGGTGGGGTGAATTTACACGCGTTACAAGGATTTACGCCCCCCAGTCTCGAGATTCGATCCCAAGATTTCATGTGACAATCAACCTGCCACTTACCAACTCAGCTAAGCTCGTGGGAGCGATGAAAGAGAAAGTATGATTAAAGAGGATGAGAACAGAAAAAGTATGATGAGAGATAAAGTATGATGTGAGAAAATAAAGAGAGAGAAAGTATGATGAGAGAAATGAGGAAAGAACGTGTATGGTGGAAGAGATTGAGAAGAGAGAAAATATAATAAGAGAAAAAGTGTGATGATAGAATGAGGAGAGAAAAAATATGATAAGAGAGAACAAAAAAGAGTGATATGAAAGAAAAATTAAATAAATATATTAAGAGTATTTTCGTCTAAAATTTTATGTTCCTTCTAATTCTCATCGAATCCTAAAGGAGGAGGTGAGTTTCATCAATACCTAAATTTTTAAGTTTCATTTTAAAATTTTAATTTCAATTCTATCAATGAAACATAAAATTTAAGGATAAATCTATTTTCTTATTTCTAAACTCCTAAATTAAACACAACCTAAATGTAAGGTCATCGGGGAACGACGAACTTCTGGGAATATTAGGTATGCACCTTTTAAGACTCTCAGAACTCCTTTTAGATAATTACGCAAAATATACTATATGAAAGAAAAGGAAAAAAAATGATCAGATCAAGATGAACTTGTGTGATTGGGACATATCAATAATTGAGAGAGGAGTCGGCCACAAGTTGGGTGCATGATTGGAGCTTGGCATGTGTGCAATACGTGTCGACTACAAAGTGCCAAGTTAATATAAAATCCACCACGAATCACATGCATTTCATTTGATTTAGAAGATCGTTAGCGAGATCCTTTGATTTGATCACCCATGAGGCGGCAAAGGCTTATCATTGGCATTGTTTTTGCAATCTCAATTTTTTATTTTATTTCTCTATAATTGTCACAAGCATGCTATTTCTTATTAAGATTAAGTCATGTCTAGTTCTTTTGTTAGCCTTATTATTAACATTATTTTTCGCACCCTCAAAATTTTTATTTCTCTGTATTTGTTACATTCAAGATTGCTATCACTATTAATATTATAGTTATAATTAGTTTATCTACTATATTATACAACATTTTGTTTTATTTTGATTTTTTTTTTCAAAACAAAAACAAACTATTCATTTATTTTCGTGTATGTCATAATGCTTATAGATCATGTTAAAATTTAGCATTAATTATATCCCACACAATATTATGTTATATGATAACTCAACAAAACATATTTTAATGTTTACAAAGATTTAAAAAGAAAGAAAATGTTTGATTTTAGTAGGTTTCAGCGAGAAGAATCATCCAATTTCTAGTGACTTCATTTGGCCGATTCTCTTGACTTAATTTTAAAACGAAAATAAAAAAATGGTCAGTATGAAAATGACATGTTTTTAGTTTTTTTTTTCTAAACTAGCAAATGGCTTCCTATTGGTCAATAATAAATTAATAGTCTTTTAGATATTCATCCTTTCAATATTTTTTTTTGATAAAAATCAAAATAGTGTTCATTCTTATTAAATCGCCAAAATGATGTCCTCATTCATTTATTTATTTATTATCAGAACAATACTCCATCCTATGTCAATATATATTTTTTTTAAACTACCCTTCTCTTTGGCACAATATAATTATAACAAATACAAATTAGTAAATACTACATAGTCATAATAATTATAATCTAGTGACTATTATACAATTATAACCATTACAATTTACTTGATATAAAATAGGTTTTAAAATTATGATGAACACTAATAATACTGTGTTTTAGTAGTTATAATTCATAGCTGATAAAATATAAGTATTTCATCTCTGGTCAACACTGATCATTTATTATATTATAGTAACATCTTTTATCAATACTAATAGCAATATGAACACATCATTTTTGATGATCAATATTATATTATAGTAGGTATAAATCATAATCGATACTTTATTTCAAATCAATACCAACACCTGTCAACATTATATTATAGCAATGGTGATCTTGTAACTGCTATAACTATACAATTGTAGCATCTATAAACTCATAGCTATAATAATTATGTAGTAGTTATGATCTCGTAGTTGTTATAATAATGTAACAAATAAGGATAGTATTGAAATAAAAATGTAATGAGATGTTGTTTTAATAATAAATGAAGACATTATTTTTAAAATTTTAATAAAAAGAGTAGTGTTTTTTACTTTTATATTCATATAGAGTTTAAATTAGGAAATCCTAATTCATATTTTGGCATGAGATGAAGATGGAAGTTAGGTTAATGGATTAGCCTAACTTAAATATATTAGGGCTAGTTGACCAGTTTAACTAAGCTCGAGATTGACTCAAGCTTGAGTTTCGATATTTGACAATATGTGAGAAAAAAGTCAAGTAGATCAAGGAGGTCAGACATTGACAAAAGAAAACTCTAACTACATTTAGGAAAGGGAAAGCCCTAATTGAGATTAGGCAGGGTGGAAGTCTACCGAATGACTAGTCCTAAGTGAGGTTAGGCAAAGGAAAGTTAAAGTGGGTCAAGGAAAATTGCATGTTGACAAATGAAAGCCCTAACTGCGGTTAGGCAAGGGAAAGCTCTAACTGAGGTTAGGTAGGATGAAAGTCTACAGAGTGTCTAAGCCTAACTGGAGGTTAGGCAAGAAAAAAATTCAAGTGAATCAAGGAGGACCGTACTTGGTAATCAGAAGTCCAATGAAAAGTTGACAAAGATAAAATTCAAGTGGGTCAAAAGTTGACCGAACATTTGGTGATTGAAAGTCTAACAAAAGTTGGCAAGGGAAAGTCTAAGTGAGTCACGAAAAATCGAACACTTGGTGAAGAAGTCATGGCAAGTCAAAATTGATCGAATACTAGGCAACAGAAAGTCCCAACAAGTCACGGTTGATCGGATGTTGGATAAGAGAATTCTAAACTCGGATCAAGTGAGTTATGGTTAAGTAATCAATTAGATCAATCAATTAGCCGAAAGTCAATTAGACAGACTTGCTCCAATCGATTAGGCAAAATACCTAATCGATTGAGAGTGTTTTGAGAAAACACATTGAGGGCCTATAGGGTTTCTCACTAAAGATTCATGAAACAACAGAGGCTTGGTAATTGATTGCGGCAATCGATTCATCATTTCCCAATTGATTGGGCTAATCGATTGGGGCATTTGTTGCAAGAGAATAGAGAGCTTAAGAATCGATTGGGCAATTGATTAGAGTGCTTGCTCTCACGAACAAAAAACTTCTGAGTCGATTGGGGCAATCAATTAAAAGTTGCCGAATTGATTAGTATAAATCACCAATCGATTACGAATTCGAAAAAGAGTCATTCTGTAGGTTATTGGATGGGCAGCTGATGTAACAATCAATTAGGGAAAAGTTTAATCGATTAGGAGGTGAAAAAAATAATTTGAACGACGTTCATATAAAGAGGAGTTTGTCTAGGGTTTTCAATGCCAGTTCTTCGGTGTTTAGAGAAAAAGTGCTATTACATTTTCCACCATCAAGAGACAATCCAAAGTAAGAAAAGAGTAAACAAAGCAAAGTTTATGTTGTAAACTGGTTTGTTTTCGATTTCTTTAATAATCTAGTTTGTGTTTCTTTTTGTATTTCTTGTATTTGAGCCTGTACGAGACTTTTTTGCCTCAAGAGGTTTTCATAATATTTATGAGTGAGGAGTGGACTCCTAGATTAATCATCTCAATTAGATAGATACAACGTAAAATTAAGGATGCTAGTATTATGAAAAATTTCACTTCGAGTATATGAAGTAAATCATTATTAAAATAAAATTATTTATCCCTCCTAATAAATTATTCTTTTTTGAAAATGATAAACCTAGTTAGCCACATTGACTATCCCTAAAATGATCGATCCGATTTCATGAAATTTTTCTATCAGTCATCAGGATAAATCGGAAAGTGCGCCTAACGAACAACCCAAAAGTCTAATATTCTTTGATTATTCCTATTTAAAAAAAAAATCTTATAAATAATTGAACTCTAAATATGTAGATGACATCAATCTAACCCCGAGACAACAAATTATTCGTTTTTGGAGGCTTAAAGCTAACGCTGTAACGGTGCAATCAATCACTAGGTGTTAAAATGTTTAAAATAATAAAATTTTAAATAGGATGAATATTTTAGAAATAGACTTGCAAGCGTGTATAAATTGTACTATAAATTTATAAATAAACTTATTCAATGAAAAATCATCTACGTATAGAATTAATGGGGTTCACATCTTTTTATTTATTTATTTATTTAAAAACAGGGCAATCAGATACGTTCCATGTCTATCATCTAGAAACCTTGAGCAGCAAGTAGTGGTCGACTTCGTCAAGAAAGCAACAAATCCATGGAATTTATTATTATTATTATTTATCTTCGTCGTCTTTGCTTCTTCTGTGCAAGAGGGGATTATCCTTTCTTTTTGATTTGCCTCCACCTGAATGTCAATGAAAACGTGAAGGACGGGACTTCCACTTTGGAGAAGCCATTGACTCAGCTCAGCTTCCGTGGATTTGGAGAATCTAATCTATATATTCCAGTGACTTTGAAATTAGATGCGTTCCTGGATGGGAACATTGCATGTTTTTAATGTCCAACTGCATACTTTTCCTTAGTGCTTAGGGTTTGGCTTTGCCTGCCTGTCTTTTTCTCGCTGACTGAAACTTCCAACGCCTTGGCTTTTTTAATCCTGTGGTGGACTGCAACCGGACAGTACCTACTGAGTGATGAATGTTGAAGGGGAGGTGTTTTCCTTCAAGTAAAGCAAAGTCTGGCTTGTCATGTGCATATGTGTTTTCTATGAAGATGAACTTTGTTTAATCACTTAATTAATCGATCGTCTAAATATACCTTTCTTTCCATTGCTACAATGAGATAAAAGATCAATTTTCGATAAACACATATCCTCATAAAAAAAAATCCCATCTCTTAACCAACTCAACTTCCAGTCGGCTATAAACTTACTTCATAATTTAACTTTATTCATATAATCTAGGAACATAGTCCTACTATGAGAAACAATTTTTACTACAATACGTCTCTTTCAAAATTTAGAAAGAAATGAGAAAAACAAAATCTTATCTACGACTTTGAGAGGTTGCTTCAAGACTGCATCCACTTTAGCTCCTTGGAAGGTTCATAGAATGACTGAAATTTCTCCAGAATTTCCACAATAAGTTTGGCAGCAGTAGCATCTGATAGAATTGAATGCGATATGGCATGACTAGTTGACTCAACTGTAGTTAGAACTAATGGAGAAAACATAGTGCTAACTCTATAAATCATATCCCTTAAACAAAGCCAACCTGATGAATATGATTAAAATATATCTATGGTCCAAATGTGAAAAGGTCCATCAAGATGTTTCTGTTTTGTTTTTTTTTTTCAAATCTGGCCATCAATGTAGTTGCTTGGTTAATGAAAGTAAATACTACTTTTTAGAGAGCAAATATTTTGGTGTTTGACTCACAAGATGTTTCCCAAAGTTTGTAGCAGGTGTGCCTTCGAACTTTAAGATTAGAGAGATGCAAAAGTAACTGTCTACCTTAAAACTCTAAAAACAGCAAGAATTCTACTGCAAAAATCATCTTTCACATTCACTCAAATTTCTGATACCTTGCAAAATCTCCCCCTCCGAGAAGGGGCAGTTTAGGGGAATAGGAATAGGAATAGGACTAGGAATGCACTAAGCCTCAATTTAGATGTATGAATAAAAGATGTCACTCAATTCAGCACACTGCATTCCTGTAGAGGAACTGCACAACTCCATTCAGCAGCACTGATATTGCATCATTTACAGAATCTGCAAGAGCTAGAGCTTAACACCACTCTGGCTACCCTACAATTCATCTCAGTGGCAGCACAAGAAGTAGCAGATTCTGAGACATACACAAGAACTAGCACGCAGATACTGCATACAGAAACAAACACATCAGAAATTTGAGCAGAGAAATTTTTTAAATTTTATTCCTTGCCACATATGCTCAACATGCGTAAGCAGAGAAAAATAGTCCATCATGATTTCCATCAAGATTACAGCAAACTCGATCAATTAAGTGTATCCCAGGTAGGTTGAGATCTCCAGTTTAATCATATTTGGTCTTCATTTACAGTACATCAGCTAGTGATTTTAAGGTTCTCTCTATAAAAAATGTTTAGACGTGTAAGCGATGCATGAGGATCTGAACTTCGACATGTCATAACTTTTGATTTGGGTTGAACCCGTAATGGCCTAGTCTTGGGCCCTAAAAAAAACATTGTTTAAAGCCTTTTTGGATGCTATGAAGATTTTGTCTTTTTTTAGAGTTATCTTTGTCTTTTGCATTTTAACGTTTTGAGTCCGTTTAGGGTTTTGAGTATGTTAAGATTTTTTTTTCATTATGTTAGGATTTTTTTTCTTGCTTTTGCATCTTAGGGTTTTGGGACTATTAAACACTTATTTGAATTAGAAACTCTTTTGATTTTGAAAATAAAACTCTTTTCATTTAAACCTAGAGGCGGCTCCTCTTAGTTTATCAAACTCTGTATGTCTTTCTCTGCAATTCCTCTACAAAATAAGCCCCATAATAATCATTATTCTACCCGACATAAGTTGGTATCAGCTTATCAGATCCGATGGATGGCTGTCGTGGTCATGATCATGGTCACAATAGGCAGGTTCCGATTTAGGAAGCTCCTCACTGTGATCGTAACGTCGAGGATGAGAGGCTTGAAGATCTACAAAGAGCATTTGGCGATGTGAGATCTTCAAGGTCGTAAGTTCCCTTATCTTAATTCTGATTCCACTTTTGAAAACCCCATCACAATCGCAAAAGTTGTGGTCAAGAGCAATGATATGGAGATATCGGAGATATCGGGTTTCGGGTTGATCTTCCTGAGTTTTCTCGTACGTTATAGACTAAGGAATTCGTTGATTGACTTAAAGAAGTGAGAGGATTTTTTATTATAAGGAAGTACCCAATCGTGTGAAAGTAACGTTAGTTGTCATCAAGCTGAGCACCGGCGGGGTGGGAGCAGTTGCGACGATCATGTAATAGACAAGGCAAGGCCAAGATGATTGATTGGGAGAAGATGAAAATGAAGATGAAGAGTCGCTTTCTTCCCTTCGGTTACACTCAAACTTTGTTCCAGCGACTTCATGTGTTGAGGCAGGGTGCCAGATCAGTTGATGATTACACAGAGACATTAGTTGGTATTCGCCATAGCCTCCTCCAATTCTGGCCCACTGTCATTGCCTCAGGCCTCAGATGTACCCTCTATAATGCCAACTCCGGTTCTTGAGCAATCAATGGTCTCCATCCCTGAGGATGGCGACGACGTTGTGCCTAAGGTAGAGACCCCGACGGGTGAAGAGGAGCTTTCTCAGGTCGAACCTAGACCTCGGGATATTGTAGATGGCATCTCCGTCGATTTGCGAGAGAAGGTTCTTACTCAGGACGATGTTATACCTAACACTCCGTTGCCTGATGGTGGGGTAGGGCAAATCTCTTCCGGTGGCGTAGTTCCTTCTTCCTTCTGAGGAGATGGGAAATCTATCTCGGCTGATGAGGTATCGAGCCTTACTCAAGTTGGTGACAGGGAGATGCAGGTTTCGAGCACTAATAATTCCCCCAATGGAGGCTCGTTGGCGGAAAAGTTGAAGGGCAGGAGCCTTCATTATTGGATTCTCAAATGGGACAGACAGCAGAGGGTGACCAGAAAGTTCATGAGAAACTTTGGGATGTGGATAAAGATAATAATACTGAAAATCGTTCAGCAAAATATGAGCTGGGTCCTGCTGTCAAGGAAAAAGATTCAGGTAGTAGAGAGGTTACTGCTAAGGATGACAATGCTCTTGCTGCAGATGATTTAGAAGTTGTTGACAAAAACCAAGAATTTGAAGATCCTACGGATATTCAAAATGAGGAAGAAGCAAAACAAATTGAAGATGTTGATATGGATGGATCAGAGTTGGGTTCCTTCGGATCTAATGAAGAAATGAATGATGCAGACGACAAGTCCAAAGAAGACAATGTTGTTGATGAGAATGTTTCTCAAGTGGACAATAACTCCAGGATCGAAGTGGACGAGAAAGTTGAAATTGCAAATATGGAGCTAGAGTCAAATAATGAAACTCTTCTGTCTCATACAATGGAGACCTTTGAATATCCATTGGAAGGGACAGAATCAATCAAGTCCTCTGGTAATTCTCATAGAAAAGAGTCCTTAATGGTGTCAGACATGCTTGAGGTTAACAATAATGACATATATAGTAGCATTGCTCCATCAAGTTCTTACTATCTAATGAAATGTCCAAAATTGAAATTGCATCCAATTCGGTTGACAATTCTAAAATTTCATATGATAAGTCGCAGATGAATCAAGTAGGGAAATCTAGAAAACTTGAAACAACAGATGAGCATTGGAAGCAAATTATTGAGGCACTCAAGATTGGTTGCGATGATTCACTAGATAGCAAAGATTGGATTATGCTAGAACTGTTAAAAGACAAGTTGTCTATGAAACATCAAAACAACAAACAAGTAGACTCTTTGTTATCCAAGCAAGAACATGACATTATACATCTTATTTCTGGTCTTGGATACGAGTGGGCTTTGAATATGAGCATGGTGTTGGCGTGTATAACAAGCTTAAGCTTAAAGATCGGAAGATTGGACCATGTGTGATATTGCAGAAAATCAATGAATGCTAACAGATTGCGCTTTACTAGTCACTTGAAGACCTTTGATGTCTTTAATATGAAGCACTCGAGTCCTTGTTCTGTGGATGCTGATAATACTATTCTAAACTCGAGGATGAGTTCTTTTTAACCAGGGGCAACTGATGCAGGAGGATCTGAGCTTTGACGGGACATAACTTTTAATTTGGGCTGAACCCATAACGACCAATCTTGGGCAAAAAAATGTCGTTTAAAGTCTTTTCGAAGGCTTCGAAGATTTTGTCATTTTTTTAGAGTAATTTTCGTCTTTTGCATTTTAGGGTTTTGAGTCTGTTAAGATTTTTTCCTTTCTATTATGATTTTTTTCTTTCTGTTAAGAGTTTTGGATCCATTTAAACACTTGTCTGGGTTGATGTTAGATATTCGCATTTGGTTTTGAAAATAAAACTCTTTTCGTTTAAACCTAGAGGCAACTCCTCTTCGTTTATTGAATTCTCTATGTCTTTCTCTGCAATTCCTCTGAGAAAACAAGCCCTAGAATAATCGCTATTCTGCCCGGCGTTAGTAAGACTATCAGTGTTGATATTTTGTGTCTCCATTGATTCAAGTAGGCTTCTTAATGATTTAGCATGAGATCCATATTCTAGCTGTGCTAAAGTTTTGCTTTTTAAATGATAGCATAGTTTTTCTTGCAAGTTGTATCAAAGTCGCATCATGTTAAGTCATTGAAAGATGAACTTAGATTGTGTATAATCATATGCATATATGTTGTCTTTGTTTTTCCTTTCTATATCCTTATATTCTATGATTTAAGGTTTGAATCTTGAGTATGAGAAAAACTTATTATTGGAATTCAAGTCTATGGTTGCAATTTCTTTATTATTATTATCATTTACGAAATTGTGGATATATATGTATATCCAAATTTTTATTTGAATTCAAGTTGGGTTCTGAAAATTCTAGAAATTATTATTATTATTTTTTTAAGAAGACAGGATTACCTTTAGTTGTGGAAGGCTTTATATTTATTTTGGAGGAGTGGGTTGCAAGTACTGAGAGTGCAGTTGTATGCAGTTTTGGATTGGCTCAATCCATGACCTAGTTTGCTTTCGACCCAATCCAATTGACCATCAAGTACCACCAACGACTGCCGACCAATGATTGGCATTGATTAGCAATCCGTGACTATAGACCGACATTGTTCGGCTAAGATTCAAATGCTTATTCTACAACACTCCTACCAAAGTTGGATGTGGAGTGTATGGAAACACAGAATTTTACTAGCATTTGAGCAGCAAAGTCAGAAACCCCCCTCCCTGTGTTCAGAAATGGTTGTTCGATTGATGAAGAGATGAAACCAAATCACTGTGGGTTGCTGCAAAGTATTGATGAAGAGATCACCAATCACTGCAGATGGTTTCCTGATAGATCAAATTCGTTGTGCAGTAACCCTCTGCTAAACCCCTCAGTCTACCATCTAATTAGCTGTGCTTTACTCTACATTTTGTATCAGATGGTTAGGCCTCTATAAAAAGTGCAGCCCGGTGCACGAAGCTCCCGCCATGTGGGGTCCCGGGGAAGGATCCATTGTACGCAACGTTACCCTACTTTTTGCAAGAGACTCTTTCTAGATGGTTGGGCCTCTATCTAATTTGTAATTCTTGAGACTTTGCTTCTTCTCTATATGCTAGGGAAAAAACTCTAAATCTCCTATTCAACCGCTGCATGAGTCAAATTCAGTAAAGAATTTACAATATATAGACTTTATCAATCAGTTGCTGTGTGAAGCATGCATGAACATGGCCTGATCTCACCTTCCATTTCTCTCTTTTTTTTAAGATAATAATAGTAATTTAAGTAGCAGGTTTTGATCGAATTGGTTGGTTTGTCAGCTTCATACAATTTCCAATGCATGAATTGTCGTTTAATACTACTTTGCATTGCTAATGCTAAATGCTAACCTCGTTGACTCATTTTCACAAACAGGAAGGGCGCATGGATGCATCCTCCTCCCAGCGGAAGCGACGCGGCGGCGGCGACGACCGTCTCCCCTCAAAGCCTCGACCCGCTTCTTCGTCGCTGCCGCGTGGAGAAAAGGGTCCCGCGGCGTCGGAGGAGGACGTGGAGGAGTTCTTCGCCATCCTGCGCCGAATGCGCGACGCGTCGCAGTCCGTGGCCGTTGGGCGAGGCACCGCGGCGTCGGACAGGTGGAGCCCGTCGTTCGAGTGGGAGGACTTCTTCGGGGGCGGCGCCGAGAAGGTCACCTGCGAGGGGGGCGATGGAGCTCGAGCAGTGACGCCGGCGGTAGATGAAGAGGCGAAGCGGCCACAGGGCATCGACCTCAACGCCGATCCGGGGCCGGAGGCGGAGGGTGAGGCGGTGCCGAGCCCCCTCGGTAAGTATACCGCCCTCTCAGTGCTTCCTCCGGTGTTTCCTAAAATTAAAGGTCGCTGCTGCTCTGTAATAATATGCAATAAATTAATAATATTTAGGGTGCGTTGGATTTGGATGTTTTTTATTTTCATTTTTTTTAAAAAATATACATTTTCTAAAAAAAAAAAAATTAATCATTTTTTATTTTTCTAAAAAATACTATTTAGGCGTGGTGGTTGCTGGAGCATCCACACCAGCTTCCCTATCCAAAATGCATAATTTAAGGTAAAAAAGTTACTTTATTAAATTTGGATATCCACTTTTTAAAACATCATATATCAGCTTCCATATTTCTTCTCTCTCCTTTATAATATTTAGGGAATGGAATTCATTCCCTAAATTTAGAGAAGTACTGTTCATAAATATATAATTTAGGAAATGGATAGAGTAGCTGATGTAAAGATTTTTTAGCTACCCTATCTAAAATTTAAGGTAAAATCTTTAAATAGGGTATCTGATGCAGATGCTCTAGGCGTGGAGGAAGAAGGAAGTGCACTGACTCGAATATAATTAAGACTAGAATTCATTCTGATTCAGGACTAGTCAATTTTTCACATGCACGTCGCAGCGTTCTGGCAACGTATTTTTTATGGGTTTTCTGCTCGTTGATGGTCCATACACACACACTAACGTTTCCTTGATTTAAAAAAGGATCATAATGTTAACTACGTTAATTACTTCTTGTGGTATTTTCGCCGTCTATTTACGGTGGGAAACATAGTTGGCATGAGCCCATCGTCCCAATTTAATATTGTCTAGTGCTCCTCTCGGCAAGTAATTGAATTAGCGCTGTCTATTTAGTCAATAACGTGGCTCATACATTATGTAGTAACATGTTAAATGCTCTCGGCTTTCGGCTATAACTGAGTTGGCTATGACATAGTCGATTTGTAAAATTGAATAAGAATTGAATTTTATTGAAAAATTATCTTCTTATATGATGATTCATTTTAATTTTTTAATTTACTTCCTCTTAATTGTATAGGGTTGTCGGAGATTGTCAGGATAACGAATTTTATCTTTCAGAATATTAAATGCACTATGATAGAGTAGAAAAGTACTAAATTGTCATCTAAATATTCCATTATGAGCGCTTCTTGATTTATCTTACAATTGACAAAAAAAATTTTATAGGACCAGACCAATCATTTCAAATTCAGTTTTACCTAATTTATTATTATTATTTTTATGTTAATGGACTCGTTGATAACTCTACTAGTCTGTCATGTTGACTTACACTTTGTAGTCATTCAAACTATGGGAACGAATTTTGTTGATCCTTTGGAATCATAGTAAAATCCAACCTTCATTTTACTAGTGGACAACAATTATAATAATTTGTACTCTTCGGTCCCCTTTGCTCACAATGACGATAAGCAATGACTAACCAGAAATTATGGGCAATACGATAACATATTGGCTCTACTTGAATAAATCTCTAGCAATGGCATTTCTCGAATATGGTCCACAGAAATAGTTTTCTTCACTGGTTATGCTAATTTCATATTATAAGAAGATTACCAAGTAGATGGCTAGAATAAAGGGTTGTAAATAAGTCTTGCCGAATCTAAAATAAATTAAACCATTAAAATGATTGTTAAAGCTTAACTTAATTTCTTTTTTATGAGCTTAAGTTTAGTTTAAATTTGACTTAAGTTAAATTCATTTAGATGTTATTAAACTATCAATTCAAATTTATTTGATTGATTTTTTAGCATGATATTATAAACTTATTTGTTCATTCTAAAGTTACTTTATTTACTTAGCATATTAATAAAAGTTTTATTGATAAATATGGTTCATAAATAATCTGGTGGTTAAAGGGGAGGCCGAACCATATAGGGGTCAGCGGCAATATGGAAGTCAAAGTCAAGAGTCAGCGATAGGGGTTCAGCCGACCGACGCAAGCTGCACCGAGCGACAGGGGTTCAGCCGATCGGCAAAGGTTTCACCAAGTGACAGGGGTTCAGCCGATCGGCGTAGGCAACGCTCGAGTCAGCGATATGACAACTCGGCGAGAGTCGAGTTTCCGACGCTCACAAGTCCCCAAGTGCGGGAAAGAAGACGGTCGAGCGGACAGGGGACGACCCAACTACTGTATAGCCCGAGCGGCTAGCTGGCCGCGCAGCTGGTCGGCTGAGCGACTCTCCCGCTCGGCCCACAACAGACAAAAGGAGTAGTTAGTGATATCTTCCTCGAGACAAGTGTCGCCGACAGGCAGTATGGTCGGCGGCTGGATCAAGCAGAGGATCGTACGGAGGAAGTTTTCACTGTCACGTCAGAGATATGCTTGCTCTGTTAAGATATGGCGTCAGACACGCTTTTCTGACACACTCATTACAGGTATACTCTGAGAAGCGTGCATGTCTCGGGGAGCGTGCACACGCCTTCAGGAAGTCCTATATAAGGACCCTCAGACTTCAACGGAGGTATGTGCCATTCATTCACTGTAGCTACAGTCTTGTTACTTTGCTTCGATTTCTCCTCGTCGGTGCCTGACTTGAGCGTCGGAGGGTCATCGCCGGGAACCCCTTCCCGGCCCGGTTTTGTGCTTGCAGGAACGCCGGAGATCCACGTCCTTAAGAGGTCTACACGGAAGGCACCGAGAGCGCCACGTCCCCAGTGTCCGTCAACTCAGCATTCAGACAAGATCAATAAACTTTGTTCACGAATATTATTTACAAATGTTAGTGAGCTCATGAACAATATATGTTTAAGCTTGTTCGTTTAATTTAACGAATCGTTCAAATTTGTTCATTTAATTAATCTTACGTATATTAAACGAACATAAACAAACTCTTATTATCAAATTCCCATATCAAGCATAGGTGTCTCTCTATTATCATGATCATGTCAAACAAAGCTACAGAAAGCTAAACATGAACTTTGTCCCTTTGAATCTGAATTATAAGTTGCGGTCTCTCTATTAACAGTAGGAAATGTATCAGAAAGATGAAAGACCAGAGATTTGCCGAAGCTTTTCGTTAGACAACCAGAAAACAAACCGTCAAGAGCCTAGCCTTGCACATGTAAGGAAAAAAGCGCTTCCATAGGGCACTAAGACCTTTGTGCTTGACCACGGGTATCAAACACATCTCTCTTAATATATGGTATCAAACAATTATTTATCATATTGTCTCTTAACCTATTATGAAGTGAGGTTTTAATTGTTTTTATTACTAAAATCACTCTTTCTATAGTTACAGTTGCGTAATAGCAATGCTAGCTTTAAAAGTAAAAATACCAAGTGATATTGTTGATATTTCTTCAATTGACCGATCCTTTTAGCAAGCTCGTTGATCCCTCGTTTGGAAGCTGAGTCAGATGGTGGGATTCGGGGATGAGGATGAGGATGTTGACAAAGAGAGGACCTAGATCTAGGACTTCCACGAGCATTGTAGGTTTTCACCTTCTGGTAGAGCAAGGAAAGACGATCGAAGATGGTACCATGGACTTGCGTACACCATAGGCAGAGCGCACGGGAGCGTTAGAGTGAGAACCAGGGAAGAGGTCCCTTGTGTAGACCCTTTGATGCTAAAATCAGGAGTAGTACAAAGCGAAAAGTGCAGGAAGAAGATCAACAATAGTACTAGAGTAGATGTGTGCGAGCGTGCGTACCTGACCAATGGAGAGGACCTTCCTTTTTATATTATCTCTCATAATCTCCGCAATTATGAGACATCAGAGAATGTCAGGTGTCAGGGCATATCAGGTGATATATGATGTATGGCAGACTCCATTAGGTAGAGAAAGATTTCGCTTCATGCATGTGGTAGCGCATTGAATATTCCCTGATGAATAGCCGTTATTCTCTGACAAGTATTTGTGATTTCCTGACATTGTTATTTTCTGACAATAGTCCGATTGAAGTGGAGCCGGGCGGTAGTAGACTGAGAGTCTTACCCATGAGAAATGAGGGGACTGTGCCCTAGGGGTCCGACCGAGGTAGAGCTGGCTAGGAGTAGACTTAGAGATGTGCCCAGGAGAAGGGAAGGGAAGGAAGGGGGTAGACTGAGAGTTATGCCCAGAAAAAGAAAAGTGGGGGGGGACTAAGACCTGGGGGTCCGACCAACGTAAAGTCGGTTGATAACAAGTATTTTGACAAAGTTCACGAGGTGGGTCTTCAAGCCAAAAGGAGGGGTTGTGTCCTACTTCCGACTCATGGAATAAGTAAAATAACGTTAAAAGTAGTGGTATTTCAATTTCGCAGACGAGCCGGCTCCTACTTATCCTACACCTCTCAAGTCATTTCAAAAAGTCGGACTAGAGTCAAGCACAATAGGGTCTTCTTTTCCCACTGATTCTGCCAAGCCCGTTCCCTTGGCTGTGGTTTCGCCGGATAGTAGACAGGGACAGTGGGAATTGTTAGGATCGGTTGAGCTAGAGGGGGGGGGGGTGAATGGCTCACTTCTTTTTCTGATTAACTTTGTTTTGCACAGCGGAAATCTGAAGGCAATGCTAACACCGTTATTTACTTGGTATCCACCTCCTCAAGGAGGTGACTAATCCAAGGATCTACACCACTCACACTCTTTCACTATCGAAAACCCTCCTTCTCGGAATTACACCGAAGGTGGAGAAACCTTAACAGAAATACACCTCTCCCTTTTCTTCAAAATAAATATCACAAAAGCTACAAAGAAGAAGTAGAGAAGGATTACAAGATTTAACCAGCTTCTTCTTTGCAGGTGAGATTTCAGTACGTAGTAGAGAGGAGCTTGAACCCTTTTGCTTTGAATTTTTATCACTTGAGAGCTTTCAAAAGGCTTGGAGAGCAATGGAACAGTATAGTGTTTTCTTGTGTATGTTTTCCCGTTTCTTTCCGTGCTTTATACGTTGAGAAAACTAGCCGTTTCTCACGCCGCCGTCGCCGTGGATCGATTGAGGTCATATTCCAATCGATTCACAACTATCCGTTGGAAGCCATCGCGTCAAGATCAACGGTGCAGATTCTTTTATTTGACTTGGATCGATTGGGGCAGCGTTTGAATCGATTCAAACGCTTGCTCATGAATTTAGCAGCTACGTGAATCGATCGGCCGATCGATTCAATAACTTGAATCGATCGGCTGATCGATTCAGAGTGATTCTGTGCTTCGCACAGAATGTTCACGGATCGATCGGCCGATCGATTCAATCCCTTGAATCGATCGGCTGATCGATTCAGAACGATTCTGTGCTTCGCACAGAATGTTCACGGATCGATCGGCCGATCGATTCAGTACCTTGAATCGATCGGCTGATCGATCCAGACGCATTCTGTGCTGCGCAGAACTTTACCAATCGATCAGCCAATCGATTGCCTTACCTTCAATCGATCGGCTGATCGATTCAGAGGCAATTTGCCGCACAGCCATGTCTGAATCGATTTTCCAGTCGATCTCTGACAGTGAGCCTATCACACACATAATCTTGTGACTTGCAGGAGGTTTCTCTTGCCAAGAATCCGATTCCCGACCTTCTTGGACTTCTCTTGCCTTGCATCTGGTCTTCTGACCTGCAAGACCTCTTTTTGCCAAGAATCCAGTCCTCGACCTTCTTGGTCTTCTCTTGCATCTGGTCTTCTGACCTGCAAGAAACTCCTCCTGCAAACTCACAATGCATGTTAGTTCCACCGTATTAACCTAAACTTAAATAAATGTCAACACATTGAAACTTCCAGGGCATGATTGCACCAACAATCTCCCCCTTTTTGATGTTTGACAATCTATTTAAGTTTAGGCTAATTTCCAATACAATGATAAATAATGATTGTAGCTTGCTGAAATAATAATTGCATAATTGCAGTAAGCTTGATTTTAATTTACTATGATAGGCATAAGCAATAAGCATAAACTTCAACATAGATCTCCCCCTTTGTCAAAAATCAAAAGCGAATAACTCCCCCTCAATAAGTGCCACAAGGCAAATATGATACATCCAAGGAATGCTCCCCCTAAAACACATATATCAACAGAACATAACAACACTGAAATGTAGAATCAAAAGGAGAGTGTAGCAAAAAAATATCATACATTCAAAATAAAATAGAGTTCACAAAAAGGACTCCAGAATAACCATCCATACAACAAATAAAAACATATCATATAGGAACATAAAACTCGATAAGCTCATCGCCAGGAGGAGGAGGATCAGGATCAGCAGCTGGAGCAGACGTAGTAGCCGGAGCAGGAACCGCCGCAGAGTCAGGATCAGGGGCATCCTCAGCAGGAGGAACAGAGGCGGGGGATGGACCAGACTGAGACAGGTGAACCGTCACCCATGAGCCCACTAAGTCCACCAGTGTATCCAGAGTCCGCTGCATCGAAGTCATAGTCGCCTGCATCGAAGTCTGCTGCTGGACCACAGTATCCAACGTGGTACGCAGGCTGGCTACCTCCAAGGTCAGCTCCTCAAGGCGAGTGGAAACCGTCTCCTCAAGAGTCGGAGAAGCTGGCCCGTGGAACTCCTCCTCAGCCTCATCCTCCGCAGGAGCCAAGGCCTGTGCATCCCCCCTTTGGCGAGCCCGGGGTCCCTCCCCAAAAGCACGGCCATCGATCCATCGAACTCCAGCTGGACCACCAATCAGACCCGACTTCTTGAAAGAGCGGGAAGAAATCCGCGAATAAGCCACTGTCATGTGCTCCAGCCGTCCCCGGGAGACATCAACCTTCTGGGACGCCAGCCAATCTGTGATAAGATGCCCGAAAGGCATATGTATCGTCTGCTGCACGGGCTGGGTGAAATGGATGATGCAATGAAAGATATTCAGAGTGATGTTGATGTCAAGGGAATGACGAATGGCGTAAAGAGCAAACATATGAGGCGGTCGTAGAATGGCTAGGGCACGAGAGGCAATGGGGAAAAGACAGTTGATGATCACTTTAAACAAAGCGGCATTTTCAGCCGATAACTCAAGAGAAGAAAACTTAGTGATATGAGCATCTGGCCCATCCGGACGAGGACGACCAAAGAAGAACTGATGCATGGAGTCAACGCTAATATGCTCAAAAGGTGGAGGCAGCTCATCGGGAAGATTCGGATAAAAGACAAAGTCATTGTTTGAGGGAAGACATTCGAGATAAGATTGAAGAATCTCATAAGAGAAGTCCAGGCTCCGTTTGGCAACACGAGTGCGATAATTTACACCATCTGAAGTGTGTAAATTATTATAGAATTCGGAGACAAGACCTATATTGATGTCCCTCTCACAAGTCAACAAAGAGTCAAGTTTATAATGCTTGAACCTATTATAGGTATCAAAACAAGAAGATCTATAATATTGCAAATTCACTGATCTAGGGGGAATAAGTTTGAAGGTGTTTTTGGTGAAAGATTGTTGCATTGCAGCATTTGGAAACCTAGGGTCAGTGGGAGGTTGAGGGCGTGAGGAAGGAACAGACGACCCTTCGCCCGATTCACGGACCTTTTGTTTCTTTCTGTGGGATAGAAAACAAATGCACGAGATGCCCAGGGTTGACAGTGAACGGGAAGGAATACAAAGTGCGTGAGAAAAGGACAGTGAATGGTTTGACAGTAATGCAAAGATTTAAGGGTAATGCAATAAGTGCAATGCATGAGGGATAATGCAATGCACAAAGACATACAAAAATACAGATTAGGTCAAGAATAGCAGCAAAAAGGAACAACAAGGAGTAGAGCAACGAGTTTTACCTAGGTTTAGGGTTTTGAGTCCGCATTTTGTGTGAGGACGCGGAGAAAAGGAAAGGAGCTGCCCAGTGTGTCGAGAGAGAACTGGAAGAGAAGTGGGATAGCTCCTCTTCGCTGGAGAAGCACGCCGGAGTGACGATCGAGACAGGCAGAGCCGTCGCCTGGAAAATCGCGTAGGGCAAAAGCCGCGTCGAGAGAGAAAGAGAAAAGGAAAAAGTAAGGGATCGATTCGGATCCACGGGTTTAAGACGGGTTTTAGGGCTTCGATCGATCGACCGATCGATTGAGAGTAATTGAATCGATCGGTCGATCGATTCACAAGGCTTCTGTGAAAATCGAACGAACGTCTGAATCGATCCATAGATCGATTCAGACGCCTTCTGTGGAAAACCGAAAAGGCGTCTCAATCGATCCATTGATCGATTGAGGTTCTCTGAATCGATCCATTGATCGATTTAGATGCCTTCTGTGAAAACCGACGAGCGTCTCAATCGATCCATTGATCGATCGAGGTACTCTGAATCGATCCATTGATCGATTCAGGTGCCTTCTGTGGCCAAGTGCGAGCCTCCCAATCGATTGACCAATCGATTGGGAAGCCTGATAGTTGTGCATGTCTGAAAAACTTTCAGAACCAAGATTTGGAAAAGCACAACTAATTGTACACTACTCCAACAATCACGAAATTTTGCATAGACACTATATATGTTCCATATTATCAAGGAAAAATAAAGTTTAATAAAAATAAACTCGTCTTAGTGAAAACTTACACAAAACCACAAATTATTGAAAACTTCAAAGATATGAGGAAGTTTGTATCTATCTTTTTCATAATAATCCCCATCCAATAACACACTTCAACCAATGTTTCAGAAGTGAGTTGTGACATGATCAATTGGAAATTTCCAATCATAATCGTAGGGCAACGGGCACATGATTTGTACACTTGCTTTCCCTATGATTGGACAAATGAATGTTTCATGTGAAAATCATTTTTCTTGGCCAACTTAATGCATCATAACAAGCATTATGACCAAGATAAATATTCCTAACCTCTCACCCCCATCTAAATCACACAAAGAAGATAACCCTATGTGTTTGTGAGAGGCAAAAAAAAAATTAAGGTGAAGAACCCAAAGGCTCTATCTATAAAGTGACCATGGAGGATTTGATTTAATCAATACAACACATTCCCAATTCTCTTCTAAGAAAGCTAAATTCAACTTCGGGAAGAGGTTTGGTGAAGATATCGGCTAAGTTAGATTTTGATCCAACATAATTTAAAATGATATCACCTCGAGTTACATGATCACGGATAAAATGATGCTTAACCTCTATGTGTTTCGTTCTTGAATGATGAACGGGATTTTTTGTTAAATTGATTGTACTCACATTATCACAAAGTACTTGAACATTGTTATAGGTAAGTTTATAGTCTTCTAGAGTATGAGTCATCCACAATAATTGCGATACACACTCTCCCATGGCAATATATTCCGCTTCGGTTGTGGAGAGAGCTACACAATGTTGTTTTCTACTTGACCAACTTACTAAAGAGGACCCTAGAAATTGACAACTACCACTAGTGCTTTTGCGATCCAACTTGCATCCGGCATAGTCGGAATCGGTATAGCCCACTAGGTCAAAAGTTTCGGTTCTAGGATACCAAAGACCAACATTTTGAGTCCCCTTGAGATAACGAAGAATTCGCTTAACGGCACTCAAATGTGACTCCTTGGCACAAGATTGATACCTAGCACATATACCTACGGTGAAAAGTATATCCGGTCTACTAGCCGTGAGATAGAGAAGACTTCCTATAGCACTACGATACACTTTGGAGTCAACTTCTTTCCCCTCAATGTCTTTATCCAACTTAGTATTTGTGGCCATGGGGGTAGATATTTCCTTTGCATTTTCCATTCCAAATTTCTTAAATAGCTCTTTGACATATTTGGATTGATGAATGTAAATGCCCTCTTTTGTTTGCTTAATTTGTAATCCTAGGAAAAATGTCAACTCACCAACCAAACTCATTTCGAATTCACTCTCCATGTGATTAATGAATTCATTTAAAAAATCTTTATTTGTGGAACCACAAATAATGTCATCTACATATACTTGGGCCACAAACAAATCATTACCATTATTTTTCAAGAATAAAGTAGGATCAATTTTGCCTCTATGAAACCCTTTTGATACTAGAAATGTTGACAATCGTTCATACCAAGCCCGAGGAGCTTGTTTTAGTCCATATAAGGCCTTTTTAAGTTTATATACATGGGTTGGACACTCCAAATTTTCAAATCTCGGTGGTTGCTCAACATATACTTCTTCCTTTATCACACCATTTAAAAATGCTGATTTTACATCCATTTGGTACAATTTGAAGCCCTTGTGGGCGGCAAAGGCCAGCATCATTCTAATTGACTCCAATCTTGCTACGGGTGCATAAGTTTCATCATAGTCCAACCCTTCTACTTGATTGAAACCCCTAGCGACCAATCTAGCTTTGTTTCTCACCACTATTCCTTTATCATCAAGTTTGTTCCTAAAAATCCATTTTGTATCAATAATTGATTTGTTGTTAGGCCTAGGAACTAAATCTCAAACTTGACTTCTCTCAAATTGAGATAATTCATCTTGCATTTCTAAAATCCAATCCGGATCAAACAAGGCATCATCAATGGTTTTTGGTTCTATTTGAGATATTAGGGCAACTTGACTTCCTTCATTTCTAAAGTAAGATCGAGTTCCCACTCCTTGAGTAATGTCTCCTACTACTTGATCTAAGGGATGATTTACATGAGTCCTAATAGGTCTTGAGTCTTGATTTGTTGTAATTTCGGGTTCAAGTGGCAAAGGTTCATTTTTCTCACCATCACTTTCTTGATTTTCTTCTCCTTGATGATTTACCTCATTTAGTGTTAGTTTCTCTAACTCGAATTGTAATCCTTCATTGTTTGTTCTTATAGCGTTTAAAGAGAGATTTTCTTCAAATACAACATTTAGTGATTCTTCAACTAGTTTTGATCTTTTGTTGTAAATTCGGTATGCCTTGCTATGACTTGAGTATCCTACAAGAATCCCCTCATCCGCCTTAGCGGAAAACTTTCCCAAGTGATCCTTGGTGTTTAGAATATAGACCTTACACCCAAATACTCTAAGATGCTTAATTGTAGGTTGTTTACCAAACCACAATTCATGAGGTATTTTTCCTAGAAACCTATGTATTAAAGTTCGATTTTGGACATAACAAGTCGTATTGATTGCTTCGGCCCATAGGAAACTATGTAGTGAATATTCATTTAACATGCTCCTAGCGGCCTCTTGTAACACCCTATTTTCCTCTCAACAACTCCATTTTGTTGAGGTGTTCTAGGGGTTGAAAACTCATGTTTGTAGCCTTTTTCCATACAAAAACTTGTGAATCTATCATTTTCAAACTCACCTCCATGATCACTTCTTATTTTGTTTATCTTATGAGCCTTTTCATTTTCTACTCTATTACAAAAAGCAATCAAGGTATCTAGAGTTTGATCCTTATGTTTCAAGAAAAACACCCATGTATATCTAGTGTAATCATCCACAATCACAAAGCAATATCTACTACCGTTTAAAGAAATATATTTGCTACTATCAAATAAATCCATGTGAATGAGCTCTAAAGCATTTGAAGTACTTACAACATTTTTACCTTTATGAGTAGCTTTGGTTTGCTTACCCATTTGACATGCATCACATATTTTGTCTTTTTGAAACTTCAACTTTGGCAATCCGTGCCCCAACTACTTCCATGAGAGATTTTTGATATTCTTCATGTTGGTCTGAGCGAGTCTCAGGTGCCAAAGACACGCCTCCACTTCTTCGGACATGAGACACTTAGCAAACACATTAGTAGCACCAAATAGTTCAACTTGATAAATATTTTCTTTTCTATGGCCTATGAGAACATTGGTGTTTAGTTCACTATATTTGACTAGGCATTGAGATGAGTTGAACTCAACTCTATACCCCGAGTCACATAGTTGACTAACACTCAAGAGATTAAAAGCCATGCCTTTTACTAGTAACACATTTTTTATTACAAATTTCTCGGAAATTCTAATATCTCCAATTCCTATAACTTTTAGCTCACCACTATTACCAAAAGAAACGGTACCTTTACTTTTGTGTCTAAATGATGAAAATTTTGATGAGTCCCCGTCATATGCTTAGAGCATCCACTATCTACGAACCATGTTGTTGGATGCTCCCCTTGCACATGCCTGTTTAAACACGATGAACCAAATGTTTTGGTACCCACACTTTGGGTCCGGTAGCATCAATAACAAATTGCTTGGGTACCCAAGCTTGAACAACCTTAACCCTTGAAGCATGGTTTCTACTAATTAGGGACATGAATTTAACTTCCTTATCTTGAGATTTGAAACCTAGTCCCGCTTTATTGTACACGCCTCTTTGAGCTCCTAGAATCATATCTAAGTATTTTGAGCTTGAAGTAAATTTTACTAGAGCACATCTAAGATCATCAACTTGTGATTTCAATGATACATTTTCTTTTTCAAGATCATCAACATCATTTTTGTCATTTTCATGAAGCATGCAACTTTCACATGGCACAATTTCATTTTTGAGTGATTTCAATTCACTTTGCAATCTTTTGACCTTCCCTTTTGATTTAGCTAGTGCATTGGTTAAGCATGCAATGGTGGCATACATCTTATCAAGCTTGGGAGAAATTACCTCATCATCACTAGAAGATGACTCACTTGAAGACTCCACATCTTCTTCATGACTATCTTCATCTTCACTATCTTCTACATGACTTAAGGCCATGAGAGCCATGTGCTTTGAGCTCTTCCTTTCATCTTCTTCCGATGAGCTTGATGATGAGTCATCCCATGTGGCTTTCAACGCCTTCTTCTTTTTCTTGATCTTTTCCTCTTGCTTCTTCAACTTTGGACACTCCGTTTTGTAGTGCCCCTTTTTCTTACATTCATAGCAAATTACATCAGTTTTATTCTTAGAATCCACACGAGATTTACCTTTTCTTTTCTCATCATTGAAGATTTTCTTAACATCCTTTTTGTCAAACTTCCTTGAATGTCTCATCATTCTTCGAACGAAGTTTGCCATTTCACTTGATGATAGCTCTTCATCACTATCACTATCACTATCTTGTTCGGATTCTGAAGATGACTCCTTCTTCTCCTTTTCTTTTCCTTGTGCTTCTTTTTGCTCTTTTCACCTGCAACCAATGCTATACCTTTCTCCTTATGGCTTGTGTTAGCTTGCTCATGCAATTCAAGTTCACAAAATAATTCATCCAATTTCACTATTGACAAATCCCTTGAAACCTTATAAGCATCCACCATGGATGACCATAAAGAGTTTCTTGGGAAAGATTTTAAAGCATACCTTATGAGATCTCGGTTCTCCACACTCTCTCCAACTGAATGAAGACCATTTAGGAGTTCCTTGAATCTCCCATGTAGTGAGCTTACCGTTTCTCCATCCTTCATGGTGAAGTTTTGAAGTTGATTTATCAACAAATCCCTCTTTGCAATTCTTGAATCCTTGGTGCCTTCATTTAGTTCAATAAGCTTATCCCACAAATCCTTGGCACTCTTAAAGGGTCCAACTTTGTTGAGTTGTTCCAAGCTTAATCCACATTGAAGAGTCACAATCGCCTTTGCATTTGCTTGAGCCTTCATTTTTTGTTCAACAGCCCACTTGGATGACTCAAGCATTTTTCCATTTTCAGTTGGCGCCATGAATCCCTCCGTGATTGAGAACCACATATCAATTTCGGTCATGAGATAGTGTTCCATGCGGCTCTTCCAATAAGCAAAATTGCTGCCTTCATAGAATGGTGGTCGTGAAGTACTATGTCCCTCCTTCATTGACATCTTGTAGCTCTTTAACTTGTGCTTTCTTGACGATGAATCCTCAAAAGTAAACCAATGCTCTGATACCACTTGTTAGGATCGGTTGAGCTAGAGGGGGGGGGGGGTGAATGGCTCACTTCTTTTTCTGATTAACTTTGTTTTGCACAGCGGAAATCTGAAGGCAATGCTAACACCGTTATTTACTTGGTATCCACCTCCTCAAGGAGGTGACTAATCCAAGGATCCACACCACTCACACTCTTTCACTATCGAAAACCCTCCTTCTCGGAATCACACTGAAGGTGGAGAAACCTTAACAGAAATACACCTCTCCCTTTTCTTCAAAATAAATATCACAAAAGCTACAAAGAAGAAGTAGAGAAGGATTACAAGATTTAACCAGCTTCTTCTTTGCAGGTGAGATTTCAGTACGTAGTAGAGAGGAGCTTGAACCCTTTTGCTTTGAATCTTTATCACTTGAGAGCTTTCAAAAGGCTTTGAGAGCAATGGAACAGTATAGTGTTTTCTTGTGTATGTTTTCCCGTTTCTTTCCGTGCTTTATACGTTGAGAAAACTAGCCGTTTCTCACGCCGCCGTCGCCGTGGATCGATTGAGGTCATATTCCAATCGATTCACAACTATCCGTTGGAAGCCATCGCGTCAAGATCAACGGTGCAGATTCTTTTATTTGACTTGGATCGATTGGGGCAGCGTTTGAATCGATTCAAACGCTTGCTCATGAATTTAGCAGCTACGTGAATCGATCGGCCGATCGATTCAATAACTTGAATCGATCGGCTGATCGATTCAGAGTGATTCTGTGCTTCGCACAGAATGTTCACGGATCGATCGGCCGATCGATTCAATCCTTGAATCGATCGGTGATCGATTCAGGATGATTCTGTGCTTCGCACAGAAAGTTCACGGATCGATCGGCCGATCGATTCAATGCCTTGCGCAGAACTTTACCAATCGATCAGCCAATCGATTGCCTTACCTTCAATCGATCGGCTGATCGATTCAGAGGCAATTTGCCGCACAGCCATGTCTGAATCGATTTTCCAGTCGATCTCTGACAGTGAGCCTATCACACACATAATCTTGTGACTTGAAGGAGGTTTCTCTTGCCAAGAATCCGGTTCCCGACGTTCTTGGACTTCTCTTACCTTGCATCTGGTCTTCTGACCTGCAAGACCTCTTTTTGCCAAGAATCCAGTCCTCGACCTTCTTGGTCTTCTCTTGCATCTGGTCTTCTGACCTGCAAGAAACTCCTCCTGCAAACTCACAATGCATGTTAGTTCCACCGTATTAACCTAAACTTAAATAAATGTCAACACATTGAAACTTCCAGGGCATGATTGCACCAACAGGAATCTCGTTAATCTATTCATGCGCGTCACTAATTAGATGACGAGGCATTTGGCTACCTTAAGAGAGTCATAGTTACTCCCGTCGTTTATCCGCGCTTGGTTGAATTTCTTCACTTTGACATTTAGAGCACTAGGCAGAAATTATATTGCGTGAGCATCCGCAAGGACCATCATAATGCTTTATTTTAATTAAACAGTCAGATTCCCCTTGGCTGTACCAGTTCTGAGTTGACTGTTCGCAAATAACACAGTGGCAAAAGGGATCACAAATTTCCTATAGATACTTCGCAAGATGTTAGAATAGGGACTGAGATTGGACTCGGCTGATCACTCCGACGCTTAAGTTAGTAACGGGCTATAGAAAAGTAAAAGTTGTGAAATAGTAAAAGAGTTTATATAACTATATGTACCTCCCTGTGCCCGCGAGAGCGGGCGACTTTATATAGGGTTGCAGATGTGCCCTTACATTACCCATGTGTTTGCCCATGTCTTTCGGGAGAAACGACTACATTGCCCATGACTTTCGAGAGAAACGACTACGTTACCAACATTCTTCAGGAAAAATGATACAACAAAGCTACATAAGATGTAGGTCTCAACTACGAGTGACTGAGTTGAAGGAATCTGGTGAACCAAGTCAAAGAGGTCTATTGACCGGGTAGGAGGAGTTAGATGACCGAGCTGAAGGAGTCGGGTGACCACTTTGGCCTCCATGTTCTGCTTAACTTTTGACCAAGACCTTTGATTAAGCCACATCACATATGAGTTCCCATATTCATCACATCACAAGTGTCTCCCCTCTCCAAGTCTAGTTGAAAGAGGCCTAATTCGCACTAACTAGTCTGTTAAATATTTATGTTAGACTCCCATTCGGGATTTAGGGCTGACGTGGACAACTTTACCACTGTACCAATGTATGCTTCGAGAATCTACAAGTCATGCACCATTAATGTGAGCGATACGCATGCTGATGTATCCAAGTAATGATGGACGCGTCCTGTCTTATAATTAATGTTGACTAGTCGAGGGGCTGCTATGTGTCATGGCCATGCTAGGAGATTAGTGTGAGACGACGGTTGAGATTTCATGAATTCGGGTGTGTGATCCAACGATTCAACGTGATAGCCCTCCTTTTCGTCTCCCAGTTCCAACGGCTGGAATTTCGAGCCCTAACTATATTAGAGCTACCAACGAAAAAATGTCGCCACATTCTTTGTCTTCGTCGTCTTCACGCTTCGACCATCCCTCTCTCTCTTCGACAATTTGCAACGTAAGACTTTGTCTCTTGTTTTATTTTCACGTTTTTGTCATGTCGCTTTCCATCTCCTTTGCCTCTAAGCTTATCCATGATCCTCACTGAGATCGACAACCACAAGTACAAATTGTATCATCTAAACACGAATATCACCACTTGAAATTCCTCATGTGAATCCTCATGTATAGTTCTGCACACAGCTGACTCAACTTTATACGCTACTAGTACTCTCCAAACTCAGTAGTAAGTCGACTCAAAACTTACTAATAAAACAATTTGATACCAACGGCCTTGTCTTCACAGTGTCTCAAATATGGAACCACGGAGCCGAGGTCCAGTTCCCTTCTCGACTTGCACTCAAACGAGGGAGGGAAGTGGAAGCAGGGCTCCATCGTCGAGGATTGCAGGCAAAGGTTCTCATCATCGGGCCTCACGAGCAACCACGGTCGAATTCCACCCAGCCCTTGCGTTATATACCCAAACGTAGAATACTGACTCGTAATCAACGAGTCGCTCAAGCTCAAGAGATAAATCTCCTCCAGAGCCTTCACGTTGTGATCCAACTTCTCTGTGAATTGTTTCTCTTCATGGCTCGGCTGATAGATGCCGATCACCTCTCCTGGCGCTGTCGCATTCCTATAGTACGTGTCCCTTATCCTCTCGAAGTACTCACTCTTCAAACTAGTCACGAGGACAGCTTTCGGTTTGACTCGGATGGTGTCCGAAAGAGCAGCGACGTCTTTCGTATCGAGACTGGGCAGCAAGTTCTTTGAGATCGCGCAGTTCATTATATAACTCGAGTGCTTGTCGAGATCGACTTCTGCAAATGTCCAGATCTGGACGCCCAATATTTCTTCTGCATTTGCTAGGTATGCTTGGTAGCACCTTGTTACGTAGCCCCAAACCGCGTTGGATGGATGGAAGAGATACCTTCCCAGGAGATGAAACACGGTCGTCCTCTCAGGGAAAAGAAAGCCGAGCTCCTGCTCGAACATCGGTATGAGAAACAAAGCTCGGACGAAATACTGGTTCGACCTCAGCAATAACCATGGGAACTGTCGAAGCAGCAGTTGACCATCTTCGCAGTAGAACATTCTGTCGTAGTCATTGTTGTTATGTACGAGGTGAAGGTACAGATAAGCTGGCAGCAGAATCGAAGCATTGGTGATGTTCATGTCATTACTGAGATCTTATCTCTGAGCAAATTCCCATATCGATTTGGATCTTTATCGAAGATCGAGGTCACATGTGTGATAGGGAAATCAGATGGAAGAAGCCAAGTGGTGTTGGGGAACGGCTCGCAGAAGAGGCCGTTCATATAGTCAGGGAAGAAGAGCAGTAGGACTTTGTCGTTGAGGAGAACGTAGAGGAAAGCAGAGGATATGCTGATCATCTTGTTGCCCAAGCCATGCTGTGGCAACCACACCATGTAGTTGCACTCCGTCGGGCCACCGCCGTTGCGGTTGGAGTTTAATTGCCTGATGCTCTCGCGGTAGAGCTCGGTGTTTGGGCCGCATTTTCTATGGAGAGCTTCGTAGCTTCGTAGCTTCTCACTTAACAAACATTAACAATCAATTCAAAAAAAATAACTATGCCAAAGAGGGCTGCTGCCGAAATCTGATGAAGAGGACGTGTTACTCAGATTCGTCGGAATGCGAAGAGGGAGCTGATGTCGAAGAAGGTGCTGACCGGAACAGGTGGTATGCTCTCCTCTTCTTAACCTGAAGAGAAGAGGTGACTGTGAAAAAGTGGACTGCCGACCTCGAGATGAAGATGGAGAAGAGAGGAGTGGCAGCGTGCCGGTGTCGTCTGAAGCAGCGTGTGGAGAAGCTCGAGGCATCGAGTGTCTTCCGAGAAAAAGATGGAGAAGATGGGGAGAAGGTTGGGTTATGGATGGCTGGCCGCAGGCGATGGATGAGCAGAGGTGGCTGCCAATCGTTGGTGAAGGAGGAAGAAGAAGTGGCGGCGTGCGTGGGTACTGTCCGCGCGAGAAGCGTCGGGGGAGCAGAAAAACCAGAGAAGAAGATGTGCTTCGTGAGTTTTATATCCCAAATCCGATTCGACGACCCTGATCAATCCAGATCTTGATGAACCGCTATAATTAATCATATCTGAATCCTTTATTTAATTTGCTTCAGATTTGATCAAATGATCTATATTATTCCAGATCTGGATCAAGGGTTCATATTGATTCAGCTCTAGATTTCCTATCTTTGACCTCCAAATCAAGCCAAATTCAATCAAACTCAATCCTAGTCCATGACTCTTCTTTAATTCCCTACACAATTATGAAATAATGTCAAAATTTTTGGAAAATTTATAATTAAGCCCAAAATATATTTATACTCATAAAACATGATATTAATACGGAATTAAACCTACGAAGGATAAAAAATGACAAATACAAAAGCCAATATAATGCGTCAAAATACTTGTTATCAACCGGCACTACGTCGGTCGGACGCCCAGGTCTTAGTCCCCCCCCCCCCCCCAACTTCTCCTGGGCACATCTCTAAGTCTACTCCTGGCCAGCTCTACCCCGGTCGAACCCCTAGGGCACAGTCCCCTCATTTCTCATGGGTAAGACTCTCAGTGTACTACCGCCCGACTCCACTTCAATCGGACTATTGTCAGAAAATAACAATGTCAGGAAATCACAACTACTTGTCTGAGAATAACGACTATTCATCAGGGAATATTCCAATGCGCTACCACATACATGAAGCGAAATCTTTCTCTACCTAATGGAGTCTGTCATACATCATCTATCACCTGATATGCCCTGACACCTGACATTCTCTGATGTCTCATAATTGCGGAGATTATGAGAGACAATATAAAAAGGAAGGTCCTCTCCATTGGTCAGGTACGCACGCTCGCACACATCTACTCTAGTACTACTGTTGATCTTCTTCCTGCACTTTTCGCTTTGTACTACAACTGATTTTAGCATCGAAGGGTCTACACAAGGGACCTCTTCCCTGGTTCTCACTCTAACGCTCCCGTGCACTCTGCCTATGGTGTGCGCAAGTCCATGGTACCATCTTCGATCGTCTTTCCTTGCTCTACCAGAAGGTGAAAAACCTACAACGCTCGTGGAGGCCCTAGATCTAGGTCCTCTCTTTGTCAACATCCTCATCCTCGTCCCCGAATCCACCATCTGACTCAGCTTCCAAACGAGGGATCAGCGAGCTTGCTAAAAGGATCGGTCAATTGAAGAAATATCAACGGTATCACTTGGTATTTTTACTTTTAAAGCTAGCATTGCTATTACGTAACTGTAACGGTAGAAAGAGTGATTTTAGTAATAAAAACAATTAAAACCTCACTTCATAATAGGTTAAGAGACAATATAATAAATAATTGTTTGATACCATATATTAAGGGAGATGTGTTTGATACCAGGGGTCAAGCACAAAGGTCATAGTGCCCTATCGAAGCGCTTTTTCCTTACATGTGCAATGCTAGACTCTTGACGGTTTGTTTTCTGGTTGTCTTACGAAAAGCTTCGGCAAATCTCTGGTCTTTCATCTTTCTGATACATTTCCTACTGTTAATAGAGAGACCGCAGCTTATAATTCAGATTCAAAGGGACAAAGTTAATGTTTAGCTTTCTGTAGCTTTGTTTGACTTGATCATGATAATCGAGAGAAACTTCTGCTTGTGCAAGAGATCTGTTTCTGCTAGTTTGTCTATGAAATATTATGTTAGGTTTTGTGACTTAGTCTGTAATGCATTTGCATGTTGATGTAGCAGTAAATTTCATTAAATAAAACAATATCTGAAACTGTAGTTTGGTATAGTTAAATTTTATACATCATATAGACACAAATCCAAAGCACTCACAAATATGTATAATTTTCAAAATTAATATTCTTTTGAAAAATAATGATATTATTGCATCGTTTTTAAATATTTTACATGATTATACATATACAACGGTAAATTGCTTCTTTTTCTATAAGAATCTAGTCTCCAATTCAACAAATTAACAAATAATTTTTTTTAATAGGTAGTTGACATAGTACTTTGAGATTTATCCCAATAATTAATAGAAAATTTTTATGAGATCAAATTCATCATCTCAAAAATTAGTTAGAGTAAATTACATATCCAGCCGATTAACATTCAAAATATTTATTCATATTAAAATTCAAATTTTAATCTTTTGATTTATTCTATTAAATACTTTATCAATACATCAGGCCTTTAATCCTCACTGAGATCAACAACCCCAAGTACAAATTGTATCATCTAAACACGAGTATCACCACTTGAAATTCCTCATGTGAATCCTCATGTATAGTTCTGCACATAGCTGACTCAACTTTATACGCTACTAGTACTCTCCAAACTCAGTAGTAAGTTGACTCAAAACTTCTAATAAAACAATTTGATACCACCGGCCTTGTCTTCACAGTGTCTCAAATATGGAACCACAGAGCCGAGGTCCAATTCCCTTCTCGACTTGCACTCAAACGAGGGAGGGAAGTGGAAGCAGGGTTCCATTGTCGAGGATTGCAGGCAAAGGTTCTCATCATCGGGCCTCACGAGCAACCACGGTCGAATTCCACCCAGCCCTTGCGCTACATACCCAAACGTAGAATACTGACTCATAATCAACGAGTCGCTCAAGCTCAAGAGATAAATCTCCGCCAGAGCCTTCACGTTGTGATCCAACTTCTCTGTGAATTGTTTCTCTTCATGGCTTGGCTGATAGACGCCGATCACCTCTCCTGTCGCCGTCGCATTCCTATAGTACGTGTCCCTTATCCTCTCGAAGTACTCACTCTTCAAACTGGTCACGAGGACAGCTTTCGGTTTGACTCGGATGGTGTCCGAAAGAGCAGCGACGTCTTTCGTATCGAGACTGGGCAGCAAGTTCTTTGAGATCGCGCAGTTCATTATATAACTCGAGTGCTTGTCGAGATCGACTTCTGCAAATGTCCTGATCTGGACGCCCAATATTTCTTCTGCATTTGCTAGGTATGCTTGGTAGTACCTTGTTACGTAGCCCCAAACCGCGTTGGATGGATGGAAGAGATACCTTCCCAGGAGATGAAACACGGTCGTCCTCTCAGGAAAGAGCAAGCCGAGCTCTTGCTCGAACATCGGTATGAGAAACAAAGCTGGGATGAAATACTGGTTCGACCTCAGCAATAACCATGGGAACTGTTGAAGCAGCAGCTGACCATCTTCGCAGTAGAACATTCTGTCGTAGTCATTGTTGTTATGTACGAGGTGAAGGTACAGATAAGCTAGCAGCGGAATCGAAGCATTGGTGATGTTCATGTCATTACTGAGGATCTTATCTCTGAGCAAATTCCCATATCGATTTGGATCTTTATCGAAGATTGAGGTCACATGCGTGATAGGGAAATCAGATGGTAGAAGCCAAGTGGTGTTGGGGAACGACTCGTAGAAGAGGTCGTTCATGTAGTCAGGGAAGAAGAGCAGTAGGACTTTGTCTTTGAGGAGAGAGTAGAGGAAAGCAGAGGTTATGCTGATCATCTTGTTGCCCAAGCCATGATGTGGCAACCACACCATGTAGTTGCACTCCGTCGGGCCACCGCCGCTGCGGTTGGAGTTTAACTGCCTGATGCTCTCGCGGTATAGCTCGGTGTTTGGGCCGCATTTTCTGTGGAGAGCTTCGTAGCTTCTCACTTAACAAACATTAACAATCAATTCAAACAAAATAACTATGCCAAAGAGGGCTGCTGCCGAAATCTGATGAAGAGGACGTGTTACTCAGATTCGTCGGAATGCGAAGAGGGAGCTGATGTCGAAGAAGGTGCTGTCCGGAACAGGTGGTATGCTCTCCTCTTCTTAACCCGAAGAGAAGAGGTGACTGTGAAAAGGTGGACCGCCGACCTCGAGATGAAGATGGAGAAGAAAGGAGTGGCAGCGTGCCGGTGTCGTCTGAAGCAGCGTGTGGAGAAGCTCGAGGCATCGAGTGTCTTCCGTGAAAAAGACGGAGAAGATGGGGAGAAGGTTGGGTTATGGATGGCTGGCCGCCGGCGATGGATGAGCAGAGGTGGCTGCCGGCCGTTGGTGAAGGAGGAAGAAGAAGTGGCGGCGTGCGTGGGCACTGTCCGCGCGAGAAGCGTCGGGGGAGCAGAAAAACCAGAGAAAAAGATGTGCTTCGTGAGTTTTATATCCCAAATCCGATTCGACGACCCTGATCAATCTAGATCTTGATGAACCGCTATAATTAATCATATCTGAATCCTTTATTTAATTTGCTTCAGATTTGATCCAACGATCTTTATTATTCCAGATCTGGATCAAGGGTTCATATTGATTCAGCTCTAGATTTCCTTTCTTTGACCTCCAAATCAAGCCAAATTCAATCCAACTCAATCCTAGTCCATGGCCCTTCTTTAATTCCATACACAATTGTGAAATAATGTCAAAATTTTAGGAAAATTTATAATTAAGCCCAATATATTTATACTCATAAAACATGATATTAATACGGAATTAAACATACGAAGGATAAAAAATGACAAATACAAAAGCCAATATAATGCGTCAAAATACTTGTTATCAACCGGCTCTACGTCGGTCGGACGCCCAAGTCTTAGTCCCCCCCCCAACTTCTCCTGGGCACATCTCTAAGTCTACTCCTGGCCAGCTCTACCCCGGTCGAACCCCTAGGGCATAGTCCCCTCATTTCTCATGGGTAAGACTCTCAGTTACTACCGCCCGACTCCACTTCAATCAGACTATTGTCAGAAAATAACAATGTCAGGAAATCACAACTACTTGTCAGAGAATAACGACTATTCATCAGGGAGTATTCCAATGTGCTACCACATGCATGATGCGAAATCTTTCTCTACCTAATGGAGTCTGTCATACATCATCTATCACCTGATATGCCCTGACACCTGACATTTTCTGATGTCTCATAATTGCGGAGATTATGAGAGACAATATAAAAAGGAAGGTCCTCTCCGTTGGTCAGGTACGCACGCTCGCACACATCTACTCTAGTACTACTGTTGATCTTCTTCCTCCACTTTTCGCTTTGTACTACTCCTGATTTTAGCATCGAAGGGTCTACACAAGGGAACCTCTTCCCTGGTTCTCACTCTAACGCTCCCGTGCACTCTGCCTATGGTGTGCGCAAGTCCATGGTACCATCTTCGATCGTCTTTCCTTGCTCTACCAGAAGGTGAAAAACCTACAACGCTCGTGGAGGCCCTAGATCTAGGTCTTCTCTTTGTCAACATCCTCATCCTCGTCCCCGAATCCCACCATCTGACTCAGCTTCCAAACGAGGGATCAGCGAGCTTGCTAAAAGGATCGGTCAATTGAAGAAATATCAATGATATCACTTGGTATTTTTACTTTTAAAGCTAGCATTGCTATTACGTAACTGTAACGGTAGAAAGAGTGATTTTAGTAATAAAAACAATTAAAACCTCACTTCATAATAGGTTAAGAGACAATATAATAAATAATTGTTTGATACCATATATTAAGGGAGATGTGTTTGATACCAGTGGTCAAGCACAAAGGTCTTAGTGCCCTATGGAAGGGCTTTTTCCTTACATGTGCAAGGCTAGGCTCTTGACGGTTTGTTTTCTGGTTGTCTTACGAAAAGCTTCGGCAAATCTCTGGTCTTTCATCTTTCTGATACATTTCCTACTGTTAATAGAGAGACTGCAGCTTATAATTCAGATTCAAAGGGACAAAGTTCATGTTTAGCTTTCTGTAGCTTTGTTTGACATGATCATGATAATAGAGAAATACTTGTGCTTGAGCAAGAGATCTGTTTCTGCTAGTTTGTCTATGAAATATTATCTTAGGTTTTGTGATTGAGTCTGCAATGCATTTGCATGTTGATGTAGCGGTAAAATTCATTAAATAAAACAATATCTGAAACTGTGATTTGGTATAGTTAAATATTATACATCATATAGACACAAATCCAAAGCACCCACGAATATGTATAATTTTCAAAAATAATCTTCTTTTGAAAAATAATGATATTACTGCATCGTGTTTAAATATTTTACGTGATTATGCATATACAACGGTAAATTGCTTATTTTTCTATAAGAATCTAGTCTCCAATTCAACAAATTAACAAATATTTTTTTTAATACATAGTTGACATAGTACTTTGTGATTTACCTCAATAATTAATAGAAGATTTTTATGAGATCGAATTCATCATCTCAAAAATTAGTTAGCGTAAATTACATATCCAGCCGATTAACATTCAAAATATTTATTCATATTAAAATTCAAATTTTAATCTTTTAACTTATTATATTAAATACTTTATCAATACATCATGCCTCTAATCCTCACTAAGATCGACAACCACAAGTACAAATTGTATCATCTATACACGAATATCACCACTTGAAATTCCTCATGTGAATCCTCATGTATAGTTCTGCACACAGCTGACTCAACTTTATACGCTACCAGTACTCTCCAAACTCAGAAGTAAGTCGACTCAAAACTTTCTAATAAAACAATTTGATACCACCGGCCTCGTCTTCACAGTGTCTCAAATATGGAACCACGGAGCCGAGGTCCAGTTCCCTTCTCGACTTGCACTCAAACGAGGGAGGGAAGTGGAAGCAGGGTTCCATCGTCGAGGATTGCAGGCAAAGGTTCTCATCATCGGGCCTCACGAGCAACCACGGTCGAATTCCACCCAGCCCTTGCGCTACATACCCAAACGTAGAATACTGACTCGTAATCAATGAGTCGCTCAAGCTCAAGAGATAAATCTCCGCCAGAGCCTTCACGTTGTGATCCAACTTCTCTGTGAATTGTTTCTCTTCATGGCTCGGCTGATAGATGTCGAACACCTCTCCTGTCGCCATCGCATTCCTATAGTACATGTCCCTTATTCTCTCGAAGTACTCACTCTTCAAACTGGTCACGAGGACAGCTTTCGGTTTGACTCGGATGGTGTCCGAAAGAGCAGCGGCGTCTTTCGTATCGAGACTGGGCAGCAAGTTCTTTGAGATCGCGCAGTTCATTTTATAACTCGAGTGCTTGTCGAGATCGACTTCTGCAAATGTCCAGATCTGGACGCCCAATATTTCTTCTGCATTTGCTAGGTATGCTTGGTAGCACCTTGTTACGTAGCCCCAAACCGCGTTGGAAGGATGGAAGAGATACCTTCCCAGGAGATGAAACACGGTCGTCCTCTCAGGGAAGAGCAAGCCGAGCTCCTGCTCGAACATCGGTATGAGAAACAAAGCTGGGACAAAATACTGGTTTGACCTCAGCAATAACCATGGGAACTGTCGAAGCAGCAGCTGACCATCTTCGCAGTAGAACATTCTGTCGTAGTCATTGTTGTTATGTACGAGGTGAAGGTACAGATAAGCTAGCAGCGGAATCGAAGCATTGGTGATGTTCATGTCATTACTGAGGATCTTATCTCTGAGCAAATTCCCATATCGATTTGGATCTTTATCGAAGATCGAGGTCACATGCGTGATAGGGAAACCAGATGGTAGAAGCCAAGTGGTGTTGGGGAACGGCTCACAGAAGAGGTCGTTCATGTAGTCAGGGAAGAAGAGCAGTAGGACTTTGTCATTGAGGAGAGCGTAGAGGAAAGCAGAGGTTATGCTGATCATCTTGTTGCCCAAGCCATGTTGTGGCAACCACACCATGTAGTTGCACTCCCTCGGGCCACCGCCGCTGCGGTTGGAGTTTAACTGCCTGATGCTTTCGCGGTAGAGCTTGGTGTTTGGGCCGCATTTTCTGTGGAGAGCTTCGTAGCTTCTCACTTAACAAACATTAACAATCAATTCAAACAAAATAACTATGCCAAAGAGGGCTGCTGCTGAAATCTGATGAAGAGGACGTGTTACTCAGATTCGTCGGAATGCGAAGAGGGAGCTGATGTCGAAGAAGGTGCTGTCCGGAACAGGTGGTATGCTCTCCTCTTCTTAACCCGAAGAGAAGAGGTGACTGTGAAAAGGTGGACCGCCGACCTCGAGATGAAGATGGAGAAGAGAGGAGTGGCAGCGTGTCGGTGTCGTCTAAAGCAGCGTGTGGAGAAGCTCGAGGCATCGAGTGTCTTCCATGAAAAAGATGGAGAAGATGGGGAGAAGGTTGGGTTATGGATGGCTGGCCGCCGGCGATGGATGAGCAGAGGTGGCTGCCGGCCGTTGGTGAAGGAGGAAGAAGAAGTGGCGGCGTGCGTGGGTACTGTCCGCGCGAGAAGCGTTGGGGGGAGCTGAAAAACCAGAGAAGAAGATGTGCTTCGTGAGTTTTATATCCCAAATCCGATTCGACAACCCTGATCAATCCAGATCTTGATGAACCGCTATAATTAATCATATCTGAATCCTTTATTTAATTTGCTTCAGATTTAATCCAATGATCTATATTATTCCAGATCTGGTTCAAGGGTTCATATTGATTCAGCTCTAGATTTCCTATCTTTGACCTCCAAATCAAGCCAAATTCAATCCAACTCAATCCTAGTCCATGACTCTTCTTTAATTCCCTACACAATTGTGAAATAATGTCAAATTTTTAGGAAAATTTATAATTAAGCCCAAAATATATTTATACTCATAAAACATGATATTAATACGGAATTAAACATACGAAGGATAAAAAATGACAAATACAAAAGCCAATATAATGCGTCAAAATACTTGTTATCAACCGGCTCTACGTCGGTCGGACGCCCAGGTCTTAGTCCCCCCCCCCCCCAACTTCTCCTGGGCACATCTCTAAGTCTACTCCTGGCCAGCTTTACCCCGGTCGAACCCCTAGGGCACAGTCCCCTCATTTCTCATGGGTAAGACTCTCAGTGTACTACCGCCCAGCTCCACTTCAATCGGACTATTGTCAAAAAATAACAATGTCAGGAAATCACAACTACTTATCAGAGAATAACGACTATTCATCAGGGAATATTCCAATGTGCTACCACATGCATGAAGCGAAATCTTTCTCTACCTAATGGAGTCTGCCATACATCATCTATCACCTGATATGTCCTGACACCTGACATTCTCTGATGTCTCATAATTGCAGAGATTATGAGAGACAATATAAAAAGGAAGGTCCTCTCCGTTGGTCAGGTACGCACGCTCGCACACATCTGCTCTAGTACTACTGTTGATCTTCTTCCTGCGCTTTTCGCTTTGTACTACTCTTGATTTTAGCATCGAAGGGTCTACACAAGGGACCTCTTCCCTGGTTCTCACTCTAACGCTCCCGTGCACTCTGCCTATGGTGTGCGCAAGTCCATGGTACCATCTTCGATCGTCTTTCCTTGCTCTACCAGAAGGTGAAAAACCTACAACGCTCGTGGAGGCCCTAGATCTAGGTCCTCTCTTTGTCAACATCCTCATCCTCGTCCCCGAATCCCACCATCTGACTCAGCTTCCAAACGAGGGATCAGCGTGCTTGCTAAAAGGATCGGTCAATTGAAGAAATATCAACGATATCACTTGGTATTTTTACTTTTAAAACTAGCATTGCAATTACGTAACTGTAACTGTAGAAAGAGTGATTTTAGTAATAAAAACAATTAAAACCTCACTTCATAATAGGTTAAGAGACAATATGATAAATAATTGATTGATACCATATATTAAGGGAGATGTGTTTGATACCAGTGGTCAAGCACAAAGGTCATAGTGCCCTATGGAAGCGCTTTTTCCTTACATGTGCAATGCTAGGCTCTTGACGGTTTGTTTTATGGTTGTCTTACGAAAAGCTTCGGCAAATCTCTGGTCTTTCATCTTTCTGATACATTTCCTACTGTTAATAGAGAGACCGCAGCTTATAATTCAGATTCAAAGGGACAAAGTTCATGTTTAGCTTTCTGTAGCTTTGTTTGACTTGATCATGATAATCGAGAGACACTTGCGCTTGAGCAAGAGATCTGTTTCTACTAGTTTGTCTATGAAATATTATGTTAGGTTTTGTGACTTAGTCTGCAATGCATTTGCATGTTGATGTAGCAGTAAATTTCATTAAATAAAACAATATCTGAAACTGTGGTTTGGTATAGTTAAATTTTATACAACATATAGACACAAATCCAAAGCACTCACAAATATGTATAATTTTCAAAAATAATATTCTTTTGAAAAATAATGATATTACTGCATCGTGTTTAAATATTTTACATGATTATGCATATACAGCGGTAAATTGCTTCTTTTTCTATAAGAATCTAGTCTCCAATTCAACAAATTAACAAATAATTTTTTTTAATAGGTAGCTGACATAGTACTTTGTGATTTATCTCAATAATTAATAGAAAATTTTTATGAGATCAAATTCATCATCTCAAAAATTAGTTAGAGTAAATTACATATCCAGCCGATTAACATTCAAAATATTTATTCATATTAAAATTCAAATTTTAATCTTTTGATTTATTCTATTAAATACTTTATCAATACATCAGGCCTTTAATCCTCACTGAGATCGACAACCCCAAGTACAAATTGTATCATCTAAACACGAGTATCACCACTTGAAATTCCTCATGTGAATCCTCATGTATAGTTCTGCACACAGCTGACTCAACTTTATACGCTACCAGTACTCTCCAAACTCAGTAGTAAGTTGACTCAAAACTTCTAATAAAACAATTTGATACCACCGGCCTTGTCTTCACAGTGTCTCAAATATGGAACCACGGAGCCGAGGTCCAATTCCCTTCTCGACTTGCACTCAAACGAGGGAGGGAAGTGGAAGCAGGGTTCCATCGTCGAGGATTGCAAGCAAAGGTTCTCATCATCGGGCCTCACGAGCAACCACGGTCGAATTCCACCCAGCCCTTGCGCTACATACCCAAACGTAGAATACTGACTCGTAATCAACGAGTCGCTCAAGCTCAAGAGATAAATCTCCGCCAGAGCCTTCACGTTGTGATCCAACTTCTCTGTGAATTGTTTCTCTTCATGGCTCGGCTGATAGACGCCGATCACCTCTCCTGTCGCCGTCGCATTCCTATAGTACGTGTCCCTTATCCTCTCGAAGTACTCACTCTTCAAACTGGTCACGAGGACAGCTTTCGGTTTGACTCGGATGGTGTCCGAAAGAACAGCGGCGTCTTTCGTATCGAGACTGGGCAGCAAGTTCTTTGAGATCGCGCAGTTCATTATATAACTCGAGTGCTTGTCAAGATCGACTTCTGCAAATGTCCTGATCTGGACGCCCAATATTTCTTCTGCATTTGCTAGGTATGCTTGGTAGTACCTTGTTACGTAGCCCCAAACCGCGTTGGATGGATGGAAGAGATACCTTCCCAGGAGATGAAACACGGTCGTCCTCTCAGGAAAGAGCAAGCCGAGCTCCTGCTCGAACATCGGTATGAGAAACAAAGCTGGGACGAAATACTGGTTCGACCTCAGCAATAACCATGGGAACTGTCGAAGCAGTAGCTGACCATCTTCGCAGTAGAACATTCTGTTGTAGTCATTGTTGTTATGTACGAGGTGAAGGTACAGATAAGCTGGCAGCGGAATCGAAGCATTGGTGATGTTCATGTCATTACTGAGGATCTTATCTCTGAGCAAATTCCCATATCGATTTGGATCTTTATCGAAGATCGAGGTCACATGCATGATAGGGAAATCAGATGGTAGAAGCCAAGTGGTGTTGGGGAACGGCTCGCAGAAGAGGCCGTTCATGTAGTCAGGGAAGAAGAGCAGTAGGACTTTGTCGTTGAGGAGAGCGTAGAGGAAAGCAGAGGTTATGCTGATCATCCTGTTGCCCAAGCCATGCTGTGGCAACCACACCACGTAGTTGCACTCCGTCGGGCCACCGCCGCTGCGGTTGGAGTTCAACTGCCTGATGCTCTCGCGGTAGAGCTCGGTGTTCGGGCCGCATTTTCTGTGGAGAGCTTCGTAGCTTCGTAGCTTCTCTGAGAGATACGGAGAAGGGGTGTGGTTCAGAGGTTTCAACAATTTTGCAGACTCGAATCGGCTTCTGCAAGAGGCTTCATCAAATGCAAGGGAGAGCAGGCCGCCGAGGGATTCGTCCACTGAACCTTGAGCACAATTCGCAATTGTAAGAACTAAAAAGTGGTGAATCGATCACAAAGTTCACACGATATCTTCTTCAGCAAAAAAGCTAAGTTTCAGAAAACCACCACCAAGATTTTGATTTTTATCAAAAGCATATGATCTAAAAGACTGGGTTCAAGCCTAATATTGGATTCAGGCTACGAGCGTCTGTTAGAGCTCGGATCAACAAGATACAGAGAGACACGTCTTCTATTTCCCTGGAAAATGATCCAGTAGAGACAGGGGATCCGTGATCAATAGAACAGGGAAACACTCGCCGCTCGAGTTCCAGGAAACGAATGAGGACGACGAAGTGACGAAACCCTAATGGATTCCACAAAAAAGTTGATCCGATGACACAGATGAGAATGTAAAGTAGCGCTATCTTCCATTTCCGGCTTATCTCCCCAAATAGTGTTTCACTATTTGGGGCATCGGAATGGAGAAGTCAAAGAAGAGATGGATCTTAGATAAAGGATTCACCTTTTTGTTCCGCTTCTGGCGGTGGCGCGAGGAACCGATCAAGAAACGAAACGCGATGGACTCCCGAGAGCACAGTGAGAAGCAGGACGAGGGCGAATAAAGCAAACACAGGCAGCGGCTTTGCCCCTCCGAACCAATTGCTCGCCTTCCATCCGTCCCTTCCTTCCTTCTTGGCCTCCGACGGCGGATGCGGCTGCCGGGGAGGCGGCGCTTCCGTCTGATTCGCCATCTCCATCGCGCCGCCCGATTGCCAAAACCAAATAGAAATCCTCCACGGAATCAATACGCGTTCGGCTCGCTGAAATCGGGAAAAATTGGAATGCGGATCCTTGCAATCCCTTCTCGGTTTGCCTCACTCGATCCAAACCATCTTCTGTTATGGCGGAAACCATGATGCCATTTAAGGCAGACGGAGTATGGTAGGGAAACTTCCATTTCTCATTTCCCCACCTGAACTTTTACCTTTATTCAAAATGTCCTCAGGTTTTCGCCATTAAATTATTATCTCGTCCAGAGATAGAGTTAATTACGAATTTTTAATTAGTAAAAATGTAAAATAGAAGAAGGGAAAATTTGACTGCACTTCCCATCGTAACTTCGTCTTTTGCCTGCAGAACTCGTATCCTAAAAATCTTATTTCCACTCCTTAATCAAATATAATTGAAATCAATTTATTTTATTATATTTTATATTATTTAAATATAAAAATTAAAAAATAAATTTAATTCTTCTTAAATTTAACATATTAAATTAAAATTTAATATAATTTTTTATCAAATTGAATATGATTTTTTTTTCATTGTATTATATTTTCTTTAAATAATAATTATTAATTAGATGAAAAATATACTAGATTTTTTTAAAATTATATTAAATTTAAGAAGAATTATATTAAATAGAAAAAAATCATATTTAATTTGATAGAAAATATATTCAATTTTAATTTGAAGTAATGGATTTAAGAAGAATTATATTTAATTTTAATTTTTTTTATTAAAAAATATAAGGAATAATTAGATAATCATATTTATATAAGGGAGTTAAGTAAATATAACTTTATAGGTAGTGGAAATAAAATTTGTTAGACAAGGATTGAGATTTTTATACGTAGGTAGTGCATGCAACATTGAAGTGGTGGTTGGGATTTTTTTGGACCTATTTTGATTTTCTTGTCAAAATTATTCAGTTCGAATCCATAAAGTATAATCTCTTTTAGTAAAATGATAAAAAAAAACACTCTTTTATTAATTATTAAAATAATATCTCATGCATTTTACTATCAAAATTATTATTTTTAAGTAGTTAGATAGAAAATTGTCTTTAAATCTTCAATCGGAAGTCAAATTTTACATTCGTTTGGCGTTTGATTTGGGTATAAGAATAAAAATATGAATGAATTTGATAGTAAACTGGAATAAATATGAATCTAGTCATTCCAATATTACTATTTAATTTATAAGCTCTAATTAATATGATTGTAAATATTACTGTTTGATTTGCCAAAAATTTGAAAATACAAATGTAACAAATATTATATTTATCCTTAAAATAAATCATAATATTCTTATAGGATAATTATTTGATTTACCCTTACAATACAATGGAGTTATTATTTGCTATTCCTATTAACCACAAGTCCCTTTAAAATTTAAATAGATCATAGTATTGTTTACTTACCATTTGAAATTAAATGAAAACACAATAAACATATGATTGCCCTTAAATGCTTTCTCTTATGCGAATGCCTATTATATTGAGAATTCCTATCTGCATGAGATAGAGCAATTTTTAGTCAATTTATTTACAACGGCTCCTTGTACACCTATATACAACCATAGTGAAACAACATTGCAGTGTATCAAAATAAGCAAGCAATATGAATTTTTGCATTCATAGGCATGTAATCAAATCACATTTTCTTTAAATAATTGTTATTTCAAAAGTGGTTTACTTCTATAAGCAATCATAATTTTATGCCCAAACGAATGTAATTAAATGACAAAATGCTCAACATTCTTCAAATCACAAATTAAACGAGGTATAAGCAACCAGCAGTTGGACTTTGTCAAGCAAAAGAAACAAACTGTATAATGTTAATTCTTTAATAGCTATCGCAAAACAACACTACTATCACAGAATCTAACATAATAGCTATCAAAAAATAACATTGCTATCACAAAATCTAACATAATAGCTATCCCTAAGATAATTTCCACAAAATCCAACAAGATCATCTCAAAACTCAATAATACTATCACAAAATTTAGCATAACAGCCATCGCCAAAGTAGTTTCCACAAAATCCAACATCATTATCTACATATTTAGGGAGGAGACGAGTAGACTAAATACGTAATTCCTTCGCAACTCTGAAGGAAGATTAAACAACACATCAATCTTGTCCTTATCTGCAGTGAATATATTAGCTGCTTTGAATACATCACTACTAGAAAGGCTAAGGTTCATTAGCTCAGCAATCACATCTTTCATTCTTTCTGAAGCCATTTTTTCCTACAAATTCTCTTCTGCCATGACATTTGCAATGGTTGCAAAATTTACATTAAAACCATCTACAAAAGTGTAAAATCCACTGTTCATGTCTTTTAGTTGTGTCCCAATATCCAAGCGCGTTGTTGTTGTTTTTTTTTTTTTTTGCAACTTTATCTCTAGTTGCTAATGATTGTTTACATTTTGTAGCTAACTTTATCACATCAATGTTGTGTGAAGTAGTTGGGGCTAATTCTGATTCAAAATATACATTATTATCTTCTTCATACTCATTTAAAGAATGGTAGAATGCACCTAGATTTTCACCTCCAATTTCATCATTTTGATCAACTTCCAAATTGCGAATAGAATCTATATACCCTTGAGTAACAACGCTAGTAGCTCTATTCCTTCTGATCCGGCGGTAAGAACAGGGGACCCCCGTTTTGGGAAGTTAACGTCACGTGGAAGTCAAAGGTCCAGGTGGTCCATCGGAAAAGGATGGATTGACCGGACGCTCAAGAGAAGGTCGGACCGATCGGCCGACCGGACGCTTGAGAGAAGGTCGGACCGATCGGCCGACCGGAGAAGGGTGGCTGACCGACCGGATGGTCGATCGGTGTTTAACTGACGGCCAAAGGGTGCCCCGATGGGAGTCGGGATTCCGGCGCTCGATTGAGCAGGAATGAAGGGCCGAGCGGAAGTCACGCTCGGCCGAAGACACAAGGTAACATACTGCTAACAGTCTCCGCAAAGCACATTATCGAGAATCTCCCAAGTAGACCATTATATATGTCCGGCCGGACGTAAGGCGGGGGCTGGCTGGCCGGACGCCCGGCAGGGTGCGTTCAGGCCATACTCAAAATCCTATGACAGAAGGATCCGCTGTCCCATCAGAGACGTACTCAAACTGTAGCAGTATGGGGTCAGGTAAGCTCCTCTGACAAGCCCACACTACGGTATGGGAAAGGACACGTGTATGCCTCGGTATGTGTGCACTCGCTTCTCCACAGCCCTATATAAAGGCCCTCACCCTTCACCGGAGGTACGCGTTCTACAATTTTCGGAGCCACTTCGTTGTTCACTTATCTGACTTGAGCGTCGGAGGGTCGTCGCTGGGAACCCCTTCCCGGCCTGACTTCTGTGCAGGTTCGCCGAAGGTTCGTACGACCAATCGGAGATCTACGTCAGCGACTCGGAGAGCGCCACGTGCCCAACGTCCGTTGATTCAGCATTCGGACGGGATCGCCTTCCATAGACTAATTCAAGTTAATTCAAATATGGAAATTTGAAATCCCGGCCCACATTCCTTTTGTCTCTTTGTGAGTCTATAAAATATAAAATATGCATGATTGAAAAAAGCTTAAGGAAATATAAAAAGAAAATTTTGAGAGTGTAAAAAATATAAAATTACCTACAGTAGCTATCAAATCATTGCTTTTCACATGTTATTTTTTCTCCACATCATTTCATTGACATCCACTTTGCCTACACATGTCAATAATATGAAATCTTATCTTTAACCACTTGATCTTTGATTAAAGATAAGGTGTAACTTGTTTTGTAAGAGTAGGAACTTGCTTAGTACTCTCCTATATACCTCAGCCATATAATTGCTTTTAAAACCACCATCCATCTTCCATGAAGGATCACAAGCTATATCTTGAAGAGTTGCAATTAATACTTGAACCTCATTTTCTGTCCAGAAGCATTTATTTCTCTCACGTCTTTGAACTCTTTAATCTTCCTCCATTCTTACACATAATAATGTCAAATCATTAAAAGTTATGAGTAAAGAGGATCATTGTTACAAGAAACTGCAACATGTGATAACAAATTTATTGAGAAATAAAATTTATTCCATCATAAATAATATATAAACTAAAATAAAACAAGTACTGAAATAAATGAAAAACAGTTAAGTTAGAACAATTGTCGTCTTAAACATGACAAACATGTTGAAACATTCATTAAAATGCAATAAGAATATCATTAACATATCCCCTTGCCCACAAATGGTCAAGGATATGATCATTCTCTCTAATGATTAAACATTTCATGTGCCAATGTATTTCTAAAGTTGGTCCATTCTTCTGTTGGACTAATACTTGTCACATATTCATCATCTTTAAAGTGTTCACTTCCATGTCATCTTCTTCAAGTGGTTCCAACTCTTGTAGATCGAAAATCATGTACTTTCGAATCAAATTGTGTAAAGGCAACACGCTAAAATAATGCGCACTTGAGTTTTAATTGGGAAAAATGAGAGGGAAGCTAATATTTTCCATCTCCCTTTTAGCAACCCAAAGCATCTCTCAATCACATTTCTGGTCTTAGAATGTTTCATATTAAAATACTTTTCGGCTATATGTGGTCGGTGACCATGAAACTCATTTAGATGGTACCGTTGCCCTCGAAAAGGAGCTAAAAGTCCATCGGCATTACAATATCCAAAATCCACCAAATAATAACAACCTTAAAAAATACAAACAAAAATATTTTGCATTAATTATAAGTTTGAATGAAGTTTTATATTGAAAATATAACTAGCTAGTCCAGGACCAATTGTACCTTGAGGAACTTTAAGACCATCATACCTAATTATAGCATCTCTAAGCACACAACCATCATGTGCATAACCCTCTCATCCAGGTAAAACATATATAAACAGCATGTTTGGACAACAAACACCCAATACATTTAAAGCTATATTTTCTTTTCTAGTGTGATATCGAGGCTTTTGATCAGAAGGAAGTGTGACTTTGACTAATGTACCATCCAAAGCACCTAAACAACTTAGTCATTTAAATATTTTGAGAAAACAATAAATAAGGTGATTTTTTTCCAATAAGTTATAATTTTAAGAAATACAAATGCAAAGTACCTTGAAACACTGCCAATGATCATCTTGACAATCTTTAGTAATAGAAACTGATTTTTTAAACAAAATGGAATGCAATTTCAAGATTGCTAGAAGACAACTATTAAAATGATGACTGATAATTTCTCCACTTCGTAAAAATAATAGACTTATTGTTCTATTTTTTTTGCGGTGAGCAAAAACATACACAAACATAGCAACTACTTCTTGTAGAGATATATTTTTGTTGTCTTTTAAATCTCCAATATCTCTTACCATCTCACATAATATTCCAAAAGTGCATCTATCCATTCGAAGCTCACTAATGCAAGCAATATCAGATTCTTGAGTGAGTCTAAATACCCAATTCATTCTTTCAAGTGTTTTCTCTTCTTTGGTTTTCTCTTCTTGACCAAACCGATTTGTTTATTTCTGTTGATGCGGGAAACATCAGACGATCGAACCTGTATTTTAATAATGACAAAGGGTTCAAAGTTAAGGTTATTTGTTGTCTAATAAGTTTGAATGAGTTTATAGGAAAATCCTAAATTTTCTTAGGCAAAAGTTCTAGCTGCAATTAGGCAAGTGGAAAACCCTAGGGGAGGTAACCCTAGGTGGAAACTCTTGGTGGGTCGAGAACTTTGGGTGAAACCCTAGAGTTGGAGACTCCAGGTTAAAATCCTAGTAGTCGCGAACTAGGTGGAAAAATGGACGGGTCGGAGATCGGACGCCTAGTGGAAAAGTCCTGAAGACTTAGACGCTAAGCAGAAGTCTAGTTTGTCTGAAGAACCGATCTGACAAAAGATAAACTCTTCTAAGAGGAGTAGGTGAGGGCGTGTTCCCTGAAGAGGGAACAATAGGCATCGGTTCGACCTAGAATTTCAGCGAAACTCAAAGTTAGAATCGGACAGTCCAAAGACTATCAAAATAATTTATTATTTTATATTTTATTGTGCTAACTTTATTTTACAGGGTATATTTAGTATTTGGACTAATATGTGTAAGACCGAAAAGAATTTATATATCTCAACAATGACATGATATTGTTCACTTTGGGCCTAAGCCCTCATGATTTTGCTCTTGGGCTCTCACCAAAAGGCCTCATGCCAATGGAGATATCTTTTCTCTTATAAACCCATGATCTTTCCCATGTGTTTTCAATGTGAGACTATGTTTGCAACCTTGCAACCCCAACAATCCCCCCTCAAACAAAGGACCACAGGCTTCCCATGTTCAATCCTCGACCCACTAGGTCTTCCTGCCCCTCGGTCCACCTGACCTACTAGGACTTCCTTGCCTAGACATAACTAGGACTCCCTGCCTGATGTCTGGTCCTCTTGATCTGAACATAGGAGCCCCCACTTTCTTTGTTTGAGGTCCATATTATACCCATATTGCTCAATCAGACCATAGCTCTTGTGCACAGTCAATGGTTAAACCTTCTGGTAATCCAGGCTCTAATACCAATTGTTGGATCGAGATGTGCTAAAGGGGGTGGGGGTGAATAACGCTTGTTGCTTTCACTTTTCGTATTCGAAAACATATCAAGTAAATGCAGCAGAAATATAAAACACAACATAGAAGGACTCAAGTATTTTTACTTGGTTTGGAGCCTTGGGTGACTCCTACTCCAAGGCCCACGCTCGTTGAGCGTTTACTTTGGGCAACAGCTATAATCGCGTAAAAGTACAAGCGATTATTACAATTTAATACTGAAAAAGTTATACCGACAACAAAGATTTGAAGTTTTGCAGCTTCGGGTTGTCGGGGTCTTGTTGTGGCTCAGCTGGAATGTCTCGTTAGCAGCGCGCGGAAGAAGAATCACTTGAAATGTGTTTTATTTTGAAATTTATTAATTAAAATTATATTTTGTATATAACAGGCGGTATTAATTGCTTCAGCCTAGAATTGATTAGATAGATTATATTCATTCAACATGGTCCTAGCAGCTTCTTGTAGGGTTCTGTTTTTACGTTCTACTAGACTATTTTGTTGGGGAGTCCTGGGGCATGAATATTCATATTTATACCCATTAATTTCATAAAATTCAATAAACTTGTGGTTTTCAAATTCTCCCTCATTGTCACTTCCAATTCTTTTTATTTGAGTGTCTTTTTCATTTTCTATTAATTTATAGAAGATTTTAAAAATTTCAAAGGTTTCATCTTTAGTTTTTAGGAATTTTACCCAAGTGAATCTTGAGTAGTCATCGATTATTACTAAGCAATATTGGTTTCTGCTTAGTGACTTGGCCCCATGTGAATCAAATAGTTCTAAGTGAAGGAGCTCAAGTATCGAAGTTGTTCTATTCAGGTTGGTTAACTTATGGTTTGACTTGGTTTGTTTACCCTGTTGACAAGTATTACAAATTGAGTTTTCAGTAAATTTTAATTTGGGCAAACCTCTAACTAAACCATTTTGACTCATTTTTTAAATGAGTCTAGTGTGAGTATGACCCAGTCTCCTGTGCCATAACTCGATTTCCTCTTATTGTGTCAATGGTTTTGTTAATGGGTTTACGTACTAGTTCCCAGACCTGGTTTCTTTCAAATTGGGCTAACTCCTCTTGCATTGCTAATATCCAGTCTGGGTCTGGTAGGGCTTCGTCTATAGTTTTGGGTTCAATTTTGGAAATAAGGGCTATTTGACTTAGGTTTCTATAAGATGACCTAGTTCTGACTCCTAGAGTTGGGTCACCCAAAATTTGGTCGGATGGGTGATAGGTACTTGCTTTTGTTGGTCTTATATTTGGGTCAGTAATTAGTTCTTGTAATTCACTAGGTTTAAGTTGAATTTCTTCATCATCTTCTATGTTTCTTGAGTTAATATTTTCATTTATTACATTGGGTAAGTTATTTTCTTCATCAAAAAATTACATTGGTAAACTTTTAGGGTGTTTTTGTTATAAACTCTATATGCCTTACTGGTTGTTGAGTACCCTAAAAATATTCCTGGGGTTGTTTTTGACATAAATTTTCCTAAGTAGTCTTTGGTGTTTAGAATGAAAACTTTACATCCAAACACCTTTAAATAGTTTAAGTGGGGTATTTTATTATAATATATTTCATAAGGTGTGCTTCATGCCAATGGAGATATCTTTTCTCTTATAAAATCATAATTTTTCTCATGTGTTTTTAATATGGGACTATGTTTGTAATCTTGCAACTCCAATAATATGTCTTGTAGGAAGTGGAAAACACAAAAAAGCCTCAGGTGAACAGTGTTCAAGGCTCCTTCCATGGAGCTTGAAGGCGCCTCCGATGAATAGTATTCAAGGCGCCTTCCATGGAGCTTGAAGGCGCCTTCGGACAGATAGAATTCATAGAAAGTGGATTCTATTGACGATCGAATCTGTGGGGATGGAATTTAAGCCGGAGGTTCCTTCCATGGAAGCTGAAGGCACCTTCAACAGCCTATATAAGGCTGGTCTGAGCAGATGCCAAATAACACTTGATCTTCACATTCTTTCTACTGTGCGCTGATGAAAAGACGATCTGATGAAGCCGTAACGCGACTCCAACAACCGGAAGCATGAAACTTCTTGTTCTTAGTTGTCGGTATACTTTCAATTGTACTTTAATTATTGTACTTATAATTTAAGGATTGATTAGTGGATTTTCCATCGAAAGCACTCTCACGTGCGGGCCATGGAGTAGAAGTCGCCATAGGCTCCGAACCAAGTAAAAGAAAAGTATTAGTGCTTGTGTTATTTTGCTTCTGCTCTATTTCTATCTTCCACTTCGTTACTCTGTGCTTTTCGAAAAACGTGAAAAAGCTGTTGGAACTCCAAGGTGTTTTGATGTGATCAAACAAGTTAAGTTAGGTCATGTTTTATCTAACCCTTGTGTCTAAGTGTGCAGGAGCTTAGGAACACAGGAAGTCGAGCGGAAGACGCGGCTAGCGAGAAGGACGGCACGGGGAGAGAGCCGACGGGCTCGGTGCGTCCGAGGGACCAGGGGACTGCGGAAGAGTACATCGGTGGATGAGAAGAACGTGTGCGGCGTTCGAGGGACAAGAAACCGGGAAGGAATGCTGCTCGAGGAGAAGGCCGGAACTTGGATTCGAGTGAGCCATATTCTGGATGGCCGAGATCACCCAAACTAGCGGAGCCGGAGTTGAAGACCCGGATCGAGATGTGCTAAACCGGAGCAGTGGAACCGGACCACAAAAAGTCAGCAAGGTTGACTTAAGTGGTCCGGGCGCCCGGAACCCAAAACTCATCCATGATGATGTGGATGTTGACTGAACATTGGGGAATAAAGTTTTATCCCCCCAGGGCGCCCGGAACCCTTCGGGGCGCCCCAAACAGTGCTATAAATATAGCACTGATCTGCACAGATCATTCAACTAACTTGTAATCAGTTTTCTCTGTGCTTTCATTTCTGTTCTTTTTATTTGTGTAGTCAACGCTGTAAAGAGGCTACTCCGCCCGAAGGAGATCATCAGATAGTGCGCTTACTTTCCTTGGATTAGCAATCCCCTAATTGCAAACCAAGTAAACCTCTGCGTCTGATTTGTATTTTATTAGTTTCTTTATTTTGATTACAAGTACTTTTAAATTAGTTGAATATCCGAGAAAGGTTTGTGGTTTTCTTTTTCTTGTAGAGCAATTCACCCCTCCCCTCTTGCCGGCCTCCAAAGGGATCAACAAAAGCCACTAGCGCTATTCACCCCCCTCTAGTACATCTTGATCCTATGATTGGTATCAGATGGGGCTGCTCTGAATCGGTACAACTACCGCCCGAGCATTTCTTCGTAGCTTTTTCATTCGTTTTTGGTAAAAATAAATTCTTACATCTTTTGTTTTTTCCCTCCAAATTTTTTGAAAAAATCCATTCTCAAATTTTCACCATTAGTTAGAATTGGTAAAATATTGCATTTAACAAAATTTGTCACAATATTTTTTAATATTATTTTATTATTATTTTATTACTTTTACTCAAAATTCATGAAACACTCTTATTTTATCTTCTTTAGCACTACTAATCCAAGACTAAGTCTTGGAACAAGTTTTATTGTTCTCATCTTTGCAAGATTTTCTAATGGCTCACCAAAAAGGGTATAGCACTGCATACTATGCCCTCTTCTCCGGCGAAGACTACGGATACTGGAAGAGCCGAATGGAGTACCACCTGAAAACTCATGTGAAAATGTGGATAATAATCCAGACGGGATTCAAATATCCCACAGAAGATGGAGTTTCCATCCCCTGCGACAAATGGGATGCATCAACCTGCAAGAAGATCGAAGCCGATGCAAAGGCAACCCAGACTCTCAATGCAGTTTAACTAAAGAAGAACTTAACCGGATCGACTCCTTCAACAACGCCAAGGAAGTATGGGAGAAGCTGATCGAACTGAATGAGAAAACCTCTGACACCAAGGTAAGTAAGCGTGATTTGATCTTAAATAAATTATATAATATTAAAATACAGGATGGTGAGTCGGCAAGTCAACTTCACGTGTGGATTCAAGACCTGCTCAACGGCCTCCATGCAATCGGTCAAAAGGTGGAAAATCATGATGTTATCAGGTATGCACTCAACGTCTTTTTGAGGAATACTTTGTGGGCATCCATGCTAGATGCTTACAAAGTATCCAAGAATCTATCCTTAATAAAATTAGATAAATTATTTTCAGAATTCGAATTGCATGAACAGACTAATACACCCTCGGCCGAGAAAAGTATTGCTCTTGTTGCAGGTACAAACAGAACAAAGGAACCAAAAGTCAAGCGCCGAACTGAACCCAAACCGGAAGACGAGTCAGACTCAGAGAACGACAACGAGATCATCGTCGAACTTGTCAACCTTGTACGAAAATTGTACAAGAAAAAGAAGGGCTTCACAAAATGGGAAATCAAAATGGTAATTCAGTCAAAGACGATGCAACTGAGCCAAAGCTCTAAAACAAAGATTGAAGTCACCTACTATGGCTGCAACAAAAAGGGAAACATTAAGGCAAATTGTCCAAATCAGAAGGAAGCGAAGAAGCAACGAAGAAATAAGGCACTACAAGCAACATGGGATGAATCATCTGTTGGTTGCTACTCGGAAAACCTAATGGTTCCACTATACAAAAATTTTGTACAAAGGTCTGAACCTTTTCCTAGCTACCATGTGTTCTTTTAAATTAAATTTGGATCGCCTGCGGAACTTAACACGTTTGATCCAAAGTTTAATCTATTTGTTCTTTTAGGTTTTGACTTGGATCTCCTGCGGAACTTAACACTTTCGATCCAAATCACCTAGGTTATTAATTCTATTAAATATTAATTTCCAAAATTGGCTTCCAGTACTGACGTGACGAGGCACATGACCTTCTAAGATATGGGAACAACCACCACCGACTAGACAAAGTCTTTTTAAGGAAAACTAATATTTAATTTCCTTAAATAATTTTAGGTCAACCGAAAAGAACAATCAAATCACAAGGAAAATAAAAAAAACAAAGAACACAATATCGAAAACAAATTCGAAATACTAGAATCGTACGCCTCTTGTATTTGGTATTATTTCCAAAAATAACTAGTATGATGAGGAAAGGAAAAATACTAGTTATACCTTTTAGAAAGACCTCTTGATCTTCTACCGTATTCCTCTTCTAACCTCGGACGTTGTGTGGGCAACGATCTTCCAAGATGAGGACCACCTAGCACCTTCTTCTTCTTCCTTCAAGTTTCGGCCAAGCACCAAAATCCAAGGATGAAGAACTTTTTCCACTAACTAAGCTCCAAGGGATACAAGCTTTCTCTCCTTCTTCTTCTTCTTCTCCAAGTAGTATCCGGCCACCATAAAAGCTCCAAGCAAGGTAGAGTTTCGGCCACCACAAAGAGGAAGAGAGGGAGAGAGGATGGCCGGCCACAACACCAAGGAAAAGAGGGAGAGAATAATAGATGTTGTGTCTCATGAAGGCACCCCAACCCCCTCTTTTATATTCCTTAGCTTTGGTAAATAAGGAAATTTAATTACAATAAAATTTCCTTAACTTTCCTTGACATGAATTAATTAAGAAAAATTAAACAAAATTTCCTAAACATTCATGTCTTGGCCGGCCACATCAACAAGAGCAAACAAGACAATTTCAATCAACAATTAAAATTCCTTATTTGTCTTTGGAAATTTTAAAAAATAAAATTTCCCTTTAAAATCCCTTAATGGTTGATAAAAAGAAATTTCTATAATTTTAATTTTTCTACATGTGAATAATTTATAAAGAAGAAAAAAATAAAATATCTTTCCAATCTACAAATAAGGAAAGAGATCTAATCTCTTTCTTTAATCTTTTGTAGATCCTTTTAAAAGAGATATTTTAATTTTAAATCTCTCCAATAAATTATATCTTTCACATAAGAAAATTTTAAAATTAAAATTATTTTTAATTTAATGGGGGCCGGCCACCTAAGCTTGGGTTCAAGCTAGGGTCAGCCACCCATGAATCAAGGCTTGGCCGGCCCTAGCTTGATCCACAAGCTAGCTTGGTCGGCCCCCTTATCATGGGTATGAAGGTGGGTATAGGTGGGTATAGTACTCTATAAATAAAATGCTACGATAGGGACCGAGAGGAGGAATTGGTTTTGGTCTCCCGATAAAATTAAGAATCTTGTGTTCGCCCCGAACACACAACTTAATTTTATCAATAATAATTCATCCACTAGAGAACTATTATTGAACTACCGCACTAATCCCAAATTATATTTTTGGGCTCCTTCTTATTATGAGTGTGTTAGTCTCCCTATGTTTAAGATGTCGAATGTCCACTAATTAAGTGAATTACTGACAACTCATTTAATTAATATCTTAATCCAAGAATAGTACCACTCAATCTTATCGTCATGTCGGACTAAGTCCACCTGCAGGGTTTAACATGACAATCTTTATGAGCTCATCTTGGGGACATTATCAACCTAGATTACTAGGACACAGTTTCCTTCTATAATCAACAACACACACTATAAGTAATATCATTTCCCAACTTATCGGGCTTATTGATTCATCGAACTAAATCTCACCCATTGATAAATTAAAGAAATAAATATCAAATATATGTGCTTGTTGTTATATTAGGATTAAGAGCACACACTTCCATAATAACTGAGGTCTTTGTTCCTTTATAAAGTCAGTATAAAAGAAACGACCTCTAATGGTCCTACTCAATACACTCTAAGTACTAGTGTAATTATATAGTTAAGATAAACTAATTCCTAATTACACTACGACCTTCCAATGGTTTGTTCCTTTCCATTTTGGTCGTGAGGTACTGTTTATAATTTATAAGGTACTGATAACATCATCTTCTGTATGTGACACCACATACTATGTTAACTACAATATAAATTAATTGAACAACTACAAAGAAATGTAGATAATTTGACCAAATGTGATTCTTTATTCAAAATAAATGTTTACAAAAGCTTAGGATTTCAGTATACACTCCAACAATCTCCCACTTATACTAATGACTAAGTTGTCATATCTTCTGCCATACATCTGATTCTCATTCCCTCCACATACCGATCGAAAGCTTTTGCCGGAAGGGCCTTAGTGAAAGGATCTGCCAGGTTATTTGCTGATGCAATCTTGGCGATGACAACTTCTCCTCGCTTCACAATATCTCGTATCAGGTGGTACTTGCGCTCTATATGTTTACTTGCCTTATGGGCTCGTGGTTCCTTCGAGTTTGCAACTGCACCGCTATTATCAAAATAAATTGTGATGATTTTGGGCAAACCAGGAATCACATCTAAGTCTATTAGAAAGTTCTTGAGTCATACTGCTTCTTTAGCCGCCTCAGAGGCTTCTACATACTCAGCTTCCATGGTTGAGTCTGAAACGCATTTCTGCTTAACACTCCTCCATGCAATGGCTCCTCCTCCCAAAGTAAACACATAGCCTGATGTAGACTTACTGTTGTCCCTATCTGATTGGAAATCTGAATCCGTGTAACCCACAGGGAGCAAATCATCTGCTTGGTAAACTAGCATATAATCTATAGTCCTTCTCAGGTACTTTAATATATGTTTTACCGCAGTCCAATGTCCTTGTCCAGGGTTACTCTGATATCTGCTAACCATGCCCACGGCAAAACAGATATCAGGTCTCGTACATAGCATTGCATACATTAGGCTTCCTACAGCTGAAGCATAAGGAACTGCTTTCATGTCCTCGATCTCTTTTGATGTCTTTGGAGACATCTCTTTAGATAGAGCTACTCCATGCCTAAAAGGTAAGAAACCTTTCTTGGAATCCAGCATGCTAAAACGAGCAAGGATTGTATCTATATATGAAGCTTGGGACAGACACAACATTCTTTTCTTGCGATCCCTTATAACTTTGATCCCAAGAATGTGTGCACAATCTCCTAAGTCCTTCATATCAAATTGTTTGGACAACCATACCCTTACGTCCGATAATACCTTGAAATTGTTACCAATTAACAAAATATCATCTACGTATAGTACAAGAAATACCACCACGTTTCCGTTACACTTCTTGTATACACAAGACTCATCCGGACACTGAATAAATCCATATGACTGGATTACTTCATTAAACCGAATGTTCCAAGACCTTGAAGCTTGCTTCAGTCCTAAATGGACCGCTTGAGCTTGCACACTAGATGCTTTTTACCTTTTTCAATGAACTCTTCTGGTTGCTTCATATGGATATTCTCTTCAAGACTTCCATTAAGGAAAGCTGTCTTGACATCCATTTGCCAAATCTCATAATCCATATGAGCAGCAATGGATAAGAGTATCCCGATAGACTTAAGCATGGCTATCGGTGAAAAGGTCTCCTCATAATCGATTCCTTCTTTCTGAGTATACCCTTTCGCAACAAGCCTAGATTTGAAGGTTTCTACCTTCTCGTCTGTCCCTCTTTTCCTTTTGTAGATCCACTTGCATCCAACGGCTTTTACACCATCAGGTGGTTCTACAAGTTCTCAGACCTTATTAGAGTACATAGACTCTATTTCAGAATTCATTGCCTTTTGTCAAGATGCTGCATCTATATCTTAGAGTGCTTCGTCATATGTTCGGGGATCAGGTTCATGTTTACCCGGGATCAAGTCCGAAGACTCTCCCAAAAACATGAATTTTTCAGGCTGCCTTACAACCCTCCCACTACGACGAGGCACTGTCTGTGGTTGTGTATCATGTGTGACACGTGTTGCAGTCTCTTGTGGTACTTCATCTTGTACTGTTGGTACTGAAGTAGACGTGTCCTCTCTAAGTTCTTCTAAAACAACTTTGCTACTGGGCTTGTGATTCATTATATAGTCTTCTTCTAAAAACTGGACATTGGTGCTAACAATGACCTTCTGGTCTTTAGGACTATAAAATAAATCACCTTTCGTTCCTTTGGGATACCCCACAAACACGCGAACTTCTGTACGAGATTCTAACTTATCAGCATCTTGTTTTAGCACATGTGCTGGACTACCCCAAATCCGAATATGTCTTAGACTGAGCTTTCGCCCATTCCACAATTCTGTGGGAGTAGAAGAAACTGATTTAGAAGGTACTAAGTTCAGAATGTACACTGCTATTTCCAGAGCATATCCCCAAAACGAATTTGGTAATTCTGAATAACTCAAAATCGATCTAACCATTTCCATAAGAGTCCTATTCCTTCGTTCTGCCACACCATTCTGTTGGGGTGTACCAGGTGCAGACAGTTGGGATTGAATCTCGGCCTCTGATAAGTAATTCCTAAACTCTCCTAAGAGGTATTCGCCACCACGATCAGACCGTAGTGTCTTGATACTTTTACCTAGTCGTTTCTCCACATCAGCCTTGTACTCTTTGAACTTATCAAAGCACTCGGACTTGCGGCGCATTAGGTAAATGTATCCGTATATTGAATAATCGTCTATAAAAGAGACAAAATATTCAAAACTACCTCTTACCTGGACAGACATAGAACCACACAAATCAGAATGATCCAATTCTAACACTTCTTTGGCTCTATACCCCTTGGCCTTAAAAGGTCTCTTGGTCATTTTACCTTCCAAGCAAGATTCACAAGTCGAAAAATTTTCCAACTCTAATGAACCCAAAAGTCCATCGGCTATAAGCCTCTGAATCCTACTTAAGTTAATATGACCAAGCCTTAGATGCCAAAAATATGCTTGGTTCATTTCCGAAGGTTCTTTTCTCTTATTTGAGTTAGAAAATGAGTTATAAATTTCCATGTTTTGCTTTGAAAAATTGGATTTAAAGTATACAAATTGCCAACTAATGCACCAGAACAGATAATCATTTTATTTCTCTTAATAAGTACATCGTTACTAAAGGAAACTGAATATCCATCCAAAAACAGTTTAAAAACTGAAATTAAATTCTTTCTAAACTGGATACATAAAGACAATTTCTTAAAACCAAATTTCTATTTCTATTTCTATTAAAAGATAAGTAGACATCTTCCACTGCAACAGCCGCCACTTTAGTAGCATTGCCCATGTAGACGGTAATCTCTCCTTCAGATAGTCGTCGGGTTTCCTGGAACCCCTGCAAGGAATTGCAGACATGATCAGTGACTTCCGTATCTACATACCAGGTGCTGGTAGATAACACCGCTAAATATGTTTCAACAACTAGAGCATGAGATATACCTTTGTTGTTCTGATTCCTACGAGGACAGTCCGCCTTCCAATGCCCTGACTGCTTGCAGATGAAGCACTTGCCCTTCGGCTTCTTCACTCCAGCTTTAGGTCCTGTACTATGAGATTTATTCACTTTCTTTGTTGAACCAACTTGTTTTTTCTTCTTCTTTTCTTTCGGTTTAGAAGTAGAACCATTTTCAGCATAGTGAATATGAGAATTGTGACGAAACAAACCTTCTGCTGCCTGAAGTTCTGTCAGTAGTTCCGCCAATGAATATACCCTTTTGTTCATATTGTAATTCAGGCGAAATTGCTCAAAACTTCTAGGTCGTGTTTGGAGGATCATATCAATCTGGGTTTCCCCATCAATTTCTCCTCCAAGGATCTGTATTTAGTTCAGATAAGTCATCATCTTTAGGATATGATCCCTCACAGGAGTATCCTCTTGCATGGTGGTTGTCATTATCTTTCTCATGGCTTCTTGTCTAGAAGCCCGATCCTGATGACCAAAGAGTTCCTTGAGATTGTTCATAATATCATAAGTTGTTGGTAAATCTTGATGCTGATGTTGCAATACATTTGACATTGAAGCCAAAATGTAACACTGCACCATCTCATCTGCCTTTACCCATTTCTTATGATATTCAATCTCCTGTTGGGTAGATTCACCAGTGGGTGCATCAGGACAAGGCTCAGTCAGTACAAACTTATAGCTTTCAGCAGTAAGAACAATATCCAGGTTCCTTTTCCAATCTATGTAGTTAGGACCAGTAAGTCTATTCTGTTGTAGTATGATGGACAGTGGGTTGAAAGTCATCCTAAGAATCACAAATAACTTTTGGTCAGAACTCTAAATTTAGAATAATATTGATTCCTCAAACAATACTATTTAAATTAACCAACGCCTCAAAACACCGTGAATTTTGTATGCCACGATAGTGTGGACGTATACAAATTCATCATTTGTAAAAGGAGGGTTAAACCCATTAATTTTATTATCTTGTCAACCTAACTTTTTGACAAATAAAATTAATAGTTGGTATCCTTTGGTCACACGAATAATAGCAGTGACTCCGATGGGGAGGATACTATTAGATGTGTCTAAGTGTACACCATTACTTGACACTAAGTTCATTAATAAGATTGTGCCCCTTCCGATGGGGAAGATCACACGCTCTTAATTAACTTCCTATAGTGATCCAAAATGGAAGTTTGTTCTAGTGATCCACAAACAAGCTCATCTGATATGGAGGAAGGCACTCAGAGCCAACGCGCAAGCTTGTTTGCATCACTTACAAACCAGTAATGGAGACCATGGAATTTATTTAAAATCCCTCTCCCACTTAGTTATTTATAAATGAGGAATTTTAACTATGCTAGCCTACTAGACATGTATACTAACATGCACACACAGCACAATATAAAAGCAATAAATGAAAAACTAATTTTCAACTATTATGGCTTTTATCTATTGTTGTCCTCCGTGTGTCGCCAACCCTAGCTGCTGCCATCTTTGGCCACTGCCACCGAGTCTAGTTGTCGCATCCATCTTGCTCCTTGTTCCGCTGCGCCTCTGGTCCTCAAAAGGTTCCACGCCTTGCAAGATTCGATCCACGACATTGTTAGGATGTATACTAAAAGCCTAGCTTTTGGTATAAACATTTATCTAGAAATAAGAATCACATTGGTCAAATGTCTACATTTATGATAAATGTAGTTGTTCAATTAATTTATATTATAGATAACATGGTGTGTGGTGTCACACACAAAAGATCATGTTATCGGTTCCTTATAAATTATAAACAGTAGCTCACGACCAAGATGGAAAGGAACAAACCATTGGAAGGTCGTAGTGTAATTAGGTATTAGTTTATCTTAACTATATAATTACACTAGTACACTTAGAGTGTATTGAGTAGGACCATTTGAGGTCGTTCCTTTTATACTGACTTTATGAAGGAACAAAGACCTCAGTTATTATGGAAGTATGTGCTCTTAATCCTAATATAATAACAAGCACATATATTTGATATTTATTTCTTTAATTTATCAATGAGTGAGATTTAGTTCGATGAATCAATAAGCCCGATAAGTTGGGAAATGATATCACTTATAGTGTGTGTTGTTGATTATAGAAGGAAACTGTGTCCTAGTGATCTAGGTTGAGAATGTCCCCAAGAGGAGCTCATAAGGATTGTCATGTTAAACCCTGCAGGTGGACTTAGTCCGACATGACGATGAAGTTGAGTGGTACTACTCTTGGAGCTAGATATTAATTAAGTGAGTTGTCAGTAACTTACTTAATTAGTGGACATTTGTTATCTTAAACACAGGGAGACTAACACACTCATAATAAGAAGGAGCCCAAAATGTAATTTGGGATTGGTGCGGTAGTTCAATAATAGTTCTTTAGTGGAATGAATTATTATTGATGAAATTAAGTTGTGTGTTCGGGGCGAACACGGGATGCTTAATTTTATCGGGAGACCAAAACCAATTCCTCCTCTCGGTCCCTATCGTAGCCTCTTAATTATAGAGTACTATACCCACCTATACCCACCTTCTTACCCATCCTATAGGGCCGGCCAAGCTAGCTTGGAGACCAAGCTAGGGCCGGCCATGGGTATGTTCATGGGTGAATTCATGTGGCCGGCCCTATTAAAATAAAAAGGAATTTTAATTTTAAAATTTTTCTTATGTGGATAATATAATTTAAAAGAGAGTTTAAAAATTTAAATCCTTCCTTTTATAAGATTCTACAAAAGATTAAGAGAAGAGTTAAAATCTCTTTCCTTATTTGTAGATTAAAAGGTTGATTTTAATTTTGGTAAAAACTTTCCTTTTAATTATATTCATGATTTAAAAGAAAGTTTAAAAATTAAAAATTCTCTTTTATTAGTTTCTACAAAAGATTAAGAAAAGATTTAATATCTTTCCTTATTTGTAGATTGAAAGGAGATTTTAAATTTTAGAGATAACTTTCCTTTTTGAAAATTATCCACATGTTTAAAAGAAAGATTTTAATTTATAAAATTTCTTTTTATTAACCAATCATGAAGGGATTAAAATTATTGGAGAAATTTTTATAAATTTCTAGAAACAAATTAGGAAGTTTTAATTTTTGTTTTAATTAAAACTCTCCTTGTTTTGGGGAGAAGAGTGGCCGGCCATTATAATTTGAAAAGAGAAAATTATTTTAATTAAATAAATTTTCCTTTTCAATGGCAAAAGAATTAAGGAAGTTTTTATTAAATTTTCCTTATTTGCCAAGATCAAGGATTATAAAAGAGGGGGTAGAGGAGGCTTCAAGGCTAACGACTCTATTCTATTTTTCCTCTCTTTTCTCCTTGGGTGTGGCCGGCCCTTTCTTTCCTCTCCTCTCCTTTGTGTGGCCGAAACCTTCTCATGGTGGAGATAGCTTTGGTGGCCGGATCTAAGAAGGAGAAGAAGGAGAGAAAAGAAGCCTCTTTTCTAGCATCCCTTGGAGCATGGTGGTGGTGGCCGAACCTCTTCATCCTAGGAGAAGTTTTGATGGCCGAAACTTGTAAGGAAGAAGAAGGTGCTTGGTGGTTCTCATCTCGGAAGATCGTTGCCCACACAACGTCCGAGGTTAGAAGAGGAATACGGTAGAAGATCAAGAGGTCTTTCTAAAAGGTATAACTAGTAATTTTTCTTTCCGCATCATACTAGTTATTTTTGGAAATAATACCAAATACAAGAGGCATACGATTCTAGAGTTTCGAATTTGTTTTCGATATAGTGTTCTTTTGTTTTTTTCCCTTTGTGATTTGATTGTTCTTTTCGGTTAACCTAAAGTTATTTTAGGAAATTAAATATTAGCTTTCCATAAAATATTTTGTCTAGTCGGTGGTGGTTGCTCCCATATCCAAGAAGGCCATGTGCCTCGCCACGTCAGTACTGGGAACCAATTATGGAAATTAATATTTAATGGAATTAATAACTTAAGGTGATTTGGGTCGAACGTGTTAAGTTCCGCAGGAGACCCAAGTCAAAACCTAAAAGAACGAATAGATTAAGTTTTGGATCAAACGTGTTAAGTTCCGCAGGCGATCCAAAATTTAATTTAAAAGAACACATGGTAGCTAGAAAAAAGTTCAGACCTTTGTACAAAATTTTTGTACAGTGGAACCTCTAGGTTTTCCGAGTAGCAACCAACAGACATAAATAGAATTTTACATTTTTCGATCTTATATTCCTCAAAGGAATGTACATGTAAACTAAATCGAACATAAAATAAAAATTTACATCCATCGATCCTATATTCCATAAAAAGAATGTACCTGTAACTAAATTAAAAATAAAATCCTAATAAAACTAAATACAGCTCCTACTGTATTTTATAATACAATCATGCACACACATAAATACCCTTGACATGTCCAAGGGTCCAATCACACACATAATAACTAAAAGTCATAATAGTTGGATCCTGCATCCACAAAGTTAACACATCTTACTATTAACCTGCCTAAATTATGTATGACATGTGCATAATTAAACTAATACCAAATACACAGAGGCAAAACCCTAGCTCTGATACCAATTGTTGGTTGCTACTCAGAAAACCTAATGGTTCCACTGTACAAAAATTTTATACAAAGGTCTGAACCTTTTCCTAGCTACCATGTGTTCTTTTAAATTAAACTTGGATCGTCTGCGGAACTTAACACATTTGATCCAAAGTTTAATCTATTTGTTCTTTTAGGTTTTGACTTGGATCTCCTGCGGAACTTAACACTTTCGATCCAAATCACCTAGGTTATTAATTCTATTAAATATTAATTTCCAAAATTGGCTTCCAGTACTGACGTGGCGAGGCACATGACCTTCTTGGATATGGGAGCAATCACCACCGACTAGACAAAGCCTTTTAAGGAAAACTAATATTTAATTTCCTTAAATAACTTTAGGTCAACCGAAAAGAACAATCAAATCACAAAGAAAAGAAAAAAAAAATAAAGAACACAATATCGAAAACAAATTCGAAATACTAGAATCGTACGCCTCTTGTATTTGGTATTATTTCCAAAAATAACTAGTATGATGCGGAAAGGAAAAATACTAGTTATACCTTTTAGAAAGACCTCTTGATCTTCTACCGTATTCCTCTTCTAACCTCGGACGTTGTGTGGGCAACGATCTTCCAAGATGAGGATCACCTAGCACCTTCTTCTTCTTCCTTCAAGTTTCGGCCAAGCACCAAAATCCAAGGATGAAGAACTTTTTCCACCAACTAAGCTCCAAGGGATACAAGCTTTCTCTCCTTCTTCTTCTTCTTCTTCTCCAAGTAGTATCCGGCCACCACAAAAGCTCCAAGCAAGGTAGAGTTTCGGCCACCACAAAGAGGAAGAGAGGGAGAGAGGATGGCCGGCCACAACACCAAGGAAAATAGGGAGAGAATAATAGATGTTGTGTCTCATGAAGGCACCCCAACCCCCTCTTTTATATTCCTTAGCTTTGGTAAATAAGGAAATTTAATTACAATAAAATTTCCTTAACTTTCCTTGACATGAATTAATTAAGAAAAATTAAACAAAATTTCCTAAACATTCATGTCTTGGCCGGCCACATCAACAAGAGCAAACAAGACAATTTCAATCAACAATTAAATTCCTTATTTGTCTTTGGAAATTTTAAAAAATAAAATTTCCCTTTAAAATCCCTTAATGGTTGATAAAAAGAAATTTCTATAATTTTAATTTTTCTACATGTGAATAATTTATAAAGAAGAAAAAAATAAAATATTTTTCCAATCTACAAATAAGGAAAGAGATCTAATCTCTTTCTTTAATCTTTTGTAGATCCTTTTAAAAGAGATATTTTAATTTTAAATCTCTCCAATAAATTATATCTTTCACATAAGAAAATTTTAAAATTAAAATTCTTTTTAATTTAATGGGGGGCGGCCACCTAAGCTTGGGTTCAAGCTAGGGTCGGCCACCCATGAATCAAGGCTTGGCCGGCCCTAGCTTGATCCACAAGCAAGCTTGGCCGACCCCCTTATCATGGGTATGAAGGTGGGTATAGGTGGGTATAGTACTCTATAAATAAAAGGCTACGATAGGGACCGAGTGGAGGAATTGATTTTGGTCTCCCGATAAAATTAATCATCCCGTGTTCGCCCCGAATACATAACTTAATTTTATCAATAATAATTCATTCCACTAGAGAACTATTATTGAACTACCGCACTAATCCCAAATTATATTTTTGGGCTCCTTATTATGAGTGTGTTAGTCTCCCTGTGTTTAAGATGTCGAATGTCCACTAATTAAGTGAGTTACTGATAACTCATTTAATTAATATCTTAATCCAAGAATAGTACCACTCAATCTTATCGTCATGTCGGACAAAGTCCACCTGCAGGGTTTAACATGACAATCTTTATGAGCTCATCTTGAGGACATTATCAACATAAATTACTAGGACACAGTTTCCTTCTATAATCAACAACACACACTATAAGTGATATCATTTCCCAACTTATCAGGCTTATTGATTCATCGAACTAAATCTCACCCATTGATAAATTAAAAAAATAAATATCAAATATATGTGCTTGTTATTATATTAGGATTAAGAGCACACACTTTCATAATAACTGAGGTCTTTGTTCCTTTATAAAGTCAGTATAAAAGAAACGACCTCTAATGGTCCTACTCAATACACTCTAAGTACTAGTGTAATTATATAGTTAAGATAAACTAATTCCTAATTACACTACGACCTTCCAATGGTTTGTTCCTTTCCATTTTGGTCGTGAGGTACTGTTTATAATTTATAAGGTACTGATAACATCATCTTCTGTATGTGACACCACATATTATGTTATGTACAATATAAATTAATTGAACAACTACAAACAAATGTAGATAATTTGACCAGATGTGATTCTTTATTCAAAATAAATGTTTACAAAAGCTTAGGCTTTCAGTATACACTCCAACATCATCATCGGAAGACTCCGATGAAGATTTTGAACAAACAAGTTTCCTCGCACTTCCTCCCTGAGAGCAAGTCATCGAATCCGAGACAGAATCGGAAGCTGAGTCTGACAAAGCCATGGATCCGTATCCGGTTTAGAAGGTTCCCAAACCAATGTAAGTATTTCATTAATTAGATCGCACAATTTGATTTCTTACTTGTCAAGAAAATTAACCAAGTCCAACCTCCGGGTCAAGTCACTCCAAGAGGAGGTCAAAACCCTCATGGAAGTGACCATCCCAAGCTCTTTGACAGAATCAGTTCAGATTGGAACTTCAACTCAAGTCCAAAAACTTGAGGAAGAAATTTCAATATGAAAAGTCAAGTCAAGGAATTGAAGGATACATTGGAACGGTTCACTTTGGGTTCCAAGAATCTTGATCTGATTCTTGGAAAATAAAAAGCCGTATACAATTGATCCGGACTTGGATACAAGGCTAAGCGTAAATTTAAATCTCATTTATCACTTGTGAATTGAACAAATAGGAGAATAGTCCAAGCATGAATCCCCAAGTCTAACTTGATTAATCAAGTTGGACTTGGTCAATATTGGATCCCCAAGGATCAAATTCATTACCTTGATAAGCTTTATCGAGGCTATGATCTAAGAGGAGCCAATAAAAAACTATATTCATTAAATAAACTTGCTTAATGTATGTTCTTTTTCTGCTTTCTATTATTCATGCTTAGATTAGGGTAGATAAGGACTTAGGCTTGATTCACACTTGAGCAGTTAGACCTAGGTTTTTCAGAAAAAAAATTAAATATTTAATTTCTTTAAAAGGCTTTGTCTAGAAATGGTGGATGATCTCATACCCAAGAAGGCCTAGTGTCTCGCCACAGCTTGGAAGCTAATTATTGAAATGAATATTTAATTAACTAACTGTTAAACCTCAGTTTAACTTAAATGTGAATAAATTCTTAGATTTTAATCTAAAATAAAGATAAAATTAAACATCTCACAAAAACAAATAAGGTTATCTAGTTGATAATCTAGAAAAGGAGTGAGATGAATCTAAATTTGAATTAATTAAAATTCAACTTAAATTAAAATTTGAATGAATTAAAATTCAACTTAAATTAAAATTTGAATTAATTAAAATTGAACTTAATTAAAATTCAAACTTAATTAAAATTCAACTTAATTAAAATTCAACTTAAATTAAAATTTGAATTAATTAAAATTCAACTTAATCAAAATTTAACCAAATTAAAATTCAACTAAATTAAATCTTACTTAATTACTCTTACTATATTTACCTTAATGATGTGCGTAGATTGTATACACATGTTTAGCATGTTTTGACGCACATTACTATATTTTACGCATGTTTTATCTATGCATTTTCATACTCCTTGCTTACTTTTAGCATATTTACTCTTGTTTGTTCGGAAATCCGTTGTTGTATGTTTTCTATCTACAGGAGTCGAATTTGGAGAAGAATTGACGTTCGTGGCCAATTCAACAATCAAATGAAGGAAGAAGACACTAGCTATGAGTGCCACACGACCATGCCAAAAGGAAATGACCTTGGCCGTGTGAAGCTGGCTGGTTGTGCAGCTTCAGTAGAGAAGGAGAATGGAACGACCGTGTGAGAGCCACACGGGCGTGTCACTTTGGAAGCTAATCTAGAACACAGCCGTGTGAATCTACACGATCGTATAAGCCTTCCAGAGACCAAGCATTGTCTGGCCATGTGTGCCACACGGTCGTTTGACATTTCCAGAGGCAGAACATTACTAGGCTGTGTGGATCTGCAGGGCCATGCAAGGCATCCAGTGACAAATCATGGCATGGCCGTGTGAGAGCCACACGACTGTGTGACTTTGGCATAGAGGGAAGTAGGCAAGGCCGTGTGGGATTCACATGGTCGTGGCACGGGCCGTGTGGCGCCCAAACCCCCTGCTCTATATAAGGGTTTCTCCTCCTTTGAAAGAGAGGAGGCTCTCCCTTTGGGGAGATCGATTCTTGAGGCTTTCCTTCACCTTTTGGTCATTGATCCGGTGATTTCAAGGATTTTTCATCCAAGATTCGACTCCGGTGGCACAGATTGGTTCCGAAGATCACTCGTCATGTTTAGATAAACATTTCTTCTTTATCTTCTTGATTGAGATCGAAATATTTATAATCATCTTGTCTTCGGTTCTTTTCTCTTGTTTCATGGAATAGATCTCCTTGTTCTAGGATGGAGGGAGTATTTGTGATGTAAATTGATGTATGAATTCATGGATATGCCAACTTCTTGTTTCAATGATGTTGTTATGTTTTGTATCAATTCAATCTTGTGTGGATTGTTGTGTTTGGATCTAATTACCATTCTTGATTGGATGTTTGTAATTCTTGTGGATCTTGTAGAGGAATTCTCTAGATTGTATGATCGAGGGGCGTCGTGACAGGGCTAGCCCGTTAACGGACATTTAGGGGATCACCTTAAAGGGTGATGCAAGAATCTACAAAGAAGAGGGATAGATGAATGCGATGTACCCTATATCTTGATGTGAATTGATTAGTGATGAGTTTCTATGTTGTATGACTAAGGGGCATCGTGACAAGGCTACCCCGTTAACAGACTTCATAGGGATCGTTTCTATTTAGTTTCTAAGGTGTAGATTAATGTCCCTAGTCGGTGTTTTCTGCAGAATATAACCGGCAATTTCTTGCAAATGCATGACAATTGAGGATAGGGTTGGTAGACCATATTACATTGATAAGTTTTACAAAGAAACCAAATCTCCTAGAACTTCCATAAGACCTAGTTTCCTGCATTACCTTTCTATTTCTATTTTCTAGTGTTGTTTTAGTTCGTGTAATTTTGTTCATTTGTTTAACTAATTCGTTTTGATACATCTTTAGTGATTATAACTAGTCCATGTGGATACGATATCTTTTTATATTACTGACGACGTATCTGTACACTTACGGAGGCATAACAAATTTTTGGCGTCGTTGCCAAGGACTACGTCTATAACATTAGAGGTTATCATTTAAGTTAGACTAAACTTTTCTTTATTTTTTCTTACATCTAACTTGTAACTAGTTTTCTAATTCTGTTCTTTAAATTTTCTTTGCATTCTTTTATTGCATTCTTCATTCTTTTTGTTTGTAAATCAAATTCTTTGGTTCTTTATTCTTTTCTTTGTAAATCAAATTTTGCAATCTTATTCTTGTGTATGTGAAGATCTAACTTTGCAGGAGATTTATTTCCTCTTGATCATGAAATTGATACAATCTTTCATAGAAGAAAAACCTCGTAAAGACAACAAGAAGAACAAAAACACTTAAACATGGTGAACAAACCACTTAAAGATTATGCAGCATCATATTCTAGAGGGCTTCATTCAAGTATTATTCGACCATCTATTGAAGCCAATAATTTTGAGATAAAGCCTGCAATAATCACTATAGTGCAACAAAATCAATTTGGTGGAGGACTGTATGAAGATCCTAATCAACACTTGAAAGTTTCTATGAAATCAGGAGTACCATGAAAATGAATGGTGTTCCTTCAGAAGCAGTGAGATTATTATTATTTGGGTTTTCTTTACGAGATAGAGTCAAACGATGGTTGAATTCTTTAGCTCCAAATAGCATTACCACTTGGGAGCAATGTGAGCAGCAATTCTTAGACAAGTTCTATCCTCCAAGCAAGACAACTCATATGATAAATCTTATTGCAAACTTCAGGCAGTCAGACTCAGAATCCTCATTTGAAGCATGGGATAGATACAATAATATGCTCAGACAATGCCCACATCACGGATTAGAGAAGTGGTTAGTGTTGCACATATTTTATAACGACATCAACTACCATACTAAGGTGTCCCTAGATTCAACTGCTAGAGGGGCACTTATGAATAAGAGTTTAGATGAGGCCGAAGATATAATTGAAAGTGTAGCATAGAATCATCATCAATGGGCAACTGAAAGAAGTGGAGGCTATTCTTATTCAAACCCAACAAAGGCATCAGGGAAATTTGATGTAACACCCGCCCTCCCACTCTTAAGGAGGGGCGGGGTTACTTACTTACATACGTGCATACATATAAAATCATGACAGCGGAAACAGTTATTTAATTTTTTTTAAATCTACACTAATCATTATGCTTATCATACTGAACATGTAGACTTACTAGTATTCATGCATACAACTTAATTAATACTAACTACTTGAAGCATATTTCATGTTATCATAAGCATACTAGCATGAAACATAAAGAACATAAGTGCATAACTATCCATACTAGTTAAAGTACTATCAAAACATAAAGATAACACATGGTTCATAAGCAATTTAGAACTTAAAAACATATAGCAGTTTTCTTCCACCGTGTCACTGCCACACACACTCTTGCCCTTCCTGCTGCTTCTCTTAGTTTAGTCATTCCTTTTCTTTTTCTGCAATACAAGGAAACATAAAAACTATAAGCCCATAGGCTTAGTAAGTCCCTTTCCTACTCACAAAAATCATGAATCATACATGAACATAAAGTGATAACATGTTCATTTGGTAAAACATAACATAACATGTGAGAGCATACACATAAAAGACATATCATATCATGTGAGAGCATAAATATAAGTCATATCATATCATGTGAGAGCATAAACATAAGTCATATCATATCATGTGAGCATAACTTAAAGGAGTAACATGATCATATAAGTATCATAGACATCTTTTCAAGAGCATCTTAAGTAAACATAAAGAAAACCATGAACTTGTAGATGCAAGATATTCTTTTGAAAACATGAAATGAGTATATGTGCAAGATGTCCTTTTTGAAAACATATATCATATATATACTTAAACATAATCTCAACATGAGGGCTCGGCTTGTACCACATACATACATAAATGCGCGCATCCTAAATAGATCCAAGGTAGCAAATCTTGAACCTACTAGGAACTAGGCCCGTTTCATAGACCATCGACCTAGGGGCACGTAGGATCCCACCCCTTTTACTAGACCCGTTTCATAGACCATCGACCTAGGGGCGTTTGTGGAGCCCACCCTTGGTACAAGCCATACAAAGTAAAATAGCATGTCATATCATGTCATATCATAACATATCATGTTCTTATCATTTCATAACATTTCATATTCTTGTCATATCATGAAGAGTGCTTTTGATCCCAACTTAAGGGAAGCATCTCTTAGGCTTTTCATCTTACATATGTCTTGCATAAACATAGCATGATGGCACCAAGTGCACATAACATATAGCATATCATAAAAACATAACAAGATAACATGAAGTGCACATTATATAGTATCTCATAAAAACATAATATGATAACATGAAGTGCACATATCAATTAACATGGTGACATGAAAATCCATATCATATCATAAGATTCAACATCATGCATGATTAAGGTGTTGAAACTTCTTACAAGCCCTAAATCATGCTTGTCCGAGACATGTAAACATACATCATAGATTTTCAAACCACATGGAGACATGAAATCAACTACCTAAGTCCTCATAATCATGAATCATAACATGTAAGACCTTAGGAACCCTAGGTAGCTTCTTAACCTCATTCTTCTTATCTTGGCCGAAACATAAAGGCATGTTTTAAATTTTCCTTGAATCAATTTAAAGCAAGAAACTTTTACAACCTACATAGCATAGCAAGTGAGTCCTTTGGTAACCATAAGTGAGGTTCTAACTCTAATATTCAACCTTGGCCGAAACCTCAAGGTGGTATTTCTAAGTTTTTCATGCAACATGAGCCATGGAAATTTAACCTAACATTGCATAGGAAATCATACATCATGAGGAAGCATAAAACAAGTATAATTTAGGTCTACAACTTTCTCTAAGCCTCTAATTCAACCTTGGCCGAAACCTAAGAATAAGGTTTCTAGGTTTTTCATGCAACTTAAGACATGGAAATTCAATCTAACATTGTATATAAAATCATACATCATGAGGAAGCATAAACAAGTATAGTTAGATTCTACAACTTTCTCTAAGCCCCTAATTCAACCTTGGCCGAAACCTAAGGATAAGGTTTCTAGGTTTTTCATGCAACATAAACCATGGAAATTTAACCTAACATTGCATAGGAAATCATACATCATAAGGAAGCATAAAACAAGCATGGTTAGATTTCAAAACCTTGCCCTAGACCTTGTGTTCATCCTTGGCCGAAACCTAAGGTAAGACTCTAGGTTTTGTTTATACATCATATAGCATGAAAACTTAACTAACCACATGTAATAGATCATGTATCATGAAGGAGCATAAACAAGCATGTTTAGATTTCAACACTTTGATCTAAACCTTATGTTTCATCTTGGCCGAAACCTAAAGTAAAGTTCTAGGTTTTATTTATACAACATGTAGCATGAAAACTTAACTAACAACATGTAATAAATCATGTATCATGAAGGAGCATAAACAAGCATGTTTAGGTTTCAATACTTTGCTCTAAACTTTATGTTCCATCTTGGCCGAAACCTAAGGTAAAGTTCTAGGTTTTATTTGTACAACATGTAGCATGAAAACTTAACTAACAACATGTAATAAATCATGTATCATGAAGGAGCATAAACAATCATGTTTAGGGTTCAACACTTTGATCTAAACCCTATGTTCCATCTTGGCCGAAACCTAAAGTAAAGTTCTAGGTTTTATTTATACAACATGTAGCATAAAAACTTAACTAACAACATGTAATAAATCATGTATGATGAAGGAGCATAAGCAATCATGTTTAGGGTTCAACACTTTGATCTAAACCCTATGTTCCATCTTGGTAGAAACCTAAAGTAAAGTCCTATGTTTTATTTATACAACATGTAGCATGAAAACTTAACTAACAACATGTAATAAATCATGTATCATGAAGGAGCATAAACAATCATGTTTAGGGTTCAACACTTTGATCTAAACCCTATGTTCCATCTTGGCCGAAACCTACGTAAAGTTCTAGGTTTTATTTGTACAACATGTAGCATAAATTGTAAACTTGGCAACCCTAAGTGACCACAACTCCTCATCTTGGCCGAAACTTGTAAGGAAATCCCTAAGTCTCTTTCTTCTTTTTTTTAACAACCTTTAAACATAAAGCGTACGAAAACTATTGTACTGCAAGTGATGGGATACTTACATCTCTCGCTTAATCCTCTAAGAGAAGTACCCTTGGTTGTGAAGCTTTTCCTAGAGAGAAAACCTTCTTGCTTGGTTCGACAATGGTGAGGAAGATGAAGCTTAGTTTCGGTGGAGAGGAGGAGGGAGGAGGAAGAGAAGAAAAATAAAATTTTCTCTTTCTTTTCTCCTTTTATTCCAAATGAAAGGAAGAAGGAAAAATGAATTTTTTCTTCCTTTTTCTTTTACTCATCCTAAATGAAGGGAGGAAGTAAAACTCTCTTTTCATTGTAAGAAGAAGAAAGAAACTTGGGCTTCTCCTCTTTAGTGAGAGAGCCTTCACTTTCCTTACATTTAACCATAATTTCCCTCTTTTCATATCAGCACACCCTTGTTGGGGCTACTGGTTATAACATGAAACCACTTACTAAGAGGTCCAAGGTTCAATCCTTGGTTATGCCTCTTTTTGGTTCTTTTTATTTTATATATTTTTTTTAAGAAGAATCCACATGAAACCTATTTAATCATGCATAATTTCATGTAAAATTTCTAGGGATCCTATGGGTGTTACATTTGATGTAGATGCAATCACTATGATATCTGCAAAACTGGATGCTCTTACAAAGAAGCTAGAAAATATGGGAACAAGTACTAGTACAGTCAATGTCATTGTATGTTGTTGTGAAATATGTGAGAGTTCTGATCATGCTCAAGACGCATGTCCTCTAGGAGCTATCTCTGCACAAATCAATCAATTAGAACAATATGATGTTATTATGAGTTATAATCAAAGACAGAATAATCCATATTCAAACACATACAACCCTAGGTGGAAGAATCATCCTAATTTTTCCTATAGAAACAATCAAGAACAAGGACCATCTATGGGGGCAAGGCCAAGTTTCCAGCTTGGGCAATAAAATTTCCAACAACAACTACCTTCTCAAGGCTATCAATCTTCTAAATTCGAGAAAATGCTTGAGGAAATTATTTCCGGTCAAAATGAAATGAAGCAAGCTATCTTGAAGTTAACTCAGAGAACGAATAATTCTGACAAGCATCAAAATATTTTAGATAGTCAAATTGCTCAGTTAGCTTCATCATTTTCAAGAGCACCAGGACAATTTCCTAGAAAACCTGATGTTAATCCAATGGAGCACTACAATCGAATTGAATTTAGGAGCGGACGGACCTTGGGAGATCCTCAAGTGACTGCTCCAAAAGGGATGAAAACTGAAGAAGAGCTCTCTCCTCCAGCACTTGAACCTATTCAAATTCAGGATGAAGAGGAGAGTACCAATAAGGTTGAAGAGACTCTTCCACTTAACCCACAAAATCAAGTAGTCTCTTTTCCTCAAAGATTAGTTATGCTGAAAAAAGATGAAGAGTTTGGCAGATTTTTAGAAAAAGTTAAGGAGATTTGTGTTGAAGTTCCTTTAATTGATGCAATCTTACAAATGTCGAAGTTTGCCAAATTCCTGAAGGACATCATGTCAAATAAAAGAAGAAGAGGAGACATTGAGACCATTGCTCTAACCGAGGAATGTAGTGCTTTGTTTGAAAAGAACACTTTCTCAAAGCTTAAAGATCCAGGAAGCTTTTATATTCCTTTCAATATAGGAGCTGAATTTATAGAAAAAACTTTTTGTGATTTCGGAACAAGTGTTAGCCTCATTCCATATTCAATTTGTAATAAATTAAGTCTCAAAAACTTTAAACTTACTACCATGACACTACAATTAGCTGATCATTCTTGCAGGTATCCTATGGCTATTATAGAGAATGTGCCAGTAGAAGTTGATGGAATCATAATTCTCACAGATTTTGTGGTACTCGACATGGTTGAAGACCCAAAGATCCCAATCATATTAGGAAGACCTTTTCTTGCAATAGCTGGAGCAATAATTGATGTCAAAAACTATAAGCTTTCATTGGTAATTGGTAAAGAAAGGTTGGAATATGATTTATCTAATTCTTCTAACCATGTATCTTCTCTTTTAGTAAGTGTTTACAGCAGGGTGGACGCTTACGAGCTAAAGGATTGGAATTTCCATCCTCACAGGAGGCCGCTGGACGAGGTACATGATCCGGCAAGTGATGTTGGGAGAAGGCCTCCCAACAAAAATGAAAAATACATCTACCCTCCGAGGGCAAGAAAACGAAAAGAAAACGGGGATCAGTCAAGCTAAAAACCTTAAACAAACGCTTCTTTGGAGGCAACCCAAGGATTTCTTTTGTTAGTTTCAATTCAAGTTTTCTTTTCATTAGTTAGTGTTCTTATTGCGTTGTTGTTGTTTGTTTTCAGGTTGTATTTTGCTTCCATGAGCTGGCCATGATTACTTCATGGGCATGGAAGCATTGGAGAAGTTGGAAAGGGAGAAAATCATCTATGTTGAGCTAAACAGAGCTTGACCGTGTACTAGACACGGCTGTGTAGAGCTTACAGAGGAGGAAGAGCACTCGGCCGTGTGACTCACATGGGTCGTGTAAACTTACCCGAGGAGGAGACATGCTCGGTCATGTACCAGACACGGCCGTGTGAATTTTTTAGAGGAAAATTGTACTGCCCGTGTCCCATACACGACCGTGTGAGAATTTCCGAGAAGAAGGACTCGGTCGTGTCTCGGACACGGGCGTGTGAGGCTAAATCAAGAAGGAAAAGAATCCGGCTGTGCATCACACACGACCGTGCAAAAGAAGCCAAGAGGAAGCCTGCATTGCCCGTGCCATTGGCACGGCCGTGTGGACATACCCAAGAAGGAGGAACCTTGGGTCGTGTAGATCTACACGACCGTGCGGAGCAACCCTACCTTGGTCGTGTCTATAAGACACGGCCATGCCCAGGTCGTGTCGGCTACACACCCCCCTCTCTCAACTCCTGCTAATCTTCAACCTATCTTCTTCGAGCTCTCAGATCTAGCTCTCTACCTTATTTTTCTCTACAAACTATTTCATATCTAGATCTAAATAGTAATTTTCTTCTCCTATCTTCAAGATCTAATTACCTCCACTGCTAAGATCTCATTTCTCGAGATCTATTCTCTTGAGATCTTACTTCTCAAATCACAAAGCCTTTCCCTGCTTTGAACTTCACATCATGTCTAATCTTTTTTGAAGAAACTTCGTTGTCCCCAGGACGTAGCACAGTTGGGGGCGCATGGTTTCGTGATCGAGAGGTCCAGGGTTCGATCCTTGGGGTGTCATTGCCTGGGGTTAACATCCCGGCTATACGCTTTCAACTGTGTACCTGCATTTACCTCCCTCCATTCCGTGGGACCGACTCTAGAGGGGCCGCTGATGTGGCGGTTCCATTTTTTATTTTTTTAAAGAAATTTCGTAAAGGAAGCGGTGGATCAAGCGGAGGAAGGGAGCCAACAAAGGAAAGAGGAAAGGAAAAGGTCACAAAGAGCAAAGGAAAGAGGATTTCACACAACGAAGGTAACGACAATGAATTCAATATTATTTTTAGAAATGAAGATCATAAATCTAGATTTGATATTCTTGTCAATAGAAAAATTGTGTGTACACGTTATATGGACCCAATTGTTTTGAATATTCTAGGAATTAGAGATAATGTAGATTGGATGATTGGGTCTCTTGATTGGAATGATATCATGTACACACATCTACCTACATATCATCGCATTATACTTGAGTTTTTGAGTTCACTAGATGTTCATTTTGCTAATGAGGATGGCTATGTTGGCCAAATAACTTTTAGATTAATGAACCAAGAATTTCAGTGGATATTTAGTGAATTCAATAATTATTTTGGATTGCCCACCGGTAGCTCTCGTAGGTTTGACTCTAGATTCAATTGGAATCATTTTTGGAATTCGATTACTGGATTGGATCAACCTTATGAGCCTTCTAGAGCTAAAGCTTCTCATATGCAAAACTCCATTTTTAGGTACTTACATTCAGTTATGAGTAAAACTATTTTTTGTAGAGGGGAAAACGATTGAGTTGTTAGAAAAGTGGAACTTTATGCTTTGTGGACTATGTTATATAAGGTTTATTTTGATTCTGATTTTTATTTTTTGCAAACCTTGGTGAGAGCTGGGAAGACATCCTTAGGATCGATTGTTTTTGGTGGTTTGATTACTCAAGTAGCTATAAGTTTGGGCTGTGATATAGATGAACTAGAGATTATTCATGGCAATAATATGATTGATATTGATGCATGCATTGCTATGAAAATGATTTGTCGGGATGAGAATGATTTTGCTTTTCCTAGGAGGGATGATTTTCCACTACCCCTTCCTTATCCCGAGCGTACTTCTATTCGCAACCCTACTAATTGGGTGATCACTGATGTAGATCTTGAGAATGTCCCTTCTTTATTCGAGGACACAGAGCCCCACCTTGAGCCCTCGTCATCTGGACACCCGCAGCCCTCCGGACATCCAGAACCTGCTAGGCATTCTTTCTCCTATGGTACGGGTCAGTCCAGATTTGATTTTTCTGATTTTCGTGCATCTCTAGACTCGCTTCATGAGAAGCAGGAGGCCCAACGAGTAATGTTGGAGGGTCGCTTTACTTTATCAGATGATCAGTTTAGAGAGGTACAAGATCATTTTCAGTTTACGAATAATTTTCAAGGTCAAGTGGCCGAGTTTGTTCAAAACTATGATATTGATCAAGCTAGGATGAGAGAATTCATGCAAGGCATGAGTGTTACTAGTCAACAAGTGGATGCCCTCTATGAATATCATAAGTTCCTAAGTGATACTCCAGGTTTTCCTATTGGTCATTCACGTAGACCCCCACCTCCTCCTCCACCATCATATTGATTTCATCGAGACGATAAAAAGTTTAAGTCGGGGGGGTGGGGTGTTTGTAATAACCTAATTTTTTCTTTGCATTTTTCAATTTTTCTATTTCATTATGCATTTTGTTTTGTTTGTTTGGTTTCTTGAGTTTGTTTTTTGACTTTCATTTAATTGTCTTTTGAAACATTGTGGCATACATATTGAGAACATCAATCTTCACTTTTATACTTTCTTGTCTTTAAGTAAAATGGTTAGCGCATTTTTATCTTAATTCATGATGTTGTAAATAATGCTAGTATGTTTAGTATACCTCTTTTCTCTATCTTAAGTAGTATGATATGAGCTAAGTATTGTATGGAGATAAGTTTGAGATTTGGTTTAACCTTAAGGATCTTACTTTTACTTTACTTGAGCTTGAATAGTTTATATCATTAAAATAGTCATGATTCATCCTATTTGTTTAGTACTTGGTTTCCATGGTGATTTCTCAAACTTCATTTTGGTTACTAGATGAGGCTCAAATCATGTAAGCACATTTGGAAAAATCAAAATATCTCAATATTTGTGCTTATGTACATATGTTTTAAGTGTTGCACCTTGTAACCATTTAGAAAAAAATGAAAAAAAAAAAAGTGAAAAGAAAATAAAAAATGTTGAATAAGAGATATAAAAAATAGTTGTCGTGAGTGAAAACTAGCAAGTTACCCCTTTGTGATCGAGTTAGGATACTGGGGAAATAACTGCTATGATTCTCTTGATATCGAGCACGCCTTTGAGACCTTGGGTTGATTGAGAAATATGAACCAAGTGTGTGGCAGGTAAGTGTCTATCACTGGAAACATTAGGAACTCAATTAGATGACGACTTGACTAGGACGAAAATTGAAACTTGAAGAGTTTGGGTTACTTATCTGCACTGTGCACAAAGAGACTTATGCTTAAGCCATACTTGAGTTATTTCCATGATCATGCTTATCAATGAAACTTTTGGATAGAGATAAGAAAGTGCATTAGGGATTATGATGCATTATAGAACATATGAATCTAGATTGCGACATTTTGCTTGAGGACAAGTAAAAGTTTAAGTCTAGGGGTGTGATGTGCGTAGATTGTATACACTTGTTTAGCATGTTTTGATTTACATTATTATATTTAACGCATGCTTTATCTATGCATTTTCATGCTCCTTGATTACTTTTAGCATATTTACTCTTGTTTGTTTGGAGATATGCTCTTGTGTGTTTTCTGTCTACAGGAGTCGAATTTGAAGAAGAATTGACGTTCGTGGCCAATTCAATAATCAAATGAAGAAAGAAGACACTAGCCATGAGTGTCACACAACCATGCCAAAGGAAAATGACCTTGGCCGTGTGAAGCTGGCTGGCCGTGCAGCTTCAGTAGAGAAGGAGAATGGAACGACCGTGTGAGAGCCACACGAGCGTATCACTTTGGAAGCTAATCTAGAACACGGCTGTGTGGATCTACACGATCGTATAAGCCTTCCAGAGACCAAGCATTGCCTGGCCGTGTGTGCCACACGGTCGTGTGACATTTCCAGAGGCAAAATATTGCTAGGTCGTGTGGATTTGCACGATTGTGCAAGGCATCCAGTGACAAATCATGGCACGGTCATGTGAGAGTCACACGATCGTGTGACTCTGGCCGAGAGGGAAGTAGGCAAGGCCGTGTGAGATTCACACGGCCATGGCACGGGTCGTGTGGCACCCAAACCCCCTGCCCTATATAAGGATTTCTCCTCCTTTGAAAGAGAGGAGGCTCTCCCTTTGGGGAGATCGAATCTTGAGGCTTTCCTTCACCTTTTGGGCGTTGATCCGGCAATTTCAAGGAGTTTTTCATCCAAGATTCGACTTCGGTAGCACAGATTGGTTTCGAAGATCACTCGTCATCTTTAGATAAGCATTTCTTCTTTATCTTCTTGATTGAGATCGGAATGTTTATGATCATCTTATCTTTAGTTCTTTTCTCTTGTTTCATGGAGTAGATCTCCTTGTTCTAGGATAGAGGGAGTATTTGTGATGTGAATTGATATATGAATTCATGGGTTTACCAACTTCTTGTTTCAATGATGTTGTTATGTTTTGTATCAATTTAATCTTGTGTGGATTATTGTGTTTGGATCTAATTACCATTCTTGATTGGATGTTTGTAATTCTTGTGGATCTTGTAGAGGAATTCTCTAGATTATATGACCGAGGGGCGTCGTTACAGGGCTACCCCGTTAACGGACATTTAGGGGATCACCTTAAAGGGTGATGCAAGAATCTACAAAGAAGAGGGATAGATGAATGCGATGTACCCTATATCTTGATGTGAATTGATTAGTGATGAGTTTCTATGTTGTATGACCAAGGGGTGTCGTAACAGGGCTGCCCTGTTAACGGACTTCATAAGGATCGTTTCTATTTAGTTTCTTAAAGTGTAGATTAATGTCCTTAGCCGGTGTTTTCTGCAGAAGATAACCGACAATTTCTTGCAAATGCATGATAATTAAGGATAGGGTTGGTAGACCATATTACATTGATAAGTATTACAAAGAAACCAAATCTCCTAGAACTTCCATAAGACCTAGTTTCCTTACCTTTCTATTTCTATTTTCTAGTTTTGTTTTAGTTCGTGTAATTCTTGTTCGGTTGTTTAGTTAATTCGTTTTGATACATATTTAGTGATTATAACCAGTCCCTGTGGATACGATATTTTTTTTATCTTACTGACGACGTATTCATACACTTGCGGAGACGTAACACTTAACATAAACTAAATTAAACTTACTTAAACTCAATTTAAAATTAAACTTAAATTCAAATCAAATCAACTTAAAATAAATCTCACAATCATCCGTAAGTATAACATGTTTTACAATATAGACTGGGTGAGATAGAAAATTAAGCGATTGAACTCAATCAAACTATCTTTTAATTCATCAAATTGGATCCAAATCAAATACTTTATGTGTTAGAACATAATAATTTGGAACAATGGATGTTGGATAGTGGATGTGCCAGACATATGACTAGAGACAGATTGAAGTTCATTAAGCTGAAACTCAAGAACATAGGGTCAACTACGTTCGGCAACAACGAAAAACTTAAGTTAATCGGAACCGGTAATATCTAACTGAGTTCCGATTTTATTATTCGAAAAGTACTATTAGTTGATAAATTTAACTTTAACTTACTTAGCATAAATCAACTGTGTGACACTGGTTATTTAGTTACTTTTTCTAACTCTAAGTGTATAATTAAAAATGTTGAAAATCTTGAAATTACACTTAAGGGAATTAGGAAAAATAATGTGTTGGAACCCCAAGGTTGTTTTGATGTGATCAACAAGTTAAGGTAGGTCCTGTGTCTTTTAACCTTGTGTCTAAGTGTGCAGGAGCTTAGGAACACAGGTAGTCCAGCGGAAGACGCAGCTAGCGAGAAGGACGGCAGTCCGAGGGACGAGGTGCTGCGGAAAAGTACACCCGCAGACGAGAAGGAAGCGTGCGGTGGTTCCGAGGGACGAAAGCTGGAGCGGAAGATTGCTCGGGGAGCAAGAGACGCAGCTAGCGAGAAGGATGACACGCGGTGCGTTCGAGGGACGAAGACTGCGGATGAGTACGCCGGTGGACGAGAAGGAAACACGCAGCGATTCCAAGGGACGAGAAGCCGGAGGGAAGCTCGCTCGAGAAGACCGGAAGTTGGGTTCGGGTGAGCCCTTTTCCGGATGGCAGAGATCACCCAAGCGAGCGGATCCGGAGGAGAAGAACCAGACCGAGGAGGGACTGAACCAGAGAAGAGGTTCCGGACGAAAAAGTCAACGCTGTTGACTTTGGGCTCTGGGGCGCCCGGAACAGTCCGGGGCGCCCGGAGCCCTCCGGGGCGCCCGGAGCCCTCCGGGGCGCCCGGAACCCTTCCGGGCGCCCAGACCCTGATTTTGACCAGGATCACGATTTACGCGATCTGAACGTTGGGGGATAAAGTTTTATCCCCCCAGGGCGCCCAGAACCCTTCCAGGCGCCCCGACCAAGGCTATAAATATAGCCTTGGTCCAGAAACTTTTCATCAACTCAGTAATTAGCATTCCAAACACTTGTGCGCTCACTATTCTAGTTTAGCTTCTGTTTTTGTGCTTTCACCGGTGTAAGAGGCTTCTCCGCCCGAAGGAGTTTTTAGTACGATCACTTTCCTTGGATTAACAACCTCCCCGGTTGTAATCAAGTTAAACACGGTGCCTCGTTTCTTTCTTGTATTTCTGCTTAGCTAATTTTATACAAGTGTTAGTTTAAGAGTTCAAGAAGGGTTGTTTTTGTTTTTTTTTTACAGGGTTATTCAACCTCCCCCCTTCTAGCCGGCCCAACGATGCTACAAGTGGTATCAGAGCCAAGGCGCTTCAGGAGGACTAACCGCCGAACGAAGCAACGAGATGGCCGGACCAAGCATTCACCCGCCGAAATTCGAAGGGGATTTTGCCACTTGGAAAAAACATATGCAGGTATTTCTTACAACAGATATTGAATTATTTTTAACAATAAAACTTGGTTTTCAAGCTCCAGAGGACAAGGAAATAGATAAATGGACAAAAAAGGAGTAGGTCGACTTCGTGGCGAACGGCAAAGCAGAGTACCATCTGCTAAGCGTTCTTCCGCCTCAAGAAGTCAACAGTGTTGGAGCAATCTAGGTGCCCTAAGTTTTGATGTTTGGGCAAAGGTTTAAGTTAGGTTTATTGTTGTATTTGATATGCATTGTGAGTGTGCAAGATACAGGTACAACAAGGAAAGTCCAAGGGTGAGTTTTGGCGGTGAAAGTCCAAGCATGTAGTCTTGGCAACGTAAGTCCAAGTGTGATCTTGGCAAAGGAGGAAAGTCCAAGGATGAGTCTTGGCGGTGTAAGTCCAAGCATGTAATCTTGGCAACGTAAGTCCAAGTGTGACTTGGCAATGAATGAAGTCCCGGAGGCGCGATCTCTTGGCAAAGGAAGACCCGACAACAATGACAAGGCCGATGGAAGCTCCAGAAGGCAAAACGTGAAGGATGGGGAGGCATCCGAGGGACGCAAGGCTGATGGAGGAGGCTAGAAGGCTAGGTCTAGGTTGGTCGGGCGAGAACGAGTACTGAGTGAATGTACTCGAGGTAAAATCCTAGAATTAGGGTTTACTGTAGCGCACTGTAGCGTTACTGTAGCAGTAATGTAGCAGTGGACTGGTGACTGTAGCAGTCGACTGATGCACTGTAGCATAGCCGTTGAGAGAGTCGTTGGGCTGGCACCAGTCGACTGGTGGAAGGACCAGTCGACTGGTAACGGGCAAATCAGGTTCTGATTTGTTCCAAGCTCTATAAGAAGGAGCTTGGTATGGCCGGCCAAGGTGACGAAATTAGACTTGGTTAAAGCCTAATTAGTAGTCACCAAAGTGCTCAAGGATCTCTTGTGTCCAAGTGTTCTTGGTTGAAGTTGTGGTGAGGTTTCTCCACCCACAAGGAGCGGTTTGAGCTAGCCGGAGTTTCCGGGGACTAATCCACCGACGGATTGAGGGATCGTCCACCTTACGGACAGCCGTGGAGTAAGAGCATCATCTCCGAACCACGTTACATCGACGTGCATTGGTTTGCTTGTTCTTTTCTTTATCTTTAGCTTTCGTATTCGTAATTTGTATTGTATTATTCCGCTTGCGCACTAACGAATACGTAGGAAGCCATCGATTTGGGTGAGACGCTATTCACCCCCCTCCCCTCTAGCGGCCACCGATCCTCCAACAATTGGTATCAGAGCGAGGTCGCTCTTCTACGGACTAACCGCCAAGAGAGCAAGAAGCTAGAGGAAGAAGAAGATGGAGTCCGAAGGACCGCTCGCATGGGATATCCGAATTCCACCTCCGTATGACAAAGAAGACTTCAATTATTGGAGGAAGCGGTTGGAGACATGGTTCCAAATGGATTGGAATCAATGGGTTGTCTTGAGTGACCCATTTGAAGCTCCTACGGACAAGAAGGGTAAACGCCTCCGACCTCGGCATTGGACCAAAGAGCAACGAGAGCAATCGGAGGCGGACAAGGCGGTAACGAGAATTTTGCATAATTTACTACCTTCTAATATCATTGTGAGTGTAGGTGAATACACAAGTGCATGTGATCTTTGGAAAAAGATCATTGCCTATCATGAAGACCTGTCACAATTCCAAGGAGTAGAGGAGTCCAAGGAGAATGGTTCATTGGTCCAAGAAGAGAATGACCAATCCGATGTTGACATAAGGTCAACATCCGAGGAGGAGAAGGAAGATGAGGAGGTATCATCCACATCTTCAAGGGAGGAAGAAGTGGAATCATCGACATCTTCAAGTGAAGAGGAAGAAGAGCAATCCAAGGAAGAAGAGATCTTGGAAGCTTAACTCTCCACCTCAATTACCAAGAAGAGCACAAAGGACCACATCAAATGCTTTGAGTGTGGTAAGATGGGGCATTACAAGAGTAGGTGTCCTTCACTCAAGAAGGTAAAGGAGGTAAACCCTAAACTCACTAAAGTTAATTTAGAAACTAATGTGAGTTGTAGGAAGAAGAAGAAGGAGGAGAAGAAGCACATTAGGTGCTTTAAATGTGGTGAGTGGGATCACTACCACACAAAGTGCCCAAGGAGAGGAGAGCTCAAGAAATTGGTGCACTTGAAGAAGTGGGAGAAGAAGAGAGCTTCAAGGGTAAGGGAGGTAAACCCTAACTTGAATGCTAGTTCAAATTTAAATCGTTATAATGCTATTTATCATGAAAATAGAATGCATGATAAATCTAAGGATAAATATATCCCTCCTCATGCTAGATTTATCACACCTAAGGCTAGAAAGGTAAATAATAATTTAGGCAATAACTCTAAGGATTATAGATATATGCCTAGATATAGAAATACTCATAGGGGTCAAGAAAAATCCAAGTCTATGGATTCAATGACGGAAAACCAAGTCTTAAGGTCAAGACTTGATAATTTAGAAAGAACCCTAGCAAGAATGGAAAATATTCTTAGGGGTCAAAATGAGCATAACTTAGGAAAAGCTAGACAAGAGTCATCCAATGGCTATATAGGTTTGGGATACAAACCTAAAGCCAAGAAGGATGTGACTTCCTTTCATAGGGTTCCATATAGTTATGAGACCAACCCTAGGTTTAGTGGTCAAGCTAAAAGTACAAGGGAAGTTGTCCCTAAGAGTACTTTTGCAAAGACCAATGTGACTAAGACTTCTAAGAAGTCTAATAATGTCACAAAGAAGGTCACAAGGGAGGTCATCCCTAGAGTTGACTTAGTAAAGGTGACTAAGGCTCCAAAAAGGCTAAACAAAGTCACAAATAAGGTTACAAGGGGAGTTAGCCCTAGAAGTGACCTAGTGGAAGTGACCAAGGTTTCTAAGAAGTCTAGAAAGGTCCTTAGGAAGGTATCTATGGAAGTCATCCCTAGTGAGTACCTAGAGCATCCAAGGAGCACCAATAGGTTTTGGGTTCCTAGGAGCATATTCTCTACACCCTAGATAGGTTAGAGAGTGTCAACTCCAATTGGAAAGGTAGTTAACCCAACCTTTGTAAAGTTGACACTTGAGAGCATTTTTAAGGTTATTGTTAACCTTTGAAAAAGAAAAAGGTTATTGGGTTACTCTTTGAAAGAGTAATATATATGTCAAAATTTGAGGAGTTAAATATAATTTAAATTGACACACTATAGAGAAGCAAAAGTAATGCCAAATTTGGAATTCGACATTTTCTTATGGAATTAAGGGAAATACAAACCTTAATCCAAATTGTCACTCTTGGAAAGAGTAACATGTGCCAAATCTTAAGGAATTATGTTTGAATTAAATTGGCACAATGTGGAAAGACATAAGAAGTACCAAATTGGGGGTTTGGTATCTTCTTAGGGTAATTAAAGAAAAATCTAGATCCTAATGTAAGATGTTTACTCTTTGGAAGAGTAAAATGTGTCAAACTTTGAGGTTTTGAACTTAATTTAAATTGACACATTTAGAAAAGGATAAGAAATGCCAAGTTGGAGTTTTGACATTTTCTTAGAAGGTTAAAGGCGAATCTAAGTTTTAATTTGATTTCATTTACTCTTGGAAAGAGTAAAATGTGTCATACTTTGAGGAATTTGTTTAACTTAAAATGGCACAAATTTAGAAAGAAATTAAAGAAATGTCAAGTTGGGGTTTGACATTTTCTTGATAAAATTAGGCAATCTAGGGTTAAATTTTGAGTTAGCTAGGGTTAAGAATACTTAGATAGGTAATCTAGGTAAATTTTATTTATGCTAACTTGCCATGATTGTTTGCCCATCATATATCATGACATCATATTTAATATTCACATTTTATTATGAAAAATATAAAAATACCATGTCATGTCATACATGCATCATGTAACTATAACATGCTTTGCTTTTGAAAATTGCTTATTTTGATGTATGTCATTAATCATCATGCAGTATGTCAATTTCCTTGTGATTAAGGACAAAAGACATTTATTATGTATGGAAGTGTTCCAACAAGAGGGATCATATCAAGTGACATCCTAGATGGATGATCATGATTTTTACAATGCCTAGATAGAGATGCATGATCCCTTAGTTTAGGGCAAGACCAAATATACATCTCACAAAGAACTATAAGGTGACTTGTATGTGTTTTAATACACGTTAGATACAAGTGAGATGTTAAGATGGTGAACAAAACTCAAGATGTTGATCTAGTGCATCTTGTTGAGTTTTAGGTTCATCAAAATACATAGTTATGTGTCTTCCAATCATTGGGAAAGCTAATGTACAAGTCATGTGCATTGAGCCCAAAGAACGTGGTTGGATATTGGTTTTGAAAATGATTTCAAAATACTTTTGAAAAACCTTTGTGAAGACTATCTTTTGATAGTAATCATCATTGAAAAGTTAGACACAAATTATGAGAAAACATTGAAGTTTTCAAGAGTTTTCAATTTTGTATCAATCTTTGAAAATAGAAAGTATTTTCATAGAAAACTATTTTTCCCTGATAAAGTATACCCTAAATAATGTCTACATGAGTTTTCATGATGAAAACAAGTATGAATTGGTTAAGAAAAACTAGAGTGAAGTTTCGGTTAAAGCTTAGTTTCATTATTGAACTTTGAACCTCAAAACTTCGAGTTTTGGTTTTCCTAATTATTTAAGAACCCCAAGTCATTGTTGGTGCAATGATAGAAGTTTAACCATATTTTTAGAGGGAGTTACTATTTGAAAACATAAAAATCTTTTCCAAGACCAAAAGGAGGTCAAGTGTTAAGGTAGCACATGACATTGGTATGAGGGGTGTTACCAAGGACAAGAGAGAGTCATCCAAGGCTAATAAGAAAAAATATGCTAGGGTAGCATATAATTATAGCAAGGATGAGGTGTCCATGATTAAGGACAAGAAGAAATTAATCAAAGACAAGGTGTCTAAGGTTAAGAATGTGAGTTTAGTAGGCCAAGTGTCACCCGAGGTGCATCGAAGTGACCTAGCCATAGTGGATGAGTCACCAAGAGAGGTGACTAAGGTTAAGATTCCTAAGGATAGGAAGAGCTTTTGGGACCCATGATAGATGGATTATCAAATGTGCCAAGTGATTAAGAGACAGACTTAAGTCTCTAACCTAGTGGGTTGACACAATTGGGATGTGTTTCATGCATGAAAATATGACATTGGGGGTCATATTGCATAAAAATTAGCTTTAGATGTATAGATGCCACATAAACCAATGCTAGGGATGTATTGTGGATTGGTATGGGCAAATACATCAAAAGGAAGCCAAAACTAGGACTTTAGGTCAAGGTTCAATTGAACCATTTAGCTAGTTTTGGATTTTGTGTCAATCTTGGGATTGGTAATAGATACATTTTGTAATGTATTTTTCCCAAGTAGACAAGGGTACAATAGACCTCTCCACAAAATTTGGGAATTTTTGGAGGTCTAGGGAATTTCTGGTGTATTTCTGAAGTTGGTCTGAAAAGGTTGATTTTTTCAGAAATAGGGTACCAGTCGACTGGTACAGATACCAGTCGACTGGTACAGATACCAGTCGACTGGTAACAGTGTTTTTGAGCACAGAATGCCTCTGTAAGCTCATTTTTTCGATACCAATCGACTGGTGATGATACCAGTCGACTGGTGATGATACCAGTCGACTGGTGATGATACCAGTCGACTGGTGATGATACCAGTCGACTGGTAACAGTAGATTTCGACCACAGAATGCTTCTGTAAGGTTCTGTAGAAGGGGGCAGTCGACTGGTACTTAGTTCAGTCGACTGATACCAGCCTAAAAGTGTTTTTCAACGTTGTTCTTGACCGTGTCAACTCGTTTAAATGTATGAGATCCATGGGGGATAAATACATGAGTTTAGGGTCAATTTGGATGACATGTTTTCAACAATTGGGATATTGTTGGAGCTCTTTTTGATGTATGGCAATGGGGGAGAAGTCTAGGTTTAAGTGGGAAACTTATACACCTTTGCAAGAAATCCTAACTCGAGGGAGAGCTTAGGTGAAGGGGGAACGATTGTTTAGGCAAAGGGGGAGAAGGTTACCTTTACGAGAAATCCTAGCTCAAGGGAGAGCTTAGGTGAAGGGGGAGCCTAGGGATTTAGGTTCCATTATTTATGCATGAATTGATTTGCATATTTATTTGCATATGTATTGCATTTATGTTTCCCTAACTTAAACAGGTTGCCAAACATCAAAAAGGGGGAGATTGTTGGAGCAATCTAGGTGCCCTAAGTTTTGATGTTTGGGCAAAGGTTTAAGTTAGGTTTATTGTTGTATTTGATATGCATTGTGAGTGTGCAAGATACAGGTACAACAAGGAAAGTCCAAGGATGAGTCTTGGCGGTGAAAGTCCAAGCATGTAGTCTTGGCAACGTAAGTCCAAGTGTGATCTTGGCAAAGGAGGAAAGTCCAAGGATGAGTCTTGGCGGTGTAAGTCCAAGCATGTAGTCTTGGCAACGTAAGTCCAAGTGTGACTTGGCAATGGATGAAGTCCCGGAGGCACGACCTCTTGGCAAAGGAAGACCCGACAACAATGACAAGACCGATGGAAGCTCCAAAAGGTAAAACGTGAATGATGGGGAGGCATCCGAGGGACGCAAGGCTGATGGAGGAGGCTAGAAGGCTAGGTCTAGGTTGGTCGGGCGAGAACGAGTGCTGAGTGAATATACTCGAGGTAAAATCCTAGAATTAGGGTTTACTGTAGCGCATTGTAGCGTTACTGTAGCAGTAATGTAGCAGTGGACTGGTGACTGTAGCAGTCGACTGATGCACTGTAGCATAGCCGTTGAGAGAGTCGTTGGGCTGGCACCAGTCGACTGGTGGAAGGACCAGTCGACTGGTAACGGGCAAATCAGGTTCTGATTTGTTCCAAGCTCTATAAGAAGGAGCTTGGTATGGCCGGCCAAGGTGACGAAATTAGACTTGGTTAAAGCCTAATTAGTAGTCACCAAAGTGCTCAAGGATCTCTTGTGTCCAAGTGTTCTTGGTTGAAGTTGTGGTGAGGTTTCTCCACCCACAAGGAGCGGTTTGAGCTAGCCGGAGTTTCCGGGGACTAATCCACCGACGGATTGAGGGATCGTCCACCTTATGGGCAGCCGTGGAGTAGGAGCATCATCTCCGAACCACGTTACATCGACGTGCATTGGTTTGCTTGTTCTTTTCTTTATCTTTAGCTTTCGTATTCGTAATTTATATTGTATTATTCCGCTTGCGCACTAACGAATACGTAGGAAGCCATCGATTTGGGTGAGACGCTATTCACCCCCCCTCTAGCGGCCACCGATCCTCCAACAAACAGGATTGGTAAATATAACTCTGCAAAGGAACTTTGGGAGAAGTTCCTCGAGCTGCACGAAGGAACGTCCGAAGCAAAGCTCGCCAGAAGAGATCTGCTTCGCAATCAGCTCACCAGCCTGTGACTTGGGGAAGACGAGTCAGTCGCGCATCTGCACTCGAGAATAAAAGAAATTATCATTGGACTTTCGAATCTCGGAGAAAAGGTAAGTAACCGAGATTCGTTCAGGTACGCTCTAAATTCCTTTCCTAGAAATACCAAATGGGCATCATTAGTAGATGCATTTTACATTTCTAAAGATTTAGAAAAGATTTCATTAGAAGAATTCTTTTCAACATTTGAAGTGCATGAGTCAAGATGTGCAGGAATGAAGGAGCCTAAAAACAACGTCGCTCTCAAAGCCTCGAGAGACGAACCAGAATCTGAATCCTCTCTCGACGACGAGGAAATGGTAATGATGGTAAGAAGATTCAAGAAACTTTGTAAATCCAGATCTACTAACCATCCGCAGGGAAAGAAGAGAAGAACGATCCGCTGCTACCACTGCGACGAAGAAGGGCACGTCAAGGACAACTGTCCCAAGCTAAAGAACAAGGACAAGGAGAAGGGTAAGAAGCCTATCCAAAAGCGAAAGGCCCTAAAGGCGACGTGGGACGATACATCGTCCGAATCGGAAGTCGAAGCTTTCTCCGGACTCGCACTGATGGCGAGTCATCAAGACGACGACTGTGATTCAAGCTCTTCCGAAATGAGCATCGAGAGCATCGATGAAGGGGGAGACACGTCAGAAGAAAGCAGCAGCTCAGGGGGAGAAACGGACAACGAGATCGACAAGGTAAGTCAGGTACGATCTCTTCCTCCCGATAAAATGTTTAAGTTCGTTAAACTTTTAACAAAAGATTGCTGCAAATTAGAAAGTGAAAATAAAATTTTAAAAGTAATTCTAGCTAAGTCTTGTCCCTTAGAAGAATTAGATAAATTAAAACTAGCAAATGAAAAATTGAAACTTGAAAATGATGATTTGAAAATTCAAGTAGATAACTTGAAAAACTATACATGTTCATCTAAAACTAATTTTAGAAGATTTAATAATTTAAATTGGTACTTTAAATATCACCCGGGACAAATTAAGAACATTTCAAGAAAATATGTCCCTAAAAATTTTTTGGTTAATCCAGTAGGCTGGAACCTATATTGGGTTCTGAAGTCATGCTTAAATTAATTTTAAAATTAAAATTAGCGCTTTAAGTGAGAAAATTAAACAAAGAATTTCTTTATGAGGCTTTGTCTAAGGAAGTGGTTGTTGCCCCAATAACCAAGAAGGCCTAGTGCCTCGCCACGACCTAGAAGCCAAAATAATTGAAATAAATGTTTAATTAATTTACTAATGAAGCATTAATACAAGATTTAATTAGAGCTTTAAAAAAGATTATTCGAAACATTTTATTTCAATTTATAAATCTACTTACTTAGAAATTTTTAATTGACTAAGTCATGTGTTTTAAAAATGTACTTAAAAAATTCTCAAAAATCATTCTTTCTTAAGTTAAAAGATTTTCTGAAATTAGAAATTTATGCTCAAATTACTTAGAAAATTTTTTTTTCTAAGTGCACTTTTTTTAAGAACTTTACTTAGAAATTTTTTTTGGAAATATTTCTCAAAATAATTCTTGCAAAAATTTAAAATTATTTTTATGATTTTTTTTCAAATTTACTAAATCTTTAACCCTTAGATTGTTTTTCTTGGAACCCCATTTTTTTGTGATCAAATGGGGAGAAGGGAAAGTATAAGTCTAGGGGGAGGTAGATAGATTAATTTGATTTTATCTTTTCTATCTTTTTGCACTTAAATTGAAATTTAAATTAATTTACTTAATTCTATTTTATGTCTATTTTAACCCTAGCTTAACTTGGGTTGATCACACCAAAAAGGGGGAGATTGTTGAAACCCCAAGATTGTTTTGGTATGATCAACAAGTTAAGGTAGGTCCTGTGTGTTTTAACCTTGTGTCTAAGTGTGCAGGAGCTTAGGAACACAGGTAGTCGAGCGGAAAACGCAGCTAGCGAGAAGGACGACAGTCCGAGGGACGAGGTGCTGCGGAAGAGCACACCGGCAGACGAGAAAGAAGCGTGCGGTGGTTCCGAGGGACGAAAGCTGGAGCGGAAGATTGCTCGAGGAGCAAGAGACGCAGCTAGCGAGAAGGATGACACGCGGTGCGTCCGAGAGACGAAGACTGCAGATGAGTACGCCGGCGAACGAGAAGGAAATACGCAGCGATTCCGAGGGACGAGAAGCCGGAGGGAAGCTCGCTCGAGAAGACCGGAAGTTGGGTTCGGGTGAGCCCTTTTCCGGATGGCAGAGATCACCCAAGCGAGCGGATCCGGAGGAGAAGAACCGGACCGAGGAGGGACTGAACCAGAGAAGAGGTCCCGGACGAAAAAGTCAACACTGTTGACTTTGGGGTCCGGGGCGCCCGGAACCCTTCCGGGCGCCCGGACCCTGATTTTGACCAGGATCGCGATTTACGCGATCTGAACGTTGGGGGATAAAGTTTTATCCCCCCAGGGCGCCCGGAACCCTTCCAGGCGCCCCGACAAAGGCTATAAATATAGCCTTGGTCCAGAAGCTTTTCATCAACTCAGTAATTAGCATTCCAAACACTTGTGCGCTCACTATTCTAGTTTAGCTTCTATTTTTGTGCTTTCACCGGTGTAAGAGGCTTCTCCGCCCGAAGGAGTTTTTAGTGCGATCACTTTCCTTGGATTAACAACCTCCCCGGTTGTAACCAAGTTAAACACGGTGCCTCGTTTCTTTCTTGTATTTCTGCTTAGCTAATTTTATACAAGTGTTAGTTTAAGAGTTCGAGAAGGGTTGTTTTTGTTTTTTTTTTATAGGGCTATTCAACCCCCCTTCTAGCCGGCCCAACGGTCCTACACAATGTTTATATAATTGACTTACCAACCTCCTCACTAAAGTGTCTACTAACACAATAAGAGGAAACCAAGTTATGGCATAGAAGAATAGGTCACACTCATATCAGACTTATTTAAAAAAAATGAGTCAAAATGGCTTAGTTAGAGATTTACCCAAATTAAAAAACTCAGAAAATTTAATTTGTAATGCTTGTCAACAAGGTAAATAAACTAAGTCAACCCACTAACCAACAAACTTAAATTTAACCAACTCAATACTTGAGCTCCTACATTTAGACCTATTTGATTCACACATAGCCAAATCACTAAGCAGAAACTATACTGCTTAGTTATAATTGATGATTACTCAAGATTTACTTGGGTAAAATTTCTAAAAACTAAAGATGAAACTTTTGAAATCTTTAAGAATTTTTGTAAATTAATAGAAAATAAAAAAGATACTAAAATTAAAAGAATTAGAAGTGATCATGGAGGAGAATTTGAAAACTATAAATTTATTGAATTTTGTAAAATTAATGGAAATAATCATGAATTTTCATGCACTAGAACTCCCTAACAAAATGGTCTAGTAGAACGAAAGAATAGGACATTACAAGAAGTTGCGAGAACTATGTTAAATGAATATAATTTTAGTAACCAATTTTGAGCTAAAACAATAAATACAACAAGTTATATTCAAAATAAAATATTAATGAATAAATTTTACAACAAAACTCTTTATGAAATATATTACAATAAAATACTCAATCTAAATTATCTAAAAGTTTTTTGATGTAAAGTACACATATTAAACACTAAAAACTATTTAGGTAAATTTACATCAAAATCTACAACTGACATATTTTTAGGGTACTCCACAACTAATAGAGCCTATAGAGTCTTTAACAAGCCCCCGGGGCGTAGCACAGACGGTGGGCGCATGGTATCTCTGGCGTAATGGTCAGGGGTCGATTCTCATAAACTGACGACCTGGGGTTTACCCCGCCATGCGCCTATGGCCTGTGTACCTGCATGAACCTCCCTCCATATCCGTGGGGTCGGCACTAGGGGGGCCGCTAAGGTAGCGAATCTACCTTTTTATAGAGTCTTTAACAAAAATACTTAAAAAATTGAAGAGACAATTAATGTAATTTTTGATGAAGAAAATAACTCACCTAATGAAATCAGTGAAAATAATATTCAAATTACCAAAAAAATAGATGATGGAGAAGAAAATCAACTTAGACCTAAAACTAGTCAATCAGAAGAACCAAGTCTTGACCCTATCACAAGACAATTTAGGATAAAATCTAACCACTCATCTGACCAAATTTTGAGTGACCCAACCCTAGGAGTACGAACTAGATCATCATATAGAAACCTAAGCAAATAACCCTTATTTCTAAAATTATATCCAAAATAATAGAAGAAGTCTTACCTGACCCAGATTGGATAATCACAATGCAAGAACAACTAGCTCAATTTGAAAGAAACTAAGTCTGGGAACTTGTACATAAACCCACAAATAAATCTATAATTGAAACTAAGTGGGTATTCAAAAAAAACTAGATAATAAAGGTGAAATAGTAAGAAATAAGGCTAGACTAGTAGCAAAGAGGTTCCGCCAAGTAGAAAGGTTAGATTATGACGAAACCTATGCACCCGTAGCCAGACTTGAATCTATAAGGATGCTACTAACTATGCAGCACATAAAAGATTCAAGTTATACTAAATAGATGTAAAATCTATATTCCTAAATGAGTTCATTAAAGAAAAAGTTTATGTAAATCAACCCCCAGGATTCGAAGATCTAGACCACCCAAACCATATCCTTAGGTTAAAGAAAGCTTTATATGGATTAAAACAAGCACCTAGGGCATTGTATGAACGACTTTCAATATACTTAATATCCAAGGGATTTAACCAAGTCTAATAGACCAAACCCTATTTGTTAAAACCTTAGAAAAAGATATCTTTATAGCTCAAATTTATGTAGATGGCATCATCTTTGGCTCAAAAAATACAAAATTCTTAAAAGAATTTACTAAAGTAATGAAAAATGAATTTGAAATGAGCCTAATAGAAGAACTTAATTTTTTCTTAGGTTTATATATAAAACAAACAAAAGAATGAATTTATATTTTTTAAACCAAATACGCTAAGGAATTAATTAAAAAGTTTAGAATGGAAAACCCTAAAAATATAAATACCCCAATGACAATTAATATTAAAATTGACTCTAACTTAGAAGGAAAACCTGTAGATTTGAAATATTATAGGAGTGCAATAGGAAGTCTATTATACCTAACTGTAAGTAGACCTAATATTTTATTTACAGAGGTATAGATACTAGGTACCAATCATGTGTAAAAGAATCACACTTAACCAATATAAAAAGAATACTAAGATACATTAAGGCAACTCTAAATGTAGAACTTTGGTACCCTAGGACTAGCACGCTTGACCTAGTTAGGTATTCTGACTCAGACTATGTTGGGTGCAAACTAGATAGAAAAAGTACAAGTAGTAGTTACCAACTTCTAGGTCAGTGCCTAGTAAGTTGGTCCAGCAGAAAACAACACTGTGTTGCCTTGTCCAGCAGTGAAGCAAAATACATAGCCTTGGGTGAATGTGCATCTCAACTATTATGGATGATGCATACCTTAAAAGATTATCAACTAGAATATAAAAATACAAAATCTCAATTGATAACATAAATTCAATAAACTTAATCAAAAATCCAATACACCACTCAAGGACTAAACAGATAGAAGTTAAGCATCACTTTGTAAGGGATCATGTAGCTAGGGGTAATATTGTACTTGACTATGTTGAGTCCAAATCAAACCTAACAGATATTTTCACAAAACCCTTACCTGAACTTAAGTTCATCACACTTAGAAGACAATTAGGTATGTGCACAGTAGAATAGATTTTAAAGTTTTTCAAAATTACTCCTTTTATTAAGTTTTTTTCAAAACTCCCAATTTTACTAGTATTTTCAAAGTTTGGAAATAGTTTAGGACTTTCCCCTTAAAAAACATGTACCCCTAAGTTTCAACCATAGCATCTCACAAGCACACTAGGAATATCGTGCTTGTATATGAAAAATGTAGGGATTTAGCGCGCTAAACACGCTTAAGTGCAGTGGAAAATTAACTAGATCCTCTCCAGAAGATCTATGCAAAGGAAAAAACAATCATATACTAAGTTTTACATGAGAGATATACCTTTGTTGCGTGCCCTTCGTAATCTCGACAGTAACTTTTTCTTTGGATGCAAATCTCAGCGCGATCAAGCATCCGCACCTCTACAATATCCACACGAACACATCCTTCGTTCGTCACACGAACGAAGCCTTCAGAGAAGAACCACCCTCATGGTGCTAGCCACTCATGGAGGTTCGGCCAAGAGCAAAAATCGCCCAAGGAGGAAGAAGGAGGAAGAAGAGGGAAGATTAAGAGTCACACTTTTCATCTCTCTTGAAAAATCTAATCAAAAACCTATTTATATTCATCCAATGAATACCAAGGGTTTTTTTGTCTCTTTGTATTCCTATTAATGAGTTGGATTATTATATTAAATTAACCATTAATTCAATAACCTAATAAGTCTAACCCATTAATCCAATGTGTCTAATTCGGATTGGACTCAATTCAATGAGTGAGTTCATTTGAGTCTAACTCAATGAGTAACCCTAAAAGTCTAATCATCTCATAATTGGCTCTTAGGGCTAATTACTAACAATCTCTCACTAGCACTAGTGTCAATCACCACTAAGATGACACAAACACTTTGGATTTACCCATTATTCTTAATATCCTTAGTATTTTAGTCAAACTAAAATACCCATCTCTAAACTAATTTGTTCTTTGTGTGTGACCCAATAGGCCTCGTAACGTTGGCAATGTATCTAAATCAACATTTGCGATACATAAGCAATGAGTGGCTTCTAGCAATGCATCATTGCTACCCAAGTGACGAGAAAGTCGAGATCCGACCTAACCTTTCTGTGGCTATTATCTTATAAAACTCAATCATTCTATCCTTGATATCTAGATTGATCAATGAGGCATAGACCGTGTCATCCTCTTATCAATTTTTGTATTTTTTTGATCTCTAAGTAGACACACTAAACAAATAAGCTCAATATCTTATATTGACTCATTTGAGTATGGTCATACATTCTTGTGTCCTACTAATCAAAGGGCCCACATATATCGCTTCTGTCATATGGAAGGGATAGATTCCATCTACATCACTCACATTCCTCCGCATAATTTATTGCATACCCAGTGATCGACTTTATAGTCCACCCTGTTGCAGGTGACGTTTGATGATACCAAAGTACACAACTCCTTATGTAGGGAACTATAGTGACTTCAGGTTTAAGGACTATTTATACCAATAGTCACATGAGAATGTTTATGACACTCATATAACGATCCATGAAACATCTCATAGCGGGTCAATTTAGCACATATTCTCTAATATATACCCATGTGTCAATCTAATATCTCATATCCATGACTTGTGAGATTAAGTCATCTGTTGACTTACATGCTAGTCTTAACACATTAATATTGTCCTTGTATATTAATGCTTGACTAGGAATAGTTTAAAGTAGCATTCTCTATATTATTTCACTATTAATTCAACAAATTGATATATTGTAGATTAGAACCTTCTACTTTAGAACATTATTATACTTATTCATTCGACACTCAACTATCCAATTCGGTTGACAATTCTAAAATTTCAAGTGGACAATAACTCCAGGATCGAAGTGGACGAGAAAGTTGAAATTGCAAATATGGAGCTAGAGTCAAATAATGAAACTCTTCCGTCTCATACAATGGAGACCTTTGAATATCCATTGGAAGTGACAGAATCAATCAAGTCCTCTGGTAATTCTCATAGAAAAGAGTCCTTAATGGTGTCAGACATGCTTGAGGTTAACAATAATGACATATATAGTAGCATTGCTCCATCAAGTTCTTACTATCTAATGAAATGTCCAAAATTGAAATTGCATCCAATTCGGTTGACAATTCTAAAATTTCATATGATAAGTCGCAAATGAATCAAGTAGGGAAGTCTAGAAAACTTGAAACAACAGATGAGCATTGGAAGCAAATTATTGAGGCACTCAAGATTGGTTGCGATGATTCACTAGATAGCAAAGATTGGATTATGCTAGAACTGTTAAAAGACAAGTTGTCTATGAAACATCAAAACAACAAACAAGTAGACTCTTTGTTATCCAAGCAAGAACATGACATTATACATCTTATTTCTGGTCTTGGATACGAGTGGGCTTTGAATATGAGCATGGTGTTGGCGTGTATAACAAGCTTAAGCTTAAAGATCGGAAGATTGGACCATGTGTGATATTGCAGAAAATCAATGAATGCTAACAGATTGCGCTTTACTAGTCACTTGAAGACCTTTGATGTCTTTAATATGAAACACTCGAGTCCTTGTTCTGTGGATGTTGATAATACTATTCTAAACTCGAGGATGAGTTCTTTTTAACCAGGGGCAACTGATGCAGGAGGATCTGAGCTTTGACGGGACATAACTTTTAATTTGGGCTGAACCCATAACGACCAATCTTGGGCAAAAACATGTCGTTTAAAGTCTTTTCGAAGGCTTCGAAGATTTTGTCATTTTTTTAGAGTAATTTTCGTCTTTTGCATTTTAGGGTTTTGAGTCTGTTAAGATTTTTTTCTTTCTATTATGATTTTTTTCTTTCTGTTAAGAGTTTTGGATCCATTTAAACACTTGTCTGGGTTGATGTTAGATATTCGCATTTGGTTTTGAAAATAAAACTCTTTTTGTTTAAACCTAGAGGCAACTCCTCTTCGTTTATTGAATTCTCTATGTCTTTCTCTGCAATTCCTCTGAGAAAACAAGCCCTAGAATAATCGCTATTCTGCCCGGCGTTAGTAAGACTATCAATGTTGATATTTTGTGTCTCCATTGATTCAAGTAGGCTTCTTAATGATTTAGCATGAGATCCATATTCTAGCTGTGCTAAAGTTTTGCTTTTTAAATGATAGCATAGTTTTTCTTGCAAGTTGTATCAAAGTCGCATCATGTTAAGTCATTGAAAGATGAACTTAGATTGTGTATAATCATATGCATATATGTTGTCTTTGTTTTTCCTTTCTATATCCTTATATTCTATGATTTAAGGTTTGAATCTTGAGTATGAGAAAAACTTATTATTGGAATTCAAGTCTATGGTTGCAATTTCTTTATTATTATTATCATTTACGAAATTGTGGATATATATGTATATCCAAATTTTTATTTGAATTCAAGTTGGGTTCTGAAAATTCTAGAAATTATTATTATTATTTTTTTAAGAAGACAGGATTACCTTTAGTTGTGGAAGGCTTTATATTTATTTTGGAGGAGTGGGTTGCAAGTACTGAGAGTGCAGTTGTATGCAGTTTTGGATTGGCTCAATCCATGACCTAGTTTGCTTTCGACCCAATCCAATTGACCATCAAGTACCACCAACGACTGCCGACCAATGATTGGCATTGATTAGCAATCCGTGACTATAGACCGACATTGTTCGGCTAAGATTCAAATGCTTATTCTACAACACTCCTACCAAAGTTGGATGTGGAGTGTATGGAAACACAGAATTTTACTAGCATTTGAGCAGCAAAGTCAGAAACCCCCCTCCCTGTGTTCAGAAATGGTTGTTCGATTGATGAAGAGATGAAACCAAATCACTGTGGGTTGCTGCAAAGTATTGATGAAGAGATCACCAATCACTGCAGATGGTTTCCTGATAGATCAAATTCGTTGTGCAGTAACCCTCTGCTAAACCCCTCAGTCTACCATCTAATTAGCTGTGCTTTACTCTACATTTTGTATCAGATGGTTAGGCCTCTATAAAAAGGGCAGTCCGGTGCACGAAGCTCCCGCCATTTGGGTCCCGAGAAAAGATTCATTGTACGTAGCCTTACCCTGCTTTTTGCAAGAGGCTTTTCCAGATGGTTAGGCCTCTATCTAATTTGTAATTCTTGAGACATTGCTTCTTCTCTATATGCTAGTGAAAAAACTCTAAATCTCCTATTCAATCGCTGCATGAGTCAAATTCAGTAAAGAATTTACAATATATAGACTTTATCAATCAGTTGCTGTGTGAAGCATGCATGAACATGGCCTGATCTCACCTTCCATTTCTCTCTTTTTTTTTAAGATAATAATAGTAATTTAAGTAGCAGGTTTTGATCGAATTGGTTGGTTTGTCAGCTTCATACAATTTCCAATGCATGGATTGTCGTTTAATACTACTTTGCATTGCTAATGCTAAATGCTAACCTCGTTGACTCATTTTCACAAACAGGAAGGGCGCATGGATGCATCCTCCTCCCAGCGGAAGCGACGCGGCGACGGCGACGACCGTCTCCCCTCAAAGCCTCGACCCGCTTCTTCGTCGCTGCCGCGTGGAGAAAAGGGTCCCGCGGCGTCGGAGGAGGACGTGGAGGAGTTCTTCGCCACCCTGCGCCGAATGCGCGACGCGTCGCAGTCCGTGGCCGTTGGGCGAGGCACCGCGGCGTCGGCCAGGTGGAGCCCGTCGTTCGAGTGGGAGGACTTCTTCGGGGGCGGCGCCGAGAAGGTCGCCTGCGAGGGGTGCGATGGAGCTCGAGCGGTGACGCCGGCGGTAGATGAAGAGGCGAAGCGGCCACAGGGCATCGACCTCAACGTAGACCTGACCACGGTTCGGAACCGACGGTTCGACGGTTCGGAACCGCCGGTTCGACGGTTCCAGGCAGGTCGACCCTTAACCTTAACCGCCCAAGACGGTTACGGTTCACGGTTCAGAACCGCCGGTTCACGGTTCGGTTCACGGTTCGTCACGGTTCGTCACGGTTCAAGATTAATATGTTAATAAAAATTAAAAATTAAAAATTAAACATTAAACATTAAAAATTAGAAATTAAAATTTATTAAAAAAAGGGCTTGCACTTATTTAAGTTGCCTACGTATCCCTTTAGGGGAATCAAAGCCCACGTAGTTCTTTTACATTTTTATCCTTTTACATTTTCATTCACTTCCATTTCCTGTTCCTGTCGTATTTGTTCCTTGAAGTATCAAAATCTTCAACTTCGTCATCCGAAAGTTGCATTCCTTGGATTCTTTTCTCCGCCCTGGTCCAATCGTCCAATAATGCTTGGGCTTCCAATGAGTCGAGACAAAGTTGATCGTTCATCTAATATGTTGCCGCGGCACTGAACGTCTGCTCCAGCAATGTTGACACTGGACAAGCTAAAATTTCTTTTGCGATCACGGAGAGAACGGGAAAGCTTTGAGCCTTCTGTGACCACCACTTTAAGATATCGAAGTTTTCGCTATCCGCTTCATTAAAATCAAAAGAAGTCGTAAAATAATTCTCAAGTTCCTGTGGAACTTGAGGATCCCGTGGACGTTTGTCCGTTCTTTTAATAAGAGTTGTGCTTTTGTAAGTTTTAAATTACTACTAGTAGTTTGTTGAATTTCGAAATATTAATTTGTGTTCCATATTTTGCATAATGTTGATTATAAATATCATATAAATAAATTCTAACATTATATATAATATTAATGGATCAGGGAAGAAGAATCTTTAATTGGAATTAAAGCATCATAATATAAAGTTAACATTTCTTGTAAAACTTCTAATTTAAATCTAGGATCTAAAGCAAATGCAATTAAATAAATTTCAGGAATTAAATAAAAATATTTTTCCCATTTAGTTTTCATAGCTAAGATGCAAGGAGATAAAGATTCATTATTAATATGTTCATTTAAAACTAATACTATATTAGAAAAATTTTCTAAAACTAATTGAGCAAAGGATAATAAACACCGGAAAGTTGTTCGGTTGCATCATTAAATACTTTTAAAATTTCACAAATACTACTACAAATATTCCATTGTTGTGAAAATAAATATATATTAGCATTAGTGTTTTGTGCAAAAAATGAACATAATAATTCTTTATATTGAAATGAATCTTGTAATAATTGGTATGTTGAATTCCAACGTGTTGGTACATCACGTGAAATTTTTAGGTCTCATTCCATTAATTTTACAAAACCTACCCCATTGTTTCATTATAGATGGATGAGACCATAAATAAGAAATTGCAATTCTAATTGGTTTAATATAACTTTCTAAAATTTTAAACCATCTTGAACACATAAATTTAAAACATGGCATACACAACGAATATGAAAAATAAACCTCCAATAATAGGTTGACAAACAAATTTTAGATCATCTATACAAGCGGTATTAGAACTAGCATTATCTAATGATATTGAAAATATTTTATGAGTTAAACCATATTCTTCTAAAATTAAACATAATAATTGTGCGATATTATGAGCATTATGTGATTCATCAAAAACTCTATAAGCTAATAATCTTTTTGGAGATTCCAAGAGTTATCGATCCAATGGCAAGTCACACCCATATAAGAATGTGTTTGCCAATGATCACTCCAAATATCGGAACATAAAGAAACTTTATTATCTAATTTACTAAATTCATCAATTAAATTCTTTTTTCCTTGTTTTATTAATTTTTAATTGTACGAGTAAGTGTAGTCCTAGGAACACGTTTAGCACATGGATTAAGAGATTCTTTACAAAATCTTCAAATGTGCATTTAGATCCAAAACTAAAAGAAAGATGTTCTACGAAAACAAATTTAGCTAATGATTCTCTTAATTTATTATCCGAATATAAAATAAACCGGAATCGGTACTACCGCTAGTTGAAGAAAATCTTGATAATTGTGTTTGAGAACGGTCGAGTCCATATTCCGTCGGGTGCTTCGTTTCTACATGTCGTTTCAACGACCCATAGCCGCCGCTTGGAATTTGTAGGAAGCATTGCAGTGCTTACATTTTGCACGCATTTCTCCCGACGGAAGAGTGACCTTCTCAAAATGTTTAGTAAAAATAGAAGATTTTAGAGGAGGAAGTTCCCGAACCTTAGAAGTAATTGCATCGGTACTTCCTTGTGTGTCGGGTGTCGGATTCGGAAGATGCTCGATCTCATCATCGGTGGATTGAATGTTGGGGTCCTCCTCCCGCGGATTCATTATTTGCTTTCCTTTCGAGCTCGAGATGATGCACCTCCGGCCTCCTTCCATTGTAATTGAAAGCGTGTAGAGATTAGAGAATACGAAATGAGATTAAGAGTAGAGAAGATGTGTGAAAAATGATGAAATAAGCTCTCTATTTATAGAGTTTTGATAGTAATGTACACTAAATCATAGCCATTGATCAAAAACGGTCAAATGATCCTAACCGTTGAAAAAATACCTAAAAACCCTCCCAATGGCTACGAACCGCCGGTTAACCGCCAACGCTATGAATCACGGTTAACCGCGGTTCAGCCGCTTAAAAATTTGCGGCTCAACTCCGGTTAACCGCGGTTCGCTTTACATCAATGAACCGAACCGCCCGCAACTTGCTGGGCGGTTCACCCAACCGGGTCAGGCAACCGCCCGTTGACGGCCCGGCCGGCCCGGGGTCGGGTCTACCTCAACGCCGATCCGGGGCCCGAGGCGGAGGGTGTGGCGGTGCCGAACCCCCTCGGTGAGTATACCGCCCTCTCAGTGCTTCCTCCGGCTGTTTCCTAAAATCAAATGTCGCTGCTGCTCTCAATAATATGCAATAAATTAATAATATTTAACTTCCTTGTTTTTGTTTGCACTTCTCATTTTTTTTTTCTTTTCCTTCTAATTTTAAAGTACAATTGCCTTTAAAAAAAATAAGGATAACAATGGATCGAATTCAAGTCGGATTTTACATCCTCCATCTTTATATTCATTGGGTATAGGATTTCGATAGGTATATTCATACACATTAAAGGATCAGATATCTTCTATAGTTTTAATTTTTTTTCTTCCTATCCAACTATTGTCATTCAACAAAAATAACATCCTATTTAAAAATATATATATAATTAAAAAAATAGATTAAACATCTATATAGTCTCCTCCTGATATCAACAAAAATAGCAAGTTGATTTTGGAAAACGAAAATTTTCTTTAATATATATATATATATTATTTAATCGGGTATTCGGGTCGGGTATCAGGTATTGATAGTCCCTTCATACCCTCCTCCATTCGGATCGAGTATCAATTCTCCATCAAATTCGGATGAAATTATTATCCCTAAAAAAAGCCCTATTGCATATTTTATTTAATGTCCTTTTCCTTTTTTAAAAAAAAAAATAGTCTTAGCCTCTTGGCTTAATCTTGTCACCCAATTATATTTTAGTAATTTAATTGATTGCTAAAATAGAAAAATAAGAATAATAATATTCATAATAGAGACTTACAAATGGTCATAATATACATTAAAATATTAAATACTTAGGACCGAATGGATGGTTAATAACTTTTAAAAAAACACTTCTCCTTAGCAAATGCAATGCGAAATACTGATCGTGTATGTTTTAGTATTAGAAAAATACAGTGAACACAAATAGATATACAGTCAAAAAACATATGCATCAAGCTCCCCGAACTTATTTTATAATCGATCGTCAAATGATAAGATGGAAGAATTTTTTTATCCAAAGATATACATTAGTTAAGAATTGATCTCTTATTCCACTGTAACAAATCTACTATCTCTAGTCAATTGCTTTATCCGTAATCGGTCAATTATAATAAAAGATGGAATCTATCACTCTAGCAGCTTCACACGACCAGTCACACAAGTATATGTGAGGAAGTAAATCGGATTATATGTGAGGAAGTAAATCGAGAAACTACAGTTGACCATTGTAGGAAGGACATTTTTCTCGATTTTATCAAGATTCGATCTCTTGTCTATTGTAGCAATAACTACCCCCACGATAGCTAACTCAATCATACTCCAGGGGCTATTCATAACTTGTTAAAAAAATAAATAACATTGAACCTAGGATGACCAATCAGATCGCATAGAAATTTTCTTAACGACCCCTTTAGTATCAACCTTACAGATATGGAAGAAGGTAATACAAATATATAGACGGGAGACACATGATGGGTTAAACCATATATGTCATCAGTTCCTAGGAATCAACCCCTGACCATTATACCAAAAATATTATGTGTCCACTATCTAAGCTATGTCCTAAAGTAAATAAAGTGTTATTAAAAAAATAATAAATCCAGTTAGCCTCATTAACTAGTTCTGGTATGATCGGTCCGATCTAATGGAATTTTTTCACCGACTATTAAGATAAATCAAAAAGTACTCGCGGTGGACAATCCAGAAGTCCAGTATCCTTTGATTATATGTCCTATTTAGAAGAAAAAAATACTATTAATGCTCCTAGTTAAAATTAAAAACTTGGGCATCATTATATTAACAATCTTCCCATTAACATAATAAATATTATTAAATGATAGTAAAAAAAATGAAATTCGTTATCTCAATGGACTATGGTTAAATTTTGTAGTAAGAAATTAAATTTTGTAGTAAGAAGTTAAATTGGAAAACTATGGTTGATGACTTGAGCATCATTATATTAACCATCTTCCCATTAACATAACTTATCCTCATCGAGCCACGAGCTTCCCAAGGTTTACGTGTAACACACTAAGCTTCTACACACTGATGCACATATTAGAAAACTAACGTAAACTTAACTTAAATTTTTATCAATCAAATCAAAAATAATATTGTCAAACTGGACTTGAATTCTTTCCAATTTCCTTACAAATATTTTATTTCGATCGACAATTTGATCAGGTCCATTTATTTGGAGCATTGATTATAAAGAAAATATGTTTTTTAAAAATATCTAGAAAGATATTTATAAATAATACCCTTTTAATTTCATCAGACTAAGTAATAAGGATGGTAATAAGACGAGATGGAGACGGATTTGTCATCCCCATTTTCACCCTTGATTTTCATCCCTGATCTTATCTCCGTCTCTATCCTTACTTTTTTGGGTTCGGAGAATCTCCGAATCTAAATTATCGAGGATCAAATCAAAGGCGTAGCTATATAAAGATCAGGAGGTGCGATCGCACCCCCCGGAATTTAAGAAAAATATTAATACTTGGAAAAAATAAAAGAATGTATAGTCATAAATTTTAAAACTTTCTCGTCCTTTTAGTAAAAAAATTTAATTAAAATCCTTTTAGCCGAACGGCCCAAACCTAATTTACTCTTTTCCTGAGTCAATTTTTTTCTGTCTATTTTTCTTCTTCCTCCTCTAATCCCGAACTTTTATTTTCCTCTTTTTCATTTTTTTCTTTCTCTAATTTCTTTCATATATTTTTTCCTAACTCTAATTTAATCCGAAAAATCTTCCGCGACATGCCACTGACGTTATAGCCCAAGTCGCTATTGCCGTACACCGATTGCTACCATCGTCGCTGTCATTTGTTGCATGGTCGTCGTCTTCACTTGGCTAACGTCGTCGCTTTGCAGATGCTCCATAAAAAAACACCTTTTAATTGAGGTAACATTTTCTTGATTGATTTCTTTCGCTTAACCGACGTCATTGTTTGTTGCCAGCATCATCGTCATCATTCGTCGACTCCGTCGCTTTGCCCCTCTTGAGTGAAATTCCTAGCTACGCCACTGGATCAAATCCCTATCTCCCGTTTCATTCCGCTTTCATCCCTAAATTAATTTAATAATATTATTATTATTTTACTATTAATATTAATATCAGTATTAATAATAATTTTATTATTAAAATTTTTTAAAAATTTAATATTATTATTATTATTATTATTATTATTATTATTATTTTTAGGACGGGTTCGGGGATAGGGACAATATCCCCATACCCACCCCGAACTCAACAAAAATTCCTGAATCCATCCCTATCCATGAATAAATCGGGGATCCCATCCCCATTTCAAATTTTTCTTACGATACTCTTAACTCATGAGGAAAATTATCATCAGAATTTCGTAAAAAAAAATTATCATCCCTATTAGATAGGAAGTAAATTCCTTATTCTCACTCACATATATTCATATATTTTTTATAATAATAATAATTTATAACTCCTAATACAATTCAAACTTTAAAAATCCTAGACAACCTCACCAACACCATTGGTCATATAGGGATGATTAGGCCTGATGAAAAGTCAAATTAGGTGTTGGTCCAGCGAGAAAAATAGGATGATTAGACCTGATGAAAAGTCAAATTAGTCTAGGCTGAGGTACCAAGTTAATCAAAAATAATAATAATAATAATAATAATAATAATAATTAATCAGGTTAAATATCACCAAATCACAAAGCGCGGGTAGTGGACGTCTAGAAATTCAGCATCTCTTAATTATATATTTCATTTAGAGAAAAAATTTATATAAATATCTCGTAACTGGGTAAACCAACTAGCCTCTTGGATAAGCAATCAATTCTAGCAAATCAAATGTGTTGTGTTAATTCACTTGATCTAGGTGATCTAGTCATTTTCAACGAAATCACATGAGCCATTTGTTTGATTTTGGTCATCAAATGTGTTGTGTTAATTCACTTGATCTAGGTGATCTAGTCATTTTCAACGAAATCACATGAGCCATTTGTTTGATTTTGGTCAAGTGGGTTGAGTGAGATGTGCAAATTGGACGGTCTAAAAAGGATGAGTGAGTTAGTTGGATTATGCATTGGGTCAAGTGGATCAAATAAACTAGATAGTCCCAACAAGTCGAGCGACCTATTCAAACATAGCTGTCGAATCTATTTAGACAAGTTAATCACGTTAGGTGATCTGAACAAACAAGTTGAATTGAACGAGCTCAACAATTGTAGCAATAGGTTGAATGTATAATTCAAGTAAATTATTATATCATAAAATTATAATAAAAGATTATATATATCTATCTTATCAGATATGTTTCTTTAGTCAACTCTCTTTGTATTCTTATTATGCTGCTTTTTGCCTCTCCCTCTCTATTCTTAGTTGACAAAGCTGACCAAGTCGCAATTTTGACCTCGTTTCTTCAATAAAAAGAAACAAATCAAACACAACCAATTCCACCGTTGACTTCAAAAGCAATCCCAAGAATGATCTCATACCACTGGAAAAATTCCGAACTTCATTCAAAAGATCCAAACTTGATAACTCAATAGTATACATTGAAGAATATTTACACATTTCATACAGATAATCTCAGCTTTGTATCAATAGCTAAAAATCCAATTCTTGGAACGAAATCAAAACCTCAAAAGATTTGGTTGATCGGTTCTTCAATCCCTCGCTCTCTCGCTCCCTCTCCCTCTCTAATCTAATTATTATATCTACAGATTTTGGACTTAGAACAGCAAGCAGACAAGATTGGAGGGTGGTAGGAAAACTGTACAATTACAAGAACAGATTGGAAGATTTTTCCAAAGTACCTGAAAGTTTAGCTCCTTGAATTGAAATTTTGAGTTTTTGGAGTCGAATGATTGCCTCTTGCTCTGCTTCACATGGCGGTTGTGTAAAAGATGGCAGTTTTAGGCCACGGCGGTGATGCCGCTGCAGCTCCGGCGAGCGCCGTCGAGGCAATCAAAACCCTCGACGCGGACGGCCGCCGGTAAGAGGCCGAGCTTGGCGTGGGCGCAGCCGTGCTTGGGGGACATCATGGACTGGGTTAGCGGGAAGGGGGCGAAGGGAGCTGGCGGGCGGTCCTCGCCGAACCGGGCATCGTGGACCACCGGATTGGCGGCGCGACTCGGCGGAGAGCCGCAGAAAAAAGGCGAGTTCGAGTCCGGTTGGTGGAGTTCTCCGCCCTTTGAGAGAAGCATATCGACAAGGTCTTCTTCCCCCGCCTTCGGATCAGGGAAATCCTTCGAGGGCCACGGGAACGGCCTCAAAGGCTCGGCGACGACGCCCAGCGGGCGGAGCCGCCGCGGTTTGGGACACAAAATTGGGGCTTTGCGGTCGGCGGCGAGGAAGGGCGGCCGCATCTCTTCACGGGCGGCAAAGGCGTTCTGGTGAAACCCGCAGCTGTTCATCTTCCCTCCGATCTCTTCCAGATCCGCCGGCACGCCGCCTGTAAATTACAAACCCCCAAAATCCTCGTATCAACCCTAGCGATCTCTTACCAGAAACACAAAATAGTCGATCAAAAGATCTCTCGAAGCAGATCCGTAGCTCTTTTCGAACAAATAAAAAAAAATTCTCAAATTTCAAAAAAGACCAACAGATCTGATCTTAAATCAGCCGAAGATCCTTCAAAAACTACGACCAAGTCACTAAATTTATTCAAAATAATTGCATAAATAAAACGCCGTAAACGATAAGAAGGCACAGATCTACAACAAAAAACAAGACCGAATCAAAAACGAAAAAAAATACTTAAATCGAACAGTTCTTAAAAAAAAAAGTACCGCCGTTAACGGGCAAAGATCGCAAATCTCTTCACCAGATCCACTTCGCGCTCTGCGAGAGAGGAATCGGACAGAAATCCGCGGAATAAAAAGGAGGAAGACGTCGAAAGGACGCCGCAGAAGGGATGGATCTGGCGCAAAATTATAGAAAGGGTTCGAACTAAAAAGTTGTGAAAAAAAGCAATAATAAATTAAAGAGGAAGGTGTGAGGAAGGAGTAGGAGAAATTATTGTATGATTGATCTTGTGCAAAACTTTTTAGTCCCAATTTTAGTAAAAAAAAATTCAAATAAGAAGATTAATATATACAATGTATATATATATTATTGGATAATTCAAAAAATGGGGAAAAAAATCAAACTGATTTCCTCTGAATAGGTCATGCCAATATAACACTTTTTATTAAAATTAAATCATAATTTAAAATCTTATACGTTAATAAAAGTTGATAAGATTATTAAATTAATGAAAAAATAAGATTTTTAGATTGGATTAAAGCGTTTAATTATTTAAACACATGCAACATAGAAGATGTACATTATAAAAAATCAATAAATTAATATGGTATTATTACAACTTATTGTCTAAGCTTGATAAACAATGTCACGCTCCCAGGGGCTGGATCAGTTGGTAAGTGGTTGGAAAGTTGTACCATGAAGCAACTGGTTCGAGTGTCGACGGTTGCAATGTGGGATAATATCCCCGTCTGCCGGCTTAAAGCCTCGAACCCCCAGCCACTTGTCAACCCAGCATTCACCCTGATTAACCCTCCTCCTACATCACCATGGGGCAGGCGTAGGGGGCCGTCGGGGCGGCGGATTCCGCCTTTTGTACCATGTACCTTGATAAACAATGTCATGCATGCCTCATGGCTATCTACGACCTTGTGTATTATTATTTAATTTTCATCGTTATCCAACAACTATTAAAGGCACGTTGAAATTACATAAAGATATTAATAATGTCATGGGGGCCAGCGAAACATTTTTAATTTTTCACTCAAAGAAATTGCTGGAGCCTTTCGGTGCATGCCAAGAGACATATTCCTAATGCATTGAAAAGTCAGTTGGTGTGTAAACAAGGGAAGAGATGCTTCGTGCAAAATGCCAACCTTTGAAGTTGATGTCTGATCACATCGCAATCTGCGTTCATTGAAAAGTCAGTTCATTTAAACAAGGGAAGAGATGCTTGATGCCAAATGCCGACCTTTGGAGTTGATGTCTGATCACATCACTCTCTGTGTTTGTGATTAAGATTCTATGAAATTACATAATCGAGCACAATTTGTCAACATTAATTAATTCATCGAAGAAATACTTGAAAGACAAACGAAGTTGAACACGCATCGTAGATAAGTCTGCGAACCACAAAACAAACGAGAAGACAAAGCTACACGATCGATCCTATTTAAAAGAAAAGACAACACTTCAGACTTAGGACACGACCTAAGTTTCTGCGCAAATCACAACTTGCAACTCACTAAAAAAGAGAAGAACAAACACTGCCATGACCCATGAAGTAGTCTGCTAGGAAAAAGATAGTAAAGAGAGCAACCATTTATAAGATGAGTATGGCTAGGATCAATACATGTTTTCATTCGCGAAACATAAACATTTTGGAGAATATGTACAGCAAATATCTCACAATTGTTACCATGGAAATCGGGAATATGTAAAATTTGAAAGAGAATTTACAACAAGAAATTGATTGTGTCTTAGCACACAGGTTCAGTGTAACTCGAGCAACATATACTTAGATATTGTCAACGGAGGTCCACTACATCGAACTTGAGTTTAGGGTTCATGTAGACATCAGGGCAGTGGTCATAGATAGGGCCCCCGTCTGGGGGTGGTTGGTGAGGATGGAAACCTCGTTGTTGGCATTGCTTGATGACCGACATACCTCCCGGTGTGGTCAGCCGAAATATCCCATGCTTCCTGCAAATTAAATGGAGAAATGAGATAATGTTGGGTGATGCAATGATCCATGCCATCTTGTATTTTAAACATTGAACCCAGTGGGTAAATAAGAGCAGATATAATCCTGATTTTGATATTTAGGTCAAACCAACACAAAACCTCAACCCTAACAAACTTGTATATACATTTATATTCAAAAATTTGAACTCTTAACAGTTTGAACCAGCCAGACAACGGTGGGAAGACAAAGAAATGTCTAGTTCAACAGCACACTAGTGGCCTTCTAACACAAACCAATACAGAGAAGGTCAACCATACTTTGATCCTTACAGACAAAGACTATTCTTATAGCCTTAGAAAGACAGCTAACTGAAGCAATAAAATATAGAACCAAGGTTCAGCTCATCAATTAGTTGGTGACTAAAACTTCATGATACTTGGCTTTTCACTTATCCTCTCTGTATCTGATGTTGGACATCTGAGACTCAACACTCCAAACTGAATATTGGGTCGTGACACAGAGTCAGACACTCGTACTTCCATCACTCAGTCAGACACTCATACTTCCATTGATCATGCATAAAAACTTTTTTAAAAAATAGGTATCAGATACTCAACTGATACCTGTCAGATATTAGAACTTTAGCCTCAATAAACATACTAACCAGTCAGAAGAGAAATGCAGAGGACTTCTAACTCTTTCCTTTTTAGTACATGTGGCCTCCGTGACAATAAACTGAACTAAATAGGATACCCAATGTAAGGTAAGCATGTGATTTCCTAATTCATAGGATCTCAACTAAGAGATAGTGAAGATCAGCCAATGTATAGAACTCCTATTGAAGCGGGACTGCAGTGACCTGTAATGACACTCCATGCATATCAACTTCACTATAGTTCCAAGGCTATCGCTCGACCACAATCAAGAACAAGAGGAGAAAATATTGGCTTTTCTAATATTGCATACGACCAGCCTTGAGCAGCCTCAAAGCAAGCATCATGTGTTGTGGCTGTGCAAACATGCCCAGTCAAATAAATAAGAAAAATTGTTACAAGGCAAGACAGATTTGGAAAGTTTCAATTTTCAAACAAGGACAGGCAGACTGGCAGCCACATGAAAATCATCCCAGTACTGGATTCAAGATGAGAGAAATTGTAGGTAGCCCATTGAAATTCTATATCAAACAACAAAATCACAATTTTAACTCCAGCAAACCTGTTTGGTAAAGGCTAGTAAACTGATAAAATATATGTAATGCATGTGAGAAAACAATAATAACCTGGAACTGTCTTTTGGTGCCATTACAATTGCAATTGCCTCAGGCAACATAATCTGGTCAATTTTCAGAAAGTCAATTAGGATAAAACATAGCATTAGATCGTACTCAGAATGACCATCACAAAATTATATTACCTTCCACAAAAAACTACCAATGAGAAATAGGAAATGTCAAGACTATATATACCTGGTAGGAATAATGGGTGTGTACATCAATCGAAGACATAAAACATGACTGAGTAGGATGAGTCTGAAAATTGTACAGAAGAAAATTAGTCAAAGTACTCCAAGTGAAATCAAATATGGTGATCAATGCCTTCGATGGTAAGGGAATATTTCAAAATTAAATGTAGAAAGTGGTCACAGCAAGAAAAGTCAACAAAAAAAGAAGAAGAAATGTTAGGCAGAAAATAGGGTCGTAAACAAGCTAAGTCAAGACAAATTCTATTAGTGTTCATGTTTGTTTGTTTACAGCAAAAACAAAAGTGCTCGAGCTGAACTCAACTTTAATCCAGCTTAAAAAGTCAAAAAACATGTTCAAACTTGTTCATTAGAAAAAACTTAAAAATATGAAAATGGTTTGAGCTCTTGCCAAGAACATCTAGAGATAAGGTTGTTTTTATACATTTGCTAAATCTCAAACCAATAAATGAAATTTATTTATTTTATTGGTTTTTTAAAAGGATTCACTTCTTTGTGATGCTAAAATCAAACAGCAATGAGATATACAAATGTACTTAAAAATGAAAATTGAGAACATAATAAATATTCATGATATTATTAAAAGGAATTTTCTGATGAGAAGCATGGAAGAGCAAGCAGCACAAACGCAGCAAATATCTACACAACTTAAACTTTTTGAAAGTACTCTCAAATGCTAGCAAAACTTAGATAACATTGTCAAATGAGACTCACGTGAATCCATCCAAGAGGGAAAAGTGCTTGCTTGTCCTGATAATCAAATATTTCTTCTTCATTTGTTGTCTGACACTGAGTTAGATAAAAGTAAATCATGATAGGTTATCATTTGATTTGCATAAATATGCAAATAGCTAAACTGTCTTACTGAATCAGATGTGGACTCCTGCTTTGGGATGATGAGAGCTGTCACATAGAACTTTCTGTTTTTCTGCAAAACAAAGAAATTCATGAACAACTTCATAAAGTTTGTTGGAGTAATGCTTACTGTACGCTTATGTTAAAACCATCTAATCTTACAAGGGAACCAGCAAGAACTCCACAAGTTTCTAAGTTTCTGGTAGTATTTGATTTCGCAAGTCTCATAAAACTCTCCATCAAAGCAATTGACTGCAGGTATGAAAAAGAAAAAAAACTAAGAAAAGGCAAAAAGGAAATAATAAAAAGAATATCCATGAAATGAAAAGTCAACAAAATTTTTCATAAAAGCCTGAACAATTATGATAAGTAGCAAGATCACAAGCAATGAACTATATAGATTGGAGTACCCACTATGTGAACTTCCTGAGGTGATTCAGCAGGAATTAGATCATTCTGCAAAGAAACAGTTTGTTCATTTGAGGAATGAGAAACTTGTGGTGTTATGGCGACATCATGAACTTCTGCCAGGACCGGCGGAGGACAGAGTTCTTTGATAATCTCCATCTTAGGAGTCTCAACAAAAGTATCCAGGTTAATCATTGGACCTGGTTCTTCAGGTTGATGAGTTGAAGTATCTTGTAAGGAAAGAACATCTTCAAGTATGGATCTTTCCTTCTCCAAAGTTACATTTTCCTTAACTGCCTCTGGTTTATCCTCTGTTGGTTGATGAAGCACGCTGTTGCAGTAAGAAAGAGAAAAATGGATACCTAGCTTAAATACAAGTAGAATGACATTCACAAAACAGGAAATAGCAAAATCCTGAGGGTAAACCTCTCTCTTCACTACATCCCCTTCCCTTATTTTCCCCTCCTCACTCCCAATGCCCAAACAAATCAAAGTACAACAAGCGATGGACAAAAATTAACACATTGAAAGATCAGTTGTAACAAAAAAAATAACCAATTAAGCAGAAGGGAATATAAGATATAAATTTGTTACTTGCTCTCGACAATGTTTTTGCAAATGTCAAAATGATGTTGGTTATTCAACTCTAAATAAATAACTCATTACAACATTTAATTTCTCATGAATAGAAGACTAACAAGACTTATTTATACGTATCAGCATAAGTTTGGCTTTATAAGTTCTACATGAAAAATTGTTTAAGCTCAGGATAAAAAAGAATCAATTTGTAAATGTAGGGTATAGCCACACACACGCACACACACATAGGGAGTTGATATAATGCCCGCTCGTCTACGATTGCACCCAGAAGTAATCCAGGCGCCCCGAGTGCATTCACTTAGGGGAGCCCAAATCACTTCTGGGCGCCCCGACCACTCAGTCGCGGATGAGCAGGGAGGACAACGAGTCGGGCACCATATACATATGTGAAAGATTATATCTAAGTAAAATCACAGGGAATACAAGTTAAAATAATTAAGCAACTATGTCAATCAAATGATCATAGTATATCTCCTTCCTAAAAAATCCCCCTTCATGTAGTGCATGAGGATAGAAATCAAAATAATAATAAGATCCATCTATATTTTAGTTCTATGATAAATCCACAATGAAGATTGCAAGAAAATAGAATGAAGAATTTAAAATTTTCCACCTTGGCATCTCAATTGGCGTTAAGTCCAAATTGCTAGGGTATTGAATCTACACAACAATAAAAGGTCTGTTTATCAGTGGGAAAAAAATCTAAAAATTAGTCAACAGCTCAAAAAAGAATAATCATACTCCACGGTCAACACTCGGTGGCTGCCATCGTCCATTAAGACCATTAGGACCCAAAATCGAGTGTCTTGATAGGGTTTCCTCTTTGGGAAGTGGGATATTGAAAGATCTACAAGGCAAAAAAGTCAATGAATTAAATAGTGTGGAACAGAAGAATATATAAAGTGTCAACTGATGAAAGTATCAGAAAGAGGACATTAGTTACTAAAATAATAAAATGTAGTCAATACATCCTTTATGAATCTGGTATCTACTTTGAGTTTGAGAAAATTGAATATTATAGAATATTAGTAATTGTTTGTTTCAGGCACTCTTTATATGAAGAACAATGTCTTTTCTTCATTCTTGCAGGTTGCCATTGCAATGACTGCTAAGCAGGCTTAGCTTTTGCAAAGGAAAAATGTGATCAACACCTTGAGGGAAAATCATTAGAAAGGGAATAACCTATCAGGCAATGACTTGGTTTGTTTGTGATTTACAGTGGATGAATTGTGAAGAAAAAGGTATAAAAAATCTATCATCAAACACAACAGAATAGTTGAATGCAACGTAAAAATTAAAACAATTTAAGTAGTACACATAATTAACTGAGAATTATACCAAACTTACTATAAATGTGTTTATCATCAATTATGTGTTAATGGGAGTAGTAAAAACAAAGGAACCATACAGCAATAATTAATGTGAGCATTTAGTGACTTCTGAGAAAATTTTTATCTTCATATCATACTTAGATTCTGGAAGTCACATTTATCATAAAATAATGATCTGAATCTGTGTGATGTGTTTTCTGCTCTTGTTCATTAAAGTCCTAAACTAGGCTCAAATCTCCAAAATTTATCTGGTGGTTTCTTGCACATAAATAAGCATATGACAGGAAGTAGCTACATGCACAAGATTTTGATAATCTCAATGAGTTCCCATCTATCCCAAGTAAACTTTTACAGCTGTATGTTTAAAACCTTACAGTTTATTAAACTGAGATTTGGATTTTGTCAATATCTTGCCTCCTTGAACATTAGAATTCCTGTATAAGCCATCTCGTGCAACCATTCTATCAGCCTACAAAATAGAATAAAGACAAGCTACAAATCTCAAGAAATGTGTACTGGTGCAAACAACTCTAAAATACAAAAGCTATTTTTAGACTGGCAATGATCAATCAGATAATTTAACCATATTTTGTGCATAATCAGAGATCATCATACCTGAGTGGTGTTATAGTTTTTGATTGATGGCCAATCAAATGATTCATTTCGAGAACCATCTTGTGGCAATTGTCCCCAAGTAGTTAGTTGGTTTCTGTTCCTCCTATTCAATTCTTCAAGCTGATGTTTTACATCAGGCTTCAACGCTTCTAGCTCATTCAAGGCACTTAACAATCTCTGGACAAAGTATATGAAAAATGAAACAATAATTTCTCTAAACTGTTAAACTCACAATAATGATTTCACTCTGCAGAAAATGGGATTACAAGCAAGTCAAGTCGGTAGGAAACAAATTGAGAAGTTCCAGCTTAAGAAAACATATACTGATAAACATCAATGATAATAAAAGAGCAAATACCTTTCTGAAATAAAGTTTTTCATCGTGCAATATCACCTGAAAATCTTTATGGTGTGGAATAGTCTCTTTAATCAAACTGCATCAGAGATATGCTAAATTCATAAGAGTATGGTATCAACTGAGAAAAATAATCTGGAAGAGTAAAACTGAATGTCAAATAGAAAGTTCAGATGCTTCATTATTTTTCAATGTATGAGCTATGAGTATTCTACAAAAACATAAAAAGCATAAAGTAGAAATAAAAAAAGTGCAATCTAATGGTTGAGTCAATTTTAACTAAACGATGTGTACCCTTAATGGCCTACTCACAAGTGTACGTCTTGGAAAGAAGCCTTTTAAGGATTCATACAAGAAATAATAGAGGAACCCTTTTCATAACACTCAGCTCGCTACTTTATCAGTCCAGTCACAAGTTTTGCATTGCTTGCTGTTGAAGTAAGAAAGCATTTTTTTTAAAATTCTTTTATGCATATCATAAAGGAAATTTTTGATTTTTTTATGTGTACCACAATGGAAAACTGGTAAACTTGTCATTGGTAGTAAACGTTTATTTGAGCATCCACCGGTATATGCCATATATGCAAAACTTGTATAGGAGGCTTATAAAGAGTTGGCCAACCCTTTGGTACTCTAACCAATAGAGATTAATGATGATTAACAGTAGCCTCCTTATTCTTTATTGAGCAAGTGTAAATGTGTACGCTGCCCAGTTGACAGATATTGTAGCAAAATCAAACCAACCAAGCTGGCTATTTTCTTTTTTCCTTTTTTTTTTTGCGCTTAGATATTGCATGTGATGGCATCTCATATTGTACCAAATAGGTGCCCTAACATCAAAATTTGCAACAGTGTCTACTAACCTCATATTGCACGCACTTTGATCCTTTTGCCAATTTCATCAATATGCTAGTTTCTAGATTGCTTTCTTATTGTCCACACAATTAACCACTAGAATTATTGTGAAAAAAAGAACTAACTGCTAGAATTAAGCAACAAAACATAAAATCTCTATATCAAAGTGATGCCAATGTATCACAACCATGCTACCATGACAATCTTGGGATTATAATGTTTAGTCAATCAGGTAACAGCTTTAGTATCCCAGGAACTTAAGGTTGGCCTCAAAACATAACTCCTAAAGAATTGCCCTAGAATCTGCCACCTTTGTGCATGAGTGAGTGTGCAATAGACCTTGTTCCACATCACAATTATCAAACCCCTCACTACTGTATGAACCCAGTAACACACTAAACTAAATATACAGGACAAAAAATTTCCTAGATTGCTCCTTCATTAGAGATAGCATGAGTCTTTACATTGCCGACATCAAATAATGATGGCTCTTGAGGAATGAGCATTAGCACTCATGCCATCAATACCTAGACTTAGACTACATTCTCGATTTGATGGTCGGAGCTAAATGACTCTCCAAGATTAATTTGTGGATATCATTAGATTCTAATTGGGATAGAGTATAAGTCAAAAACCACCTTTAACCAAGATGGGCTATACAAGCAATTAGGACTTTCAAACGCCCCAAGCACATTCATGAGGCTCCTGAATCGTGCTAAAACCCTTTGCAGGAATTTTTTTTGTAGTTTACTTTATTGGCATCCTCCTAATTTATATCCAAGAACATAACACCCACCTAGTCCTTAAGACCTTTGAAACGAGAAGTTATTTGTCAACTTGAAGAAGTGCTCCTTCTTATGATCCTAGACTCTTTCTTGGATTTATTATATCCACAATTGGCATTTCAATGAACAAACAACAATTAGATTAATCAAGGATTGGCAGTTGGCTTGAATCCCACATCCTTTAGAAAGCTCAAAGCTTTCATGCCTTGTGACCTTCTATAGATGTTTCGTTCGGAACTTTAGTACTATTGTGGCTCTCATCACAAATTGTCTTAAAAGGGAAATTTCAGTGCATTAAGTCTGCCTCTCTAGCCTCTCAAGAAATCAAAAGAAAGGATAACTAAAGCCTCTGTCCTAAGACATCCTGATCTTTCTAACCATTTAAAGTAGCCTGTGAAGCTGTCTTGAGCCAAAAAGGGTACCCCATTGTCTTCTTTGGTAAGAAGGTCAATGAGACTTGGCAGCGTTACTACACATATAATAAAGGGTTTTGCACTATTATCCAAGCTTTAATACATTGGCGATACTACCTATTACCAAAAGAATTCTTTTTCCACTCGGATAACAAGAAACTCAGCTACATCCAATCGCAAACAAAATTGGCGCCAATCATGTTATATGAGTTCCTACAAGAGTACGCTTTAATTTTAAAACACCAACTAGAGAAACATAACAAATCCACCAACAGATTAAGCTAAGTCATAGCCACCCCACACAAAATGGAAAGCAATTTGGGCAGCTAAAGGGGCCTACCTGCCCAAAATATGGAATGAATCTTCAAGAGCTTCAAACTGGGAACAGGCATAATTAGTTGACTTTGTAATTAAAGACGGTTGCCTTTTTAAAGGTACACATCTATATAATTCCTAGCATAATTTGAAGGGTTCTTAATACAGGACATACAAGAGGTCTCACAAGATAGTTTGGCAAAAATGGTCTGAGAAGGGCTAGAAGATAGCCCTTATTTTGGGTGTGTAGTTTTTTACATAACAAGTCATAATTTTACAAAGAACCTTATAGGCCTTTTAAAGGATTAAGATTTTGTATTGGATCATCTTTCAATTAATAATATTTTCCCTCTTTCAGTGAGTTGAGTTATTCCCTATACTACATCAAAATAAGAGCAATTGAGTACATTTTAAAGAAAAGTGAAATATAATGGTCGTCAACAAACATCATAACCATATATAAAGGATGCTTTGGAGAACCAACTCTAGTATTAAGAGGTAATGCATTTCAATGCTTGCATTAACATACTACTTCTGACCTTGAGAATCTCATAAGCATAACATAAAGATCAATGATATCCTTCTCGCTCCGGTAAATGTCTGCCTGCACTATGCCAAAAGATTGAAGTGATCAAGAAATAAAGAGAAATAGAATAATGAAACCTCTTAATATAACAACTAAGGATGGAAAACTACAGTACTACACTTATATATCAATAATTGTCAGCCGACTGAAGGAAACCAATAAGCATTAATGATAACTTATGCTCTACTTATTGGAGCAAGACAAGGAATGCCAGGACTGGAAGAAAAATGCCACCATATAAGGGCTCAATCTACTGATTCAATAGACACTGCCCACCAGTCGAAAGGCTCTTCAAATTGAAAAGCTAAGATGCTTACTAATGTTGGCCATCTAAATTTTGATTGACACAACATTGTTGGACCCCGTGATAGTTTTGATGTGATCAACCAAGTTGGTTAGGTCCTGCTGTGTTTGATCCCTGTGTCTGAGTGTGCAGGAGCTTAGGAAGACAGGAAGTCGAGCGGAAGACGCAGCTAGCGAGAAGGACGGCACGGGAAGGGAGTCGACGGGCTCGGTGCGTCCGAAGGACGAGAGAGCTGCGGAAGAGTACTCCGGTGGGCGTGAAGAGCGTGTGCGGCGTTCGAGGGACGTTAAGCCGGGACGGAAGGCTGCTCGAGGAGAAGGCCGGGAATTGGGTTCAGGTGAGCCCTATTCCGGTTGGCCGCAATCACCCAAAAGAACGGAGCGACGGAAGCTGGAAAAACCAAGCTGGAATCTTTGCTGCCAGCTTGGAGGCGCCTCCAGCAGGCTTGGAGGCGCCTCCATCATGAAGGCGCCTTCAACAGGTCACATTTGACCGTTTGCGTTGCGGATAAAACTTTATCCGCCGACCGAGCTGGAGGCGCCTTGAACCTTGTTGGAGGCGCCTTGGACCCTCGGGATAGACTTTCCAGGAGCTATAAAAAGGCCCCTGGAGCTAGGAATTGAATAACAACTCAAGCAATCAATCTGTAAACAATTCCTAAGCAACTAGTGAGCTTCAAAAATGTAAAAGGTTTTTCCGCCTTCAGAGAAGGAGATTTTTCTTACTGCGCTCTTTTCTACTGTCCTGGATTAACAACCTCCTTGGTTGTAACCAGGTTAAATCCCTGAGTCTTTTCTGTTCCTATTTCTTTTTCTGTTTCATTAATTTAGTTGCTGTTATTTTATTGCTGATTTAAATTCTGAGTTGAAATCCGAGGAAGGTATAGTTTGTTCTTATTTTCAGCAATTCACCCCCTCTTGCCGGTCTCCGCTGCACCAACAAGTAGTATCAGAGCCTGATCGCCTCAGAAGGACTAACCGCCAACTGAAGCACTACGATCAAGACGATGGCCGGAGCGAACATCCATCCCCCGAAGTTCGACGGAGACTTCGCCACATGGAAGCGCAAAATGGAGATATTTTTTAAAACCGAATTTGACATTCTGTTAATAATGAAATATGACTATGCAGTTCCGAAAGACAAGGAGGAAAATACCTGGACAAAAAAGGAGCAAGCAGATTTCGTCGCCAACGGAAAGGCTGAGTTCCACCTACTCAGCGTTTTACCACCGCAGGAGGTAAATCGGATCGGAAGCTACGACTCAGCGAAAGATCTCTGGAAAAAATTCCTGGAGCTTCACGAAGGTACTTCCGAAGCGAAGCGCGACATCTTCCGGAACCAATTAACGAACCTCCGGATGAACCAAGGCGAGAAGGTAGCGCAACTCCAAGCGAGAATCAAGAAGCTGATAACGCAACTAACGAACCTTGGAGAAGAGGTAACCAACCGGGATTCTATCCGATACGCGCTCAATGCCTTCCCGAGAACTCCAGAGTGGGCCTCCTTAGTAGATGCGTACTACATCTCTAAGGACCTCGAGGTAAGTACGTTAGAACAATTATTTTCGACTTTTGAACTTCACGAATCTCGAGTCGCGGAGCCAAATGGAGCAGAGAAGACAAGTCAGAACATTGCCTTAAAGGCAAAGATGAACAGTTCTGACTCCGAAGCCTCAGTCGACGAATCCGAAGCGGCACTACTGGTAAGACGCTTCAATAAGTTTTTTAGTACTAACAAATTTAAATCGCAGAGGCATCATCGAAAGAAGAGGACGGTTCGTTGCTATAACTGCAACGAAGAGGGGCACATCAAAGATGACTGCCCAAAGCTAAAGAGAAAGGAGAAAGAAAAGGTAAAGTACAAGAAGCCAGAACCCTCCAAACACAAGAACCTAAAGGCCACATGGGATGATTCGTCATCCTCCGAATCGGAAATCGAAGAATTCTCGGGACTAGCACTGATTGCCAACCATCAGCTAGAAGAAACGTCCAGCTCAAAGATGAGCATTGACGAAGGGGGAGGAACATTAGAAGAAAGCTGTAGTGAAGGGGGAGCGTCACCAGAACAGGTAAGTCAGGTACGCAATATAACCCCGAATCAATCTTTTCGATATATTAAAGCTCTTTCTAGAGAATTAGATAAATTAGAAAAAGAAAATGGAAATTTGAAATCAAAAAATGAAAATTTAAAATTAGAAATTGAAAAGTTGAAAAATGATGCATGCTTAAAGAAATTTCCAAAGTCAAAAATTAGAATTTATGGTAAATTAAATTGGTATATAAGGAAGCATCAAGGTCAACTTAGGAAAATATCAAAAAACTATGTACCCCCTAGATTTTTGAATAATCCTGTAGGAAGGAACCTCTATTGGGTTCCAAAATCTATGCTTAATTAATTTTTCAAAAATTAAAAGCTTACAGTGAGAAAATTAAACATTGAAATTCTTTATGGAAGCTTTGTCTAAGGAAGTGGTTGTTGCTCCAATAACCAAGAAGGCCTAGTGCCTCGCCACGACCTGGAAGCTAAAATATTGAAAGAAAATGTTTAATTAACTTTCTGAAAAACATTAAACAAGAATTAAATAATGCTTTGAAAGTTTATCAAATATTTGTTAAAATAAACAAAAATTCCTTAGAATTTTTTTCGGAACATTTGAACATTTACTTAGGATTTTTTTTTCTTCTTAGAATTTTTTTTTTGAAAATTTTATTTTTTAGCAATTTTTTTCAAAAATTCACTTTTAAACTTAGAAAATTTTCAAAAACTTCAATCTTACTTGAAAATTCTTAAAACCCATTTTTGCTGTGATCAAAGGGGGAGAGAAAAGTACAAGTTTAGGGGGAGTTAGAGAAAAGAGAAAACTTAATTTTTTTTATTATAGTGTTGCAATTTTACTAATTGCAAAAATTATTCTTCACTTGTTAGTTTAGTAATTTTTTCTTTAAAATTACTGTTTATGTCAATTTTTAACCCTAACTTGAACTTGGGTTGATACACATCAAAAAGGGGGAGATTGTTGGACCCCGTGGTAGTTTTGATGTGATCAACCAAGTTGATTAGGTCCTGCTGTGTTTGATCCCTGTGTCTGAGTGTGCAGGAGCTTAGGAAGACAGGAAGTCGAGCGGAAGACGCAGCTAGCGAGAAGGACGGCACGGGAAAGGAGCCGACGGGCTCGGTGCGTCCAAAGGACGAGAGAGCTGCGGAAGAGTACTCCGGTGGGCGTGAAGAGCGTGCGCGGCGTTCGAGGGACGTTAAGCCGGGACGGAAGGCTGCTCGAGGAGAAGGCCGGGAATTGGGTTCGGGTGAGCCCTATTCCGATTGGCCGCAATCACCCAAAAGAACGGAGCGTCGAAAGCTGGAAAAATCAAGCTAGAATCTTTGCTGCCAGCTTGGAGGCGCCTCCATCATGAAGGCGCCTTCAACCCTGTTGAAGGCGCCTTCAACAGGTCACATTTGACCGTTTGCGTTGCAGATAAAACTTTATCCGCTAACCGAGCTGGAGGCGCCTTGAACCTTGTTGGAGGCGCCTTGGACCCTCGGGATAGACTTTCCAGGAGCTATAAAAAGGCCCCTGGAGCTAGGAATTGAATAACAACTCAAGCAATCAATCTGTAAGCAATTCCTAAGCAACTAGTGAGCTTCAAAAGTGTAAAAGGCTTCTCCGCCTTCAGAGAAGGAGATTTTTCTTGCTGCGCTCTTTTCTACTGTCCTGGATTAACAACCTCCTTGGTTGTAACCAGGTTAAATCCCTGAGTCTTTTCTATTCCTATTTCTTTTTCTGTTTCATTAATTTAGTTGCTGTTATTTTATTGCTGATTTAAATTCTGAGTTGAAATCCGAGGAAGGTATAGTTTGTTCTTGTTTTCAGCAATTCACCCCCCTCTTGCCGGTCTCCGCTGCACCAACAAACATTCCATATATCCCGGCCAAAATATAAAAAGTACCAAAGTCATTTTCTAAGGGAAAGAAGATATATTAGTTTCAGTTATCCTTTTCCTTGATAAACATATTATTAATCTAACAATATGTGTTGCCCCATCAGCAAAAAATTTAACACTCTGCAAAACATGGTATGACTTAAGAAGCATGAAAACAAAATCACCAGTCAAGTAGATCACTTCCCTCTGCCTCATATCAAGAGAGATATTGCATGAGAAACTTTAAGCCATTGTTTTTAAAAAAAAAAATCCATTTCAGTTATTTATGTGGTTGCAAAGCTACGTAATGAGAGGACAGACTGCATTCATTTATGAGTGCATGAGGATTTTATATGCTAAATACATCCCTAACTAAAATTCAGGTCATGATTGATTAGTATTAATTTGATTAAATTAGTCCACATGTTATTACTATTGTTTAGTCCACATCTAAATTTTCTTTTACATGAATTATTTGGAATTTTTGATTGATTAAAAAAACAAGCATATTGGTACATGTTATGGGTCTTATTGTTTGTGTATTATATATATATATATATATATATATATATATATATATATATATGAACTTATAGATTCTTTAAGAAGATTAATTTAATTATTAAGTGATAGGTATAAATTTTGTTTAAATCGATTGCTTCAATTAATTAATTTCACATATGATATAGTTGTATACTCATATATTGTTGCACAAGTTTTAACTCATTGTCAATACAACTAATCATATTGGCAAAATAGGTACCATAATTAATTGATTTAAATTTTAACATAGGATATATTGGAATGGTAGGATCAGTACCTAAATTGGTATTAGAATGTTTTTAAAAGGACTAAAATAAAATTGTTACATGTCTGAAATGAGAAAAAAAAGTCTTATAAAATGAATTAGAAGATTAAGATTAATAATATAATTAAGAAAAGTCTACAATAATGAATTAGAAGGTTAATATTAAGCTCTCTTTTTCATATATTACTAATAATGTTACAAAATTTAGTATATGGAAAGTGGAAGAAGGATAAATGAAAAAAACCTGTAATCAGCAATAATTGCATATCATGCCTTTCTATAGCCATGTGGCAGAAACAAACAACACCATACATAGGTAGACTACCTACTGCTACAAGAGTTGTCCAACTTAATTATTAAAAACTTGTACTAATTAATTGAATATATACATTGTATCAGTAATTACTATAAGTGGACATCTATGACCAAATATATCAATAGAATAATTAAGCAAAAGTTTCAATTGTCAAAAGGAAGCCCCAGTTATTTTGTTTTTTTTTTAATCTAGTTTAGACATTCTTCATACAAAAGTGTGAAGGATTTGACAACTATGAACCCAAGCTAAGATCAATAGCAGGTTGGACGTTCTCTGAATGAAGAGAAAAGAAGAAATAGTAGTTTGGCTCTGACATAAATTGATGATGCGTTAGGAGTTTAATTAATCATAAGATTTCTTTTTGTAATTTCTTCACAAAGTAGAACCTTTTTTACTGAACTTGGTGGATGTTTAGTAGGTTAAATGGATAGTTTTATTATTTAGTGGGCTTGTTATTTTCTTAAAAAAATTTCAAAGCTCTATAAATGGCTAAGTTCAATACCAACTGATGATACATTAGTAATTTAATCAACTATAAGTATCATAATAGGCCATTCTCCATAAAGTCATGCCTTTTCTTAGAGATGTTTAGTGGGTTTAATGGATAGATATTATTTAACGGGCAAAACAAACTCAAACCACTATAAATTACTTATTATCTCAGAACAAAACCTTTGAGTCACTATCCTTGTTTATAGGTAAGCTTCCAATATTGACACTTCCAAAAACAAGTTGAACCCTCTACCAAATGAATGTGTAGACATAGGTAGTGTGGCCTTCATCAAAGCAATTTGACACCTTGTCCTATTCATTTGAAGGGATAAGGAAATGATGACGCTTCTATAGATGATTTTCTATCTAATAAGTAATTCTTTGAATCATTGTCTCACATTTCAAGATCAACATTTCCATTAAAAATTCTCACCTCCACAGATTGAGAAAGTGTCGTTACATAGGATTCCATTCTTCATCAAAGCAATTGTTAATGCAATCTAGTTAATTGTTGAGCAAGCAAATGTTAAAGATGAATGGATTCTTCAAATGATTACTTTATTCAAATTTTGCTGGTCGGGGAAATGAAACAAGAGGAATTTGATTATTTGCCATGGTTTCTTTATTAATTAATTGATGAAAACTAGTGCTTGTGTGGATTCAACAAGTGATTTTATGTGTTTCATAAGTAGTTCTATTAATTAGTGTACTGTTTTCTAGAATCCTAACATGGATGTGTCTGTATAATGAACCTTGTATGTTTGATAACTAATCTACTTTGGTTTTCCCCTAACTTCTTATTGTTATCTTCCATCTCACCACTGTTCCCGTACCTCTCTTCAGTGGTTTTACATCCCTAATATGTCGACTTCAACATCAACAAAAGAACACTAATCCAAGCTAAGCCATTATGTTAAGAAATGCTTCTTTACCCTTTTCCAACTAAACCCTAGAGTTTTGAATCATCTGTTTTACAAACCCTAGACTACATCACATCAAGATAACTTAGACTTGAACCATCTGTCTTTCAAGTCCTAGACTACATCACTTGTGAACCAGAAAACACAGGCCCATAGCATCAGGCAACAAACATCTTGAGTTATTGTATACAACAAAACAGGAATTGCTGCCGTATTGTCAAATGCTGCTATTCAACTAGTAATCGTACTGTTTAACTGGCACTTTATCTATTAGATACGGCTGATAATAATTGAAATTTGACCAAAATCTTAAATTCCCCCGTAAAAACGAGCGAGTGCTTAAGGGTTTAGTTATGTATCACCTGCCATAATTGACGAATAACCAAGACTAAGATTAACAAAACAGTAGTATCAAAAAAACGAATAGAATTACAACCTGTCTGAGAAGATTATGGGCTATCCGATAGTAGAAACTGAGGGAGATACGATTGTCAACATCAAGCCTCTTGGCGCTCTCCGAGATCTTGATCTCCCCGGCAGAAGGCTTCATCTTGATCTTAGGGTTTCCACCTACTCAGCTCCGCAGCCCAAATCCTCAAACCCGCATCCAAACAGAGATTATATGAAAGGAAACCCACCGATCCAGTTGACGGAAAATGGATCGGAAGGAACGAAATCCTCTTCTAGAAAACAAGATTGAGATCGGCGCGAGTCGTCAATGTGATTTGGTACGTCGCGAGGACGAACGGAGAGGGGCAAAATTGCAATAAAGCATTGAGTTTTGCCACAATGTCATCATTTTTTGTATATTATAAAAAACTTCTATTTAATAAAAAAATAGAAATGTTTTAAATAAATAGATTAAATTAGATTGTAAATATCGTGTAAAATATTTAAGTACGTATCTAAATATAAAAATTATAAAAAATAAATTAAATAAACTTTTGTAAAATAGATCGAGATGAATGAATGAAGTTATTTTAAAAGATAAAAAAATATAAAAATATAGTAAAAGCAATATAGTGCACTTTATGATTAAAAAAATAAAAGTAAAATAGATTATGTATAGGTTTAAAGATGACTAATAAATCTTATAGTTTGTTAAAATAGTTAACTTTATTAAAGCAAAGAAAATGTAAGAGAAAATAAAAATATTAATTAATATAATAAAATTAAATAATTTTAAATTATTAGCAATATAATTTTATATAAAGGTCAATGACCAAAATCTATAGTTATAAGATTTTTAAATATATTTAGATTTTGCTATGAGTATTTTTTTCTGTAGATAAGAAAATTTTTTTATAATACAATCGTAGGTGTAACTCAAATCTTAGATCCTTAATTATCCATTGAAAAACTTAATCATTCCACCATTAGCTAGAGATACTATGAGTACTTTGTATATGTGATTGTGGTGTATGTTGAATTATAATTTTTTTACTATTTATTATTTTCTATAAATATTGTTTTTAGAGGTTATGGCCTAGAAAAATTAAATTATCTTATATTAAATATGAGTGAATAATTATAACATTTAGATTGTTTTATATTATATCTAGCAAATCAAAAAATATTTAACAAACTTAGAGTACTTTGGTTTACATCGTTTTCATTTTATGAAAAACACGTATTTTCTAAAAAATAGAAAACGACTTTTTACCATTCTCTATTTTTTTAGAAAACGCTAGTTATTTTTTAAAAAAACAAGAACGAAAAATACAAATCAAATATTATTTTTTAAAAAATGCACGTTCAAAAAATAAAAACAATATAATTTTTTGAACGATACAAACTAAACGCACCCTTAATTTTTATATATTTGACTGTCGCCAATATCATAATAATATATAATTGGATTACCTTATATTAAATACGAGTGAACAAATTGTTGTGTTTACCTTACATTAGAAATTGCTGTTAGTAACTTGTGCTTTCTTTCTCTCAGATTTGAGGAATAAGAAAATATACTTTTGGCAAAAAGAAAATTCATCAAAAACCAAAGGCATCGTTACTCGTTAGTATTGAATTAAACCAAAACATGAGCCAGATGATTTAGACCATCACATGAAAAATTGAAATAAGAAGCTTAAGAAATGCATCATTCTACGTAATCAACATAACCTCAACCAACAAACTCAAACTATTAATTTAAAACATTCTGGAACAGGAAAAATTACCATCAAGCAAAAGCATGATTTACAAAACAATGTCTCATGCTTCACGTTTAGTCTAGTCCAAAAAGATACACAAACTTCAGTCTCTATGGAGCCACAACTAACTAGACCTTTAAACAGATTAAAGAGGCAGCTTTCTGCCATGGATGGAGCAATTTCAGATGGTTCTCTAGGGGAGATGAAAAAACACAATTATTCTCTTTAATTTACCGACAACATATGCTTTCTTGAACCATCTCCTTTGTTGGCGAAATTAGGTTAAGCTCAAAGTTGTTCTAAGAGGATTGAAGAGAACTGAACAACACCTGAAGTTTCTCCCAATTAAAGTTTTCCCAGTTGATTAACTCTGCGCTTGGTGAAATGGCGGCATACACTCCAATTCCAAGAACAAGAATGAAAACACTACCCTTCACGCAGCCAAATTTACGTGTTAACTTCCCCAAAAGAGTCTTGCAGTACTTATCTGCTTCTTTGATGGATGTTACTTTGTTGGGATCCGTGTTTCTCGACAAGGCGTCTTCATTCTTTAACAGGAAAATAAGGAGAAAAACCTCTTAGCAACTAAATGTGTAAAAATGCTGTGTAACTAAACCTGAGCAGATTCAGATATAAGCCCACAGATAACAATAGATGTCAAGAATGGAAATCTAAGAACCATGAGCTTCTAACAACTAAAAATGCAGACCAACAAAAAATATATTAGATTGTAGTTGCTTACTTTAGCCCTTAAATGCTTAAGTGTCACTTTAAGAGTGTCTGGAGAAATTTTGCCGGAGTACTTTCTCCATTCAGTGGAGAGTTTCCGAAGAACAACAATTGTTTCATCAATCTTCTCTAGATAAAGTTTTTCCTACATAATAAAACAGTTAAAGCAGTCAGAAGGTTTATCAAGATAAGAAAAGCTATGAAGATAGAACATTTGAATAAGAACTCACCCACTGTTTGTAGCACTCCGCATTCTGAGTCAAACACCAGATGAATAAATCTGAAGCTTCCTTTGTTAGCTCAGGATTATCTGTATTTAGGTTTCATGTTAAAGTACAGCCATACTATGAAACATCATCCTAGAACATAACAATGCAACATTTAAATTATACTTTCTTGAATCGCTTGGATAGCAAAAGGTAAAAGTTGTTGTGATGCTTGCTTTGTGGTTTTTGAACCAGCAGACCCAGCAAGAGCCAGCTCTTTTAGGGTAGGATACATCACCTCGAATCTTTCAGTGGCCTGCAGCAACAAATGTTAGGAACTCATCATAAAATTCTGTGCTAGATGGAGATATTTTTCATGGAAATAAACCAACCTTGACCCGAGCTGTAGAAGCAGGAAATGTCACCCTCATGAGCAAATCAAGTGCAGCAGGTGGAACTATGCGCTCCCCCTTCCTAACAGCGCCATTTGACAGAATAGTTCGAGCTTTTGGTCCTGAGAGAATCCTGCATTCAAACCAAAAAAGTATCTTAATACTCAGAGCAATAAAAATGGAAGGATATGGGTATCATCATTGCCTAAAGGCAGACCTTTCAATCAATTGCAGCACCAAGTCCCTAGACTGTGGGTTCACATTTGATTTTCCACAAACCACAGAAAATAGGTAATGTGACCAGACATACATGCCGACAACTAGATCTCCTTGAGAAGCCTATCAAAAGATGACATCATCTCAGCTTAAAAGAAGTGGTCATAGTGAACCACTTAGATTAAGAAGCAATCCTGGAGGGTAACAACTTACCTGTGCAGTGACCCAGACAATAACCGGCAGTTTTTCTTGTCCTTGATATTTTTGATCATCTCTTAGTTTGGGCAAAAGGCTTATAAGTATGTCAGGCTTCCGTCTCAAGGTCATTGCTAGCACGACAAATATTGCAGCCTGCAGGTTTCATTTTATATTTGCATCATATGACAATAGAAATACATAATATGATGGCAATAACAAGAATTCAGTGGAACTAACAATGGCACCAGTCCAGATAAAAGTACAATTTGATTGACAAAATATAGCTTACAAAATTCAAAATAGTTCTCCAATATAAAACATTGTGAACAAAAATTCAGGAAAATGAACTACAACTGACAATCAAAACTTCCCAGGAAGGCTATATTGTTTTACTTTTATCTCATGACTAAACAAAAACTTCCATACCTTTCTGTTAAAAAGCTAGTGCATAAAGGATACAGAATCCTGATTTTGCATACAGTTTGTCGATTAAGACTATCGAAATTCAAAGAAAAACTGCACATATATCCTTACAGACAAACTATGTTTGCATATTTACCATCTCAAAATTTAATTTTGCAAATATACCATTTGTAAAACATAAATCATGCAAATATGTCATCCTTCATTCATGAAATAGTATTTATACAATTTAAATTGAGAATTTTCTCCTTTAATTTTTAAATATATATGAAATGGCATTGAATTTGATCAATTATCAGTATTCTAATTAATTTTCTTTAATATAGTTAATATTTGTGGTGACATTTGAAAATTTAGGAATGACATGTTGATACAGAAAACAATGATTAAAATAAAATAAAATAAAAAATGAAATAGGGAGAGGAGAAAATGAAATTAAACAATAGTTAAAATTATAATGACATTTAGGTATGTAATATTAACTGAACATCATTAACACAAGTTAAATTCAAGAAAATGGTATTTATGAGAGATGATATTTTTGAAGGATATATATGCAACTTTAATTTAGTAAAGAAATGCAATTTAATTGTTTGAAAGGGTAAATAGGTATTTGGAAACAGTATTGTTTAAGACTGGAAGAGACTGCAAGAGGAAAAACACACATCGAAAAGCATAATTAGTGAAGATACAGGCTCAGAAATTCATGCAAAATCTTGGCTAAAATGACCCTTGATTCTATTTTCAAAAAAATATGAGGCTATATTGTTAAGCTACGTTGCCTAAGTTAATGTAACTAGTGAAGTACACTATCAAATCACTGAAAATAATCATTCATAAAAAAATTTAAAAAATAGCATTTAGACTACTTTATTATCCAAACCAAAATACTCCATATCTCTCTAACATTTATATACAAGCATTATCAATAATAATGTGACTCTTCTGCTTGTCATTTTATTTCCACCTACAAGTGGACCAAGCTCACAATTTTGCTTCGCATCCAAGAGGTACACGCCAAGATTTTGATCATAATACTCAATATCGTGACAAGCTTTACTACCTACTTACCCCTTGGCTCTCATATAGAAAATTGGTGCTCTGGCTGAGAGGTCCAATAGAAAATTGATTCAGATAATAGTCACATTTAAAAACTCATTTACTAAGACTGGCAATTCATTTTGGAGGGTAAATGGGTAAAATAATCATGGATCATCTATTTTGTGGATAATCACATTCATCCATAGTTCTACCAGCACATGTATGACAAAGTGGAGAAGACATGGAAAAATATAGCTGAATGTTACCAGAGCCTTTGGTGCAGTTGGCTGAACAGATTTTTTTAAGCCCTTAACTGCAGGTAGCTGACTCGCCAAGTCAGAAAGGATGCCATCGAGACACCATAAAACGAAGTCAGACAAAGCTTCAGGGGATTTTAGTGCAAGCCAATCAACTGAAGTCTTGTAAACAGAATCAGGTATATGGCTTAAAGGAACCTGTACAAAAGTAATGGAATTAAATTAGATGTTTACCTTTCTATGTGAGAAACTATATATTACAGCTGCAAAATATCATGAATGAGTACTAATGCTTGAAGAGACGATTTAAAAAATCTCAGGTAAAAAAAAATATCTTAGCCAAAAGTGACCTTAATGTACCAACACCATAAGAAAAAAAAAAACTAAACAAGAAAACAATCTACTAAATATGTTGTGTGATTGATGAAGATGGAGATGGAATTTACACTGAGACTATGCCATCTTTAACAAAAGAATAGAGAAAAAGGAAGATGAGCCAGTAATGAAACAGAAAGGAGATCAAACAGGGTTACAAAGACAGAATAAGGACTACTAGTGACTGATAACAGTTCCCTCTTTAGATCATATAATAATGTGGGGAATACCATATGCTTTCATGAGGCTTTCAACCACATTCATTATCTTTAAACAAAACAAAAAAAATGCAGCACAATGGCCATAAGACTTAGTAGTTGTTCAACCATGTACATGTAAACATTTTTGTGCCACATCCTTTCAGATTGATAGAGTTAGTTTTCCCATTGGACCGTGTTGTAACAATGTTAATCAAATTGGACCTAATTCTAGGCTTGATGAAAGAATTGTATGAAAATTCTATCAATAAATGAGGCTGAAGTGACCATCATGATGTCGAGCCACTTAGGTCTATGGCTCACATATCTCCTGCAAAATTATCTTTCAATCTAAGTTGTACTAGAGATTTGATTGGACAATAATTTGTTGGAAATGAATAAGCTGGAAAGAAAAGATCCAATTTACCCAAGATATCATAAGTCAAATTTATGGTTTTACAACCACCTCAAGGACAACTTGGTTAAGTTTTCGTCCAACTTGACCTTAGACAAACTCCAAGAGATAAGAACTGAATAGTTAAGTTGCCACAAATAAGTCCTCATGTGAATGACAATGGGAGCACTAGGCCAATAACCATGGAAATAGAAAGGGGAAATCAGTGAGAAAAATATCTCAAATTCTAATGCTAATGATTTGAATTTGTAACCAACAACCAATTCTCCAAAAGATGAAACTGATATAAAAGGAATCAATTTACATATTTTGGTCAAACGAGTTAGAATGATGTTTTGAGATTCAACCAGTTGGTGTTGACCTTTGACAGATACATCAAATCTTACTACCAGATATACTTTCTGCACCTTGATCTACATTCATAACAAGCTTGAGAACAGAAAATAGGAGCCTACCAACTCATTAGAGGTAGTGATAGAAAACACGCTAGGCTTTTTGCAGTTTGAACAAAAGACCGATCAAAACATAAAATGAGGAGAGAAGAGATCTTCTCTCCAGGCCAACTTATCCATGTCTACAAAAGCAGAACATATCGGAAGGTCAAAGTTGATAAGTTAGACATTTGGCATTTACATAAACATACACAAATTGGTTCCTGACAAAAAGTCTTCTCCTTTAAATACCTAGGTATCCTACTTGTGAGAGGCTCGTATTAAAAAAAAATGAATTTTATGGGGAAAAAAGCTCCAAAAGTCTTAAGATAAAAATTGGTAGAGAAATTCTCAAGATTTTTAGGGTATTAGTTGGATATGATGATTGTTCGGAATCAGCCCCTTACAAATTAGGGTAAGGATGAGTATAATAGACCCTTGACCCCGCATTGGCGACAGCTTCATGCACCAGGCTACCCTTTTTTTTATCGTTGATATGATGATTGTACGCATAGATCCCCATAGATAAATACATACACTACCTACCCTGATGATAGATATGGACCAACTTAGGAGAGATTTGCCATGAAGCAAGTAAAACTGTAACAAGAGCACAAAAAGTAACGGGGCTTTAAAGTTCCATCTCAAGAATTGAAAAGTCAGTCAATCAGAGTTTTTTTTTAAAGCAACAAGACAGTGCAGAACAGGATGAATTCTTGTATGTGAACATCAGCAGAATTTGAGAATGAGGGCCAAACCTAATGGCATTCTCTATTTTTTGATAATGTGTATTTTGCAATGAAGGTCAACCTTTGTACTAAGACATAAGCCATCATCTTCAGGTTTTCTATCGAGAAAAGGTAACCAGAGCACCAAACACATGTTTTATATGGAATGATAGGATATAATGAAAAAGGAAATTAACATGAGGCAGAACAAACTTACATCGACGATCTTCTCAAGAGGTGATTCCTTGAAGATCTTAAACCAAGGAAATTGCGATACACTCACAGAAGTAAACGAACGTGCGAAGAAATCTGCAAATCTCATCAGTTGAATATCCTGCTGTGATTCATAAGTTACCTGAAAAGATAGAGAAGGTCAAAGGGGAAAAAAAAACTCCTCCTCTCTAACACTGATAAAAGAAGATTCGACCTTTAGACAGATTGTTTTGAAATTATAGATGAGTAAAAATTGTTAAAACACCGAAATTTGCACGGATCTAGTCCTCACAGAAATCTCGGCAAGAAACGAAGCTAGATCGGTGTCATCGATCTTGGCGGCAGCCTCAGCGACCGTGACCTTAGGCTTCTTAACCTTCTTTGGCTTCTCCTTCTTCGGCGCCTGTGTTCCGTTCTCCGGGGCTCTGGCCGCACCGTCTTCATCGTCATCCTCGTCAGAGGAGGCCGGCGCAGGTCTCGATCTGGCAGCATCTCCGGCCTCGGCTTCAGCTGCGGCGGCCGCGGCGGCTTCGATGGCACGACGTCGCTCGCGGGCCTTCTGCTCGACGGAGTCAAAGACATGCGAGCGATCGGGGAGGCCGTTGGCATGGCGGGGGCGTTCGGGTTCGGCCTGGGCCTGTGGCTTGCGCTGGCGCTTGGAATAGGTGACTTTCTGCCAGCCGTGGCTGGGGGCGGAGGCGGTGGCGGCGCCGCCGTCAAGGAGGAGAGAGGAATCGAGGGTGTCTTCCATGGGCAGAGGAGGAGGAGGAGGCGGAGCGGCAACCGGAAAATGGGCGATGAATTGAGGGCAGTAGATTATATATAGCAAGTGGGGCCCTCCGCTTCCTCTTCGACCGGGCCGTCCTAATTGGAGGTGGACGCCGTAGACGGTGTGTGAGTGAAATGGACAAATATTTTAATTATTACTTCCATGTAAAAGAAATTGGATTATTCTTTTACGATTTTAAATATATTTTAGTTATCTATTAAATTTTAAATATATTTTACTTATCCTTATTTCATTTTTTATAAGAAATATAATTATATCTTGATCGGTTTTGAATAATATGGAAGACGATTCATAATTTGTTCCACGAGTTAAATTATGGATGATTATTAAACATTAGTATAAATAGTTAAGATATGAAAAAGAGCATTCAAATATATTAAATTTAGACCCGATCGAATTTGAATAATAAATAATAAAAGATGGTGTAATGAAATATAATTAGTTGTTATGAAAGTGATAAATTATGAAGGTGTTGATTTGTAATAATGGTGGCTAACTCTGGTAAGTATGAATTTTAATTTAATTAATAAATATATATTTTAGTTTATTTAATTATTTTTAAAGTATTAATCTATATATCACATATGATAATTATAAATTTATTTTATATTTAACTTTAAGAAGTAAATGAAGGCAGGTGTTAAATTCTTCTTGATTAGGATATTATACAGATTTAAATATTTCTAAAAATGATTTTTTAAATTTAACCCATCTATGACCCAACAACTATTAGTATATTTAATGCTTTATTTTGTGAATTTGAAGATTAAGTTGTGGTAATAATTTTGTAAGGTGCCAAATTAATTTATGAATTATTCGCACTGTCAAAATTATAAATTAAACTTCAAGGGTAATGTGAAACTTAGTGTTAAAAATATAATATCTTTTATAATTATTATGAGCTAGGGAAAGCCTTATTAGCTATAAAAGTTAAAGATATCAATAAATTTGATTAAAAGTGAATAATGTGATAAGTATTTATTTTTTTAAAAAAAAATCTATTTTATTTTCTCACAAAAAAAAAAAGAAATCAGGAGTCAACTTTGATGAATAGTTCTGTTATATTGGTAAAAAAAACACTCCCGTATTTCATTTTACACAATTGCGTTAAAAAAATTGTGTTTGTGCTTGTCTAGGAAATTTTCCATTAGCATTTTTATTTTCTAAAAACTAAAATACATAAATATCTAAAATTAATTTGTTTAACATGATTAAATTTATTAATGATCAATAGTTTAAAAACTTAGTATGACAATAGTGACTACTGCAACGGGCTTCCCTATGAAAAAAATTATTTTAATTTAATATTATACTTGTCTTACTTAAAAAAAACTAAAAAAAGTATATTTTTTAACATTCGGCCTAAAATATTTATAGAAATTTTTTTGATCATAGTGTTGTCAATTCTAAGATATGGGACTAAAAACAACTATATTTTTTTATATAAAACAATCAGAGAAAATTAATGATGAGAAAAATTCATAATAATACGCTGTAGCTGAGTCTCGAACTCTAGATCACTTATTGTTTCGCTTGTGGAATTACTAATAAACCTTGGAATTATTTTTAGTATACATAGAAAAAAGGATATTAACATAAATACATTTTAAGATTTACTAAAGTTAGTTAGTAAAAGGGGAAGATTTTTAATAAAATAATAAGATAAGAATACAAATTTAAGACGAGGAATAATCATTTTCATTTTAAAATTAAGTAATTGACAAAGTCGGCATCTTTTAAAAGTGAATTACTAAATGGGACATCCTATATTCCTTAAAAATTAACCTCAAAATTTATTGAAGTAATTATCCATGTAAATACATTAACATGTGTATGTAGGTCATTTTTATTTTTAAATGATAAGTACAAAAGGTATGTACTTATACTTATCATTTATTTATTTGACTATTATTTATGAAAAATATTTTTTATAAAATAAAAGACAATATAACGGTTAGAATAATAAATTGGGCATACCAGGTCAAGTATTTATACGGGCATGCCTATTTGAGCAATAATAATATTAAAATTACTTTTTACATACAAATTTCCCATCAACTAAACACATATGAGTTAGACCGCCTAACATCACAAGTAATTTGAACTTGTCATAAGTAAAATTCGAACCTTATTGCCTAGGAAGTCTGTCTCATCCTTTATCATCGCACCAAAATCCCGTAGACAAGAAGAGAACAATACTCATGGCCTTTGAGGTTATCAAAAATTCGATCACAAGTATTCAATAACCCAAAAAAGCTAAAAATTAAGAAAGAAAAACATGAATAAATTTTCCAGACACATTAAGAGTATAACGATGTCTATTTGGTACAAATGCAAATCTTTTAAAGTCATCAAACAATTCACATTGAGAGGGGAAGGAGACTCTGAATAAAACAACTCGGCTACACTAGGAGGAGGAACGGGACTCTCAAGATCACCAAATAAGTCATCAAACAAATCACCATCTTCATAACATCTTTCACTTCAAACACAATGACACAATTCACATTGATTATAACAAAAAAAAAACAGAGATTTCTGATAAAAGTGCATATAACTAGTTCATCCAACAAAGTTCATACTTTTAATCAGAACACATACTTTTCTAAAGTCTAAACTGAGACTAGAAACAATCGAAATTGAACTCCACACCGTGTGAAAAACGCGTTTGGACTCGAGCTCGAATTATAACTTGTAGAAATAGAGGAACAATCGGTAAGTAAAAGCTTCCGAGTTTCTCATGGAATAGAACCTTCATCATCGATCTGTATCTCCAGCAGAAAGATCAACTAAATCAGTTCAATTAAAGGGGGAAAAAATTGCTTTTTGTTGTGTTGGAGAATGAGGGATGAATAGAACGAACCTTAATCATCGACTTTGTAGGTTTCAGGAGTTATCTCAGACAACCATAAACCTGGGAAACCATACTGCAGATACAATTTGAGCGTAAGAAAATGCACATATAAAAAAAATCGCAAGAAAAATAAAAAAGGGAATCGAAATCTGAAAAAAAAAAGGAGGGGTTTTTTTTTTTCCTGATAGAGATCTTACATCAAGCTGCCGCTGCACGATCTTAGACCTCTTCTTTGGCCTCCGAGGGGGCTTCGTCCCCTTAAACACCAAGAAGTCCTGTTCGATCTCCTCACGGGACAGTACGATCGAAAATTTCTCCATCTCCGCTGCATCTGATCTCCCCCTCGCGGCATCCCCCGGAGGGAAGCTCTTATCGGCCAGCAAAGGGGCAGAAGACCCGGGCGCCGTGGTAGGGCAACCATCCTCTGCCGGAGCGTTACACGCGGCCCTCCGCTTCCTAAGATTCCAAGGCCTTTCCGCATCGGGAACCGAGGAGGACAAGGTTCTCTCCGCTCCCTCATTTGCTTTCCCCTTCGTCGACGCGGGCGAGGTCTTCTCCAGATGGGATGGTGGTGGGCACCTACCCGTCGTTCGGCCTATCCGATCGAATGAGAGGGTCAAGGTTGCTCCGGTGTCTTCGCGACCGGCGAAGGGGACGTTGGTGCAGCGCAGATGGCGCTGGTTGCCCCAGCTACGAGTGGGGAAAATAAAGTTATGCAGCTTCCGAGACGGCGGCGGAGGGGAAACACCGGAGGGCACCGGAGGACGAGTATCCGACCCTATGGAAGGGAGGTAGCCCTCTGCGTGGGGAATGATCGCCATGGAAATCGGCGATCCAAAGCGGCGGCTTTCAGGGTTAAGGAAAGGGAGGGGAGGCAGAAAAAGGGAGAAAAGGATTTCTAACGTTCGCGTAGTCTCTCTCTCTCTCTCTCTCTCTTCGCTCGCGGGGTTTATAAATATTAAAAAATAGCAACGAAAATTAAAATTTTATTTGATATAAATGGATAATTGTCCATCTGGCCCTTATCATATTCATATTTACGATATGAGATTGAGGATTTTCATGATAAAAAAATGAACTTTTTAGAATAATGGTCATGACAAATTTTTTTTTAAAAAAAAGTCCTTAATTATTATTTTTTTTAAAAAAATATTAAAATAATACACACTTTTTTTTATACCCGAGATACTCCTTTTACTTGATTGATCCAACTCAAGGAATTTGAACCATTCGACTTGACATATTGACCACAAAAGTCTATATTCTTGATTAGGTCATTTTTAGCGTGCTCTTTTAATTCATTTCAGTTCAATTCGTCTTTCTTTGCAATTATCTCCATTTTATCTTCATCTTTTTCATTGTTGTTTAGTGAAAACTTCTTCGAAGGTGTGCTTTAGGGTTTGAAATTTTGTTTCAGTAGGCAAAGTCAATATAACAATTTTAAGGTTTTACTAGCTCTAAAGCTTGTACATAATTAAAGCTCCTATTTCAAATTAATCAAAGTAAATCAATCAATTAGGATAGTTCATTTTTATTTTGACTATTAGATTTATAAATATTGATCATACTAAAATGTTAGAAGATAAATTTTATAAGACTAATTCATATATGACTCTTGTATTTTTAAATACTTAGGTTAACTTGTAATTTGTAATTTATACACAGATATGCATAATTCTTTATGGATATCTTAAATTATTTTCCACGAGTGGGTTTGGTGAGCTAGAGATGAGGTGCCTATTTTTCTCCTGCTCAAAATAATCACCAATATCACTAGACAACAAACATTAGATTATAATTATATAAAATTGAAAGACCTATTTAATGTAATATGAATATTCTTCCGTCCCAATTAAGATCTTTAAGACTTTCCTTTGTGTTTACCTTTCGAGCACTTGGAAGGCAATGAACATATTACAAAATTGCACAAGTAAACACTTATTTTATATTTATTTTTCATGGTAAACATAATAATTATAGGCCGAAAAGAAAGCATAAATTGATCCAACTTCCTTGAATTAATTTTAATTGCGGCCACAATTCAACTGTCATTTATTAATAAATTGACATTAAATAATTTGGTGAAATTGAAAAAAAAAATGGACAATTCTCATCAACTAGATGAATTTTCTTAGATATTTTAAAATTTTATCGTGCAAAATTTGGTCCCAAAAATAAATCTTTATTTATAAATTATTACTATCTTATTTTAAAAAATATGTAATTTTTATTTTGGTATTTATAAATGAAGAACAATTCTCAAATAAATCGTACAGAATTGATAACCTTGTTCAGTTGTCATGGTCGAAACTGCTATATTCGCCAGCCCGAATCTATACCCAGACAGCCACGTAATCATTTTCAGCAAGGGGCCCATTCGAAAGGGTATCCTACCTTCCATGCACCCACGCACATTTTCCGATACGTTAATGAGAAAAAAAAAATAGCAAATACAATAAATAACACATTACAATAAACCATAAATACAATAAAAAGAATATATATATATATATATATATATATATATATATATATATATTTCTAATATTAATATTATTCCCTCACTATAAGAAACCCTCTCGACCGGTCTCTGCTCTTCTTTGTTCTTCCATGCCTCCTCTCATAACCTCGCCCTCACGCCAACCCTCGTCATCGAGCCAGCCCCTTCCTCCCTCGCCTTCGGTTTTGAAATCTGCGGCCGACCGCTCCGCGTCCGTCGCCTCCGGCATGGTCATCTCGCCGGAGTCTCCCTCCAGGCTCCCGAATCCCAGCCAGGAAACGGCGGCAGCCGCTGAATCGCCGCTTTCTCGCCGAGGGACACAGGGGAGCCTCCTGCGGGATCTGTCCTTCCAGATCTTCAAGGCGTGGGGCAGCCATCGGTTGGTTCACAGCATGGGAAAGGAAGACGCCGTCGCCGCCGGCGAATGGAGATCGTCGGCTCCGTCGGAGTCTGCGTGCCCGCGGATCCGTTTCCCGGATAGCGGCCGCGGCGATGGAGATGACTCTGGGGTCGAGGATGTCAGGGAGCGCTTGCTGGTTCACCTCCGCGAGGCGGCGGACCGGATGAAGTTGGTGCTGCCCAAGGACTGCGGCGAGGCTGAGCCGGCTCCGGTACCGGAGTCTGCGCCCGATCTTAAGGCTTTCGACGGCTACAAGGCGCTACCCTGGAACCTGAGGACGCGGCGCGGAGAATCTAGGGAGATCGAGCGGTGCCGGAGCGGTTCGCCGGCGCCGACACCACCGGCGGTAGAGAAGAGGACGGTCCGGCTCAGGTCGAAGGACTCTAAGAGAAAGGAGCGACCTAGGTTCTCGATCTCGCTCACGAAGGAGGAGATCGACGAGGACATCTACGCCGTGACCGGGTGCAGGGCTCGTCGCCGGCCAAGGAAGCGGCCGAGGGTCATCCAAAAGCAGCTAGAGGTGAGATTCTTCGTCCCGCTTTCCCTTCCCTTTCCTTCCTCCGTCGACGTTTCGTTCGCCCTTGTGATCCAGAAAATCCCCATTTCCGCTTCATTTTTTCTACGATTTTTCCACTCCTCTCCGATTCCAACACGCCGTTCCTTTTTCTTTCAGAATGATCCCTTTCACTTTAAACATGATTAATCCCTCTTGACGCGACTCTTACGCAGGCGCTATTCCCCGGCTCGTGGCTTACGGAGATCACCGCCGATACCTACAAGGTACCAGAATAGCGGTAATCGTACCGCGAGGGACGCGACGCATCTAACTCCGCATCGTCCAGCCATGGGTGATGGGTTTCTCCTGCAGAAGGCAACAGCAGTAAGCAGAAGAAATCATCCTTTAGTTCGACCTCGATACTTGAACATCGTAGAACACCCTCATTGCGTCAAAAATTCGTCCTGTAATCGCCCTGTTTTAAGAGTCCAATTTTCGCTCAGTTCCAAAAGAGATCGATCGATCGATCCATGAACAATTGATGAGCCTTGTTTCAATCAAAGCGCCAGCCACACTCTCTGCTTCCAGACAAAAACGCCGACTCGATTGCAGTTCGTTTCACCGGCGGCAGGGGTGGAGCGACGGTCGCGGCGGCGCCGTGCGGTGTGATGCGTTCCGCTTCAGCCAGGGCCGTCGGCTCAGGGTCGGTCAACGCTGCGCTCCTTCACGACACTTGGAAGTCGTCGTCGTCGCTGCCGCCGTCGTGGTCACCTCCCAACGCGTGGATGTTTGTTTTCCTCGCGTCAATGTTGCGACGGAGGGAGAGTGTTAGTGCTAATTGTGGATTAACCAGTAATTACTAGGCTTCCATCAATTAATCCATATTTATTTTCTTAATCTGCAAACACCGAAGCCGCAAGTGTACCAGGCTGGGCAGAGTTTAATAATTGCGCATATAATCGTGCTTTATTTGAGTAATCTATCGGCGTGCTGCCAAATCAATTAAGATTGGGTTGTTTCGGAGCTGATTACATGGATTAAAATACTTGGCTTAGTGCTAATCGATGGTCTAATGTGCAGATGAGGAGAATGAGTTGGGTTCGTTAGAGGCGACTCGACACGTTAATCCCTTCTTTTTCCCAATCATGTGGGGCATGATTGGTTTAATATCAAATCAGAAGGGGATATTTTACTTGATATTGCAGCAGTATTAAGGGAGACATTTTAAATATTTAATTATAATAATTTGATATAATTTTGCAATTTATTATAAAATTAATAACATTTATTACAAGAAACAAACTCCAAGAGAATTTTAGCATAATAATTCAAAGGATATATATAACAACTATAAATTTTTTACTAAAGATACTACGTTTCAGTTGCAAGTCATTGTTATCAAATTATTCGATAACTATTCTTAGTAAAATAAGTATTCTAAGTAACTAAACAAAAGTGTCAATGTAATGAAATAGAAGAGATAAGTACAAGCGATAAGCGTAGTAGGAAGTCAAGGAGGACAATAATAAAAGAGACTAATATACACAACAATCTTCTAAAACAGTTAAGAGTAGTGGGGTTAAAGTCAGACTATCTATGGCTAAACCTAACTCAGTATCACCTATAAAAAAATTAGGTCATGTCGCGTTAGGCTAGCCCTAGACTCGGACTGTTGTTGGGCTGGACGACAAAGACTTTTATTTTATAGTTTATTATTAATTTTTATTATTTTTAACTTATGTAGGCTAATGTTCTATATTTATTATAGTGAAAGATGATTACATCTCACTTTAAATACCTCCCATAGTTTATTTTCAATTATGTGAAGGAGATAAATCATAAAGTCAATTATAACCGACTGTTAAATTGATTAGGGTTGTTAATGCCCTAGGTTCATGTTCGTTGAGATGGTGTGATGTCAAATGTTATATCTAACATGTGGCAAAAGGCGATTCGCTCTCCCTCAGTGTCCCAACAATCCGTCCCTAGGTCAACACGGAGGAGGTAAATCACGGGTGATTACTAGCCATTAGTGCAAATGACCAAGATATGGGGGAGGTTATGCTCGGTCACGCCGAATTTCGATCCCAAAACCTCATATAGCAACACCCAAGTGTTATATCTAACATGATCTATGATGTCCTAGTGGCGGTGACAAATATTACCTTTTGACACCCTTGCATGGAAGACAAAATCAAAGGGATACCGAATGCAACATGTAGATTTGTTAAAGTAAAATGGAGCAAGCACAGAAAGTAAAAAATGAAGACAAGAGTATACTATAGAAAAGAGTCAATCAATGTTATGCATTCACATAAGTAAACATAGTTTAGTTTGGTTGTGATTTTATAACAAATCATAAAAATTCTATCTAATCCATATATATAATCACTTGACATTGGCACATTTTTTTATTTTTATTCGACATCCACTCAAATTTTTTTAACCCACTTTTACCTTGGGTGAAGGTGTAGACCACTCTTATACTTTACCAATTTAACTCTTTTAAGGTACATGAGTAGATAAATTAGACATGTACGATGGGTCAAATTGCATGTGACTTAACTCAAATGTATATAATAATATCCTACGTAGCACAACACCAGAGTGAATTATTATAATTCAGATATTCTTAAAATTAATTAATTTTACAGGTGATCATTCCATAAAATTTTTTCATTCACCGCTACTCAGATAAATTAAAAAATACTCAATATTTTTAGATTTATCATCTATGTGAGAAAAAATTCTAAAATGTGCCACTGTGATTCAAATTCTAAATGTATGGTTAACCACTTCGAAGTAAATTTGTTAATTTTTTTTTTTTTTGGATAATCCAAATATCTAATTTTTCAAACTAACTTACTAATTCTAGAAATGATTGATCCGATCTTATAAAAATTTTTCATCCACCACTATAGATAAATTGATAAACACGAGCCCATCCCAGTCGTTAATGTTTTTAGAACTGACAAATGTAGTTGAGATTCAACCCGTATAAAAGCAAGTCTTTGTCTGTTCGATTCACAACTGAATCGTGCTGGGCATGATTTGAGATTGAGCCCGACATGGCCCAATGGGCTGCACTAGTGTGATTTCGTAACAAAATACTTAAAAAGTAATTTAAAAAATCAAAATAATTAAATCTCAAACGAAAGAAATATATTAAAATTAACTTTTAAGTATGTATAAATTGTACTTTAAATATTTATCTTTTGCCCAGAAATCTGTTCATAAAAACAAACAGCTCTCTGTTGCATGTTGGAATGCTGATCCACCAACTTAAATGCAGGCCAGAAGACACAGCTAGGAAGAGACAACCTCACTGCCCTACTGAGTCTGAGAACAGCAAGTTGATGCAGACCATGCAGCAACCACGAAGAGGGAGTCTTTCATGATTAGGGTTTAGGGTTTGGCCTTTTTAAGCATATTATTGCCACTCACTGTCTTACAAAATGCCAGAATTCTTCTAAAGAATCGCCTGATAAACATACACACTGACAGTAATTTACTAATTTTACAATGACAGTAATTTTATGGATCGATAGGCAGATCTCTAAATACACTGGCTCAAACAAAATATATTACACTAAAACTACACTTGGAATACTGGAAATCACAAGCATATAACAACTGAGATCATTATCATATCTTAGCTAGCTAATTTGTCTAATGAGTCGACAATGTGCCTCATTGATGGTCTGTTTTCAGGATTGAACTGAACGCAAGCTAATGCAACCTTGAGGGCTGTGGTAATGTCGTCTTCTCTTTCGGGTTCTTGCGCCAAGTAAGGGTCTATCACATTCAACAGGCTCTTCTTCTCTTCGATCGAAATCTGAACCCAGCGTACTAAATCCATGTCGGAGGTGTCCATTACAGCGGAAGGCGATCTTCCAGAGATCAATTCTAGTAGGATCACTCCATACGAATACACGTCCCACTTCTGGGATGGCCTGAGAGATTTCAGGGCTTCAGGAGCTTGATAGAACAATGTGTTGCTCCAGATAGGACTGAATGAAATGCTAGACAGCGGGCTTTGCTGCTTCTCGTTCGCCTTTCCAACCGAGTAGATAGATGTTGCTCCGATTTCCATGTTGGCTAGGTGGCCCAGCCCGAAGTCTGATATGTATGGTTCCATGTCTGAACCAAGGAGGATGTTGCTGGGTTTAAGGTCCCCATGGACATACTTCTTGGGGCTGAACTCATGCAAGAAAGCCAAACCCTTTGCCACTCCCTTCATGATCTTAACTCTAATGCTCCATGGTAGCGGTGAAAAGTTCGCATCTGAAGGATTTCCTGTAAACATATGCATTGCGGATACGACCATTAATGAGACTAACAGCATGTTAAGTAGATAATTCAAACAATTTTGCTTGTATTCTATATAAGACTGTCTTTCTCAATTCCTCAATATTTTTGTCAAAATGATCTTAAATATTTAAAACTCTCAGTTACAACCAACCATTCGAGAGTATACAATACAAATATTTCATGACATTTAAACCAATTTAAAATTAACACTTCAAAGTACTTAATGAAAGATGAAGATAACTAATGTTTGATTTATGTATGAATGAGTAATTGCCGCTTTGATAAATAACCAAGAGTGAGTATTATTCATAACTACTACTGAATCATGCAAGATTGTATCATTGAGACATACCATGAATTGCATTGGAGAGGTTGCCGCTTGAAATAAAATCATATATCAGAAGCTTCTCATCAGCCGACCAGTAGTAAGCTCTTAGCTGAACAATGTTAGGATGCTTCACTTTGCCAATTGCTTCTACCTCAGTTTGGAAATCTTTGAACCTCTGTGATCCACCTTCGCCTAACCTTCTCACCGCCATCGTGATCCCATCGTCCAATGCCACCTTGTAAACTATTCCAATCCCGCTCTTCCCCATCACAAAAGCAGATCCCTTTAAGAGATCATCCAAGTCGAAATGCACTTGCTTATCTAGTGGTATGAGATCAAATTGCTTGACATTCTCTGCCAAAACCTCTGATCTATCTTTGCCACAGCAATAGCACATTTTGCTATCCTTCGAATCACTGCTAGAGTTCTCAGTTTTTAACTCACTCTTCGAAGAAACTGCCCTCCTGTAGCAGTGGAAGAACAGCATTGCCATAAGGCCAATTGCGAGTACATCGCCGATAACTATAGCGGTCACAGATCGTTTACTGAGACTATTTGTACTCTTTCTACCATCTAAAGAAGATACCGGTGATTGATCACTTGGCAAATAAGGAAATTGGGATTGGCTGGTGGCTGAAGCAGGACAGGGGTTCTTTAATGGCTCTCCGCAGAGATTAGGGTTTCCAATGAATGCAGTTGGGCCACGGTTCACCAGAGCTCCATTTTGCGGAATCGAGCCGCTCAGGTTGTTGAATGCGAGGTCGACGTAGATTCTTTCGGGTAAATTTCCAAGACTCGCCGGAATTGAGCCGGAGAAATCATTGTGAGAGAGATCGAGCGTGTCGATGAGACTCGACAGGTTCCCCAAATCGCTAGGGATTGAGCCGTTCAATCTGTTGTAAGAAAGGTCCAGCCTTTCCAGAGCCGTAAGATTGGTACCGAATCCGGCCGGGAGGGCGCCGGAGAAGTTGTTGCGGCTCAAATCGAGGAGCCTCAGCCTCTTGCAGTGGGCAATCGAAGCTGGAATGGTCCCATCGAGGAAGTTGTTGGAAAGCTCAAAGATTTGGAGGGAGGAGAGGCTGCCGACCTCGTCAGGGATGGCGCCGGAGAAGGAGTTGCCGGAAAGCACCAAACTTTGGAGGCTGGAGGCGGAGAAGAGACCCGGGGGAAGGAGTCCCCGAAGCCGGTTGCTCCGGAGGTTGATGCGGCGGAGAGCGGCGAGCGCAGACAGCGAGGGAGGCAGGGAGCCCAAAAGATGACTCCTTGGGAGCGCAATGGCGACGACCTTCCCTTCCTGGCAAGTGACGCCGTTCCAAGCGCAGGGATCGGAGGCGGTGGAGTTCCAGGAGGCCATGGAACCGCCTGGGTCTTCCTCGATGGACGATTTGAAGGAGAGGAGGGCCTCGCCCTCCTCATTTAGGGCAAGCGGAAGAGGAAACAAGCTGCAGCAGAAGAGGAGAAGGAGAAGAAGAACAGCACAGAAACGCGCTTGCGTGAAGCGGAGCTCCATGGCCATGAAAATGGGATCTCGAAGGAAGAAAGGGAGAGCGAGTTTGGGGAGAAAGCAGTGAGATGGCGACGACGCAGAGAGTGGAGATTGGTGGGCGATTTGTGAACTCTCAACTAGATTTATGCTCGGATTTGGGTCGACAGATTTATCTATCTTACTATTTATGGAAAAGATTTAACACAAGCATCGAGTTTAGAATGAGAAGCTAAATGTGATATAAATGTCAAAATTATTTTCTAGATTTTAGAAAATTTGGAAAAAAAAACAAACATTTTGCGCAATCACAGGCGAAGAAGACTGAGAAATAGTCGGAATGCTGGTGCAACTCCACATCCGTACAATCAATGCATGTGCGGTTTGACTTGCTTCGCTCGAGTCAACCTCAGCAGGCAAAACTTTAGTGCAGAAGATTTGAGGGATCGAAATGAGAATTATATTATTATGTGTATGAATATAGATATTATTCGTAAAAGTAATAATTGGTTAGTTTAATATTTTATATTGAAATTAATTAAATTTTTTTATCTTTAAAGAAAAATAAGAAAAAAAATTAGATGTAAGAGAAAATTGAATGTAAGAAAGAAATATGATAGAGAGAAAAAATACAATGAAAAATAATGAAGAGAAAAAATACGATAAGAGAAAATGAGGAAAGAGTGTAATGAGAGAAAGCATGATGATAGAAAATGAGAGAGAAAAAATGATAAAAGGAAAAATATGATGAGAGAGGATGAAGAGAGAGAAAATGTAGTGAGAAAAAATGAGGAGAGAATGTGTTGCAGCAAAAGGCGAAACCCTCGCTCCCAGGACCCCCACCGACCGGACCCACGGTCATTGTGAGGGAGGTAAATCGCAGCACCCAAGTTAACATGGGACGGACCGGGCGGGATACAGGGATAGGGGATTTATTCCCCCGTTGCCACTGAGTTTCGACCCGGTGGCCTCATTGTAGCAACTTCCGCCCCATGCCATCTCGGATGACCCACGGGGTCAGGAGAGAATGTGTGATAGTAGAGATTGAGGAGATAGAAAGTATGATATGAGAAAAAATAGGAAAGTGAATGTGATGTGAGAGATTCAGGAGAGAAAAAATATGATGAGAAAAAAAACGTGATAAGAGAGAAAGTGCGTTAAGAAAAAAATGGAGAGAGTGTGATGGGAGAGATTGAGAAGAGAGAGAAAATGTGATGAGATAAAAATCATAATGAGAGAGAAAGTGTGATGAGAACAAAGAGAAAAGAGAGTGTTATGTGAGAGATTGAGACGAGAGAAAGTATGATGAGAGAAAAGTGCGATGAGAAAAATAAAGAGGGAAGAGAGTCTGATGGAAGATATTAAAGAGAGAGAAAGCGTGATGAGAGAGAAAGTGTCATGAGAAAAAAAAACAAATGTTGCAAAAAAGGTGGAAACGCCACCTTAGCGGCCCCCTGGGTCTGACCCCACAGATATCCAAAGGGGGTAAATCACGGTTAAGCTGGGCAGGAGAGGTGACTGGGGGTCGAGTAAAATTTAAAGTGCAGCAGACCGAGGTTTTACGCCCGTGTGCAACTGGCGACCCTCGACCCTTGAACCTCCGTTGCAAGCGTCAGGCCCCCTTCCAGCTGATCCAACCCATAAAAAAAAAACAAATGTAATAAGAGAGATTAAGGAGAGAGAAAGTGAATCATTAAATGAGAAGAGAGAAAATATGATGAGAGATAATAAAGAAAGAGAAAGGAATATGAAAGAAAGATTAAATAAATATATTTTAATATTTGATATTAAAGAAGAAAATTTTAATTTTGGGTTAAAGATATTTTTGGAATAAGAGAATATTTTGATTGTTGAAAATAGAGTAATGACTCATTGGGGAGACATGAGAATGAATTATTACCCAATTATAATGATTAATTTTCTTATTTGTATTTCCATTCCTATAATTCAAATATCAATAATGACAATCAACAATTGCTATTCTCATTCTCCACTCTTATTCTCCTAAATCAAACGCTCCTAGTCTCTCTAGTCAAATGTCGTTTTTTATGTGTGAAAATGATACTGGGCCGACATTAGGAGGGCCCATTGGGCCCTTCTATGACGGAAATAACAATTTTGTTTGTTTTTATTTATTAAAACAGAAATCTGGAGCTTTCGCTTTTGCTGCGGCGGTTGCTTGCCAGTTGCCTCGGGTGTGGATTCGAACGCCTCGCCGAAAGCAGTGGCTTTCTCTGCCCGCCTCTTTTTGTGTGGTCACGCTTCTCCCGTTGCCAGTTACCGATCGGTCGCCGTTGAAGGTCTCGCCTGCCCTCGCTTTGGCGTCGCTTGAGCGCGGTAGTCGGTGAGTGTGCAGTGTGCTCTCTCAGGATTTCTTTCGCTTCGGTTTCTCGAACTCGTTTTTTTCTTTTCTTGATCGCTTTGTGGTGACACACAAGTTTCATTTGCTTTGGAGTTCCGGACTGGAGAAGGAAGAAAGTGCCATTTTTTTTTTGTGACGCGGTTGTGTGCCTGGGCTCGCAGGAACGTGAAACCCTAAGAAAAATGATCCCTTCTTGGTTGCTGAACTATCGTCAAAGGGTAAAGTTATTTTTCCGTTCCAAGTCATTATCTTTGTCTTTTCCTTTTATCCCGTGTTTTCTTCTGATTGTGATCGCTTGAATGTTTAGTGGATTTATAATAATTGAAATTGAATTTGTGAAATGCTTCCTCCTAGATCGTAAGAATTCTATGCAATTGTAAACTTTGAATATGGATATTACAATGCACATCGTAATCTTTGTTTTCATTTGGTAGAATTCAAAAACCATGCTCAGTTTTTTATTAACTACTCTTTCTTGGCCTAGCCTGTTTTGTTGATCCTATTACATTGGCTAGAAAACTTTCAGAATTCAATTTGATTAGTTTTGACCTTGCTGTATACTGGCAGGGCAGTGTGAGAGAGATTCATCTGGGTTCACACACATTGAAATCTCATGGAATTAAAGTTGCTAAAATCCACAAGTTTGATTGGCTTGCACTTATTGGACTGCTGATACTTGTGTTGGCTATTAGGACTGTTCATCCTTTTTACCGTTTTGTTGGAAAGGAAATGATGACTGACCTAAGATATCCATTCAAGACGAACACTGTGCCACCATGGGCTCTTCCTGTAGGATATTTCTGAGTATCATGTGTAATGTTTTAGTTCATTCTGCTTTGTCGGTTGGTCTTCATATGGTGGTTTACAACATGTAGATAATTTCAATTTTGTTACCTGCTGCAATCATTGTTGCCTTCTACATCCACAAGAGAGACATTTATGATCTTCACCATGCCATTCTAGGTAACCCTTGTGTGTCGATTTCCTTTACTCAGGCTGATTATGCCTAAAATATCTGAGACTCTCAGATAAGATGTTTCAATTCTGTATGTAGGGCTCCTTTTTGCTGTGCTTACAACTGCACTCATAACGGATGCGTTAAAAGATGCTGTTGGTCGACCTAGGCCAGATTTCTTTTGGCGTTGTTTTCCAGATGGAAAAGAGGTCTGCTTCCTGACTCTTGTAGCTAATTTTATTCGTCAAATTGTTTCATATTTGCGGTAATGTATTAGTCTTTGTTTGCATAAGGTATATGATAAAGTGACAGGAAATGTTATTTGTCATGGAGAGAAAAAGGTATTGAATGATGGGCACAAGAGCTTTCCAAGTGGTCACACTTCATGTAATATGCTCTCTATTCATTTTTCTTTGGCATTTTTTTCTAAGAAGATGCTTTTGCAGAAAGGACATTATTCATATCTTCAGAAAGTTGCTTTTGTTGTCCAAGCATATTTCTAGTTAATGGAGGTTAAACTAAGTCTTCTTTAAAGGATACTTGATTTGTCTTATTAGTTATTTATCATTTATTCTACATTGATTCAGTCATGAGTTAGCCAAAGTGTCTCTTCAGTGCTAAGAGAAAATTGCAGTAATCTCTTAGCTTTTGGAATAATGGCAACACCCCACCTCTTGCATCCTAGTAATCTGACCATTACATCTACATCTTTTGATTTCATGGATTAAACTATTAAAGGATAGATTGGTGCATGAAGCTCCCGCCAATGCCGGGTCGCAAGAAAGGGTCGGATCAAATTTGGGTCTATTGTATGCATTCTTATGGCAAGAGTTTGTTTTCGTGACTCGAATATGTGACTAAAAGATCACATGACACCAACTTTATCATTTGTGCTAAGGCTCCTTTTCTTTTCATTTCATTTCATAGATTAAAAAGGTTATTTTAGTCCTTCTTAGCATGAAAGTAATGACCTTGTTCCGTTCATTTAAATATATTCCCAGTAGTGATCAAAACTGAGTCATATACTTCTACAACAATTTTATTCACTACGCCAATTCCAATAATGTTAGAAAAGGATTTAATAGTTAACTAGTATATGCTTCATGAGGTGACCATAGAATCAAATGCGCTCTTATTGGATTACATGGAAATAATGATATTTCTAATCTAAAATTCTTCATTTTATGAACATTTAATATATTTGGTTCTGTAGTTTGGATTTGGGTTTGACAATCCACATTCATCTTCAAAATTATGCAGGGTGCTTTGCAGGGCTTAGTTACCTAGCACTGTATTTGTCAGGGAAGATCAAATGCTTTGATCGCAAAGGGCATGTGGCAAAACTTTGTATCGTGTTCTTTCCTCTGCTTCTTGCATCACTTATTGGAATTTCACGTGTTGATGACTATAAACACCACTGGGAGGATGTCTTTGCTGGTGGCATACTTGGTTATACATGCCTACTTTTGTGAAAAACAGGCTAAAATGTCTTTTTTACCTGTGTCATGACTAATTAGTGCTTTCTGATCTCAGGTGTTGTAGTGGCCACATTTTGTTATCTGCAGTTCTTTCCGGCTCCTTATCATTCTGATGGTAATATTTGCTTTGTTTGTTTTGTATCATTATATTTTTGGTGCTCGATGAATTCTGGAGCAGTACATACTTAGGTAATGCTATAAGTTCAATACCAACATTTGTTTCTTGGTATCAAGGTTGGGGACCATATGCCTACTTCCAGATGTTAGAGGATAACCAAAACACCAGCATCATCGGGTTATCTGGCATACATAGTAGTAGCTCACCGGCGAACAATGCATCGTTCGGGAGGGTGTAAAGTAGAGCTTGTGATGCAGACTTGCATAACCTAGAATCATATATCAACATTTTTATGATGAAGAGCTGCAAAGGTTGACAAGGGAGATGTTAACTATGCTACCTGTGAGTTTGGCATGAATAGATCTTGTAAACCACCTTATTTTCTTCTTATGTGTGTTTCAGTGCTTAGTTTTTGTTCCCCGAGCTTTGTGTCGTGATATGTGGTTGAACTCGTGGCTTTTTCATATTCATGCTTAGAGTTTTTTGAAGATGTCTGGTCCAGCCCAAGGACAATGCCCAGCTCGGCTGTGGTTGAAGATGTCTGTGCTGAGCATTTCAGCTCGATAGTGGCCCATCTAGCTCTGAGCTCGACCAGTTTGACACCTCTGGTCCAGATAAAATTGGTAACCAAGCTAGTTAAGGCATCAATATTTAGAAAAACTAGTGTTCGTGAGAATGGCATTCATTATTGTTAATTTGTCAATACAATCAACATTCGTAAATTTTACAGGGAGCATATCAAAGTCGCACCAGTACATAAAAAATGTAGAATCCATAGTCACCAGGCCTTATCTTGTTTACATTCACGAATCAACCCATCTATATATCATTTAAGACCAAATGCTAAAATTTATCTAATCCTATGATTCCTAACAGATTCATATGCTACACAACATATTTGACCTCTTCCACCTTCATATCTTATAAGATACATGCTTCGTTGGTAACTTCAAGCAAGTTGGCTTTCTGATGAACAAAAAAGACTACATGGCTCAAATGATTTGAACTCCGTATCTGCTACCTTCAAATAACGTTTGGGACACAATTGACCATCTGATTTGGTCGCTCAAATCGAGAAAACAAAGCAGTCTTTTCTCATGTTAGGAGTTTGCTAATGAGTGTTTGAGGTGCTTGGAAAACCTGTTGAGTTTGATGCTTCTTCCAGCTCTACAAGCATAAGCTTCTGTCTTTGGTACCTGTTTCTTTTAGCTGCAATTGCTGTGAGAGGAGAGCAGAACGTTTTAGTAAGTGGGAGTGGGAAGTCGATGCCATGCAAATGTCAATGAAGGATTTACGACTTGCAAGATAAAGCAGTTTAAGTTTTTAAAACAATCCAACTCACACCTCCTATACATCTCAAAAGATCACACGATAGTTATAAAAAGCATGGTTCTCAAGGATGTCCGAAACATCAAAATATGAAAGTCCAACTGGCAAAAAGAACTTGCTGGTTCACTTAAGCTAAACACATCAATTAACCATTCAAAGTTTTCTCCTTTTTGAAATCCATTCCTATCTATGTCCATACCACAGCAATTGACATGCATTTATGTATCAGTCTCATGAATCAAAACCATTAAGGTTGCAGAAAGGAATACTGTATGAAACATCCCTTACATACTGTAGATGAAACTGGAACGCAAACTAAAATCATAAACCTAATCGTCCAATCTCGTGTATACCCCCTGCCAATGGTTCATAATGCCGGTAACTCTAACAAGCACTATCTGGTTGTCTAGAAATCTTATAATTCAGTCTTATTATCATCGCAGGGTTAAGATATACTTACTCTTTCAGAGTTGTACACTTCAATCGGTAATTTTTTCCACTCCTTATTGACGTGCTATTTGTATACCTACTCACAAAACTGTTCAACAAACCCAAGTCGCAGTAGTATAGAAGAAAAAACTAAAGGAACATTTTGTTCTGTTATCAGGTGAAGGGCAGGACAAAGGTTGGAAAATACAAGGAGCATAGATGGTAAGGTTGGATGATGCCATGATGTTTTCACCAGCTTACAAAATCAGTGGGATTGAACAATAATTATTTTCAAGATACAATCCTATTAAGTAAAAAAATTAAGAATAATTTTTCAAGTTATTTTACTTACATATTAAGTCTTGAGGAAACTCGAAATCATAATCACTGCTTCCCCTCCTTATGCAGAAAAAGTAAATTACGAGAAGCACGATGAGAATAAAAAGGCATGATAGGCCAATTGAAATCTTCCCAGCTAATGAAAGACCACCTTTGTCCCAAAATAAAGGGCAAGCAGGTAACGTAGGGACACCACAAAGACCTTTGTTGCCTGAAAGGCTGAACAAGAAAAAACTAGTTAATCCTATAGAAAAGGAATTGATGTAACGACAAGTGTATTACAAAGATTTCTATGCTGTTAAGTGACAATTTTCACTCAATAGCAGACCCCCATGAGGATAACTTACTCTATGATTCCACCATGTACACCAATTGAATAAACTTTCTCAGGAACTTGTCCATCCAGTTGATTGTTGTTTAATAATCTGATTGAAAATTGAAACCCACAAGTTATGATAGAAAGTGAAGGATTCGGTATTAGTAAATAGACTTCTACTAAGTTTTCAGAAACTTAAATTATATTATTGTACGGAAAGGATCAATCACAATGATTAAAGCAACAGAGAACATCTTTATCAACTCACACAATTTGCGAGTTTGAGGAACCCAAGCTATCTGGAATACTACCTGTAAGCAAATTTGAAGACAGATCCCTGAATAATAAAAACAACAGAGGTTATTTATGACTAAGAAATGGAAAATATGAATAATGTCAGTCGTCTTGAGATAGCATCAGAACTATCCTTGCAATCCAAAAACCCAAAAAAAATTTAGCTCAACAATCTGCAGAACGTTAGTGGATAACAGATATTGGAGAGAGAAATTGAAGATTCGACCTCATAAAGAGTGTTGGAGACATGATGATGCCTTGGTGTAGTGAGTAAAGGGCCTTAGAAAGGATTGAGATAACTTTTAGACTGTCTGGACAAATGCTTGTGCACCTTTCTCTTTACTTGTTCTCCAATATATGGGCTTGGATTTTTCACACACAATAGGCTTACATCGCATCATATTATTGCTTTGTTATTTTCTGTGTTTGTCTTTAACAGCTCATTGTATTGAAGGAGGCACTATCGACTACATGCAACAAGTTAAGTGTAATACTACAACACCATGTGACATCAGGTTGGTACCCACATCTTTGAATACTAACTCAAGTAATCCAATTTACCCATTACCCACCTTGGGTTATTATTCTTCTACTTTAACCCAATCCAATTTACCCGCTGCTCCTTAAGCTAATAGAAAAATTCAACAAGACTACAGTATGACCTGTCATGCTTTATGAATCATAATGTTGGGTGATAATTTAAAACATATAAACAAAATTATGAAACAGAGATAAGAATGCTAAGATGTATATGGAATGAGATTAATAGGAAATGCTAAGATGTATATAGAATGAGATTACTGGAAAGGATAAAATGCAGAATTATCTAAAATAGTTAGGACTTAAATGCTTGATGATGACCAATAATAAAAAATAATTAGGTGTAGCTTTAATAAATGATAAAATAATAGAAAATAGATTGAGATGGTATGAACATATTCAAAGGCGATGTAAATTCTATTTAGATGAGTTAGAACAATTAGCGTGGAAGTTATTGGAATTAGAGATAGAGACCCTATTGTTAATATATATCAAATCATCTAATTAATTTAATTATTATAACTGATATGGTCTTGAACAAAGCTCAAAAAGGGGCAAGATGGATATAGTTGGTCCCAAATAGCTAAGATGGGATGAGCACATTTTAACGATGATAATAATGATAATATTTATTAGTATACTTGTATAAAGTATCTAAATGATGATTTAGCTTGTTTTGTTTGGAAACCCTATCAAACATCAAGTTATTTAGATCAATCTAACTAGGCTTGTTCAATATATATGGAAACTGAGAAAACAGATTAGAAAATATGCAAATATACATACAGTTCACAACAAAGCTTACTAGGGATAGGAGTAAATATCATATCTAGGCATAGGAGTAAATACGAGTCTTACAAGCTTACTAGGGATACAAGACCAAAATCTGTCGGCAAACTTCCTTCCAAGGAATTAGAGCTCAAGTTTCTGTCAGATTGTTAATTATATGCCCATGAGAGGTAAGATGAAAAATTGAGCAAATATGCACATTAAATAGAATAAAAGAAAAGCTCAAATAGCAAAATCATTTTCTAAGAAAAACAAAAGGGCGTTCTGACAAAGACAAATTGCAGCATGCAAGTTGAAAATAATATTGTTGTTTAGTTCAACAGATATATTTGCTAAACTAAAATCCCTCAAGTTGGTCCATGCACTGTTTTTTCTCTTAAGCATATAACAAATTTACCATGTCATATTAAAACCTTCCAATTGTCAATACTTGAAAGATCAATTGCAGGGCTGGAGTCCATGCAATCATGACTGTGTGAGAAATAAAACAAGAAGTTATTAACATAGAGCAATTGCTACCATACGAACAAACATTGTTTCCACATAAGTCTGCAGTGACCCTTTTTTTCCCCTTCATTTTCATTTCTAATATACACCATAAAAAAGAAAAACCAACATTAGTCACAAGCCCAAATGAAGAATGCTGGCCTACAGCCAGTGTTAAATTGTCAAAATATTTGAATATGTATCTCAACCCAAATTTTCGTAAAGTTAGGTCTCCTCCAAGTGATGTAGTCTCAGCATGGAGGAATAAGATTCATGTAGCCTACCCAAATAATTGGGAAAAGAGAGCTTGATAATGCATATGATGATGAACATACACAATAAAAGAACAACTATGAAATCAGCAAGAAGGAAATTGTGCAAGATGTACCAAATTAACTGATACTTACAAGTTTACCAAGTTTGTTAAGAGACTTATTTTATCACTAATATACCCTTTCAAGCCTTGACTTCCTAAATCCCTGAGAATCAAAACAGGAAAAGTTAAGCAAGTTAGGAATAATCCCTCAGGTCTTGCGATGGTATCCAGAATCCACATAGACTAGCTCATGTCTGACATAATTAATACAAGAAAGAACATGTAGGTTAATGCCCATGCAAATTAAATATTGCTAGATGAAAGATTTTATCCTTCCTAAATGCACACAGGACAATGCAAATGAAAGACAATATCTACCACAGAAATTGACTAGAAATAATAAAAAATAACACTGATTTGTTTCCCAGGATTGAAAGCCAGTTGTATTCCAAGAATAAAACATAATGCAGGTAATCAATTTTCTTTTCTAAGCGTTCATGTTGATTTCACTGATAACCGACCCAATAAAACCATATCTCTACTGAAGAAGAGTCTCACTTCTCATGCAGCCACTATTGATTCATGTCCTACAACTTTTGTTTACTATTGGAAGAAGCCAAAGTATGCTGATGGAAGAGATTGTAGATGATGGAAAATTGGAAACTACTAATGAAAAGTATACAATTTGGAGACTAATAAAAAAATGCGGAGATAATCTGATCATAAAATATTATGCAATCGCTTACAATTGAGTGACAACAAGATTCTGTCCATTATCACTGCGATGGCAAGTGACACCCTCCCAAGTATCCCATGTGGAAGGTGCGCACGGGTCTCCATTCCAGCCCATCCTATCTGGTATCCGCAATGATTCCTTCAGTGCTTGCATCGCCAACACTGTCAAGAAGGAAGTCAGCTCAAAACTGTTCCTAGCAGCAACTGTATAATCCCAGTTCATGTTCCTGACCATCTACCTTGACTTGGCACCGTGGCCATGTCCAAGGGCACCATGGCGTAGTTCTCAAGTCCACAAATAATTGGCTTTCCCGCCACCGGCACCAGCTTAACACTTAGGATCTTACTTGTCAAGTTATGCACTATGTAACTCCATTTGAAGGCGGTGAACCCTCTCACCTCCTTGTAGATGTCGATTCTCGTCACGTTCTCTTGGCCGATCAATACATCGAATACTCTCTGTGCTGCAGCATTCACCCCTGAATCTATCTCCGCAAAGTGAAACCAGAGCATGTAATCTAACCGCGTGTCCACCGGCAGCAAGTATTCTAAAGCGTCCCCAGTGTTGACGGTTGTGATGGCTGTCTCGTACAGCTTGACGGGAAAGAAATTTGGGGCCTGATTGGCGCCGAGTATTTGGTGTCCCCCAGAGGACAGCGCCTTGACTGAGACATTGGGGTTTCGGTACGTAGCGTCAGGTTGCCAGACCCGGGAAAAGGCGTCGGAGTCGTTAGTGAATCCAGGACCGAAGAGGGAGGAGCCAGCGGTGAGGCGACCATAATTGATGAGGATGAGATCTGTTCCGGTGGAGGCAGCATCATAGGCGAGTAAGTGGACGGCCGCGATCTCAATGGAGGCAATGACAGGAGGGTCGGTGGCGATGCTGTAGAAGCAGAGGGTGGCGGTGCCGTCGGGGACAGCGGCAATGAAATCGGAGTATGCGCCGGAGCGGGCAGCGGCCTCCAGCCATGGGGAGCGCCAGATGAATACGAGCGTGCCCTCGAAGGAGACGTCGAAGCTAGGGCTCCGCAGCTTGGAATCGTAGTTGTCGTAGACGGTGAAGGTGCGAATATAATAGCGTCCATTGGGAAGGGGAACAGCGTAGCAGTTCTTCTTGCCGTAGGAAACCGGGGGGAAAAAACGGAGAGTTCGCTCCTGCGGCAGCTGGAACCGGTGGGGTTCCGCCACCAGCCCGGCGGCGCCGCCAGAGTAGTAGAGATCCGCCACCCAGGAGCGCCCGAACTCCGACGTGAAGTTAGCGGTGCCTCCGCAGTCGATGTTCAACTCAACGCCTGCGACCCCAAAGAAAAATTAAGCAGAAAATTGACCAGGAGGAGGAGCCATGGCAATGTGCGTGAGCTAAGCATACCAGCAGAGAAAGGATCGTTAGGCGAAGACGGATTGGCGTCCCCAGAAGCGGAAGAGAAGAAGAATAAGAAGAAGAAGAGGAGGAGGAAGAAGAAGTGAGCCATGGCTCGAGCTTGGAATCATGGAGATCGGGAAAGGAGTCTTATGACGGAAGACTGCGGGCGCAAATCACGGCCGTTCATCCGCGCCGTGACGCAGTGAGTCCACTCAGGAAACGAAAATGCCGTCACCATGATCGTGTGTACGGAGTAAATACAAATCAGAAAAAACAACCAACGAGAATATCCAAAACATCGAAATGGATGCCGTGATTAGCGGTCCTGTTCTATTCGTGTTGTCATTGGTGTTGGCGATCCGACGTTCGATTTCAGTTCCTCAACTTTTTTAAGTCAATAGAAAACATTTAAGTCAATAGAATGAAGGCAACGATAATCATGTTTTAGCTTGAGGGTAGATCATATGGTCCGTTTTTCCATATCTTTATATCTCTATAGGACCCTTTCGCAATATAGTCGGATCGGATTGGAATTTCATCGTAATTGAATACGATTTCTATTTGAATTTATATTTTTATTTAGATTATAATATGAATCGACAGACGATCGGAGGTCACTGACGATAATAGATTGTCAGATATAAGAGAGAGGTGATCTTCGGATGACCTTCGATCATCTATTTTGATTTAAACTATAATCTAGATGAAAATATAAATTAAAAAGAAATTACAATACAGAAATTTTACACCATAATTATGAAAGAAACTAGGAAATGACCATATAAAAAACATGTAGGTACCCAAATTATTCGAACTCACATAGTAATAATGATTTCTATGAATTTATTGTCTTCAGGTGACTGAGTTAATTTGGACGGTTGTACGTCAACCAGGCAAAATTTGTCAACCATAGATTTTTTTTTCTAGCAAAAGTCTAATTATCTCAAACTTATATAAATATTTTTTTAATTGGCATCACCTACCTACATTTTCGAACCGATTTAATTCTACAATGATTAATCTAGTTTTACAAAAGTTTCTATAAAATTTTTATTATTAAAATAAATAAAAAAGTATTTATAAAAATTTATCTAGACGGTGAATATTTTTATTTTTCACTAGAGGGAAAAAATACTATATAGTGTGTCACAACTTTAAGATGACGTTTAGTTTAGAGGTTTGGAAATGAGGGAATGGATTCATTCTCAAATCTTGTGTTTAGTTGATGGGAATGTAATCAAGATTTTAGAATTAAACTCAAAAATTTGGATATGGATGAAACTCACCCTCTCCCTTGGGTTTTAATGGATTGAGAATAAAAATTAAATTTTGGACGAAAATACCCTTAGTATATTTGTTCATTTTTTTTTCATTTCACTCTCTCTCCTTGTACTCTCTCATCATACTTTCTCTCTCCTCATTTTATCATCATATTTTTTCTCTCAACATACTTTCTCTCTCTTTATTCTCTCTCATCACACATTCTCTATCATTTTCTCTCTATATTCTCTCTCATCACACACTCTCTCTCATATTTTCTTTCTCTTCATTCTCACCTCATTGTTCTTCATTCTTTCTCTCTCATCATTTTTTTCTGTCTCTTCAATCTCTCTTACCATACTCTCTTTTCATATTTTATCTCATCACACTTTCTCTCTTCATTCTCTTCCATCACACTCTCTCTCCTCATTCTCTCTCATCACACATTTTCTACCATTTTATCTATGTATTCTCTCATTTTTCTCTCTCTCTTCATTCTCTCCTCATTTTTTTCATCATACTTTCTCTCTCCTCGATCTCTTTTACCATACTCTCTCTCCATATTTTTCCTCATCACACTTTCTCTCTCTTCATTCTCTTCCATCACACTTTTCCTCTCCTCATTTTCTCTCATCACACTTTTCTCTCTTCATTTTTTCCCATCACACTTTCTCTCTCATCACATTTTCTCATCATACTTTCTCTTCTCAATCTTTCATTTTCTCTCATCACACTTTATCTCTTTTCATTTTTTCCCATCACTCTTTCTCTCTCAACACACGTTCTCTCTCATCATACTTTTTCTCTTCTCAATCTTTTCTATCATGCTCTTTCTCCTCATTTTCTCTCATCACACTTTCCCTCTCTTCATTTTCCCCATCACACGTTCTCTCTTATCACACTTTTTCTCTCATCTTATGTTTCTCTCATATTCAACTTTATCTTCCATCTAATTTTTTTCTCTTATTTTCCTCTAAAGGTAAAAAAAGAAATTTAAGTTCATTCCGATTGAAAATATTCAACTAACCAAACATTATTTTTAGGAATGATACCCAAGCTCATACACATTCCCATTCCACAATACTATGATACCTGATCCCGTCCGGAAGCTGAGTCGGATGAAGGCGGGTCTTGTTGTACGAAAGATTGACGGAGAGTCGTTGAAGTGCTGAATCCACCGGGTACCCCCCTAGAAAGGTTCATACGAGCGGCCTCCAGAGAGAGATGATCAGGATGATGACACTATTGTTCTGCACACACTCAGACGAGTCCACCGGTCATTAGAGACCAAGAACCAGGGAAAAAGTCCCCGTGTCAGGCCCTCCGACACTCAAGTCAGGTACTTTTTCCCCAGAAATCGCAGGGAAAGGACGAAAAGTAAATGACTAGTGAGAAATGACGAGTGAGCGTACCTGCATAAGGGACAAGACATCCCTTTTTATACTGCAACGGAGATTCCTAGGTCTGACGGATGTCAGGAAATGTCGTCTGTCAGACTTTGTCTAGCGGTGGTTGACACGTGGCTTTTCCTAATAGGCTGGCGACCAAACCGAAGATGTATTGAGCCCCGACTGTTAGCATATTCCCTGGCACCTTGATGATTCCCTTTGACAAGCGGTTACGATTCCTCGACTAATTTGTCCTGTAGCGTCTGACTGATCCGAGATCTGGACTCATCCTGCTTTTATATACTGTTGCCCTCGAGTTGTATGTCCCGATCTATGTTAAGTTCTTACCCAGATATGCCTTTGTCATCTGCTATCTCCGATCTGCATTCCGAGTCTGTATCCAGACTTACTTTTTGGGTTGGATGTCCTGACCTGCGCACTGGGTCTGTAAGAAGACCTCTGCTCCTTAGCACAAACGTTCTGACCTGCACGCTGCGTCTGTCCGCCGACCCACGTCTGTCTGCTGTTATCCAAGGCATGAACATCCCGACCTGCACACGGGGTCTGCCCATCGACCCACATCTATATGCTGTTATTCAAGGCATGAACGTCCCGACCTGCACGCTGGGTCTGTCGACCGACCCATATCTATCTACTGTTATCAAAGGCATTAACGTTCCGACCTGCACGCTGGGTCTGTCCGCCGACCCACTTCTATCTGCTGTTATCCAAGGCATGAACGACCCGACCTGCATGCTGGGTCTGTCTGCCGACCCACATCTATCTGTTGTTATCCAAGGCATTAACGTCCCGACCTACACGCTGGGTCTGTCGGCCGACTCACATTTATCTGCTGTGACTTTGACTATGGACACGTCAGCTGGACTTTTGACCTTCCTGTTGTCTTCATCAGTTTGATTGCTGACCGGCCACGAAGGCTTGACTTTTGACCTCCTTATCCTCCACATCAGCTTGACTGCTGACCTGTCACGGAGGCTTGACTTTTGACCTTCTTGTCCTCCAGGTCAGCCTGACTTCTGACCCGCTACGGAGGCTTGACTTCTGACCTTCCTGTGGCTTTGACTCGTAACCACATCATCCTATCGACCCCCCAAAACACGCACCGTATCACAAGCTTCCCCCTCAAGTCTAGTCGAAGGAGACTCTAGTCCGACTAACTAGTCGGATTAGAATTCAATAGTAACTAATTATGATTTCTATTTGAATTTACATCTTTATCTAGATTATAGTTTGAGTCGAGACAGACGACCGGAGACCACTGACGATAGATGGACTATCGGACATTAAGAGAAGGATGATCTTCGAACGACCTCCAATCATCTATCTCGATCTAAATTATAACCTAGATCAAAATATAAATTAAAAAGGAATTACAGTCAATTATGATTGGATTTTTACACCATAATTATGAAAGAAATCAGGAAAGGACCATATAAAAAATATGGAAAAAGGACCTGCACTCTTTTTAACATGAAAAAAGGATCTACACTCTTTTTAGACATGTAGGTACCCGAATTACTCGAACTCACAGAGTAATAATGATTTCTATGAATTTATTGTCTTCAGGTGACTGAGTTGATTTGGACGGTTGTAAGTCAACCAGTCAAAATTTGTCAACCATAGCTTTTTGTCTAGCAAAAGTCTAATTATCTCAAACTTATATAAATATTTTTTTAATTGACATCACCTACCTATATTTTCGAACCGATTTAGTTCTACAATGATTAATCTAGTTTTACAAACATTTCTATTAGACCGGAGGATCGTTCACTACAAACACTTCTTGATCTAAGAATATTAGACCGGAGGATCGTTAGCTACAAACACTTCCAGCCCGCCTAGACTTAGAATTTATTACGAGCAATCTTTATTGCTCAATTTCCATATCTCCACGACTACCATTAATGCATCCTCCTCCACCGCCGCACCCTCCACAACCCACGTTGAGTCGGTTTTGTGGGCGGCACCAGCCACAATCTCACCATCCTCGTCTTCTTCGATGGGTCAATAATCAGATGGATAATGCTTAATCCTTTTTTCATGTATATATATCCTAATTCCTTTCTTTTTTGTTGTCATTAAACTATTAAGAACTCTTGTTTGTCGTAGTTGTAGAGCTAGAAAAGAAAAACATTGGAACTCTTCGAAATGGAAATGTTAGTGTGACATTGAAGGAGGAGGATCCATAAATTATTATTATTACTAGTGATCGTACACACGCATCGTGTGTGTAATATAATACATTAAAATTATATTGATCCTTTATAATGAAATTATATTAATTAAAGTATTTTAACATTAAAATATTATAGAGTCATTACTATAGTCATTAGGGTAAAATACTTAACTTTTGAAAATCTAAATTATTTGGGTCTTTGAAAATCCGAATTGTTTGGATTTTCGAGTGTCACCTTTACAACTTCCCGATGAAAAAAATTAATTTAATTTAATATTATACTTATCTTAGTAAAAAAATTAAGAAAAGTATATTTTTTTTAACATTGTTGGCCTAAAATATTTATAGAAGCTTCTTTGATCATAGTGTTGTCAATTCTAAGATGTGAGACTAAAGAGAACTATATTTTTTTTTTATATAAAACAACCTGAGAAAATTAATGATGAGAAAAATTCATAATAATATGCTGCAGCTGAGTCTCGAACTCTAGATCACTGATTGTTTCGCTTGTGGAATTACTATTAAACCTTAGAATTATTTTTAGTGTGAATAGAAAAAAGGATATTAACGTAAATTTATTTTTGGCTTCACCAAAGTTAGTTAGTAAAGGGGGGAGATTTTTAATAAAATACTAGTGTGACATTGAAGGAGGAGGATCCATAAATTATTATTATTATTAATAGTATTTTTGGATTTTTTTTTGATATTTTAGGTAATTTTGATCATTTAGGTATTATTAATAATATCTGTCTTTTTATATATTTTTTAATATTTTGAGTATCTTTAGTGATTTTAGAATTAATTAGGAGTCATTTTTCCTTTTTTTTTTTTATAGGATTAGTTGTTTTCTAAAAATTAGTTTAGAAATTTTTTAGGATGAGTTTTTTTTTTTTAAACTTTTCTTATTTTTTAGGTTATTTAAACAAAGGTTAGGGCTCATGTAAGAATGTGGTTGATGTTGAGTTTGATTTTGATTTGAATAAATAAATTATTTTCGTTTAAACCTAGAGGCAGCTCCTCTTTATTTACGAATTATCTTACTATATCTTTCTCTGCAAACCTCTATGTCGAACGTTGCACTCGAAGTTCTTTCCCTTGCATGAGTTGGTATCAGAGCTTTTGATCTAATGGATAGTCATCGTAGTTGTGGTCGTGGTTGTGACAGGCAGGTTCTGTCTGAGGAAGTCTCGCACCAGGATCGAAGCGTATCTTACGAGCTCATCGAAGATCTACAGAGAGAAGTCACAGAGTTATCCCAGTATCTAGCTACACAATAATTTGAAGATCGTGAGGTGCATGATCAAGGTCATGACAGACAAGTTCTGGCTGGGGAAGCCTCACATGCATTGTGATTATGGTGCCCGAGATTTTAAAGGTCGTAAGTTATTTTATTTTAATTTGAATAAAATATTTTTTGAGAAAGATATAGATGACAAGATTGAAATAGTCGGTGATCTAATTTATGATGAAAATGAAATCAAGTCAACTAGCGAGCCAATAGATGATGAGATCGATTGCGCTATTCTCGTCATTGATTCCGCCACAGATGGCTTCGAAGCTGGCAACTCCAAGAAAGGTTGGATCTATGAGAATACTCTACTTGCTTGTACTCTTGGAGTTAAATAGATAATTTGCTGCTGTAACATGATTGAGGACGACGTCATGGATGAAATTAATGTGGGTTTAACTATTAATATCCAAGACATTGATGTTTACGGGCTTCAAATGAAGATTTCTAAGCTTATGAAGAAATAGAAATCATTTTGAAGATGCAAAATGCAGCAACCATAACAATGATTCTTTTATATGGATAAAAAACAATTTTAATCAAAGAAGCATAAAAGACTTACTTATTTCTCAGATACGTGGTAGTAATGAATTACATGTTGGGAAGGTTCCATTCTATTCGATTACCTGGCCCTTGAAATTGATATACCATCTTGTTATGCATATGACTTGTCTGAACAGCAGTCTTCAACGAAGCCACCTGTAGCTGTTAGAATCACCATCGCCATCGAAGATGATGATAGTAATGCAAACTCAGCACCCTTATTTAGGTCAATGCACGAGATCACCCTTTCAACTAATGACGTACCACAACTTTTGAATTTGCTGACTTCATTACTTGGCTTTAATATTCAAGAAGAACATGTAACAAATGATAGCTACTCTTTAGATGTGTTTGTTGTTTAGGGTTGTCCTTATGAGAAAATTGAACAAAGGGATTTGTTATGGAAGGAAATTCATAAGATGTAAGTATCTCATGGTAGTTTTGATGTGATTAAATCAAGATCCTATTATGTTTTGATACTCTGTGTCTAAGTGTGCAGGAATTTAGGAGAACAGGAAGTCGAGCGAAAGACGCAACTAGCGAAAAGAACGGCACGGGAGAGAGTCGACTGGCTCGGTGCGTCCAAGGGATGAGGCGCTACGAATGAGTATGATGGCAGATGAGAAGGAGGCGCGACACGTTTTCGAGAGACGAAAAGTCGGAGCGGAAGGTTGCTCGAGAAGCCCGGAAAATGAGTTCGGGTGAGTCCTATTCTAGATGGCCAAAATCACTCAAGCAAGCGGAGCTAGAGCAGAAGACCCGGAGAAAAGGTCAATAGGAAGTCCAAGCGCCCGGACACAGGATGGTCGCGGGCTAAACCAACCCGGTTCGAGCACTAGGACTAGAAAAGTTATCAAAATGCTAGCTGTCACGATCCATTGAGACGGGGGTAAAATTTTATCCCCCTCCAAGCGCTTGGAACCCTTCCAGGCGCCCCGATCAGGGCTATAAATACAGTCCTAATCATAGAAGCTAGAAACAATACTTGTAATTGATTGTGCTTAAGTTTAGCTTTGTAATTGTGAGATTTGATTGATGTAAGAGGTTTCTCTACCCGAAGGAGACTTTAGTGAACTTTAACTTTCTTGGATTAACAATCCACTGATTGTAAACCAAGTAATTCTTTTTGTGCCTTTGTCTTTAGTTCTTATTTCTTTGTATGCAAGTGTTTGTTTTAAAAAAAACTGTAAAATTTGATAAAGGTTCGTTTTTATTTGCACTCCCCTCGAGCCGACCTCTAAGGAACCAACAAAAGATGCGGAGACAAACTTGGTTAAAATGTATGATCTCTTCAAATGCATAGTCCACTACATGAAGGATACTCTCTACCATTTAGATATCAGTAGATGGAATTGATGAGTTTGAAATTGATTTTCGGCTTCTCAACTTTGGAACAAGTTGCATTTGGATCAACGAAGATTCTCAAAGTTCAGAAGCTATCAGTATATTTTGTCAATTTGGTGCCAGAAGAACTTCCTCTGGGGTTACCACTTGATGATGCTATTCTAAACTTGAGGACAAGTTCTTTCCAACTCGGAGTGACTGATACAGGAGAATCCATATATTATTATTATTATTATTATTATTATTATTATTATTATTATTATTATTGGTATTTTAGGGTTTTTGGTATTTTAGGTAATTTGACTATTATTGATAATTTCTGTCTTTTTATATTTTTATATTTTGAATCTGTTAGGAATTTTAGAATTAATTAGGAGTCCCCCTCCTCCCCCTTCCTTTTTTTAGGATTAGTTTTCTTTTCTAAAAATTAATTTAGATTTTATCTTTGTTTTAGGATGAGTTTTCTTTTACTTTTTCTTCTTTCTATTGCGAATTTTTCTTATTTCTTAGGTTATTTAAACAAGGGTTAGGACTCTTGTAAGGAGGTGATTGATGTAGAATAAATAAATTATTTTCGTTTAAACCTAGAGGCGACTCCTCTTTGTTTACGAATTGTAACGACCCAACCCCTCGGCCCCTTGGGTAGCTCATTTGGCGGCCCCTTAGCGGTCCCTTCGGCGGCCCAACTTTGCGGCCCAACTGGCGACCCCTTATGTCGTTGACCGACGACCCTCGACCGTGCTGTTATTCACTAGGTCTTCCCACCCTTGGCCAGTAGATTTTTGCCTTCCCCAGAATTCAAACTCTAGACCTCCAGGCTAAGTACTAGAGTTTATGAATCCTGGTAGCCAAGTGAGCGGCGCTATTACAGACGGTTCGTCGAGGGTTTATCGCGTATCGCTATGTCGTTGACATGCCTGACTAGGAAAGGTGTGAAGTTCACTTGGACAGAAGACTGCGAGACCAGCTTTCAGGAGCTGAAGCGGAGATTAGTGTCGGCACCAGTTTTGGTTTTACCTTCTAGAGAGGACGGATTCGTGCTCTACACCAACGCATCTCTACAGGGCTTGGGCGCTGTTCTGATGCAGCACGGAAGGGTTGTCTCCTATGCTTCTCGACAGTTGAAGGAGCATGAGAAGAACTACCCAGTTGATGATTTAGAGCTGGCTGCCATTATATTTGCTCTGAAGATTTGGCGGCATCATCTGTACGGCGTTACCTTTGAGATTCTTATGGATCATAAGAGTCTCAAATATATTTTCACCTAGAAGGAACTTAATCTCCGGCAGAGGAGATGGATGAAGTTCTTGAAGGATTACGATTGTACCATTAGCTACCACCTAGGGAAAGCTAATGTGGTTGCCGATGCACTCAGCAGGAAGTCCAGAGAGACTTTGGCCTGTTTCCGAGCTTCAGTCACGAACTTGATTCAGGGATTCTCCGAGTTGGACCTTCAGGAGAAGGGACAGACAGAGCAGGGTATTCTGGTTATCATGGTTGCTCAGTCATCGATTAGGACTAGGATCCGAGAGGCTCAGGCCGGTGATCAGTATTTTCAGTTTATTGGCAGTCAGATAGCTTCCGGGCAGCAGGCCGAGTTCACACGAGATAAGTGTTGGTGCAACCTTAGGTCAAGGTTGACCTGGTTGACCCGACTCGAGTTGACCTGACTCGAGTTGTATTTTGATATTTGACGAGAATAGAAAAGTTGTATCTTGATGTTTGACAAGAATACAAACTTGGGAGATTGTGGGTGCAACCTTCGGTCAAGGTTGACCTGGTTGACCCGACTTAAGTTGACTTAATTCGGAAAAGTCCAAGCATGGAGACTTGGCACGGAAAAGTCCAAGCAGGGAGCTTGGCACTGGAAAAGTCCAAGTATTGAGACTTGGCACGGGAAAAGTCCAAGTATGGAGACTTGGCACGGGAGAAGTCGAAGTATGGAAGCTTGGCATGGGAAGTCGGAGAGGGCTCGGTAGCTCGTTCTCTGGACTAGGTCAGAGAGGGCTCGGGAGCTCGTTCTCTGGACCGGACGAAGTCGGAGAGGGCTCGGTAGCTCGTTCTTTGGACTAGGTCAGAGAGGGCTCGGGAGCTCGTTCTCTGGACCGGACGTGGAAGTCAGAGAGGGCTCGGTAGCTCGTTCTCCGGACAAGGTCAGAGAGGGCTCGGGAGCTCGTTCTCTGGACCAGACGAAGTCGGAGAGGGCTCGGTAGCTCGTTCTCTGGACTAGGTCAGAGAGGGCTCGGGAGCTCGTTCTCTGGACCGGACGTGGAAGTCGGAGAGGGCTCGGTAGCTCGTTCTCCGGACTAAGTCAGAGAGGGCTCGGGAGCTCGTTCTCTGGACCGGACGAAGTCGGAGAGGGCTCGGTAGCTCGTTCTCCGGACTAGGTCAGAGAGGGCTCGGTAGCTCGTTCTCTAGACCGGGAAGGCTTTAGGGTTTAGGGTTTAGGGTTGGGAAGCTCTAAGGCATTGGATCGGTCTGGTGACCGATCCAGTGATACTCTGATTGTCTGGATCGGTCTGGTGACCGATCAGTAACCAAACAGAATGTTTCTGTGGGTTAACTGATCGGTCTGTAGACCGATCAGGAAGCGATGGACTTCAGAGAGCGATAGGAGGGGATCGGTCTGTGGACCGATCCACCTATAGTCTGATCGGTCCACAGACCGATCAGACTTCGAAGCCAACTCTCTGTGAGAGTTAATTGATCGGTCTGGGGACCGATCAGCCTAAGGCCTGATCGGTCCACAGACCGATCAGGGACCTCTTGGACCGATCAGGATGGAGCTTGATCGGTCCAAGTCTAGCCGTTGAGACACAACGGCTAGATTTCTCTCTGTGTCTTCTTTGTCTTCTTCGCAGGTTCATATAAGAGGGTTTCTACAGGGAAGGGATCGGTGCTCTAGCAGCCTCTCTTTTCTTTCTGATCTTACTGCAATCAGAGCTTTGCTGAGCTCTCATTTTCCTGAAGCTTCGTGGAAGCTTCCTTCGGTTGGTTCCTGCTGTTGTAGGTGTTTCGTGAAGTTATTGCTTCATCCAGTCGACGAGAAGGCAAGCTGTGTTTTTACATTCTTACTGCCTTTGTATTGTGCTATATCTTTGTACTCCTATCTTGCTGTTGCAAGAAGTTTGTGGCGAGGTTTCTCCACCCAGAAGGAGTTTCTATTAGCCGGTTTTCCGGGGTCTCATCCACCGACGGATTGATAGGCTTCGTCCACCTTACGGACACGCCGAGGAGTAGGAGTTTCATCTCCGAACCTCGTTACATCGTCGAGTTTAAGGTTTGCTATTCTTTGTTTCATTTCTACATTATATTTCCGCTGCGCTAACTAAAATTGTAGGAAGAAACGCGAATTTGGGGTCGGCTATTCACACCCCCCCTCTCTAGCCTCGACCGTCGATCCTAACAATAAGGAGGGTATTATATACTTCCGAGGCAGATTATGTGTACCTCAGTCTCGCCCGGTCTTACAGGAGCTACTTCAGGAGGCTCATCGCTCTTGATTTACGATCCATTCAGGTGGGACCCGCATGTATCAAGATTTGAGACGTTCCTACTGGTGGAACGGTATGAAGAAAGACATCGCGGAATTTGTAGCGAGATGTCTTGTCTGTCAGCAGGTGAAGGCTGATCACCAGAGACCTGCCGGATTACTTCAGCGGATTCCGATTCCAGAGTGGAAATGAGATCACATTACTATGGATTTTGTGGTGGCATTGCCTAGGACACAATGAGACCATGATGCGATTTGGGTAGGAGTTGATTGATTAACCAAATCCGCACACTTCTTAGCGATCCGGAAGACTGATTCCCTGGATCGATTGGCAGATCTGTATTGCTGGGATATCATCAAATTGCATGGTGTCCCATTGAGTATTATTTCGGATAGAGACTCACGGTTCATGTCCCGGTTCTGGCAAAGTCTGTAGCAGGACTTGGGCACTCAGCTCCATTTCAGTACAACTTTCTATCCATAGACAGATGGACAGTCAGAGCGGACCATTCAGACTTTAAAGGATTTGCTGAGGTAATGTGTATTGGATTTTGGAGGCAGTTGGGAGGACCATTTGCCATTGGTAGAGTTCGCCTACAACAATAACTTTAATTCGGCTATCCAGATGACACCGTTTGAGGCGTTGTATGGTAGACCTTGTCGGACACCCACCCTCTGGGAGGAGGTTGGGGAAGCCCAGTTGGAGGCAGAGTTGGTCCGTACTATTAGACGGAGGATGTTCGAGGCACGGGATCGCCAGAAGAGTTATGCTGATAGGAGACGGAGATCCTTGGAGTTATCTACTGGCAACCATGTTTTTCTGCAAGTTTCACCCACAAAAAGGGTGAAGAGATTTGGCCTCAGAGGTAAGCTAGTTCCATGATACATTGGCCCTTTCCAGATCCTGGAGAGGATTGGAGCAGTAGCTTATCGCCTGGCGCTACCACCGGCTCTAGCAGGCGTGCACAACGTATTCCATGTATCTATTCTGAGGAGATACATAGCAGACCCAGCTCATGTGTTGTTTGATATACCCGTTTCCCTTCAGCCTGATTCCACCTACGAGGAGGTTCCGATACGGATTCTGGACCAGAAGGAGCGTCAGCTGCGGAACAAGACTATCCGGCTGGTTAAAATTGGATGGCAGCATCATTTGGATGAGGAGGCTACCTAGGAGCTCGAGGATACGATCCGAGCTCGATACCCTCACCTTTTTACTTGAGGTATGTAGGTTATTTTTCGTTCAGCATTTATACTTTCTATCTGTTGTTAGTACTTGCTGATGGTAGATAATGAAAATTTGGAGACCAAATTTTTATTAGTGTGGGAGAATGTAAAATACCGAAAAAAGATAACCATAAGGTAATTTTCCAGAATTTTTAGAAATTTTTCGAGAATTTTTCGGAGCTTGTATGACTCGGGTTATAGGGATCAGTATTGGGCCCGGGGAAGCCTGTTTAGGCTACCTCGTTTAAACAAGGAAATGTTTATTTTCTTTAAATCATTTCCTTTTCTTTTCTTTATTCCCTTCCTTCGTCGTTTCTTCCCTAATCCGCGCCGCGTGCCCGAGCCACACTCCGGCCGTTTCTTCTTCTTCCCCAAACCGCCGCCGCCGTCCGTTTTATTTTCTCCTCCGGTACAAAGGCAGTGGCGAGTCTCTCCTTTCCTCTTCCCCATCTCCGCTTCTCGTCCTCTCCATGCGACCTTCCCTGCACCGAGGTTGTGCCCTAGCCTCTCCGCACACCGCCGAGCCCTAGATTTGATTCACCGGACCTCCCTTCCCTCTGTGCTACCGCCACCTTCAACGATCGCAGACCAGTGCCGAGCTTTATGCTTGATTGATTGTGCCAAGCTGTGCCCTAGGCTCCGCCCTCCTCTCCTCTTTCTTAGCCGTGCCCTAGGTTCATCGCCGGCTTGCGGTCTACTGTGTTGTGCCCTAGCTTCGGGCTTTGCCTCCTCTTTACAGTAGTGGCGTTAGGGTAAGGGGACAACAAGTTGAGTTGGGTAGTTGTTTGATCCGTGATCTACGCTGCTTGATTTTTTTTTTCTTGTTTCGGTTGATTCTAGCAGTAGGGAAGGGAATTCAACAAGGTTGTGTTTTGTGGATCCGAAATTCTGTTCTGTGGGGTAAGGAGTAGAGTTGGTGATAAGCTAGCTTGCTGAATTCTTGACTTCCTTCTGGATCCAATCATTTAGGTGGCTTCCAGCAGCTTTCCTATTCCGGCAGCAACCCCTTCCAGCAGCAACCTTTTTGGCTGTGAAATTGAGGTAAGGAGTAGGATAATTGATCATGTTTTAGATTCATGTGTAAGTGGATTTAGGTTTTGGATTTCTATCTAATTGTTTGTTTGGGGTTAAGATAACAAACCCTAATAATTGACCATGAGATTTAATTAGGGTGTATTGATTTAGATTGTGCGTATTAGGGTTTTTCCTAATTTATTAGTCTTGTAGATTTTATTTAGCTATTTAAATTTTTATGAATGTTAGCTAAATAAAAATATATATTGATTGATACAGGACTTTGACGCGAGACGAACATCTCGACGTCGGATTTGGACTGGATTGGACTTTCCTATTGGAGGCGGGTAACTTGACCTATCTATTTTGATACGTTTTGTTGATATGTTTAGTAGATTTTAACAAGTACTAATAATTATGATTATATCTACATCGGTATCTGCATCGGTATATCATTATATATTTATTGATTAGATAACTTATATAAATAATTTTTTTAGATTATAGCAATGAGGCTATATATCCAAATTATATATATATATATATATATATATATATATATATATATATATATATATATATATATATATATATATATATATATATATATATATATATATATAGTATTGATATTATGCGTGTCCTCTTTTGTGCTCCTGTGCGCGTCAGGTGGATATATTTTTTTTCCACCTCTCATATTTTTTTCACCACGTCATTTTATTTTTTCCTTTCCTTTTCTAAAACCTAACTTTTCCTCGCCCTCGCCTCTGTGTTCCCCGCGACGCCGTTTCCTCGCCTCGCCTCGCCTCTGTGTTCCCCGCAACGCCGTGCTCTGCGATCCTCGCTCGCGACGCACCTAACTTTTCCTCTCCTCGCTCGCCTCGCCTCGCCTCTGTGTTCCTCGGCGTTCCTCGCCGCGACGCCGTGCTCTACGTTTCCCGTTGCCGCGAGGCCGTCCCTCGTTGCTGCCGTCGTCGTTTGTCAAGAGCCTCGGTGTTCCTCGGCGTTCCTCGCTCGCCGATCCATTATTAGTTATGGTCTGGGTGGCTCTTCCGTGGCTCTTTTTGGCATAGTGGGTGGTGGTATTTACACAAAAGTTGTCGATGTTGGTGCTGATCTCGTCGGTAAGGTCGAAAGGAACATCCCCGAAGATGACCCTAGAAATCCAACTTTTCCTTTTTCCCTTGCTTCTCATGCTAACCCTTGTGTTCGATGCACAAAATGTTTCACATGCGTTTGCCCAACACATTGTACTGTAAGAGCAGTTTTGCTACTAAATGCCCACTCTAATCCTTTCGCCTTTGTACAACTTACAGGTGATAGCAGACAATGTTGGTGACATTGCCAGTATGAGATCTGACCTTTTTGGCTAATATGCCGAATCAACATCTGTTGCACTAGTTGTTGCCTCTATTTCTTCATTCGGGGTCGACCTTGATTTCACTACAATGTGCTATCCTTTGCTCATTAGTTCTATGGGTATCATAGTTTGCTTGATAACTACTCTCTTCGCAACTGACTTCTTTTCTCTTCGCAACTGACTTCTTTGAGACAAAGGCTGTAGAAGAGATTGAGCCTGCTTTGAAGAAGCAGCTCATCATCTCCACTGCACTCATGGCTATTGGCATTGCCATTGTTACTTGGGTGGCCCTCCCATCATCTTTCACTATTTTCAACTTTGGATGGTAAGCTTTTTATTCCATTTGTCAATCAGTTCTCAGATGCTTTTTATGTTTCTCAATATACTAATTAATGGAGATGAACAGGCAGTTGTTTTTCTGTGTGGCAATTGGGTTATGGACTGGCTTGGTGATTGGATTTGTCACTGAATACTACACAAGCAACGCCTATAGGTAAAAATAAATGTTCCCATTCCTCTATTCAAGTATCAACATTATTGAACATTCTACCAAAAAGACATCCTTCAAAATTGATACTTACCAAAACATGCTCTGTAAGTTTTTTTTTTTTACCATATGGTGTTGCACGTCTATTTTTTAATCTCCAATCTACTCTTGCATGCACTTTTTGGTATACGCCAATACCAAGGGTGCTTTTGTAGGTTAAATGCTCGGCATTGTTTACAGTTCACACATAATGCCTTGTACTTATTCTCATTTTACAGTCCGGTTCAAGATGTTGCTGATTCATGTCGAACTGGAGCTGCCACCAATGTTATCTTTCGGCTTGCTCTCGGATACAAATCTATCATCATTCCCATTTTCGCAATCGCTATCAGCATATTTGTTAGCTTCAGTCTTGTTGCCATGTATGCTATGGCTGTTGCTGCATTAGGCATGTTGAGCACTATTGCTACTGGCCTAGCAATTGATGCTTATGGACCCATCAGTGAAAGTGCTGGAGGTAATGTCGAGATGGCTGGAATGAGTCACAGAATTCGGGAGAGGACTGAGAATAATATCTACCATTCCATTATCAGATTCTCAAGATTTGCTGAAGCAGAGCTTAAGCTTTTCCACTCGCAACATAGATGACTGCCCACACTTGATCTTGACATTCAAGACTTGGTTTCAATGAGCAAACAGGCTGGCTACCAAGGAATAAGAATGATGACATTGTAGGTTGAGAATGTAGTGGATGTTGATATTGAAATGCATCTTTGTTTGAAATTTATGTATGTCTGTTGTATATGATCATTTTCTCAAGAAACCAAAGAGATGTAAATACAGTACTCATGTATTGTAACTGTCTTATGCATATGGGAATAAATGAATTTACAATTTACAATCAAAATTCAAAGTAAGCGATAAAGATTAATACCAACAGATAAAAAAAATTGTCTATCATTGCAACATTTAATTAAAGCTTCCAAAAATGATATGAAATATATATAAAAAAATTCATTGTCAAGATTAAGCAGCCGACTCAAATGTCTCTCCAAGCATTAAATCTGGGATATCGTCATTTTCTCTACCTTTAGATGTTGCAGCTTCAGGTGATCGTCTCTAGAATTGCTTTGCAAACTTCCTCAAGTTATCTAGATTATCAGGACCCGAGGGACAAAATGTTCACTCAAATGTTAATGAGAGCATTCATAAGCATAAATCAAGCTAACATAAGTGTAATAGCTAAAAAATACACACGTTTTCAGTAATAAAATAATGCATTTATCCATTTGAAAAAAATATACATATATAGTGGAACAATGCATTTACCATTTACAAAAAAAAAATATGCATACAAAAATGCAGAAAACTACTGTTGTTTAAAGTAAATTGGAAGCCAATGTATATATATATATATAAATTTTGAATATTAGTATTTTAAAACTAATTTTGTTAAACGGTAGGAACCCTATGCTCTAATGAGAAGATAGCAAGCAAAGCATTGAAGAAGAATACCATCGTCAGTCTCATACTTGTTATTGAATCTACAAAAGTTTTATCCTAGTGCATATTGTTTGAACCTACAACAATAAAGACAATTATTACTTTCAATATCTCAATCAATCAACTACTATAATTTTATAAAAAAAAACTTTGATAGTACCAGCTATAGATGTCAATTCTTCTTCATATGTGTCATCATCGCTGTTATGATAATTATCTATAGTTGATCTAACAATCAACACATCGTTATATTTACAAATTTAATAAAAATAATTGATTAGCAAATAAAATTACCATACAAATATAGAATTAATCTACACATACCCTTGCTGTAAACTTGGACAATTGCGTTTGTCATGTGACACACAAAGATGCCCACATCCACGACATAACCGAGACTTTGAAGTTGACTTCTCCTTTGATGATTTTAGTCTCTTCCCACATCCCTTTGTTCTTACTAAAGAAGGATCAATAATATTATGAGATCTATCCATGGATTTCCTCTTTTGACCCCCATTGTCGCATGTTTTACTAGTATTCATCTCTTGAATTTTGTTGTAGATATAATCAAATTGTTCATCCAAGAAGTTTGCCCCCTCATCAGTCAAAGATGCATCATCAATTAATATTGAAGCTTTAATGGATAACCTTGAGTGTCTTGACATCAAAACCCTTTCTGGATCATCAATGAAATTTTACTTACCCAAAGCATGTATTGCTCCAACCTTTGCATCTCGTGTCCATCGTTTGAGTATATATTTATTTGGCAAATGAAACACTTGGTTGATACGAAAAAAGGCTAACATATGCCTGCATGGAATGCCATTGAACTCAAATTTCCTATAGCTACAGAATATGTTGTCCTTCTGTTTGTCATGCGTAAGCACCCTTGGTTTGGAGAAAGAATTACTTTGAAATTTCATCACATGATAAACCACTGAGTCAACTCCCGTAGATGCTTGCTGCACATAATAACCATGGATCTCACTTATTTCACTTTGAAACTCTACCCATTTCTTTTTTGTGTACAACTTAACCATTTGAGTTTCCATTGGCCAGTTTGTCTAAATCCTGGGAAGCTCATTCATATCAATATAGTCAACAACTAACTCATTGTGTCTTTGGTGTCTCAGTGCCCTATTGAAACGGATTATAAAATCTATCAATGAATTCTTATTTGAAACATACCTCTTGAAAAATGCATGTGAACCTTCAGATCTTTGACTACTTGACATTCCAGCACAAAATATATGACTAAAATATGCTGGCACCCACTTGTGTCGCAATTCATATATCGAAGACAACCAATCATTTTTCTCCAAATTAGCACACTTGATAACTTCTTCCCATGAATTCTCAAATTCATCAGGTGTGGTAGAATTTCCAATGACATTCTTTATGCTTTGGTAGTATTCACGAAAAGTCAAAGGGTCTAATTTATCTGGAAATTTATTCAGTATGTGCCACAAACAATATCGATGCACTGTCTGAGGGAAAACTTGGGCAATTGCTTTCGTTATAGCGGGATCCTGATTAGTGATGATCACATTTGATACACCTTTAGGCATAGCTTCCATGAATTTGTTAAGCAGCCAAACAAAAGACTCAGTTTTCTCATCACTTATAAAGCCGCAACCAAAAATAATTGTCTGATGATGATGATTAACTCCTACAAATGGTGCAAAAATTAACCCATATTTGTTAGTGTTATATGTTGTATCTGTAGGACCGTTAGATTCGATAGAGGGGGGGTGAATATCGATTCGAAAATCTCGAGTTAAAACGCAGCGGAAATGTAAGGAAGTAAAGAGATGAACACTGTTGATTTTTACTTCGTTCGGAGCCTGTGACGACTCCTACTCGAAGGCCCGTACTCCTTGAGTACTTTCGTTGGGCAATTCACTAGCAATTCGGATAATTACAATTTACGTACAAATATTGCTAATGAAAGGAAGGAAAACAAAGCTAACCGACAAACAATAAATTAAGAAGGAGAGCCGGAGTGAGTCGTCGGAGCTTTGTGAGCGTCGTTGGAGCGCAGAGCAGCAGAGTGATTGGATTCAGAGTTCTCAGAAGACTGATGTTTTGAAGCTCCTGCCTGGGGCTTCTTTTATATGGTGCTCCGGGCGCCTGGATCCCTTCCGGGCGCCTGGAATGTGACGTAACACTCCCAACCAGCATTCTCCAAGTGTCAACGTCGTCCTGGGGATAAAACTTGCCTCCGGGCGCCCGGATCCCTTCCGGGCGCCCGGACCTCCGGGCGCCCGGACCCCTCTTCTCCAGAAAGTCCTTCTCCTGCAAGAAAAGGTTAGTCCGAGGCAAATGTACCCTGCAGCAAAGAATGTTAGCACAGTTTTATCGATAAGCAAAGTATGACTTAAATTCCGTCTTTCCGAGACCGGAATCTAGTCACGATCTCGACGCCTAATGTCCCCTTCCCGGGAACGCGTCCTCACAGTCACTCCCCTCCAGTGACTTACCTCACTTACCTGCCAGACGTCCGGTCAGCCCGTCGACCCGTCTGGACTTCTCGCCAAGCGTCCGGTCAGCCCGTCGACCCGCTTGGACTTCTCGCCAGCTATCCGGTCAGCCCGTCGACCTAGCTGGACTTCTCGCCAAGCGTCCGGTCAGCCCGTCGACCCGCTTGGACTTCTCGCCAGCTATCCGGTCAGCCCGTCGACCTAGCTGGACTTTTCCTGCACACTTGATCAAAGTGTCAGACAACAACACAACTAACTTAACCTATTTGTCATTCATCAAAACCTGGGTTAGACCGTTAGTGCTACCCGCACCAACAATCTCCCCCTTTTTGATGGAATGACAACCTGGTTAAGTTAGTGAAAGCATATGTACGAAACAACATGCATTTGTGTGGTTTTAAAGTTAGTTTGTGTTTTCAAATTGGTTTAGCTAACTTAACCACCTAACCCTTCTCCCCCTTTGGCATTCATAAAAAAGTAAGCAGGGGTAAACAAGCATAGTGTAGAGTAATAAAAAGTTTGGTTAAAAAAATTCAAAGATATTGATAAAATTAACAGCAAAAAAATAGTCAAGTTGACTTGGGGGAGTTTAAGCTTTTGAAAATTCATTTAAAGCATTTAGCTTTTAGCTTTTAGAAAGCTAGTTAAGTTTTGATTTTCAAACACAAGTTTTCAAAAAATCAGAATTCCAAAACTAAGTTTGAAAAATTTATTTTTCAACACTAAGTTTGTAAACGATTTAATTTAAAACTTAAGTTTTGACAGTGATTTAAGTTTCTTTCATAATTTTTAACACTTGAGTTTTTGCAAATCAAATTTCAGTTTGTAAACATTGATTTTGAACTTTACTTTTAGTTTTCAAAGGAGTTTGGTAGAACTAATTTTGATAAAGTAAAAATAATTAAGTCTAATTTTTAAAAATCAAAATTTTAAAGTTCAAAAGTACTATTTTCAAAATCATGGTTTAAAATACTTGAAAAGTTGAGTTTTCAAAGACTAAGTAAAAAGGATAAAAAGTTTGTGATTTAAAACAAAGAATTTTCACAATTTTAAGCAAGTTGATATTGAAAATTGATTTTCAAAAGTAAGGAAAGTGATTTTGAGAAGCTTAGTTTGTAAACTTAAGTTTTGAAAAATCTAATTTCCACAATTTTCAAAACTAAGTTAAATCTAATTTTCAGAATCAATTTTCAATAAAAAGTAAAACCCAATTCTTAAAAACAACTTAGTTTTATAAGAGTTAGTTTTCAAAAGTAGGTTTAAGAAATTTTTGGGAGAACATTTTTCAAACAAGATTTAAAATATTTTATATAAAGGAAAATTTTTTTAATTAATTCCTCCCCCTGAACCTGACATCACTTTAACTAGCTGTCTAACCAATTAGGTACTAACTAACTATCAGAAGATAGTAGCTTTCACTTGGTTAGTCAGATTAAGTTAATTACAACCAGTCAGTGTTTGACTTGACTGATGAACTTTAATCTGATTAATATCTGAATTGTATTTAACGTCCAGACTTATGTTGATGCACTGAAATTAGCATCTTAAGTCCGGACAGTTGGCCTATGCATCTCACCCCTTTCTATGTTTGTCAAACACAAGCAAGGTAACCCTAGGGTGTTGGTGAGATGCTCAAAAACTAGTCCTATGGGTACATGCTTTCTAAGGATGTAAACCTAGTCTAAGGCAAAAAACTGTTTTTGAAAGTCTAAAAATGGAAATTTTGAAAATAAACAAGTTTAGCCTATAAGTTGATAAAATTATTTTTGAATTTTTTTGAAATTTCCTAGTCTATTGAGATAGAACATATTCAATGTAAGTTTGAAATGTCACTAGATAAATCCAAAATATTTTACAAATAGTGTAGCTACAGAAGTAGGTCATCACTAAAGCTACTGCGATGATGAAGGGGGTGGTCCAGATCCCAAGGATCGAAGAAGTGCCATCATCTCAGTGTGGCGGGTGTCCCCGGCAGCTCGTAACTCGGCAACCTCTCGCTGTATGTCCCGATGAAAATCGGAGTTCTCCTGCTGGAGACTCGCCATGGCTCTCTCTAGTCCGGTCATACGGTCGGCTAGAGTGCGGGGAGCGTGTCGTGGTGCTCGAGCTGGGGGTGGTGGTGGAGCCGGTGCGGCTTCCTCCGGAAATAGTGCGAGCATGAACTCGTCCATCTGTGCGTCTGGATCGGGCTGGTGCTGTGCCCCCCTCCGCCAAGTCATAGTCCCGTCATCTCTATCTACCTGGATGCCGGCTAGGGAAAAGTTCCGAGAGGATATAACATCGAACTCGGTCATACGGGCAACGTCTCCTCTAGTGACATCAATGTGCAGCGAGGACATGTAGGCTGTCAGAATGTGACCAAATGACATATGGACTCGACTGTCAGTCACGTATCCGGCTGCGTAAATAATGGTCGAGAAGATATGTAGGCTAATGTCAATTTCTAACCTATGAATCAGGGCATAAAGTAGGAATGAATGGAATGGGCGCATCACAGCGATGTCCCGAGTGGTCAGTGGTAAAATGCAAAGAACTACAACCCTATAAAGAGCGTAGTCCTGGACGCTAAGTTCTACTGACCTAAACTGTGTCACAGTGGGATCTCTCTCTCCCCCAAAAAAATACGAATACATCGTATCGAGAGTAATATGTGAGTAGGGATTGTCGAACGGTAGATCCCTCGGAGGATAGCACAAAAAGGAGCAAGTAGAAGGATGCAACTCTAAAAACTCTCGGATAGTCGTAGGGGAAAATACGATATCAGTACTTGCAGCCCTAGTGGTATAGGTGAAGTCGTCTACTTTTACTAGGTTATTGCAAAATTCTGCACATAGACTTATGTTTATTGGACTGGTACATTCTACAAGGTTCCTTAAATTGTAGTGACCTATAACCTCTAAGGCAGAGGGACATGACCTTAGGAAGAACTCTCTATCTATACAGGTAGTCCTAATGGCCTTATAGATGGTGGACTCAAACTTAATCCTAAGTTCGTCTATGGGAAACCTAGGGTCTGTACTAGCATTGGAGGGTCCAGCACCAGTATTTGTTCGTTTCCTACTATATATAAAAAAAATTTAGAAGACAACAAAAAAATATTTTAGAGAGGGGAAGAATATTTTACCGAGGAGCCATCGAAAAATATAGATTTGACGACCTCGGTTGAATCGCAACAGCGTCTTCACCGCACGAAAATTTTAATTTAGAGTACTTTCGCACTGAGGTTCAAAGTGAACCTTGGCAAAAGTGAGAATGAGTGGGGCAAAGGTTGGGGGCGCCTGCTGCCCCTTATTTATAGGGGACTCCGGGCGCCCAGGGTTGCTGGGGCGGGGCGCCTGGAACCCTTTCCGGGCGCCCCCGACGAGAATACCAGGGGCGCCCGCCCCTGGTTTTTGACTTCCCTTTTTTTTTTTTAATTAAAATTTGAAATTAATTTAAGTTTTAAAATTTTTAAGTTAAAGTTTTGAAAATAATTTTTAAGTTTAAAATTGAAATTTTTAAAATTTTACAAATAATTTAAAACAAATTTTTAAGTTTAACACCAAATTTTTAAGAATAATTTTTAAGTTAAAATTTTGAATAATTTTTAAGTTAAAATTTTGAAAGTAATTTTTAAGTTTAAAAGCAAATTTTTAAGTGAAAATTTTGAAAATAATTTTTAAGTTTAAAAAGAAATTTTGAAAATAATTTTTAAGTTTAAAAATAAATTTTTAAGTTAAAATTTTGAAAATAATTTTTAACTTTAAAAACAAATTTTTAAGTGAAAATTTTGAAAGTAATTTTTAAGTTTAAAAACAAATTTTTAAGTTAAAATTTTGAAAGTAATTTTTAAGTTTAAAAACAAATTTTTAAGTTAAAATTTTGAAAATAATTTTTAAGTTTAAAAACAAATTTTTAAGTTAAAATTTTGAAAGTAATTTTTAAGTTTAAAAACAAATTTTTAAGTTAAAATTTTGAAAGTAATTTTTAAGAAAAAAACAAATTTTTAAGTTAAAATTTTGAAAGTAATTTTTAAGTTTAAAAACAAATTTTTAAGTTAAAATTTTGAAAATAATTTTTAAGTTTAAAAACAAATTTTTAAGTTAAAATTTTGAAATTAATTTAAGTTTTATTCATCTCACCCGATTTATATTATCAATCAAGGAATCCTATGATTTTGTGAGATGAAATTAGTTAGATTACAGAGTTTTGTTTTAACTTGTGTTAGATTCAGACTTAGCTTTGGTTTCCACAAATAGGCATTCTTCGGATAAACTTCTAAGCTTGGTGAGTCACAAGGACATCATTAGAAGTAACCAACCTTTCGAGGTTTTCCGAATAGTCCTATCCACGAAACTTAGTACTAAATCTTGGTCTAACTGGTTAGGATTCGTTTAAGGGTAGCTTCGGTCAGTTCCACTTGGCCAAATGCACCAGATCGAAACCATATCTTTCTAGACATGCGATGCCCAAGCTTCCCTAACGTACTATCATCCAAAAACTTCACCAGTACCATGAGTCAAGTTAAACTTGGTCTCTCTTTAACTAATCCTAATTACCCTGCCGGGTTAGTTTGTTTTGGGTTACCCTGTCGGGTAGGTTAGTTTTGGAGGTGCCAGCTATTCTGGAGCCTCCCCCTGAATTATTGGCCATTAATTTAGATTTTGGGTTTGTGTCGATTCTTTTTATAGTTATAATCAACTTGGTGATAATCTAAATTTTGTTGAGTTTTGAATTTTGATTTTAATTTATATTTTAGTTTTTGATCTGATTTATTCAAGTTTATATAATGTATTTTATCTTTAGGTATATAGAATTGATTAAGTCCTACTTGCGTGGTTAAGCACGCTTTCGGGACCCAAGCTTGTTTGGTTGCTTTGTGTTGGGTTAATAATGATTTAAAGGTTTTGTTTGAGTTTGACTTATATCCAAGTCCGGTTTTATTATAGCATGCCTTTTGGTTATTTAGAATTAAATCTAAATTTTTAGATCTTGTTGTGAATTTTTCCAACAATTCTTTTAACTTATTAATTTCATTTTTAATGATAAATTCTCCTCCTCAAGTGTTCGATCTTGAGTTGGATTCGAATTTTTTAATTGTTCCTTGAGGTTTTGATTTTCCTCAAGAAGAGATTTACTTTCATTTTCCAATTTAACTAATTTTTTATTTAAACGCGAGATAATTCTAAAGAATTTACGATTTAAGTTTAGGTATACCTCTTCGGAACCTTCGGAAACAAGTGCGGACTCGTGGCTTGATTCGGGTTCGGACCCGTCTTCCGATTCCTCTGATTCGTCTTCCGTTTCAGCTTCGCGAGCCATCAGCGCGAGGTGACTTTGGTGCTTTTGCCTTTCTCCCTCCGATTCGTCTGAGGAGGAATCGTCCCATGTTGCTTTGAGGGCTTTCTTCTTTGTTGACTTTGGTTTGTCAAGTTTCAATCTTGGGCATTCGTTCTTGTAGTGCCCTTTGTTACATCCGAAACATGTGACATTTCTTGAGTCGGTTGGCGAACTGATCTTCTTTTGCTGAAGCTTCTCTTTTTCCCGGTGAACATTTTCCTTACCAGTTCACCAGGTTCTTCGTCTTCAAAGTCTTGATCGGAATCTTCTTGATTCGGGTTTGTTCTTCTTTTCTTTAGAGGAACTCGCAAATAAAGCTACACCTTTCTAGACCCGCGTTAGTTTGCTCATGAAGTTCTAATTCACAGAAGAGTTCATCCAATTTTAATTTAGATAAATTTTTTGAAATTTTGTAGGCATCTACAATTGATGCCCACAAATTATTTCGCGGAAAAGCATTTAACGCGTACCTTATTAAGTCTCGGTTCTCCATTTGGTGGCTTATCGCGTGGAGACCATTGAGGATATCTTTGATCCTCGCGTGGAGCTGACTTGCCGTTTCTCCTTCCTGCATTTTTATATTAAAAATTTTATTTAACAGCAAATCTCTTTTTGTTACCTTCGCATCGCTTGTTCCTTCGTGCAGCTCGATCAGTTTATCCCAAAGCTCCTTAGCGTTTTGATGCGGTCCGACTCGGTTCAGTTCTTCTCGTGTTAGTCCGCAGTGTAGAGTATTGATGGCTTTGTTTTCAATTGATGCCTTTTTCTTTATATCATTTGTCCAGTCTTCAGGGTCTAGTATGTTCCCGGAGTTGTCTACTGGAATTTTGTAAGCCCTTGTGACGCTCATCCATTGGCCGTAGTCTGTGTTCATGTAGACCTCCATTCTCCTCTTCCAATACGAAAAATCATCCCCGTTGAATAGAGGAGGACGTACTGTGCTGAAGCTTTCTTGTTGAGACATCTTATCCTGCACACACTAAATTAACTGGAAAAAGAAAATCCCAAGACTTCGTCTTGGATTAGCAGTGCGGGAAAAAATAGAAGCTCTAAGTTGGTGTTGTACCAATTTAGATTTTAAATGCAATGAAAAAAAATCTTCCAAAAAGATAATAATATCAGTTTGGAATTAAAAAAAATTATTTCACCCCCTGTCTGATTGGTGGTTGCACCAAATCAGAGCGGTACCTGCTCTGATACCACTTGTAGGACCGTTAGATTCGATAGAGGGGGGGGGGGTGAATATCGATTCGAAAATCTCGAGTTAAAACGCAGCAGAAATGTAAGGAAGTAAAGAGATGAACACTGTTGATTTTTACTTCGTTCGGAGCCTGTGACGACTCCTACTTGAAGGCCCGTACTCCTTGAGTACTTTCGTTGGGCAATTCACTAGCAATTCGGATAATTACAATTTACGTACAAATATTGCTAATGAAAGGAAGGAAAACAAAGCTAACCGACAAACAATAAATTAAGAAGGAGAGCCGGAGTGAGTCGTCGGAGCTTTGTGAGCGTCGTTGGAGCGCAGAGTAGAAGAGTGATTGATCAGGCGGTTGAGTTGAAGTGCAGCCGAGTCAAGAGCTTATAAGTCGCTCGAGCGGACTTATCGGTCGAGCGGGAAAAATCTCCAAGTGTAGAGTGGCAGATCAAGCCAGTGGGCGAGTACTCGCCCGGGCGCCCGGACCCCTCTTTCCGAAAAGTCCTTCTCCTGCAAGAAAAGGTTAGTCCGAGGTAAATGTACCTGCAAAAGAATGTTAGCATAGTTTATATTCAGTATAAGAAGTATGACTTAGATTCCGTCTTTCCGAGACCGGAATCTAGTCACGATCTCGACTTAGATATCCGAAATGGATCTAAGCCGGATCGACGCCTAATGTTCCCTTCCCGGGAACGCGTCCTCGCAGTCACTCCCCTCCAGTGACTTACCTCACTTACCTGCCAGACGTCCGGTCAGCCCGTCGACCCGTCTGGACTTCTCGCCAGCTATCCGGTCAGCCCGTCGACCTAGCTGGACTTCTCGCCAAGCGTCCGGTCAGCCCGTCGACCCGCTTGGACTTCTCGCCAGCTATCCGGTCAGCCCGTCGACCTAGCTGGACTTTTCCTGCACACTTGATCAAAATGTCAGACAACAACACAACTAACTTAACCTATTTGTCATTCATCAAAACCTGAGTTAGACCGTTAGTGCTACCCGCACCAACAGTATCAAATACAACTACATCACCATATACATTGTATGCCGTCCTTTATACATGATCCACCCAAAAATACCTACTAAATCTGTTATCTGAATCAGTCTCGTAATCAAAGAGAAAAGCTGAATTCTTCTTTTTCTCATATGCAAATAACTCGATTAGTGTTTCAGCATCGATACTCTTTTGTTCATCCCTTAACTGTTTCTCAAAGTTTCTAATATCTCTTTCTGTACAACCTACCAGCTCAGGCCCTCCATACTCTATCTCTAATAATCGCATTTGTTTGCAAGTTGGCACATTGGCCTCTGAAAACTGTTGAGTCAATGCTTTCTTTATTGTCGAAACATTACGATGTGAGCGTAGCAAATGCACCTTTGAAGGAGTCGAAAGTTGATGATTATGACCTTCCATAAAGTTAGTGACAACCCAATTAGGTCTAGTTTGTTTCTTGACAAGTGAAATCTTTGACTTACAACCAGTTCTAATTTTGCCACGTGCACTTTCCCTCGTCCGTTGATCACCTTTTGTTTGTTTATTTCGTTGATCATTTGTATATCCTTCTTTAAAGCATACAAATGTTTTCCAGACAACTTCATTTGTCATCTTATTTTTCTTGCTATTATTTATCCTTGCACTAAATCCAGATTCTCGTGCATATTGATTATAGAATGAAAATGCCTCCTCTATTGATGAGAATTCCATCCCATATTTTGGCTTTCAATCATCTGCAACTTGGGGAATGTATAGCTGATTATGTTCTTCCATTGTTGAGGAATTTCATATTTAGACGAAGTGAAGTTCTGCATATCACCATATAGTCACAAAAACATTCTAAATCAAATAGACATAAGAAAATGGATGTTGCTGGATTGTGAAGGTTTGATAAGTACCATATAACAAGTGTATCGTTTGGTAGAATAGTTAAAAATTAGTTAGTAATCTAACATCACAGTGTTCTCATGTGGTGGTCATCGACAATGAAAAATATTTACATTCAGCATCAAAGAAACAAATAGAAGAGAGAAAAATTATAATTATGAAGATCTAGTGTCTGTATACATCCAGCATAGAAACAAATCAAATAGGTTAACAATGACAAAAGTTTTACAACTATAATGATAACCATGGACAATGGGAAGTAGAATGGATGCATTATATCTTTGCAAATAAGCAATAAATCAAGGATACTGTAATGAATACAATTCTTTGCTTTATATACTAGGGACACTAGTATTTATACTTGCTATATTAGAGAATGAATTCACTAAGATGAGAATTCCTTTGATCTAAATGTCATAGTAGCATAATGGTGTCCATAACGGTGAGTGATAAGAATACTGATTTGTATATTTTAAAAAATATCATAAGCCCCTTTATTTTCCACATGGAAGTAATTAGATTTAGTTGGCAGTATGTAAAAGTCACCCAAGAAGAAAACTCCTAAGCTGACCTTTGGATTCTTTTCCAGAAGAAGCCAAACAGAAACAAAAATTAGACAGTGACCGGCAAAAACTAGATTGTACACTTCTATTTCCCAGACCAATAAATCCAGAGTACGTATTGTCAAAGGTAAACGGATGGAAATAGTAGTCATGAGTCCAATTAACAGCCAGATACAATTTAAGTACAAGAAAAGAGAAATAGAAAATAATTGGGTAGCAATATGTTCAAAATTTGACAAAAGGTAACCTATCAAAGTACCACAAGATGGAAAGAGTGACAATGAAATTGATATAGCTCAAAAAGCAACTAAATACAAAAAAAAATACATAATCATAGTTATCAATCACTGCTAGACCTATAATCGCATTGCTCAAGGCAACAACAAAGAAGGGATTTAGAAACCTAATGCCGCAGGAGAATGATGGTTTACAAGCAACATCACAATGCAAAAGCCGATGCTAGCTGGTTGGATTGTTTCAATAGAGTGATTAGGGGATGATTCAGGAAGGAAACTTAAAATGCAAATATAAAAAATAGGGAGGGTTCTCACAGTGAGGGACGGTGGTAGGGATGGCATCGTGGCGACGGGTCGGCGTCGGCGGCTCTCGACCAACGACGACGGCAGCAACGATAGATGGCGGTAGGGACGGCGTTGCGAGCGAGGATCGTAGAGCACAGCCTCGCGGCAACGGGAAATGTAGAGCACGGCGTCGCGGCTAGGAACGCCGAGGAACACAGAGGCGAGGCGAGGCGAGCGAGGAGAGGAAAAGTTAGGTGCGTCGCGAGTGAGGATCCCAGAGCACGGCGTTGCGGGGAACACAGAGGCGAGGCGAGGAAATGGCGTCGTGGGGAACACAGAGGCGAGGGCGAGGAAAAGTTAGGTTTTAGAAAAGGAAAGGAAAAAATAAAATGACATGGTGAAAAAAATATGAGAGGTGGAAAAAAAATATATCCATCTGGTTTTGACGCGCACAGGAGCGCAAAAGAGGGCGCGCATAATATCAATACACTGTATATATATATATATATATATATATATATATATATATATATATATATATATATATATATATATATATATATATATATTTGTCTTAACAATATAATCAGAGCACGTTTCTTGCATATATAGTTTGTGGTTTAGACATAGCTATAGTATTGGACTCAGTTCAAAATTTGTTCATCACACACAACGTAAGAAATAAAACTCCTCCCATTCCCTTTTCAAATTAAAGTCATCAAACAAATAATAAGTCGACAAAAATTACTTTCTAACGAAGCTTAGCTTCTGCGTCAGCAACAAGCAAAAAGACGACTGGATCGCGTCAACTATCTTTCCACCTCTTATGATCGTATCAATTCTACTCTCAAAAGATAGATCATAGGTGTTTTACTTGATTTGTTTATTTACTCAAGTATTTTATCACTGCTCTACATAGCAGTGTACTACATCCCTGGAATCAATGATTCGTCATTTCATGTTTCATACGTATGTTTGTCCTCTCGGATGGTCTAGTAACAAGCACATGAGGTGTTATCATAATAAGATCTGAAATTTGAATCTCGACAAAGCCGAATTAAATGGGACAGATTGACAGGGACACTGGGAGCAAACACATGCGTTTATCTTTTGCCACAATATTTCATACGTATGTTGGATCTAATATCATGTTAGATTTTATAACTCAAATATCTTATCAACACAACCCATTTGAATTTTATCTTTATCAATTTTTGTCAAACTTTCAATTATCAAATATTCAATCGATCGTGATATTATTAAATATCCCCTTAACCTTTACATACTTAAGGTAAACTGAGCATTAAGTTGTACACACGGAGCAAAGAATGTTTTTACAAGCGTACTTTTGCTAATTAAATAAAAAAGAAAAGAAAAGAAAAGAATTGACTTACACAACCTACATAAAATTGATCAACTATTATCACCATCTACCACGATCGCCTCATAATCCACCACCGCTGAACACGCTCAATCTCCTCCTCCTCCTCCTCCTCCTCCTCCACCACCACCACAGCCTCCATCGTCACCGTCGTCATCGCCACCATCATTGCCGCCGCTACCGTCGCCGTCGACGTCGATGCCGACGTTGATGCTGCCGCCGCTATTGCCACCGTTAATAAAGTTGAAGACAATACCCAAGATGACTGCTACAAAAACCCTGAAAAACAGCCACTAGTGCCCTTGTGACAGATTCCAAGATGCATCTTTCTGCACGTGGAACATGTGGCATACTTAGGCTGCTTGCTTACGGATCCTCCCTTCTTATTACTCCATTGCTTTCTCTTGGAGCTCCCCTTCCAGGTTGAAAACCTTGGCCTTGAGTTTTCTGAGTTCCAAAACTCCCTTGACCTTTGTTCTCGATCTGTACTGACTTCTGCTGCTTGATGTTGTTCAGGTAATGCTCCGTGATCAGGGCGCTACTAACCAGCTCTTCTGCAGTCTGCGGTCTATTTATTCTGCCAGCCACATTCAAAGCTATCTCTGACCTCAACATTTTGAGCATTACCCTTACCCTCTCTTGTTCTGTGTTGACTAGTTTGGAGCATAGGCGAGCCAGCCTATTGAATTTCTTCACGGCTTCGTCGACCGATAAACTTCCCCGACGGAATTCCATGAACTCATCGTAGTGTTTATTCATGACTCGCATATGAAAGAATTCTTCAAAAAACTCAATCTCAAAGTCAGACCAGGTCATTTAATTCACTATCCTTTTTGCCTTGACCTGCTCCCACCATATTCTCGCATCTCCAGTGAGGCAAAAGGAGACACACTTTATCTTTTCTATCTCCGGCCAGTCCAGTAGCTCCATTATGCTCTCCAGGGTTTTGAACCATGCCTGGGCATCCCATGGTTCATTGGTGCTAGAGAAATTCTCTGGTTTCAGTTTCTGCCACTAGATGAGGTACGCTTCTTGCCTCACTACCTTTGCTGGTGCTACAGGTGTAACTGATGGAACTTCAACTATAGGTGTCACCATATTGGCTTCTGGTGAGACTACGGGAGGAGCTTGCTAATTAGCAGTCAGGGTGGCAATAACCTACTGCTGCTCCGTCAATTGTCTCTGTAGTTGAGCTATTACTTCTAAAAGGTTGGGCTGGGGTGCAGACTCATTTTCCATTGGTTGAGGTTCATTAACTCTCGGCTGTCTCGTCGGTCGTCCTCTATCCATTCTACATATCATAAGCCAAACCGGTGAGACATATGTCAGCCCATTCTCATTCCTACTTGCTACCATCCCTACTTTCATATATAAACATGCTAAATCTTAACAAGCATTCTTAATAATCATAACAGAACTAGATGCATAAAAGTTATGAAAACAGTAATTTCTTACTTGGAAGCTGTAGGATCAATGTTTGAGGTGTGTGACGGAAGGATGGAACTCGCTCTGATACTAAACTATAACGCCCGCCCTTCTACTAACCTTAACTTACAGGACACACATTACCCTTTTCTCTTTCTATCTAAATTTCGGCATTCTTACCTATTATATGCTGCTCAGTCCATAGATCTATTCTAACTTGTTACGATTGGTAGGACATGACTTGCATTCAAGCAGAGCCGAAAGGGAGTTTAAAGCTTCTAATGAGTCTGGGCCGAGTGGCCCTGACAGGTAGTGTACTCCCGGTTGGCGCAGGGCACGACCGTGTAAGGGTTACGGTCGTGTGAACTCACACGGTCGTGTCACTTTGGCCAAGAGGAAAAGAGACACGGCCGTGTGAATCCACACGACCGTGTAACTTTGGTCGAGAGGAGGATGTGCACGGCCGAATCACACGGCCGTGTCACCTTAGCCGAGGGGAAGAGGTGCACGACCATGTGATTCCACACGGTCGTGTCACCTTGGCTGAGGGAAAGAGGTGCACGGCCGTGTGATTCCACACGGCCGTGTCACCTTGGCTGAAAGCGAGCAATGAGAGGTCGTGTGAACCCGCACGGCCGTGCCACGGGCCGTACGAAGGGTCACACCCTGCTCTACCAAAAGAGCTTATTCTCCCCTTTTTCACCCATCCTTGCCACTCTAAATTCTGCCAAACCAATAAATTCATCCTAAACAATTAATGACAGTATTTTATGTAAAACGGAGAGAAGAAAATACTAAAGTTCTAACATGTTCCACACAATTACAAGTTCTCCTATCTCCTTCCATTGTTCCGCCACACACACGCACACAAACACTCCTCCTTCTGCCTCCTCCTACTCAAGCTTTCCTTTTCCTTTATCTGCAGTATAAGAAAATGCAAATCTATAAGCAGATGCTTAGTGAGTATCATCTACCCACAAAATGATGCATTAAAATAGGACATGCTTTTCAAAACTGCTTGAGGAAAATACAACACATGCTTTTAAAACTGCTTAGGGAAAATACAAACATGCTCTTGATAGCAACTCACGCTAAAACGCATAATTCGGAAATATGTGCATGACATATATTTTCAAATAGGTTTATCATGCAAACATCGACTTAAAAACATATTGGTAATGTAATGAAAATCGGAATCTTAGCTTATTAGAGAGTTCCTTAATACTGTGCTTTATAACTCGGGTTCTCAACCAAAAGGATGCTTCCACTAAGTAAACAATGAATTTTGAAAACGTTATATTACATGACTAGTAAAAATAATAATCACTTGCTTGGGCCCGACATTGTACCACTTTGCGCGCATCCTTAATAAGATCCGAAGTAGCTAATTCCGAACCTATCAAGGTACTACTAGGCAGTCTAGGAGCCTAGGGGCGATCTAGGAGCCCACCCATGGACCTTGTGTCCAATACATGCCTTTATAAAGTAAAATACTTTCTTTTAACTATTAATTTCTTGTACTTGCGCTTGTTTGACATTTAACCAAACACCTTATGTGCGCTTAATCCCCTCACACTTATAGGGAAACACTTTAGGGCACTTGAATACGCTTCTTAACCCCAAAACTAAATGGGAAGCAATTCAAGACACACTAAACTTGCTCTTGGTCCCAAAACTTTAAAGGACACCATACATATCCTAACATGCATCTTCTTTACATGCATAAAAATATGATATCTTCCTTACATGCATAAAAACAATGACACAAGATGCATCATCGAACAACTTATACTGCAGGTGAGTAGTACTTACCTCCTTTCGCTAGATCTTACTATTATAAGGTGTAGGGAAGACTTAAAATCCTCCCTCGTATGCCTTAATCTCTGAGTCGCCCTTCTCCCGCGTACCAATTCTTGCAAAAACTCTCCCCTTATATCCTCCACTTGAAGAACTTAGAAGCTTGGACCTAGGTTTCTTGATCTTGGCCGAAACCACAAAGGGGATAAGAGAGGATTCGGCTAGAGAGGAAAGGAAGAGGAAGATTAGGTTTTGATCTCATCCAACCCCTTTTATACTAAGTGGAAGTTGGAGCATCTCTTCACATATAATCTACATATAATGAATTGTTTCATATTGCTTATGTGATGTTTTACCACCACCTAATGACTACTTAAATCAATCTCAACTAAGAGGTCTCGGGTTCAAATTCTAGCCCGGGTCATTTATGAATATATTTTTAATTCTTTTCTCTTCTTCTATTTCTTTTTACTCTTTTAGAATAGAGGAAATTTACGGGTGTTACAGCAAAGAAAACATCTATCTTATCTTTTGGATTGGCTGGACCAGGAATAAGCATGGTAAGGAACATAAATTCATCTTTCATGTGCATCCATGCTAGTAAGTTGTACGGTGTTAATATAACTGGCCAAGATGAATATTATTGTCCCGACTGACCAAATAGTTGAAATCCATTTGCAGAAAGACCCAATCTCACATTACATGGTTCCATTGCAAAGGAGGGAAACACAGTATCAAGATGTTTCCATGCAGGAGAATCATAAGGATGACACATTATACCTCCTTCGTGCTCATGCTCATGCTCATGCATGTCACAACATGTGGCCAGCTGTAGTTGCAGATGCTTATAAGCGTTGAAGTCTAGTAGTTAACGGAAAATAATACATCACTTTCCAAGCAATATTTTTTCTCTTCTTCCCTGGTATACGAGTACAATGCTTAAAACGAGGGTGAGTACAAATTTTACATTCATTCAAATCACTGTCTTCATTCCAAAATATCATGCAGTTGTTTATACAACAATCAATCTTCTCTACAGGTAAACCTAAACCTCTGATCAATTTCTTTGTTTCATAGAAGCTATCAGTCATTATGTTATCAGCAGGGAGCAACTCTGACATCAATTGACAAATATCATCGTAACATCTTTCTGAAAAATGATATTCTGTTTTCATATTCAATAACCTTGCAGTAGCTGATAATTGAGAATGACAAGAAGGAATGCCTTCCCATACTTCTCTTTCACTAGCCTTTAACATTTCATATAGTTGCTGATATTCAGGGGTTGATATTTCATCTATATTCGAATAATCAACTGCATTCATCGCATCTTGAACCATTGATTGCATTGAAATATCAATATTACTTGATGCTTCAGGAGCGGTAACAATAGTCCCAAAAGATGAACCACCAGAAGGCTCAATTGGTTCATATAAATAAGACTCTCTGTGACAGTACCAATTGTAGTAATTTGGCACAAAATTATTTTTACAAATGTGCATTTTTACAGTATCCTCATCACGAAATGCCCTATTTTGATATTTTTTTATCATTGCACGGACACCGTAACTCAGCACCATTCATACATTCTGGATTACTTTTAGCAAAGTTCACAAAATGTTCAACTTCAGTAATAAAATCATCTCTGATAAAATCATTGTCTAATCAATTGTACATCCAAGCTTTGTTCATATATATTGTTACCTAATGAGAATATAATTTGAAACATTATTAAACTTGTATCACTTGAAATAAGCTTAAATAAGACATTATGTGCAAAATTTCATCTCACGATCATCGTATCATATTACCGAAAATCTCCTCTACACTTAAGCAAATACATGAAACTAATATACACATGTTGTTCTTTAGTGCATCATTAAATGGACTAACGATACATATATGAAAGTAAAACAAATCTAGCCGAGAGCAGGCCGCGCGCAACCCCCTATTGCGAGAAGCCACCAACGGCGACCCGTCGCCTGCGAGCAGGCCGCAGCGGCCCGCCTGCAACGAGCAGGCCGCGGCGGCCCGCCGGCAGCGAGCAGGCCGCAGCGGCCGTCGTGCGTGTGAAAACGAATAGACGAGAAAGGAGAGGAGGAGCATACTTGAGTCGCTGGTTGAGGATCGCGGTGAATGGGAGAGGGCACGAGGTGGGCATGAGGTTGCTGGACGCAAGAGATCATTGAAGTCGGAAAATCGCCGAAGCCGAAAGAGGAGATCGATCGCACGAAGAGGAAGGGGTCTGGTGCCCTAATTCTAATTTGCGTTACTGACTGAATTACAGTTCCGTTGGTGTTTACCGACGGAATTACATTTCCATTGGTATGTACCGACGGAATTAGGTTTCCGTCGGTATTTACGGACGGAAAGTTCATTCCGTCGGTATATTTACCACCCGCACCCCATTAAATAAAAAAACCCGATGGTTTGTACCCGTTAACCGGAGATATTTACTGACGGAATTACTAATTTCGTCGATAATATTCGAACCCCTCTAATCCGAACTAACCCGGACCTTGACCGGTCGCACGATTTTCTGACGAAATTTAATTCCGTCGGGGTTTACCTACTGAATTAACGTATCCGTCGATAATTACCGACGGAATTGTTAATTCAGTCGGTAATCTCCGACGGAATTAAACGCAGTCGGTAACTTCCGATTGAATTAAATTCAGTCGGATATCACCGACTGTATTTAATTCCGTCAGTAAATCCGTCGGTAATTGCAGGCACTTTTGTAGTGCTAGAAGAAAATTTTTATTAGTTCAAATTCATTATAACTCAACTTCTAAATGTTAAATTTATATAATATATTTTAAAATAAAAAAAAAAAATACATTTTATATTTTAAAATAAAATAAAAATAAAAAAAATACTGATTGAATCTAGATGTCTGGATGGCCGTGTGGCGAAAGATGGACAGCAGAGCAGATTGATCGGTCTAATGTATATGTGTTGTGGCCAATTAAAATATGCCTTCTCGATCGATCCCTTCGTTAACCCCAAAATTTTAAGTCCTTGAGTCCTCGAGCTATCACATCCTCCCGCCCTTGCTTATATATCCAAGCATCGTCCTCCCGATGATTTCTGCCAAAATCAACAACGCTCCTTGGATATATGCTTAAATCACCATAACTAAGAAGAAAAAAAAAAACTTTTTAGAGAAGCAATTGGAATCATCTCTGGTGATGAAATGGTTCCATCGTCTGAAACTGTACGTGAAAATAACTCGTTGAACCAGAAAGAAATTAAAGTATTTCTTCTCTTCCACGATCCTGCTGTCTGGGAACCTGACTCGATCGAGTCCAATATGAATTAAAGAAAAGAAACACCCCCCTCTAGCAGCGTGATAGTGAGAGAGAAGTCTCCTTAGATGGATCTAGTGACTAGCGTATGAAGTATCGTCATCATAAAGTCTGGGGTTCGAATCTCGATAAAATCGAGATAAATGTCTCCCTTATGTACTAGTTACTTTCCAAAGACTAATAACCGTCCATGATTTACCTCCTACGTGTTGGTCTTGAGACGGATTGATAGGAGCGTTGGGGACAAACATATTCATCTTTTACCATCATGATCACGAGAGAGAAGAAGTGAGAGAGAGCGACCTATGAGGTTTCAAGTGAGATGGCTAGGTGGTGAAAGCCCTCCACGGCGGCGTTTGAGAAAACACGGATCCCTTCTCTCCCTCCACTCATGAACAATATTCCCCTAAAACCAAAACCCTTATCTCAAATTGATTTTAATCCATCAAAATTTATCATATATATCACGTCATCAGTATAAATCAGTAAAAAAATAATATTTTTAAATTTATTATAATCATTAATTACTACGTTTATAATGATTATAGTCCATATTTAATCTTTTTATTTATTAGTTAGACGATTTATATAAGTACTTTTTAAGGTTATAGTAATAAGGTTATCCAAAAGCAATTATATGTTTTTTTATCTATTTGTTTTAACAATACAATCAGAACACGTTGCTTGTATAGTCTGTGGTTGAGACACAGCTATATAGCATTTGACTCCGTTCAAAATTTGTTCATCACACGCAACGTAAGGAATAAAACTCCTCCCATTTCCTTTTCAAAGTCACCAACCAAATAATAAGCCCACAAAAATTAGGAGCAAATCTCCTCGTCCATAAAAAAAAATAAATTAGAGGATGGACCTCTCAATTATGGTCAGATTATAATTACAATATGATTATAATTGATTATGATTTTTTCTTAAATTCATCATGCTACTAAATTATAATTTAGGTCGGAGCGGTTGATCAGAAGTCGTTCCGTGCTCAGCATTCGGTAACATGAACACTTATCTATTTCTGGCAGCCTTCAGGCAGCCTTTGATTATCTACTCCAATCCAAATTATAATATGATGAGAACGATAAATTTAAAAAGAAATCATAATCAATTACGATCGAACCATACAATCCGACATTAATTGAAAATGAATGATCCCTTAATCCATTTTTTATGACCAAAAGATCTGGTCTCACAAAAATTACTTTCTCATGAAGCTTAGCTTCTGCGTCAGCAACCAGCTCAAAGAAGACTGGATCGTGTCAACTATATCTTTCCACCTCCCATGTACGAATCACTTCTACTCTCAAAAGATAGATCATAGCTGTTTTACTTGATTTTTTATATATTTACTCAAGTATTTTATCACTACTCTACATATCACTGTACTACATCCATGGAAGCAGTGATTCATCGTTAGTTTCATGTGGTAAAAATATGATTCGTCATTTCTAGATCAACACGGAGGAGGTAAATCATGGATGACTACTAGCCATTAGTGTAAATGACCAAGATATAAGGAAAATCATGCTCGGTCACATCAAATTTTGACCCCAAGACCTCATGTGACAACACCTCATATCTTAACCATCGCACCACCCCGAAGAGATTAATTTTATATGTATGTTGGATCTAATATGATCATGTTGAATTTTATAACTCAAATATCTGATCAATAGCAATCCATCTGAATTTTATTTTTATCAATTTTTGTTAGACTTTCAATTATCAAATATTCAATCAATCATGATCTTATTAAATATCCCATTAACCTTTACATACTTAAGGTCTCACTCAAATATTAAATAGATTAATAGCATGTAAGAAGAAAAATAGGGAAAGAATATCAAAAAAAAAAAAAAATATATGAGAACAATAATAGAGAAAGAGTATGAAAAAAATATGTGAGAAATAAAATCTATTATTAATTGATATTTGAATTTCAAAGTAAACTGAGCATTAAATTAATTGTGCACACAGAAAGCAAAGATTGCTGTAAAAGGTTGGAACCGTCAACCTAGCGGCCCCCTCAACCCGGGCCCACAAGTATGAGAGGGAGTAAATCACGGTGAATACGGGCCCAGCTATGATATGGTGGTCTCAGGTGTTTAGCACGGACAGATATTGATGTTATCGCATTTGCTGCCGCAGACCCTCGACCTCTCGACTCATGCTGCAAGAATCCATGTCATAACCAGTTGATCCCGCCCGTGGGGGCACACAGAAAGCAAAGATTGTTTTTACAAGCGATACTTTTGCTAATTAAATAAAATAGAAAAGAAAATAATTGGCTTACATAAAATTGTTCAACTATTGTCACAGTCTACCACGGCCGCCTTATAAACCACCACCGCTAAACCCTCAATCAGCCTCCACCGCAACCCCCACCACCACAGCCGCCACCGCCACCACCACCACCACAGCCGCCACCGCCACCACCACAGCCTCCACCGCCGTGCCCACCGTGCCCGCCGTGCCCACCGTGCCCAACGCCACCACACCCTCCACTGCCGCCGCCGCCATCTCCACACCCTCCACCGCCGTCGCCCCCTCCGTCTCTTCTCCTTCTTCTTCTTTTGGTCTTATTTACAGTAGGATCCTCGAGACAGTTGAAGACGACAATAGCCAAAATGGATACTGCTGCAGCCACCCCGCAAAGCACATAGAACATCCCGGTCATCGTCGGTGGTGGCCACGTTGAATGGGTTTTGTGGACGTCCACCGGCGGCACGACCCACAACCTCACCATCTTCTTCTTCTTCTTCTTCTTGGATGTGTCAATTAATTAGATGGATAATGCATAGTCTCTCTTTATCATGTATAAATAAGAGATCGATCGGTAGCAATGCGTTTCCATTAATTTGTGATTGGGACATATATATAGCGTTGAACAGTTCAAAATTTGTACACAACACGCAATGCGATTGCACGGAGGAGAGAAAAACAGGCAATATATATATATATACGCCGGAAATAAATCTACCATGGATTTATTGCTGCCTCGACGAATGAAGGCGAGCACCACTCGCTGGTGAAGGTTTTTACTGATTGCACTGTCGATCGCATTCTGAACTAGTCGTCTTGGACTCGTAGCGTAGTTGCCAAGAAATTAACAATAATGGAGTACTGGATCGATATTATATATTATATATTGGGCCTTTAATTAATTAATTATGGCCACAAGATCGTTAATTTGATCATATCTGCTGGCCGTCAAACTCAAGTCTCATGGAGCTAACTATGGATATATCATATACGGCAGAAGTCATCGCATGGAAATTATTATATATTGTAGCTCAAATTAAATAGAATTGCAGGAGCTTTCAGCTTTCACAGAAACGCTCGTTTAATTTTCAGTTCCCTGCATGCTACAAGAGGAACGAGTCATGAGAATCTGTATCAGAATTAATTTACGGCATATATATGGCGCGCTTCCGGTCCGGCCATCGCCGGACACTCTTCTTGCAAGCGGCATCTTGCGCCCAGCAACCAACGTACCTGATTTTTCATTCAACTAGAAGGAAATGCCCTGCCGGCCCGTAACTGAGATTCTATAAGAGTAGATGTTTTGGAAAGTTTTCTAATGGAAGTTATAAGCCATCCACGCCCACTAATTCACTCATTAAGGGGTATTAGAAAAATATTTAAAAAAATAGAAATGATTAAAATTGTTGCTATAATGGACAATAATTATAAAATAATTAATTATCTTTCGAATAACTGTTGTAATTTTAAATTTCATAGTTAATTATTTAAATTTTTTAGATCCCTTAGAGGCATTTAATTTTGAGGTTGGTGTATATTTTAATTTAATTGAATATACTAACTCGACTCTAAAAGTATGATGAGTAGGGATACAAATTAATATGCACTAGTATAGTTGTATATACAAATATTGTGTATTTAATTAATTTCATTGAAGTAGAGTATGTTGTTTTTAGAAGATGATCTCTCACATATTGTAGACGATGAGGTGTTGGTATTTTTAGGTTGTTTAAAGAGAAATATTATTGATGTGCAACAATACTAATAATAAGATGCTTTGAAGTATAATAAAAGAAATTAAGAGTGGGGAAAAGAATTCAAATGTATATATGTTGTGGCCAAGTAAAATATGCCTCCTCCTTCGTGAGCTCCAAAGTTTTAAGTCGTCAAGTTAATCACATCCTCCCTCCCTAGCTTATCCAAGCATTACCCTCCGGATGACTTCTCAAAATCAACGCAGCAAGATTATATATATTTATTTATTTATAATTTTTAAGATAATTTATTTTTTTTGCTCCTTTTAAATTTAGAGTGAATTCTTAACTTAATTATATAATATTTTATATTTTGTATTTTTCAGCATTAATTTTAAATTTAATAATATGATTATTTTTTTTTTCTTAATTTTTGTTATCTGAGAAGAACTGAAGATGTTTGACAATACTCAGCCCCGGTCCTAATAATCCGGAGGCCCAGGGCGAAACGATCAAAATAGGTCTTTAATTTTTTTCATAAAGTAAAAATTATTTATATTAATGTCTTCTAATTTTTTCTAGATACAAAATCATCTATAATATGAGTAATTTCAAAAAATTTTAAAATCTCTTTTTCGATAGATAAAATTACTAATCCATTTAAAACCTTCAGGTGCAGCGTGCAGAAGGTGCTGGTGCAGCCGTGTATAGAAGTGGCAAAGGCGTAGCTTCGCTGTGGCAAAGGCGCAGCTTCGCTGTGACGCTGTCGTGGAGTCGCCGATAAAAAGGAGAGCAAATAAAAATGAAAAAAAAAAAGAAAGCTAAAAGAAAAGTGATGTAATTGTAAAAAATTTTAAGAGAAAACTGAGAAGTAGAGAATATGAAAAAGGAGAGGGCTCATGGAAATTGTAATTTGCTCGAGCTTGTCTGCTTGTGCCGTTGTGCGACGACGGAAGAACAGGTGCAATGGACAAACAGTATCAGATTTATAAAACCTAATTCTTAAAATAATTAATATATATATATATATATAAATTATATAAACATATATAAGTTGTGGGCCCCTCCAAGAGCTTTGGCTTGTGCGGCGGCGGAACAGCGGCTGCACAATGCAAGGTTTACAAAAATTTTAAAACAATTAATATTTATATTATATAAACATCTCAAATTATGGGCCCCTCCCAAACTTGGGCCCTGGGCAATCGCCCAGGACGGCCCGGCCTCTGGGCCGGGCCTGACAATACTCTTTATAAGGCTTCAGGGTGTAATATAGATGATGGGTGCATGACATGATGACTTAAAATTTATCCCATTATACGCCTGATGTTTATATATTTATATATATCTTCCTTCATATTCATGAGATTATTATTAAGAAAATCGTTAATGTATTGAATCTATATTTAAATCATCTAAGAAGAAAAAATACTTTTTTAGAGAAGCAATTGGAATGTCATGAAATGGTTCCATCGTCTGAAAATGTAAGTGAAAATAACTCGCTGAACCTGAAAGGAATTAAGTATTACTTCTCTTCCATGATCCTGCTGTCTGCGAAGCTGACTCGATCGGGTCCAATATGAATTAAAGAACCCAACACAAGGCAAAAGTGGCAGCACGCTCGCTCAAGCGATGCTGACCCTACTCACAACATTCTCACCGGAAATTAAGCTACTTTTCCGATGACTACTACGGCGAGTGTGGTGGGGGAGCCATGAACGCTAGCTAGTTAGCTTTGCTGCGATTTCGAAAGGTTATCCCTCAGGTTATATAAATATATATAAAATGACATGGTTTGGAATGTTGACGGTCATCATGATCCAGATGATGGATATGTTAGGCAGCCTTCTATGTTGATCGAGTCGTCAGAAGTTCTCTGGTCAATACTATCTGTAGACAGCAATCGGGTTACCCCGATCCCTAGCACCCCGATACTCGAGACAGGTTCCAATAATATATAAGAAACAGACCAAATGAATAGTGGAATAATGAAATAAATAAAGGATAAGTACGGTGACGTACCCTGGCCCAGGGGACGCCCTCAGGTAGACCGGTGAAGAGTAGATAAATGTGAGTCAGCTGAGGAGCCGGATCTGGAGGCGATGGCACGGAGTCAGGTGCAGGATGGATCCAAAAGACAGCACGTAGGCTGAAATATGACAACGACACCTAAGCCAGAATCCATGAATTCTGTCCGTATATATTAACGACAGAAAACTTATTTCGTCGGCAAAAGCAAATGGAATGTAACGGAGGTTACCGACTGAATAAAATGCAGTACTTGGTAAATTCTCGACGGAAAAGGTAATTCTATCGGGACTTACCGACGGAATTCAATATTCCATCGGGAATCACCGACGGAATTCAACATTCTATCGGCATTATATTGAAAATGCCCTGTTGCAATTCGATAAATTGCCGATGGAATGTGGATTTCCGTTGAAAATTACCGACGGAATATTGAATTCTGTCGGCAATATGTAGTAAAAAATTTGAAATCCCTCCTCTGCATTTCCCACTTATCATATATACAATTTTTATACAATAAAAACCATCACAAACGATGATAACACAAATACAAGTCATACATCAATCACAATCCATACAACCAACAACCAACACAATATACAATACGCTCACCAACAAATGATAAAACTATCTAAAAAACAATACAAAACATACTAATAAGTGGTCATATCTCCAAAACTCAATACAAAATAAAACATAACTATCCAAATATCAAGTACTGATAATCATAAACATCCAAAAGTACTGACAAGTGAAAGTCAAATACAAAATATCCAAACTTACCATGATACATCAGCTACACATATATCCAAATATAATCCTTTAAAAGTCAAATATAAGAGATTATAATCAGACTGAATCGATACAAATGTAATATATAACTCAAATAAAAATTGTAATATATAACTAATTTTATATGTAAAAAATACCTGGATTATAATGTAGATATCCAATGATAGTACGGTGGTGAATGTATCAATATGGAATCCTGAAAAATGTAATACAATTTAAGATAAATATCTAAGAATATCCAAATAGAATAATTATATTTGACTTAATTAATATATGATAAATTAAAATCCCTTAAGAATCTAGAACCTAAAAACAACTACAATATACTTTAAGCATACAAGGGTTCCTAATTTCTAATGAAGAACAATTAGGAAACATGAAGCAAACTGTAGAGTAGTCACCAAGATGAATAACCTCTAGATACACATATGAGACATGCATTCCATAACCGAATTTAGACTAGATGATTTCACACAGGAGAACAGAATAACAACTAGGATGATTGCACTAAGAAAAAAAATTAAGTTGTAATTGAATATACCTCAGAAAAATCTAATCATCGGCAGGGTCTAATGGGTCTTGAGTCTCCTATGACTCAATACCATGCTGTGACTGGAGCTCCTGTGACTGGGGCTGCTATGATCGGTCTCATCTAGCAATGGCTGCTCGTATCTGGGACAATGTCTACTCCTGAGCAGCCCATCTCTCCTCCTACCTCTGATCCATGGTAGTCATCTGAGTCTTCAATTCTTGATTTTCTTTTCTTAATGACTCCACCTCAAAAGAAGAAGAAGAAGAACTGACACGACCCCGATGAGTCCTCAAGCGATCAAATACCACCTTGGTCTGGGAGCCAAGATCGTAGAAGGAGGCGTTCTTTGTCCTTCCACCCACAACATCATAAAAAATTTCATTTATTTGCTGGGTGGATAGATCCTGTGACTCCCCACCCTCTACTGGTGGTTGAGATGCCTGAGCAACCCTACTTGTCATTTCCTCCTGTGTAGAAAAAAAATATACAATTTATATCTTGTACACAATTATTAGAGTTAATTAATCATTAATAACGATTAAATATAATAAAGTTAATAATTCAAACCCCAATGTTCTTCGATAGAAGATCTACATATGTGCCATCTTTTCTCTTGTGAGTCTTGAGAAAGACCTCCAGGCAAGTGGGTTGTCTTTCTAAAGAACGCTCCTGCATGCACAAATAAGTTGGGTCACAATATACAAGCTTGTTAATAAATAAAAATTTAATTTACAAAATATTAAATTCAATTCACCAGATCCATGGCGTGCTCAACAATAGATCGAGATCCTGATGTATGCCGAGCAGATCCGGTACTCAGGCCACATGACTCTGTATTCATATTTTCTTGAGCTTTTAGAGCCTTTGTCTGTCATCTTTCTGCAGACCAAGTGGTCATCCATGCACTCCAAATCTCGTCGGATACATAAGCTGGTCTAGTGACATCCTTTCTCATATAATATAAAAGGTCTTTGTATAACTTGGCATAGTAAATATTCCAAGTCGCTGCAAATTCTGCCTCGTGTCCATCCTTCCATGTATATTTTTTCTGCAATTAGAAATTAAAAATTTAGTATATTAAAGAATAAATATATTGTACATATTCAATTTACTTACCACATATTCTTTATAATAAAAATCTTTAGTCTCACTATCTACATGTCTCCATGTAGTACCAGCAATGCAGACTCTTTCTTTAAATTTTCTTGTAATATATGTCGATACTCGATGTCCGTCAGGAGTAAACCTGCATATAAACAATTTTAAGACATAAGATATATGTTTAAAAAAAGAACATAAATTACTAATAAATAAAAAATACTTACGACTCTCCAACAACCCTAAGAACTATAGATCCACGAAGTGGTGGTGCTGGATGATCTGCCATGAGATATAATATCTACAAAATAACATTACAACACATCATAATAAAGTTTACTAACATGATAATCAGGCAATAAAATAAGATTGAAGCATAACTTACTTGATGAACAATAATGCTAAAATTTCATCAATGCAAGACTCTGGAAATATTTCTACTCAACATCAACAGTTTGTAAGTCATCGTCGCTAGACTCTGTTAGGTCAGCAAAATCCTCACTGCTAGATGTCTCTCCATCATCTAGCTCCTCGTCAGTGGCATTAACATCTACAAGTAATTGTGATGTAGATGGGAGTTGTGAATCAACTGAATGTCTCTCTACTTCATCATTCTAAAATGCATCATGGTTTTGAGCAGTAATGATGTTCGGCATTTCTATGATCGAACGAGACTTCATTCGACAAACAGACAACCATTCACTAGCTCTTCTTCTCTTCGTAGGATATTTAAGATAAAAAACTTGACTCGCTTGTATTGCAAAAATGAAAGGTTCAAACTTATTGAACCTTCTATTTGCATTAACCTCAACTAAATTATAATTTGGATGAATTATGATACCTGTTCTTGGGGTCGGATCATACCATAAACATTTGAACAACACACACCTTTTTATAGGTAATGTTGGACATTCAATTTCTATAATTTCCTCAAGTATACCATAGTAATCAAACTCAGTGTTATTGGTGTCGATAGATCCTTTTATACAAACACCAGAATTATAAGTTAATCTCCGTGAATCTCGTTGTGTTACATGGAATTTGAGACAATTAACATAGTAACCAGAGTAGACCATTATTTGGCGAAGGCGTCCTGATGCAAGATTCAATATTCTATCATCTTGCACATTTGATATTCTGCTGTCTTTCATCAATCAAAAGATATATGATATAAATTAGGACCGAACTTAATCTTATGAAGAATTATGAAAATTTCTCTAACTTACATATATTTGAAACCATAATGCAAATTCAGTCTCTAACTTTTCAGCAACCTGACTTGCACTCATTGATGGATTTTGTAGACATAATTGTTGTTCATACAAGCTGTGAATTAAGGTAATTTTGAGGCAATTCGGATATTAAGAAAACAAATACAACGAGATTAAAGTTTGAGTGGGGAAGTTAACTTACTTGATGTATGGTTTGACTTCATCACAGTTTAAGAGGATGTATGTTCTTGCAGCATGGTATTCTTGTTGAGTTAACCATCTAGAAACAGATGCACCCATTGGTTTACTAACAAATTTAAAAATAGAAAGCATCGATGGGTCTATATTCCAAGTATCGTCAAAATTTTTAGGACATTTGTTTCGTCTGGTTTTAACATGATCAGCAAAATAATAGGAGCAGAATGAAGATGCTTCCTCAACCAGATAAGCATTACATATTGACCCTTCAACTTTTTCTTTATTATGAACACTATTCTTTAATTTTTTCAAAAACCGTTCAAATGGATACATCCATCTGTATTGAACAGGACCAGCTATTCGTGCCTCATATGGTAAATGTACTGGTAGATATTCTATTGAATCAAAAAAACTAGGTGGGAATATACACTCTAGCTTACAAAGTATGAGAGGAATTTCTATTTCTAGCCGAAGCATATCGGTCGTCATAATACACCTCGCTGTCAAATCTCTGAAAAACAGACTTAACTCCGTAAGTGCTTGCCAAACATTATTGGGAAGTGAATCATGAAAAGCTATTGGAATAAGTCTTTGCATGAACACGTGGCAGTCATGACTCTTCATTCCAAACATCTTTAACTTGTTCATATCAACGCATCGAGCCATATTCGAAGCATATCCATCTGGAAATTTAATTTCTTTTAACCAACTACATCAAACTTGTTTACTATCTTTGTCCAATGTATAACACGCTTTTGGAAACTTATTGTTTGTTTCATTCTGATACAACTCTGGTCTGTTGACTAATTCTTTTAATTCTTTACGTGATTTTGCAGTGCCCTTTGTTCTTCTAAGCGCATTCGTCATAGTGTTGAAAATATTATCAAAGAAATTTTTCTCAACATGCATCACATCTATATTATGTCGAATGAGTAGATACTTCCAATAAGGCAACTCCCAGAAAATGCTCCTTTTCTTCCAACCGCACTTGCACATCCTAACAAGATATTTATTTATCTCTTCAGAATTAGGCTGAGATACTGGGAGAAATCCATAACTATCTATTTGTTCAATGATTTCTTCACCTGAAGCATGGATTGTTGAGGGAGGTTTTCTGACTACAACATTCTTTAGAAAATTTTTCTTATTTCTCCTAAAAGGGTGATCAACTGGTAAAAATTTACAGTGATTATCAAACCAAGATACCTTCCCACTACAAGGTAATGAAAATACATCGGACTTTGTCATGCAATGTGGGCATGCTAATTTACCAGCCGTGCTCTATCCTGACAACATTGAGTATGCTATAAAATCACTGATCGTCCATAATAAGGCAGCATGCAATGTAAAAATTAGTTTTACTTGCAATATCATAAGTCATCGACCCTACATTCCATAATTCATTCAGCTCAGCAATTAAAAGTTGTAAGAAAATATCTATCTTATCTTTGGGATTGGTTGGACCAGGAATAGCATGATAAGGAAGATAAATTCATCTTTCATGCACATCCATGGCGGTAAGTTGTACGGAGTTAATATAACTGGCCAAGATGAATATTGTTGTCCTGACTGACCAAATGGTTGAAATCCATCTACAGAAAGTCCCAATCTCACATTACGTGGTTCCATTGCAAAAGAGGGAAATACAGTAACAAGATGTTTCCATGCAAGAGAATCACAAGGATGACGCATTATACCTCTTTCGTGCCCATGCTCATAATGCCACGTCATGTGGCAAGCTGTAGCTGCAGATGGATACAAGCGTTGAAGTCTAGCAGTTAATGGAAAATAATACATCACTTTCCAAGTAATATTTTTCCTCTTCTTCCCTGGTATGTGAGTACGATGCTTAAAACGAGGGTGAGTACAGATTTTACATTCATTTAGATCGCTGTCTTCATTCCAAAATATCATACAGTTGTTTATACAACAATCAATCTTCTCTATAGGTAAACCTAAACCTCTGATCAATTTCTTTATTTCATAGAAGCTATCAGTCATTATGTTATCAGCAGGGAGCAACTCTGACATCAATTGACAAATGTCATCGTAACATCTTTCAAAAAAATGATGTTCTACTTTCATATTCAATAACCTTGTAGTAACTGATAGTTGAGAATGATCGGAAGGAATGTCTTCCCACACTTCTCTTTCACTAGCCTTTAACATCTCATATAGTTGTTGATATTCAGGTGTTGGTATTTCATCTATATTGGAATAATCAACTGCATTCATTGCATCATTAACCATTGATTGCATTGTAATATCAATATTAGTTGATGCTTCAGGAGCGGTAATAGTTGTCCCAGATGATGAACCACCAGAAGGCCCAATTGGTTCATTTAAATAAGGTTCTCCGTGACAGTACCAATTGTAGTAATTTGGCACAAAATCATTTTTGCATAAATGCATTTTTATGGTATCCTCATCACGAAAAGTTCTATTTTGACATTTTTTTATGATTACAGGGGCACCGTAACTCGACACCATTCATACATTCTGGATGACTTTTAGCAAAGTTCACGAACAGTTCAACTTCAGCAATAAAATTAGCTCTGAGAAATCTATTTTCTAATCGATTGTACATCCAAGTTTTGTTCATATACATTGTTACCTAATAAACCATTTTAATGCTCATTAAATGAAATAACAATACATATAATGAAACTAAGTCTACTAAACAAAAGATAATGCAAGTAAAATAAATCTAATTTATAGAATGTAAGCAGGGGTCTGCAGTCAGCCGTGAGCAAGGGCCTGCGGCCAGCTGCGAGCATGGAGGTTGCAGCCAGTCGCGAGCAGGGGTCTGCGGGCAGCCGCGAGCAGGGACCTGCTGGCAACTGCGAGTAGGGGACTGCGGCCAGCTGCGAGCAGGCACCTGGGGAGCAGCCGCCAGCGGAGCAATCGCCTGGGGAGCAGGCGTCGGCGGAGCAATTGCCTGGGGAGCAGGCACCGGCAGAGTAGACGCCTGCGATCGACATGCGCGTCAAACAGAAGAGAAGAGGGAGGAAAGGAGCATACCAGAGTCGCCTGTTACTGATCACTGAGAACGAGAGAGGACACGAGGCTAGACGCCGAGATTTTCGGTTGTCGATCGCCGAGGATGCGGAGAGGAGAGGAGATCGAGTTCACGGGGAGAGGAAAGTGGAACCGCGTGCCCTAATTTGTACTCTCATTTACCGATGGAATGACAATTCCGTCGGTAATTTCCGACGGACTGTTACAATCCGTCGGTAACCCCTACCCCTGAACCATACCTCCCAAATCAAATACCGACATTTACCAACGGAATGTTAGTTCCATTGGAAATTATGGACGGAATTACCAATTCCGTCTGTAATTTTCGACGGAACTAACATTTTGTCGGTAAACATAAACACTTGTAAATGCAATCCGAACCCATTAAAGGATTTGCCGACTGAATAAAAAATTCAGTCAGTAAATACTGACAGAAATTTCCATTCAGTCGGTATGTGCCGGCTGAATTTAATTCAGTCGGAAATCACTAAATGAATTTAATTCAGTCGGTAGTTTTCCGACTGATATTTATTCAGTCGGTAATCATTGACTGAATTGAATTCAGTCAGGAATTTCGTCGTTATTTACAGGTTTTTTTGTAGTGGATTCGACATACTAGTCTGAGACCAGTGAAGACCGCTCGACCCCGAACAGGGGAGATAAGAGATCCAATATGATGATCCGAGACCAGTGAAGACCACTTGACCCCGAATGGGGGAGATAAGAGATCCGATATGCTGGTCCGAGACCAGGGAAGACCGCTCGACCCCGAACGAAGGAGATAGAGATCCAATATGCTAGTCTGAGACCAGTGAAGATCACTCGATCCCAAACGGAGGAGATAAGAGATCTGATATATTGGTCTGAGACCAGTGAAGACCGCTCAACTCCGAACAGGGGAGATAAGAGATCCGATATTCTGGTCCGAGACCAGTGAAGACACTACAAAAAAACTGGACATTAGGACCGCAATATTTGCAGCGGTTGATGAAGCGGTTGTAAAAGCAGACCCAATAGAATCAGTCAAGTTTAACCGCTCTTAAAACCGCTTCAATTGATTTTTTATTGAAGCGGTTGGTAAACCGTTGCTATTGGACACATATAGAACCGGTTATTAAAACCGTTCCTATAATTACTTTTAGAACCGGTTTAGAACCGCTTCTAAAGGTTACATACGACCGCTTCTAAAGGGTACATACGAGATTAATAAAAAAAAACATGCTTGCATCTCATATTATTTTCATAATTCCAGCAAACCTTTCTATTTCGGCGACCCTCTTTGTTCCAGCGACCTTCTCTTTTCTATCGACCATCTATGTTCCAACGATCCTCTCTATTCTAGAGACACATCAGATTAATTGCACCCTAGCATCATCCTTCGACATCCACATCATAAATCGCCTTTGATTTTGTTTCTTGAGGTAATTTCTTGGTTTAGTTTTCCTATGGTGATAATGTTTTTATATGTTAATGGTGATAAAAATTATAATCGATTATGGTTTAATTTTTGTTGGCCGGTAGATTTATAAATTTTTTCAATGAATCCCTTAATTTAATTCATCATTTTCTACAAGTTATCCCTATTATTTTTCAAGTTTATTATTGTAGTTTGCTTACAGCGTGTCTATGATGCCAAGCTTCATTTTTATATTTAGGAATTGTATTTATATATATGTTTGTTGAATTCTTTGAAATTTTATCTACGAAGTTTCTTTAATTTTGATAAATCTTGCTTCAATGTGTTAACTTTTATAAATTATTGAACATCATCAAATTATGCAGAAGTAATGGATGGCTGCGCCACATGGCAATCTTGAGTATCGGGTGGGAATCCTATATTTTTTACGTTATGCATTTAGTGATGCGGCTCCAGATGTCACGAGACCATGTCCTTATTGCAAATGCATAAACTCATTGAGTCATGATCGTGAGACAATACACGAACATCTGATGATAAATGGTATCTTACAAGATTATCGCATCTGGAATTTTCATGGAGAAAAACTAATTGTACAACATCATGATAACAAAGAACTTCATGGCTCGGTGCAACAAGTTTCTGAAGTAACTAGCCATGAACCCATGGTACAAGAAATGTTGCATGATGCATTTGGAATGCATGAAGGATCTACAAGTAATGAAAATTACATTGGAGCATCAACGAGTCATACACCGATGAATTCTAATGTGAAAGATTTCTATCAACTAATAGAGGAAGGGAAACAACAACTATATACTGGATGCACAGAGTTTTCTAAACTGTCGTTCCTTGTTGAGTTATTTCAATTGAAAGTGAATGGAAAATGGAGTGATAAGTCATTTACAGCATTGTTGGACTTCCTTCGCCGAGTACTTCCATTCGAAGCTCAAGTGCCTAAGTCATTTTATGAAGCAAAGAAATTAATTTCTAGTTTAGGACTTCATTATGAAAAAATACACGCTTGTCCAAATGATTGCATGATTTATTGGGGGGAAAGTGAGAATGAACAGGTTTGCATAGTGTGTAACCTTCCAAGATGGAAAAATTTACAGAAATCATCAAGGAGATCATTTAAAGGTGGAAAAAAATGTCTCGAGGTTAAAATTCCAGCCAAAGTCTTTTGGTATTTTCCGTTAAAACCAAGATTACAACGGTTATTCATGTCATCCAAGACGTCTGAAAATATGCAGTGGCATTTCAAAAAACGTGTTTCAGATAGAAATCTAAGGCATCCAGCTGATCTTGATAAATCCAAGTTTAGGTTTACCATTGTATTATGTATTACTATTATTGCTGTTGGCTAATGTTGTTGGTTGCTACTCGGAAAACCTATAGGTTCCACTGTACAAAAATTTTGTACAAAGGTCTGAACCTTTTCCTAGCTACCATGTGTTCTTTTAAATTAAATTTTGGATCGCCTGCGGAACTTAACACGTTTGATCCAAAACTTAATCTATTTGTTCTTTTAGGTTTTGACTTGGATCTCCTGCGGAACTTAACACGTTCGACCCAAGTCTCCTTAAGTTATTAATTCCATTAAATATTAATTTCCATAATTGATTCCCAGTACTGACGTGGCGAGGCACATGGCCTTCTTGGATATGGGAGCAACCACCACCGACTAGACAAAACCTTTTATAGAAAGCTAATATTTAATTTCCTAAAATAACTTTAGGTTAACCAAAGAGAACAATCAAATCACAAGGAAAAGAAAAACAAAAGAACACAGCATCGAAAAAAAAACATATTCGAAATACTAGAACGTAAGCCTCTTGTATTTGGTATTATTTCCATAAATAACTAGCATGATGCGGAAATAAAAATTACTAGTTATACCTTGTAGAAAAACCTCTTGATCTTCTACCGTATTCCTCTTCTAACCTCAGACGTTGTGTGGGCAACGATCTACCGAGATGAGAAACCACCAACCACCTTCTTCTCCTCCAAACAAGGTTCGGCCACAAAGGAAGAGCTTCACCAAAGAAGAAAACCAAAATACTAACCAAGCTCCAAGAGATGCTAGCTTTCTCTCCTTCTTCTTCTTCTTCTCCGTGTATTATCCGGCCACCACAAGAGCTCCAAGGAAGGGAGAGAGGTTCGGCCACCACAAGAGGAAGAGAGGGAGAGGATGGCCGGCCACACCAAGGAACAAAAGAGGGAGAGAAAATAATAGAGGTTGTGTCTCATGAAGGCACCCCTACCCCTTCTTTTATATTCCTTGGCCTAAGCAAATTAGGAAATTTATTTACAATAAAATTTCCTTAATTTCCTTGATATGATTTATTTGAGAAAAATAAAATAAAATTTCCCAAATAAACTCTAATGGCCGGCCACATCAAGAGGAAGCAAATTGGACAAGTTTCAATCAACAATTAAAACTTTCCTTATTTGTTTCCGGAAATTTTAAAAAATAAAATTTCTCTTTAAAAATCTCTTCATGGTTAATAAAAGGAAATTTCTATAATTTTAATTTTATTATCATGTGAATAATTTTAAAGAGAAAATAAAACATCTCTCCAATCTACAAATAAGGAAAGAGATCTAATCTCTTTCTTTAATCTTTTGTAGATCTTTTACAAGAGAGATATTTTAATTTTAATTCTCTTTAAATTATATCTACCACATAATAATAAAAATTAAAATTAAATTTCTTTTTTAATTTAATTTGGCCGGCCCTACTAGCTTGGGTTCAAGCTAGGGCCGGCCACCCAATAATATACCTAGGCCGGCCCTAGCTTGTTCCCAAGCTAGCTTGGCCGGCCCCATTGGGTGGGTATAGAAGGTGGGTATAGATGGGTATAGAACTCTATAAATAAGAGGCTACGATAGGGACCGAGAGGAGGAATTGGTTTTGGTCTCCCGATAAAATTAAGCATCCCGTGTTCGCCAACACACAACTTAATTTTATCAATGATAATTCATTCCACTAGAGAACTATCATTGAACTACCGCACCAATCCCAAATTACATTTTTGGGCTCCTTCTTATTATGAGTGTGTTAGTCTCCCTGTGTTTAAGATATCGAATGTCCACTAATTAAGTGAGTCACTGACAACTCATTTAATTAATATCTAAGTCCAAGAGTAGTACCACTCAACCTTATTATCATGTCGGACTAAGTCCACCTGCAGGGTTTAACATGACAATCTTTATGAGCTCCTCTTGAGGACATTATCAACCTAGTATCTCTAGGACACAGTTTCCTTCTATAATCAACAACACACACTATAAGTGATACCATTTCCCAACTTATCGGGCTTATTGATTCATCGAACTAAATCTCACCCATTGATAAATTAAAGAAATAAATATCAAATATATGTGCTTGTTATTATATCAGGATTAAGAGCACACAATTCCATAATAACTGAGGTCTTTGTTTCTTTATAAAGTCAGTATAAAAGAAACGACCCCAAATGGTCCTACTCAATACACTCTAAGTGTACTAGTGTAATTATACAGTCAAGATAAACTGATACCTAATTACACTACGACCTTCTAATGGTTTGTTCCTTTCCATTTTGGTCGTGAGCTACTGTTTATAATTTATAAGGTACTGATAACATTATCTTCTGTATGTGACACTACATACTATGTTATCTACAGTATAAATTAATTGAACAACTACAAACAAATGTAGATAAATTGACCAAATGTGATTCTTTATTTAACATGAATGTTTACAAAGCTTAGGCTTTCAGTATACACTCCAACAATCTCCCACTTATACTAATGACTAAGCTGCCATATCTTCTACCATACATCTGATTCCCATTCCCTCCACATGCCGATCGAAAGCTTTCGCCGGAAGGGCCTTAGTGAAAGGATCTGCCAGGTTATCTGCTGATGCAATCTTGGCGATGACAACTTCTCCTCGCTTCACGATATCTCGTATCAGGTGGTACTTGCGCTCTATATGTTTACTTGCCTTATGAGCTCGTGGTTCCTTCGAGTTTGCAACTGCACCGCTATTATCACAATAAATTGTGATGATTTTGGGCAAACCAGGAATCACATCTAAGTCCATTAGAAAGTTCCTGAGCCATACCGCTTCTTTAGCCTCGGAGGCTATCACATACTCGACTTCCATGGTTGAGTCCGAAACCTGATTAACACTCCTCCATGAAATGGCTCCACCTCCTAAAGTAAACACATAGCCGATGTAGACTTCTTGTTATCTCTATCGATTGGAAATCAATCAGTGTAATCCACAGGAGCAGATCGTCTGCTGGTAAACTAGCATATAATCTCTAGTCCTTCTCGGTATTTTAATATATGCTTTACCGCATTCCAATGTCCTTGTCCGTTACTCCGATATCTGTGACCATGCCCACGGCAAAACGGATCTATCTCGTGTATAACATTGCATACATTAGGCTTCCTACAGCCGAAGCATAAGGAACTGCTTTCATGTCTTCTATCTCTTTCGATGTCTTTGGAGACATCTCTTTAGACAGAGCTACTCCATGTCTAAAAGGTAAGAAACCTTTCTTGGAATCCTGCATGCTAAAACGAGCAAGGATTGTATCTATATATGAAGCTTGGGACAGACACAACATTCTTTTCTTGCGATCCCTTATCACTTTGATCCCAAGAATGTGTGCACACTCTCCTAAGTCCTTCATATCAAATTGTTTGGACAACCATACCCTTACGTCTGATAATACCTTGACATTGTTGCCAATTAACAAAATATCATTTACGTATAGTACAAGAAATACCACCACGTTTCCGTTACACTTCTTGTATACACAAGACTCATCCGGACACTGAATAAATCCATACAATTGGATTACTTCATTAAACCGGATATTCCAAGACCTTGAAGCTTGCTTCAGTCCATAAATGGACCGATTGAGCTTGCACACTAGATGCTCTTTGCCTTTTTCAATGAACCCTTCTGGTTGCTTCATATGAATATTCTCTTCAAGACTTCCATTAAGGAATGCCGTCTTGACATCCATTTGCCAAATCTCATAATCCATATGAGCAGCAATGGATAAGAGTATCCGGATAGACTTAAGCATGGCTACCGGTGAAAAAGTCTCCTCATAATCGATTCCCTCTTTCTGAGTGTACCCTTTCGCAACAAGCCCAGCTTTGAAGGTCTCTACCTTTCCGTCTGTCCCTCTTTTCCTTTTGTAGATCCACTTGCATCCAACGGCTTTTAAACCATCAGGTGGTTCTACAAGCTCCCAGACTTTATTAGAGTACATAGACTCTATTTCAGAATTCATTGCCTTTTGCCAAGATGCTGCATCTATATCTTGGAGTGCTTCGTCGTATGTTCGTGGATCAGGTTCATGTTTACCCGGGACCAAGTCCGAAGACTCTCCCAAAAACATGAATCTTTCAGGCTGCCTTACAACCCTCCCACTACGACGAGGCACTGTCTGTGGTTGTGTATCATGTGTGACACGTGTTGCAGTCTCTTGTGGTACTTCATCTTGTACTGTTGGTACTGAAGTAGACATGTCCTCTCTAAGTTCTTCTAAAACAACTTTGCTACTGGGCTTGTGATCCATTATATAGTCTTCTTCTAAAAACTGGGCATTGGTGCTAACAATGACCTTCTGGTCTTTAGGACTATAAAATAAATCACCTTTCGTTCCTTTGGGATATCCTACAAATACGCGAACTTCTGTATGAGATTCTAACTTATCAGCATCTGGTTTCAGCACATGTGCTGGACTACCCCAAATCCGAATATGTCTTAGACTGGGCTTTCGCCCATTCCACAATTCTATGGGAGTAGAAGAAACTGATTTAGAAGGTACTAAGTTCAGAACGTATACTGCTGTTTCCAGAGCATATCCCCAAAACGAATTTGGTAATTCTGAATAACTCATCATTGATCTAACCATTTCCATAAGAGTCCTATTCCTTCGTTCTGCTACACCATTCTGTTGGGGTGTTCCAGGTGCAGACAATTGGGATTGAATCCCGGCCTCTGATAAGTAATTCCTAAACTCTCCTAAGAGGTATTCGCCACCACGATCTGACCGTAGTGTCTTGATACTTTTACCTAGTCGTTTTTCCACATCAGCCTTGTATTCTTTGAACTTATCAAAGCACTCGGACTTGCGGCGCATTATGTAAATGTATCCATATCTTGAATAATCGTCTATGAAAGAGACAAAATATTCAAAACCTCCTCTTGCCTGGACAGACATAGGACCACACAAATCAGAGTGAACCAACTCTAACACTTCTTTGGCTCTATACCCCTTGGCCTTGAACGGCCTCTTGGTCATTTTACCTTCCAAGCAGGATTCACAAGTTGGAAAATTTTCCAACTCTAATGAACCCAAAAGTGCATCGGCTATAAGCCTCTGAATCCTACTTAAGTTAATATGACCAAGCCTTAGATGTCAAAGATATGCTTGGTTCATTTCCGAAGGTTCTTTTCTCTTATTAGAATTAGAAGATGAGTTATAAATTTCCATGTTTTGCTTTATGAAAGAAATTGGATTTAAAGTATACAAATTGCCAACTAATGCACCAAAACAGATAATCACTTTATTTCTTTTAATAACTACATCGTTACTAAAGGAAACTGAATATCCATCTAAAAACAGTTTAGAAACTGAAATTAAATTCTTTCTAAAACTGGGTACATAAAGACAATTTCTTAAAACCAAATTCCTATTTCTACTAAAAGATAAGTAGACATCTCCCACTGCAACAGCTGCTACCTTAGTAGCATTGCCCATGTAGACGATAATTTCTCCTTCAGATAGTCGTCGGGTTTCCTGGAACCCCTGCAAGGAATTGCAGACATGATCAGTGGCTCCCGTATCTACACACCAGGTGCTGGTAGATAACACCGCTAAACATGTTTCAACAACTAGAGTATGAGATATACCTTTGTTTTGGTTCCTACGAGGACAGTCCGCCTTCCAATGTCCTGCGCAGATGAAGCACTTGCCCTTGACTTCTTCATTCCAACTTTAAATCCCGTACTGAGATTTATTCACTTTCTTTCTTGAACCGACTTGTTTCTTCTTCTTCTTTCCTTTCGGTTTAGAAGTAGAACCATTTTCGATAGTGAATTTGAGCATTGTGACGAAATAATCCTTCTTCTGCTTTCTGTCGGTAGTTCCGCTAATGAATAAACCCTCTTATTCATATTATAGTTCAAAAGTGCTCAAAACTTCTAGGTAGCGTTGGAGGATCATATCGATCTGGGTTTCCCCATCAATTTCTCCTCCAAGGATCTCTATCTCGTTCGGATAAGTCATCATCTTTAAGATATGATCCCTTACAGAGTACCCTCTTGCATGGTGGTCATTATCTTTCTCATGGCTTCTTGCCTAGAAGCCCTATCGATGACCAAAGAGTTCCTTGAGATTGTTCATAATATCATAGGTCGTTGGTAAATCTTGATCTTGATGTTGCAATACATTTGACATTGAAGCCAAAATGTAACACCGCGTCATCTCATCCGCTTTTACCCATTTCCTATGATATTCAATCTCCTCTTGGGTAGATTCACCAATGGGTGCATCAGGGCATGCTTAGTCAATACATATTTATAGCTTTCAGCAGAAGAACAATGTCCAGGTTTCTTTTCCAATCTATGTAGTTTGGTCCAATAAGTCTATTCTGTTGAAGTATGATGGACGATGGGTTGAAAGACATCCTAAGAATCACAAATAACTTTTGGTCGAACTCCAAATTTAGAATAATATTGATTCCTCAAACAATACTATTTTAAATTAACCAACACCTCATAACACCGTGAATTTTGTATGCCACGTTAGTGTGGACGTATACAAATTCAACATTTGTAAAAGGAGGGTTTTAACCCATTAATTTTATTATCTTGTCAACCTAACTTTTTGACAAATAAAATTAATAGTTGGTATCATTTGGTCACACAAATAATAGCAGTGACTCCGTTGGGGAGGATACTATTAGATGTGTCTAAGTGTATACCATTACTTGACACTAAGTCCATTAATAAGATTATGCCCCTTCCGTTGGGGAAGATCACATGCTCTTAATTAATTTCCTATAGTCATCCAAAATGGAAGTCTGTTCTAGTGATCCGCAAACAAGCTCATCCGTTATGGAGGAAGGCACTCAGAGCCAACACGCAAGCTTGTTTGCATCACTTACAAACCAGTAATGGAGACCATGGGATTTATTTAAAAATCCCTCTCCCACTTAGTTATTTATAAATGAGGAATTTTAACTATGCTAGCCTACTTTACTTGTAAACTAACATGCACACACAGCATAATATAAAAGCAATAGAGAAACTAATTTTCAACTATTATGGCTTTTATCTCTAGTTGTCCTCCGTGTGTTGTCATCCCAAGCTGCTGCCATATTTGGCCACCGCCACCGGGTCTAGCTGTCGCATCCATCTTGCTCCTTGTTCCGCTGCGCCTCTGGTCCTTAGAAGGTTCCACGCTTTGCAAGATTCGATCCGCGACATAAATAGAATTTTATATTTTGATCCTATATTCCATAAAAGGAATGTACATGTATCTAGATCAAAAATAAAATCCTAATAAAACTAAAGACAGCTCCTGCTGTATTTGAATACAATCATGCACACACATTTAAATGCCCTTGACATGTCCAAGGGTCCAATCACACACATAATAACTAAAAGCCATAATAGTTGGATCCTGCATCCACAAAGTTAGCACATCCTACTATTAACCTGCCTAAATTATGTATGACATGTGCATAATTAAACTAAATACCAAATACACAGAGGCAAAACCCTAGCTCTGATACCAATTGTTGGTTGCTACTCGGAAAACCTATAGGTTCCACTGTACAAAAATTTTATACAAAGGTCTGAACCTTTTCCTAGCTACCATGTGTTCTTTTAAATTAAATTTTGGATCGCCTGCGGAACTTAACACGTTTGATCCAAAACTTAATCGATTTGTTCTTTTAGGTTTTGACTTGGATCTCCTGCGGAACTTAACACGTTCGACCTAAGTCTCCTTAAGTTATTAATTCCATTAAATATTAATTTCCATAATTGGTTCCCAGTATTGACGTGGCGAGGCACATGGCCTTCTTGGATATGGGAGCAACCACCACCGACTAGACAAAACCTTTTATAGAAAGCTAATATTTAATTTCCTAAAATAACTTTAGGTTAACCAAAGAGAACAATCAAATCACAAGGAAAAGAAAAACAAAAGAACACAGCATCAAAAAAAAAACATATTCGAAATACTAGAACGTAAGCCTCTTGTATTTGGTATTATTTCCATAAATAACTAGCATGATGCGGAAATAAAAATTACTAGTTATACCTTGTAGAAAAACCTCTTGATCTTCTACCGTATTCCTTTTCTAACCTCGGACGTTGTGTGGGCAACGATCTACCGAGATGAGAAACCACCAACCACCTTCTTCTCCTCCAAGCAAGGTTCGGCCACAAAGGAAGAGCTTCACCAAAGAAGAAAACCAAAATACTAACCAAGCTCCAAGAGATGCTAGCTTTCTCTCCTTCTTCTTCTTCTTCTCCGTGTATTATCCGGCCACCACAAGAGCTCCAAGGAAGGGAGAGAGGTTCGGCCACCACAAGAGGAAGAGAGGGAGAGGATGGCCGGCCACACCAAGGAACAAAAGAGGGAGAGAAAATAATAGAGGTTGTGTCTCATGAAGGCACCCCTACCCCTTCTTTTATATTCCTTGGCCTAAGCAAATTAGGAAATTTATTTACAATAAAATTTCCTTAATTTCCTTGATATGATTTATTTGAGAAAAATAAAATAAAATTTCCCAAATAAACTCTAATGGCCGGTCACATCAAGAGGAAGCAAATTGGACAAGTTTCAATCAACAATTAAAACTTTCCTTATTTGTTTCCGGAAATTTTAAAAAATAAAATTTCTCTTTAAAAATCTCTTCATGGTTAATAAAAGGAAATTTCTATAATTTTAATTTTATTATCATGTGAATAATTTTAAAGAGAAAATAAAACATCTCTCCAATCTACAAATAAGGAAAGAGATCTAATCTCTTTCTTTAATCTTTTGTAGATCTTTTACAAGAGAGATATTTTAATTTTAATTCTCTTTAAATTATATCTTCCACATAATAATAAAAATTAAAATTAAATTTCTTTTTTAATTTAATTTGGCCGGCCCTACTAGCTTGGGTTCAAGCTAGGGCCGGCCACCCAATTTTATACCTAGGCCGGCCCTAGCTTGTTCCCAAGCTAGCTTGGCCGGCCCCTATTGGGTGGGTATAGAAGGTGGGTATAGATGGGTATATAACTCTATAAATAAGAGGCTACGATAGGGACCGAGAGGAGGAATTGGTTTTGGTCTCCCGATAAAATTAAGCATCCCGTGTTCGCCCCGAACACACAACTTAATTTTATCAATGATAATTCATTCCACTAGAGAACTATCATTGAACTACCGCACCAATCCCAAATTATATTTTTTGGGCTCCTTCTTATTATGAGTGTGTTAGTCTCCCTGTGTTTAAGATATCAAATGTCCACTAATTAAGTGAGTTACTGACAACTCATTTAATTAATATCTAAGTCCAAGAGTAGTACCACTCAACCTTATTATCATGTCGGACTAAGTCCACCTGCAGGGTTTAACATGACAATCTTTATGAGCTCCTCTTGAGGACATTATCAACCTAGTATCTCTAGGATACGCTTCCTTCTATAATCAACAACACACACTATAAGTGATACCATTTCCCAACTTATCGGGCTTATTGATTCATCGAACTAAATCTCACCCATTGATAAATTAAAGAAATAAATATCAAATATATGTGCTTGTTATTATATCAGGATTAAGAGCACACAATTCCATAATAACTGAGGTCTTTGTTTCTTTATAAAGTCAGTATAAAAGAAACGACCCCAAATGGTCCTACTCAATACACTCTAAGTGTACTAGTGTAATTATACAGTCAAGATAAACTGATACCTAATTACACTACGACCTTCTAATGGTTTGTTCCTTTCCATTTTGGTCGTGAGCTACTGTTTATAATTTATAAGGTACTGATAACATTATCTTCTGTATGTGACACCACATACTATGTTATTTACAGTATAAATTAATTGAACAACTACAAACAAATGTAGATAAATTGACCAAATGTGATTCTTTATTTAACATGAATGTTTACAAAGCTTAGGCTTTCAGTATACACTCCAACAAATGTAGTATTGCAGGAAAAATCTTAGTGGATCGGGTGATCAGACACTGAGCTGGCAAAAGTCCAAACAGGTCAGGAGGACCAATGTTTAGCAGGTAAGTTGAGGTATGCAACTGGAGGAGCGACAGTGAGGTCGAGTTCCTAAAGGGAACAACCTTAGGCCGCTGATCCAACTAAAGAAATCGAGAAGGTTTCCAAGTTGAGATCAAGACAGTTCTACTATCTATATTACTCATACATTATATTAATGTGCTAACCTTTATTTTGCAGGAATATTGTTTAACTCTGTTTTACAGATTCGCCCTGATCGGTCGACCGAACAGGAGGATCGTTCGACCGAACCAGCTTGACTCAGACTAGAGATTAGTTCAGACCAAAGCGAAACACAGTCCGATCAAAGCTTGATCCATCGACCGAATCAGGGATCGATCGACCGATCCAATCAGTATTAATGGAGCATTAAATGAAGATCTCAGTAGATTTCGACGAACAGGGAAGGAAGCTGTTCGGTCGATTGAAAAATATGTTCGGTCGACCGAGCCCTTAATGACCAGTTAATGTAGGAGATCGAGCCAGCGTCAGACTCCAACCAGGAAGGAAGGAAGGAGCGGGTTCGGTCGACCGAACTGTGGGATCGGTCGACCGAACGCCCAAGGCATATAAAATGGAGCTCGAAGTCTGTGGCTGGTAGATAATTTTTTTGATAAAAAATTTTGTTCTGCAAATGACTCATCTTCATCAGCCCAGCAAGCTACATCATCCGGAAGTGCCGACCTAAGCCTCATCTGTAATTTACTTGTCGATATAATTTATATTAAGCTTGCATTGTAATTTCATTTAAGCAAGATAGTAGGGTGTTACTATCTTGCTCCATTGTATGATCTACTTCTTTCCGAAGGATTTTGGAAAGAAGAGTTATAGTACTTTGTCCATCGATGCGGTCAAGGACTGCGGACCTTCGAGTAGGAGTCGAGCTAGGTTCCGAACGAAGTAAACAAACGTGTCTCTTTCTAATTTCCGCCGCTTAACTTTGTATTTTAAAAAGAAAAGTAAAGTTTTAAAAGAAGCGATATTCACCCCCCCTCTATCGCTCGCATCTGATCTATCAGATACTCCGATCCACGACTGGCGGCGATGCTCTGGTCCTAGCCCCGTGGAGATACCTTGACCCCGAACGGGGGAGGTTGATGTTGTGACAAGCTGGTATGTGACCAATAGAGACTACTCGACCCCGACCAAGGGAGATGGATGCTCTGATAAGCTGGTCCGTGACCAGTGAAGACAGCTCAACCCTGAACGAGAGAGATAGGGGATCCGATAAGCTAGTTCAAGACCAGTGATGACCGCTCAACCCCGAACGGAGGGAAATAAGAGATCCAATATGCTGGTCCAAGACATGAAGACCGCCCAACCTCGAATAAAGGAGATAAGAGATCTGATATATTGATCCAAGACCAGTGAAGACTACTTGACCCCGAACAGGGGAGATAAGAGATCCAATTGTTAGTGTGTATACTAAAAGCCTAGCTTTTGTAAATATTTATTTGTTGAAATAAAAGAATCACATTGGTCAATATCTACATTTATTTATTAAATGTAATTGTTCAATTAATTTATATAGTAGAGAACATGGAGTGTGGTGTCACACTCAGAAGATCATGTTGTCGGTTCTCTATAAATTATAAACAGTTGCTCGCGACTAAGATGGAAAGGAACAAACCATCAGAATAGACGTAGTGTAATTAAGTATTAGTTTATCTTGACTAATAAATTACACTGATACACTTTAAGTGTATTGAGTAGGATCATTTAGGTAAGTTCTTTTTGTACTGACTTAGTAAAAGAACTAAACCTTAGTTATTATGGAAGTGTGTGCTCTTAATCCTAATATAATAACAAGCACATATATTTAATATTTATTTCTTTGATTTATCAAAGGGCGAGGTTTAGCTCGATAAATCAATATGTCCGATAAGTTGGGAAATGATATTACTTATAGTGTGTGTTGTTGATTATAGAAGGAATATGTGTCCTAGTTATCTAGGTTGAGAATGTCCCCAAGAGGAGCTCATAAGGATTGTCATGTTAAACCCTGCAGGTGGACCTAGTCCGACATGACAATAAAGTTGAATGGTACTACTCTTGGAGCTAGATATTAATTAAGTGAGTTGTTAGTAACTTACTTAATTAGTGGGCATTCGTAATCTTAAACACAGGGAGACTAACACACTCATGATAAGAAGGAGCCCATAATGTAATTTGGGATTGGTGCGGTAGTGCGGTAATAACTCTCTAGTGGAATGAGTTATTATCGATGAACTTGAGTTGTGTGTTCGGGGCGAACACGGGATACTCAAGCTCATCGGAAGGCTAAAACCAATTTCTCCTCTAGGTCCCTGTCGTAGTCTCATTATAGCCTCAAGTCCATCCAAATGTAAGACTCTTCTTGGTGTCCAAGAAGTGGGCCGGTCCAATGCTTGGTGATCAAGCAAGGGCCGGCCACATCCTCTCCTATAGGGGTCGGCCCTTTGCTTGGTGACCAAGCATGAAGGGGCCGGCCACATTAATTCAAAAAGGGAGGGTTGTTTTGAATTTTTAAAATATTCTCTTTGTAGAAAACTATAAGGTTTTAAAAGAGAGATTTTAATTTTTAAAAAACTTTCCTTATTTGAATTAGGCCACATGTTTAAATAGAGAGTTTAAAAGATTTTAAAACTTTCCTTTTTTAACCATCCTCATGGTTTAAGAAAAAAAAAGGAAAAGAAGTTTTAAAATTTAAATTTTCTATCACCGTGTTAAAAAAGAAATTTTATAAGAGAAGTTTTAAATTTTAAAACATGGTTTTAATTTTTAGAACTTTCCTTTTTTAACTCTTACTTTAGGAAAGAGAGCTTGTAAAATTTTATAAGAGTTTTCTTCTTGTAAAATTTTATTAAAAAAATTATTATTTTTCTTTCCTAAATATGGTGGTCAGCCACTTTGCTTGGTGTCCAAGCAAGGGGTCGGCCAATCCCAATCTTAAACCAAATAGGATTGATCACAACCATTGATTGGTGATTAATTCAATCAAGAGGAAAGAAAAGGAAAGATTAAAAGGGAAAAGGAAAAACCCTTGGATGATTTTATTTTTTGTAAAAAGTTTTTCCTTATTTGCCTTGGGCAAGTAATATAAAAGAAGGGGTGAGGGGGCTTCATGAGACACAACTCTTATTCTTTTGCTTGGGTGATCTCTTAGTGGTCGGCCCTCTCCTTTCTCCCTTTCCCTTTGCTCTCTTCTCCTTGGTGGTGGTGGTGGCCGAATTCTAGAGGAAGAGGAAGGACTCTTTTGGGTGGTGTTCATCTTGGAAGATCGTCGGCCACACGACGTCCAAGGCGAGGCGAGGAATACGGCAGAAGATCTTGAGGTCATTAGCTTACAAAGAGAAGGTATAACTAGTATTTTTCTTCCGCATCATACTAGTTGTTTTTCTTTGTATGAATTCTAAATACAAGAGACAATTAGTTCTAGTTTAATCGAATTTATTTTTCAATTTTGTGTTTTTCTTATTTTTCAAATTTGTGATTCAATTGTTCTTTTTTGTTAACCTAGAGTTATTTAAGGAAATAAATATTAGCTTTCCTTAAAAGGCTTTGCCTAGGTGGTGGTAGTTGCTCCCATATCCAAGAAGGTCATGTGCCTCGCCATGCAGTCCTGGAAGCCAATTTTGGAAATTAATATTTATGGAATTAATAACCTAGGTAGATTTGAATCAATAGTGTTAAGTTCCACTTGCGATTCAAATCTAAACCATTAAGAATAGATAAGTTGAATTTGGAATCAATGATGTTAAGTTCCGTCTGCGATTCCTAATTTAACTTCTAAAGAACACAATAGGTTATTTAAGGAAAGGTTTGACACTTGTACAAAAATTTTGTACAGTGGAACCGGTACATTTTCCTAGGACTAACCAGCACCAATATGTTGGTCTAAGACCAGTGAAGACCACTTGACCCCAAACAGGGAAGATAAGAGATCTGATATCCTGGTTCGAGACCAGTGAAGACCGCTCGACCCCGAACGGGGGAGATAAGAGATCCGATATGCTGGTCCGAGATCAGTGAAAACTGGTCAACTCCGAATGGGGGAGATAAGAGATCTGGTATGCTGGTCCGAGACCAGTGAAGATCACTTGATCATGAACGGGGGAGATAAGAGATCCGATATGCTAGTCTGAGACCAATGAAGACCACTCGACCCTGAACGGGAGAGATCAGAGATCCGATATGCTGGTCTGAGACCAGTGAAGACCGCTCAACTCCGAATGGGGGAGAGAAGAGATCTGATATGCTGGTCCGAGACCAGTGAAGACTGTTCGACCCCGAACGAGGGAGATAAGAGATCCGATATGTTGATCCAAGACCAGTGAAGATCGCTCGACCCAGAATGGGAGAGATAAGAGATCCAATATGCTGATCCAACACCAGTGAAGACCACTCGACCCCGAATGAGAGAGATAAGAGATCCGATATGCTGGTCCAAGACTAGTGAAGACCGCTCGACCCTGAATGGGGGAAATAAGAGATCTGATATGCTGGTCCAAGACCAGTGAAGATCGTGTTGGAGGATCGGTAGCCGGCTTGAAGGGGGTTGGATAGACGGCACCCCCAAATCGATTGCTTCCTACGTATTCGTTAGCACAGCGGAATACAAAGAATACAAATACGAATACGAAAGATAAATACTAATACAAAGAACAAGAAAGAGCAAGCAAACCAACATGCGTCTATTTACGTGGTTCGGAGATAAAGCTCCTACTCCACGGCGTGTCCGTAAGGTGGACGATCCCTCAATCCGTCGGTGGATTAGTCCCCGGAAACTCCGGCTAGCACAATCCTCCTTGTCGGTGGAGAAACCTTGCCACAACTTGATCAAGAACACTTGGATTGCTAGAGCACTAGATGACTACTAATTAGGATTTAACCAAGTCTAATTTCGTCGCCTTGGCTGGCCATACCAAGCTCCTTCTTATAGAGCTTGGAACAAATCACTGGTCCTTGCACCAGTCGACTGATGCCAGCCCAGCGGCTCTCTCAACGGCTATCTGCTACAGTGCATCAGTCGACTGGTCCATACACCAGTCGACTGCTACAGTACGCTACAGTAACTGCTACAGTGCGCTACAGTGCCGCTACAGTAAACCCCTAAAACTAGAATTTTACTCCGAGTACAATCTCTCATGCACTCGTACCCTCACGACTCATTTGACTCTTCTTTGCAGCCTTGACCTCTTGCCTTCAAGCCTACTTCCTTTGGCTCTCGTCCCTCGGATGCATCCAAGCCCGCGGCTCGTCTCCAATGCCATCCTTCGCGTATGCCTCGAAATCGCTTCCCTCGGCCCTTGTCCTCGCTGCCTTGTCCACGGTCCCTCGGATGCTCCATCCTTCACCGGACCCGAAGCCGTCAACCTGAGTCATATGTGTCACTTGCAGTCCTGCACAACTCAAGTACACATATCAAATAACAAGGGTAAACCTAACTTAAACCCTTTGCCCAAACACCAAAACACATGGTCCCGCGGACCATTGGGATTGCTCCAACAGATCGCTCAACCCCGAACGGGAGGAAATAAAAACATCAATAAGATAGTCCGAGACCAGTAGAAATGACGTCGACAGGGGATTAGAGTCGTTGCTCGACTATTGTCGTAGGCAGGGGTTTATAGTCGCCGCTCAACTATTGATGTAGACAGGAGTTTATAGTCGCCACTCAACTGTTGGCATAGACAGGAGTTTATAGTCGTCACTTGACTTCTATAACACATGGCTCTAATATAACTCATGTTGGTTAATCCTAGGAAAACGTACCGGTTCCACTGTATAAAATTTTTTTGTACAAGTGTCGAACCTTTCCTTAAATAACCTATTGTGTTCTTTAGAAGTTAAATAAGGAATCACAGACGGAACTTAACATCATTGATTCCAAATTTAACTTATCTGTTCTTAATGGTTTAGATTTGAATTGCAAGCGGAACTTAACACTATTGATTCAAATCTACCTAAGTTATAAATTCTATAAATATTAATTTCCAAAATTGGCTTCCAGGACTGCATGGCGAGGCACATGACCTTCTTGGATATGAGAGCAACCATCACTGCCTATGCAAAGCCTTTTAAGGAAAGCAAATATTTATTTCCTTAAATAACTCTAGGTTAACCAAAAAGAACAATCGAATCACAAATTCGAAAAAGAAGAAAACACAAACTAAAAAAAAAACTATTTCGAAAACTCTAGAATCATATGCCTCTTGTGTTTGGTATTTCCATAAATAACTATACAAAGAAAACTAGTATGATGCGGAAAACAATTACTAGTTATACCTTTCTTTGTAAGTAAAAATAACCTCTTGATCTTCTACCGTATTCCACTTCTTATCCTGGACGTTGTGTGGACAACGATCTACCGAGATGAGAATCCACCTAAGCCACCTTCTTCTCCAAGCTAGATTCGGCCACCAAGAATTCTCCATGAGAAGTAAAGGTCCGGCCACCACCATCAAGCTCCAAGGGATGCTAGAAACAAAGCATTCTTTCTCTCCTTCTTCTCCTAGCTAGAACTGGCCACCATGGAAAGCTCTTGTGTTGATGCCGCCGGCCACAAAGGAGGAGGAGAAAAGAAGAAGAAGAGAAGACCCTAGGGTCGGCCACACCAAGAATAAAAAAAGAAGAAGAATAGAATAGAGTTGTTCTCCATGAAGGCAACTCTACCCCCTCTTTTATAATCTTTGGTCTTGGCAAATAAGGAAATTTTAATAAAAACTTCCTTAATTCTTTTGCCATGAAAAGGAAAATTTATTTAATTAAAAATAATTTTCTCTTCTCCAAATTATTTGGCCGACCACATTTCTCCTCAAAACAAGGAGAGTTTTAATTAAAACAAAAATTAAAACTTCCTAATTTGTTTCCGGAAAAATAAAAATTTCTCCAATAATTTTAATCCCTTCATGATTGGTTAGTAAAAAGGAAATTTTATAAATTAAAATTTTTCTTTTAAACATGTGGATAAAAAGAAAGTTATCTCTAAAAAATTAAAATCTCTTTCAATCTACAAATAAAGAAAGATATCAAATCTTTTCTTAATCTCTTGTAGAAACTTATAAAAGAGATATTTAATTTTTAAACTTTCTTTTAAATCATGAACATGGTTAAAAAGGAAAGTTTTCTCAAAAATAAAATTTCCTTTCAATCTACAAATAAGGAAAGATTTCAAATCTTTTCTTAATCTTTTGTAGAAAACTATAAAAGGAAAAAATTAAATTTTAAACTCTCTTTTAAAACCATGATATCCACATAAGAAATAATTTTAATAAAAATCCTTTATTAATATGATGTGGCCGTCCACCTAAGCATGGGCTCCAAGCTATTGGCCGGCCACCTTAAGGCTCAACCTTTAGGCTTGGCCGACCCTAAGCTTGAGCTTCAAGCTTAGCTTGGCCGACCCCTATAGGTTGGGTAAGAAGGTGGGTATGTGGTGGATATAAATCTCTATATGCAAGAGGCTACGATAGGGACCGAGAGGAGGAATTAGTTTTGGTCTCCCGATGAAATTAAGCATCCCGTGTTCGCCCCGAACACATAACTTAATTTCATCAATAATAATTCATTCCACTAAAGAACTATTATTGAACTGCCGCACCAATCCCAAATTATATTTTTGGCTCCTTCTTATTATGAGTGTGTTAGTCTCCCTGTGTTTAAGATGTCAAATGCCCACTAATTAAGTGAGTTACTGACAACTCATTTAATTAATATCTTAGTCCAAGAGTAGTACCACTCAACCTTATCATCATGTCAGACTAGGTCCACCTGCAGGGTTTAACATGACAATTCTTATGAGCTCCTCTTGAGGACATTATCAACATAGATTACTAGGACACAGTTTCCTTCTATAATCAACAACACATACTATAAGTGATATCATTTCCCAACTTATCGGGCTTATTGATTTATCGAACTAAATCTCACCCATTGATAAATTAAAGAAATAAATATCAAATATATGTGCTTGTTATTATATTAGGATTAAGAGCACACACTTTCATAATAACTGAGGTTTTTGTTCCTTTATAAAGTCAGTATAAAAAGAAACGACCTCTAATGGTCCTACTCAATACACTCTAAGTGTACTAGTGTAATTATATAGTTAAGATAAACTAATACCTAATTACACTACGACCTTTCAATGGTTTGTTCCTTTCCATCTTGGTCGTGAGCAACTGTTTATAATTTATAAAGAACCGATAACACGATCTTCTGTGTGTGACACCACACACTATGTTATCTATAATATAAATTAATTGAACATCTACATTTGGTATATATAAATGTAGACACTTGACCAATGTAATTCTTATAAATGTTTATACCAAAAGCTAGGCTTTTAGTATACATCCTAACAATCTCCCACTTATACTAAAAGACTATGCTGCCATACATCTGATTCCCAACCCTTCAACATGCCCATCAAAAACTCTTGCCTTAAGGACCTTAGTGAAAGGATCTATAGGTCATCACCTGATGCAATCTAGGTAGCAACAACTTCTCCTCGTTTATACGATTTCTCGTATTGGTTGGTACTTGCGCTCTATTATGTTTACTTGCCTTATGGACTCATGGTTTCTTCGAGTTTGCTACTGCACCACTATTATTACAATAAACTGTAATAATCTTTGGACAAACCAGAAATCATATCTAAGTCCATATTGAGGTTACTGAGTCATTCAGCTTCTATGACTGCCTCAGAGGCTGCCACTTAGCTTCTATGGTTGAGTCCGAAAAAATACTTTTGTTTATCACTCTTCCATAGTTATGACTTTACCTCTTAAAGTAAACACAAAACCCCGAGGTCGACTTACTATTGTCCCTATCTGATTGGAGGTTAAAATCCGTGCAACCCACAGGGACCAAATTATCTGCCTTGTAAGCTAGCATATAATCTCTAGTGCCTCTAAGGTACTTCAATATATGCTTTACCGCAGACAAATGTCCTTGTCCAGAGTTACTTTGATATCTGCTAACCATGCCCATGACAAAACAGATATCCAGTCTCGTACATAGCATTGCATACATTAGACTTCCTACAGCCAAAGCATAAGGAACTGCCTTCATGTCCTTTATTTCCTTTGATGTCTTCTGAGACATCTCTTTAGATAAAGCTACTCCATGCCTAAAAGGTAAGAAACCTTTCTTGGAGTTCTGCATGCTAAAACGAGCTAAGATTGTTTCGATTTATGAAGCTTGGGATAAGTAAAATATATTCTTTTCTTGCGATCCCTTTGATCCCAAGAATATATGCATTCTCCCAAGTCCTTCATACCAAATTGTTTGGACAACCATACCCTTACTTCCGACAACACTTTGATATTGTTTCCAACTACCAAAAATATCATCTACGTATAATACAAGAAATACCACCACGCTTCCATCACACTACTTGTATACACAAGACTCATCTGGACACTGAATAAATCCATAGGTCTGGATTACTTCATTAGACCAGATGTCCAAGACCTTGAAGCTATGCTTCAGTCCATAGACTGATTGAGCTTGCACACAAGATGTTCTTTGCCTTTTGCAATAAACCTTACTGGTTGCTTTATATGGATGTTTCCTTCAAGACTTCCATTAAGGAAAACTGTCTTGTCATCCATTTACCAAATCTCATAGTCCATATGAGCAGCAATAGATAAAAGAATCTGGATAGACTAAAACATGGCTACCGGTAAAAGGTTTCCCTTTTCAACAAGCCTTGCTTTAGAAGTTTCCACCTTCCTATCTATCCCTCTTTTCCTATTGTAGACCTATTTACACCAAATAGATTTTACACCATTTGGTGGTTCTATAAGCTCCCAGATTTTATTAGAATACATATATTCTAATTCTGTATTCATTGCTCTTTACAAAGATGTTGTATTTTTATCTTGGAGCGCTTCATCATATGTCTGGGAATCAGGTTCATGTTCACCAGAGATTAGGTCCAAAAACTCTCCCAAAATATGAATCTCTTAGGTTGCCTAACAACCCTCCCACTATGACGAGGCACTTTCTGTAATTATGTATCATTTGTGATACGTGTTGCAGTTTCTTGTGATATTTTATCTTGTACAATTGGTACTAGATTAGACATGTCCTTTATTATTTCCTTAAGAACAAATTTACTTATGGGCTCGTGGTTTATTATATAGTCCTTTTCTAAAAATCGGTCATTGATGCTAACAATGACCTTCTGATTTTTAAGACTATAAACCTACTTTCATTTCTCTAGGATAACCTACAAACAAGTAAATTCCTATCCAACTTATCATTGTCTCTCTTCAGCATATGTGCTGGACTACCCGAATCCGAATATGCTTCAAAATAGGCTTACGTCTATTCAACAATTCTATATGAGTAGAGAGTTCTGACTTTGGAAGGTACTATGTTCACTTCCGTTTCCAGAGTTTATCCTTAAAATGAATTTAGTAATTTTCTGAATAACTCATCATCAATCTACTCATTTCCTTAAGAGTCTTATACCTTCTACTACACCATTCTGTTGGGGTGTACCAGGTGTAGTTAGTTGGGATTAAATCTTGACTTCTGATAAGTGACTCCTAAACTATCCTAAGAGGTACTTGCCACTACGATCTCACCGTAGTGTCTTGATACTTTTACTTTTGACGTTTTACTGCATCAGCCTTGTACTCTTTAAACCAATCAAAGTACTTAGACTTACAACACATCAAGTAAATGTATCCTTATCTTGAATAATCGTCTACGAAATATTCAAAACAACCTCTTGTCTGGATAGTCAAAGGTCTACACAAATCAGAATGAACCAATTTCAACATATCTTTGGCTCCATACCCCTTTGACCTTAAAAGCTTCTTGGTTATTTTTCCTTCCAAATAAGATTCGCAGGTTGGAAAGATTTCCACTACCAATGAACCCAAGAGTTCATTGGTTATAACCTAGCCTTAGACGCCAAAAATATGATTGGTTCATTTCCGAAGGTTGCTATCTCTTAAAGTTAGAAGATGTGTTATATTTTCCATTTATTGCATCGTGGGAGTTATTGGATTATAAATTATCTACCAACATACCAGAACAGATCACTTCCCTCTTTATCTTGATAACAACTTTGTTATTAAAAGAGGCAAAATATCAAGTTCTTTGAATAGTTTAGAAACTGAAAACTAGTTCTTTCTAAACTTGATATGTAAAGACAATTTCTCAAAAATTCATATTTTATTCCTATCAGAGGATAAACATCTCCCACTGCAATAGCTAGTACTTTTACAGCAATGCCCATGTGGACGGTGATTTATATAGTTGTCGGATATTCTGGAGAGGACAGTCTACACACCAGGTACCGGTAGATAATACCACTAAATATGTTTCAACAACTAATAAAATACACCGTTATTGTTCTCAGATCTGAGAGGACAGTCTACCTTAATGTCCAAGTTTTCCAATCATTACAATTGGGACAACTAAGTCTATTCTATAGTATAACAACTAGGGGATTGACTAACATCCTAAGAATCACAAAAATATTTGGTTAAGACCAACATCTTAAAATCCCCGTGAATTTTGTATGCCACGTTAGTGTGGACGTATACAAATTCTAAAAAAAGATTTCATCCATTAATTTTATTATCTTGTCAACCTATGACAAATAAAATTAATAGTTGGTCTATCTTTGATTAAATATTTGGTCAAGACTCTAAATTTAAAATAATATTGATTCCTCAAACAATACTATTTAAATTTACCAATACCTCAAAACACCGTGAGTTTTGTATGTCACGTTAGTGTGGACGTATACAAAATCAATATTTGTAAGAGGAGGGTTTTACCCATTGACTATCTTGTCAATATAACTTTTTGACAAATAAAATTACCTCAAACACCATGAATCTTGTATGCCACGTTAGTGTGGACTATACAAATTCAAACATTTGTAAGAGGTGTTTATTAATTTTATTATCTTGCCAATCTAGTTTTATGACAAATCAATAGTTGGTTTCCCTTTGGTCACACAAGTGATAGTAGTGACTCCGTTGGGGAGGATACTATTAAATGTGTCTAAGTGTATACCATTACTTGATACTAAGTCCATTAAATAGAATTGTGCCCCTTCAGTTGGAGAAGATCACACACATCCTAAATAACTTCATATAACCATCCATTAAGGAAGTTTGATCTAGTGATCCGCAAACAAACTCATCCGTTATGGAGGGAGGCACTCAGAGCCAACACGCAAGCTTGTTGCATCACTTACAAACCAGTAATGGAGACCGTGGGATTAATATACTAATCCCTCTCCCACTTAGTTATTTAAGGTGAGGAATTTTAACCTATGTTAGCAAATAACACATGCATACACACACATCACAGTAAATAAAAGCAATAAACATGAAAATTAATTTTCCAACTATTATGGCATTTTCATCACTGTCCTCCGTGTGCTCCAACCCTAGCTGCTGCCATCTTTAGCCACCGCCATCGGGTCAAGTTGTCGCATCTATCTTGCGTCTTATTCCGCTGCGCCTCTGGTCCTCCGATAGCACCACGCCTCGCAAGGATACGATCCGCGACAAATATAGAATTTTATATACATCGATCCTATATTCCATAAAGGAATGTACATATATTCTAGATCGAACAAAAAATGTAAAATCCTAATAACTAATACAGCTCCTGCTGTATTTAATTTTACAATCATGCACACACAATTAAATGCCCTTGACATGTCCAAGGGTCCAATCACACACAATAAAAATATGTCATAATAGTTGGAGCCTGTAATCACAAAGTTAGCACATCCTACTATTATCCTGCCTAAATTATGTATGACATGTGCATAACGTAATTTGAAAACCAAACACACAGAGGCAAACCCTAGCTCTGATACCAATTGTTGGTTAATCATAGGAAAACGTATCGGTTCCACTGTACAAAATTTTTTTGTACAAGTGTCGAACCTTTCCTTAAATAACCTATTGTGTTCTTTAGAAGTTAAATAAGGAATCACAGACGGAACTTAACATCATTGATTCCAAATTTAACTTATCTGTTCTTAATGGTTTAGATTTGAATCACAAGCGGAACTTAACACTATTGATTCAAATCTACCTAAGTTATAAATTCCATAAATATTAATTTCCAAAATTGGCTTCCAGGACTGCATGGCGAGGCACATGGCCTTCTTGGATATGGGAGCAACCACCACCGCCTAGGCAAAGCCTTTTAAGGAAAGCTAATATTTATTTCCTTAAATAACTCTAGGTTAACCAAAAAGAACAATCGAATCACAAATTCGAAAAAGAAGAAAACACAAACTAAAAAAAAACTATTTCGAAAACTCTAGAATCATATGCCTCTTGTGTTTGGTATTTCCATAAATAACTATACAAAGAAAACTAGTATGATGCGGAAAACAATTACTAGTTATACCTTTCTTTATAAGTAAAAATAACCTCTTGATCTTCTACCGTATTTCTCTTCTTATCCCGGACGTTGTGTGAGCAACGATCTACCGAGATGAGAATCCACCTAAGTTACCTTCTTCTCCAAGCTAGATTCGGCCACCAAGAATTCTCTATGAGAAGTAAAGGTCCATCCACCACCATCAAGCTCCAAGGGATGCTAGAAACAAAGCCTCCTTTCTCTCCTTCTTCTCCTAGCTAGAACCGGCCACCATGGAAAGCTCTTGTGTAGATGCCGCCGGCCACAAAGGAGGAAGAGAAAAGAAGAAGAAGAGAAGACCCTAGGGCCGGCCACACCAAGAAGAAAAAGAGAGGAAGAATAGAATAGAGTTGTTCTCCATGGAGGCACCTCTACCCCCTCTTTTATAATCCTTGGTCTTGGCAAATAAGGAAATTTTAATAAAAACTTCCTTAATTCTTTTGCCATGAAAAGGAAAATTTATTTAATTAAAAATAATTTTCTCTTCTCCAAATTATTTGGCCGGCCACATTTCTCCTCAAAACAAGGAGAGTTTTAATTAAAACAAAAATTAAAACTTCCTAATTTGTTTCCGGAAAAATAAAAATTTCTCCAATAATTTTAATCCCTTCATGATTGGTTAGTAAAAAGGAAATTTTATAAATTAAAATCTTTCTTTTAAACATATGGATAAAAAAAAAGTTATCTCTAAAAAATAAAAATCTCTTTCAATCTACAAATAAGGAAAGATATCAAATATCAAATCTTTTCTTAATCTCTTGTAGAAACTTATAAAAGAGATATTTAATTTTTAAACTTGCTTTTAAATCATGAACATGGTTAAAAAGGAAAGTTTTCTCAAAAATAAAATCTCCTTTCAATCTACAAATAAGGAAAGATTTCAAATCTTTTCTTAATTTTTGTAGAAAGCTATAAAAGGAAAATTTTAAATTTTAAACTCTCTTTTAAAACCATGATATCCACATAAGAAATAATTTTAATAATAATCCTTTATTAATATGATGTGGCCGGCCACCTAAGCTTGGGCTCCAAGCTATTGGCAAGCCACCTTAAGGCTCAACCTTTAGGCTTGGCCGGGCCTAAGCTTGAGCTTCAAGCTTAGCTTGGTCGGCCCCTATAGGTTGGGTAAGAAGCTGGGTATGTGGTGGGTATAAATCTCTATATACAAGAGGCTACGATAGGGACCGAGAGGAAGAATTGGTTTTGGTTTCCCGATGAAATTAAGCATCCCGTGTTCGCCCCGAACACATAACTTAATTTCATCAATAATAATTCATTCCACTAAAGAACTATTATTGAACAACCGCACCAATCCCAAATTATATTTTTGGGCTCCTTCTTATTATGAGTGTGTTAGTCTCCCTGTGTTTAAGATGTCGAATGCCCACTAATTAAGTGAGTTACTGACAACTCATTTAATTAATATCTTAGTCCAAGAGTACTACCACTCAACCTTATCGTCATGTCAAACTAAGTCCACCTACAGGGTTTAACATGACAATCCTTATGAGCTCCTCTTGGGGGCATTATCAACCTAGATCACTAGGATACAGTTTCCTTCTATAATCAACAATACACACTATAAGTGATATCATTTCCCAACTTATCAGGCTTATTGATTTATCGAACTAAATCTCACCCATTGATAAATTAAAGAAATAAATATCAAATATATGTGCTTGTTATTATATTAGGATTAAGAGCACACACTTTCATAATAACTGAGGTCTTTGTTCCTTTATAAAGTCAGTATAAAAAGAAACGACCTCTAATGGTCCTACTCAATACACTCTAAGTGTACTAGTGTAATTATATAGTTAAGATAAACTAATACCTAATTACACTACGACCTTTCAATGGTTTGTTCCTTTCCATCTTGATCGTGAGCTACTGTTTATAATTTATAAAGAGCCGATAACACGATTTTCTGTGTGTGACACCACACACTATGTTATCTACAATATAAATTAATTGAACATCTACATTTGGTATATATAAATGTAGACACTTGACCAAGGTGATTCTTATAAATGTTTATACCAAAAGCTAGGCTTTTAGTATACATCCTAACAATCTCCCACTTATACTAAAAGACTATGCTGCCATAAATGTTGTCATACATCTGATTCTCAACCCTTCAACATGCCCATCAAAAACTCTTGCCTTAAGGACCTTAGTGAAAGGATCTATAGGTCATCACCTGATGCAATCTAGGTAGCAACAACTTCTCCTCGTTTATACGATTTCTCGTATTGGTTGGTACTTGCGCTCTATTGTGTTTACTTGCCTTATGGGCTCATGGTTTCTTCGAGTTTGCTACTGCACCACTATTATTACAATAAACTGTAATAATCTTTGGACAAACCAGAAATCATATCTAAGTCCATATTGAGGTTACTGAGTCATTCAGCTTCTATGACTGCCTCAGAGGCTGCCACTTAGCTTCTATGGTTGAGTCCGAAAAAATACTTTTGTTTATCACTCTTCCATAGTTATGACTTTACCTCCTAAAGTAAACACAAAATGTTGGATCGAGGCGTGCTAGAGGGGGGGGGGTGAATAGCACTCGCGGCTAAATCGTTCGATTTGTAAAACACTCAATTAATTAAGACGCAGCGGAATAAAAAGCAAACACACAAACACAGAGGAATTTACTTCGTTCGGAGCCTAAGGCGACTCCTACTCGAAGGCCCGCGATCCTTGATCACTTCCGGTGGGCAACAACTATAAGCTCGATTATTACAGACTAAGTATTACAAGAGATGCGATAAAAGAAATCTATATCGATGACGAAAAAGAGGAATCTTGGAGCTCTGGGTCGTCGTAGACGTGTAGCAGCACTTCCGGGAGTCTTTCGGAGCAGCACGTTGAGTAAAGAAGGCTTGGAACTTGTTGTTCTGAGCTGCTGGTCGAACCCCCTTTATAAACAGTGTTCAAGGCGTCTTAAACCCTTTCAAGGCGCCTTAAGCCTGAATCTTATCCCGTTCTGCTCGCTGGGATAATTCTTTGACTACCGCGACCTGAAGGCGCCTTAAACCCATTCAAGGCGCCTCCAAGCTGTCTAAGGCGCCTTAAACCCCTCCAAGGCGCCTTAAGCCTCCTCCTCGCGCCAGCTCAGGATTTTGAACCCGAGGCGCCTCCAAGCCTCATGGAGGCGCCTCGGACACTGTTCATCCGAGTTCTTCTTTGTGTTTTTGGTACCTGCAACTATGTTAATCCAAAAATACCTGCAACACAAAGTTAACACAAAATAATAGTGTGAATATGAAATTATGACAGTCTCTGGACTGTCCGGGTCTGACTTCGGATTTCCTACCGGAAACCCTAGGTCGACCCGACGCCTACTATTCCCTCTATGGGGAACGCGTCCTCACCTACTCCACTCAGGAGATTTACCTGCTGCCAGTCTGGTGCTCAGCACTCGATACTTCCGGACTTTCTGCTGGACATCCGCTTCCCGGCTAGTCCAGTCTTTTCACCTGGTTCGCGACACCAGGACTTTCCACCTAGGGTTACCACCCCCTAGGACTTTTGCCTGAAGCCATCGACCTGCCAAGACTTTCCGCATAGGGTTACCACCCCCTATGACCTAGGGTTCCCACCCCCTAGGGTTTTTCCCTTTGCCTAACCGCAGCTAGGACTTTTCTCCACCTAGGGTTACCACCCCCTAGGACCTAGGGTTACCACCCCCTAGAGTTTTCACCTGCCTAACCGCAGTTAGGACTTTCCTGAAACACTCAACAAAGCTGTCAGATCACAAAACCCCTTAACTTTGAATCCTTTGCCATTATCAAAACTCGGGTTTAATCGTCGGATACTTCCCGCACCAACAATCTCCCCCTTTTTGATTATAGCAACCCAAATTCAAAGTTAAGAAAAAAACATGCGATAACAAATAGATGCATCAAGCTTAAGTAAGTAAACTTTAAATGCAAGCATAGTTAAGCTGGAAACTTTTAACTTTGTAATACTAAACTCCCCCTTAATAAAAACCCTCCTTTTTGTTTTTTGAATTTTCCTACTTTTGAATTTTCCTACTCTCCCCCTTTGCCATATATCAAAATATACCAGTGTGAGGGAAGTCTAAATTTTTCAGAAGAGCAAGTTAGTTTGATGTTTAACTTTTTAAAGAGGGATAAGAGTAGACAAGATTTGAAAATTTTTTATTTTTTTATTTTTTATTTTTTTTAAAATCTGAAATTTTTAAACACTAGTAATACTTAGAAAAATTTGAAATAGCTTTTATAACACTTAGCTTTGTTATAATTAATTTTCATTGTTTAACTTTTTGCTAAGTGAAATAAAAATCAAAAAATAAGAATTTTTCTTTTGAAACATTGACTTAGCTTTTAATTTTCATAGAAATCACTTAGCTAAGCCTTTTGCAAACTTGACTTTTGAAGGAGTCTTCAAGGGTGATTTTGAAAAGATGTAAAAGTTAGAAAATGTAGCTAAAGTTTTAAGTATTTTAGCTTAAAAACATTCTCAAGTTTGAAAGATATTTAGTTTAAAGTCTTTTGTTAGCAAAGAGGGAGTACCTAAATGTTTAGTTAAGTTAAATTCAGTTTGTCGTTAAGTCCAAGCATGAGTCAAGTTAATTAAATTTTAAATTTGATTTGATTAGGTATCAGAGCCCTAAATCACAAGCATGCTAAATCTAAATATTTCTATTTGAAAAGTTCTTTCAAAAGATATTTAATTAAATTTGAAAAGCTCTTCAATAGAAACTAGATAATTAGTTTGACTCCGTTCACTCCCCCTTAACTAATGCAAACATGAATCTCTTTAATGAGTCCTAGTGTCCTAGAGTCCAAAAATATAATGGGTCTTTTATATTTTGTTGAATTTTTCATCTCATCCATTCTAGGTTTTCAAGCATGTTTGGCGTATGAGTAAGTGTTAGATAAAATAAACTTTGTCAATTAAGATTATTGAAAATATAAGTTTGAATTTCAAATTAGTAAATATTAAACTTGAAAACTATAGTGAAAATTAATTGGAGTTAACATTTGCAGTCATATTATGATTTGAGAAGAAAAGATTTTTAAACCCTTTTAATATTTTGAGATTAATTGAATAATATTCTGAAATTAATTGATTAATATTTTGAAAAAGTTTAAATGATTTTCAAATGATTTTTCAAAGATTTTTGAAATAATTTTAAAATGATTTAGAAATGATTTTTCAAAGATTTTTGAAATTAAGTTTAAAATGATTTTGAAATGATTTTTCAAAGATTTTTGAAATAAATTTTTAAAAGATTTTGAATAATTTTAAAATGATTTTGAAATAATTTTTCAAATATTTTAAAAGATTTTAAAATGATTTTGAAAAGATTTTAAAAGAATTTTGAAAAGATTTTTAAAATGATTTTAAAAGATTTTAAATTGATTTTGAAATAATTTTGAAAGATTTTTAAAATAGATTTTTAAAAGATTTTGAAATAATTTTGAAAGATTTTTGAAATAGATTTTTAAAAGATTTTGAAATAATTTTAAAATGATTTTGAAATGATTTTGAAAGATTTTTGAAATAGATTTTAAAATGATTTTGAATAATTTTTGAAATAAATTTTAAAAGAATTTACAAATAAATTTTAAAAGATTTTGAAATGTTTTTTAAAAGATTTTGAAATAATTTTAAAAGATTTTTGAAAAAGATTTTGAAATAATTTTAAAATTGATTTCATTAAAACAAACATGATATTAATTACGAATTTAATTTTGAATTTGAACTTTTAATTCCTTAGTCATCTCACTCGATCTAAATTGTCAATCAGGGAACCCTATAATTGTTGTGAGATGAATTATGGTTGAATTTTGGGGTAAGGTTTAACTTTGTGTTAGATTCAGGTTTAGCTTTGGGTTCAACAAGTAAGCATTCTTTGGATAAACTTCTGGGCTATGGTGAGTCACAAGGAACTCATTAAAGTAACCATGCCTTCGAGATTTCCCAAATAGTCCTACCCATTAAACTTAATACTAAACCCTTGTCTAACTAGTTAGGATCCATTTAAGGGTAGCTTCGGTCAGTTCCACTTGGCCAAATGCATCAGGTCGAAGCCATATCTTCCTAGACATGCGATGCCCAAGTTTCCCTAACGTACTATCATCCAAAAACTTCACCGGTACTGTGGTTAAAGTTAAACTCCTTTTAAACTATCCTTATTTACCTGCCGGTAATCTACTCTTGTTTTACCCATTTCAAATTAGGTTCGATTACCCTGTCGGGTAGTTCAGTTGGAGGTGCCAGCTAGTTTGGATCCACCATCTATTTTTGTTTGATTTAAATTGAATTTTTGAATTTTGATTTAATTTAATTTCAAAATTTAAATTTGTAATTTGAATTTTGAATTTTAATTTAATTTCAAATTTAGAATTTAATTTGATTTTTGAATTTAATTTTGAATTTTGAATTTGAATTTTTTAATTTTGAATTTTGAATTAAATTCATTTGATTAATTTCATTTTTCTTTTTGATTTGAATTTGAATTTAAATTAAATTTGAATTTTGAATTTGAATTTTGATTTAGAATTTCAATTTAGAATTTCGAATTTGATTTAGAATTTTGTTTTAATTTCGAATTTAGAATTTGTAATTTGATTTTTGAATTTTGAATTTAATTTCGAATTTAGAATTTGTAATTTGATTTTTGAATTTAATTTTGAATTTAGAATTTAGAATTTGTAATTTGAATTTTGAATTTAATTTTAATTTTGAGTTAAGTTGGTTTGATTAATATCGTTTTTCTTTTTGCTCCCCCTGGATCATGGCCTCGATATGGTCTATCGAGGTAGTGTATTTGATCCTTTGGAACCCAGTATTGGCCAAGTCCAACTTGATTGATCAATTTGGACTTGGGGACCCATGCTTGGACTACCTTTATATTATTTCTATTAACTAATGATAAATACGATTTGTATTTCGTTTTGGTCTTAAATCCAAGTCCGGCTTTGTTGTAAACGACTCGCTGTTTTCCAAGAATCAGATCCAGATTCTTGGAACCCAAGGTGAACCGTTCCAACGTGTTCTTGAGTTCTCTAATTTGAGCTTTCAGATTGGAATTTTCTTCCTCAAGTTGTTGGACTTGAGTTGAACTTCCAATTTGAACTGACTCAGTTAAAGAACTCGAGTCAGTCGCTTCCTTAAGGGTTGTTACCTCCTTTTGGAGCGACTTAACCCAGACGTTGGATTTAGCCAACTTCTTAAGCAAGTATGGAATTAAATTTTGCGAGTCATCTAAGTTAATACTAGACATTAAAGCACTTACTGTGGGTTTTGGTCCTTCGGAAACGAATGCGGATCCGTGGCTTCGCTTGGACTCGGTGTCTGATTCGCTCTCGGTCTCTGAATCGGACTCGAACTCGGACTCTGTTTCAACAACATGTGCTAGTACTGGTAGAGCGAGGAGGCTTGCTTGTTCTTCTTCATCGGATTCAGATTCGTCTGATGACTCGGACCATGTTGCCTTTAACACTTTCTTTGTCTTTTTCTTTCTAGCTTCCTCTGTCTTGCTTGTACCTGCAACCAATGTAATACCTTCCTCGACCGAAGTAGTATCATACTGTTCATCTAATTCAAATAAATCGTCTATTAAATTATGCTTACTTACTTCGGTACCTTCGTGTAACTGAATCAGATTCTCCCACAGCTCCCTGGCGCTTGAGAATGGGCCGGCGCGATTCAGCTCCTTATTCGTTAAGTCGCACAGAAGTGTATACGTTGCTTTTGCGTTTGCTTCTACCTTTTTGATAAGGTTCGCGTCCCAGTTCTCGTATGGTAGTGGCTTGCCAGCGCCGTCAGTTGGTATTTCGAGCCCGGTCTTGGTGATCATCCAGACATCAAACTCGGTTTGTAGGTACGACTCCATTCGGCCTTTCCAGTAGCCGAAGTCTTCTCCGGAGAAGAGCGGTGGTCGAGTGGTGCTATAGCCTTCTTGGAGAGCTATTGAATCTTGCACGAAAAAATGAGCAAAAAACTTGTCCCAGGACTTAATCCTGGATTAGTAGTGTGGTAGAAGGATAGAAAAAGAAATTTACGAGTTTCAAGAAAAAATAATAAAATAATATTAAAAAATATTTAAAAACATTATTTCAAATTTTGTCAAATTCAATATTTTACCCTATAAACACGACAAAGCCACAAAAGAAATGCTTGAATGGTGGTTTCACCTATTCGAAGCGACCCCGCTCTGATACCAATTGTTGGATCGAGACGTGCTAGAGGGGGGGGGGGGGTGAATAGCACTCGTGGCTAAATCGTTCGATTTGTAAAACACTCGATTAATTAAGACGTAGCGGAATAAAAAGCAAACACACAAACACAGAGGAATTTACTTCGTTCGGAGCCTAAGGCGACTCCTACTCGAAGGCCCGCGATCCTTGATCGCTTCCGGTGGGCAACAACTATAAGCTCGATTATTACAGACTAAGTATTACAAGAGATGCGATAAAAGAAATTTATACCGACGACGAAAAAGAGGAATCTTGGAGCTCTGGGTCGTCGTAGACGTGTAGCAGCACTTCCGGGAGTCTTTCGGAGCAGCACGTTGAGTAAAGAAGGCTTGGAACTTGTTGTTCTGAGCTGCTGGTCGAACCCCCTTTATAAACAGTGTTCAAGGCGTCTTAAACCCTTTCAAGGCGCCTTAAGCCTGAATCTTATCCCGTTCTGCTCGCTGGGATAATTCTTTGACTGCCGCGACCTGAAGGCGCCTTAAACCCATTCAAGGCGCCTCCAAGCTGTCTAAGGCGCCTTAAACCCCTCCAAGGCGCCTTAAGCCTCCTCCTCGCGCCAGCTCAGGATTTTGAACCCGAGGCGCCTCCAAGCCTCATGGAGGCGCCTCGGACACTGTTCATCCGAGTTCTTCTTTGTGTTTTTGGTACCTGCAACTATGTTAATCCAAAAATACCTGCAACACAAAGTTAACACAAAATAATAGTGTGAATATGAAATTATGACAGTCTCCGGACTGTCCGGGTCTGACTTCGAATTTCTGACCGGAAACCCTAGGTCGACCCGACGCCTACTGTTCCCTCTACGGAGAACACGTCCTCACCTACTCCACTTAGGAGATTTACCTGCTGCCAGTGTGATCCTCCAGATCGACTGGACTTTTGCTCAGCACTCGATACTTCCGGAATTTCTGCTGGACATCCGCTTCCCGGCTAGTCCAGTCTTTTCACCTGGTTCGCGACACCAGGACTTTCCACCTAGGGTTACCACCCCCTAGGACTTTTGCCTGAAGCCATCGACCTGCCAAGACTTTCCGCATAGGGTTACCACCCCCTATGACCTAGGGTTCCCATCCCCTAGGGGTTTTCCCTTTGCCTAACCGCAGCTAGGACTTTTCTCCACCTAGGGTTACCACCCCCTAGGGTTTTCACCTGCCTAACCGCAGTTAGGACTTTCCTGAAACACTCAACAAAGCTGTCAGATCACAAAACCCCTTAACTTTGAATCCTTTGCCATTATCAAAACTCGGGTTTAATCGTCGGATGCTTCCCGCACCAACACAAAACCCCGAGGTCGACTTACTATTGTCCCTATCTGATTGGAGGTTAAAATCCGTGCAACCCACAGGGACCAAATTATCTGCCTTGTAAGCTAGCATATAATCTCTAGTGCCTCTAAGGTACTTCAATATATGGTTTACCGCAGACAAATGTCTTTGTCCAGAGTTACTTTGATATCTGCTAACCATGCCCACGAAAAAACAGATATCCAGTCTCGTACATAGCATTGCATACATTAGACTTCCTACAGCTGAAGCATAAGGAACTGCCTTCATGTCCTTTATTTCCTTTGATGTCTTCTGAGACATCTCTTTAGATAAAGCTACTCCATGTCTAAAAGGTAAGAAACCTTTCTTGGAGTTCTGCATGTTAAAACGAGCTAAGATTGTTTCGATTTATGAAGCTTGAGATAAGTAAAATATATTCTTTTCTTGCGATCCCTTTGATCCCAAGAATATATGCATTCTCCCAAGTCCTTCATACCAAATTGTTTGGACAACCATACCCTTACTTCCGACAACACTTTGATATTGTTTCCAACTACCAAAAATATCATCTACGTATAATACAAGAAATGCCACCACGCTTCCATCACACTACTTGTATACACAAGACTCATCTGGACACTGAATAAATCCATAGGTCTGGATTACTTCATTAGACCAGATGTCCAAGACCTTGAAGCTATGCTTCAGTCCATAGACTGATTGAGCTTGCACACAAGATGTTCTTTGCCTTTTGCAATAAACCTTACTGGTTGCTTTATATGGATGTTTCCTTCAAGACTTCCATTAAGGAAAACTGTCTTGTCATCCATTTGCCAAATCTCATAGTCCATATGAGCAACAATAGATAAAAGAATCTGGATAGACTAAAACATGACTACCGGTAAAATTTAATATTGGACCCGTGGCTTGAATATAATTTAAGCTCGGCCAATTGACACAGGAGTCTTCGATATTGAGCACATGGTTCGAATATAATTTAAACTCGGCCGATCGATACGGGAGTTTTCTATATTGAGCTCACAGCTTGAATATAATTTAAACCCAGCCGATCGGCATGGGATTCTTCGATATTAAGCCTGTGACTCAAATATAATTTAAACTCGGCCGATCAGCACGGGAGTCTTCGATCGGGGAACTGTGATAGATCCTATGATCGAAAGAGAAAATATAACGGAAAAAATTGACCTGCCGACCAGCAGAGGCTTTGACTCAGTTCCTCGACTCCCGAATACCCGTGGAGTGAGAAGAATATCATATGTTCGCTGAAACCCACCGAGGTCATGAGGATAGCAGAATTTTCCGATGTCGTCCATTTTTACGTTCCAAATCAGGCGGAGTTCCCACAGACGACGTCAATATGATCCTGTCGGGAATCTTAGAAGATGGAACTGCCAAAATGGCATGGCTGGAATGTTGACCAAGTCACCATGACCCGGAGGGTAGTCAGAAATCCTCTGGTCAATGCTACCTGTAGACAACGATCGAGTTTCCCTAATCTCTGGCACCCCGATGCTCGATATAGGTTCCAATAATATATAAGAAACAGGCCAAATGAATAGTGGAATAATGAAGTAAATAAAGGATGAGTATGGTGACGTACCCTGACCAAGGGGGCGCCCTCGGGTAGACCGGTGAAGAGTAGATGAATGTGAGCCAGCTGAGGAGCCAGATCTGGGGGCGACGACACAAAGTCAGGTGCAGCATGGATCCAAAAGGCGACACGTAGGCCGAAATACGACAACGACACCTAAGCCGGAATACCACAGCGGCTTGCAAGCCAGAACATGGTACGCAGGTCAGATAATACCAGTAGCTAACAATTATAATAGTGGTGAGAAGTGCAAGACACAGCAGCCCGATGGTCGGCGCATAGAAATGGTCAGATCTGCCCCTAAAGTGGTGGTCGCTACTGTAGAGGTGCCATCTATAGTGGCGTCAAGAGGAAATAAAGCTGCCAGAAATGGCTGTAGATGCCGGAAAAGGGGAGGCAGCGCTTGGGATGTTGGCACATCGAGGGAGAGGGAAAGGCGGCGCGGTGGCATCAGAGGCGATGTGTGGGATGTTTGGGCCTGGGGGCAGCAGTTGCCGGAGGTATCAAGGTCCGGCGAAAAAGGGGCTTCTGTCAAAAAAAAAAGGGAGGCCTCCCCCAATAGATCTTGCTGGCGACGAGTGAGGATCCAGCGAGTGAGGCGAGTGTCGCCAACGTGCAGTAGGCCTCGTGCGTAAGAGCTAGGGGCTGCTGGCAATGGGTACGATCGGCGTCGGAGTTGGTAAAGGCGACGTCGACGGGCCTCTTCCAAGAAGAAAACACCTCTTTTCCTCGGTAGTCCGCCTTGTCGGAAACGATCCACCGCCCCTCAAACGACTCGTCAAATAACTCGTAGAACAGTGGATTCAACGATCAAATTGTTGATGATGGTGAGATTTCATGAGGTTCAAAGCCATCGTTCTTTGCTGGGTCTCCATCTATGGCTTCTTCTTCCTCTGGGATTGCGTCCAATTTTGCCATCCTCGATGGAGGGAGATGATTGAAGCCTGGACTTAGGAGGTTGCGAGAAAATAGAAGACCCGATTGAAGCTGGAAAGTAGCAATCCATGCTCCAGCCTTTCTTGCGATCTCTCACTGATGACGGTAACTGATGGTGGTTGAATCCAATCGCCCAGTTGCTCCTAGGTGTATCCATCTACATCACGATCGGCGCAGTTGCGTCGGAGGTGGATGGTTGTAGGATTGGATGCGCGCGTCGTTGATATCGAGGACGATGCCTCAGTCTCAGAGGTGCGAAAGGGTGAGGAAGGGCGGAGCGGCGATAGAGGCGCAAGGGAAGACGTGGACCTCGAAGAGACCCCCCCCCCCCTCCTCTTCCCTAACCTTTATATAGAGGGGGCCCGACAAGGGGTGTGCCTCTTGGAGGGAAGACCAAGAGATGCATCCCATGTCATTAAGGGGGAAGGGAAAGAAAAGTCTAAAAGGTCTTCTCTGTTATAGGAGGAAGAGAAGTCTAAAAAGTATTCCTCTTAGAAGGAGAAAGGAAAAAATCTTCCCTCTCCACATGGCTCTTATCCATCCCTACATCATATAATAATATAAGATGCACCCAAATTTCTGAATTGATTAAAAGATATACTATACTTTAATAAGTACCAAATGACATATTAATTTATTTGGTCATTCCATTCTACCCCTCTTGACAATCGTATGAAATCTCAACATCTCCCTTATTAGAGTGTATACTAAAAGCCTAGCTTTTGTAAATATTTATTTTGAAATAAAGAATCGTATTGGTCAAAATTGTAGAACCGTTGCGGCCGGCTAGAAGGGGGGTTGAATAGCTTGCAAAATAAAAGAACACCCTTCTCGAACTCTCAACAGAACACTTGCATAAAAGTAATAGCAGAAAGTAAATAAATAAAAAAATGAGGCACACCAGGATTGACTTGGTTACAACCGGGGAGGTTGTTAATCCAAGGAAGATGATCGTACTTAAAAAAAATTTCTTCAGGCGGAGAAGCCTCATACAACGATGAAGCACAAAGGAAAGAAGCTAAACTACAACTGAGAGTGCACAAATGTTGGAATTACAATTTCTGAGTTGTTGAAAAAGATTCTAGACCAAGGTTATATTTATAGCCTTGGTCGGGATGCCCTGAGGATTCCGGGCGCCCTGGGGGGATAAAACATTATCCCCCCAACGTTCAGATCGCGTTTGACGCGATCTGGTCAACTTTTCAGGTCCGGACACCCGGAAGGGTTCCGGGCGCCCCGGGCAGGTCCTGGCGCCCCGGGCAGGTCCTGGCGCCCCGGACTGTTTCGGGCGCCTAGACCCCGAAGTCAACTCTGGTTGACTTTTTCGGTCCGGGTCCTCTGCTCCGGCTCTGCTCACCTCGATCCGGGTCTTCTACTCCGGATTCGCTCGCTTGGGTGATCTCTGCCATCCGGAAAAGGGATCACCCGAACCCAAGTTTCGGTCTTCTCGAGCGGGCTTCCTCTCCGACTTCTTGTCCCTCGGAATCGCTGCGTACTTCCTTCTCGTCCGCCAACGTACTCATCCGCAGTCTTCATCCCTCGGTCGCACCCCGTGTCGACCTTCTCGCTAGCTGCGTCTCTTGCTCCCCGAGTAATCTTCCGCTCCGGCTTTCGTCCCTCGGAACCACTGCATGCTTCCTTCTCGTCCGTCGGTGTACTCTTCCGCAGCGCCTCGTACCTCAGACGCACCGCGTGCCGTCCTTCTCGCTAGCTGCGTTTTCCGCTCGACTACCTGTGCTCCTAAGCTCCTGCACACTTAGACACAAGGTTAGAAACACACAGGACCTAACTTAACTTGTTGATCACACCAAAACAACCTTGGGGTTCCAACAATTTCTCCCTTTTTGATGTGAGCAACCCAAGTTAAGATAGGGTAAAAAATAGACAAAAAATAAAACTAACTTAATTTGCAATTTAAGTGCAAAAGGATAGAAAAAAAATTATTTTTGGTCTACCTCCCCCTAGATTTATACTTTTCCTCTCCCCCTTTGATCACATAAAAAAAATGGGGTTTGCAAGAAAAATCTAAGGGTAATTCTTAGAAAATTTTGAGGCTTAAAAAAATTTCACATAAACCATCTCTAAGTAAAAACAACTTTTTAAGTGAAATTATAAGTAAAAGAATTTTTAAAAATTTTCTGACTTAGGCAACTTTGTAAAAAATATTTTTTAAAATTCTAAGTAAGAAATATCAGAGAAGTTTTCTAAGTTAAAAAAATTTTCACAAAAATTTTGAGAGATTTGTTAAAAATTATTTTTGAAGATTTTTCTAAGAATAAAATTTTAACCATAAATTTCTAACTTCGGAAAAGCTTTTTAAAAAAATGATTTTTGAGAATTTTTTTTCAAGTTAAAAAAATCTTTAAAAAATTATTTTTGTAAGAATTTTTTTTTAAAAATTATTTGAATAACTTTTTAAAGCATTATTTAAATTCAACCTTAATGCTTTTTATCAGAAAGTTAATTAAACAATTTATTTTGATATTTTGGCTTCCAGGTCGTGGCGAGGCACTAGGCCTTCTTGGTTATTGGAGCAACAACCACTTCTTTAGATAAAGCCTCATAAAGAAATTCACTGTTTAATTTTCTCGCTGAAAGCGCTAATTTCGATTTAAAATTTAGGCTAAGCAAGATTTGGAAACCCAATAAAGGTTTCAGCCTACTGAGTTAATCAAATATTTCTTAGGGACATATTTTCTTGAAATATTTTTAATCTGTCTCTGGTGATATCTATAATACCAATTCAAATTTTTTTAATTTTCTAAAGGTAGATGAGCATGCATGATTTGTCAAATTATCTACTTGAATTTTCAAATCTTTATTTTCTGATTTCAATTTCTGATTTTCTAATTTTGATTTGTCTAATTCTTCTAAGGGACAGGACTTAACTAGAATTACTTTTAAATTTTTATTTTCATTTCCTAATTTGCAAGAATCTTTTGTTAGAAGTTTAACGAACTTATACATTTTGTTGGGAGGAAGAGATCGTACCTGACTTACCTTATCGGTCTCGTTGTTTGTTTCTCTCCCTGAATTGCTGCATTCTTCCGACATGGCTCCCCCTTCATCGATGCTTTCGATGCTCATTTCAGAAGAGCTTGACTCGCAGTCGTCGTCTTGATGACTTGCCATTAGAGCAAGTCCGGAGAATGCCTCGACTTCCGACTCTGACAACGTATCGTCCCACGTCACCTTTAGGGTCTTTCGCTTTTGGATAGTCTTCTTACCCTTCTCCTTGTCCTTGTTCTTCAGCTTGGGGCAGTTGTCCTTGACGTGCCCTTCTTCGTCGCAGTGGTAGCAACGGATCGTCCTTTTCTTTTCCCCCCTGTGGATGGTGAGTAGATCTAGATTTACAAGTTTCTTGAATCTTCTTACCATCATTACCATTTCCTCATCGTCGAGAGAAGATTCCGACTTACGTTCATCTCTCGAAGCTTTGAGGGTGACATTGTTCTTGGGCTCCTTCATTCCTGCACATCTAGACTCATGCACTTCAAATGTTGAAAAGAATTCTTCTAATAAAATTTTTTCTAAATCTTTCGAAATGTAAAAGGCATCTACTAGTGATGCCCATTTTGAATTTCTCGGAAATGAATTTAATACGTACCTTAGCAAATCTCAGTTACTTACTATTTCTCTGAGATTCGACAGTCCAGTGATGATCTCTTTGATTCTTGAGTGCAGATGCGCAACTGTCTCATCTTCCCCAAGTCGCAGGCTGGTGAGCTGATTGCGAAGTAGATCTCTTCTGGCGAGCTTGACTTCGAACGTTCCTTCGTGCAACTCGAGGAACTTCTCCCAAAGTTCCTTTAACGAGTCATAGTTTCCGATTTGATTGACTTCTTGTGATGGAAGAACACTTAACAGATGGTATTCTGCTTTGTCGTTCGCTACGTACTCAGCCTGCTCCTTTTTCGTCCATTGATTTTTTTCTTTACCCTCTGGAGCTACAAAGCAAAGCTCCATTGTTAAAATTAATTCAAAATCTGTTGTGAAAAATACCTGCATCAGGTTTTTCCAGGTTGCGAAATCCCCTTCATATTTCGGCGTGTGGATGCTTGGTTCGGCCATTATCTTTGCTTCGATTGGCGGTTAGTCCTCCTGAAGCGCCTCGGCTCTGATACCACTTGTAGGACCGTTGCGGCCGGCTAGAAGGGGGGTTAAACAACCTACAAAATAAAAGAACACCCTTCTCGAACTCTCAACAGAACACTTGCATAAAAGTAATAGCAAAAAGTAAATAAATAAAAAAATGAGGCACACTGGGATTGAGTTGGTTACAGCCGGGGAGATTGTTAATCCAAGGAAGATGATCGTACTTAAAAAAAACTCCTTCAGGCGGAGAAGCCTCGTACAATGATGAAGCACAAAGGAAAGAAGCTAAACTACAACTGAGAGCGCATAAGTGTTGGAATTACAATTTCTGAGTTGTTGAAAAATCTTCTGGATCAAGGCTATATTTATAGCTTTGGTCGGGGTGCCCTGAGGGTTCCAGGCGCCCTGGGGGGATAAAACTTTATCCCCCAACGTCTAGATCACATTTAATGTGATCTAGTCAACTTTTCAGGTCCGGGTGCCCGGAAAGGTTTCGGGCGCCCCGGGCAGGTCCGAGCGCCCCGGACTGTTCCGGGCGCCCCGGACCCCGAACTCAACTCTGGTTGACTTTTTCAGTCCGGGTTCTTTGCTCCAGCTCTGCTCGCCTCGATCCGGGTCTTCTACTCCGGACAAGCGATCTCTGTCATCCGGAAAAGAGCTCACCCAAACCCAAGTTCCAGTCTTCTCGAGCGGACTTCCGCTCCGGCTTCTCGTCCCTCGGAATCGTTGTGTACTTCCTTCTCGTCCGCCAACGTACTTATCCGCAGTCTTCGTCCCTCGATCGTACCCGATGCCGACCTTCTTGCTAGCTGCGTCTCTAACTCCCTGAGCAATCTCCCGCTCCGGCTTTCATCCCTCGGAACCACTGCATGCTTCCTTCTTGTCCGTCGGTGTATTCTTCCGCAGTGCCTCGTACCTCGGACGCACCGTGTGTCGTCCTTCTCGCTAGCTGCGTCTTCCACTTGACTACTTGTGCTCCTAAGCTCCTGCACACTTAGACACAAGGTTAGAAACACACAAGACCTAACTTAACTTATTGATCACACCAAAATAATCTTGGGGTTCCAACAAAAATGTCTACATTTATGCTAAGTGTAGTTGTTCAATTAATTTATATTGTAGATAACATGGTGTGTGGTGTCACACACAGAAGATCATGTTATCGGTTCTTTATAAATTATAAACAGTAGTTCACAACTAAGATGGAACAGAACAAACCATTGGAATAGTTGTAGTGTAATTATGTATTAGTTTATCTTGGCTAATAAATTACACTAGTACACTCTAAGTATATTAAGCAGGATCATTTAAGGTAAATTCTTTTTATACTGACTTAATAAAAGAACAAGACTTTAGTTATTATGGAAGTGTGTGCTCTTAATCCTAATATAATAACAAGCACATATATTTAATATTTATTTCTTTGACTCATCAAAGGGTGAGATTTAGCTCGATAAATCAATAGACCTGATAAGTTGGAAAATAATATTACTTATAGTGTGTGTTGTTGATTATAGAAGGAAACTGTGTCCTAGAAATCTAGGTTGATAACGTCCCCAAGAGGAGCTCATAAGGATTGTCATGTTATACCCTACAGGTGGACTTAGTCCGACATGACGATAAGGTTGAGTAGTACTACTCTTGGACTAAGATATTAATCAAAGAGAGTTGTCAGTAACTTATTTAATTAGTGGGCATTCGACATCTTAAACACAGGGAGACTAACACATAGAGTCGTCAATTTGGGTTGGGCCCGTCGGGTTGGTCCACCCCGTTAACCAATTTAAGCGGGTTGGGTTGAAATTTTATCAACACAAGTCCGTCTTGGGCTGACCCGCCTAGGCCCGCGGCCCACATGGGTCGGTCCGCTCGGGCTTGGGTTGGCCTGCGGGTTGAAAAACACATGTAAGCTAAGTTTTAGGCCAATTTATTATCTTTCTTTGTTATAATTTTGAAATAAAAATAGTACTTTTCATCCAACATAAGTACTCATTTGTGTTTATTTATATTTAAAATACATGTTTACATATACATTTAATTGTAGAAAACTTTTTCAAAGTAAAATGTTGAATATATGAAATATTTTTTAATTTTTTTAAAAAATTTTTATGGGCTCACGGGTTGGCCCGCCAAACCCGCAACCTGCCTTAGAATGGGTTGGGTTGGAAATTTCCCAACCGGCCAAGTTGGCGGGTTGGCCCGCCCCACCCCGCCAAATGGTTAGCCCGCCACGGGTTGGCCCGTCTGATAGCTCTACTAACACACTCATAATAAGAAGGAGCCCAAAATGTAATTTGGGAATGATGCGGTAGTTCAATAATAATTTTTTAGTGGTATGAATTATTATTGATGAAATTAAGTTGGGTGTTCGGGGCGAACACGGGAAGCTTAATTTCATCGGGAGACCAAAATCAATTTCTCCTCTCGGTCCCTATCGTAGCCTCTTGTATATAGAGATTTATACCCAACACATACCCACTTCTTACCCACCTTTATACCCATCTTAAAGGGGGCCGACCAAGCAAGCTTGGGTCGACCAAGTAAAGAGGATGAGTTAAGTGGTGTGGTCGGCCCTAGCTTGAACTCAAGCTTGGTGTGACCGGCCACATCATATTAAAATGATTTTAATTTTTTAAAATCTTTTCTTATGTGGATATCATAGTTTTAAAAGAGAGAGTTTAAAATTTAAATATTTCCTTTTATAATTTTCTACAAAAGTTTAAGTGAAAGATTTGATATCTTTTCTTATTTGTAGTTAAAAGGAAGATTTAAATTTTTGATAGAACTTTCCTTTTTTGTAACCATGTTTATATTTTAAAAAGAGAGTTTTAAAACTATATATTTCCTTTTATAAGTTTCTACAAAAGATTAAGAAAAGATTTGATATCTTTCCTTATTTGTAGATTGAGAGGAAGATTTTAATTTTAAAAGATAACTTTCCTTTTTGGAAATCATCCACATGTTTTAATAGAGAGATTTTAATTTATAAAATTCCTTTTATAACCAACCATGAAGGAAAAAATTATTAGAAAAATTTTTATTTTAAAATTTCCGGAAACAAATTAGGAAGTTTTAATTTTGTGTTAAAACTTTCCTTGCTTGGAGCAATGAGGTGGCCGACTATGATATTTAAGAAAAGGAAATTGATTTTAATCAATTAAATTTTCCTTTTCATGGCAAAGATAATAAGGAAGGTTTTATTTAATTTTTCCTTATTTTCCAAGACCAAGGATTATAAAAGAGGGGGTAGGGTTGTCTTCATGGCACACAACTCTATTCTATTTTTCTCTCTTTTCTTCCTTAGTGTGGTCGGCCATCCTCTTCTCTTCTTCTCTTCCTTTTGGTGGCCAAACCTCATCACTCTCAAGGAGACTCTTGTGGTGGCCGGATCCTACTTGGAGAAGAAGAAGAGGAAGGAGTTTCTTACATCCCTTAGAGCTTGGTGGTGGTGGTCGAACCTCTACATCCTTGGAGGAGTTTTGGTGGCCGGAACTTGGTGAAGAAGAAAGAAGGACTTGGGTAGTTCTCATCTCGGTAGATCGTTGCCCACACAACGTTTGAGATAAGAAGTAGAAGATCAAGAGGTTATTGTTTACAAAGAAAGGTATAACTAGTAATTATTTTCCACATCATACTAGTTTTTCTTTGTATGAATTCTAAACACAAGAGGCATATAATTCTAGATTTCGAATTTGTGATTCGAGTTTGTATTTTTTTTGTTTTTAGAATTTGTGATTCGATTGTTCTTTTTGGTTAAACCTAGAGTTATATAAGGAAATTAAATATTAGATTTCATTAAAAGACTTTGTCTATGAAGTGGTAGTTGCTCCCATATCCAAGAAGGCCTAGTGCCTCACCATGTTTAACCTGGAAGCTGATTTCTAAAATTAATATTTAATTGAATTTATAACGTAGGTTGATTTGGATCAATAATGTTAAGCATCGTTTGCCATCCAAGTCTAAACCATTAAGAACAGATAAGTTAAATTTGGAATCAATAATGTTAAGTTCCGTTTGCGATTCCTAATTTAATTTCTAAAGAACAAAATAGGTTGTTAGGAAAGGTTGGCCACTTGTATAAAATTTTTGTACAGTGGAACCGGTACGATCTTCCTAAGACCAACCAACATCCCTCCCTCCTCCCTCCTCTCTCCGAGAGCAGATCTCCTGGTCTATAAAAAGTAGACCTGGGGATGGTCCACTCCCAATTACGGTCGGATCGCAACTGCAATCCAGTCACAATTAGTTGTGATCCCTCCCTGGGTTCACCGTCCCCACCAAGTTATAGTTTGGGTCGGAGCGAGCGGTCGGAGGCCGCTCGGAGGCTATCGAAAGTAGACAAGTGTCCAGGTTGTCAGGCATTGAGCAGGGGGTGGCCGCCCGCTCCGACCCAAACTATAACCTGGTAAGGACAGTGAACCCAGGAAGGGATCGCAACTAATTGTGGCTGGATCTCAGTTGCGATCCGACCGTAATTGGGAGTGGACTATCCCTTGGCCCACTTTTTTGTGGATCGAAAGATCTGGTCTGCCTCTCTCCACTCCCACTCCCTTTCCACTCGTGAAAAATAAATATTTCGAATTCTCTACCTTTATCTCACCTATCAAATTATTCTATTCAAATTCATTTTTTCAAAACACCACCATCAAGGAAGATCGAAAATAATATTGTCTACTGATTAACCTAGAGAGTTCTAATTGCCTTAATTTCAAGTCCTGTAGATTTTTGAGGCTGTAAGGAGTTACGTTACAATATATTGTCCATTGTTTATTTCAACTTCTCGAAGTGGTAAATTGTTATTAAAAGAATCGATCAAATTTCACATTGGACCTAATATGAGTTCATATCAAACCCAATCGATTTCGGTCAAAATCCACTAATTAACCTAGAGCTCTGATCGCTATTATTTCAAGTTTTATAGATTTATGATGTTGCAAGGAGTCCAAAGATGTCCTCAATTGTTTATTTTGGCCTCTCCGATCCAACGTGAGATTTCAATGATTCTTCCAATAACATTTTAATACATCCGAAGAAGCCAAAATAAATAATGGAGGACGTATTTGGACTCCTTACAACCTTAGAAATCTACAAGACATGAAATGAGTGCAATTGAAACTCTCTAGGTAAATTAATAGATTTCAACAAAAATTGACTGAAGCCCCACATTGGCCTAATATAAACTCTCGATATGAGTTCATATCAAACCCAATGTGGGATTTCGGCTGATTTTTTCAATAACAATTTAACACCTCTGGAGAAATTGAAATAAACAATATATAACATATTTGAACTTCTTGTAACCTTAAATATATATAAGATTTGAAATGTATACAATTGAAGCTCTCTAAGTTAATTAGTGAATTTCGGTCAAAACCTACTGATTAATCTACAGAGCTCTGATTACATCTATTTCAGGACCTATGAATTTTTGAGGTTGCAATCAGTTCAAATATGTTATCCATTATTTATTTCGGCTTCTCTGTATGTGTTAAAATATTATTAAAAGAATTGAATGAAATCTAACATTTAACCTAATATGAGTTCATATCAAGCCCAATGTAGGTTTCAGTCGAAATCCATTGATTGGCCTAGAAAGCTCCGATTGCATTTATTTCAGGTTCTATGGATTTTTGAGATTGTAAGGAATTCAAATATATCCTTCATTATTTATTTCGATTTCTCGGTCTAACGTAGAATTTCAGCTGATTCTTTTAATAACATTTTAACATCTCCGAAGAAATCTAAATAAATAATGGAGGGCAAATTTGGACTTATTACAATATCAGAAATCCACACAAGATCTGAAATGGATACAATTGGAAATATCTAGATATTAATGGATTTTGACCCAAATCAGATGAAACCCCACGTTGAGCTTTATATGAGTTTATATTAGGTCCAATATGGGCATGATATGAGTTCATATGAGGTCCATCGTAGGCATGATATGAACTCATATCAGGCATAATCGTTGGGCTTGATCTGAACCTATATCAGGCCTAATGTGGGATTCCTACTAATTCTTTCAATAATACTTTAATACCTTTTGAGAAGCTGAAATAAATAATGGATAGTATATTTAAATTCCTTGCTACCTCATAAATTCACAAGACCTGAAATGGGTGCAATCGGAGATCTCTAGGTCAATTAGTGGGTTTCGGATTTCAACAGATTTCGATCGAAATCAATTAATTAACCTAAAGAGCTCTGATTATACTCATTTCATGTCCTATAAATTTCTAAGGTTACAAGTTGTCTAAATATGTCTTTTTATTGTTTATTTCATCTTCTCCCGTCCAATATGGGATTTCAGCTGATTCTTTCAATAACATTTTAACGCATTCGAAGAAACTGAAATAAACAATGAATGATATATTTAGACTCCTTACAACCTCAGAAATTTACAGTACCTAAAATGAATACAATCCGAACTCTCCAGGTCAATTACTGTATTTCGACCAAAATCAGTTGAAATCTCATGTTGGACCTAACATGAGTTCATATCAAGTCCAACATTAGGTCCAATGTTAGATGTCAACTAATTCTTTTAATAACATTTTAACACTTATGGAGAAGCCAAAATAAATAATGGATGTCATATTTAAACTTCTTGTAGCCTTAGAAATCCACAAGATTTAAAATTGATGCAGTCGAAACTTTCTAGGTGAATTAGTAGATTTCAATTGAAATCCACTAATTGACCTAGAGAGCTCCAATTGTATTTATTTCAGGTTTTATGGATTTCTCATATTGCAATAAGTTTAAATATGTATTTCATTATTATTTTCGATCTTTCTTGATGGTGGTATTTTGAAAAATTGAATTCGAGTCGAATAAATTGATAGCTGAGAGAGAGGGGGAGAGAAATTTACCTTCCAAGAATGGAGAGAGAGTGAGAGAGTGGAGAGAGGAAGAGAGATGTTGAATGGAAAGACTTAATAAATTAGTACTTTGATAATTAAATATAGTTTATCTTTTGATCAATTCAAAAAGTTAAACAAATCTTTTTAAAAATTATTAAAATAAAAAAATATCCTACCATATATTGTAATTGAGATTAAAATCATAAGTGTAATCTATTAAATACTTCATCGTTGTACCATTATCGAAGGATTCTCTATCCCCTAGATAAGATTAAATTGGTTAATGTAAGATAGAATTATTATCTTAGAGTAAGAATTTAAATTAAAAAAAATTATAATTATAATTTCTTGATTTACCTTCAAGATGACTAATTTCACCATCGCCATCATTATCAGAGTATTTTCTTTTACTTTGATGGCGATTAAATAAATCAAATTGATTAAAAAAAATCGAATAGATATGGTAAAATGCTCGAAAAGAAATCGAGGCTTATCGTAAGAAATAGCCGCACTCTGCATCTTGGTGCGCGCATCCAGAAGAGCTACGCCTGAGTGAGTGAGATCAAATTTAGCCTTTCTAAACTGCAACTTTCCGTGCCCATACTTTTACCAACATCGGGACCCACGCCGCCCCCAAAACAGACCTAGCCAAGTCTGCCCGGGCCCACCTCAATCTCTATAAACAGAAACGTGGTGACTCTGGGTCGACAAAGAGAAAGGCAACTGAAAAAAAAGACTGACCCTTAGGTAGGGACCACGCAAGGAGAGAATCTAGACACGTGGGAGGAGGATAAGATGCCGCGCTGGCGCTCCTGTCGTTGTCATCATCATCATCAACTGAAGACGCATCGGGAAACGGATCGCGGGTGAGGATAGCCACGAGGCGACGCCGTTTCCGGATTTCTAGAAAAAAAAAAAAAAAAGGCTAATGAGGAAGGTTAAAAACACACTTTCTGTGATTTGATTATGGTTAACGATGCGAAGGTTGAGTCACATGATGGATACTTAGTCAACATAGTTTTTTAATAGATTCTTAATCAAGATATATTTTACAACCCGCGAGGGTTCTTTCCGGTAAACGCTCGAGCTTTCCTATATGAATTTCTAGAGGAGTCATACATCTTATTATGTTTTAAAGGAATTTATATATTTTTATAATAATATGATATTATTTATTTTTAATTTAACCTTTTACAATTTTATTTTTAAATTCTATCTTAAAATCTTATATCATTTTAAAATTATAATATTTTTCATATATTTCTAATATGAAATTTTAATTATATCCCCAATACATATAGACGACTTTCCCAAGGACTCTTTCATATAATAGCCGATTCTCCCGAGGAGTCTTCCGATGGCTAACTCTCTAGTCTTCATGATGAAAATCAACTCTCCAATATTTCCCACAAAGACTGACTCCCTAGTCAGTCCAATTTTATTGAACTGACATTCTTACCTAATCAATTCAAGTCTGTCAAACTGACACTTTTACTTAGTCAACTCAGCTATACCGATATGGCACTTGTTCACCTAACACGTCAAATCCTCTAGAACAACTGCACGTAGATTAGCATGTCATGTGGGATAGCACGTAGACTATCATAACACGTGGAACGACCTAATCGACATAGTGTGATTCAATCAAAATCTAAAGGAGAAATATATTATTTCACTCCTTTAGTAGTAATATAAAAGGGATCCGCTCCTACGAACGAATAAAGATATGTACGTGAAAGTGTCTTCTCCATTATCTACATTGAAGAATGACTTAAGGTCGAAATTACTGAGTCAGGATATCCCAGCCTCTATCTCTCTTTCCCGATTTACAATCTTTCAATGTGATCAGACCTTTCTCGATATTTGATGACTCCATCAACATAAAAAGTAGCTCATCGATGAATGACTAACTCATCGGTCGTATTTTTTTTTTGTTAGGGAATGATCTTGTTTGAAAGTGTGAAGCTGAAAAGTTGGGAGGTGGCAGCTTTACAATTGGACGTGGATTTCGTTCCGCTCTACAAAACAAATAATGTCAGTGCTGGATCAGGGGATCAGGGCTTCCCGGAATTGGCTCTCCGATGCTCAAGTCAATCATCGGAATGTGGAGAAAAACAGAGCAACAGTAGCAACAATAGAGCTCAAGAATATATAATGTGTATCTCCACCGGTGATGGACCCCCCATTTATATAGAATCCTGATGGACAACATGAGGCATGAACACTCTCCAATGGGTCCCATGAAAGGGTTTGTCAGGAAAGTACCTTTGACACCATACCTTAACAGGGCATGCATATCCCTGACAAAACAGTAGAAACTTTCACCAAACAATCCGTCTGTCGACCATGCCTTGCGTCAACGACACTATCTCCCAAAAGAATGTCAAGAAATACTACAGTAGTCTCGTTGCTTGACCGAGTGAATAGTCGCTCGGCCAGAACTCTACTTCGTCCATGACCAGGTCTCGCTACTTGACCGAGCAGGGTAGTCACTCGACCGGAACCCCTCCGTTTTATCGATCTCGATGGCTCTTCTATGCGATGACTTTGTTGCACTTGCCTTACCTCATTCGGACTAGTTATCCGATCTCCCTTGACGTCATACTACATTGTATTGAGCGTCGTCTGTCTTACGTGTTATCTTAAGTTGAACGGATGATTTATTTGGATATGCCTTCCATCGATCGAACTCTGACTATTCGACTGACCATTATTATTATCCTCTATTTAACTATCTGACACTCAAATATTGACCCTCTTGATTTTAACTTTTACTCTGATAATAAAAAAAACATCCTGAACTCTATCAGGTCGTCGGCAATCGTCATCGAGGAGTCCGCGGCAGAAAACAACGCGGGGAAAGCGTTTGGACTCCGGACAGCGAGAGGTGGAGGCCGTTACGGATGCCGTCAGCTAAAACGGCGACTCGTAACGGGGAGGCGAGGAAGGAAAGGCCCACGCGACCGGCGCTGCGGGCGTGAGGGACCCTGTGAGCTGTTGGCTGGGCCCACCCCGAGAATGCGTTCTGACAGCGACAGCTGGCCTCGCCCTCGTGTGTGGGAGCCCTATGCTGCTCATAGAAAAGGGGCCAAGAGATTGGTGACACGTGGAGTTCAAGAGGCGTGTAAGGAGATGGACGGATGCCGATGGCCGGGTCTGAAGGGTTGTACTCGTCGTACAGCGTGTCGCAGCGCTGGTGCCTTTTTCTTGGTCTGGCCTCGCAGTGGGTATAGAGCATAATGCATAAACTTAATTTAATCAGCAAACAATATAAAGGCGGATTGTTAATAGATTACGATAAACCTCTTCTCAGATAAAAATTATCGAATATAATTAATTTAAATTGATCGTGTTTGTCGATAAATAGTATGTTTACCCAAATCCGCGTCTGCTCTGCTTATCCCTTCGTTATATTCGGCTTCTCAGTTCCCCTCTCGGGCGTCCCTCAAGAAGAGAAGGAGATGAAAAGAGACCATCAAGATGCAGGCGGCGGCGGACGAGGAGATTGGTATGCTGTGGCGGAGCAAGAAAAGGGCAAAGCGTCGATGGGAACGGATGACGGCGTCGACGAGCTGCTGGCTGCGTTGGGCTACAAGGTCCGGTCGTCCGACATGGCCGACGTGGCGCAGAAACTGGAGCAGCTGGAGATGGCCATGGAGAGCAGTGCTGCCGCTAACGACGACGTCCTCTTCGCTCACCCCGCCTTCGATAGTGTCCACTATAATCCGTCCGATATCTCTGCCTGGGTCGACAACATTCTCTCGGAGCTCAATGCCCCTCCGCCTCTTCCCCAACAGCCGCCGCCGCCGCCTGCTGCCTCGCTCCGCCACCAGTTCGACCTTTCCCCCGCTGGCACAGAGCAATACAGCATCGGCACAGTTGACCACTACAGCCCGGCCGATGTTTACGAGCTTAAGCCACAATCTTCTACGGCCTCCCTGAGAGATCGGAAGAGGTTAAAAGTCTGCAGCGCATTTCCATCGTCGTCGACCCCCACGGATGTGGCGGCGCAGCAAGTGGTCGTCGTGGACTCGCAGGAGGCCGGTATCCGTCTGGTACACGCTCTGATGGCGTGTGCAGAGGCGGTGCAGAAGGATAACTTGAAGGCGGCGGGCGCCATCGTGAAGCAGATATCCGTCCTCGCCGCATCGCAAGGCGGCGCGATGCGCAAGGTCGCTGGATACTTCGCGGAGGCCCTTGCCCATCGGATCTACCGGCCGCAGTCCCCTCGTGGCGTGAGCTGCTCGAGTACTCACGAATCCACCGCCTTCGACGACATGCTTCACCAGCACTTCTACGAGAGTTGCCCCTACCTCAAGTTCGGCCATTTCACAGCGAACCAGGCGATTCTGGAAGCCTTCGCCGGCTGCCGCCGCGTCCACGTTGTTGATTTTGGGATGCGGCAGGGACTGCAGTGGCCGGCTCTCCTCCAAGCGCTCGCTCTCCGCCCAGGAGGTCCGCCGTCGTTTCGCCTCACTGGAATCGGCCCGCCACAGCCCGACAACTCGGACTCTCTACAGGAGGTAGGCTGGAAGCTCGCCCAGCTCGCTGAGACCATCCGCGTCGACTTCCGCTACCGCGGCTTTGTGGCCACTAGCCTCGCGGATCTGGAACCCTACCTGCTGCTCGGTGCGGAAACCGACGGCAGAGGCGTAGAGGACGACGAGCCGGAGGTGGTGGCGGTGAACTCGGTCTTTGAGCTGCATCGGTTGCTCGCGCGGTCAGGGGCACTGGAGAAGGTGCTAGGGACGATCCTTGCGGTACGACCGCGGATTGTGACTGTGGTGGAGCAGGAGGCGAACCATAATGGAAGGACGTTCCTGGATCGGTTCACGGAGGCGCTGCACTACTACTCGACCATGTTCGATTCACTGGAGGGCAGCACCTCGCCGCCCTCGTCCCCCGAAGCGAGGCGGCATGGCCAGGCGATGTCGGAGATGTACCTGGGCCGTCAGATCTACAACGTGGTGGCGTGCGAAGGGGCGGAGCGGACGGAGCGTCACGAGGCGCTGGCGCAGTGGCGCGCGCGCATGTGCCGTGCCGGATTTGAGTCCGTCCCAATCGGATCCAACGCCTTCAAGCAAGCGAGCATGCTCCTTGCCCTCTTCGACGGCGGAGAAGGATTCCGGGTGGAGGAGAACGACGGGTGCCTCAGCCTAGGCTGGCACACGCGCCCCCTAATCGCCACCTCCGCCTGGCGGGCTGCCGGCGATCCCCTGAGAACCTCCGCATCCAGCTGAATCACTTCCCTGCTAGGGCACGCACCTCAGCCGTTAGATCGACTCACGGGTAACTCCTAGCCGCACGATCTAGAGAGAGTGTTTTCGTAAAATCGACGGACAAGTAGGCTAACCATCGATGCACGAATCTCCAAGTTTCTTAAATAAGCGAACACAACCACCCCTTATGTTCAAAGAGAAATTAGACCTTTTTCTTAATGGTGTGAAATAAGTTTAAATTAGAAGTAGATTAATTAAGAACGAGTCTAACATAAAAGAATATCTTAATTTCTCATTTTAAAATTATTATTATTATTATTTTACTAATTTAAGATTTACATCATATTAACAAATCTGACTTATCAAAATCTAATGTTAAGATGGAATCAAAGATGAACTTTGATAAAGACCTTCGCATTCGCGCCAATCTGGATTCCTCCCTATTGTCGATCCACTCTAATCCTTCCCTCTAGTGTTCTAACAGAAATGATTTTTTTAATGGAAATGATTTCCGTGTCTGTTTTCTAGCTTAAGAGCCTAATCAATATTGCATTCTAGTTTAATAGCCTTAAATCATTTGAATTCTAAGTTCCCAAATCATAAACGTCACAAGTTTAGTGAGGTGAATATATTATGTTGCTAACTAGCAAGTCCAAGTCTATAGTCACTGCATATGGCATTTGAAGGGAAAACATCTTGCTCTCTTCTTGTGTCCTTGTCAAAGATTTTAAAACATTCAACATAGATGAACCAAATTTGGAAAATAAAGAACACAACAGACATCATTTGTTATATCTAATACAACTGCACTGTCTACCTCTAGTTTGATTTACTTATCCCCAAATTATTTTAATATGATGATTTTATTACAATAAAGTAGGTTGTAGAATTCTTCCTTTGCTCGTTGTGCTATTTAAAAGACAATCACCAAAGGAAATATCTAATAGGTATAGGCAATTTAAACAAAAAGTCACCATCAAAATCCAAAAAGTTGACGGATGAGATTCAAAGATCAAAATTGAAAAATAAAAATCCAGTGTCTACCACCTACGTTGTTTGCTTCACCGAATTTGCTTGGCCGCTCACTATCCATGCGTCTCATGTAGCTCGCAAAGAATAAGCATTCTATAAGATAACAAAAAAATCATAATAAAATAGAGGGATCTTGAGGGAATAACAAATTTAAAAGAATTGATATATTTCAAATTTATTTTTTAACTAAATAAAAAAAATAATTATTTCATGCAAATTCATTTGGGAACAAAATAGTCATTTCGTTGAACCAAATCTGCCATCAATTATGCGTAACATATATTTAATGCTCAACTCAGTATAAACTAAATTAGATGACTCAGGTAGATGAACTTTGTCGTCACGGATTAGGGATAATTAATGGGTGTTCCTAACAAAATCAGATTATTAGCTCACCAGTCACCAGATTTAAACTCACTTGGCGCACAACATTTGCTTCATCTCCAACCTGGTAGAAAGAATAGTTATGAAGAATCATTAAGGAATAACAAAGCTAGAGAACTAATACTTCAAGTTTAATTTTGGACAAAATATAGAAATTCTATGGGAATTAGCAAAGGATAAAATAGTTATTCTGCGAAGTAAATATACCGTAATTAAACACTGGTTGATTATATGAACATAAATTTAACAAAAAAATTTGACTAGTCCATTTTTTTCAAATCATTTTCGGATAAATAAAAACAAAAACAGGCTGCTGAATCTAAATCTTTTACCATTTATCCCAAACAATAGTGATGGATGTCACTTCTTCAGTCAGGTAAGCAAGGAAGCAACTCGTTTGATGAGCTCTTCCTTCTTTCCTCCTACTTTGGCCTTTTTAAATGCAAGGAAGCATTTCAGGTCCGCTACAGTGAGGGATTGTAGCTCCCCTCTGATATAACAATTTGCAACCTGAAACGAACAATTTACATAACTATCTATGCAGACAAAAAGTTATTATTATTATCATTACGCGGAGAACCACACAACCTTTTCACTTATGGCAGATTGGTCTGTACATTGTTTGGGCCTCATCTTGGAGTCCTCTGCTAAGTTATCTTTCTTGTGAAAAAAATAAGAAGGTACAGTGTAAGATAACAACAATTCTATAATTATTTAGAAATTAATATCTAATTATAATGAATAAAAATAACATAGAAGTAATCAAATCATATATATATCCAATTATTTAAATTGTATTAATAATAATTTAAAAAATCTTCTTACTAATAGTATTATTATTTTTAGTTATATTCAATCAATATTATATGATAATCTTACAAAGAGTATAATGATAATATAATAACAAAAGTAATAGTTTACGATAATGTAATATACATAATATGATATGCATACTAATCTACACAATGCATATAATACTAATTTACATGTGATAAATACTTATTAATCTAAGAATATAATATCAGATTTTTTTTCTCTTTTTTTTGAATTTTGTCTTGTGAATTCTGATCGGATACAATAACACCTAAGTTTTTGGAACATCTGATATCGAAACCAATATTGATAATTATGACCTAAACCTAACGTTTAAGTTGCTTTAAATCAAGATAATTCTTGATTCCCAAATATAAATAGACAGACAACAACAAAATAAAGATTCTCAAGTTATGGAACTAAAACAGTACAACTAAGATTATCTAATAAATTGTTTTTAAATTGAAGAATTATAAACTGGAATGCTCTATATTATCACTGGTTCGTCAATAAATGACCTAGTGAAAGATATTGTAAAGCTGAACTTATCTTCTCATTGTTACGAGCCTTCTTTTGAGAAATCTCTACTGCTACCTCTGGATAAAAATGAATCAACCATGGGAAATATAATCAAAGACAATACATAATAACTTTGGAAGATACATATTGAAAGTAAAAAAAAAATGTACCTTTTCCAGATTTTTCTAGAGATTTAGTTCCAGGAACTATAGTTTTTTCTTTCTTGTTACCAAGTTGTTTTGATCTTTGAGGAGGATCCTGGAGATGAAGTCATACATCAAGTTCATATTCCCAGATGTTCAAGTACCAAGCTTCAATGAGTTCATATGATCCTTTGTTTCACGTAGATATCACTTGAGAAAATATGAATAATAACTACCTGTGGACATTCTCGCGACAGCTTCAGAATAGGCGTCAGTTATATAGCATATTTCCAATAAGAAACTAATGTGACTACTTGCTGAGTGATTTGCATTCCTTATATTTCAACAAGACACAAGGTTCTAGTAAAACTCAATTATTCTTATTATTTACCTACTAATTCCAAAATGTTTTTTAGCAAACCAATTTTGACTTACTTTGCTTACGCCAGATCCAGCAGAAATGTGCTTTTCTTCAGCAAGAAAACTACGAGTCATCTGACCTAATCTCAGAAAGAACACAATATAAGATTGAGTAAAGAATAGTACGTGAAACTGTATTATCTGAAGGCAATTATATTTCAATACTTGAGGAGATTATGCCTTTCTGAACTTTAACCATTTTCCTTTTTCCGAATGTAGGTTGCCGAGGCTTCTCTGGAGTAACAGCTTTTACAAAAAGGAATATAACAATCATATAACAAGAATTCATTGCTATCAAATTGAAATGTTTTTTAATAATACACTGGGACTGGTATGAAGTTTGAATTTGTTCCTTTTAGTTTGTTAAAGTTACTATAAGAAAATTCGAGATGCAAATTACCTGAATCAATGGAAGCAGAAGGTGGAACTTTCATGACTGCTGCTGGTACACTATCAGTAGTTGAACATATATTGCCAATATTTCCAGTATAGTCTTTCCTGGTGCCTAGACTCCTGCATATAACTGTAGAATTCTTTTGGGCATATTTGTACTGCAACTCTCTTTTGCCACATATTGAAGGCTTGGGAGTGTGGAAGTCTAATATTAGAGCGTAGTTATAGACAGTTGGTATAAAATATAAGCTAAATGGAAGTTTTAAAGTGTAGATATACCTAACGATGACTTTAGGTCCCTGAAAATCAAATATTTTTTTAAAAATTCCTCACTATAAGAAGTGTCCTTTTTTTCAATATGACATGCCAAATGATTTGTAGCCTTTATCCAGGAGGGTATATTTGTTCCAGTACCAAGTGTTGACACTTCCTGTATTGTCAAGATCCAAGTTGATAAGTCTCTTGATAAAAAAGAGACCATCCTGTTCTTATATGTGGATAATGGTCAGAGTTATGCTAGCCAACGAGTAATACGAAGCATTTCAACCATAGAACATATAAAGCTACCACTGATATAGTTTATACAAAAACAAAACATCAAGTATTCCAATTGAACCACTATCACATTTGTGGAAAAATAATAGTAGCAAAAACATGAGGTATCAACTATCAAGTGTTATAGAAAGCAACACACAGGTAGTGAGAAGTTGGACAGGCTTCTTAGAAGCTGTATATTCAACATGTTCAATAATAGGAGCACATAAGCTGTAGAAATTCGGAACCATATAGCATGAGTACCAGAGTATTAGAGGATGGATGAAGCCTGAAGGGGCAGAGGATGGAAAAAAAATGACAAATCAATAACAAAAAAATAAATCCAGTATGGACATGCCTTGACTTTAAGCTGTCCCAGGCTGAAGAAATTCCAAGCTGCATTCAGAATGATTTTTCAGTACAAAAGACCCAGAGGAAAAGCGCAGATAAAGACTATTAAAAGATCATGTAAGCAGAAGATATTCATAAAATTTGTATATGTAGGCACACTGAAATAGAAAATGCTACCAACCTTCAATTAGTTTCACGAATGATTCTAGAGCATCCAGAGCTTTTAAGCTTCTAATACTATTCAGGGCTGGAGAAAACACAGGATCTTGAAGAATATAAGCTGATGGGAACCTGGATTTGAACAATTTTGTACAGAGAATAGATAAATAACAATAGCATCATAAAGGTAGGAAAAACCGAATGAAATGATCTAATGCAATATAATTGTAAATATTGTTCGTCAATTCATGCAGAGGCTACTCCTAGGAAAAGAAATACCATTTATTTGGATGGCTTCCATGTCTGAGTTGAACGCAAATGAAGTAATCACTCTTTAATTCTAGACCATGCTGCAGGACATAGTTTAGTGACAAACAGAATCTTATGATGATTTTCTATCTTGATAAAAAGTGTTGAATAGAAGATAAATTGGAACTTCATAATTAGTGCCACCTTTAATGACCAAAGACATGTCAGCTTCTCAAAACTTTCATCATCTGGAAGTAGTTTACAAACTCCTATTCAATTTCTGCCGTTCTTAGTAATCAATAACGATAATATTAGAGAAAGGTTGAAAATGTACAACCTACGAATGAAGGACAACAAGTACCAATTATATACGCTTGGTATAATGAAGGAATAATGGTACAGGCCCGTAATAAATCACAATCTTCGAGCAGTGCTTGAACACCATTGACAAATCTCTCCCATGCTTTAGAATTAACTAAATCTGTTACCTAATTTGCAGAACAGCAAGTGCTGTAATGAGATGCCTCTTTTGTGGTTTTAGATTAAGGCGATACCTTGCATCTGTTGAACCTAACCACTTCAGGTGACACAAGGAAAACCAAGTCATCCCCCATCTCTGGTTGTACCCTCTGTAACATTGAATGTTGACTCAAATCAAGATAATCGCCAGCTTTGTAGAGCATATGATTGGTACAATTCAGGAGATACAAGTTTAAAGGAATGAGCTAGAAACTGTTTAATGCACAAAATGGAGAAACTTTCTGAACATGAATGCTGAAAGTTATCTTACTAATTTGTCTCTTTTATGATTAGCAGTTTCTCTTATTTGCCAATTTTGGGTGTCTCATAGCTAACTTCTGTAGTTTCTTTCAACCCAAGAATCATCCAATATAGTATTTATTGTCAGAACATTCATAACATCAGCACATGAATTTAGACAATAGATAAGTTTAGTACTACCTGTCTGTGCCATAGAAAATGATGGATTGAATGTTAATTTACTGTAGCTAGTCTTTCTCCTATCTTCCTTCATTAGGTGAGCTTAAACTCAGCAGAGAACACTAATTAGTAGAAGAGGGTACACCTTGAATGTATTTATACTATCTTACTCGGTAAAGGTTTTTCCTTTAATTTTGGATCTTTTGGATACCAAGCAATATTGATTGTTACTAGGAACTAAACATAATTTGTAAAGATTATCGGTCAAAGCAAAATTACCAACAAAGTTAGAATCAAAGACCAACTTGATTAATCCGCGCCCAATATCAAAATTATTATCAAGCTCATCCAAAGCAGAAGTTTCATCTAAATGATAAATGACGGTAAGAAAAGGCCTTATCTAGTATGAAATCGAAATAAGACTATAAATTTAACTTAATAGTTCCCACAAGTTTGACATCTTCATCAGCACAATTCCCAATCTCAAATCAAGCTTCTCCTTAATTTGGTCTCTATTTGTTTATAAACCACTTTAAAATTATAGCAATGTATAAGGTTGCAATACAACCTAAGCTCCGTGTATTTGAAGGTACTTGAACTAAACTGGATTCATAAGAAATATGGGCAAATGAATTTAATTACTTTATCCATCCTCTTCATTTTTTTAATCAAGATTTAAATCTTAGGCAAGCACTCCCCTTGTGGCACTTCTTTTTGTAAAAGAAACCCTTGATACTCCTTTTTTATAGTAATTCACCTTGGGATTCTTACTATTACCATGCTTGTTATTTTCCGTTTGTTTGGGACCTTTAAATATAACTTTCCTGGGATGAACTGTACTTAGTTCAGTTTGGGTTGATATACAATAACTGTACTCTCAATTTTTCTTCCTTCGATAATACTTAGACATAAAATAATTCAAGATCCAATGACTCATTTAAGGTATATTGTCTTAAATTGGGAAAACTAGGATAGAAGAGAATTAAGGGAATGATCAATAACAAACTTATTAGGAAGATTTGTCATGAGATTTAGATCTAGTTTGAATGTGAAAAAATTTAAGAACATAATTCCTTCCATCAAGGCATTTTCCTACTTCATACCAATCAACTCATAAGGCTACTACCAACTTCAATTTTATCAAATATATGATCTTTTGATCAAATGTTTTTTGCAATTTTACAAATATGGATTCAACTTAATAAACACTCTGAAATTGATTTCCTAACAAAATATACACGAAAGCATAGCTGTCGTATCATGAAAAGCAACTGTAATATGACAGCTATGCTATCGCATATAGGACAGCTATAAGAAGTCTCACCACGTATAATACAGCTACAAAAAAAAAAAAAAAATCATCATTGTGCAGTTGTTATATGGAATAGACATCTATTACAGTATTATCAAGTATCGACTAAGAGTGTTGGAAACCAACTGTTTCCAAATGGTTAGTTCAATTTAGTTGTATAAATTCCTTGAACATTAAATCTGAACAAAACAATTAGTCACTCATCATCTTAACTTCTGCTATTACTTTGACTAGTTTCTTTAATCCTTTTAACTTCATATTCATATTGAACAATAACCACTATGAGGATTGCTACTACTATAATTAAACTTGCCCTACATGCCTATGCATTTAAAACACTGACATCTGAGAATCTACACCATAGCGACATCAAAATGGTTGTGGTAATGTATGAAGTATAGGAAGAAAACAAGGATGAAATCTTTGGAAACTGCTGCTCGTCTCGGAATGTTTCTACAAAATCATTTATGCCACTCTTTCCCTCACATACTTGTTTTTTCCTATTTTCTTTTCAACCATTTTGGAGATTGAACGGAAGCCTTGGTGCAGCGGTAAAGAAGTTACCGTGTGACCTAGAGGTCACGGGTTTGAGTCTCAGAAACAACCAAACAACCTCTTGCAAAGCAAGGTAAGGTTGCGTACAATAAATCCTTCCCCGAGACCCACATTGGTGGGAGTTTCATGCACTGGGTTGCCCTTTAATGTTAGTTAGTTTACACTAGAACTTTTGCCGAGTAAGTACTTCAACTTGGAATTTTATTGAGATTTGCTCAGATATTTTTTTTTCTATCTCTAGTCTGCTATGCTTGAGCTTTAGCTTGAAATATCATAATTATGTTATAAATCATAGTAGCATCACCAAGATCCACAAATGTATCTTCAAAATGATTATTTTCATGAATTCCTTAAACTAGGTGTGTTTCATCTAAAGCAATAATGTAATTAGGTGACTAAATCAAAATAGTTCTTCATCATCATAACGAATGTGCTTTCTAAAACAGAAAAGTCATAAAATATGCATATGCAGAAGTTAGAGGATTACTACCAAATTAAGGGCACAAACATTGCTTCTCTCTTCTGTTCCCGCAAATGTTGAATCTACAAATGTACAGTCGCCAACACATGTCCATTTATGCTCCAGCATGAGAATCCTCAACCAGATCTCGACTGCTTTTGCAACCAATGCCGCTGATGCTACCTCTTCTTCCAGCCCAATCTACCATCCAATATTTAAGATTAGTCTCGCTCGTCACAGGGTACATCTTAGTTCTCTATTAAGAGGAAACTGAAAATTCTAGATTGGATGATTTAACTTACAGTGAAATCCGGCATTGCCCGGAGAAGCTCTTCCAATGCACGATCAACAGACTCGTATTGAGCCCTCTGCCTCAGTAGAGGATGAGATTTAGAAGGAAACACAGACAGTGCCCGGATTCACTAGGGTTCGAACCTGGTAGATAAGGAAGACGTCGGGAGGCTGAAGGAAACACGCGAGGCTCCACCGGCGACAGATCTTCCAGCAGAGTATTTCGACGTCGACAGCGAGAGAAGACGGAGTCGGAGACGGATCGGGGCGGCGGAGGAGGGAGAGCTGGCGTAGCAGGAAGGGCGAGGATAAGTTCGACGGCGGATGCGTTCGCAAAACCACTGTGTTGCGAAACATCTCGAAACTGCAACACCACTCCGCTACTGCTCGCTAGTTTTCTATAGGGCAGTCTGCCCTGTCTCGCGGACTAGGCGCAGGAGGCGGGCGGGAATAATGGAACGGCTTTTACTTCTAGAAGATTCTTCGAGTTTTGTGGATCCGAATCCGTATTTGACAATTTGGAATCGCTCCGTAGTCCGCCTAAAGCATATCATCCGATCCGGAAGCATATTGAACCGGGATAAAAAAAATAAAATTACCTCAATCCGACCCGCAATATATTCTTCACGTGTAGAAGGGGAAGAACGATCGGAGCTAACAAACATTTGGCCATCGCAAAAGCTATGAAAGCCAAGCAATGGAATCTCTCAAATCACAGAGCAAGGCGAGATGAAAGTGTGCGTTCAGCACTCAGCTCTTTCTTCTTAAGAAAAAGCTAACAGAACCTTTGTGATGTTATAGCTAAAGCAGTATCAGCCATCTTTATAAAAAAGGAAAAGGCACTTTGTGCTAATTCTAGCACCATTTGTTGGCATATAGCTATAAAATCTCATATAGTTGTGAAAAAAATTTCATAGAGTTTTATAGACTTTTTTTACAAGATTTTTATATATATTTGTAAATTTCACGGAAATTTGTGGATTTAAGAAGATATATTCAATCTTGAAAAAGCATAGACGGTCATGATCTCGTATGATATTTATTTTCAAACAAAACCTAAAATACCTAATTAAATTTATTTTTTTAATAAAATAATAAATAACATACTTGTCCATAAAATTTTTTTTCAACTTTTTATACTTTTATTTTGTTTTGGCGAAGATAACGTCTCACTTAAAAAAGATTTTAATAATATAATTTTAAATTCAACAATATTATAATAATTTTAAATATTTTTATTTATAATTGTGATCCAAATCAACCTGAAATATTAGTCAACCCTTTAATTTGGTCAAACTTTTAATAAAATGTTAAATTGATAAATTTGATTAGTAATAAAATTAATAATAATATTATTAATTTGATTAGTAATAATATTATTAAAATAAATAAATATAAATATAAAAAATTTATTTAGAAATTTTCAAAATTTAATAAATTTAATAGAATATTTTTAGATCGAATTTCATTATATTTTTATTAAATTATCTATTAATTAAGTTGAGAATTAATTTGATTTATTAATATATATTTTATATTCAAATCTACAGTTTCAAGTTTCTCTTCCCTCTATACACAGCGCGCCGTACAAATTGACTTCAACTTCGACCTACTCATAAGTAGTCGACGGAAGAATCACCGACCGCCTAAAATAAATTTTCTATTTGTTTTCCTCCTTTCCGGCGCACCGCGGATTTCATGACACTCATTATTTCCCATCACGAGTAATCGGAGAAAAAATCTCTGCCTGCAGCGTGCCGCCATGAGTCGCCGCCAGAGAAAAGGTTGCAAGCAGCTGCTGTTCCGTTCCAGCCGTTCCTATCCATTCTTTTACCGTTATAATGTTAGAAAATGACATTTCAGAAGACTTTCAGTTTCGCATGAAATACATGCTGAGAGGTTGGTGTTGGTCGCCGAGAAGTTGAATAAGGACATAACCTTTAAAATTAAAGAAATAATAAAAAATCGAGAAACGGAAAGAGAAAAAATTTATTTATAAAAAATTATAGAATTTGAAATCTTAAAGATAGATGAGGAAAAGATTTTTTATTTTATTTTTAAAATTGTACAAGTATTTTGGAGAATTTTTATTAATTAAAATTTATATCCAAATATTTTTAAAAGAATTCATGAAAATATATTGAAATTTTATATACTAAAAATTTTTTATAGAATTTTAAAAAGTTAAATTTAATACATTGGTTTAAAACTCTATAAAAATTTAATTTGAATACTATTAGATTTTTATAAAATTTAGATTAAATACATCTAAATTTTTAAAATCCATAAAAAAATATTTAAAATAATTAAAAATTTAACATTAAATACACCCGATAATACGGGGCCCGAATCGCGCAGGGCCGCATAAAATAAGTCCACAGCTAAGCATGATTCGTGCCACGTACAAAATCAATTCAACTTATCAAATACAAAAACAGAAGTGGCTTCCCATGCATCAACTATCCCAATCTGATCGAAGACAAACCAAAGAACAATCTTACACAAGTCCCATCACATGGATCTCAAGTTATATCAATTATGCTCTCAAATCTAATCACGGTTTGGAAAAAAGACAAGGAGACAAGCCCAACACTAGTGCTGGAAGCTAAACCAAACAGTGACTCTTTCACCGTACGTAATAATAATAATAATAATAATAATATCAGTCACTCTTAATTAATAGCTTAACGATATATATACTATTATTAGTAGGGTATCGGCGCTCCCAGTGAAGTAGACGCTTACGTGGAGGTGACGAAGCAGCAGGGCTCCCATATGAACATGCGCCGGCGACGGAGCTGGCTGCACCTCCTCACGCTGTGCAGCAGCTCGTCGCGGTTCCGGTGTTTGGAGGTGAACAGCAACACGTTGTCCAATATTGGATGGTGGTGGCCGCCGCCGTTGCTACCGTCCAGTGGTCCGGAGTTGTAATTGTAGCCCTCCGAGACAGTGCTGGAAGCCGCCACCACAGCTGCCGCCGCCGCGGTGGAATTCATCGGCGCAGCCCCCCTTGGCCTCTCGTTCGCGGCGGCGCTGGCGCTCAGCGGCGTTCCGCCGAGGAATTTGTTGATGACGAGCGACGAGCGGTGAGTCTTCGCGGCGCCGCTCTGCTGCTGAGGCTGGGTGCTCACTTTTACCTCGACGACGGTTCCTCGGTCGACGACTTCGACCTCCTCCTCCTCCTCTTCCTCTTCTTCTTCCGCCTCCTCCTCCTCCTCTTCGTATTGATCCTCTGTTTTCACTATTTCCTCGTCTTGGGTTCCTACTCTGTTTCCTTCTACCTTTGCGTCGACGGCGCCAGAGTCGTCGACGGAGACTTTAGTGAGGGAAATCACGAGACGGCCATCTGCCCGATGGGCCTGGAGATAGTTGGTGGAAGGGACGGCGACAGCCTCGACGACGAGGCGGCCGCCGACGCGGTGGGGCCGCATGTGCAGGCACGGCACGTGGCGTTGCGAGATCGACGGCAACGGCGGGGGGAACGACCTCGGCGGCGACTTCCGCCCGTGGTAGCTCACAGGCGCCAGCACCGCCTCTTCATCTCCAACAACGTTATTTCCCCCTTTTGCTTCCTCGAGGCCGAAGCCGTCGATGGCGGGGGAGAACTCGTCGGAGCCGGTCTCCGAGCCGAGACTCTCCGTACATACCTCAAGGCTCTGCTGGCTCAGCGAGCTGGAAGATCGCCGGACGAGGGGGTGAACATAAGGAACCTCTGCCCGCATCTCGCCATCAGCAGCTGCCTTCCTCTTATGCGACTGGCTCAAGCTCCAGACGCCAGATCGGACGGGACGCTCCTCACTCTCGAAGTCCTCCGGCCGGGTGAAGTTTGAACAAGCAGCTGCCGGCGAGATTTGCTTCACAACAACTGACATCTTCGGCCCCCTCAACTGAGCATAGATGAAAAACAAGGTTTCCTTTTCAATTGGACTGAACAAAACTAGCTAAAGATTCAACGGCACCATTAAACTCCGTATAATCTTGACTCGTGATACCTCAAGCAAGAAAAAGAGCGGCCGGAGTCGCGAAGGAGTGCTGAGTGCTCGCCGTGCTTCTCTGGAAGTTCGGAGAGGGGGACCGTATTTGTAGGGGCGGAGGAAGCGTCGCTGAGGGCCCTCATCAATATCAACGCCATTGCTTTCGCAGTCACAACTCCGATTCTGCTTTCCAGCTTTGTATAAATTGTCCGTTTCCTCGCCCTACGCACAGGTTGGTCTAGACGTGTGGTAAATTGAAAAGGACCCAGTATTCGTTTAAAATAATCGAATGAACCGAATCATATTAATCGAATTATTATTATTTTTTTTACCAAATCAAGCCGTTTTTAACCCAACCAAATATATTAAAATTTATCTCTAAAATTGAATAAATGAACTGATTTAAAACTAATTATTCAATCAGGTTTAATCAAATTTTAAAATTTAAAATCGAGATAATAGATTTAAATAATTGAGATATCTATCGTTCTAAAGTTACTAGGGATCATTCTAGGATAGTGTGCCATATGACTGCAATCCAAAAATATCTACTCGAGAAATTATCTTTGTTCGGTTCTATGCAAGTTGAAGTTACTTAAATAATATCTTCAATTTGAATCATATAGATATATATATTTTGAAAGAAAGAAATTACTTAATAACCTGCTATTGTATGTGATACGATGCATGATAGTAAGATCGGATAGTTGATATAGTCAGAAGTCAAGCTCATGTGGTAGTCAAAAATCAAATCCATATGACGGTCAGAAGTCAATCTCACGTGGCGGTCAGAAGTCAAGCCTACGTGAGAGTCAAAAGTCCAGCCTACGTGGGGGTCAAGAGTCTGGCTTACGTGGGGGTCCAAGGTCTAGGTTACAGGATGGTCCCGATCGGGCATAAGTGGCATCAGGGGTTAGGCCCACATGGTGAGTAGTAGGGGTGATCAGTCAACCCGCCAAACCGACCAACCCGCTTATACCGACCCGAACCGAACCGAAAAAACAAAATCCGCCGGATATAGGGCCGGATGTAGGGTCATGATATTACATTATCCGATCTAGTAGGGCCGGATAGTTTTTTATCCCAATAATTGAACCAACCCGATCCGCGATCACCCCTACTTGTAGCAACTACTGCCGATAAGTTGGTACACGTTATAGTAGCTACTGCGGATAAGTTGCTACGCGTTATAGTAGCTACTGTCGATAAGTTGTTACACGTTGTAGCAGCTATTGACGATTAGCTACTACAACGTGTAATGAGTAATGTCTATTATCATTTTAAAATATTTTATTTTTTATTATTTTATATTTATATTTTATATTTCATTGGATATAGGGTCGGATATCCAAATAACTGACAACCCGTCGGATATTTAATACATAATAACCGACGGATATAGGGCCGGATGTAGGGCCATGATATTACATTATCCGATCTAGTAGGGCCGGATAGTTTTTTATCCCAATAACCGAACCAACCCGATCCGCGATCACCCCTAGTGAGTAGGAACGCGGAAGGTAGAACGTACAGGTTGGGATAGGCGGATTACGGCTTACAGGTCGGGATTTACAGGACGAGATTCGCAGAACAGGATACGCGGACCAAAGGCGTACAGATTGAGATATGCGAACTAAGGCTTGCAGGTCGAGATTTACAGGACGAGATTCGCAGAACAGGATATGCGGGCCAAAGGCGTACAGATTGGGATATGCGGATTAAGGCTTATAGGTCAGGATTTATAGAACGAGATTCGCAAAATAGGATACGTGGACCAAAGACATACAGGTTGGGATATGCGGACTAAGGCTTACAGGTCGGAATTTACAGGACAGGACATGAGGACTAAGGCTTTCAGTTTAAGGTAAGCGGGCTAAGGCTTACACACACGGATCAAGGCGCACAGGTCAGGATAGGAGGAAGGCGTACAGGTCAGGGCTTATAGGATACAGTTCCAGACTTATAAGATAAAATACAGAGCAGGGTTGTGCGTACGGAACGAGACTTAAAGAACGATAAGTGAAGGCCTCGACTGGCAGGGCGACAAGCGGAGGTCTGGATTTATCGGGATCTATCGAGTGGCAAATGGAGGGTTGAACGTACAGATCTGGACTTACGGGGTGACAAACACAAGCCAGGGAATTCGCCAGGAAACGCATGTCTGTGCCCACAAGTCAAGATCTGTGGGTATAAGGATCTAGTCCAGGGTTAATAGATCGGGGCAGGCACACACTACACGACAATCGAGCCAGAGAATCGTAACAATCTGTCAGAGAATAATCATCGCATGCCGGAATATGCTAACGGTCTAGGGCCCATTACACATTGATCCCTCCTTAGGCCTATAAGAAGATGTCATGCGTCATTTACTGCCAGACAAATCCTGACACTCGCCAAACTCCAGAAGTACCCACTGCCATATAAAAAGGGAGGCTTTGTCTCTACGCAGGTACACTCACTCGTCTTTTCACACTTGTCTTTTACTTTTCGTCCTTTCACTGTGCTTCTGGGGAAAAAGTACCTGACTTGAGTGTCGGATGGTCTGACCCGGGGACTTTTTCCCTGGTTCTTGGTCTCTAACGTGAAGGGGGCTTATCTGAGTGTGTGCAGAGCCCTCGCCTCGTCGTCCCTGTCATCACCCCCCGTCATCCACCCGTGAGGACCTTTCTAGGAGGTACCAGGTCAACCAGGCGTCTCAACGACTTTTCGTCAGCATCAAGGACAACGCAGCCAGCCTCTGTCCGACTCAGCTTCCGGACGGGATCAGTATGCAATGGTAGATCATTGGAATATTTTCGGATGCATAGCAGTTATTCTCTAACAGAAGATTATGATTTTTTAATATTGTTTGTTGCTTAGCACTTTTTGTCCTGCCATGGTTCAGCTATGGATAGCTTGGGATGACCGTTCGGGTGAGCCACCTGACTTGAGTCTTGATGAGGGGATGAGCTGTAGCGAGGGCCCATCTTTCACGCTTGGATCGCTGAAGGGTCTACCAGGAGTTATCTTACTGAAAGTACCAGGCTTGGCTATGCGGTCCGAGCTGAGGAAGTCTGACCAATCGGGGCAAATCTTGCACCACTCCAAGATGCGTCTTATGTCTCAGATCCGGGACTCTGCTTTGTCTGTACCCGACCAAGAATTATGTGGTTGGTGACATGAGGTGGTCTAACTCCTTCTTTCTCCTAACTGTTGACTGTCACGTTCCTTTGACTTCTGATCACCACGTCTCCTTTACTTTGGATTGTCCTTGACACTACCACATCCCCTTAACTTCTGACTGTCTGGCCTTATCGTACCCCACCTTTATGCATCGTATCACAGGCCTTCCCTCCAAGTCTAGTCGAAAGAGGCTCAAGTCCGACTGACTAGACCCAAACTCGAGTTTCATTTACTTTGCCTTTATGACTATAAATGCTGCTTCTTTTTCCAGACCGTCGGTATTGTAACATGTTTAATTGCTCAATCAACCTCGGGCGAAGGGTCACTTTAATCTTTGCAAAAGTCGACTTTTCCCATCTTCCTCTTTAAAAGGGGTTGACCCCTACCCACAGATACATACTTTCCTTTAATTGGCGCCCACTAATCATGGTGTTGAACTCTGAGTTTGGTGAACTACAACACCTTCGCCAGCAACTGGCTCATATAACCCAACTGTTTGCCCAGAAGGATACAACTTTAGCCGAGATGATGCACGAGAGGGACCTTCAGTCTTCCCTTCGTAGGGAAATTGAAGAACTTTGGCTAGTTGCTAAATCGCGGGCACGTGCTGAGGTAGCACTGAAATAGAAAGTCTATTCAGACCTAGAGAGTCAAGCTCAATTCATGATCTATTTGAAAGAGAAACAAGTCTCTTCCATGTCCCTAATGCAGGAAGAAGCAAAGATTAAAGATGAAACAATCGCTCAACAACGACGTATTCTTCAGTTGACTCGAGCTGAGCTAGAACAGGCTCGAATCCATCTCGAAAAAGAAAGTCAAGTAGAACGCTTTTGCCTGGGGTGCCAACTCCCAGTTGGCATCGGAAGAGAATCATAAACACTTAGTTGACCTCAATATTTTTACTGATTTAAGAATGAGATTTTGATGGCGCTCCCCTGTAATTTATCAATTAAATGCAAATATGATCGTGTTTTAGTCTTTATTCTTGTCCTTTTACCCTTTTCCCACTAAAACTTCCTTGCTTCATGCAGACGTCTTTAGCAAAAAATATATTTTTGAATAGAGGATGCTCCTCGAATTACGTGACGATAACAACGCTAATTGCCCCTAGAAAAACTACTTCTCTAAGTCATGGCAAGAGCCCTGCTCGTCTATCACCCCTGTTGTGGTGAGTTTAAAATACTGACTGAGAGGTAGTTGGTGGAGGCATTGCTTGCTTATAACCCGCACTGGAATGAGAGTATAGAGCGCCGATCGAGGGGTCGTTAGTCGTGAGAGCATGCTCACTTATAACTCGCGCTGGGACGAGAGTCTGAAATGCCGACCTCACTTATAACTCGCACTAGGGTGAGAGTCTGGGACGCCGATTGAGAGGTCGTTGGTCGTGAGAGCATGTTCACTTATAACTCGCACTGGGGTGAGAGTCTGAAATTCCGATCGAGAGGTCGTTGGCCGTGAGAGTATTCTCACTTATAACTCGCGCTGGGGTGAGAGTCTGGAATGCTGACCGAGAGGTCATTGGTCGTGAGAGCATGCTCACTTATAACTCACGCTAGGGCGAGAGTCTGGAACGCCGACCGAGAGGTCGTTGGTCGTGAGAGAATGCTCACTTATAACTCGCATTGGGTGAGAGTCTAGGATGTCGACCGAGAGGTCGTTGGTCGTAAGAGCATGCTCATTTATAACTCATGCTGGGGCAAGAGTCTGGGACTCTGATTGAGAGGTCGTTGGTCGTGAGAGCATACTCACTTATTGTTGGAACTCTAAGGTTGTTTTGGTGTGATCAACAAGTTAAGTTAGGTCCTGTGTGCTTTTAACCTTGTGTCTAAGTGTGCAGGAGTTTAGGAGCACAGGTAGTCGAGCAGAAGACGCAGCTAGTGAGAAGGACAGTACGTGGTGCGTCCAAGGGACGAGGCGTTGTGGAAGAGTATACCAGCGGACGAGAAGGAAGCGTACGGTGGTTCCGAGGGACGAGAAGCTGGAGTGGAAGACTGCTCAAGGAGCAAGAGACGCAGCTAGCGAGAAGGTCGGCACTGTTGGTTGCTATTTGAAAAACCTATTGGTTCCACTATACAAAAATTTTGTACAAAGTTCTGAACTTTTTCCTAGTTACCATGTGTTCTTTTTAAATTAAACTTGGATCGCCTGCGGAACTTAACACGTTTGATCCTAAGTTTAATTTATTTGTTCTTTTAGGTTTAGACTTGGATCTCCTGCGGAACTTAACACGTTCGATCCAAATCACCTAGGTCACAAAGACAATTAAATATCTATTTCCAAAATCGGCTTCCAGTATTACATGGCGAGGCACATGGCCTTCTTGGATATGGGAGCAACCACCACCGACTAGACAAAGAACAATCAAATCACAAAGAAAAGAAAAAAAATAAAAGAACACAACTTCGAAAACTAATTCGAAAAACTAGAATCACATGCCTTTTGTATTTGGTATTTTTACAAAGAAACAAAACTAACATGATGCGGAAAACTATTATTAGTTATACATTTCTTTGTGAATAATGACTTCTTGATCTTCTACCGTATTCCTCTTCTAATCTCGGACGTTGTGTGGGCAACGATCTTCCGAGACGAGGACCACCTAGCACCTTCTTCTCCTTCCTTCAAGTTTCAGCCAAGCACAAAACAACTCAAAAGATGAAGAACTTTTTCCACAAACGAAGCTCCAAGGGATGCAAGCTTTCTCTTCTTCTTCTCCAAGCTAAGATCCGGCCACCACTTGATCTCCAAGAAGGATGAGAGGTTCGGCCACACCAAAGGAGAGAAGAGATCTTGAAGGGGCCGGCCACACCAAGGAAGAAAAGAGGGAGAAAATAGAATAGAGGTTGTTCACCTTGAAGGCACCCAAACCCCCTCTTTTATAATCCTTAGCTTTGGCAAATAAGGAAATTTAATTACAATAAAATTTCCTTAACTTTCCTTGACATGAATTAATTAAGAAAAATTAAATAAAATTTCCTAATAACCCATGTCATGGCCGGCCACCTCATGGAAGAGCAAATAAGGCAATTTTCAATCAACCAATTAAAATTCCTTATTTGTTTCTAGAAATTTTAAAAAATAAAATTTCCCTTTAAAATCCCTTCATGGTTGATAAAAAGAAATTTCTATAATTTTAATTTTTCAACATGTGAATATTTTACAAAGAAGAAAAATAAAATATCCTTTCAATCTACAAATAAGGAAAGAGATTTAATCTCTTTCCTTAATCTTTTGTAGAAACTTATAAAAGAGATATTTTAATTTTTAATCTCTCTTTTAAATTATATCTTCCACATAAGAAAAATTTAAAATTAAAATTCTTTTCTATTTTAATAGGGTCGACCACCTAAGCTTGGGTTCAAGCTAGGGCGGGCCACCCATGGACCAAGGCTTGGCCGACCCTAGCTTGGTTCTCAAGCTAGCTTGGCCGACCCCTACAACATGGGTATGAAGGTGTGTATAGGTGGGTATAGTACTCTATAACTAAGAGGCTACGATAGGGACCGAGAGGAGAAATTAGTTTTGGTCTCCCGATAAAATTAAGCATCCCGTATTCGCCCCGAACACACAACTTAATTTTATCAATAATAATTCATTCAACTAGAGAACTATTATTGAACTACCGCACCAATCCAAATTACATTTTTTGGGTTCCTTCTTATTATGAGTGTGTTAGTCTCCCTGTGTTTAAGATGTCGAATGTCCACTAATTAAGTGAGTTACTGACAACTCATTTAATTAATATCTTAGTCCAAGAGTAGTACCACTCAACCTTATCGTCATGTCGGACTAAATCCACCTGCAGGGTTTAACATAACAATCCTTATGAGCTCCTCTTGGGGACATTATCAACCTAGATCACTAGGACACAGTTTCCTTCTATAATCAACAACACACACTATAAGTGATATCATTTCCCAACTTATCAGGCTTATTGATTTATCGAACTAAATCTCACCCATTGATAAATTAAAAAAATAAATATCAAATATATGTGCTTGTTATTATATTAGGATTAAGAGTACACACTTCCATAATAACTGAGGTCTTTGTTCCTTTATGAAGTCAGTATAAAAGAAACGACCTCTAATGGTCCTACTCAATACACTCTTAGTGTACTAGTGTAATTATATAGTTAAGATAAACTAATTCCTAATTACACTATGACCTTCCAACGGTTTGTTCCTTTCCATCTTGGTCGTGACCTACTGTTTATAATTTATAAGATACTGATAACATTATCTTCTGTATGTGACACCATATACTATGTTATCTACAATATAAATTAATTGAACAACTACAAATAAATGTAGATAATTTGACCAAATGTGATTTTTATTCAAAATAAATATCTACAAAAGCTTAGGCTTTCAGTATACACTCTAACAGGCACAGGGTGTGACCAAGGGACGAAGACTATGTTAGGACCAAAAGTAGCTAGAGGGGGGGTGAATAGCTCGTCGCGTTCGCTCGTTGCTCGGCGTTGCTTGTTCCTTCAAAGATGTGCAGCGGAAAATACAGAAACAAACACACAACGCTAACACGGTTGGTTTTACTTGGTATCCACCTCACAAGAGGTGACTAATCCAAGGATCCACACCAACACACACACCCTCCACTAAATAAAACTCTCCTTTATGGTAACTATCAAGGGCGGAGAAGCCCTACAAGACTCAATACAAGAAGAGAGGGAAAGGATACAAGAAATACAAGCTTACAAGCTTACAATGAGTATAAACCCTAACCCTAGCTTCTCTTCTTGGCTTTGATCCGCCTCTTGACTTGGAAAACTTCCAAGATCCTTCAAGAACTGGCGATCTGAGCTTTGTGAGTGCTGTGGAGGAGCTAGCGAGAAATCTGGAGTGAATCGGAGAAGAAGATCCCGCAGCCATCACACGCCTGCAGCTATAAACGACGCCAACGGTCGGATCCCGATCGATTCAAATATTCCCAATCGATCGGGGAGGCTTTGGATCGATCCACGGATCGATCCAGAGCGCCTCTGTGCTCTGGAAAAGCGCCTGGATCGATCCAGCGCTTATCGCGCGAAGCAGCCGCGTCCCAATCGATCCACTGATCGATTGGGACCTCTGGATCGATCCACGGATCGATCCAGAGGCTCTCTGTTCGCTGGGACAGGTCTGGATCGATCCACTGATCGATCCAGAGCCTGGATCGATCCACTGATCGATCCAGCACTTGATTTTTGTCCAAAACCAAGTCCCAAACCTCCCAAACCAACATCCGGTCAACCTTGACCTGTTGGTATGTCATGCCTAGCATCTAGTCACTCCCTTGACCTGCTAGGACTCCCTTACCAAGTGTCCGGTCAATCCCTTTGACCCACTTGGACTTTTCTCTGTGCCAAGTATCCGGTCAATCCCTTTGACCTACTTGGACTTTTCTCTGTGCCAAGTATCCGGTCAATCCCTTTGACCTACTTGGACTTTTCTTTCATGCCAAGTATCTAGTCAATCCTTTGACCTACTTGGACTTCCCAGCACCAGATGTCCGATCATCCTTGATCCATCTGGATTTTCCCTTGCCTGGCTTCACTCACCAGGACTTTCACCTAGCTTCACTCACTAGGGTTTTCCATCTGCCTAGCTTCACTCACTAGGACTTTCACCTGGCTTCACTCACCAGGATTTCCATCTGCCTAGCTTCACTCACTAGGACTTTCACCTGGCTTCACTCACCAGGATTTCCATCTGCCTAGCTTCACTCACTAGGACTTCCTTCTGCCTGGCTTCACTCACCAGGACTTTTCTTCTGCCTGGCTTCACTTACCAGGACTTTCCTTCTGCCTGGCTTCACTCACCAGGACTTCCATCTGCCTAGCTTCACTCACTAGGTCTTTCATTTTGCCTAACATCCCAGTTAGGACTTCCCAGTCAAGTATCCGGTCAACCTTGACCTACTTGACTCTTCTTCAATCAATATCTTATTGTCAAACATCTAAATCCAAACCAAGACTCAGCTTGGTTACCCAGGTCAACCTTGACATGAGGGATATTGCACCAACAGACTACAGATGAGTACGTTGGCGAACGAGAAGCAAGCACACGACGATTCCGAGGGACGAGAAGCCAGAGCGGAAGCCTGTTCGAGAAGACCGGAAGTTGGGTTCGGGTGAGCCCTATTCCGGATGACAGAGGTCACCCAAGCGAGCGGAAGACTCGGTCTGAGGCGAACGGAGCTGGAGCAGAAGAGGCGGGCTGGAAAAAGTCAACGGGGTTGACTTTCATAGCCAGGGCGCCCGGAACCCTTCCGGGCGCCCGAAATTGACTTCTTGACCAAAATGCGTCAATCGCGATCTGAACGTTGGGGGATAAAGTTTTATCCCCCCAGGGTGCCCGGAATCCCTTCGGGGTGCCCTGACCAAGGCTATAAATACAGCTTTGGTCCAGAAGCTTTTCAACAATTCCAAGCAATTCATTTCAGACACTTGTGCGCTTCTTTTTAGAGTTAAGCTTCTGTTTTTTGTACGTCAACGCTGTAAGAGGCTTCTCCACCTAGAGAAGATTTGTTAGTACGCTTTTCATCCGCCTTGGATTATCTACCTCCCCGGTTGTAACCAAGTAAATTGTGAGCCTCGTCCTTTCTGTTTTATTTACTTACTTTTTATATGCAAGTGTTAGTTTAAGAAGTCGAGAAGGGTTGTGCTTTTTTATTTTAAAGGTTATTCAACCCCCCTTCTAGTCGGCCATCGCGATCCAACAAGTGGTATCAGAGCCAAGGCACTTCAGGAGGACTAATCATCGATCGAAGCAAAGACGATGCTCGGACCGAGCATCTAGCCGCTGAAGTTCGAAGGGGGTTTCGCTACCTAGAAAAAGCGAATGCAGGTATTTTTTACAATAGATTTTGAGTTAATTCTAATAATGAAATTTGGTTTTGTAGCTCCAGAGAGCAAAGAAAAATATCAATTGACGAAAAAGGAGCAGGGCGACTATGTGGCGAACAGAAAAGGAGAATATCATCTGCTAAGCGTTCTTCCGTCATAAGAAGTCAACCGAATCGGCAACTGCAACTCCACGAAGGAACTTTGGGAGAAGTTCTTTGAGCTGCACGAAGGGACGTCCGAAGCCAAGCTCGCTAGACGATATCTACTTCGCAATCAGCTCACCGGTCTGCGACTTGGGGAAGATGAGACAGTTGCACATTTGCATTCGAGAATTAAAGAAATCGTCACCGGACTTTCGAATCTCGGAGAAAAGGTAAGTAACCAAGATTCACTCAGGTACGCGCTAAATTCTTTCTCGAGAAATTCAAAATGGGCGTCACTAGTAGATGCCTTTTACATTTCGAAAGATTTAGAAAAAATTTCATTAGAAGAATTATTCTCTACATTTGAAGTGCACGAATCAAGATGTGCAGGTACGAAGGAGCCCAAGAACAACGTCGCCCTCAAAGCATCGAGAGACGAACCTGAGTCAGAATCTTCTCTCGACGACAAGGAAATGGTAATGATGGTAAGACAGTTTAAGAATCTTTGTAAATCTAGGAAATCTAACCATCCGCAGGGGAAAAAGAAAAGGACCATCCGCTGCTACCACTGTGATGAAGAAGGGCACGTCAAGGACAACTGCCCCAAGCTAAAGAACAAGGACAAGGATAAAGGTAAGAAGCCTGTCCAAAAGCGCAAGACCCTAAAGGTGACGTGGGATGATACGTTGTCTGAATCGGAAGTCGAGGCGTTCTCCGGGCTTGCATTAATGGCAAGTCATCAAGACAACGACTGCGATTCAAGCTCTTTCGAAATGAGCATCGAGAGCATCGATGAAGGGGGAGTTACGTCGGAAGAAAGAAGCACTTCAGGGGGAGACACGAACAACGAGATCGATAAGGTAAGTCAGGTACGATCTCTTCCTCCCGATAAACTCTTTAAATTTGTTAAATTGTTAACAAAAGATTGTTGTAAATTAGAAACAAAATAAAAGTTTAAAAGTAATACTAGTTAAATCTTGCCCTCTAGAAGATTTAGACAAATCAAAATTAGAAAATGAAAATTTGAAATCAGAAAATGAAAATATGAAAATTCAAGTAGATAACTTGAAAAATCGTGCATGCTCATCTAATACAAATTTTAGAAGATTTAATAATTTAAATTGGTATTTTCGATATCATAAGGGACAGATTAGAAATATTTCAAACAAATATGTCTCTAAGAAATTTTTAGTCAATCCAGTATGCTGGAACCTATATTGGGTTCTAAAGTCCTGTCTGACTTGAACTTGAATTAATCAGACTTAGAGCTTTCATCGAGAAAATTAGATATTAAAATTTCTTTATGAGGCTTTGTCTAAGGAAGTGGTTGTTGCTCCAATAACCAAAAAAGCCTAGTGCCTCGCCATGACCTAGAAGCCAAAATATTGAAATAAAATATTTAATTAACTTTCTGATAAAAGCATTAAGGTGGAAACTTAATAATGTTTTTTAAAAAAATTTTAAAACATTTTTTAAAAATTGCCAAATTTTTTTTCTTAGAAATATTTGTTCATAAAACTTTTACATAAAAGCTAAAAGTTTTTTCTGAAATTTCTACTTAAAATCTTTACTTAGAAAAATTTTAAAATTTTTTTTTAAGTTAGAATTTTTAAAAAATTCTCTTACTTAAAGGTTTACTTATAATTTTTTTTTGGAAAATTTTCTTACCTAAAAAGTTTTACTTAGAAATTGTTTAACTTAGAATATTTTTTGCCTAAGTTAAAAAATTCTTCTGAAAATTATAAATTGTTTCGAAATTTTTTTTTGTTAGAATTTTTTTTTCAAAAATATTTATTTTGCAAATTCTCTAACTTAGAGCTTATTCAACTTGGAATTTTTTAAGAAAGTTAGAATTTTTTTTAACCTTAGACTTTTCAGAACCCCATTTTTGTTTGTGATTAAAGGGGGAGAAGGAAAAGTATAAGTCTAGGGGGCGGTAGACAAATTTTTTATCTTTTTACACTTAATTGCAAAATTAGTTAGTTCATTATTATGTCTATTTTTACCCTACCTTAACTTGGGTTACTCACATCAAAAAGGGAGAGATTATTGGAACCCGAGGTTGTTTTAGTGTGATCAACAAATTAAGTTAGGTCCTGCGTGTTTTTAACCTTGTGTCTAAGTGTGCGGGAGCTTAGGAGCACAGGTAGTCGAGCGGAAGACGCAACTAGCGAGAAGGATGGCACGCAGTGCATCCGAGGGATGAGGCACTGCGAAAGAGTACACCGGGGGACGAGAAGGAAGTGTTCGGTGGTTCCGAGGGATGAGAAGATGGAGCGGAAGACTGCTCGAGGAGCAAGAGACGCAGCTAGCGGGAAGGTCGGCACGAGGTACGACCGAGGGACGAAAATTGCGGATGAGTACGCTGGCGGACGAGAAGGAAGCACGCGGCGATTCCGAGGGAGGAGAAGCAGGAGTGGAAGCCTGTTCGAGAAAACCAGAAGTTGGATTCGAGTGAGCTCTATTCCAGATGGCAGAGATCACCCAAGCGAGCAGAAGACTCGGTTTGAGGTGAATGGAGCCGGAGCAAAAGACCTAGGCTGAAAAAGTCAACGGGGTTGACTTTCCCAGTCAGGGCGCCCGGAACTGTCCGGGGCGCTCGGAACAGTCCAGGGCGCCCGAAACTATCTGGGGCGCTTGGACCCCTCCGAGGCGCCCGGAACCCTTCCGGGCGCTCGAAATTAACTTCTTGACCAGAACATGTCAATCGTGATCTGAACATTAGGGGATAAAGTTTTATCTCCCCAGGGCGCCCGGAATCCCTTCGGAGAGCCTCGACCAAGGCTATAAATACAGCCTTGGTCCAAAAGCTTTTCAACAATTCCAAGCAATTCATTTCAGACACTTGTGCGCTTCTTTTTAGAGTTAAGCTTCTGTTTTTTTGTGCATCAATGCTGTAATTAAGAGGCTTCTCCGCCTAGAGGAGATTTGTTAGTACGCTTTTCATCCGCCTTGGATTAACAACCTCCCTAGTTGTAACCAAGTAAATTGTGAGCCTCGTCCTTTCTGTTTTATTTACTTACTCTTTATATGCAAGTGTTAGTTTAAGAAGTCGAGAAGGGTTGTGCTTTTTGTTTTTGCAGGCTATTCAACCCCCCTTCTAGCTGGCCGCCGCGATCTAACACTTATAACTCGTGCTGAGACGAAAGTCTGGAACGCTGACTGAGAGGTCATTAGTCGTGAGATCACGCTCACTTATAACTCACTCTAGGGAGAGAGTCTGGGACTCTGACCGAGAGGTCGTTGGTCATGAGAGAATACTCACTTATAACTTGCGCTGGGACGAGAGTCTGAAACTCTGACCGAGAGGTCGTTGGTCATGAGAGCATGCTCACTTATAACTTGCGCTGGGGCGAGAGTCTGGAACACCGACTGAGAGGTCGTCGGTCATGAGAGCATGCTCACTTATAACTCGCATTGGGGCGAGGGTCTGGAACCTCCACCGAGAGGTCGTTGGTCGTGATAGCATGCTCACTTATAACTTGTGCTGGGCAAGAGTTTGGAATGCCGACTGAGAGGTCGTTGATGATCAGGAGAAATGAACCCATAGACCTACCTCTGTGGCCCTTGAAGTAATCCGTGATCATGACTCCTACCTCCTACCTTGCCATTAGGCCTTGGCCAAATTTGAATCTCTCTTTGATTCTGAGGTTGGGGTAAGGCACCAAACTTTGATCAACGACTCCCACTGCCTTCTATTCCTTTTCCCGAGGTAGTCGCATGGAATTTTCGATTCTCGAGGCATGGTGCCACTGCTCCCATATCAACACTATGATTTCCTTATCTTGTCCATCATAAATGTCATTTCATATAAAACTGTCATGTGTCCCGCTTACTCCCATCGATTCGACACCCAGCGCACACTTTTCGCACGCAACCCAATGGCGCTTCTCTTCCCTTGATCTGACAACTACCGTGCATCACACCATTTCGAACACCGACTCAAATTCGGATGTCTCTTAAGGGTTTTTGTTTAAAAACCCTAAATGCCTCAAGCGGCTATTCATCAGTGCTTCTTCTTCCTTTAACTTTTCCTTCTCTGCTTGTTCCTGCTTGCCCCTCGTGCATGTCTTTTGTAAGTGCTTTTCCTCCCTCGTCTTCTGCTCCTGCGTTTTTTGATTTGGTAATGGCTGGAGAAATGATAGTCCCCTGGTACACATACTTCCGTTCCGATTTGGATAAGAGTGACCTTAAGTCAATACACTCTAGCCTACAACTTTTCGAAGCATACACGTTTTACCTTCCTAGTCCTGACAACCATCCTTGTCCTCCTCCCCACGACTTCGTGATTTTCTTCAAGGACCAGCTTCTTGGCGGTCTACGCTTTCCTATCCCTTCCTTCTTTTCATCCTTGAGTCGGTATTTTAGTATCCTTTTATCTCAATTTGCCCCAAATACCTTTCGTGTCATGTAAGAAATAGTAAGTCTGTGTCATTTGTATAAGATTCCTTTAACTCAACTCTTTCACCATTTCTATTCCCTCAAGCAATTAGAGCTGGGTGTGTTTATGGTGTAATCTAGGACTGGGTACAAGTTTTTCGAAGGCATTCTTCCCACAAAGGTTGGAAGTCCTGTTTCTTTTACGTATAATTGCCTGAGTCTGTGACCTGGCCTGTTGAATGACATCGCAGTCTTCCTTCTCCTTTTCAGTTAAGTGACCATCGCACCAGTCAGATTGCTTCATTACTTTTGAGAAATTGGTCGAGGTGCAGTTTTGACTCCCCTCCTTGCTATGGGAGAGTGTGTCGTACACCTTTGGGATGAGCCCCATCCGGACGCCTCTGACTACGTCGTTTGGAAAGATCAAACAACTCTCCTTTCATATATTCACTAACTGAGGTATTTTCTTTTGCCTGCAGAAGTTATCATGTTTAGAGCTTTCGCCCTTGACTCCTCTGCAATGCCCAGCGACATCCTGAGGAAACATGGGAGAGAGATTATGGCTGACCAGGAGGCTCCCCCGGCCAACGCTTCAGCGGGAGCCTCTTTCCAACAGACAAGAGGACACGAGATTCTTGAAGAAGAATCTCACCCCATAGCAGAACCTTTGGCCGCAACTGCGTCTGGTGAGAGGACTTCTTCTCCAGCGACCGAGCATCCCTTGCGTCTTGAACGCAAGAGGCGGCGCATGACTCCCTCGGTCCAGTCCTCCCCCCAAAGGTTGCCTCTATCACGGGTGTCTGATAAGGCCAAAAATCCCACCCGGGATAGTACTCCAGTTTCCTCGGAAGCTGCGGCCTCCTCTCCTGTTCCTTCCTCAGTCTAGGAGCAGACGTCCTCCCGAGAAAATGGTTAGCCCGGGACTTCTGTAGCTCCTGTTCCTCCTTCTTCGAGCCAATGATCGCCCCTACCTTTAAGCTCCCTTTTCGCCCCAAGGAGCGATCCAAGGGATGGTATGCTTTTCACCTCTTCGTTTTAGCTACCGTCCCTTCAGTGCCGGGTCGAATCCCCTCTTCCAACACTTCTCCCAACTGTGGTCAGGTGCAACTTCATGGTACCCTGGTTGATTCGTGGAAGAGCACCGCCGACTAGATTTTGGAATATCCTCAACTAGGCTTGGCCGACCAGTTCTCCCAACGAATAATGTCGATAAGTCTTATCTGCTTTTTTTCATACCCTCTAGACATCACTAATCTTGCACTCTTTACAAAACTGTGTCATGGACCTGAGCCTGTCCCAGTACGTGGTCGGTCTACATTGGGAGAATGAGTCCTTGAGGGCTCGAATTCAGGAATTGGCATCCCCTGCGACCGCGAGTCATGCTTTTGATATGGTGACCCTCAAGAGCCTGATTCAATCCCACTTGCGGATGGCGGAAGATCAGACTCAAACCACCCGGGACTTGGCCCATACAGAGTTTGAGAAAGTGAAGTCCCTAGAGGTCGCCCTGAAGACCAGTGTGTCCAACCTTAAGTCCGAGGGCCTGAGGCGCGTTCAAACCCTGGTAAACTTGGAGGCGAGAGACACAGAGGTTACCAACCTATCTTCCCAACTACAGGACCTCCAAAAGCCACATGCCTCCCTGTAGACAGACCTGGCGGCTAAAACAACAGATCTGCCTGCCAGCATTGATTGGGAAGTCGCTCTACAAAAGAAACTGGATGCTACTTAGGCATCTCTCAAGTCTGGGCAAGCAGAGCTCTCGACAGCAAAGGAAAAAACAACGACTGCTCACCAGGAGTTGGCTAAGGCACAGGACGATGCACACAAGGCCCGAGAAGAGCTGAAGGACTATCGGGCGGGGGAGGGCTCTCGCCTTACAACGCACAAGGCCTCCTTCTTATGTTCCAAGGATTTTGGAGCTAAGGTAGGCCACCTTATCGACCAGATGTTGTGTTATGGTGGCGAAGGAGCTTTGTTGCAGTTGCAAGAGAAAAGTTTGCTCGGGTTGACTCCCCTTGAAAACTTCCTAGACCGGACCCGTCTACTCAACGAGCTCCTTGATGAAGCCTTCCCTCCTTTAACTAATCTGTGATGTCTTGTAACTATCTTTATTTGGGATAACAATGCAATGCCACCAACCTTCTTTTGAACTTTGAACCTGTAGTTCTCAAAAATGTTGTGCTTATGAACATGCTACTCATGTGCAGTGTCATGCCTAAGTGTTTATTGGGTCCGCTCGGGACCCTTTGAGATATCCTCCTACATGGATAAGTGATAGGTTAAGTGCTTGACCCCTTCGTGGATGCCTAGTCGGCTTATCTCCCGAGCAGGCATTGCTAAAAGAAGGGTCACCCCGTATCTATACCAACTACCCGCTCGGTTGCAGGCCACATCGATTCCAGAGTCATCCCTCCTACTCGAGCGAGGTTTACTGTAGCCTCATCTGTTTCCAATGTCCTAAAGACTTCCACTCTATTTTTATCATGTGTCCTTTGATCTAGCTTTTTCTGGTAAGCCCACTTCTGCACAATATTCCAAGACGATCCAATGGCCAACATCGCTTCTATGCCTATGGCTGACGCCAACTACCTCGTCTACGGATCGTATGATTAGCGCTGATGTTTAGGCGTTCTTCCCAGACAACTATAAATAGTCTGCTTTGATCTCTCACTAGGACTTCTCACTACTAGCTAGAGTCATCCTCCCTTCTCTTCCTTCTTTCGCGCTTCTGCTTCCTTGCCTTCTTTTTGTGACTTCTCCATAGATTCCCTAACGCCTAAGTATGCTCCCGGAGTCTCGACTTTCACTGGTATAAATCTGGATGATCTTCGTACGAAGTATCCACGACCATGCATATTATCATATTATCATGCATACGAAGTCTCGACTTTCACCTAAGCATTTGAGCAGTGGTCGAGAGAATGCTCGCTTGTATAATTGATCTCCGATCAATGTATACGCATGGGCTCTCTTTCTAATCGATCTGGCTTCTTTAGCATCAGCAGGTAAAACACCTTGTTGAAGATAAATGATCATTGGAGCTCTCTAGTTGATTAGTTCTTCCAAATTGTTTTGTAGGTCAATCTGAGCTATCAAGAAGCTCTGGCCTATCGACTTATCTAACACCCAAGTGGTCAAAGAGCTGGCCATTTTGGCTAACTCATCTGCTCTCTGATTGTCTACCCTGAGAATCTTGATTACTGTGACTTCCTTGAAGCCTTCCTTCATTTTCTCATACGCCTCCCTATAAAGCTGTAACTTCTCATTGTTGACTTCAAAATTACCAGCCACTTGCTGAGCCACCAACTGAGAATCTGAGTAAATGATTACTCGGGTTATCCCTACATGCCAAGCTGGCTGCAATCCAACCAGTAGTGCCTCACATTTCGTATCGTTATTGGTAGCTCTGAAATTTAGCCTAACAGCTAGTTACATGATGTCTTCTTAAGAGGATATAAGGAGTATTCCCACTCCACTTCCTTGCTGAGTAGATGACTCATCCACGTATATCTTCCATATTTTCTTAGAGTCATACTAATGGGCCTCCGTCAAAAAGTTTGTCAGGGCTTGTGCTTTGATTGTTGTTCGAGGCTAATACTGTATATCGTACTCTTTCAGCTTGGTTGCCCACTTGATGAGATGGTCAGCTATCTCCATGTTGGTAAGGGACTTCCCCATGGTACTATTAGTCAGGATAGTAATTGGGTGTGCTAAGAAGTAGGATCTTAAGCAGCGACCCATGCGAACCAACCATAAACCAACTTCTCGAGGGTCAAGTATCGAGACTCGACCTCTTTTAATAGGTGACTGAAAAAGTACACTGGTCGTTGTATATCATCTTATTCTTTCACTAACACTGCCCCTACAGCCTCAGGAGTAGCTGATAAATATACCCAGAGCGGCTCTCCGGCAATAGGTTTAAACAGTGAGAGCAGGGTCTCCAGGTGCTTCTTCAGTTCCTTGAAAGCTTTGCTGCACTCTTCGTCCCATTGAAACTTAGCAGCTCTTCGGAGTACCTTAAAGAAGGGGTACGCTCGGTCTGCTGATCAAGATATGAACTTGGAGAGTGCCGTGATTTTGCCCACCAACTTCTAGGCTTCTTTCAGATTTTGAGGTGCTTACATGTCTCGGAGTGCTTGAACCTTCTCTGGGTTGGTTTTAATTCCCCACTCAGTAATGAGGTATCCTAAGAATTTTCCTCCTCGAGCCCCAAACAAGCATTTCGAGGGTTTTAACCTTTGATCGTACTACCTCAGCGTGCCGCAAGTCTCTTCCACATCAACAATCAAGTTTATTACCCTAATAGACTTGATCAGTATGTCGTCTACATAAACTTTCACATTCCGCCCGATTTTCTCCCAGAAGATCTTGTCAATAATCTACTGATAAGTAGCTCCTGCGTTGCATAGATCGAACATAACTGTCTAACAAAAAGTGCTGTCGGCTGTGATGAAGATAACTTTCTCCTGATCTTCCTGACGAGAGGGATCTGGTGGTATCCTTGATAATCATCAAGCATGCAGATCCTCTCGCAACCCGAGGTTGAGTCCACCATCTGGTGGCAGTGGGTAGCAGTCCTTAAGGCTAGCTCGGTTGAGGTCTTGAAAGTCGATGCAGACCCTCCACTTATTGTTAGGCTTGGACACCAGGACCACATTAGAGAACCAGGGCGGAAATTATATTTCTCTACCATGTCTTGCTTTCAAGAGTTGATCAACTTCAGCTCGGATGATCTTATTTTGTTCGGCCGAGAAGTTTTACTTCTTCTGCTTGACCAGTCAAGAATCAGACAGGAGATGCAGCTTGTGCTCAACTACCTCGAGCTTGACTCCCGGTAGCTCCTCTGGGGACCAGGCGAAGACGTCCCTATTGCATGTCAGACATTCAACTAGATCTGTCTTGATTTTGATCGGCAGGTCGCCTGATATGCCAGTCATGCTCTCAGGATGATCATGATAGAGCTGGACCTCCTCCCGATAGCTTCTTCGAGCTTTGCAGGCCTCGACCTTCACCATGTCGATATAACACATGCCGGAGACCAGTTGCTCACCTTTGACTTCCTCGACTTGGTCGCCCAAAGGAAATTTCATCTTCTGATGAAAGGTAGAGACTGCCGCTCGGAACTCGTGTAGTGCGGGTATTCCTAGGTTAATATTATAGGAGGATGGAGAATCCACTACGATGAAGGTGCTCCTCCGTGTCCTCACCAATGGTTCGCTATCCAAAGATTTGACTAGCTTAATTTGACCCATTGGTCGTACCTTGTTGCAGTGAACCCGTACAAGGAAGTAGCTATGGGTTAGAGCTCACTAGCATTGATCTTCATGCCCTCGAATGCATTCTTGAACAACACGTTGACAGAGCTTCGGTGTCAACGAAAACCCTGGTCATGTGATTGTTGGCAATGACAGTTTTGATTATGAGCGCATTATCATGAGGGAGCTCCACTCCCTCCAGGTCTTGTTGCCCGAAGCTGATTGTGGGCCCTACAGCTTGTTCCCAGCTACACCGCACCGCATGTATCTCCAAGCGGTGTTCATGGGACTTTCAGGCTCTGATGGAGTCTCCATTAGTGGGCCCCTCAAAGATTATGTTGATCTCCTGGATGGCGATATTTCTCCTATTCTCTTCCTCAGAGGATTCCATTGGCTCCTTGCCCCAGCCTGGCTGCTGAGTTCCCTGGCCTCCGCTTTTGGGCAAGGCTTTACTAGACTGTCTTGCTGCAATTTGTGGGTTGGCCAGCAGCTTCTGAAGCTTGGGCGCAATCTCGGGTAGAGCCAGGCTCAGTTCAGCTTCCCACCGAGAGTCATGAGCGAATTGGATGTAGTCTCCTGTGGAATGGGTGTAGAACCTATGGTAGCTGTAATAACAGGGCCCCCACTAACCAAGTCTGGGAGCTTGAACATCTTCGACCTGTTGCATCGCCCTGGATTCCTGACCAGGTGGAAATCCTGGTCGGGCATCCTTGGAGAGGGGAAAGGGTCGAGCTGGAGGTTGGGGCGACTTTCTCTTCGACTTGTTGGCAGGAGCGATGGCAGGAGTAGGCGTCTTGTTTGCTTTCCTTTGGGCAGCCTGGGCTTCTTCTACATTAATGTAGCTTACTGCCTTTCTCAGCATCTCAACAGAGTTCTTTATAGGCTCTCGAATGAGGGCTCGAAAGAACTCTCCTTTCACCAGGCCATGAGGGTCGCTCATCAAGATCTCAAAGGTAGCAGACGGGACATCCTGAGCTACCTGGTTGAAGTGTTTTATGTAACTTCTCAAGGGCTCTGCAGACCCTTTCTTGAGGGCGAAGAGATAGTAGTTTGTCTTCTGATATTTCCTGCTGCTGGTGAAATGGAATAGGAAAGCGTTCCTAAAATTCTAAAAGCAGGTGATAGATCCGTTTGGTAATCCATCGAACCACTTTTGTGCCGAGCCAGACAGAGTGTTTAAGAACACTCGACACTTGATGGCATTGCTGTATTGGTGCAACAATGTAGCGTTCTAAAATTTTTGGAGATGATCCTTTGGGTCCTTACTACCATCATATTCTCCAATAGTTGGGGGTTTGTACCCCTTCGGTAGCTTCTCCTCAAGTACCCTTAGAGAGAAGGACACTTTCTCCTCGGGCGTCTCCCTCGGCTCCTCCCGGAGGACTATAGCTTTCCCCTTCTTCGAATATCTGGGTAGGGAACTCTAGGTTGTGGAGGCCTGATGTTGCTCTTTCTTGTGGTAATACTCCGGGCAGGGGTCGCAATAGAAATCTTGGGAGAAATCCTCAAGCTGTTTTCTTTTAGATCCTCTATCTAAAGTGTGGGTCTAGTTTTTTGAAATGGCAGGCATCTTGTGCGGTTGTGAAGCGGTGGTGTGCCTTTCGAAAGTCGCTCGCCTCTTAGCTTCCTTGAACAGCTGGTACTCTCCATCTGTCATGGTGACGTTGATTTTGTCGGCGCCCTCCATCATCACGTTTCAGAACAAGTGAAAGAGATTCCCATAGACGACACCAAATTGATCTTGTCAGAATCTAAATTAGACGAAGGCCGGTTGAGATGGTGCTGGCATTGACGGAGAGGTGACTTGAGCACACCTAAACCCCCATGTGGTACTCCTGGACAGTGGTAATGAGATCGGCGGTACTTTGGCTTTGTGCACACTCAGACAAGCACACGGAACATTAGAGACCAAAAACCAGAGAAAAATACCCCGCCGCAGGCCCTCCGACGCTCAAGTTAGGTCTTTTTTCCCCAGAAAAACATTGTATAAAAGAAAGAGAATTATAGAAGATGAGTGCGTATGTGCACGTACTTGGCTAAGGGAGAGGACCTCCCTTTTTATATGACGCTACGTACCTTCAGAGCATGCGTGTTGTTAGAGAAGGTGTATAGTGGCCTCCTATTGGTGGAAGGAAGGTTCCATTCGCAAGCAATAACATACCACTAGAATATTCCTTGACACATGACAATTATTCTCTAACAGGAGGTTACGATTCCTTGGCATTGTTTGTCGCTTAGCTCTTTCTGTCCTGCCCTGGTTCAGCTACGGACAGCTTAGGATGACCGTTTGGGTGAGTCACCTGACTTGAGTCTTGATGAGGGGGCGAGTTGTAGCGAGGGCCCCATCTTTCATGCTTGGATCATTGAAGGGCCGACCAGGAGTTGTCTTACTGAAAGTACCAGGCCTTGCTACGCGACCCGAGCTAAGGAAGCCCGACCAGTCAGGGAAGGTCTAGCGCCACTCCAGGCTACGTCTTATGTCTCAGATCTCGGACCCTGCTTTGTGTGTACCCGACCAAAAATTATGCGGCTGGTGACATGAGGCAGTCTAACTCCTTTCTTCTAATCATTGACTATCATGCCTCTTTGACTTTTGACCGTCACATCTCCTTGACTTTAGACTGTCCTTGATTGCCACGTCTCCTTAACTTCTAACTGTCTGGCCTTATCCGACCCTATCTTTATGCACTGATCCTGTCCGAATGCCGAATCAATGAACGCTGGGCACGTGGCGCTTCCGGCCGCTGGCGTGGATTTTCGACTGGTCGCACGAACCTCCGGCGAACCTGCACAGAAGTCGGGTCGGGAAGGGGTTCCCGGCGGCGACCCTCCGACGCTCAAGTCAGGCAAGCAAGTGGTGGAAAAAGCAGCTCCAAAGGCCTTGAACGCGTACCTCCGGCGAAGTATGAGGCTCGTTATATAGGATGGTGAAAAGGTTCCTGTGCGTCCACCGAGGCACATACATGTCCGTAGCCCATACTTCGGTATGTGTCTATCAGAACGCTTACCTGACGCCATACTGCTACAGTCCAATCACGTCTTCGATGAGACAGCAGAACACCTCGTTGTCAGACTTGGAGTATGACCTAGCCCTAGGACTTGACGGCTGTCAGAAGATGTTCCTGTTCTCCTTTACCCACTGCCGGTCGGGACGTCTGTCCGCTCGGCTGAACGGGGAGTTCACGCGCCAGTCGGACGGATCTCATCTCATGCCAGTCCGGGCGGCACTCTCCTCACGTCCGGACTGCCGTTTGCAGCGGTATGCTGGGGAGAATTTCGGTAGGGTGCTATGTAAGAACTGTTAGCAGTACATCACCTTCTCTTAGGCCTTCCGCTCGGCTCTTTGCTACTGTTCCATTGAGCGTCGGAACCCCAACTTTAGTCGGGGCGCCTATTGCCTCAGCTATTCACCGGTCGGTCTGCCTAGGCTGGTCGGTCTGCCTATCCGGTCGGCCACTTGGCCTTTTGACTCTAGCGTGGCATGGACCCCTCAGAATGGGGGTCCCCCGTTCTAACCGCCGGATCACTTGCCTCCCCCTCAAGTCTAGTCGAAGGAGGCGAAGTCCGACTGACTGGACCGCCAATCTGATTGAGTAACGACCGCTACATTAGTCCGCTCGGCCAGGTTTAGGAGTGCTCATCCGTTCGGCTGTATCTTGTCCGTGCCTTGTATTCTTCTGGACTCCATGACCAATGCTCTCCCCTACTGCCCATCAAGTGTGCTGCGCACAGTAAGGGGCGCTCATTAAATGCGACCAGTCTTCTGTTGACACATGGCGATCGTGCGTTTGTTAGAGTATGGCGGTGACGTCACTTCCGATGGGACATCCGCCGTTTGAAATGAACGGTTGGATGATGACCTCGTTACCGACGACCTGGATCGGACGGTGTAAATTGATCGCGGCCGCCCTTATAAAGCTCCCGACCCCAGCTCTTCGCCGCATTTCGACCTTATCGTCTCCAGCCATCCCTCTGTTCCTTTTTTCCGGCGACCTTGCGTTTCAGCTCTTCGACGACTCTACAGCCTCCTTCGATCATCTTCTTTGCCCGTAAGGATTCCTTTTCCTTGCTGTCTCTCCTTTTTTCTCTCTATTAGCTATTTCTTTCATCATCCCGCATTCTTTCCCTGTCTTTATTTCTACCTCCTTCCATCGCGCGTCCATCCCTAGCCTTATACCATGACCAACACCTCACAGCCGACCGGCGGTGCTCCGGGTCTTTGGTATTCGACCATGGAAAGCCGGTTCGACGAGGAGGACGCGTTGCGTCTCGCTCGGACTTAAGACATTCCTTCCTACCACCAAATAGTATTAGCCATACCGGCCGATCGGCCTCATGAACCGCCGTCCGGCACAGTTCTTTTTTTCCGAGACCAATTTTTGGCCGGGCTGCGTTTTCCACCCCACAAGTTCTTCTTACAAGTCTGCAATTATTTTCGCATTCCGCTCGGCCAAGTAGTCCCTAACTCCATTAGGCTGTTGAGCGGAGTGATAGTCCTTTTTAAACTGAACAACATCCCCCTTGACCCTAAGATTTTTCACTACTTTTTTTATCCTAAGCAAGCCGAGTGGGGTACCTTTATTTTCTAGTTTAGGATAGGTTTCGTCCTTTTTGATAGTATGCTGAGCTCCAACAAACATTGGAAGGAGCACTTTTTCTATGTGCGTTTTCCCGAGCTGCCAACTTTTCGTACCAAGTGGCAGACGGCGATGCCGGCGCAACCGGAGCTCGACAAATTTAGAGGCGATGCGGCCTACCTTCATGCGGCAGAGCGGTTGGTGGGTCAACGCTATCACATTGACAAGCTGCTCCTTCCGGGAGTAATGTATATATTTGGCCTATCTTCTACCCCGGCCGATCTGCCCTGCAGCATGAGTAAGCGATTCTCATCCCTCCTTTTTCTTTTGTTCTAATTGATTTAATCTTTGTTTCTGCAGCTGAAGTTATGTGGCGCGCTAAGGCGACCGAGAAGCTCAAATTGAAAGCCGCTCAGATTGAGGCGGTGAAGAACAAGGAGGTCGCCGAGCGGGGCCTTGATCCAGCCGATCCGACCGGCGAATTAGGTGAGGGGACTCAGGATGCCCCTGAAGCCTTAGCAGCTGCTGTTGGAGTGTATACTGAAAGCCTAAGCTTTGTAAACATTCATTATGAATAAAGGATCACATTTGGTCAAATTTTCTACAATTAGTTGTAGTTGTTCAATTAATTTATATTGTAGATAATATAGTATGTGGTGTCACATACAGAAGATGATATTATCAGTACCTTATAAATTATAAACAGTAGCTCACGACCAAAATGGAAAGGAACAAACCATTAGAAGGTCGTAGTGTAATTAGGTATCAGTTTATCTTGACTGTATAATTACACTAGTACACTCAGAGTGTATTGAGTAGGACCATTTGAGGTCGTTTCTTTTGTACTGACTTTATAAAGAAACAAAGACCTCGGTTATTATGGAAGTGTGTGCTCTTAATCCTAATATAATAACAAGCACATATATTTGATATTTATTTCTTTAATTTATCAATGGGTGAGATTTAGTTCGATAAATCAATAAGCCCGATAAATTGGGAAATGATAGCACTTATAGTGTGTGTTGTTGATTATAGAAGGAAACTATGTCCTAGAGATACTAGGTTGATAATGTCCTCAAGAGGAGCTCATAAGGATTGTCATGTTAAACCCTGCAGGTGGACTTAGTCCGACATGATGATAAGGTTGAGTGGTACTACTCTTGGACTTAGATATTAATTAAATGAGTTGTCAGTAACTCACTTAATTAGTGGACATTCGATATCTTAAACACAGGGAGACTAACACACTCATAATAAGAAGGAGCCCAAAAATGTAATTTGGGATTGGTGCGGTAGTTCAATGATAGTTCTCTAGTGGAATGAATTGTCATTGATAGAATTAAGTTGTGTGTTCGGGGCGAACACGGGATGCTTAATTTTATCGGGAGACCAAAACCAATTCCTCCTCTCGGTCCCTATCGTAGCCTCTTATTTATAGAGTTCTATACCCACCTTCTATACCCACCCAATTGGGGCCGGCCAAGCTAGCTTGGGAACAAGCTAGGGCCGGCCTAGGTATGAATTTGGGTGGTCGGCCCTAGCTTGAACCCAAGCTAGTGGGGGCCGGCCAAATTAAATTAAAAAGGAATTTTAATTTTAATTTTTATTATGTGAAAGAAATAATTTATTAAAGAGAATTTAAATTAAAAATATCTCTCTTATAAAAGATCTACAAAAGATTAAAGAAAGAGATTAGATCTCTTTCCTTATTTGTAGATTGGTGAGATATTTTATTTTCTCTTTAAAATTATTCACATGATAATAAAATTAAAATTATAGAAAATTCTTTTTATTAACCATGAAGAGATTTTTAAAGAGAAATTTTATTTTTTAAAATTTCCGGAAACAAATTAGGAAGTTTTAATTTGTTGATTGAAACTCTCCTAATTTGCTCTTTTGATTGTGGCCGGCCATCACAAGTTGATTGGGAAATTTTATTTTATTTTTCTCAATTAATTCGTGTAAAGGAAAATTAAGGAAATTTTATTGTAATTAAATTTCCTAAATTGCCTAGGCCAAGGAATATAAAAGAAGGGGTGAGGGTGCCTTCATGAGACACAACCTCTATTATTTTCTCTCCCTCTTTTCCTTGGTGTTGTGGCCGGCCATCATCCTCTCCCTCTCTTCCTCTTGTGGTGGCCGAATACTTCATCCCTCTTGGAGTTCTTGTGGTGGCCGGATACTACTTGGAGAAGAAGAAGAAGAAGGAGAGAAAGCTAGCATCTCTTGGAGCTTGGTTAGTATTTTGGTTTTCTTCTTTGGTGAAGTTTTTCCTTTGTGGCCGAACCTTGCTTGGAGGAGAAGAAGGTGGTTGGTGGTTTCTCATCTCGGTAGATCGTTGCCCACACAACGTCCGAGGTTAGAAGAGGAATACGATAGAAGATCAAGAGATTTTTCTACAAGGTATAACTAGTAATTTTTATTTCCGCATCATACTAGTTATTTATGGAAATAATACCAAATACAAGAGGCTTACGTTCTAGAATTTCGAATATGTTTTTTCGATGCTGTGTTCTTTTGTTTTTTCTTTTCCTTGTGATTTGATTGTTCTCTTTGGTTAACCTAAAGTTATTTTAGGAAATTAAATATTAGCTTTCTATAAAAGGTTTTGTCTAGTCGGTGGTGGTTGCTCCTATATCCAAGAAGGTCATGTGCCTCGCCACGTCAGTACTGGGAACCAATTATGGAAATTAATATTTAATGGAATTAATAACTGAAGGAGACTTGGGTCGAACGTGTAAAGTTCCGCAGGAGATCCAAGTCAAAACCTAAAAGAACAAATAGATTAAGTTTTGGATCAAATGTGTTAAGTTCCGCAGGCGATCCAAAATTTAATTTAAAAGAACACATGGTAGCTAGGAAAAGGTTCAGACCTTTGTACAAAATTTTTGTACAGTGGAACCTATAGGTTTTCCGAGTAGCAACCAACAATTGGTATCAGAGCTAGGGTTTTGCCTCTGAGTATTTGGTATTAGTTTAATTATGCACATGTCATACATAATTTAGGCAGGTTAATAGTAGGATGTGCTAACTTTGTGGATGCAGGATCCAACTATTATGGCTTTTAGTTATTATGTGTGTGATTGGACCCTTGGACATGTCAAGGGCATTTATATGTGTGTGCATGATTGTATTAAAATACAGCAGAAGCTGTATTTAGTTTTATTAGGGTTTTATTTTTGATCTAGATACATGTACATTCCTTTTATGGAATATAGGATCAAAATGTAAAATTCTATTTATGTCGCGGATCGAATCTTGCAAAGCGTGGAACCTTCTAAGGACCAGAGGCGCAGCGAAACTAGAAGCAAGATGGATGCGACAGCTTAGCGGTGGCCAAATATGGCAGCAGCTTGGGATGACAACACACGGAGGACAACTAGAGATAAAAGCCATAATAGTTGAAAATTAGATTTTCTATTTATTGCTTTTATATTGTGCTGTGTGTATGTGTTAGTTTACATGCTTAGTAGGCTAGCATAGTTAAAATTCCTCATTTATAAATAACTAAGTGGGAGAGGGATTTTTAAATAAATCCCATGGTCTCCATTACTGGTTTGTAAGTGATGCAAACAAGCTTGCGCGTTGGCTCTGAGTGCCTTCCTCCATAACGGATGAGCTTGTTTGTGTATCACTAGAAAACTTCCATTTTGGAGGACTATAGGAAGTTAATTAAGAGCGTGTGATCTTCCCCAACGGAAGAGGCATAATCTTATTAATGGACTTAGTGTCAAGTAATGGTATACACTTAGACACACCTAATAGTATCCTCCCCATCGGAGTCACTGCTATTATTTGTGTGACCAAAAGATACCAACTATTAATTTTATTTGTCAAAAAGTTAGGTTGACAAGATAATAAAATTAATGGGTTAAAACCCTCCTTTTACAAATGTTGAATTTGTATACGTCCACACTAACGTGGCATACAATATTCACGGTGTTTTGAGGTGTTGGTTAATTTAAAATAGTATTGTTTGAGGAATCAATATTATTCTAAATTTAGAGTTCTGACCAAAAGTTATTTTTGATTCTTATGATGTCTTTCAACCCACTGTCCATCATACTACAACAGAATAGACTTACTGGACCAAACTACATAGATTGGAAAAGAAACCTGGACATTGTTCTTACTGCTGAAAGCTATAAATTTGTACTGACTGAGATGCACCTACTGGTGAATCTACCTAAGAGGAGATTGAATATCATAGGAAATGGGTAAAAGCAGATGAGATGACGCGGTGTTACATTTTGGCTTCAATGTCAAATGTATTGCAACATCAGCATCAAGATTTACCAACAACCTATGATATTATGAACAATCTCAAGGAACTCTTTGGTCATCAGGATAAGGCTTCTAGGCAAGAAGCCATGAGAAAGATAATGACAGCCACCATGCAAGAGGGTACTCCTGTGAGGGATCATATCCTAAAGATGATGGCTTATCTAAACGAGATACAGATCCTTGGAGGAGAAATTGATGGGAAACCAGATCGATATGATCCTCCAAACGCTACCTAGAAGTTTTGAGCAGTTCGCCTGAACTATAATATGAATATGAGGGTTTATTCATTAGCGGAACTCCTGACGGAACTTCAAGAAGGATTATTTCGTCACAATGCTCAAATTCACTATCTGAAAATGGTTCTACTTCTAAACCGAAAGGAAAGAAGAAGAAGAAACAATCTGGTTCAGAAAGAAAGTGAATAAATCTCAGAGTACGGGATTTAAAGCTGAATAAGCCGAAGGGCAAGTGCTTCATCTGTAAGCAGGCAGGACATTGGAAGGCGGACTGTCCTCGTAGGAACCAAAACAAAGGTATATCTCATACTCTAGTTGTTGAAACATGTTTAGCGGTGTTATCTACCAGCACCTGGTGTGTAGATACGGGAGCCACTGATCATGTCTGCAATTCCTTGCAGGGGTTCCAGGAAACCCGACGACTATTTGAAGGAGAAATTACCGTCTACATGGGCAATGCTACTAAGGTGGCAGCTGTTGCAGTGGGAGACGTCTACTTATCTTTTAATAGAAATAGAAATTTGATTTTAAGAAATTGTCTTTATGTACCCAGTTTTAGAAAGAATTTAATTTCAGTTTCTAAACTGTTTTTAGATGGATATTCAGTTTCTTTCAGTAACGATGTAGTTATTAAAAGAAATAAAGTGATTATCTGTTCTGGTGCATTAGTTGACAATTTGTATACTTTAAATCCAATTTCTTCCACAAAGCAAAATATGGAAATTTATAACTCATCTTCTAACTCTAATAAGAGAAAAGAACCTTCGGAGATGAACCAAGCATATCTTTGGCATCTAAGGCTTGGTCATATTAACTTAAGTAGGATTCAGAGGCTTATAGCCGATGGACTTTTGAGTTCATTTGAGTTGGAAAATTTTCCAACTTGTGAATCTTGCCTGGAAGGTAAAATGACCAAGAGGCCGTTCAATGCCAAGGGGTATAGAGCCAAAGAAGTATTAGAATTGGTTCATTCTGATTTGTGTGGTCCTATGTCTGTCCAGGCAAGAGGAGGTTTTGAATATTTTGTCTCTTTCATAGACGATTATTCAAGATATGGATACATTTACCTAATGCGCCGCAAGTACGAGTGCTTTGATAAGTTCAAAGAATACAAGGCTGATGTGGAGAAACGACTAGGTAAAAGTATCAAGACACTACGGTCAGATCGTGATGGCGAATACCTCTTAGGAGAGTTTAGGAATTACTTATCAGAGGCCGGGATTCAATCCCAATTGTCTGCACCTGATACACCCCAATAGAATGGTGTGGCAGAACGAAGGAATAGGACTCATGAAGATGGTTAGATCGATGATGAGTTATTTAGAATTACCAAATTCATTTTGGGGATACGCTCTAGAAACAACAGCGCACATTCTGAACTTAGTACCTTCTAAATCAGTATCTTCTACTCCCATAGAATTGTGGAATGGGCGTAAGCCCAGTCTAAGACATATTCGAATTTGGGGTAGTCCGACACATGTGCTGAAACCAGATGCTGATAAGTTAGAATCTCGTACAAAAGTTTGTGTGTTTGTGGGATATCCCAGAGGAATGAAAGGTGGTTTATTTTATAGTCCTAAAGACCAGAAGGTCATTGTTAGCACCAATGCCCAATTTTTAGAAGAAAACTATATAATGGATCACAAGCCCAGAGTAAAGTTGTTTTAGAAAAACTTAGAGAGGACGCGTCTACTTCGTACCAACAAGACAAGATGAAGTACCACAAGAGACCGCAACACGTGTCACACATGATACACAACCACGCATGCCTCGTCGTAGTGGGAGGGTTGTAAGGCAACCGAAGATTCATGTTTTGGGAGAGTCTTGGTTTGGGTTATCGTGCCCTGATCCCGGACATATGAGAAAGCACTCCAAGATATAGATGCAGGATCTTGGCAAAAGGCGATGAATTCAAATAGAGTCTATGTACTCTAATAAGGTCCGAGCTTGTAGAACCACTGATGGTGTAAAAGCCGTTGGATGTAAGTGGATCTACAAAAGGAAAAGAGGGATGATGGGAAGGTAGAAACCTTCAAAGCTAGGCTTGTTGCGAAAGGGTACACTCAGAAAGAGGGAATCGATTATGAGGAAACCTTTTCACCGGTAGCCATGCTTAAGTCTATCCGGATACTCTTATCCATTGCTGCTCATATGGATTATGAGATTTGGCAAATGGATGTCAAGACAGCTTTCCTTAATGGAAGTCTTGAAGAGAACATCCATATGAAGCAACTAGAAGGGTTCATTGAAAAAGGCAAAGAGCATCTAGTGTGCAAGCTCAATCGGTCCATTTATGGACTGAAGCAAGCTTCAAGGTCTTGGAACATCCGGTTTAATGAAGTAATCCAGTCATATAGATTTATTCAGTGTCCGGATGAGTCTTGTGTATACAAAAAGTGTAACGGAAACGTGGTGGTATTTCTTGTACTATACGTAGATGATATTTTGTTAATTGGCAACAATGTCAAGGTATTATCGAACGTAAGGGTATGGTTGTCCAAACAATTTGATATGAAGGACTTAGGAGATTGTGCACACATTCTTGGGATCAAAGTTATAAGGGATCGTAAGAAAAGAATGTTGTGTCTATCCCAAGCTTCATATATAGATACAATCCTTGCTCGTTTTAGCATGCATGATTCCAAGAAAGGTTTCTTACCTTTTAGACATGGAGTAGCTCTATCTAAAGAGATGTCTCCAAAGACGTCGAAAGAGATAGAGGACATGAAAGCAGTTCCTTATGCTTGAGGGAAGCCTAATGTATGCAATGCTATGTACGAGACCTGATATTTGTTTTGCCGTGGGCATGTCAGCAGATATCAGAGTAACCCTGGACAAGGACATTGGACTGCGGTAAAGCATATATTGAAGTACCTGAGAAGGACTAGAGATTATATGCTAGTTTACTAAGCAGACGATCTGCTCCCTGTGGGTTACACGGATTCAGATTTCCAATCAGATAGGGATAACAGTAAGTCTACATCAGGCTATGTGTTTACTTTAGGAGGTGGAGCCATTTCATGGAGGAGTGTTAAGCAGAAATGCGTTTCGGACTCAACCATGGAAGCTGAGTATGTAGCAGCCTCTAAGGCAGCTAAAGAAGCAGTATGGCTCAGGAACTTTCTAATGGACTTAGATGTGATTCCTGGTTTGCCCAAAATCATCACAATTTATTGTGATAATAGCGGTGCAGTTGCAAACTCGAAGGAACCACGAGCTCATAAGGCAAGTAAACATATAGAGCGCAAGTACCACCTGATACGAGATATCGTGAAGCGAGGAGAAGTTGTCATCGCCAAGATAGCATCAGCGGATAACCTGGCAGATCCTTTCACTAAGGCCCTTCCGGCGAAAGCTTTCGATCGACATGTGGAGGGAATGGGAATCAGATGTATGGTAGAAGATATGGCAGCTTAGTCATTAGTATAAGTGGGAGATTGTTGGAGTGTATACTGAAAGCCTAAGCTTTGTAAACATTCATTATGAATAAAGGATCACATTTGGTCAAATTTTCTACATTTAGTTGTAGTTGTTCAATTAATTTATATTGTAGATAATATAGTATGTGGTGTCACATACAAAAGATGATATTATCAGTACCTTATAAATTATAAACAGTAGCTCACGATCAAAATGGAAAGGAACAAACCATTAGAAGGTCGTAGTGTAATTAGGTATCAGTTTATCTTGACTGTATAATTACACTAGTACACTCAGAGTGTATTGAGTAGGACCATTTGAGGTCGTTTCTTTTGTACTGACTTTATAAAGAAACAAAGACCTCGGTTATTATGGAAGTGTGTGCTCTTAATCCTAATATAATAACAAGCACATATATTTGATATTTATTTCTTTAATTTATCAATGGGTGAGATTTAGTTCGATAAATCAATAAGCCCGATAAATTGGGAAATGATATCACTTATAGTGTGTGTTGTTGATTATAAAAGGAAACTGTGTCCTAGAGATACTAGGTTGATAATGTCCTCAAGAGGAGCTCATAAGGATTATCATGTTAAACCCTGCAGGTGGACTTAGTCCGACATGATGATAAGGTTGAGTGGTACTACTCTTGGACTTAGATATTAATTAAATGAGTTGTCAGTAACTCACTTAATTAGTGGACATTCGATATCTTAAACACAGGGAGACTAACACACTCATAATAAGAAGGAGCCCAAAAATGTAATTTGGGATTGGTGCGGTAGTTCAATGATAGTTCTCTAGTGAAATGAATTGTCATTGATAGAATTAAGTTGTGTGTTCGGGGCGAACACGGGATGCTTAATTTTATCGGGAGACCAAAACCAATTCCTCCTCTCGGTCCCTATCGTAGCCTCTTATTTATAGAGTTCTATACCCACCTTCTATACCCACCCAATTGGGGCCGGCCAAGCTAGCTTGGGAACAAGCTAGGGCCGGCCTAGGTATGAATTTGGCTGGCCAGCCCTAGCTAGGGGCCGGCCAAATTAAATTAAAAAGGAATTTTAATTTTAATTTTTATTATGTGAAAGAAATAATTTATTAAAGAGAATTTAAATTAAAAATATCTCTCTTATAAAAGATCTACAAAAAATTAAAGAAAGAGATTAGATCTCTTTCCTTATTTGTAGATTGGTGAGATATTTTATTTTCTCTTTAAAATTATTCACATGATAATAAAATTAAAATTATAGAAAATTCTTTTTATTAACCATGAAGAGATTTTTAAAGAGAAATTTTATTTTTTAAAATTTCCGGAAACAAATTAGGAAGTTTTAATTTGTTGATTGAAACTCTCCTAATTTGCTCTTTTGATTGTGGCCGGCCATCACAAGTTGATTGGGAAATTTTATTTTATTTTTCTCAATTAATTCGTGTAAAGGAAAATTAAGGAAATTTTATTGTAATTAAATTTCCTAAATTGCCTAGGCCAAGGAATATAAAAGAAGGGGTGAGGGTGCCTTCATGAGACACAACCTCTATTATTTTCTCTCCCTCTTTTCCTTGGTGTTGTGGCCGGCCATCATCCTCTCCCTCTCTTCCTCTTGTGGTGGCCGAATACTTCATCCCTCTTGGAGTTCTTGTGGTGGCCGGATACTACTTGGAGAAGAAGAAGAAGAAGGAGAGAAAGCTAGCATCTCTTGGAGCTTGGTTAGTATTTTGGTTTTCTTCTTTGGTGAAGTTTTTCCTTTGTGGCCGAACCTTGCTTGGAGGAGAAGAAGGTGGTTGGTGGTTTCTCATCTCGGTAGATCGTTGCCCACACAACGTCCGAGGTTAGAAGAGGAATACGATAGAAGATCAAGAGGTTTTTCTACAAGGTATAACTAGTAATTTTTATTTCCGCATCATACTAGTTATTTATGGAAATAATACCAAATACAAGAGGCTTACGTTCTAGAATTTCGAATATGTTTTTTCGATGCTGTGTTCTTTTGTTTTTTCTTTTCCTTGTGATTTGATTGTTCTCTTTGGTTAACCTAAAGTTATTTTAGGAAATTAAATATTAGCTTTCTATAAAAGGTTTTGTCTAGTCGGTGGTGGTTGCTCCTATATCCAAGAAGGCCATGTGCCTCGCCACGTCAGTACTGGGAACCAATTATGGAAATTAATATTTAATGGAATTAATAACTGAAGGAGACTTGGGTCGAACGTGTAAAGTTCCGCAGGAGATCCAAGTCAAAACCTAAAAGAACAAATAGATTAAGTTTTGGATCAAATGTGTTAAGTTCCGCAGGCGATCCAAAATTTAATTTAAAAGAACACATGGTAGCTAGGAAAAGGTTCAGACCTTTGTACAAAATTTTTGTACAGTGGAACCTATAGGTTTTCCGAGTAGCAACCAACAGCTGCTACCTCCCACGACGAGGCACCGAGCGGCACAGAATCTTCTACCCAAGCCGAGGTGGAAGGCCGTTCGGCCGATGATGTTCCCCTGCTCACTCGGAAGCGCAGACGACCAGAGCAGGCATCTGCATCAACTGCCTTGGATGAGCCACAGCCCGAGCGGAGCGTGGATGCTCCGATGATATCGGGGACCATTTCTCTAGAGAGTACCCCGACTCCACATGACTCTCTAAGGGAAAGCTATGAGGTGCCGCCGTCCAGCCCTTCAAGAACTCTGCGCCGTATCAGGCGTTTGGGCGAGCTTCCCTCCTCGTCCACCGGTGGGCCATCCGGTAAGGCCGATGCTTCTCAGAGCGAGCCGAGCGGCCAGAATTTAATTAAAACCGTCCTGCGCCTCCCCTCAGAGGAATACATGGCTGCTGCTGATCGACCAGTGGTCCCCGAGCAGCAGATCACCTTGACGGGCCCTCTTGCAAAAGCTTGGGAGGACGCTCGGCGCCGAATAAAAGCGATGACTCCCGGGCAGCCCGGTAACAGCAACCTTCAACAGGCCACCGGGGTATGCTCTTTTTCTTTGTTCGTGTATTTGAATTAAGTTTTTAACCTGTTCACTTTTGCTCGTAGAACTGGGTGGAGCAGATTGCTGTTAGCAATTGGTTGGCCGAGCTGGAGGATGAATTGAAAAAACTTAAAGCCGCAAGGGACAACCGACAGTCGACGGCCGCTCTGGAGAAGGCTAAGAAATTACTGGAAGCCTAACAGAAACGAGCTTCCGATCTGGCGAGCGAGGTCGCACGGTTTGAAGCGGTGGTCAAACAACGAGATAAGGAGATCAGGACGGCGACCACCCGGAAGCGCCAGGCCATCGATGACATGGACCGAATGAAGGTGGAGATCAGAGGGCTAGAGCAACGCATCAAGGATCTGGATGCCCTTCTGGCCACCGAGAAGGAGGGCCGCTCGGCCGATTTACTCAAATTTGAAGGGGATTTAAAGGATCTCCAGGCCGCCAACGATGCTTCCCAAGCCGCGCTTAAAGAGTATCAGGATGGGGAGTCGGCTCGTTCTGACGAAGTGAGGCAGGCGTTTGTCCGCTCGGACGACTTCGGGGAGAAGTTCACCGACAAGATTTCCCTCACCTTCGAAGAAGCGATTAAGGCGGAGGTAGATTATTTGAAGACTAAAGGCCACCTTCCTGCCGAGCTGACCATCCCCCCAGAGGATCTGGCTAATGTGATGGGCGCCATTCCTGATGTCCTTTTTGATTTTGACGCATGAGGAGTGTATTTTATCCACTTTTTTGTATCTTCGCCGTTCGGCAAGACTGATTTTCGCTGTAACCTCTTTTGTTTGCCTAGTATTTGGCGTAAATAGACCATCTTTCTGTTCTTGTCACCTTCGTTTTGGGAAGAAAATTTTCTTTCGTCATGTGTGAAGTGTTCTTTAAAACTCCTCCGCTCGGCTTGACGCTCTAACATGGACCCAAGCCGCCGTCTTTCGCCACGCAATTAAGCAGCCGCTCGGCGCGCGAACGTCACTCGTTCACTTGCTCGCATTTTTAATTCCGATTAACCATCTTTTGCTTCGCGCCTTACCTCAAAGGGGTTTTCGCTAGATTTTCGCAATGCGAGCCGCTCGGATGTTTATAGACGTCGGCTCGTCTCTCGATATTTAACGTCGGAGCTCGACGGTCTTCCGCTCGGACGTTTATAGACGCTGGCTCGTCTCTCGATATTTAACGTCGGAGCTCGACGGTCTTCCGCTCGGACGTTTATAGACGCCGGCTCGTCTCTCGATATTTAACGTCGGAGCTCGACTTCCGTTCCGCCGGACGAGACACCGCTCGCTCTCAATATTTAACGCCGGAGCTCGACGCGGTCTTCCGCCGGACGTTTATAGACGCCCGGCTCTCGATATTTAACGCCGGAGCTCGACGGTCTTCCTTCCGATTATTAGACGCCGGCTCGTCTCTCGATATTTAACGTCGGAGCTCGACGGTCTTCCGCTCGGACGTTTATAGACGCCGGCTCGTCTCTCGATATTTAATGTCGGAGCTCGACGGCCTTTACGGCTAACTTCGACACTGCCGATCGGCGGAACCCTTGGCCATCCTTTGAATTAATTTTGCTTCCTGCATTACAAGGACACGGGCGACTAGCATATACACAAAAATGAGTTACATTCGTGCACCTTTCATCCAACTCGATAAGGCTGGAGATGATTCGCACTCCACGGTCAATCCAGTTGCCGCCCGTCTTCATCCTCCAAGTAGTAAGCGCCCGAGCGGAGTTTTTCAATAACCTTGAAGGGACCCGCCCAAGGAGCTTCTAGCTTGCTGACGTCGCCGACCGGCTTGACTTTCTTCCAGACAAGATCGCCAACCTGAAATGATCTGGGGATTACGCGGCGGTTGTAATTTTGCTTCATCCGCTGCCGGTACGCCATCAACCGAACGGACGCCTTGGCTCGCTCCTCGTCGACCAAATCCAGCTCCATGTTCCTCCGTTCGGCGTTGCCATCATCATAGCTCTGGATCCGGACGGACTCAACGCCGACTTCAACCGGAATGACCGCCTCGCCGCCATACACCAAATGGAACGGCGTGACGCCCATCCCTTCCTTCGGCGTCGTTCGGATGGCCCATAAGACGCCCGGCACTTCATCCGGCCAACTTCCTCCCAAATGGTCGAGCCGAGCGCGCAGAATACGAAGAATTTCCCGATTAGTTACTTCAGCTTGACCATTGCTTTGGGGGTATGCTACGAACGTGAAGTGTTGCTCGATGCCATAGCTTTTGCACCAATCTTCGAGCAACTTTCCCGTGAATTGCCGCCCATTATCGGAGATAAGTCGACGGGGGATGCCGAACCGACAGATGATGTGTTGCCAGATGAATTTTTTGACCATCTGTTCGGTGATCTTTGCTAGCGGCTCAGCCTCCACTCACTTGGAAAAATAGTCGACCGCCACTAGCAAAAATTTCCTCTGCCCGGTCGCCATCGGAAATGGACCAATAATATCCATTCCCCATTGATCGAACGGACATGAAACGGTTGATGCCTTCATTTCCTCTGCCGGTCGGTGGGAGAAGTTTGTGATACTTCTGGCACGAAAGGCACGTAGATACTGTCCGAGCGGCGTTTGCTTGTAAGGTTGGCCAAAAGTACCCGGCCAAGAGGATCTTCTTGGCCAACGATCGTCCGCCCGGATGCCCCCCGCACGATCCTTGATGTACTTCTTGGAGTATGTAAGCTGAGTCCTCCGAGCTCACGCATTTCAACAGCGGGCGTGAGAAAGCTGATCGCCGATGAGTGTGAACCGACCGGCTCTCCTCCTTAGCAGCTGGGCTTCATACTCATTGGATGGTGTGGCGCCCGAGCGGAGGAACTCTATGATGGGTGTCCGCCAGTCGCTTGGAAATGTGAGGCCTTCCATCCGGTCGACGTGCGCCACCAACAGTACTTTTTCAATTGGCTGCTGAATGGCGACCGGCGTTATTGAGCTCGCGAGTTTGGCTAACTCATCGGCTGCTTGATTTTCTGCTCTGGGTATCTTCTGGACAATAACTTCTCTAAAATCGGCTTTGAGCTTCTCGAAGGCTTCAGCGTAGAGCTTGAGCCGAGCACTATTGATTTCGAAGGTACCAGAAAGCTGCTGAGCGGCCAACTGCGAATCCGAGTGAAGCGTTACCCGACCGGCTCCCACATGCCGAGCTGCCTGCAAGCCGGCTATGAGGGCCTCATACTCTGCTTCATTGTTGGTAGCTTTATAATCCAGCCGGACGGATAAGTGCATCTTCTCTTCTTGAGGGGAGAGTAACAATATTCCAATCCCGCTTCCGAGCCGAGTGGACGACCCATCCACATATATTCTCCACATAGCTTCCGGCTCCGGCCTTTGCACCTCAGTCACAAAATCGGCCAAGGATTGCGCTTTGATCGCCGAGCGGGGCTGGTATTGGATATCAAATTCACTTAACTCCGTCGTCCATTTGATGAGCCGTCCGGATGCCTCTGGATTTAGTAGAACACGTCCGAGCGGGCTATTGGTTTTGACAATGATCGTATGCGCCAGGAAGTATGGACGAAGGCGCCGAGCGGCGAGGACCAGAGCGAAAGCCAGCTTCTCGAGCCCAGTGTAGCGAGATTCAGCATCTTTTAAAATGTGACTAAGGAAATACACAGGCTCTTCTCCGCTCGACCTCACTAAAGCCGAGCCGATTGCATGCTCGGTTGAAGACAAGTACATATAAAGTGGCTCACCCGCAGTCGGCTTGGCTAATGCCGGGAGAGAGTTCAGATATGCCTTCAAGTCTTCGAACGCCCGATCGCATTCTTCATCCCAGTGAAACTTAGTGGCCTTGCGCAAGATTTTGAAGAAAGGGAGGCTCCGGTCGGCCGTTTTGGAGATGAATCTGGACAAAGCAGTTATCCGACCAGTCAAACGCTGCACTTCCCTTGTACTTCTTGGAGACGGCATGTTTTGTAGAGCTTTCACTTTGCTGGGATTTGCTTCGATTCCCCACTCGGTCACTATGTACCCCAGAAAGCGTCCTCCTTTTGCTCCGAACAGGCACTTCTGGGGATTTAGCTTGACTCCATATTTGCGCAGCGTTCGGAAGGTTTCCTCCATGCCTTTGAAGAGATCGGCTGCTCGGACGGATTTGATGAGAATGTCGTCCACATACACTTCCAGATTTCGCCCAATCTGCTCTCTGAATACTTTATTCATCAAGCGCTGATATGTGGCTCCCACATTCTTCAACCCGAACGGCATCACATTATAGCAGTAGGTGCCGTCGGCCGTGACGAAGCTGACTTGCGAGCGGCACTTGATGATAGCCTTGGTAAGCGTCGAGCATACATATTAATTCGCAGCCGGCCGTAGAGTCCACCAGCTGATCTATCCGGGGCAGGGGATAAAAGTCTTTCGGGCAAGCTTTGTTGAGATCCCTGAAATCTATGCATACTCTCCATTTGTTGCCCGGCTTGGAGACCAATACTACGTTCGCCAGCCAGCTCGGGAACTGCACCTCGCGTATATGGCCGGCTTCCAGAAGCTTCTCCACCTCCGCCCGGATGATGGCATTCTGCTCGGCGCTGAAATCTCTTTTTCTCTGCTTTACCGGCCGAGCGTCCGGTCGGACATGTAACTCGTGCTGCGCTATGCTCGGCGAAATTCCGGGCAGCTCATGTGTCGACCAGACGAAGACATCATGATTTCTTCGGAGGCATTGGATCAGCTCTTCTTTCTGCTTCTCCTCCAGATCGGACGCGATGAAGGTCGTGGCCTCCGATCGGGTCGGGTGTATCTGCACTTCCTCTTTTTCTTCATAAACTAAAGAGGGAGGTCTTTTAGTTATGGCGTTTACCTCGATCCGGGGCGATTTCCGAGCGGAACTTGCTTCTACTCGGACTATTTCAATGTAGCATCGCCGAGCTGCCAGTTGGTCTCCCCGTACCTCTCCCACTTTGTCTTCGACGGGGAATTTGATCTTCTGGTGGAAGGTGGAGACGGCCGCCCGGAACTCGCTGAGCGCCGGTCGTCCTAAAATGACGTTGTAGGAAGAAGGAGAGTCGACCACCACGAAGTTCGCTGTCCTCGTCCTCCTGAGCGGCTCCTCTCCCAGCGAGATAGCCAGTCGGATTTGCCCGACCGGCAGGACTTCATTGCCCGTAAACCCGTAGAGCGGGGTCGTCATGGGCAGCAGCTCGGCTCGGTCAATTTGTAGTTGATCGAACGCCTTCTTAAATATGATGTTGACCGAGCTTCCTGTGTCAATAAATACGCGGTGAATAGTGTAGTTGGCTATTACCGCTTTGATGAGCAGAGCGTCGTCGTGGGGCACTTCAACTCCTTCCAAGTCCCCGGGCCCGAAACTGATTTCGGGTCCTTCCGCTCGTTCTCGGCTACAGCCGACTGCATGGATCTGGAGCTGCCGGACGCTCGCCTTTCTGGCTCGGTTGGAGTCTCCTCCGGTCGGACCACCAGCTATGATGTTGATCTCGCCTCGGGAAGTATTGCTTCTATTTTCCTCTTCCCGAGCGGACGGTCGGGACCGTTCTCTGGACGCTCGGCGATTCTCTTGCCTTGGAGAACGATGCCGATCGGGAGTCTGTGGCTATCGCCTATCAGCTCGCGTCCGATCGGCTTCATTAGTTCTCTGTCGCCTGTCGACTAAGGGAGACCGTCGTCCGGCATTCCGGGGCACGGGATGAGTCACGAAGGGAAGACTTCGGCAATCCCTTGTGTTGTGTGTATCCGTCCGATGGAAGGAGCAGAATATCGGGGTCCATTTCTTCCTTGGCTTGGGCCGGGCGGCAGCTACCTCTTGCACATGGGACCTGGCGTGGGGGGATCGGATTGCTTCGGCCCTTGGTCCTCTGGGCGGCTGATGAGCGGCGTGCGGTTTCCGTTCGGCAGGAGGAGCCCGCTCGGTTGGAGTTTCTTTTTTGCTAGCCTCTTGCGCTTCTTCCACGTTGATGTATTCGTTCGCCCGGTGTAGCATGTGATCATAGTCTCGGGGCGGCTTTCGGATGAGCGATCGGAAGAAATCCCCATCCACTAGGCCTTGTGTGCAGGCATTCATCATGGTTTCCAAGGTGGCCGTTGGAATGTCCATCGCCACTTTGTTGAACCGCTGGATGTAAGCTCGAAGCGATTCACGGGCTTCTTGCTTGATGGCGAACAGGCTCACGCTCGTTTTCTGGTAGCGTCGACTGCTCGTAAAATGGTGGAGGAAGGCCGTTCGGAAGTCCTTGAAGCTGGTGATGGATCCGTCCGGCAACCTCCGAAACCACCGTTGAGCCGATCCCGAGAGGGTGGTGAGCAAAACCCGACACTTCACCCCATCTGTGTATTGATGCAGGGTTGCCGTGTTATCAAACTTACCCAGATGATCATCTGGGTCGGTTGTCCCATTATACTCGCCGATCATCGGAGGCACATAGTGCTTCGGCAGAGGATCTCGTAGAATAGCCTCTGAAAATTGGCGATTAATCCTCTCGGGCGATGCGTCCGCTCGGGGGGCTTTCCCTTTTCGGTCATCTCGTCTAGGCATTTCGTCCGAAGAAGATCCCCGATCTCTATGAGCTGCTGCGGCTTCAGGAGTGCGGAATAGGGCCCGATGAAATGCAACGGTGGCCGGCGGTGCTTCCGCTTGACCGCCAGACGCTGACGTTGCTTGCTGCTCCGGCCGCTCGGCTGTGGCTTTCATTTTTTGCTCCACAAGCTTGGAGGCCCTTATCTCGATCAGAGCGTCGAGTTCCTCGTTCGAAAGCGTCACCATGTGTTGTCGTCCAGCCTCGTCCATTGTTTTCGCTCGGATACAGGAACGTTCCCACAGACGGCGCCAAATTGATCCTGTCCGAATGCCGAATCAATGAACGCTGGGCACGTGGCGCTTCCGGCCGCTGGCGTGGATTTTCGACTGGTCGCACGAACCTCCGGCGAACCTGCACAGAAGTCAGGCCGGGAAGGGGTTCCCGGCGGCGACCCTCCGACGCTCAAGTCAGGCAAGCAAGTGGTGGAAAAAGCAGCTCCAAAGGCCTTGAACGCGTACCTCCGGCGAAGTATGAGGCTCGTTATATAGGATGGTGAAAAGGTTCCTGTGCGTCCACCGAGGCACATACATGTCCGTAGCCCATACTTCGGTATGTGTCTGTCAGAACGCTTACCTGACGCCATACTGCTACAGTCCAATCACGTCTTCGATGAGACAGCAGAACACCTCGTTGTCAAACTTGGAGTATGGCCTAGCCCTAGGACTTGACGGCTGTCAGAAGATGTTCCTGTTCTCCTTTACCCACCGCCGGTCGGGACGTCTGTCCGCCCGGCTGAACGGGGAGTTCACGCGCCGGCCGGCCGGATCTCATCTCATGCCAGTCCGAGCGGCACTCTCCTCACGTCCGGACTGCCATTTGCAGCGGTATGCTGGGGAGAATTTCGGTAGGGTGCTATGTAAGAACTGTTAGCAGTACATCACCTTCTCTTAGGCCTTCCGCTCGGCTCTTTGCTACTGTTCCATTGAGCGTCGGAACCCCAACTTTAGTCGGGGTGCCTATTGCCTCAGCTATTCACCGGTCGGTCTGCCTAGGCCGGTCGGTCTGCCTATCCGGTCGACCACTTGGCCTTTTGACTCCAGCGTGGCATGGACCCCTTAGAATGGGGGTCCCCCGTTCTAACCGCCGGATCATGCACCATATCAGATAGCATGAAACCTCAAGTATTAGCCTTGAGGTTAAATGGGAAGCGAATGACGTCCAACCGACAACAAAGGCGAATCCTAAGTAAAGGGGGTTAAAGATAGATGCGTGATTCAACCATGAAATATTATCATAGATTTTTTTCTTGAAATTTATTTAAAGATTTTTATAAAAAAATTAATAATAATATCAATTTGACAATTATTAGCCAATTCATTTATTAATTAACAATTCATAAACTAATAACAAAAATGTCTCAGGGCATTGTTGAGTTAGCTATTGCAGGACATATATTACTAGATAAGGGATCGAATTGGGATGAAATCAAGATGAATATCATTTTTGTAGTGGTCAATTGTAATTTTCTGATTTACTTCCTCATAGATATAGATAGTTGTGAGACTGATCGTAAAATCAATTATTTAAATAAAATCATTTATGTCTACAAAATTCATGTAACCAAATGTTATTAAAGTTCAATCCTTAGAAGGACTTAAAACAAACAACAAAAAAATGTTAGGACATGTGTGGAAATTCGAGGGGAAAGCTGCATAATATTAATGATCCTGTGCCAAGACTTTCGAAGATAACTCATCAGTGAGCTGGTAACCACATTGACCACACCTTCAGATCCTGAAGATAAACAAAAACAAACTCGGAGGGTTAGAAGGGTGCCAGGGATTCGTCCAACGTTTTCACTCTACACTCAAGTCAGAAGCAGTGGTAAGAAGAGGAATTAAAGTAGAGGGGAATCTCAAGATGATATCTGAACTTACCTCCTTTGCACTTGACCTATCATTTTATACCTTTTTCATGGTCTTTCATCTTCTCTTATTTGATGATACTACTTTAATTGCAACCAGAAGCTATCTTTGTTTTGGTTTTTTTACATTCAATGAGACTGTATTAAATACATATGGAATATTCTCCTTTGTAATTGCTTCTGTCATCTTGTCCTCTTTCCTTTCTTCAATATTTTGTACACTAACAATGACGATTATCATTAATGACTAATGATACATGTTGTGAGTGGCCCTAAAGGTAATATAGGGTTGATAGTCAAAATAATATGATGGTCAAAGTTAAGGTGAGGTGACAATCAAAGTTCGGGTATACGTATTCAAATGAACCACCTTTTAAAAGCAGGGTTTTTAGCATAAACCTGGGTGTCAACAAAATCGGCGGGACTTACGGGGCCCAACTACCCACTCTTTCAATGTAAGGTTCTCAGCATAAACCTAGGTGGCCCTATAGCCGACCGGACAAGGGCTCAACTCCCCACTCTCCTGTACAAGTCTCTCAGCATACTACCGGCCAGGCCCTAGAGATGGCTGGATACACGGGCCCTAACTCCCCACTTCTCCTATGAACGAGGCTTAGCTCCCTGTTTCTATTATGCAAGTCTCTCAGCATACAGCTGGTTGAGCCCTAGAGTCGGCCGGACATATGAGGCTTAACTCCCTACTTCTCCTATGAAAGTCTCTCAGCATACATCCACCCGGACCCAGAGTTAGTTGGATCTCCTCAAGTTGACAACATTGTCAAGGAATCGTAACAACTTGTCAGAAAATAACATTTACTCATCAGAGAATATTCCCTTATTCTGGCATATATACGCAATTGAACCTCGCTATGCCCAGAGGAGAATTTCTGTACATACTTCATCACCCGACATATTCTGATACCAGACATTCTCTGCTGCTTCATTATTACGAAGGTTATGAGAGACAATATAAAAGGGGATCCTCTCTGTTGGCCAAGTATGTGAACGCATCAAAAGGTACCCAAATTCCATTGTTCTACTGTTCTATTATTCACCTTCTTCTCCATTTTGCTCGACTACTATTCTGACATGAGCATTGAAGTGCTTGTGCTAGGGACCCCCTCCCCGGTTCTCGCTCTAACATTCCCATTGACTCTATCTATGGTATACGTAGGTCCAAAACTCCCAGCTCCAGGTCCACAACTCCCAGCTCAAGGTCCGCAGCTCCTAGCTCGATGTCTCTTCTCCATAAAAATTTCCAACCACATTACTGGCCCCTCCGTCTACTCAGCTTCCAGATGGAATCAACTAATGACCATTAATGCCCAGTCCTAATGGGACCCACTACATATAAGATATGACTGCTTGAGAGACTTTGTCCCAATCGGTAGGAGCTCTCATCCCAACCAGGGAGTTTGGTCGACATAAGGTCTGCTCAAGCAGGGAGCCAAGCCTAGGGAAAATGGGAAATTGTCATAGATTCGACCAACTTTGGGGTCGATCAGCTTGAACCTCGAGTTCGGTTGGCCAAAGAGAATTGGACATCTTGAGGACTTGGCCTCTTGAAGACTAGGTATCCGGCTCTACATTATTTGTCGTATCACAAGCATCTCCTTCAAGTCTAGTCGACGGAGACTGCAAGCTTGACTGACTAGACATTCATGTGTTTTTGTGCTTCTCTGCATTAGTGTATTCACATAGTGCTTGACTCGATTATCTTCCGTTCGACACTATTTGTGACAACCTATTTGGGTAATATTGGTCAAGTGATTGTATGACTAGATGGTTGAAATACACGTGGAAACCCACTTGTAATTTGTTCGATCGACACAAGAATCTAGGGCTTGGACATGAGAGCATGCTCACTTATAACTCGATCGGTCGGCATGAGAGTCTTGAAACTTGATCCATCAGTGTTTTGATAGCTCCCTCTCGGGGAGTATGCGCCTCTTTAAGGGCAATTCTTTGATGGCTCCCACTCAGGGAGGTTAAGCCTCTTTAAGGGCGAATCTCTTTGATGGCTCCAGCTCAAGGAGGTTGAGTCTCTTTAAAGGTGAATCTCTTTAAAAGCTCTGGCTCGGAGAGGTTGAGCCTCTTTAAGGGCAAATCTCTTTGAAAGCTCCCGCTCGATGAGCTTGAGGCTCTTTATGGGGGAATTTATTTGAAACTCCCGCTCGGAGAGGTTGAACCTCTTTAAGGGCAAATCTCTTTAAAAACTCCCGCTTGGGGAGATTGAGCCTAAGTGTAATTTCGAAAGAAGAGATTGTAGCCAAATAATTTTTGGCGTTGCTTTAGTTATAGCTTTATATGTAGCTTCAGTGCTTGAGTGAGAGACTGTAGGTTGCTTCTTTGAAAGTCAGAAAACAAGTTTTTATCTAATTAGAAATATGACATATTTACTAGTAGAACATCTAGCTTCAGAAGATCCAGCCCAATATGTATCACTATAGGCAATCAACTCTTGTAAGAACTAATGATATAAAAGAAGCACATATAGAATAGTGCCTTTGAGATATCGAAGAATTCTCTTAATACTTTTCCAATGGTGTTCAGTAGGAGTATGCATAAATTGACAGACACGATTGACAGCGAAAGTAATATCAGGTTGTGTAATAGTAACATATTGTAGAACACTAACAATGCTTCAGTAGATCTGGGGATTAGCCATTGAAGAGGAGGATGAAATTGCAGTGAAACCACCTTCAATGATTGGTGTCGATATGGGATATGCACCATTCATTTTAGCTCGTTGTAGAAGTCCAGCAATATATTTGCTCTGACAGAAGACAACATTCAGAATGTGAAAGAAACTCTATGTCAAGGAAAAAATGAGCGTTGCCAAAATCCTGAATAGGAAACTCTTGATGAAGAAGATTGTTAGGACCTTCGGACGCGGCTAGAGAGGGGGGGTGTGAATAGCCGACCCCAAATACACGTTTCTTCCTACAATTTGAGTTAGCGCAGCGGAAATAAAAAGTAGAAACGAAAATGGAGAAGATCAAACCTCAAACATGACGATATAACGAGGTTCGGAGATGATACTCCTACTCCTCGGCATGTCCGTAAGGTGGACGAATCCTATCAATCCGTCGGTGGATGAGACCCCGAAAAACTGGCTAATGAAAACTCCTTCTAGGTGGAGAAACCTCGCCACAATCTCTCTTACAACAGCAAGATCAGAGTATAAGAAATACAACAAGAAGCCAAGAACAATATGAATGTAAAAACACTGGTTTGCTTGCCTTCTCGTCGACTGTTGATGAAGCAGCAACTTCACGGATGCCAACCACAGCAGCAACTGATCAGTTGGAGTCCAGCCGAGGGAAGCTCACACGAAGCTTCAGCAGTGGAGAGCTCAACAAAGCTCAGATCGCAGGAGCAAGAAGAAGATCAAAACAACAACCTTTTTTTTTCCAACAGCTCAACAAAGCTCCACCTCTTGTTTTATATGAACCTGCGAAGAAGAAGACACAGAAATCTAGCCGTTGTGTCTCAACGGCTAGGCCTGGATCGATCAGGCTCCACCCTGATCGGTCCAGGATGGATCTGATCGGTCAGGGGACCGATCAGGCCCTACGCTGATCGGTCCCCAGACCGATCCCAACTCTCACAGAGAGTTGGTTGCGATCCTGATCGGTCTGTGGATCGATCAGGCCATAGGTGGATCGGTCCACAGACCGATCCCTCCTATTCCTTCTCCATTCTGTTTGGTTACTGATCGGTCACCAGACCGATCAGATGAATCACAGTGAGAATCAGTGTATCACTGGATTGGTCAGCAGACCGATCCAGATACCCATAGTATCACTGGATCGATCAGCAGACCGATCCAATCCCAGCCTTAAACCCTAAAACCTTCCTGATCTAGAGAACGAGCTACCGAGCCCTCTCTGACCTAGTCCGGAGAACGAGCTACCGAGCCCTCTCCGACTCCATCCAGTCTAGAGAACGAGCTACCGAGCCCTCTCTGACCTAGTCCGGAGAACGAGCTACCGAGCCCTCTCCGACTCCATCCAGTCCAGAGAACGAGCTACCGAGCCCTCTCTGGCCTAGTCCGGAGAACGAGCTACCGAGCCCTCTCTGACTCCATCCAGTCCAGAGAACGAGCTACCGAGCCCTCTCCGACCTCCCATGCCAAGCTTCCATACTTGGACTTTTCCCCGTGCCCAGCTCCCTGCTTGGACTTTTCCCGTGCCAAGCTCCCTGCTTGGACTTTTCCGTGCCAAGTCTCCATACTTGGACTTTTCCCGAATCAGGTCAACTCAAGTCGGGTCAACCAGGTCAACCTTGACCAAAGGTTGCACCCACAATCCCCCAAGTTCCTATTCTTGTCAAACGTCAAAATATAACTTCTCTATTCTTGTCAAACATCAAAATATACCTCGAGTCAGGTCAACTCGAGTCAGGTCACCCAGGTCAACCTTGACCTAAGGTTGCACCAACAAAGATGAAGTAAAGTAGTAATGCCATTTTGATCATTACCCGCTATTAAGATATCATCCACATAAATCAGAATAAATATTGAAAATTCCTCATTACATTTGTAAAATAGAGAAGAGTCAGTTTTTGAACTAGAAAATTTCTGAATATAAAGCCAGGTAGATAGACAATGAAACCATGCACAAGGTGCTTGTCGAAGACCATATATAGATTTTTGATGTTGACACACATGTGTTGGAAGTTGCGGGTGGATGAATCCAGGTGGTTGCTCTATAAAAATAGTCTCTTCAAGGTGTCCATGAAAGAAAGTATTGGAAATATCTAATTATCATATTGGCCAATTGGAACTAACTGTTATAGATAGTAACAATTTGATAGTTGTATTTTTGACGACTGGACTAAAAGTATCATTGAAGTCAATACATGATTGTTGATTAAAGTCTTTAGCAACAAGGTAAACTTTGCAACGTTCAATAGATCCATTTACACGATACTTAATTCGTTAAACCCATTTAGAACCCACAATATTCATAGATGGAGTATGAGGAACTAAGCTCTAGGTTCCATTGCGAAGAAAAGCATCAAACTCTGTAGTCATTATAGCATGCCAATTTGGATCTTTCATTTCCTGTGTAAATTTAGAAGGTTCAACAAAATTTGAAGAAGCAATAAGAGCATGCGGAAGAGGATAACGAGCGGAAATTGGTTGACATCGTGCATAAATATCGCTTAGAGGAAGCATTTACTGAGGAGTATTATCATCAGAGCTACTCGGAGATGAGTGGTCAAATGGATGGGAATCAGAACTAGCGAGTGGATAACCACTAGCCGCTAAGTCTATAAGAATTTGTGGAGATGGAGCAGGACCGAAGATGTCATCTCTCCTTGTACTTTCAATATGTCTTGATGAAGCAATCTATTAGGATTCTAGTAATATTACTCGGTGATATTAGAAAGGTGCCTTGATTATCTAAGGGAAGATCCGAGATAGCAATTGTAAATGGAAAAAGAGATTCATCAAAAGTAACATGTCGAGAAATATACATCTGCCCAATCGAAATATGGAGGCAACGGTATCCATGATGTAAATTACTATAATCAAGGAAAACATATTGTTGAGAGCGAGGGTTTAACTTGTGTTTTGAGTAAGATCGTAGCCAAGGATAACATGTGCAACCAAAGATATTGAAGAAAGAGTAATCTAGAAGACAATTAAAGTCTTTCCAAGGGACACTTATTTTGAAGTAGTGGAGTGAATAATGATTGATAAGGTAGACTACGATTTGGATGACATCATCCCAAAATTTAAGTGGAACTAAAACATGATTAAGAAGAGCTAAGACAGTTTCAACTACATGACGATGTTTTCTCTCGGCGGATCCATTTTGTTCAGGAGTGTGGGGGCAAGAACTTGATGGAGGATACCAAAAGAAGTAAGATAACGATGAAACGCTTGATACTCTCCTCCCAAATTAGAATGAAGGGAGAGTATTTTACGATAAAAATAGACCTCAACATGCTTTTAAAAATGACAAAAAATATTGAAGAGATCATATTTTCTTTTTATAAAAAAGATTCAAGTGAACTTACAAAAGTTATCAATAAAAATAATACAGTAAAGAAAACTCTGATTAGAAAAAATAGGAGCAAGACCTTAAACATTAGAGTGAATAATTTTCAAAGAAAAAATAGAGTTGCAATAGAGGATACAAAAGATAGTTTATAAGATTTTGCTTTTATACAAGCTTCACATAAATGAGACGATGATGCTAAAGAAGTTGGTAAACCAAAATGATTAATAATATTCATAATAAGATGTAGAGACGGATGACCAAGATGTGCATGCCAAGAGAATTTGTCCGTGTGTTCTTCAACAAAGGTTTTGATAGAGGTGGGTTGAAGATGATAAAGACCATTTTTAGTGTCCCCTTGGAGTAGAAATGGTTTCTATCGCGAGATCCTTCACGAGACAATGATTAGGATGAAATTCAAAAAATATATTATTATCAAGAGCAAATTGACGTATGGAAAGTAAATTTTTAGTAATAGGAGGAACATAAAGAGTGTTGCGCATGTGAAAAGTATAACCATATGAATGAAATGATGTGTTTCTAATGTGAGCAATTCGTAAACCTGAGTCATTGCCTATCTGTACCGTATCAGATCTAGATAAGCTGAAGCTTCTGTAAGAATATTATACTCCGGTGTAACATGATGAGTTGTTCCATAATCCAGATTTATCCTGGGGTTTCAGGAATTGATGACGTTGTATTAGGAGGGATGAAGAGTGAGAATGCTCTAGAATGAGATGATTCAGTACTAGATTGTCAAGATAAGAGAGGGTGTCGAGGTGATGATACAAGCCCTCCTCAAAAATTTGAATCATATCTTTTATAATAATTTTGAGCATACTAACTATAATTGAAGCAAATCTAACAGCGTCCTCGACCTCTACCTCGACCTTGGCCCCGACCCTGGCCTCGACCTCTGAAACCTCCAATCTGATTTTGATGACCATGTTAGAGGAGAAGGCTGATTATGTTGATCAGGTTGTGGAGCTTTGCTAATCATGTGTGTCGATAAAGATAGAGAATCTGACATCCTTTAAGATTGTATTTGTAGAAGCCTTTCATGAGAGAATAATATACCATGAAGAGTTTCTAGTGACACTTTATCCATGCAAGTTGTTGGTGCAATCAACCTCCAAGGTTTTAATGTCCGACAAATATGTATAAGTATGTTTAATAGAGCTTGATCATGGAAAGTCCTAGTTGTAGGCTAGACAAGGGAAAACTCGGTAGATCGTGGAAGTCAGGTGGATTCGATAGGTTTGGCGGAGACCTGATACTTGGGTAGACGAATACTGAGTCTTGGTTATGCATGAAAAGTCCTAGTTGTAGGCTAGGCAAGGGAAATCTTGGTAGATTGTGAAAGCCATGTGGATTTAATAGGTTTGGAGGACCTGATCCTTGGTAGCGGAATACAGAGTCTTAGCGAGTGAAGCCAGGTGAAGAAAATCGTGCAGTCGACCGGACTAGTGGATCTTGGTGATTCTAAGTTTAGTTTTACAATAGCATTCTGTATTACTATTATTGATGCTGGCTAATGTAGTATTGTAGGAAAAGTCTTAGTGGATCAGGTGATTAGAGAAAAAGTCCAAACAAGTCTGGAGGACCATGTTTAGCAGGTAGGTTGAGGTAAGCAACTGGAGGAGCAACAATGAGATCGTGTTCTTGAAAGGAACAACCTAAGGTTGCTAATCCAACTAAAGAAATGGGGAAGATTTTCAAGTTGAGATCAAGACAATGCTACTATCTAAATACTACTCATGCATCATATATTATTATTGTGCTAATCTCTGTTTTGCAGGAGTATATTGTCTAACATTGTTTTGCAGGTTCGGCCTGATCGGTCAACCGAATAGGGGATCGATCGACTGAACAAGACTAACTCAGAGCAGATACAAGTTCAGACCTAAGTAGAGTAAAAGTTTGATCAAGACATGATCAGTCGACCGAATAAAAGGATCAGTCGACCGAACACTGATGATGTGGCATAGTTCAGTTCGAGCTGAAGCAAAGAAGGAAGATTGCCGGATCGGTCAACCGAATCAGGGGATCTATTGACCGAATAATAAAGACATTAATAGTGCATTAATGAAGAATCTCAACAAACGAGGAAAGCTTACCGTTCGGTTGATCGAATATGGGATCGGTCGACTGAACCATTAATGTCCGAAATCAAATCAGCATAAGATCTCAGCGAAGAAGGAAGGGAGTGGGTTCAGCCGACTGAACCTAAGAATTGGTCGACCAAACATTGGCCACTCTTATAAAAAGAGCTCGAGGTTCGAGGCTCATCAACCAATCAAGTAAATCTAATCTGTTCGATGTTCATCTATGTGCAAGTTGCTGTTTGTGCTATTACTCTTCTACGCATCCATCAAGAAAGCTGTTGTACCATCCAAGAAGTACTGATAGAGTTGCATCTTCTATCTAAGTAATCAGTAGCTTGCATTGTACTTATTTACTAGTAAGATAGCAGGTTGTTACTATCTTACTCATTTTATTGTACATACAGCTTCTTTCTGAGATTTCGGAAAGAAGAGTTTTAATGAATTGTCCAACGGTATGATCAAGGATCGCAGGTCTTGGAATAGGAGTCAACGTAGTCTCCGAATCAAGTAACCGATCGAGTCTCTAATTTCCACTGTGTTATTTTGTTTTGAAAAGAAAAGTGTTTTTAAAAGAGCGATATTCACTCCCCCCTCTATCGCACTCTTTCGATCCTACACAAGTCATCACATTGGGATAAAAACTATCATATTAAGGACCTAAACCTACAAGAACATGCATTAATAGTTCTGGATCAGAGACCGAATGCCCAATTGTAGCTAGGTTATTGTCAATGCTCTTGACTGATTGCATATAGTGATTTGATAGAAGCATCTCCTCATTGCACAGACTATAATTGTAGATGAAGTTGGAGAACATGTACTTGAGAGTAAGATGTAAAATAATGATCAAGAAATTCTCAAACCTGACGCGAGGTGTTGAGCCCAACAAGTATGGGAAGTATAGACTCAATAATTAATGAGATCAACTAAGTCAAAACTAATTGATCCTTTTTAAACAAAATTGTATATGATGAATCATTTTTTCGAGGTGAGAATGAAGTATCATCAACATGACCAAGTAAGTCATGAACATAAAGTAAAGGAAGAAATTATAATTTTCATAATAAATAATTATTATGATCAAATTTAACAGAAAAATAATAAATCATATAAATATAGAAAGAGGTATTTTATAATGACAAATAGACCTCAATAGAATCGAAAGAAGATTTTTTTTTTCTATTTTTTCCTATGTTGTTTTCTCAATTTTTTTTTCTCATTTTTTTTCTTCTGTTTTTCTCCTCTCTGTTTGTTTTTCCTTTTTCATTTTTTTTCTCCATTTTCCTCTCTCTCGAGCAAAACAACAAATAACGAACAAAAATAAAATAAAATAAAATAAAACAAACAAATCTATTGATGTTGCCCAAGTTACTAGCATTGATAGGAAAAAAGTTATTGATAAAAGGTAAAAAAAACTACTATTACAATCGCCGAAGTTGCTGAGGTTGTCATACTATAATCGATAATATTAAATTAGCATATACAAACTCCTGTAGCCGTTATAAAAAAAATTCAAAAAAAAAATTAGGAAGAAAAAAAATTTGTCTATGACATTATACATAAATTAATTGATAGAGAAAAGAAATACATTATAGAATAAAATTTTTGATCATAATATTATTATTATTATTTGATACGATGTATGATCATGGGATCAGGCAGATAACGTGGTCGGAAGTCAAGCCCTTCGGAAGGTCTGAAGTCAAACTCGCGTGGCGGTCAGAAGTCAAGCTCACGGGGCGGTCAAAAGTCAGACCTACGTGGTGGTCAAGAGTCTGGCCTACATGGAGGTCAATAATCCGGCCTACGTGGAGATCGAAGGGTCGGGTTATAAGATGGTCCCGGTCAAGCACAAGTGTTAATCTGAGGTTAGGCCTACGCGTCGAGTAGGAACTCGGAAGCAAGGATATAGGTCAGAGCTTATAGCCTTACGGCGCAGGACACATGGACAAAAGCGTACAGATCGGGATGTGCCAGCTAAGGATACAGGTTAGGACTTATAGCCTTGCGACACAGAACGCAGACACCAAAACGGGCAGGTCGGGATGTGCCAGCCAAGGATACAGGTCAGGACTTATAGCCTTGAGGCACAGGACACAGGCACCAAAACGGGCAGGTCGGGATATGCCAGCTAAGGATATAGGTCAGGACTTATAGCTTTGTGACACAGGACACATGGATCAAAACGTGCAGGTCGGGATGTGCCAGCCAAGGATATAGGTCAGGACTTATAGCCTTGAGGCGCAAGACACATGGAACAAAAGCGTACATGTAGGGATGTGTCAGCCAAGGATACAGGTCAGGACTTATAGCCTTGCGGCACAGGACACATGGATCAAAACATGCAGGTTGGGATGTGTCAGCCAAGGATACAGGTCAGGACTTATAGTCTTGCGGCGCAGGACACATGGAACAAAAGCGTACAGGTTGGGATATGCCAGCAAAGGATACAGGTCAGGACTTATAGCTTCACGACGCAGGACACATGGATCAAAGCATACAAGTCAGGATGTGCCAGCCAAGGATACAGGTCATGACTTATAGCCTCACGGCGCAGGACACATGGATCAAAGCGTACAGGTCGGAATGTGCCAACCAAGGCATACAGGTCGCGACAAACGGAATCGGACGAAGGTGTACAGGTCGGGAGTCAGGATAACTGGAATCAAACTGAGGCATACATGTCTGGAGGCAGGATAATCGGAACCAGACTAAAGTGTACAAGTCGTTATACAATGTAAGGCAGGTCAGTAGCTTACAAGGCAGGTCAGTAGTTCACGAGACAAGACGTGTAGGACATGGTTGAATATGCAGATCTGGATTTACGATACGGCAAGTACAAGTTAGCTATAGGTCTATACCCACAGGTCGGGGTCGGCAAGTACGAAGACCCAGTCCAAGGTTAACAGGTCGAGGCAAGCATACACTACACGACAATCAAGGCAGGGATCGTAACCACCCGTCAGAGAATAATCACAGCGTGTCAGGGAATATGCCAACGGTCTAGGGCTCGTTACCTCCAGATTCCTCCTTCGACCTATAAGAGGATGCCCCGTGTCAATCACCGTCAAACAAGGCCAGACACTCGACATTCTCTGATACTCGCCAGACTCCAGAAACATCCACAGCAGTATAAAAAGAGAAGCTTCGTCCCTACGCAGGTACGCTCACTGGTCTTTTCACACTCATCTTTCACTTTTCGTCCTTTCTCTGTGCTTCTGGAGAAAAAGTACCTGACTTGAGCGTCGGAGGGCCTGACTCGGGGGCTTTTTCCCTGGTTTCTGATCTCTAATGACTCGTGGGCTCGTTTGAGTGTGCGCAAGACCCTTGCTTCGTCACCACCCCCCGTCATCCGCTCGTGTAAGCTCTCCCGGCGAGTGTCAGATCGACCTGGCTTCGCAGTGACTTTTCGTCAGCACCAGCGACAGCGCGGCCCGCCTTCATCCGACTCAACTTCCGGACGGGATCATTATTATTATTATTTAAAAAGTTAATAGATTTATTTATACAAGTTATATGTAACAGGAATAATTATATGTCCTGTCTAATTCGTTTATGGGATAAATCGGAAGTACAATGTATACCAATTTAGAGATTGACCTTAATAATATTCATCCCTATGACTCATTAACTCAGCCCCCGATCATCGACATCCGGCCTGGCTCAAAGCATATGCCATTAAGGCATATGCCTAGGGCCCCAATATTCTTGGGGCCCATTGATTAAATAATTAAGTAAAGACATTAAAAAAAATTAATTTGAGTCATTAATATTAATTAATGATAGCATACACATTAATAAATATCATGCTAACCATTAATGACATCTTATTAATTAATTCATTATTCTTATTTACAATTAGTCAAGATTTTATTTTATTTAATCTCATTTCCTCATAATTGCACTTAGCCAAGATTTTATTCTATTTAATTATATATCTTATAAAACTAATAAACTCTTTCCTTCTCAATATCTCTAAAAAAACCCTAATTGTTCTTTCACTAATGTTTCGTGTCTTTTTTCTTTTCTGCTCATTAATCAAAGATTTTTTTTTTATCTTATACAACATAAAGTAAAATGCTTCATAAAAAAAATTCATAATTAAAATTAATAAAGTTTTATTTACCTCCCATATTTCAAAAAGATTAGATACTTTAACAGTGTTAAAAAAAATTATCTAAATATTAACGAGAAAACTAAATTTTTTATAAAAATAATATTTTATTTTTTAAAAAAATAAATCATTTTTTATAAATCGTCATTCTCAATGCCAAATTCAAATGAAAAAATTTTGAAATGTTTTTTAAAAATATATTAATTTTTTTAAATTTATTTTTATCTAGGTCTCGGGAAATCTTGATACGGCCTGGTCGACATCAACGTCATCATCCAGCTTTCTCTTACGTTTTTTTTTTTTTTTTTTTTTTTAAACAAATGTAGAGGTTGCCCTTAATAATATTCATCCCTATGGCTGATCATCTACTCGCCAACGCCCTTGGCTCATGGGAGGCTTGGCTCCAGATGGAGACAACGAGGGGGAGTGGGAGCCGATCGAAGCGGTGGCGACGCTGATCGAGGCTGCAAGTGTCCGTGCCAGCGATGATCGATCGCAGCATGCAGGCGGCCGGGCATGCATGGCGTCAGCGAGCGGCGTGTGAGGTCACGTTACGCTCCAGGTGATGATTGGCGACGCGCTGCGGCGGTCTATCTGTTAATGCGCCATTAATACGTAATTAAGCAGACGACGATGAGATCGATCATCGATCTCACAAGAGAAGAATTATAGCTGCGGCCATGGGCGTACGGACACGAAAGGGAACATAAATAAATTTATTAAAAAGGGTAAATGAGCGATGATTGATGTTGCCAAAAGTGGGATGATCCTTTCAGAATCAGGGATTTCCCTTTTGGGAAATCCCTATCGATCGCTTTGTTTAAATATTCCACTAATTGTTAGTTAGCTAGCTAATTAATTTTCATGACCTAATAAAATAATAATTTCTAGATGGAGTGTTTTATGTTCCATTCTCCAACGATTTCATTAGAACCTTTTAGTTTTCTGGGCACTATGTCACTTTAATTAGTATAACTAACTTTGTATGACGTGAATTAAAAATTATATCTCAGGCGGAAAAGCAGTTGATTAACGATGCTAAAATTATATAAAAATTATATATTATTCCTGTCTTTTTAAAGCCGGACCTGCAGATAATGATGCAGGAATCACAAGTCTATATCACTTTCAATTTTGTTATAGAAATGAATAAAAAGATTCACAATGACTTATGTCACATCCCATGGGATTTGAAGGTATCTTATGTTAGGCTTAGGACTATCACTTGTAGGTCACGCTAGATAATGACACTTACAAAAAGTATTCAAAATATATATATATATATATATATATATATATATATATATATATATATATATATATATTTTGATCATGTCCTGAAACTGAGTAGATGACAACCGGGAAGTAACACTAAGGTGGTTCTTCATCTTCACTGTGGCTCCTCCGTTCCTGCAACCATAAGTCGTTGTGCCAAGCCGGGAGTGAGCTTCCGGCGACGGCCTTCCGACGTTCAAGTCATACACCGGCAAGCAAGGAAAACCGAGAAGGCAAAGATGAAGCAATGAATAGTGGTTCCAGAAGACGTGTATGCGTACCTTCGCGGATGACTGCTCCTCTCCTTCTATAGGGCTTTGACGGGCAGACTACGCGCTTTTCGAGTGGATGTACATCCCCAAACTTTCTCAAAAAGTTAACATCGAATAAGGGTCCCTGACATCTTATCATAACAGGGCAAACGTATCTCTGCCTAAGCGGCGGGATCTTCTTCTGTACGATCTCCTGTCCATCCGCGCCGTCAGTCGGCGGCACCGACTCCCAAAAGGATGTTGGCACGTATCTCCCGTCTCATTTATCGGCTATTGGTCCAACTGTACTCCCTTTGATCGGTCCGACCGGCCATCTCTTTGACCTCCTATGCCTATGTCTAGTCCGATCGGCTTGAGTGCCCTTTGCCTCGGTGTGTCGTAGGCTCGGCCAACCCCCTCCGAATTCTTCTGCCCGACCTGGGGCGAAGGTCCTTCCGATCGGCTAGTTTAATAATTGACTATCTCTTGATTTTGGCGACCACCAAAACGTTGAACTTCCCTGGAGGTGGGCCCTCCTGAATTATCACCGGATCATATATATATATATATATATATATATATATTGTTTAAAATGATTTTCATTTTTTTTATTATTTTTTAAAAAATTCTAGATTAGTAGTTTAATTGTATCAATTAATTAAATCACCACTCATCGTATCATTTTAAACATTCCTGAGAAAGATAATCTTTATTTTTGTCCGTTTAGGATGGACAGTTAGATGTCATCATAAGATTTAGGGTCAAATCTTAACTAGTAGCTGGGTGTTTGCTCTCTTCTATGCATTATTCAACTGCTCAAGACGAATAGACATTCATAATTTACTTCTTTTGTATTGACTTAAGGACGTCTTCTGTATTGACTTGAGGACGACTGACGGAGGTTTTGGAGATGAATGAATCATCTTTTATCATCATTTTTTAATACATTTGATTTACTCCCATAGGAATAGACAAGTTGATATTCGGATAGTAAATTATTTCATTAGGCAATGGTCGATTCTTGTAGATTCATTTTCTTGACGTTCGGTACCATAATTTATCTTTCTTTAACTTAGTGTGCGTGGGACCGACGATGAAATATATTCGAGCGAGCAAAATCACCGTTTGCAATTTATTGAATTCATTCGGTTTTGATTTTGAAAAGAAAAAAAAAGTAAAAGAAAAAGAGGCATCAAACTTAGCTGTTCTCGATAAATGGAATGCGATATGATGATATTCTTTCCTGTTCGTTCCTCCGTCCGCACTCGCCCGCCACTGCTAGGACTCTCTTCCTCTCATACTGTTAATTCGCTTGTCTTCTTCTCATTCAGCTTCCAATTTTCTCATAATTAAACTAAAAAGCAATGAAAAGGAAAGCAAAAGAGAGACAGAGAGAAGAAGAAGTAGTAGTAGTAGTAGTGGGAAATATATGGATGCCCCTCTTTGAAGCAAAAGTGACGCCTTTGGGCAGGAAGCCACGCTCCCATGCATCAACATCTGTCGCCGATATCTTCGAAAACTGCATGTTATTCATGTTGCAGTATCTTAATAGTTGATATTCAACGAACGGCGCTGCGACACATGGAACAGCAACGAGGAGACAAATTGAATCGGGCATATATTGTTGGAGATCTTCGTCACAGGCTTTTTTTCTGGCCTGCCACTGGAGACGATTATTCGCTTGGTGGAGGAACGGGGTTAGGGTTGTAGGGTTACAGGAATGGGTTTTAGGGTTACCGGAAAGGGTTTTAGGGTATCATTGCGAGTGTGCTGATGATGAGGTTAAAACATTTGAGATGGGTGTTAGTGGCCGAGGCCACAAAATTTAAAAAAAAAAATAGTAAATAATAAAAATTGGACAGGATTGTTTTGTTTCAAAGTTGGATCAAATTTTCTTATATTGGAGGATCAAACAAGCACAAGCATTTAGTCTACAAATCTATGAGTTCAAAGGAATGAAAAATTTCCGGTCGATATTAGAGTTGTCAAACAAGTCGAGTTGCTTGCAACATGATCCAAACTAGGCATAGCCCATTTCTTAACCAGCGCGGATCCTTTAGACCGCATCCTCTTATCCCCTTGGACCACATAACTCATATAAAATCCAGTTCACATGCAAAACACGTGCATGCAGAAACGCAACATGCAAAACCCTAATGAGGTCGACCTCTCGCGATCAGTGACCTCGAGCGGCCTCCCGCAACCTCTATGACCTCCTGTGATCTCCCTCTTGCGACCTCCGACCCTCTGCGACCTCCTGCAACCTCCGGCAACGTCTGAATACAACCGTCCGAAGCTCCTAGCAGCACGCCTTTGACGACCCAAGGCTCCGACTCCTATGAGGACAACCAGCTCTAAGGCTCTGCCCTGCCATCGACCCTCGACGACCCAAGCTCTGAGCTCTACACTGCTATTCTTGGGAGACAAAAGGTCTTCTTCTTAGTTAATTGCTGTTCTTGGGAGGATCCGAAGATTTGATAACTAAAGAGAAGTTGGACATGCAGAAATTTAACATAAATTTGATGTTTTTATATGCTTCTTTTGTCGCTATTTTTTTAGCCCTAAATTCGTTATTTTTTTCTGCAGGATCAAAGTAATTATCATGAAAGGTGAATCTATGAGTTATCGTCCTTTGAATTTTGAAGGAAATGAAGATAGTCGGGAAGGTAACTTTGATGTTATTGATGAAGGTAATAAGATTCAGATTGCGAATGTATTAAGCTTTAGTATATCAATTTTTTTATTTTTAGCCATTTTGCTTTGTTTGTTTGATTTATAGGCTTGAACATTGAAACAAATTTAGATACACCACAAATGGAGCTAGAATTTGAGACAAAAGAAAATGCATATCAATTTTATTTGGCATATGCTAAAAAGGTTGGATTTGGTGTAAGGAGAGGTAAAATCCACAATGATAAATCGGGTAAATTACTTGATAAGGTTTTTTTATTATTGTGTCCAAGGTAAAAAAGGAAAAGACAAACGAGATCTTTATATCAAAACAAGTCGTAGTGAACAAGATTTATTTGTGAGGCTAAAATGAAGATTAGTAATCGGAAAAAAAGGCAAGCTTAATATGGTGTAATTTATTAAAGAGCATAATCATTATCTCTCAAGTCTAAACAAAACACCTCTATAGAAGTCATAGGAATATATCTTCTTCTTCAGCGATACAGATTGAGATGACAAGTGATGTAGGAATCCTCCAAAAGCATTTTATGATCTTATGGTGAGGCAAGTAGGTGAGAGTTAGAATTTAGTATTTATTCTTAAGGATTACAAAAACTACTTGCAATATAAAAGATCAATAAATATGAAAGTTGGGGATATAAGGGGTATATTGGAGTATTTGCAGAAAATGCAGTTTGATGATCCTAATTTTTTTATACTATTCAAGTTGATGAAGATGATTTGATTACTAATATTTTTTGGTTTGATGCTAAGATGAGAACTTATTATACTAATTTTGGATATGTTATTTGCTTTGACATAACCTACAGAAATAACAATGAAGGTCACCCAATTACATTATTTGTAGGTATTAATCATCATAAACAATCTATACTTTTTGGTACAACTTTATTATATGATGAAACCAGTTTGACTTGTGAGTGGTTGTTTGATACATTAACTAGAGCTATGGGTGAGAAAAAAATCAACTACTATTCTTACAGATCAAGATGTAGCAATGGCAAAGGCGCTAGCTTCCAGATGGCCTGAAACACATCATCATTTATGCATTTGACACATTTGTTAAAATGTCGCCATACATTTGAGTGGAGTTTTTTCTCAGTTTAGAGACTTTGCTAAAGATTTTACCTCATGTGTATATGATTTTGATGAATAAGAAGATTTTATTTCAACATGAAACATGATGTTGGCCAAGTATGCACTTGAAGACAATGATTGGTTGAGGCACATGTACAACATAAAGGAAAAATAAGTTTTAGTATATGAACAACAAATATTTTGCGTGGATATGACTACAATCCAAAGAAGTGAAATCATGAATAGTATTGTGAAAAAGTACATCACTTATAAACACAAGTTTTTAGACTTCTTCAATCACTTCCAAAGACTCCTTGATGATCGTCGATATGAGAAATTAAAAGCTTATTTCAAATCAAGTACAACTATTCCATATTTAATGCTTCCAATTGAGATTTTAAAGCATGCTAATGAAATTTATACTCCTGAGTCATACAAGTGTTTTCAACAGGAGTGGTGCTTATCTCATAATTCTAATCTAGAAATTTATGAGAATGTTGATACATTTACAAAATATAAAGTTACTCCTCCTAAAAAAAACCATTATATAGTTACACTTGATAAGAAATTTGAAAAAATTAAGTGTAGTTATAGAAAATATAAATTTGTTGGAATTTTGTATTCTCATATTCTGAATACGTAGAAAATATCATGAAGATCCCAAGCGAATATGTATTGAAAAGGTAGACAAGAAAAGCAAAAATAGGATATTTTGGAGTTAATGTTCAATGGCCAACAATGCTAGTTTCGATCCAAAAATACTTCAAAACATGAGATACAAAGAGCTGTGTGGGTTGAATATTTGATTGGTTACCAAAGCAGCAAAATGGGATGACACTTACTAGGTTGTTAAAGATGCTATGTTGAGCTTGTGTAAGATTGTGGATGATAAGGTACAAGTTAATGAATCAAATGCCCAATAATTAAAAGTGAACCAAGAATCCTGGGAATTTGATTATAATGAATGGAACTCTACTAGAGTGAAAGGTATTAAAACAAAGAAGAAAATAGTCTCATATAAGAGGTTGAAAGGTGGGTTAGAGAAGATTTCAAGGAAAAGAAAAGCAACGAGGAAAACAAACCAAACTTCAACAATTGTAATAATTTCTACTCCATAACTTCCAATTTTTTTATTTGATATTATTTGTTATTAAATTTGAACAACTTAAATAATTCTAATTTTTTTTTGTATAACACAGAGTGTAGATCAAACTATTTCTAATATACCTAGCGTACAATGTGACAGGATCAATCATCAAGTTGACATTTGTTTTATTTATGTTAATCTAAGATAATTTATGATAACTATCTAAGACTGTATTTTATTTTCTTGGTTTAACCTATAAATTATGTGTCAATAATTGGTAGCTCTGTTGATAGTTTGAGTATGACTAAGACTCAATTTCCATCATTATTGACATCACAACTTTCTCAGGTATTTATTTTTTATACAAATTCATAATTTTTTATTAGATGGCCTAGTTTACTACTAATATTTATTTTTCATAAAAATTACATCATTTAGTCATTTAGCTTATTTTTTAATAGTTTACTATTGAGTATATACTTGATAATGCTTTACTGCTATGTTATAGTTGCATTAACCATCTCATCTTGATTATTTTCCGACAAATTACTTGGAATAATGCTACAAAAGGTAGGTATTGGGGACCCAAAAGTGAAATTTTGTGAAACTGTTGAGGAGACTAATTTAGATTGTTGTTTAAAGTTTCAATTATCTTGTATATTTAAATATTTATTCTTTTCCTTGTTGGGGAATCTGTGTACTAGATGGGTATTGTGTATCACTTAGAGTTGCAATGTTTTTCTTCCTATAACTGCAGTGCCCTAGTGTTTGAATGGATATTGGTGGAGTTACTTGTGAATCTAGTGATTCATTTTTTTTTTCAGTGTCGTCTTGCATCAACTTTTCGATGTAAAGTTATTGAGGTAAGAAAATTTAAAGATGATCAAATAAGGATTTGAACATAGATGATTGAAATAAGATTATGAATAGTTCCTTTATTCTTTCATAAATTCAAGAGTTATAAGTTCTTCGTTGGTCTTAAAATGGTAAGACATGCGTTGACTAGTAGTTGAAAAATTGCAGAATTGTTCATCTTCTTGCTAACTCTTTGCTATGTTAAATCAGTTTCCCTCTCTTGTATGATGTTTGGATTTCAAGTTCTAGTTCGGCTTGCATAACTATCTCAATGGTTGGAGGGGAACCACACTTTAATATATTTAGATGTGCATCATAATTCCTGTCAGTAATCTTGCTCCTTATGAGGTATTACATCATTTGCTGTTGAAACATGGCAATCATAGTTCAAAAAAATTCATAGATACATCATGCATGAATTGGTTCGATGATCATGTAACTTTTCTGCAATTTCATCGAAGGAACTTATCCATGTTATAAGAGCCTAAAGAACAGTATTAAAAGGCAACACGGAAGAGCACTACTTTCAGGTAGTTCAAGTGATGGTAATTTATCATGAGACTCGACAAGATTGGATGAGTGCTAGAGTTTGCCTTCCAGAGCTAGCATTTCATTTAGGACGATCTCCCAGTTGTCAACATTACTTTAGGGAAAGGAGAACATTACTTTAGGGAAACCTCCTTTTGATCTCTCCCATAGAAATGATTGAAGACCAATTGAGCAAGTGTGGTCTACTAATTCCGACAATGCCGTAGATGGCAATCACATGAAGAGGCAAGACCAAATCTACTTTCAGCGCATGAAATTTCATCAAACTTAAACACTACTGGATTCGACCTATAAGTCGTAAGCACAAAGCATGTTATATCACTAAGAGTTATATCACAATGTCAAGTTATATCACAAAACAAGTTACATCAACTACATCCCCATCATCACAATCCAAGTACATACAACTATAACTATAGCAACTCTAAATTTCCTATTCAATGAACATATTTCATCACTCAATTGCATAGTTACATGATTGTTGTTCCCATCATCTAGAACATCATTATATTCAATTGCACTCTCATAACTAGCATATTTCTTTAATTCACTAATCTCCTATTTTAATTTTTTTTTATTATTTCTCTTCAACTCATTAATAATTGCCTTATTTCTCTCTGACGGTTCTGGGTCATACCATAAGAAAAAGTCACATCCTTTGATACGACGATAAGGACGAGCCCACATGGCACGGGTTAATGGTCTCAGTGGATGTTAAAGTCAAGACGGTCAACGTGGCTCAACCGCGTAGCCCGAGTGAGATGGGGATACATAGGCCGATCGACAGAAGAGTGGGCCGAGTGGGACATCCGTCCGGCTCGGGGAATGCCATTGATAGTGAATAATGAACTAATATAATAAAAGAGGAAAAATCGGATACTAAATAAGGGAAAGAGAAAATAAAAGAGAACACTCCATCTATCATTGAATGTAGAGAAGTCAAGACAAAGATGTCTTCTGTCTGTAAATTAATATCATTAAATAGGGGAATATGAAAGGTCACTAAGACAGGTATAAAAGAGTATGATAGGTATGAAGAAAGGAAAGATTAATCTCTATCCCTAGTACTTTCACTTTCTCTTCTTCTTCTATTTCTAACTTGAGCATCGGAGGGCCAACGTCGGGGATCCCTTCCCTGGTTTGGTTTTGTTTTGCAGAGAGGAGCGAGGTCTTCATCCAGTCGGTAGAGCCGCCACATCCCCGACTTTTTAGCTTCATGCTTTCAGATAGGAACATTTTAGCGTCGTATGTGGAAACGTAATCTGCATCCGAACGAGAAGATGGAAGACGTTGGACGATTCACAACGGTGACACTGATGTAAGAAGAGCTTGACACGCTGATACAAGCCCGAGAGGTGAAGATAGTCGAACAACATCAACAATAGGCGCTGGCCGAGCGTCAAGCGCAAGAGCTTGCGGCCTCTGCAGCAGGTCTGTTGTATCTTTGAGAGCATGAAACAAAGAACATAAATTAAATTGTAAATAACTCACAGTGATCTCCCGAAGAAATCGAAGAAGTCGCCGGACGTCGCTGCTGTCGAAAGCACGATCACGGGTAACCAGAAAGTGCTTCAAGGTTCACAAGCCAAATCCCCAACCTCTCGAACGTTCTCCTTTGCTCGACCAACACTGATTACCGTCGCCTCTCCCCTTTTTTTCTTGCCTAATACACCGATTACTCTTGGACGTCATTTTAAATAGGAAGCAAAACATCAGTTACTAACCGATGCTTTGATGACTTTCAATGGAGGAAGATGAAGGTGAATGAGCACCCCTTCATCTTCCTGACGTTGCAACTGATGCAACGTCCAACATCTCCCACTCATCCAAATCAATCCAAAAAGGTTTTCTGGTCACATAGACCATGTCAGTCACATAGACTACAAGGTGATCATGTCATAATGCTAAAGCCAAACATTAATTGGTCACAAAGACCAAATAAGTCACATAGACTATTTGACGATCAAGTCACGAAGACCAGAGTAAAATTAATTAGTCACAAAGACCAAATAAGAACATCCATTTCATACATTAGGGAAAATGATTCGTGCGACAACAAGCATATTGAGCATTTATTACTAAGAAGATTGCTACACCTTACATAACTGCTCTTTAGAACGAATCAGAGACATCAATGACTTGCCTTTACCCCAAATTAAATTATTTACATCATTATGAACATCTCTAATCCCTCATATTGACTATATATCAAGAGCATGTACAACATCTCCAATTAAACAAATTATTCACAATTACATTTTATGTACTGAACAAAAAATGTAACTGGTAACAGTAATAAATGTCACAGATGTAAATTAATCTTAATTTTCCTTTTTAGCTAGAATCTATTCATTTTAATCTGTCGCTTTCCTAGTTATGCTCCATAGACCGAATCATCCATAGCCAAAGAACATGTTAACTACGATGTGTTGTGTAGATTAATAAACATGCAAAGCATACCTACATTTCATCTTGACCCAAAACACAAGTGTGAGATTTGTGTTGAAATAAAAATGACAAGGTTATTCTTTCAACATATTGAAAGAAGCAACGAACTACTCGGGCTAATTCACACTGACGTGTGCGACCTCAAAGGTACACTAACACGTGGTGAGAATAAATACTTCATCACTTTTGTAGATGATAATACAAAATACTATTATGTGTATTTTCTCAAAAGTAAGGATGAAGCTATAGAGAAATTTACTCTCTATAATAATGAGGTTGAAAACCAGCTTAATAGGAAGATTAAGGTGGTTCGAAGTGACCGAGGTGGTGAATATGTATCACCGTTCACTGAGTTCTGTGTTGAACATGGGACCATATATGAAATTACAGCTCCTTATACTCCTCAGCAAAATGGAGTTGTTAAGCGAAAGAATCGAACTCTAAAGGAGATGATGAATGCTCTTCTATTGAGATCTGGATTGCTAGAGTTCATGTGGGGGGAAGCTGTGTTAACAGCTAATTACTGTTGGTCCCTTGGTGGCCGGCATGAGGGGAGGGGTGAATTGCCTTGCAAAAATAAACTCAACCCTTTCTCGACTTATAGCTTAATAAAGAACACTTGTAATAAAAAACTAAGAGACTAATTACTGAGACAGAAACACAAGGAGTTTTACTTGGTTTGCAATCAGAAGATTGCTAATCCAAGGAAAATAAAGTGCACTTTTATGATGATCTCCTTCGGGCGGAGTAGCCTTTTACAACGTTAACAGCTCACAAATAAAAGTAGAATAGAAAGAAATAAATTACAGGTTGTTGTCTAAACTACTGAAAACAGAGCTATATTTATAGCACTATTCCGGGTGCCTAGAGTGGGATAGAATTCTATCCCCGACGCATCGGTCAACGGACACGTCGAATCTGATAAGAGTTGACTTCCGGGCGCCTGGAAGGGTTTCGGGCGCCCGAACTCCAGGCACCCGAAATTGCTTTGGGCGCTCGAACCCATAAAAGTCAACCATGTTGACTTTTTTGGTCCGGGCCCTCTGCTCCGGTTCTGTTCGCCTCAATCCGGGTCTTCCACTCCGATTCCGCTTACTTGGGTGATCTCGGTCATTCGAAATAAGGCTCACCCGAACCTAATTTCCGACCTTCTCCTCTAGCAATCTTCCTCCCTGGCTTCTCGTCTCTCGAACGTCGCGTACGTTTTTCTAGTCCACCGATTTACTCTTTCGCGACACCTCGTCCCTCGGACGCACCGAGCCCGTCGGCTCTCTCCCGTGCTGTCCTTCTCGCTAGCTGTGTCTCCCGCTCGACTTCCTGTGCTCCTGCACACTTAGACACAGGGGTTAAACCAAATAGGACCTAACTTAACTTATTTGATCACATCAAAATAACCTTGGGGTTCCAACAATTACCTTTTAAATAAGGTGCTCCGAAAGAAAATAGATAAGAGACTTTATGAGTTGTGGAATGGAAGACAATCATCCTACAAATATTTACAAATGTGGGGGTGCTTTGCCAAAATTTTGGTGCCTGATCCGAAAAGGATTAAGATCGGACCAAAGATTGTTGATTGCATATTCATTGGGTATGCACATAACAACACTGTGCATCATTTTTGTGTGTATGAGTCACACATACTGGAGATACACAAAAACTCAATAATCGAATCGAAAAATGTCTCGTTCTTCGAGTATATGTTTCCATATAAAACCCGAGAGGATGCTAGCCCCTCAAAACAGGCATATGAAATATAAGGCGAAGAAAAAGATGATGAACCCAGTCGAAGTTGAGCTTAGACGGAGTAAAAGAGCTCGAGTAGGAAAATCCTGTGGATCAGATTTTATCACTTTCATGTTGAAAAGAGATCCCCGAAGTTACTCAGAAGTTGTAGACTCTTCTGATGGACCTCACTGGAGAGAGACAATTACATCTGAAATAGAATCTATCTTGCAAAATCACACTTGGGAACTTGTGGATCTTCCTCCGGGAAGTAAACCACTAGGTTGCAAGTGGATCTTCAAGAAGAAAATGAAGTCAGATGACACAATTGATAAATACAAGGTCAGATTGGTAATCAAAGGATACCGACAACGAGAATGTCTTGATTACTTTGATACATATTCTCCGGTGTCGAGAATAACTTTCATTAGAGTATTGTTGGCTATTGCCGCTCTATGAAATCTCAAAATACATCAGATGGATGTAAAGACGACCTTTCTAAACGAGAATTTAGAAGAGAAAATCTACATGGAGCAACCTGAGGGGTTTCCTGTGCCAGGACAGAAAAATAAAGTTTATAGATTGGTAAAGTCATTATATGGCTTGAAACAAGCACTAAAGTAGTGGCATTAGAAATTTGATAATGCCATGAAGGAATGTGGATTCAAGATTAATGAATATGATAAATGTGTCTATATAAAAGTCACAGAGAATGACTACGTCATCTTGTGTTTATATGTAGATTATTGAGATTGCAAGGTTGTAAGCATAGTCCCACATTGAAAACACATGGGAAAGATCATAGGTTTATAAGAAAAAAGATATCTCCATTGGCATGAGGCCTTTTGGAGAGAGCCCAAGAGCAAAATCTATGAGGGCTTAGGCCCAAAGTGAGCAATATTATGCCATTGTGGAGATATCTAAATTCTTTTCGATCCTATATAGATGACATATTTATCATTGGGAGTAATGATAAGATAATCAAATCCACTAAAGATATGTTGAACTCAAGATTTGACATGAAAGACATGTACCTAGCTGATGTGATTCTAGGAATCAAAATTCTTAGAATGATAGAAGGGCTGTTCTTAGTCGATCCCATTACGTGGACAAGATTCTTGAGAAATTCACCTACGATGATACTGCGTTGGCACGAACGCCGATATATACGAGTCAACATCTATTAAAAAATCGAAGTGAAAGTATCTCTTAGATAAAGTACTCTCGAATGATTGGAAGTTTGATGTACTTGATGAGTTGTACATGACTAGACTTGGCCTACATAGTAAGTAAACTAAGTAAATACATGAGTAATCCCAGTTTTGAGCACTGGAAAGGGATAACAAGAATACTGAGGTACTTAAGGTATACTCATGAATATGAACTGTACTATACTAGATATTCCATTGTGATCGAATGATACAACGATGCGAGTTGGATATCTGACATAAGAGACTCCAAGTCTATGAGTGTATATGTATTCACTCTAGGAGATGCAGCCATTTCTTGAAAATCTTCTAAGCAAACTGTAATAACTAGATCAATGATGGAATCTGACTTTGTAGCTCTTGACAAATGTGGTGAAGAGGCTGAATGACTACAACAATTCTTAGAAGATATTCTGAGATGACCAAAATCGGTGCTGACAATTTGCATACATTGTGATAGTCTATTAGCAATTGGCCGGACACAAAGCCATCTGTATAATGGTAAGTCTAGGCATATACGTCATAGACATAATACCATGAGACAACTACTCTCAATGGGAGTTATCACTATTGACTTTGTGAAGTCAAAGGATAACCTAGTTGATCCGCTAACCAAAGGGTTAAATCGAGAGTTAGTTGCGAGCTCATTACGAGGAATGACTTGATGTCGTTGTCAGTGATCAGTGCAGAGGACACCCAACCTATGCTGATTGGAGATCCCAAGAACTAAATTCAAAGGGATAACTAATTTGCACTGACTAGACACACTGTGGGGGAATGACCCAATGAATCAGTGAAGGATGGAGGTTAAGCACACGACTTTTAATGATCAAGAAGAGTAGATGGCTACTCTCGAGGGATCACCTATGTGAGAAAGAAGTAGGGCCGCTTCGAAAAGAATTGGAGGCACAATTCTTATAGTTTCTCACAGAACCAGGCGTGTTCATAGCCAAGAACGAATACACTAATGAGAACTGAGTTGTATCAAGAAGAGTTTTGGGTGAGATATGTCAATGCTTTCACAAACGGCAGAATAGTTCAAGGACATTGCATCTACTATCAGCCAGTAAGCAAACAAATCTTCACAAGGAAAGGTTCAAAGGGTAAAACCTATCTATCCTATATTTGACTTAACTGTTGAATGCTAGCATATACCCTATTTTTCATTCATGTGGGAGATTGTTGGAAATGTTAATGGAATAAAGAGGTGGAGACGAAGAGACTCTATTATGCATGGGTTTAGTCTCATATTAGAAGTCTCTTGGCTTTATTGTTGGTTTAAATTATGACACATGCATTAATGTTATAAACATATGCATAGGGAGAGACTATCTCACGCATGAGTGCACAGGGGTGGGTGCAAATCCAGAGCCCGGATTGTACTAAACCAAGGTTGATTCGTGTGCGAGCACGACCTATGCATGTCGAATGTCGGACCGGTCGAAGCAAAATTTACCCAAAAGAATAAACCAACATATTACCACTTGAATCTCTTTTTGCTATATGCTCAAGAGTGTAACGGAAGCATTAATGTGAAATTATAGTGATTCCGTAACGTCTCAATATTAATAGCGACATTAAACTCATTAATGGTGATTTCGTAACATCTCATTATTAATGGCGACATTGAACTCATTAATAATGATTTCGTAACGTCTCGACATTAATGAAGACATTAAGCTCATTAATGACGACATTAAACCCAAAACATTAAATGACCATAATTTGATCATTTATCGCATAGGTGAGAGCTCCTATATAAGGAGGTTGAATCTTGAGCAGAGAGTAAAGCGGAAAATCAATGAAAGAGAAAGCAAGAGGAAGAGCAAGGAGCAAACCTTTGTCCACCCGTGTTCTCCCACAAAACTCTCTCAGTCATGCATCCGCTCAACTGAACTACTCGTGATAGCACTCATGTGCATTCTCAATTCGCCACGAACAACCAGTACTTGGTTGTGTTAGTGGTTTTGCCGTTGTATCCTGGGAAACAAATGACCCGAGAGAACCTCGAAGCATAGCCGGAGGTGGGGTGAATCTGTTTCAAGAAAACTACATTGAGCGCGGGCCTCAACATCTTACTCGGTGAATTCTCTTTCTGACTCGCGATTGACTCTCGATTCTGCTACGTACCGCATCGACTCCGTGACTCGGACCACTGGAAGCTTGGCAAAACCAACCTCACTGAAAGTCTGAGATTATCAGCTCAGGTCATCTCAATAGATAAGTTGAATTTAATTTGATATGTTTAAATTTGGTTAATTCCCCAATATCTCCGGCAACAGATTGTCCAACACTTCTTTCATGAAAAGATAGAAAACTTTTGAGTCATCTTTTGATCCTAAATTCAAAGAAAAGAGCATGATCCGACGAGGCCATAATTAGGGCAATGACCAAAATTAAGGCAAAATAGTACTTGAAAATTAGTCCTAATGAGGGCGGAGCTCGAAGCTTGAGCCGTCGAGGGTCGAGGGTAGGGCGAGACCTTGGAGCTAGCCGTCGTCGTCAGAGTAGGAGCCTTGGGTCATCGACAACATGCTGCTCGAAGCTTCGGACGATTGTGTTCAGACATCGTCAGAGGTCGTGGGAGGTTGCGGAGGGTAAGATGTTGCGAGAGGGAGATTACATGGGGTCGCGGAGCTCACAAATCACAAGAGATCGACCTCATTAGGGTTTTACGTTGCTGCATTTATGCATTTTGCACGTGAATTGGATTTTACACGAGTAAAGCGGTAAATACCTTCATGAATTTTCCCAAAATAGAGCGTTTTCTTAACGAACATATTACCTTTGGTCAATTCCTAATCGACTAAACACTTGAGTCAATTAAGAAAAATTCTCTACTCAATAATCTCGACTTAAGATCAAATTAGAAAATTAACTACAATTACTTATTCCTTGGTTGCACAAGATCTTTCTTTTACTAGCTGCATTTGGTTTATTCTACTACCGTGTACTTAGCCAAATGCCACAATGAAGAAGTTGCCATAAAACGCAATAGGAGGCCATACATTTCTTCCCAGGTTAACTTGATTTTGTGCACAAGCACAGTATAGGATATCCAACTCCGTGCTCCTGCACGACTTGACAGAGGTGGATGATGAATCTTCCAAAACACGTATACTACATGAATATAATGATAATATGCAAAAATAAAGAGAAATTTTGAAGCACTAGGTTCCATCGATTCCGATAGGTTTTGAACAAGTTCAGCCGGTTCTGAAATTCTCCGATCACGTGCACACAAGTCGGTTATGTTGCACTCGCACTTGGAAAACTAAGCAACCTGAGATGAAACTCAAGGGTGACAAGAACGACTCGGTTATCTTGATGAACTGGAAGAATTGGAAGATTGCGACTTTTTGTGTTTATTCTTATAAAAGTTGGCACTATACTTGTTTATTCTTCTCTTTACACCCTAAAATTCATTTTGGCTGCTCAAAAATTGTGAGCAGTCAACAAGAAACCAAAGCAGATAAGAAACAGAAAAGAAAATAGTCCGTAAAAGCTGCAAGAGAAGAACCTTGGTTTCTGTCTAAACTGCAAGTTAATCAGTCATTGGATCGCTGGGGACTTGGCCAAAGATATCAAGGCATCCATCCCACTTGCTGTCTTCTCTGGCCTCCCAGTATCCTCCTATGTACCGGTATGTCTCGCTCCCTTTATCTTTCACAAACCACTGCGGTTTCCAACCACTTTCCTGCATCTTTCTCGCCTGCAACACATGGTGACCAAAACATCAAAGGAAGTACTCAGGGAATAGCATTTACAAAAAAACAGCAAACAATAAATTAGACATTTAGAAATCTAACTGTGAAGACAACTCAATTTTTTTAGCAATGTCACTGAACAAATTTACAACACTAAATTCTCACCATTCACCAAGCATTTATATGTGTTAACCTCTTATTTTTGATGACCTTAATTCAATTTTTCTTATGGACATGTTAGGATCCTAGGGATATCCTTGTGCAATGGCTTCATGAAACTTCAGATTTCAGTTAGTTTTGGATGACTGAAAAAGTTTATAATAGGCAGTTCAATGAATGATCATAAGATTTAAAAAAATGTCCCTATCGATTGCCCAAATATATAAAAAGCAATATGGAAGCAAGGCTACATAGGAGCAATGACTTCAGCACCAATTACCAATCGTAAAACAATATTCAAAACCTAACCTGGCGTTGTCTCTGTTCCAGTCTCAACTTCTCAGCATTTGCCATCTCATACTCCCCATTCTCCAAGCACCTCTGATCAGGCCTCAACCTTGAATCTGTCGGTGGCAATTTTTCCTGCTCAAGATTGAGGATAAGAAGTAAAGAAATAAATTGAAACTTAAAACAAAGGATGCATGGATAATAAGTAGAACACAAATTGTAACCTTTAATCCCAGGGTCAGCTCATTTACTGTTATTGCAAAACGTGTGAGATTGTATCTAGTGAGGAATTTAGGGGGTTTGCTACGTTTCCACAATAATTGGGCTTCAGACAATGATTCAGATCCTTTGCCTTTTCCAGAGATATCTCCATCCATATAATGCATGCTTTCATCCCATTTTCCAATAAGTGTTGCTGCAGTTTTGCCACTGCGATCCTGAACTATGCCTTGCACCTACAAATAGATTGCACATGGTCACCACTATTCTCTTGGCAGAAAAGAAAACAAATTATTACATATATCAACAAAGTTAACAGTGAGATTTAAAAAGAGTTTTAATGATAAATGAATGTGTCGAAAATCACATGCAAGCAAGATGTGTCTGGATCACCACATAGGGCATAGAATGTGAGTGAAAATGTATATTACACCTATTGCGCATGGTGATTACTATTCTAGTGGCTGAAAAGCAAACAAATCATTACATATACCTAATAAGTTAACGGCAAACCTCTATTAGAGTTTTAAATAAGAAATCAAGGTGCTAAAATAGCATGGAGAAGATGCACAAGGATCACCACACAAGGCATATACATTATGCATGAACGAATATGTTATGTGAGTGAGCTATGATATTTAATATCATATATTGATAAAATAGAATGATTCTTAAGAAATTCTAATACAAAATTCATAAAAAGAATTAACAAATGCAAATAATATTTAAGTTTCTAATGCTAAGGAGAACATGAAAACATGTATAGTGTATTAGTGTTTGTAAAGATACCCTTCTTATTCTAAATCAATCAAGTAACTATTTCTTTACACACTTCTTTTTCATTCTAGGGCACTCTTGTTTTCTCTTGATGATTGTAAATACTTATTAAGGTGTAGCATTAGATAATCTTCAAATTCATAAACAAATCACTAAAATCACTGAAGTGTCGCGAGGGAAATTTTTGTCTCCTTATTTCCATCCAGCATTCCTTCCGTCATATGAAACATACTCTTAAGAGTAAAATTCAGCAAGGATCTTAAATGACAGATGGCAATCTTTCTTGAGTAACACAATTTGGAGAGAGAAAAGGAAGAACTTGAAGAACCATTGACTTTATATTTACTGGCTAGGCACAAACATTATAATGTATAATTGAATAGTGCTCCTGAAATTGTGCTTTTCTCTAGGAAATCCTTAGTTTTCTCTGTTTGAAATACCATAGCAAATTTGTGATCCACTCTGATGATATTGCAACTAAATTAAGGAACCTTGATCAACTAGCCCGAGAATAGAAGAAAAATATGTGACAACAGAATGCAACAAAAACTTAAGTGAGGAAAAGGATGGGGGACATAGTAGCTACCACGTCACCAACATCACAACACACAAAAAGAACAAAGAAAAAAGAACTAGGTACCTGATGCGGGTTCCGATCAATTATTGATTGCTCCTTGAATTTTAGCTTGCATGAATATTCACAATTTCCTTGTATGCGCATAGTACCATAATGATCACAATAGAGTTTCCCCAATATAAGATTGTAAATGGAAGTTGTTACCTGAAATAGCAAAGCTCAATATCTATACTTATAACCAAAACCAAATTTTTAAACAATTGATGCAATGCCTAATACCTTGCTCCACTGAAAAACTTCGCCATCATCAAATTCAAGGGTGAGTACACCAACAGGATCAAGCTGAATTGAGCGACCCCAAAATTTGCTTTTCAAATTACTATCTCCCCAAAACTTCCATCCCTTACCCTCACAATGGCATGCAACAATCATAGGGTGATGACTGACCTACATAAGTTGCAAAGAATATGAGTATAAGTAATTCATCCAACCTGTTGTGATACAAAGAAGGAAAAAAAAAAGAGCTACAAATCAGCACAGATATCAGGTGCGTGTGACTTGTATCAACTTTCAAATCATATCAACCATCCAAGATCAGCCGATTAATAAAAGGAACATGAAGTGTAGCAGAATACACATTTCTAATCAAAACACCAAGTTGACGGTTGTTTGTTTTGTTTGTCCTGGGGTAACCCTATTTTTATAGGAATCCCGAATCCCTTCGGTTATTTAGCATGGAATCTTCACTTTTGTCATTATATCATTATACATAACTTTAATTGCCTTAATATATGTTACGTAACACTCTGTTTTTAGAATTTTCAATATAATTTCCTTCGGGATTTTATCATAAATTTTTTCCAAGTCAATGAATACCTTGGATACATTTTGCTTCTTTTCTTGAAAATTTTCAATCGGTTGTCTAAGAAGATGTATAGCTTCTATCATTGACTTTTTAGGCATTAATCATGATAAACAATAAATGAAAACCTCTGAGAACACCATCAATCAATAGAATCTCATGTGCCAAAACTAGTAGGAATTTCTTACCATCTTTTAAAAATGTATCCCAACCTCTTAGTGAAATAATCTAGGCATTATTAGTGTTATAAGAAGTCTTCCCCTTTACTGAGTTGGTAACCATGTTCATGAAAAATGCCCATTTTAGCCAAAAGGCCCAAAAGGATAACACCATCTATGGTTGCCATATCTATCAAATGTTACCACTAATACCAAGAAAACCAAGCAAAAAATATTCCATGCTCAGACAAAAATTAAGAGTTCACAGTTCACAGCCCTTCAAGAAATTTTACTGCCCTTCATAAAAGATTCAATATAAAGACAAAATATCCATGTGTAAGTATTATATTAAAAAAAAAAAACGGTTAATATGGATGGGGAACATGAAGGTCGAAACTGAGGCCCAATTTAACCAGAAAACTGCAAGTAATTGTATTTGTGAGACCAATCACTCACCTTTTCTGAAATGAATCTAAGGCCTTTATCTGGATAGTCAGCCTCATAGGTTTCACCAAGAAGTGGATTAAATGGCTTGCATATTCTGCCATCAGTTGAAGCGTATCCAGAAACAGCAAATGCAGCAACATTAAGCATCCTCATAAGACCATTGCCCTGGAAATTAGGTAGAAAATCAAGTATTAAAAAAAGAGAAGCTAAATTTGATAACATTAGAAAGTAAAATAGCATCAGTATGAACATGTTATTAATAGTGTAAAATTATACTAATTACAAGCTTGCATTTTGTTACAATTTAGATTTCTGACTATGAATTATTGAATTTTATATATTGTTGTGAATTTTGCTTGCTTAGTTGCAAAAACAATAGCAGCAGCAGCAGCAGCAGCAACCAAGCATTATCCCACTAGATAGAGTCGGCTATATGGATCCTTCTACGCCATTGAACTCTATCCCCTATTATATCATTATTTATATTTAAATAAATTTTATCTTATTTTATTGTGACTAACCAAGTGTTTTTTGATCTTTCTCTTCCTCATTTGATATGAACATTTGTCATAGTTTCACATCGCCTAACTGAGTACATGTCTGTACATCATAAACACGTCTCCGGAGTTTTTCCTTAATAGGTGCAACCCAACTTTCTCTCTAATGTTTTCATTTCTTATCTTGTCCATCCTTATATGTCCGCACATCCACCTTAACATCCTAATTTCTGTAACGCTCATTTTCTGCTCATGTACTCACGTCATAGCTCAACAATCAACTTCATATAAAATAGCAGATCTATCTGTCATTTTGTAAAACTTTCCTTTAAGTCTTAAAGGTACTTTCCTCCATTTCAACCATCCCACTTGTATTCTATGTAAGATATCTCTCTTAATCCCTCTATCATTTTACAAAAATAATCATAAATACTTAAAACTCTCAGTTATAAATAATCGTCATCTCCCATCTTAACAATTATCTCATTATGTCTAAGATTACTAAACTTAAATTTCATATATTCTGTCTTTACTCTACTAAGCAACCTTTCACTTCTAGTGTTTTCGGCCAAGATTAGAGTTTAGCATTTACTCATTCACATGTCTCATCTACCAAAACAATATCATCTGCAAATGCATCGCGATAATGTATCTTGGATGTGTCCGGTGAGTTCATTCATGATTAGTGTCAAAAGATAGAGACTTAGAGTTGATCCTTGATGTAACCTATCTTTATGGGAAAGACTTCCGTTAATTCACTTGAAGTCTTCACTCTTGTAATTACGTCTTCATACATATTTTTAATTAATTCAATATACACTATGCTAACAACTCTCTTTTCTAGCGTTCTCCATATAATTTCTCTTGCGACTATATAATAAGCCTTTTCTAGGTCGACAAATACCATGTATAAGTCTTGCTTCTGTTCTTAGTACTTTTTAATTAGTTGTCTTAGAAGATGTATAACTTCTATTGTCGACCTCCCAAGCATAAATCTAAATTGATTTTCGGTCACCGGGTCTCCTTCCTTAGCTTTCTTAGTTGCAAATATAAACATTTAATTGTTGTTATATATTTAATGTTATTTATTAATTTATTAATTTATGACATTTATTTTTATTGTAATCTTAGTTTGAATGATTAAAAAAAAAGGTAGCTCGGTGTATGAAGCTCCCGCCAGTGTGGGGTCTTGGGAAGGGTCGGACCATATTGGGTATGTTGAACGGAACCTTACTTTGCATTTTGCAAGAGGTTTTTACAAATCGAACCTCAAGGCCACTTTATATATATATATATATATATATATATAGGTGTATGCCTATTGCCTAAACCCTAAGTAGTGAACTTTTTGCTATAGTTTGTACCTTATTATGTTAAAATTTTAATATGGTGAACTTTTTGATTGACATATATTTATATTAGGAAGTAAATGCAACAAGCAGACAACAAGCAAAAGACGGTTAGAGGACCAAAATTTAAAGTTAATTTGAATTTTTCTCAGCAAACTTTGGAGTGTATGGGTACATTCCGAGCAACACAACATAATACCAAAACATACCATTTCAATTGGAGGCCAAACCTCCAACAAGGAATGAGATTTTAAACTAGTTATAGTCTATTGTTGTATGGGCGCGTCTAGGAGAAGCCCACTTGTTAGCTTTATTCCTCGGATTTCTTTACATCTGGGTTTGATTTCATATTTTCTCTCTTTATTTTCTATCTGAAGTTGAAACAATCATTACTTGTGTGTTCCATCAACAGTTTTACAAAGTATTAAAGTTAATAGGGTTACTAAGTGCAGTTAGTTTAATCCTACATTGGTTCTTCTAGATTTAGAGTTTTTTATGAGCCGTATATATACTCATTGCAATAGATACCTTAATCAATGAAATAGAATATACTCTTTCTCCAAATACACCAGCTAACCTAGATCATTAGCACCTTTTGCATAATCTCTTAAGATGCAGCAGAAAAGGCCATTGAGCCATTGATAAGGTAGAATATTCAAAACTTTAAAGTGATAGGGCGTCACCAAACTAGAACCATATTACAAACTCTGTTCAAGTGTTGGTGATGTCACATTGCAATATGGTGCGCTTATGGAAATGTTAAAAGGTGGGAGACTCCACCAGTCCCAGAGGCCACTTAGACAAGCATAGTGGTCCAGAAAGTGTCTTTATAATACGGGACACTTCCTTTGCAAGTCATTTAAAGAGGAATAGCCTTTTCGTGTTGTCAAACATGGCATCAAAGCCAACAGTCACATTTGTAAGCCATGATCCTCATGTACAACTGCAGTGGTCAGTCATGGTTGGTTTTATATAAAGATGCCTCTTGAAGTGATTCTAGCATTTGGGATTAAATCAACTTAGCTCTATTTTCAAACAGAATCTAAAGTATAGATAAGGGGTAAACTATTGTGAAATACAGCATAAATATTATTATCCCCCTTTTGGTGACAATTTAAACCCCATTATGTGTATGTCAAGATGATTTTGTTATACATAGAATGGAAATGAAATAGTCAGCAATGACAATGATGCCAAGTGTCAGTAAAACAAAAATCAAACTCTACAAGTATCACCTTTATGAGTTGTGTCACCATTACACATATTTACTATGATAAAAAATTAATGCAAATCTTGATACACTAAATCATGTTGATGCTCTCTTTACCAAACATGCTAAATTTCAAACATAATTGAAAATAGAGGATGGTAAACATGTATTTCAGTCAAAATCTATTGACAAGGCAAAGAGAACTATTAGTATTGTAAGCAAACCTGATTCTTCCAAATATTTAAGTATTTATATTACCTTTTTCCCCCACTCATATGCTCGATCAATAAGGTACGAGTATTCCAGATCCTCAAAACATTTCTGCAGTGATGAAATTGGTTCGTTAAAATACACTGGAAGGCAAACTTTAGTAAGATCCTTTCCAATATTGTCTTTGATCATTGACCAGAGGCTCACTCCCTTTTCCTTTTCAACAGGATCAGGTAATTTTTTACGTCTCCTCACATAGGGATAGCTAAATCCCACAGATTTCATAGAAGAATCACTAGCATCTCCAAAACAGACACCATAATCATCCTCATCATCAGAATCAATTTCAGATCTATAGAAATCAGATTCTGTGCTCTTAAAAGAGATTGATGATAGAAAATCTCGTGTATCAAAAAAGGCATTATCTTCTTCATCTGTTTCTTCTTCAACAGCATCAGGACGTTCATTGTCATAATCAGATTCACTTGCACTCCCTTCTAGAAAAATATTTAATGGGTAAGATAAGACAGATAATGTAACTTGAAGCAATTAACAAGAAGTTAATTAGCAAGAATGATACATTACAAGTATTGACAATATAAACAACTGAGGGAAAAGGATAGCAGTCAAATATGTACCAATAGTGAACCATGAGTGATTTTGTAGAAGGAAGCAAAGTCTGATGACAGGTTTCCATGTATAAAAGATCAAAATAAAATATGCAAATAACAAACAAGCAAAACTGCTAGTCACAATTGTAAACAATCACAAGAATGAAGAATTAGCCAAAGGAAGAATCTAACAAAAATAGTTATTTTAGAAATTACACGTTAGTGTTCAAGTTTTCACATGTAGGGAAAACATAAAGAAACTAAGCAAATGCTTGAGAGGTAATGAAACTACGGATGAACAAAGAAGCTCACTATTAGGTAGATTTGTTAGTCCCCAAGTGATGTGAATTTGTCACTCAACCTTGGAGTCCTAGTTAAAATATATCCAACAATAGCAAGGCACATTTTCATCAGCCAAATTATGAATTTACACATAAAAGAGATACGACATTGGACCATTTATAGTCCAACATGAAACAAATATTCTTATCATTCTAAGAAATGGTATACAACATAATACCTAAACTTTGACCACAGATTAATTCATTACATTTAATTGTAAGGTAAGATAATTGTGCTAATAAAAGCTTCAAAATTTAAATGATGTTGAGTCTTTCTAAATCAGGATACATCAACAACTGAATAGAAAGGAAAGATAGCCCAATAAATTAGTATGGTGAAAACTAGCATGTTATCACAAGTCATTCTATTATGCATCATACCACTATATTTCTCTTGTCTTGATCTAGAAGCAATCCCTCTTTGGCTCTCGTCGACAAGGGTATTCTCCAAATCAACCTTTTCTGACTATAAAAAGAACATGACAAATTATTCAGTCAATATGCTAAGAAATAAGAACACAATTTAATATACGTCCAACTGTCCAAGATAACTGAACAGACAGTACGTGCCTTTCAATGGATTGTTTAACATTATTTTAAAATATGAAGTAATCAGGATGATAAATGTGAATCCATATGCCAGATGTCAAGTTACACAAAGTGTCTGATGAAAATATAATGTTAGAAGTAAGGTTCTTTTACTAGAATGAAGAATGGCCTGTCCATATTGCCACCAGCATATCAGTATTGCGCCATCCCCCTCACTTCCAGAAAGCACTAGCTAGGAAGTGCGGCGAACCAGTTGGATTCACAAAAGCAAAGGCGGCAGAGAAAACCCTTTCCACTAGGCCTTGATATTTTGCACAGCTCCATTCTTTGTTTTAAAAAAAATAATAAGGATACTAAAAGTAATTGAAGATTTGACCATTCAAAACAGATATTTCTGCACTTTTCACTCAGTTGGGTAGATGGACTCATGCATAAGTGTATCAGCCAGGGAGAGCAGCATGGAATATTGCCATCCAAAGCCATGCCAAAGCTCACAGATGTATCTACAGACTATATAATTGCTCTATGCTTGATTAAGAAACACATATATAGTGGTATATTAGTTCATAATAAAACTGGCAAAACCAATTAACATCTCAGAAAAATTATATTCAACATAGCATTTCACACATTCACCATGCACCCAGGTACTACTACTCATATAGGCTCTTCTCATACACTACAAAAGTATGCTGCAATTGCATTTTGTAAATTAATAACATGATAACACCTTTGTGTCAGAATTTGATTGAGCCGATAATAGCTATTTTGTTGTTTTAATTTAAATATTTGTTGGATCATATGATATTCTGCTTAAACCTGGTATTATCACTGAATTAGAATTTTTTTCTATATTGACATATATCTATCAATAAATAACTTACACATTTGTTCTTTAGGCACAAATTATTTTGTATGCATTTCGTTGCACCAAATCCTAATTCTTAAAAGATTAAAGAATGTCAAAATTGTTCTCTCTAAAGGAGATTTTTTTTCATGGTCTGCTAAACTCATAGTTTTATCCTTATCATCTACTAAAGATCCTTTTGATGCCAAAGTCTTATTAAATTCTAAATCTAGTGGTGTCTTACATAGTAAATTAGGTCATATCAACTTTAAGTCCATGTTGATAATGACCAATCTTGAGTTAATTCCTAAGCTCTCTTATAATCCTAATTTTAAATGTGAACTATGTGTACAATCTAAACAATCTACGGAACTATTTAAACTTATTCCTTTTTTTGACACATAACTATTAGAATTAATCCACCGTGACCCCTTTGATTTATTATTGTACCAATTTCTTGAAGACCATAGATGAAATATTCCTAAAATTTAAATTTTATAAAACTGAAGTTCAAAAACAATTTGAGAAAAGGATAAAAGTATTTAGATCTAATAGGGGAGGAGAATGTACCTCAAACTAACATTCCCTTTTCTATAAAGAGCATCGGATAATTCATGAAGTTATTGCTTACTCCCCTAATATAAAGAATAAGGCATTATTAGATACGACAATGCTAATTAGTTTTATTGCTCCCCATAACTTGTAGTGGGAACCATTTGCTGGCTACATTTTAAATCGAGTACTAACGAAGGACGAGCATACGTCCATCAAAATTGGAAAGCTTACAAGTCTGAATTAGATTACTTTAGAATGTGAAGATGTCTAATCAATATAATGTTCTTCGCTAAAAAGAGTTAAGTTGGCCCCTAAAACTATAATTGTTGTTTTAATAGATTATTCCTTTGGTAGTAGTATAAATAGGTTTCTTGTCATAAATTCTACAATCTCAAACATCTCAAACAATAGATTGACAGACTCGAGAGATGCAATTTTCTTGACAAACAATTTTCCTTTCAAATCTAGACTTTCTACGCCAAAGCCTAATTTTTCCTCTAGTTCTCATCAAGATTGTCTCCTACTTTCCTTGATCAATCTGGTACTTTAGTTACTTAGAAACCTAGACGAAAAAAGAAAGCTATAAACGTAAAACATTTAGGAGCTTTTCAAGAATCTGATGCTTCTTTTCTGAAAGAAACTACAAAGCATCAGCACTTGAATTGTCATGTAGGAGGATCTGTGGATTATTATTATAATTTTTCATATTTTTCATATTTTTGATATTTAAGTTATTTTTGTTGATGCAGGGAGTACCAGATAATAGCAATCAACTTCTAGAGTTTTGATGTTTAACAACAAATCTAAATTTGGTCAATTTGACCAAGGGTTGATCTAAACAGGACTTAATGTTTGGAAGATAAAAGTCTAGTTGATTTATTGTTGGTGCAAGACCTAATGGACCTTAAGGTGATTAATATTTTTTTTGATGTATGTCAAAGGAGGAGAGTGACCTTAAGTTAGAAATATTTTGAATCTCCCAACTATGGTATAAAACCCTAAAGACCAATACCTAACTTAAGATTATTATCAAACATCAAAAAGGAAAAAATTGTTGATGTAGGGAACACCAGATAATAGTAATCAACCTCTAGGGTTTCGATGTTTAACAATATACCTAAGTCTGGTCAGTTTGACCAAGGATTGATCCTAATAGAATTTGATGTTTGGAAGTTAGTCAAGACTAGATGACTAGCAAGGAAAAATCCTAACCGAAGGATAGACAGTGGAAATCCTAGGGGAGGTAACCTTAGGTGATGGAAGTCCTAGTGAGTGAAGCTAGGCCTTAGTGAGTGAAGCTAGGTGGTGAAAATCATAGAGAGAGGTAACCTTAAGTGGTGGAAGTCCTAGTGAGTGAAGCTAGACAGTGAAAGTGAAGCTAGGCAATGAAAATCCTAAGAAAAGGTAACCATAAGTTGAAGCTAGGCCTTAGTGAGTGAAGCTAGGTGGTGAAAATCATAGAGAGAGGTAACCTTAAGTGGTGGAAGTCCTAGTGAGTGAAGCTAGACAGTGAAAGTGAAGCTAGGCAATGAAAATCCTAAGAAAAGGTAACCATAGATAATGGTAAAGTCTTGGATATTATCCAAGCATGAAACCTAGTAGGTCAGGTAGACTTACAGGAGTGCGGCTTGATCCTATGGGATTGATCCTTAAGTGGTAAACTTGGAGGAGAACCTCCAAGTAAAAGGTAAGCCTAGTAGGTCAAGTAAACTTACAGATATAAGTTAGGTTACTTGTTTGTGTTTGAATGGTTGTTTTGCAAGAACTTGGAGCTGGAAGCAAAACAGAGAGTAGACAAATGCAAATAGGTGAACCAGACTTGACTCAGGTCAAACCGACGCCAAACCAATTCGGAAGATTGGACCAGCGGTTCAGTAGACCGACTAGGTTTAATCTAGATTGCTGAGTTGTTAGAAATGTTGACATCGAAGATGATGTGGCAAAAGATCATTTTTATGATTTAGATCAAAATGAGGATAAGCTAGATGATGTGAATAGAGATAAGGCTTCATCCAGATATAGTTTCATCCATATAAGAGTTGATCTAAATAAGAATCTGACCCAATTCTATAAAATGAGATGAAGGTTTTACGTTCAAGACATCGATTCTTCATCCTACTCTTCATCTCTGCACGCAGAAAGCTACGCTGCGAAGCTCTGCGACTGAGGAAGCTCCGGGGGTACGTTGCGCTGAGGACTTCCAGATCAACCGCCATCTTTTGTTTGGTTTGTTTATTACAAGTTGCACTTAGTTTATTATTATTTGTGCTTGTATTGCAAACTGTAAGACGGGTTTCTCCGCCTCCGGAAAAGAGACCACTAGTGGACGGACGCCTCCCGTGATTAGGCCTTGGATGTACTGACCCTGGGAGGTTGGGAACCAAGTAAATCCCATGAGTATTCTTTCCTTTAAGTTTTTATTATATTCCGCTGTGACTAACAGTTTGATAAAAAGAACGAACAATGTTTAATAATTTTTAATTTGTTTTAGAATTTCTTTCCTTTCTTTATAAGATATGAATTATAGTTCATATATAGGGATTTCTTTCCTTTCATGGGGAGAGTCTATATGTGTAGCTGGTTGAGGAATTAATCGTCTATTATTGAATAATATTTTTTTTACGGAAAAATATGAAGGACAACGATTATCTCTTCTTACCATCTCTTGAATTCCCCTCTTCTCATCCACCGCAGGATAATTGCTATCCTGTCCGACGTCAGTTGGTATCAGAGCAAGGTGCAGATCCAATAGAAGGTCATCGTGCTCATGGTCGCGGTAGGCAGGTGTCGACAAGTTCGATGGAGAAAGACGAACACCTAAATTTTTACGGAAAAATATGAAGGACAACGATTATCTCTTCTTACCATCTCTTGAATTCCCCTCTTCTCATCCACCGCAGGATAATTGCTATCCTGTCCGACGTCAGTTGGTATCAGAGCAAGGTGCAGATCCAATAGAAGGTCATCGTGCTCATGGTCGCGGTAGGCAGGTGCCAACAAGTTCTGATGGAGAAAGACGAACACCATGAAAGACAATTGAGGATTGACGATTTATAGAGATAAGTCACAGATTTAACCCAGCGTGTAACAGTGGCTATGTGAAAACTCAAAGATCGTGAGGTACGTGGTTGAGAGGATCAATATGGAGACCTCAGATTTCAAGTTGATCTACCTGAATTTTATGGTACATCACAAACAGAGAATATTGTTGATTGGATAAATAAAGTGGAGCAGTTCTTTGCCTATAAGCAAGTTCCGAATTCGATGAAGGTGAAATTGGTTGCCTTTAGACCCAGAGATCTAGCATCGTCATGGTGGGGGTACTCGCGACGCTCACGAGACCGACAAGGCAAGACCAAAATCAAGAATTGAGAGAAGATGAAAAAGAAGAAGAAAGGTCAATTTCTTCCCTTTGGTTAAATTCAAACTTAATTCCAAAGACGATTAGATCTAGCCATGGAGAACGACAACTTCGACACCCAAGATGATCTTGACGGATTCGAAGATGACGAGGAGGAAGACCTTGATGACAAGGTACTTTATGGTGATGGCTCCGAGACTTTAATCATTCGTGAGAAATTTGACCCAGAAGAAATTGAAGAGGAATCTTGATCTCAAATTGAAGACGAGACTAAGACGATTAATGATCCCGTTATGACGATTAGTTTATGACGATTATGGAACGGACAAAGTGCTTCATGTCAAAGATCCAATGTTTGTTGGGACGTTGAGGATATGACCTCTATTCAGATGATAGCTCAGAAGCGCAAAACATGCATCCCCTTATTCGCTGAGAATCCACAAACCGAAATCACAACATACTTTGTGGGTCTCCTTAACAAAAGAATATATCATATCATCCAGAGCCTCTCGTAGCGGCAGCACCAAGATTGGGAGTTTCACAATGAAAAAGCTATAATGTTGCAACTATGAAAAATTCTTCAAGATTTTGGAAACTTAAAACTCAACAACTTCAACAAGAAGATTAGCAACAAATTCCTAGAAGACTGGTTATGCCGCTTTAAAGGTAATATGACGAACAACATGCTCAATGACTTGGATTTTATTATATTGCCTAGCGACAAACGACAAGGTAATGATCTTTCAGAATTTGACGAACATATGCTAACTTTTAAGAAAGCGATGAAAAAGTTGTCGGAGGCCATCAATGTAGCCACTGGTCTCTTCCGTGAAATTAAGGATCTTACGGAGGGGATGGAGGAATTCGAACAAATCTACAGCAGATTGGAGAAGCAACCAGTCACCAATTTGGGACTCCCCACGTTGCCTTACGAAGTTAGGGAGTTGAAAGGACTAGTTGTGGATAAGGAGAAGGCGAAAATACTAGAGGCGCTACTTCACAAAGGAGAATCAAATGAGTCGTAGCAATCAACCTCTTCCGGTTCAAGACATGGTGGTCGACCATGTGGGTCGGGAGCTGCGACTTGGACCTGCAAATGGAGACTCAATGGGTGCTCTTCGAGGTCCCTGAGGTGGGCACCTATGTCCTCCTCCTGCCCTTGCTCGTGGGCAACTTCCTATCATCCATCTTTCCAAGCGACAATGACCACGTTATGCTCTGCGAGGAGAGCGGCTCTTTAGGAGTTCTGACTCCTTCAAAGCTCTGGCGTATGCCCATGTTGGCAACAACCCCTTCGCCTTGATGCGGGAAGCCTACGCCGCTGCTAGGGGTCGCCTCGGCACATTCTGGCTAAGGGAGGAGATCAGGGTGTGGCACAGAGGACTTTGTAAACTGTGGAATTTCGCTGTGATTTCCTCATGATCAACAATAGGTGGCAGAACATCAGCTTGGATTGGGAAAATCCGAACGAGGATGCCAAAAATCTGGTCTTCGACGAAGAGCAGATGATCGCTAGGCTCTACAGGTTTGACAAGGGCGAGAGGCTTTGCAAGTACAAGGTGTTGAATCGAGACGTACATAAGAAGAGGGGTGACTCACGTGGTTTTAAAAACTAATTTTTTCAGTTTTATAAAATAAGTACGCAGTAGGAAAACACGAAAACAAAACAAGTAAAAAGGCACACGTTCGATTTTACTTGGTTCGGAGCTTTTGGTGACTCCTACTCCAAGACCTAGGTCCCACGGACCTATCGACAGGTAATCCACTAATACCTCTTCCAAAACCGTTAGAAGAGGGGATCGAGTACAATAAAAAAATCAGAAAAGTGTAACACGCTACATTTTCCTTTATACAATAATTTAAGTACAATATTAAAGTTTGTTACCCAACACCTTCGTAGATGATCGAATCGGGCTCGATGTTGGACAACTCCTCACCAGTGGTCGGGCGCAACAACGTAGCAGAGCAGCAGGAAGTCGGAGCACTCGGAACGTCGAATAAACGCGTAGAAGCTTGTAAATCAGTTATTACAAAGCCTTGGGCGAATACCTCTTTTAAAGAGGATTGAAGGCGCCTTCCACAGCACTGAAGGCGCGTTCCATAGGCAAAGTTTATCCTGCAAAACCAGTGTTTTATCATCGCCGAAGTCTTCAGAATTATCTGACTGAAAGCGCCTTCCAAGCTCCCAAAAGCGCCTTTCATAAACAGTACTCAAGGTGCCTTCCGTCGCCTGGAAGGCACCTCGGGTACAATTCATCCAAAACATTTTGTACTCTTTTGCCTTGCAAAATGTGTTAGTCCAACATAAATAAAATATACCCTGCAAGACAAAGTTAGCACAATAAAAATAAGCATTAATAATTAGTTCCTGTCTTTCCAAGACCAGGAACTAGTCAAGGTCTCAATTTAGATTTCTGAAATGGACCTAACTTAGACCGACGCGTACTGTCCCCTCAATCGGAAAGCGTCCTGTCATTCTCCTCCAGTAACTTACTTCTACTAACCAAGTGTCAAGTTACCTTCTTGACGTCCAATCTGACCCACCAGGTCTTTCTACCAGAATCGCACATCCAGACCTTACCTATCGGGAATCGAACATCCTGACCTTCTATCGGAATCGCACATCCAGACTTCAACCTATCGAGAATCAAACATCCCAACCTCCTGCAAGAATCCCACATCTGAACTTCGCCAATCGAGAATCGCACATCCCCTAGTGTCTGACACTCTTGACCCGTCAAGTAAGTCAACCTTGCGCACTCGGTAACAAGATTAGATCAACAACACATCTAACTTTAATCCACTTGTCATTCATCAAACTCAGGTTTGATCATTGGTGCCAACAGCACCAATGCAAGGGAGGTAGTCTCCTCGGCTAAGAAACTTTATTGAACGATAAGTCGAGGCCAAAGAAGTTTTCCAAGGTGTAGGAGTCCAAAGAGGCAAAGATGACCAACAACCAAGTCAAAGCACTAGAATTGGAATGAGAAATTGACGAAATGCTCGTGCAGACAAGAAAACTTTTAGAGGATGTGCGAGGGGCCCTCGGCGAGATGGGCGGATTGGGAGGTTTGACTAGGGATTTGAAGGCAAGGTTCATGCATCTCAACTGGGTCCGACCATGCATGTGGTGAGTTCCACGCGGTGGCACGACTCACGAGCCATCTACGGCAGACCAATCAGTGGCGCCGTCGGTTCCCATAATTTCGATCTCATCAGAAAGCTCCTATTCAATGATGGAACCATACCCAAATGTGTGCACTACACTTTGTCAACTAGGGATTGCTTCTTTACAATCCAACAAATAATCGTTCAGCACAAGGTGAAAAAACTATTGTTCATGGCTTAAAACTTCGATGTGATCCGCTTCACCATCCAACAAATAATTGTCAATTAGGTGTAAGATGATCTTCCGGCTACCACATGAAACTACTCTAAACTCCAGGACAAGTTCTTTCAACCCAGGGTAACTAAAGTAGCCTCCGCAAATTTTTATTATTATTTTTGATCATTTTCATATTTTTTATATTTAAGTCATTTTTTAATATTTAAGGTAATTTTTTAGTAATTTTTATCTTTTTATATTTTGAGTTCGTTTAGGAATTTAGGATTGTGAGTGTTTAATAATTTTTCTTTTCTTTATAAGATAGGAATTATAATTCTTATATAGGGATTTCTTTCCTTTTATAGGGAGAGTATATATATATATATATATATATAGTTGGTTGAGGAATTAATCCTCTATTATTGAATAATATTCCTTTTTACGGAAAAATCGGGAGGACAACCCTTATCGATTCTTGTCTTCTCCTCAATTCTCCTCTTCTCGTCAGCTTGCAGGATAACCGTTATCCTGTCCAGCGTCAAATTGTGACTAATCTCTTAATAGAACTGATCCGGCGGTAAGAATGGGGGACCCACTTCCTGAAGGGTCCCAGCCTGAGGACGGATGGAGGGTTGACTAAGCGGGTAATGGCCGCGTCGAGCAGTTGAGCAGGTCCGAGCGGAGCCAGAGATAACCCAGCCATGGGCTTGGGTTTCCGACGCCAAGGCGGGAGGACTGAAGGGCCGAGCGGGTGTCTGCCCGGCTGGGACCGAAGGGCCGAGCGGGTGGTCCGTTCGGCCAGGATAAGGGCGAGGACACAAAGGTTAGCCGAGCGGCCTATTCGTTCGGCTCGGGATATGGGATGTCAGCAAAGGCATGTCTGATGATTATGCCGTACATAAGATTGCACGATGGAGGATCTCGCCGTCACATCATGGAGAGGTTGATACAGTAGCGGTATGGCCTTATGGATGCCCTTCTGACAAACCCATACCTAGGCATGGTCGAAAGCATGTGATTGCTTTGATTGGCGCGCCCAGGCTCCTTCGAGAGGTCTATATAAGGTCTCCATTTCTTCACCGGAGGTACGCTGGTCTGAATCTCTGAAGCCACCTCTTCGTTATTCCTCGCCTGACTTGAGCGTCGGAGGGCCGTCGCCGGGACACCCCTCCCGGCTCGGTTTTGCTGTGCAGGGAGCGCCACGTCCCCAGCGTCCTTTGACTTCTGATTCGGACAGGATCAATTTGGCGCCGTCTGTGGGAACGCACCTGCATCCGAGCAGAAGCAATGGACGAGGCTGGAAGACCACATACCGTGGCACTCTCACAAGAAGAGTTGGACGCTATAGTCGAGGCGAGGGCAGCCAAGATAGTGGCGCAGCAAAAGGAGAAAGCACAAGCTGAGCGAGCGCAACATCGAGAAGCTCCGTTCGGGCGCTTATTACCTCAAGGATGCGGAAGGTCGGATGTTGGACCGGCCCTGGAGTGCAAATCACCTTCAGCCATATAGAGCTGGGTGAGAGGCGCGCTGTTGCTCTATTTTGTGTAAATTCAAAATAGCTGTACTCCTTTTGTCGCAGGAAACAAATTATTCCCAAGGCATTCTGTGTTCATAGCCGAACGGCTGGTTATCCGAAGGTCCCCGAGCCGCCCGACCGGGAGGTTTATATATGCAAGCTCAGTTAAAGATCGGGAGACGGTCCGGCGTCTATAAACCCTCCGGCCGGGAAACCGGGAGACGGTCCGGCGTCTATAAACCCTCCGGCCGGGAAACCGGGAGACGGTCCGGCGTCTATAAACCCTCCGGCCGGGAAACCGGGAGACGGTCCGGCGTCTATAAACCCTCCGGCCGGAAGCGGAGACGGTCCTGCTATAAAGCCGAGAAATCGGCCGAGCTACTCCCTTATAAAGAACTGAGCGTGAAAAAACTGCCGAAAGAGATGAGCCGGCGTCTATAAACCCTCCGAGCGGAAGGCCGACGAGCTCCGTCGTTAAAGATCAAGAGACGAGCCGGCGTCTATAAACCCTCCGAGCGGAAGACCGACGAGCTCCGTCGTTAAAGATCGAGAGCCGCGCCGACCGGCTATAAATATCCGCGCCGACGAGCTCCGTCGTTAAAGATCGAGAGCCGCGCCGACCGGCTATAAATATCCGCGCCGACGAGCTCCGTCGTTAAAGATCGAGAGCCGCGCCGACCGGCTATAAATATCCGCGCCGACGAGCTCCGTCGTTAAAGATCGAGAGACGAGCCGGCGTCTATAAACGTCCGAGCGGAAGACCGACGAGCTCCGTCGTTAAAGATCGAGAGCCGCGCCGACCGGCTATAAATATCCGCGCCGACGAGCTCCGACGTTAAAGATCGAGACGAGCCGGCGAACGCCCGAGCGGAAGACCGACGAGCTCCTTCGTTAAAGATCGAGAGCCGCGGCTATAAATATCCGCCCGACGAGCTCAATCGTTAAAGATCGAGAGCCGCGCCGGCTATAAATATCCGCGCCCGAGCTCCGACGTTAAAGATCGAGACGAGCCGGCGTCTAAACGGTCCGAGCGAAGACCGACGAGCTCCGTCGTTAAAGATCGAGAGCCGCGACCGGCTATAAATATCCGCGCCGACGAGCTCCGTCGTTAAAGATCGAGAGCCGCGCCGACCGGCTATAAATATCCGCGCCGACGAGCTCCGTCGTTAAAGATCGAGAGCCGCGCCGACCGGCTATAAATATCCGCGCCGACGAGCTCCGTCGTTAAAGATCGAGAGCCGCGCCGACCGGCTATAAATATCCGCGCCGACGAGCTCCGACGTTAAAGATCGAGAGACGAGCCGGCGTCTATAAACGTCCGAGCGGAAGACCGACGAGCTCCGTCGTTAAAGATCGAGAGCCGCGCCGACCGGCTATAAATATCCGAGCGGAAGACCGTCTAGCCCAGGTGTTAAACCGTATAGACGAGCCGGCGTCTATAAATCCCCGAGCAGAAGATCGACGAGCTCCGTCGTTAAAAATCGAGAGTCGGTCCGGCGACTATAAATACCCCGGGCGGACGAATGAATATCAGAGAATAAGAAACCGCGGAAACCACAAGTATTAAAACATTTAGGCCCGCTCGGGCGTTGGTCCTTCGATACTTGGCGTTTGTTGAGTTCACACTGGCTAGATACGAGTAGAGCGAGTAGGCCCTCCTGCTCGGATTTTGTTTAATGGGTTAAGCTGACCGGCCGCGTGACGGAGAACGCTTAAGAGCATGACTAACTTTAAGCATAAACGTTAAGCAAACAGAAGAATATTATGGATAGGAAGACACAAGCAAAGACATAATCACATTAAAAAGGAAGCATGCCGAACGACAAGTACAAAAAGTTGCGCTGGGCTTAGGAAACGTAAAAACAAGGTACAGACAAGGAACACTCCTCACTCAGGGTCTTCGAAGTTGAAGAAGCCGTCCGGAATGTCGTCTATCATGGCCGCCAGATCGGAGGCGGGAATGTGCATTCCCGCAGGAAGGTGGCCACCCTTCTTCAAGTAGGCCACAGTGACCTTAACGGCCTCGGCAAAGGTCGAAGAGACGCTGCCGCCAAATTTCGTGCCAAACCTCTCCGAGCGGAGGTAATCTTGACGTGCAGCAGCTAGACGACTCGGCTCCCCTTCCTTGTAGTTTTTGAGCTCCGCCCGGGAGGTAATCAGTGAATCGTGGAGGACTTTCTGATCCACCTCCGCTTTCGTGCGTTCAGCTGAGCGCCCATCCCGTTCGGCAGTTAGTTGGGCTTCCAGCTCCTTAGATCGCTGATCTAGGGCTCAGACTTCAACTTTCATTTTGTCCATATCAGCGATCGCCCGCTTTCACGTCTTCGTCGCGCTTCTTCACCAGGCCTTCAAGTCGAGCCACCTCTGTAGCCAGGTCGGCGGCCTTCTTCTGTTCGGCCTCACGGGCTTGTTTCTCCCGCTCGGCCGATGGACCCCCCGAGACTTGAAGTTTTTCCATGAGGTCCTCCAGCTCGGCCAGCCGATGGCTAGTGGCGATTTGCTCCGCCCAATGCTGTAAGAGAAATAACAAAATCAGGAACTGAACAGTAGCATGACACAGGAAGAAAAACGAACCTACCTGAGTGGCTTGCTGCATATGATTATCGCCGAGCTGCTTGGGCGTCATGAGGCCGAGCGGACCCGTCAAGGTTATTTCATGAACGGGCTCGATGGCCGATCGGCAGACAATAAATATTCCTCCGATGGGAATCGAAGGGTAGTCTTGATGGTGGGAGGCCGGCCGGCACTTCCTCAGCCGCACTCCCCTATGGTTGAAGTTTCGCCCAACCGTCGTAAGCGACGACGAGTCCGTGGAGGAGAGCCAGAGGGTTGTACGGTGGGCGAGGCCACGGGGGTCCTAATCTGCGACGGCGTGCGATCTGGAGAAGCGATCTCGATCGACGCCTGTGGTTCGACCTCTTGGGTCGGCGGAAGGCTGGAGCCTCTTCGACGTTTTCGCCGAACTTCCAGTGGTGAATCCGGCACTGGGGACTCGGCTCGGTGAGCAGAGGAAGCAGATCCGCCTCAACCTCCGTTGGCGGATGGGCAACTGCTTTGGTGATGCGCCCCCTCTCCTCGATCTGGGCTGGGATGAGACCCGCTCGGCGAGTTATTTTTAGTAGCCTCAATTTCCACCGCCTTCATTTCGGATGATCGGTAGCCTTGAGGCGCCACACGACTTCAGGTGGAAAAATTAAAATCAATTAGATAAAAAGGCGAAGGGAGTAAAGAATCCTACCCATGCGGTAGGGGAGATTGGCGAACGGGAGATAATCCAAAATGTACAACACCTTGAGAAGCAATCGGTCGATTTTGTCACCGACCGGACAACCAGTTTAAGGTAGGTGGATTGCTACGAATTTGCCGAGCTCGCCGAGTCAATGGTCCGCCATTTGTTCGAATCGGCGCTCGGAAGTCGATATAAGAACTCCTTCCGGTTGTTGGAGGTCGTATTCTCAAAAATTTGAAGCCTATTCTACTTGGAAAATAAAAGTACCCAACTCGGATTGTTTGGGGTAGAAGAAGTAGTGGAATATTTGGGGTCGAGTGGGATATTGTGCAGCCTAAACGCTCAGCAGCCTAAAGGAATTCGGCACAAGTTGGCCGAGCGGGATGCGAAAATAATTACAAACTTCCAAAACAAAAGGATGGGTGGGAAATCTAAGGCCGCCTCCAGAAAAAAAACAAATGGTACCGATCAGCGGGTTATGGGGCCGGTCGATCGGGTCGGCTACAACTATTTCATGGTCGTCCGGGATCCCGTACGTCCGAACAAGACGCCGAGCGCCCTCTTCATCAAACCGACTCTCCATGGTCATATACCAAGGACCATGAACATCAACAGTGGGTATGGAAGTGCTTGCCATGACTAAAGTACCAAGAAAAAGAAAGAAGGAAGCCGAAAGAAACTCGGAAACGGAGGACAGATAAGAGTTCGCAAGCAAGGGAACGAAAGGAGTCCCCCGCGAAAGGGAAAGGCCGAACGAAAGGAAGGGAGAAGCTTACTGAGGGAAGATGAACGGAGAGGATCACCAGAAAGCCGAAAACCACCAGGAGGCAAGAACTAGGACAGCCGGAATGCGGCAGCCGCGGGCACCTTCGACGGAGGAAGCGGAATGAAACAGAGAATGCACCGTAAAGGCGAAGACGAAGGCTTTATGCGAACGAGGCTGGTCGGCCTCGTCCGTCGGATACAGGTCACGAGAGACGAGGTCATCATCTAACCGTCCATTTCAAAATAATCGGCGTCCCATCGTACGGATCATCACCGCCACGCGAGAAGAGCCACGTGGCGCTCTGTCACCAGGCGCAATTAATGCGCCCATACCGCGGATGCTTCGACTTAATGAAAAGGATTTGCGTGATCTTCGAGAAGATTTAGACAAGCAAACATCCACGTTGAGCGCCAAGACATCCAAAACGAAGAGCCGAGCGGCTGAATTTGACATAAGGGCCGAACGGCTCAAGGGATATTATAAGCGACGGTAAGGCGACGACCGCCCGCTCGGACACATAGTCCAGTCAGTCGGACTCACTGCCTCCTTCGACTAGACTTGAAGGGAAGGCAAGTGATCCGGCGGTAAGAATGGGGGACCCACTTCCTGAAGGGTCCCAGCCTGAGGACGGATGGAGGGTTGACTAAGCGGGTAATGGCCGCGTCGAGCAGTTGAGCAGGTCCGAGCGGAGCCAGAGATAACCCAGCCATGGGCTTGGGTTTCCGACGCCAAGGCGGGAGGACTGAAGGGCCGAGCGGGTGTCTGCCCGGTTGGGACCGAAGGGCCGAGCGGGTGGTCCGTTCGGCCAGGATAAAGGCGAGGACACAAAGGTTAGCCGAACGGCCTATTCGTTCGGCTCGGGATATGGGATGTCAGCAAAGGCATGTCTGATGATTATGCCGTACACAAGATTGCACGATGGAGGATCTCGCCGTCACATCATGGAGAGGTTGATACAGTAGCGGTATGGCCTTATGGATGCCCTTCTGACAAACTCATACCTGGGCATGGTCGAAAGCAGGTGATTGCTTTGATTGGCGCGCCCAGGCTCCTTCGAGAGGTCTATATAAGGTCTCCATTTCTTCACCGGAGGTACGCTGGTCTGAATCTCTGAAGCCACCTCTTCGTTATTCCTCGCCTGACTTGAGCGTCGGAGGGCCGTCGCCGGGACACCCCTCCCAGCTCGGTTTTGTTGCAGGTTCGCCGGAGCACTCGAGGATCCAGCAGGGAGCGCCACGTCCCCAGCGTCCTTTGACTTCTGATTCGGACAGGATCAAGAACAATAAGTTGTAAATGAATCTTCAATAAAAAGATTTGAAATGATGGAATGGTAAAATAGTATTAGGCACATTTGGTTGATCAAGGTTTTCGACAAAAGGGTTTTGACTACTTTGATACCTAGACACTTATAGCATATATCAACGTCATCTAAGTTGAACTTGCCCTACCATCCATTTGTACCATGATAATGGGTACCTATAGCAAGTGTCTTTGTTGGCACAAGTACTTGCTATAATAGTATATGGAGATAGATCCAGATTATCCTGGTGCAAAAGACCAATTTTTTGTTCGTTAGGATGAAAAAAATATTTCTGCCTCACTCTTAGCTCTTCTTTTACTTTATTTTCTTTTATTGTCTAGTTATTCTATGGTTTTCTTTATTGATCTAAGGGCAGGGTTACTCTTCAGGTAAAATGCAAATGAAGACACAAGTAACTATTTTGGTATCAAAGTGCTCGTGGAACTGGGCAAAACAACTAATACTTGCAGATTATGTAAAAATAGCCATGATACTTGCTAGGATGACGATCGAAGAAAAACTACTGCTCATACAGGCTCTCCTCCTGCAAGACTAATTATAGTTGGAACTTATACATTAGTGAGATGAAATGGACGAGTAAACTTACAATCTAATACCGCATAAACTCAAAGGAGCAGTGAAAATGGAAAAGGGATCTATTTGATACCTCTAATTGACGGAGGGTGTCAACCAAGACGGCCTGCTTCTGATTAAGAAGAACAAGCTGGTTCTGCAGCGCAACAAACTCGCCTTTCATGATCTGCTCGCAGTCCTGTATCACCGTGTTGCTCACGTTTTCTTCCTCTAGCCTATTTCGTAACTTCTCAGTAGACGCCACAACGTTATCTACCGGCGTCATGAGCTCGCTGGTTGAAATCCTCGGGTACATGTCCTTCATCGCTCGCAGCGCCTCCATCCATGCCAATCGATCATCCCGCGTCTCTGCCCTCAAGTGGAGTCTCTTCGTTCCCGTGAAGATGGAGAACCTCTTATCGTCCGATCTGCTCTGACGGATAGAAGAAACCTAAAAAAGAAAGATTTTGATCAAGAGAAACTGAAAAAAAAAAAAGATCACCAACTTGGTTCTGCGTAGTAGGGTGACGACAACCTTAAGGTGAACTTCGCCGACAGGCTTGCGAGGGGGAAAGTAGTGACGGCTCCTGCGCCGGGACATACGACGAGAGTCCTCTCCGATGACCTTCGCCCCTTTGTCGAGCTCCTGGCTTACCTCGATGCGGTGGGGACCATGGACCTTATAGTAAGAGAGAACGCCGTCCTGGAGCACGAACCACCGGGGCCTCCATCCCTTTCCGTAGTTGACCCACTTGTGAAGCAGTCCCGAGATCCCATTTCCGACGATGTTGTTGAGGCTTACCCCGTGGTGGTCGAGGGCGTCATAGAAGGACGGGCGCAGGGAGGCGGGAGCGGAGGGCTCAGAGGGAGCGGAACGGTGGGAGACACCGTGGTCGCTGGCAGAAGCAGAGGGCCATCGGGTGGTGCCGCCGTTCTGGTTGGCGCGGTGGAGAGGAGAAGAGTCACCGCTGCTGCCCGGCGCAGAGGCGGATGAAGGAGGTAGAGGCGGATGGGGAGGGATCATGGGAGGGATGGGAGGCGGCGCAGAGAGCAGAGTAGCGGGGGCGGCGGGTGACACTGGGTCGGGGGCGGTGCAGCAGAAGGTATTCATATGAGCATGTATCTGATCTATCTGAAAGGGGGAAAAGAGAGAAGAGAAGGTGGGGATGGTGACGAGGGTAGATATCGGGAGAACGACGGCGACGGCTGGGCAGCGCGGTGGCGTTAGCTGGCGGTGCTTTCGTTCGTATTTCCCAACCCGTACCCAGCCGAGGCGATGACAGAGAACGGCGACCGCTTTAGGATATTAAAGTTCGTACAAGTTTTCCATTTTATCCTCTCAAATTTATCAAATTTTCATTTGAGCCTTAATATAAAAAAATGGATTTGTTATAATAATTTTGTTAATTTAAGATTTGTTACAATATATTTTAGTTTATTAATATAGTTCAAACAAATATAATAACTTCAAAGCAAAGGTATAAAAAAATATCTGAATACAAAGTTTATTCAAAGAGTTTATGATTTTATTAAAAATATTAATATAAAAGCAATGTAAGCCTGATCTATAGGCATGATTTTATATAAAAATCGTAAAATATCCTTAATCCTCTAATTCCTTCTAAATCTTTCCATCAGTTAAATACCAAAAACAAGAATAATGAACTGTAAATCTTTAAGGGACCACAAATAATAATAATGGCACTATCAATACTAAATTCATCTCTAACATTACATATGGAGAGAAATTAACATAGAACCAAATTTTGATTAATATTTAATAATTTGAATTGATGCAAACGGAGAAGAAACAAAAACAACTAGATGGAGAACAATAGCATTTCAATTGAGTATATAACAAAATTGAGATCACTATTATTAGGATTTTAAAAAAATATCAAAAATTTTAATATATCACATATATCATATCAAATTATATTAAAAATCTAGAATATTTAAATTTTCAATACAGCATCAATATGTAAAAATGGTATAGAATTTATACGATGCTGAATATATCGAAATTTCGATAAAGTATTTTATATGCCAAAGTTTTTAGCATGATATAAGGTATGATATTTTAGTACAATACAATATACCATACCAAATCAGCTCTACCTATGACAGACCGAAATTATAGCTAATCTAACTACATAATACAGCAATGTAATAAATGTGAGAATTCAATATTTGGTGATAGGCCACACTTGTCGCATCAAAATATTAACGATCCTCACTACACAGCAAAGAAGACGAGGACTCCAGCAAACATGGAAATGACCCATTCAATAAAAGATTCAAACTCACTATATCAGAAGAGCAATATTACACTAAATGAACATATACCAAAAAAGGAAAGGATGCACCTGAAACAGCCACCCGGAGTAGATATCTTTGAAATACAGTATCACCATCAGGAAACATTTGAGTCCACGGGTACATTAGTAGGATCCTTATGTTCTTTCTCGAGCTTCTCTATGACTTCATGGAGTTGCGAACACAGCCTAGACACATCGGGATCATTCCAGTAAGTACTAATCCTCTCTACTATCAATTTAGATGGGTGTTGATCAGCAAAGAGAACTAGCTCTTTAGGCACTCTTGGTACTAGAAATGGGTGCTGCAGGAGTTGTGGGATTCTCCATCTTTCATTGCGGTCCCACGCAAGACATCTTTGCATAAGATCAATAAGCCAGGGGTTGGAGACAGGCTCATATCCAATCTGATGGCACTTATCGGTGACAACTTTGAACTTGGCCCAAAATGTCTTGTACTGTGCAAAGGGTGTGCTTCCATACACCATTTGGTAAAGAATGCAGCCAAGAGACCAGATGTCGGAGGGGCGCCCGCACTTGAAAGTATTTCCGTTTGCATCACTTTCGTTGCACCTGAATGCTTCAGGGGACATGTAGTTCAGGGTTCCAACCTGCAGTCAATCATCAACATTCCAATCTCTGTGGTCTTGTGTGAAAAATGAAAAGGAGCAATTAGTAAAATAGAGCGTTTGATATTGATATGTGCCCAAATCCTAACTAAAATAATTCAAAAAAAAAAAGGAAATAGAAGAAAATTGTCCATCGAAGTTTAAATAAATAGATATATGTTAGCTTAATTGATATTAGGATTTAAAAAATATATGTTATATTTTATTTTATTTTTTGGTTCCAATCTACCAAGTTGTTTCACTTAATAGCATTAAACTGATTAATATTACCCTTTTACTTTCAAAAATATTTGCCTATAAAATTAAATAGGCATTTGAATTATTTTAGTCCATCAATTTCATATATGAGTCCCTCTATTTAAAATAATAATAATTCAAATTTGGTATCTGTTTTCTGAAAAAAAAAGAGATTAATTTAACTGATTCAATGGCCAAGTTGTTCCATCAAACATCTTGACTAGATATTTTTTTTATAAATTAAAAAAATTTAATGGTTGTTTTACTCTTATTTTTTCAAAAAACAGTTGTTTGCAATTGTTCAGGTTGTTTCATCAAATACCTTGGTTCAAACAATGGAAGGTAAATTAGTAAAAGAAAACAAAGAGAGAGAGACCTAAACTAAACATAGGTGGTCCAGTTTGGACATATTTCAGTATAAGGTGCTCTTTTTGTAAGTGCTCAGATGAAAATAGCAAAACCAAGATTTCTTCTGTACCTGAGCATCTCGCTGTATGTTTGTGGTATCACACATTATAGCTTTAGCGATACCAAAGTCGATAAGCTTGAGTGAGCCCCTGACCAGCAAGAAGTTGGCAGGTTTAAGATCTGAGTGCACAATACGTTCCTCATGTATTGTATTAACAGCTTCAAGCATTTGCTGCATTATTTGAGAATTAATATTCATGAAGTGAGCAGCGAATATAGATAGACAACTTTTATTAATGAATGCATCAAACAGATGTTCAATTCTAATGAAAGACTCAGCAAACTTCCATATAAAATGTATCAAATGAAGCGCCAAACTCAAAATTTTAGTGAAGACTCCATCTTAACAGTATGTGAGGTTACTGGTATGAGAATTCTACCACAAAATGAAGAAGATCTATGTCTTAACTCCTAACTTTTGGGGATTAACTATATGAATCATATCCAACAATTGAGCTTTATATACAGAACATTCAAATCATTTAGGTCATCTTTAATTTTGGCATTTAAGCTTCTTTGTTCTGTTAAGAGGTACTAGATTGATATATTTTGGTCTAGCAGGTTTAGTCTCATATCAATAGTGCTAGATTTAGAATTTTATGAGTCTATATACACTCATGGTTATCTCATCTTCAAGAGAGCAATACTATTTTCCTACTCAAAAAATTCAACATGGTAGCAAAGCTCCATTCAAAGTTAGGATTTCCAAAAATTATAATGAAATAATCAATAACTTATACATTGTGATATTTTACCTTGTGAAACAAAATATTTGTGTTATAAATCAATATTGTCTTGCTCTATTAATAATATTATGCATTTATTCTACTACTTTTGATATTTTATTCTATATGTTAGAATGTAACACTATTCTAAATTATAACTATTTTAGAATTTTATTTAAAATCTAACAATTTACAATTTAAAAATTCATCAAACAACCAATGATAAGAACAACAATTTGATAAAGTTAGTGTTAAGCATTTTGTTCATTCTCCTCCATATCTAAATTTTCCTGCCATTGACCAAACCAAGTGAAGTTGATGCAAACTTGATATTTACACAAAAGCTTGTATTATCTTTTAATGTTATAAAGTCAACTATAGTAAAATGATGTACCTGCCAATAAAATCGTAGCCAATTCTCATCTATTCTCCATCCTGGAGTACCAATCTCCTTCCACTTCTGTGAAAGCATGTGAGCTAGATCTATTTCTCCATATTCAAGCACCATGTAGATGAATTCATCATCCTTGATTCTTTTGTCCTTAATATTCCCCAAGTCATTTGCAACTGCTTGGAACAAAATTTTATCTGTCACCTGTAAAACATCAACAACCATTACAGTGGCAATCTAATGATATGGTTCACTAGGTCTTTATCTATTTTAGAATCTAAATTTAGAAATAGATCAAAATAGTTCATTTGAAGATTGAAAGGCCAGCCAAAACCTACTTGCCACACCAAACATATGATATAGAGAAGCCTAATACTGAGCAGTCCCATGTAGAACAAGACAATTGTTTTTCATGCCAAAAATTTTAGGCTTAATCAACTGTCATAAAATAACAGTCCTTGGAGTCACCTAAACAATAAATTTAATTTACTTTTTTTCAGCATCTATGGTATCGCTAATGTAAAAGTCATAACTATAAACTGAAAGTAAATTAATCATCCTGAAAATGAATCCCCAAAAGCAGATATAAAGATCAGCTAGAATTAGGAAAAGTTGTATTGTAGCCAATCTTCAACTGCACTACGATATATCATTTGATTCTGCTTATGTAACGGATCACTGGATAACTACCTCCCTTCCTTGGTCCTAGTGTTTTATTGTAACTCGCCCTTATTTCTTTCTTTAGTTGTATAAAGTTCTAATGCTTGGAAAGAAATTGATGCTTAAACCTTCACTTTGGATTCGGATACCTGATATGTTAGTTGTTCAACAACAATAAGGAGAAGTCCCTATCCTGTTGGTTTTGAACCAAATGTGCATTACTTTATAGTTTGCATTTCTGAGTTTTTTTTTCCTTTTTATATTTTTGTTTTCAATTAACTCTGTTTCCAACCATATATTTCACACCTTTTCATCTTTAAAATAAATTCAATGACACTGTAATGTTTGAAAAGAAAAAAAAAATCATTTCAGATTTCTACCATTTATTGGGAAGCTGTAAAATTAAACAAAAAAAAGCAAATATGCCCATGGCTAGCCTCTAGTTAAGCAAAACAACAATGATCCAAATCATTCGCAAGTAATTCTTTGTTATACAACCCATTTCATCTTGCCGCCTGAGATTTTTATAGCACTTCACTCAGGTGTAAGCAAAGTTTAGACTTTTATGCACCCCATGGTCACTCTCTCTAATTACCTCAGAACTGAGTCATGTGATTCCATGTTTTGTCAATTTTCCCCCATATGGCTACTAATATTATTTTAAAGACAGATTGGTATCTTAAGCATAAAAATATCTACTATGTTTTTTAATTATAAGTGATGATGATACTGATGTGATAAATCTATTAATCATGTGGGCAAAGTGTTATGATTATAAAGAAAAACTTACAGGTAGCAAATTTAATATCAGAATATCTCTCAAGTGGGCAAACTATAATTTTCCCTGTTTTTCCAGTGAATCTTGTGCTTGGAATGAAATTTGGACAAAAGCAATTAAGGAATTGGCCTTTTTTTTTGCATCAAAGGTAAACCACCTCTAAAGTTGGTAAATAACAATCATTGGTGCAGGTGTGCAAAATTCATTGAATATCTTGCGGAAAACCAGGTATGAAACTCACCTGGAGTTTCAGATTCTATAACAATGAAAAAACTGAGAAGCTCAAAACGTGTCACATGATAATGAGAAAAAAGTTTCAAGAAGATACTCAATTGGTTGGGCATGCAAGCATCCAACATCGTAACTACTGTAGCATAGTGAAATTCTAGTATTTATAGGTGGGACAATAAGAATGCATATACATCCCTATATACAGCATATATGATAAGTGACTTAACTAATGAATCCAAATCAATTGATTAAAGGGCAGTATATCAACAGCGCAGTCATGTCTAAGTTATTAAGTAGAGGATCATCTCTTGCTCTTTTCCTAAATCTTATTTCAAAATGATAATTTTGTGACTTTTACCTCATAAACAATAGAATGAATATTGTTGCTTTATCACATCAACTAGATACCTAATCTCTTGAAAAAATTCAGAGGCAGTCATACAATAAGAATGCATATATATTCATGTCTAGTTCACATAGCAGAGTCAGTTACTAGGAATCAAAATTAACCAACTAGAGGGCAGCATAACAATTATCCAAGCATTATTGACACAAAATATAGTCCACAATCTCTTCAAAAAAGAACACACGTATACATTTCAACAACTTCATTGCTTTGTGACTTTTTACCTCGTAATCAATAAGTTGAATAATATTGCTCTTGCCCTTCAACTTTTTCAAATACTCAATCTCTTGACAAAATCCACAAGCAGTGGGGTAGTCTCGTCCTTTAAGCTTTATCTTTTTTAAGGCATATATAGTGCAATCTGATGATATTACTTTGTGCACTTCACTACTTCCTCCACTTCCTATTTTGCCAAGCTTTTGATAAAGCTTCCCGTTAACTTTGAAAAATACATTTGGATCATACTTCTTTTTCTGACGAGACTTCTCAACTTTGCTTGGCTGAGGATGGCTTGCTTCAATACCTGAAGACAGATTATTTGGCAATGGAGGCTGAGGTGGGCAATTGGCATCATCATGTAACTCCTTATTAACTTTTTCAGCCAAATGAACATTGTGTCTGTTATCAATTTGCCAATCAGGGTCATTTCTGACAGCCACTTGTTCTCCTGAGGAAACCAGAACCTTACTGCCTGATGGCATCTCTCTAGCAAGAGAAGAGACTTGAGTTGTAAAAGACATCTGTGCAGTCGGGTGAGCATGTGTAGATTGAATTGTTGGACCCGTGTTAACTGACAATGCAGTGGCAGATGAAGAACCAACAACAGAATATCTTGTTACTGATTCCCTATAACACTGATCATGATTAGGTTCTTTTCTATTCTCAGATAAAATAGTGCCTCCATACTTCATGCTTGTTCCAAACGCTTCTATATTTCCATGACCTTGAAGCTTTGGATCTTTTATCTCAAGCTGAGTTCCCAAATACCCCTCCGGCTCTGTCAATGCAAGAGAATGCAAGTAAGAAGAGATGTTCTCCATTTTACTATCAGTTGTCATGAGTGTACCTAAGCACGCATAAAGAGAGAGATTGAAGCGGGCAGAAAATAATAAAAATTACCATTCTATCTTATTCAAATCTTAATATATCATTCACCGCTAATGATTTCAACATTTTAACTTACTCTGTGAAGTTGAATTTTCCTTCTTTATCTCGTCCTCCCTCAGTGCAACCAAAGATGGCACCTGATATGACGAAACTGCTATAGATGACTTCTTTTGATCAGCTAGCAGGTCGATGTTGACCTTCTGCAATTCAAAATTGCTTTCTTTATTATCCCCGATGGCAGTTAAAGTCCCACCAACAGAAGGCGGTGTGATTGAGGCATCCTCCTGGAGTTCTGCAACTACAGTTGCACGATTCTCAGCATGATCATTTGTCTCACTCACAAATTTTCTACTCTCTAAAACTGCTCTTGTCAGAGGAAATGCCTTTCCAGGCTCGTTATAAGTCACTGAAGACGATGAGTTGATGCCCTTCTGTAAGTCAGTTTGAGGAACCAAGACTCGGGTCGCCCGTTTGATATTGCCATGCATGCCACCTGAAGAGCATTCAAGATAGCTAGTCAAGAAAGGAACAATAAACCAAGGAGAACACGACCACTTCAGCACCCCCGATACGCCCTAAAAGTCAAATTCTTTGATTAAAAAAGAAGCGATAACACCCTTGAACGAAAGTAAAGCATTAATCATTGTCAATTTTTAGAAGGCACCAACAAACTTGACTGCAGACTACGAAAATGAAGGGATCTAGGGCAGATAGAAGAGAAGCCGAACGGAATGTCAAACTCACCGAAAGGTCTGTGGCGCTTGTAGGCAGCAATAGCCTGGTGAAGGAAATCAGGGGGTGGTAAGGAGGAGGAAGAAGAAGAAGAAGAAGAGGAGGAGGTGAGGTTTGAATCGATGCCGCGAGAACGGATCAGGTGGTTGGAAGCCGCAGGTGGCGGAAGGTCAGCCTTCCGATCCATGGGCGAAGGGGCTGGACGGCATATCTCCGAGCAGGCTACCGGCCGGCGAAGATGCGGAAGGGGGCGACCGCCATCCCGATCGAGTGCGACGGTGGAAGTGGGAAGACGGAGTTTTGTTCAAAAATAGGCGGAATATCACGACTTCCTTAGCTGCTTGCAATTGCAATCTGCCCGTTATGTCGGATATCACGCATCAAGAGTCGTGCAACTTTTGATGGAGGTTTGTTTTTAAAAAATTAAATGAACATAAATATTTAATATTGTATTTTTGATACGTAATATTTTTAATAAAATAAGTTTTAAATTTAAATAATGTTTTTATAACAAAATATTAAAAAATAAAAAGGTAAATACTAGAGAATTGTCTCATACAACAATGCTTACGTGTTTAATAAATAGAATGGCTATTCATAATTGTTAAGAAAAAATATTAAATATGTTAATTATATATTTCTAACCAAATTTTAAACCAATCAAATTATAAAGTTTAATAAGACACATTTAATAAGCAAAATGTCTGATCACTTGCCTACATTCGTAACTTCTCAATTGTAAATACTTCCTAATTTACTGACCAATCACCTTAGCTGATTCAACATTCTTTTTCTTTTTTAATTTATTTACAAGTATGAACTTATTCTCTTTGATTCCTCGACCATCCCAATATTGTCTTATAACCCAAAATTTTAAGTGAGTTTTATCTAGTGGGCAAAAATAGCATACAAGTCAGCAGTTTCAATCAAACACGTAGCATTAGGAATGTAAACGAGTCAAATCGAGCCGAACAGTATTAGGCTCGAGCTCGACTGATTTAAATTATATTTGGGCTCAAGCTCAGCTCGAATCAAACTTTTATTACAAGGCTCAAACTCGACTCGTTTTGAAATTATCAAGCTCGCGAACAGTTCAAACTCGACTCGTTATTAGCTCAATTATCATAGTTAATGAACTTAATTCGTTAAACAAATTCGAACTCGTTTTCGGACTCATTTTAGAGCTCGTTTTTTTTTACTTGTTTTAAAGTTTGTTTTAAGATTCATTTTTTGACTTGTTTTAGAGCTCATTTTTTTGCTCAATTTAAGACTCGTTTTAAGACTCATTTTTTTTTACTCGTGAGCCTACAAATAAATATGTTCACGAGTTCAAGAGCCAAATATCCTTAGACTCGAACTCGACTCGATAAAAACTGTCAAGCTCGACTCAATAAGATAAACGAACGAATTTTTTATCAAACCAAACTTCGAATAACTCACGAACCATTTAATTCATTTACATCCCTACGTAACATTCCGTTAGCTTGAGATCAGTAAACATGCCAAATGTATCGAGACAATAGCTTTCCTGACAAAAGGAGTTCAAATATTGCTTAGATGACAACTGCTTTGAGACACCAGCAAGCTTGGAAAATCCACTACAATGCCACAACAAATACAGGACCGTGATGCTTTCGAATGGAACACTTGAGCATTATTTAGAAACTAGTGTTTCAAGTAGATCAAGTATCGTAAAGATAATAAGTAACAGTTCAACTTTCATAGTACATATCGATAGTCAAGAGCCATAACCGATGCACATGCTGTCATTCTTAACCTCCACCGCAGCAAGAACCGCAAGCAGGAAGTGCATCTGCAATACAAGTTGCTACATTGGTTATCTCTATAATACTATGATTCATACATATCATAGATGGTTTCGAGTTCCAACTTACTATGGTCTGCACGTAGATCACTCAATGTACGTGGCCTGGGGCCACCAGGACCACCGCCACCACCATATGGACCTCCTCCGGAACCTCCACCAGGACCACCATCCCATTTTTTGCCAGATTTCTTATACTGATCTGATTTTTCAACCTGAAAAACACGGTTAATTGGCATAGGTCTTTCCAACTTTATAAAATGTGATGACTTGGATATGAGGCATGCAAAATGAATTAAAATGAACATGATACATCATGTAGGCCATACCGAGAACAATGTCCCGAAGAATACTTTGATAAAGTTTATGATGGCCAGGAAGAAATCAGATATTATACTCAGTCGCCATATTGTTCGTTTTGACTTCAAAACGCCTGCAACCAGCACTGAAGTAAATCCTATGTTCTTGATTCGATATCCAAAATATGTAATTAAATGAACTTCGAAGATGGCATAAACTCAATCAAGATAGCTAGCAAAATCAGTTACTAAAAGCAATATCACCAACTGGCATAACTCCCTTAGGCTCAGTGGTGCGACTTTTCTTTCCTAACTTCCTTGTGCCTAATGGCGCTACTTTAGCCCACTCAACTCGACAAGGAATTACTGCAGTTCATGCTTCCAAATTTCTCTTTGAGCAGTCTGGTTACCTCTTCTGCCTAAGGCAATAACTGTCTTCTATCAACATCTTCGATGTTATTAAAGGCGTAACAACAAGGAAGCTCTAGGACACCAAAGTCCCATTGTCTAACGTGCTAGGTGCTTGCCCGAGTTAAATCTAAATAGTGTTTATCAGTTAATAAATGATCCTTGATTTACATAGTAAATTAAAACCTTAATAGTTTAACAGGTACAAAATATTAATTATTTTATTACTTAACAATTAATATATGAAAAAATGATTATATATATATATATATATATATAAGTAATCTCACGTAACTAACTTATGTATCTAACAGTAGATAATGTAATTAACTTCATAAACATTGAGTTACTACTAAACAACAACATAATTAATGGTTATATCTTTTTTTTTAATATAAATATTATTAGAGTATTAGCATTCAGTATCCTATTTTAGTCTGATAAATCTTGATATCTCCACAAGCACCACAGCATCCACCTCCATGTCTTCCTAACGAAGCTGTCATTCTAACAAAGCTGCATTCTAATGCGTTGTCCATCTCTCTACTACAGTCATGGCATCAAAAATTATTGTGCTTTGGATGGGAGTGAGAGCACCAATATACACGTAATATAACTTGTGGAAAAAAAAAACAACACACAGACTGGAGTTCCATATCTCCCTGTGAGATAGTGAATCCTCCATCTTGAAATTTAAACCCTTGTTTAAGTTGGCATGCTAAACAAAGTGAGAAGGCTCTTAGAGGAATTTTTATGTGACTATTTGGTTTTATGAATGCAAAAATAGAATCAACTATTTTAATAGGCACTTTCCAATAATCAGTATTCAATATATCCATATTCTTAAACATGCACCTCTTATGTAGCTTAATAAAATTAAAACCCTCACCATGGTGGCAAGAAGTGTAAAAGAAAGACTCACGCTTTAAATTGATGAACTCTAGAAAAGATTCTCCTTGCAAACTACTCCCTTCTAAATGCACCAAACACAACATATCTAGTAGAATTTTTAACACTTAAGTGACAATGTCCCAAAAATGATGAACCATTAATGATACCTCCTAATCAGCCCCAGACAAACCTTTCCTCAAACCTTCAAAAAAATAACTTACTTTACTCAAGCCTTCTAAAAAACTGTGACAACTCACCACATTTTGGATCACTCTATCAAGTTTATAATTATCACACTATCACTATCTTATGGACACAAAAGAATCAATTAAATTATAAAAATAAAGGACAAGATAGGAACAAAAACTGATAAAATTGATTATAATAGTTTTAATAAGACATTTATGGTTATATGCTACAGCCATTTCTGAGTTTATAGTCATTTCTGAGTTTAAAGCTCATCAGTATATTCATTTGTTTTCTTTGCCTACTTTTATTCACCAAAGTGAGGCATGAGACAGACACAAATTGCTAGTGAGAAAAAATGAGTTAAGCAATGATTATTTAGAAAAGATCTTGATGTACCACATACACTTAAATACAGCCATGTAGAGCACACATATGCATTTATTATTTAGAAAAAAACCTCATAATAACTTCTTTAAAAAAAAATTACTATCATCCTAGCAAATCTTATAGAAAAATTAATGAATTGTTTATCTTACAAACTTAATCAAACATTAGTTCGAATTATAAATTAAAAATTATGCTAATTTACTAGTAGGCATCTAAACTTTTGTTTATGTTAATTCTGACAAAGAAGACCCACAAATACCATATCCATCTCTTGATTAGTTGTAGCATTCCTTACTTATTATAAAGAGTGACCAAAAATAATGAAAAAAAAATCAAAACTTAATTCTTCAAAATCAAAACGAGAACGAAACTGTTCCTTGCTCATTTAAAAGATTGAATGAAAAAAGAAAATAAAGAAACCATGTTCAACAAGTGAACCCATCGTACTTATGTTTACAAATGATAAGTGAAGAAAATTGGTGACAAATGAGTGATCTGTAGTTGGGAAGAATTTTAACAATATAATTCAAGGCTCCTTCAAAGACTTTGTGTATAAATTTTACAAGTTTGGCAAAATTTTAAAGTTGTTTAAGTTTTTAAAAGTTTATTATAATTTTTAGTGTAAGTTAGACTTCTTCAGAGGAATTGACCTGTATTTTTGTTTTACAGAAGCGATTTGTATCCCTCATGTAATTCATTTGTCAATTTAATAAGACTTTCCCACTTTGTGAATTTATTTGTGCGAGATTGTTCCGGATGCTACATCAAAGATATAAGCTTCAATGATAAGTAAATCTATAAATGACAACAAATATACTCAAGAGTTGCATAAGGTGTATATGAGAAAGCATAGCATGGTTTACATCAACAGGCTAAATGCTAGGTCAGACCGTCAGAGAAGCGATCTATTGATGTTTTCTGGGTTTAAATTATAGATGTGTCCTGATCTCAACATATTGCTCATGAATGTAAGCCTGTATAAGTTATAGTTACTTATGAGAAAACAAACAAGCAACTAAGGTATACTGATCTCAACAATAGATTTCAATGGATGTGTATGATCCTGTTAAAGCTATGAGAAAAGAAACAGCTAAGGTATACTTTGTTCCTCCGTTTGAAGGATGGTAGTATCTTCTAATTCTGCAGTTTTCGATTCGATCCACTTAAATCTATTACCTATTTTCCTCCTTCCCGATGTCTCAAAGGTCAAGCTCCCTCACTGGAACCGTTCCCAACAACAATTGCGATAACAGCAATCTATCTCAGGTCTCATCAGTCATTCATCTAAAGCGTCCCTCCCTCACTGCCACACACTTAAATTTCTATAATAATAATAATTTTAAGAACGTCTATCGATACTAAAAACCTATATAAACATACAAAAGGAATAAAATCAACAGCTGACCCTTATAATCAATACAACAGCTACAGATCGCTCGTAAAACAGGATAGATGGATGCGCTATAAGTTGATCGATTGAAAACCTAGCATAACAGGCCCAAGATGATCAGATTTGCCTAAAAGGGAAAGCGAATAACGATGAAAACCCTAATTCACAACTCTAACGTCCGAAGAAATTTCGTAAAAAAAGGACTGGAAGGGGAAGAAATCGAATACCGTTCTCAACGTACGCCATGTCCCCTCAGGCTCAGGCTCAGGCTCAGGCTGGTGTTCTCCCACGCTGCTAGGGACGAGGCCCCATTTTGTACGCTTTGATCTCGCGAAGCTTCTCGGCGCGTGAGGTGGACCTGGCCCTGACACGGTGGATGCCGAATAGAATCGCTCCAAGTGGATTATTTTAGATAAAAAAAAATAGATTGAGTGATAGTTTAATAATTTTTAAAATTTAAAATACACGCACAAAAAAGTTACGGAGGTAAAATGATAATTTTGAAAGTATAGGAACATTTTAAACTATAAAACGAGCAAAATAAAATTCCTTTTTCTCACCTAAAGTGAAAAATGGCAAAATAAGAGGGGGGTTTAGGTAATTGTCCTCCGCCTACTTGCGCCTGATTGCTGACCGATCATCAAGTTGCGAGGCAGAGGGCGAAGGAAGCGGCGAAGGATAATGTCAGCGTCATCGGCGTACGGACATCTCCGACGGTGGCTGGTGGAACACCCGACAGTTGAATCCTTCGAATGGAGACCCGACGAGACCTTCGGCGCCTCCGCCCCTTTCGTCGCCACCGCCGTCGCCTCCTATCTCACCCTCGTCCTCCTCGCCCGCGGGACCCTTCCCTTCTCCCGGCCCTCGCCCTCCCTCCTCCGCCGTCTCTCCTTTGCCCACAACCTTTTCCTCCTCCTTCTCTCCGCCACCATGGCCGCCGGCTGCTCCCTCTCTGCCGCCGCCCGCCTCCCCTCCCCCCGCTGGTACTTCTGCTTCCCGCCCTCCTACACCACTCGATCCGGCCCCCTCTTCTTCTGGGCCCATGTATTCTACCTCTCCAAGCTCTACGAGCTCGCCGACACACTCCTCATCCTCCTCTCCCCACGGCGCCGCCTCACGTTCCTCCACGTCTACCACCACGCCGTCGTCGTCGTCATGTGCTACGTCTGGCTCGCCACCGCGCAGTCCCTGATGCCCGTCGCCCTCGTCACGAACGCATCCGTCCACGTCGTCATGTACGCCTACTACCTTTCCAGTAGCGCGGGCTGGCGATGGTCCCCGCGGTGGAAGCGGGCCGTGACGGAGCTTCAGATCGCACAGTTCGTCTTCAGCTTCCTTGTCTCCGGCGTCTTCCTCTGGTACCACTTCGCCGGCGGCGGGTGCGAGGGGATGCGGGGCTGGCTCTTCAATGCGGCGTTCAACGCCTCCCTCCTCGCCCTCTTCATCGACTTCCACCTCAAGGCGTATAAGGAGGCTAAGCAAAGACTCAAGACTGCTACCGCAGCCTCCGCCGCCTCCTCTTCCACCACGGAGGCAACTACGTTGTGATGGCTCAATCGCGGCGGTGGCGGGATACAGCAAAGAAGCATGGACGCCGGTACGCCACATTTTCTTTTCTTTTTTTTAACTTTTCTAATGTTCATCGTTCTTAAAAGCAAATACATTCCTATATTGTTTTTTTCTTACCATACCACACCTCAATTTTATTTCTTCTTCATGATTACTCTTGATTTTCAACTTTCACGTTCAATTTCAAACTGCAAGTTGATTTACAAATTAACTCGAATTTATGAAAAAATAGATTTCTTAAGTATCTTCCAATTTAGCATGATCAATTTGAAATACTTCACAGCTTAATTTTGTATCAATTTAGTTTTATCTCCACAAATTGATTTACAAAATAACTTGTATAGTTAGAAATTATACAAAATGGCTCGCAAGCTAGTTTACAAATCAGTTTGCAACATAATTTTGAAACAATCACTAGGTAATGAAGTTCCTTTCAATCTGAAATGTCTCACAAGCTAATTTCTTTTCTGAATCATCCATTTTACTGCAGAATTTTGATGAGTGGCATAAAGATTACCTGAAACTGAAAGAAGAAAACTCACTAAGTGGAATTGCAATGGCATAAAATGATATAGGTTTATCTGGTATCTGCAAATGCCTTTATCAGATTTAATAAATGGATAAGAATGTGCAACTACTTGTAAAACTATTATCTTTTAAAAACTAAATTATGTTGACACATTTAAGAATGTGCAGCTACTTGTATAACCTTCTGGACCAACTAAGTTTGTCTTATGAATTGCCATTTTTACCTTCTGATTTTCGTTGTTCAGGTTCCGTGCCATGTTCAAATAATTACTCCAGAAATGTTAATCTGCTTTAAATGATACAGTGAAGTTTGATGTATTTGACAATTTAAGTATCTTACTTAGCTGACAATAACTGCTCTATTTTGCTTCCCATTGCAGAACCCTTGGCACACTGACTAAAATCAATTTTAGGTTTGATTTGGACCACAGATTGCTAGATGCAAGAGTTGAAGTACTTTCTATGCTTAATGTGATATTACTTTACTTTATTTCACTGTATTATCCATCCAAGGAGTTTATTTTTTGTCATCTTTATACTCATGTTGTTTAAACGGGTTTTGATGCATATTCTTTTGTGTATTCATATATTGCACATTATGTTCTACTATTTTAAATGGAAGTTCTACAAAACAACTTATAGATTTGTTATGTTATATGGAACTGAATGTTGGGCAATGACTTGAATACATGAGCAGAAGATAAGAGTCACAGAGATAAGAATGTTGAAATGAATATGCAGAGGTACTAGGATAGACATGATAAAAAATGAGAACATTATAAAGTAAGTTAGGTTTGCGTCCATTGAGGAAAACTCCGAGGGACGCGTTTAAAATGATATAGACATGTACTTAGATAACCAATAAATGCTCTAGTTAGGTGATATGAAATTATGATAAATATACACATTAAACGAGAAAGATGTCTTAGAGAGAGACTAAAAAAAGATTTGATTAGTAATGATAAAATTTATTTAAATATAGATGATGATATAGTAAGGGATAGAATCCAATGACGTAGGAGGATCCATATAGCCGACCCTACCTAGTAAAATAAAACTTGGTTGTCATTATTGTTGTAAATTAATGATTTTTTATTAATGACCATATTTTACCAACTTCTCCTTGCAAGTAGTTTTCTACTTTTCCTTGGGGGAAAAACAATTTGCAACTTAAACAACTTCCTTCGGTTCATATACTACAAAAAAAAATGATTAACCAGGTCAGATAACGTCGAACCAGGGTGATCGACCCAGCCCACGGAAATTTTCCACCGGCCACCTGGATAAATTGGAGAAGTGCACATGGAGGCCCATCGTGACAGTCAATATTCTCAGGACGGCTGCCCATTAAGGACGGTTCATATACTACAAGATACAATGATTCCAGCATTTTGCTTACTTTTTCTGTCAAATTTAGCACAAGGTTTGAAGAAATGAAGATGTCTCTGTTCTTAAATATCAACTGTGGCATATGCAAACTTTGTACCATTCTTCTTCATAGATGGATATCAAGCCTTGTGCTTTCTGCAGCAAAACACTGGTCAATTTAACTGGTTGATGATAAGCATCCTCAGTGATACGTTTTGGTTTACTTGGATGGAAAGATAGGAGCGGAAAGGGGTCAAACATTGCACATGGATGGTAAAATCACTCATATATATTATTTTTGCATTACTTCCCTTTCCCTTCTCCCTCTAGTATCCTTCCAATCAAGATGCAATAACTTGTGAAGATGCTATATCTTGCTTTATGAAAAGATTGATTGGTTTACTTGAAATACCATAAGATGTAAATGTTTGGTGGTATCTATGGCATTTATTATTAGCTTGGATCGTTTTCTGCTACGTATTTCAGTACATGCAAACGGGGACCTTTAAATCCATGTGAAAACTTCATGTGGCAACACATGAAAAAGGCAAAGCCCTCAGCGCCCCCACTAGCCTGTCCAGCCCCGGTCCTAACATTCAGGAGGCTCTGGGCAAAATGATAAAATAGGCCCTAATTTTTTTAATAAAGTAAAATTTATTTACAATGACTTCTTCTAACTTTCCTAGAAGCAAAATCATCTATAATATTATTAATTTCAAGATTATCTAAAATCTCCTTTTCAATAGATAAAATTGCTAATCCATTCAATCTCTCTTGCGACATCGTTGATCTCATGTATGTTTTCAGTAATTTTAATTTTGAGAAACTTCTTTCAGCTGATCCTACAGTAACAGGCATAGTCAACAATATTCTATAAGCAATTGCAACATTTGGATAACAATCTATATTTTTTACAAAATTAAGAATATCAATTGCCGACATTATCTCATTTGGTAAAGTTAGTTGTAGTATTTTTAATTCTGTAAACAAATCATCTAACTCAACATCTAATGAATTATCATGCGTAAAAGTGGATGTCAGATTAACACAACATTTTCTCAACTCATCATTATCTAATGATTTTAATGTTTTCGAATCAAACAAAAACCAAATATATTTTCAAATGTTTTCATTTCATCAAATCTACTTTTCAAAGAAGAAATTGTCATATCTACAATAATCACAAAATAATTAATTCTAAAAGATTCTTCAGGTGATAGTGAAATTTCATCATCTTCTTTCTCATCAAATTGTTTTTTTCTAAAAATACGACGTTTCGTTGAAAATACTGGCTCTATATTCATATCAGATGCAAGACTTTTAGCAATAGTCAAACTTGTTGCAAAACCATCATTCCTATATTTTTCAAAATATGATATTATACCATCTAATTGTTTCATAGCAGAATCAATGCACATAGATTTTGATTGTAACTTCTTACTTATCATGTTTATAGCAAATAAAATATCATACCAAATAACCATACCAAGTAAAAATTCAAAACTTTCAATTGAGTTAACTATACTTTCAGCTTCACTCTTAGACTTTGCATCATCACAAATGTCATATAACTCTAATAAAGCACTTCGCACTTCAGGAGCTTGAAACCTAATAGCTTGAACACTTTTAATACGACTTTCCCAGCGCGTGTTTGAAAAAGATTTGACAGTTAATCCTTTCACATTATCAAGTAAAACTTTCCATCTTTTAGGAGAACTTGAAAACAATGTATATATGCGCTGAACTACTCCAAAAAAAGAAACGGCTTTAACACAAGAATGTGCCATATCACTAAGAGTCAAATTAAGACTATGACAAGCACATGGCATGTATAATGCTCTTGGATTTATTTCAAGCAATCTCTTTTGAACTCCTTGGTGTTTTCCTTTCATATTAGAACCATTATCGTAACCTTGACCTCTAATATTTTCAATACTAAGATCAAGTGATTTCAAAACATTTTTTAATTCATTAAAAAGTCCAAGACCAGTCGTATCATTAACTTTTAGAAACTCTAAAAAATACTCTTCTATTTTCACATTGCTAGATGACATATTAACACATCGTACTATGAAAGTCATTTGTTCTTGATGACTAATATCCGGAGTACAATCAAGAATTATTGAAAAATATTTTGCCTCCTTAATTTTCTTAATGATAATACTTCTAACATTATCGGCTAAAACAGAAATCAACTCATTCTGAATTTTATGACCAAGATAATGATGATGAATTTCATTATTTTGAATGCGTCTAATATGATCTTGCATCACAACGTCAAATTCAGCAATCATTTCAATCAACCCTAAAAAGTTTCCATTACTTTCTTGATATAGTTTCTCATTAGATCCCCGAAAAGCTAAACAACGTTTAGAAAGACATTTTACAATTGCTAATATTCTTGTAAGAACTTGTCTCCAACGCTCTCTTTCTTTAGAAATTTCTCGTTGTAGATCTTTATCAATTGTTTCATTTTTATCTAATCTCATTTTTAATTCCTTCCAAGAGTTCATATTAGTAATATGTTCAATAGAATTTTCATGTTCTTTAAGTCGTTCACTGATATGTTTCCAATCTCTAAACCCATCATTCGCTAAAGAACTTCTATTGTTTTCAGATTTAAATAACTTGCAACAAAAACAATAAACTTTATCTACATGTTTACTATATACCAACCACTTTCGATCTCTTTCCTCTCCATTACTTAACTTTTTAAAATAATAAGTACTTGAAAAATGTCTAGAGTAGTGATCAAAAGGAAATGTGAGATTTATTTCTCTTATAGGCCCCTTTTCAACTAAAATATCACGTGCATTGTTATCAAGATTATCCCAATTTCTTGGGTCATATATATCAAGTGGAGGAATAAATTGTTTATCAATATTATTATTCTCATTATCTATTACATTAGTAACATTTTCATGCTCTCTTAAATTATTTTTATCTTCATTAACATCATGAATTTCATTAGATTCATCATTAACATCATGAATTTCATTAGACTCCTCGCTAACATCATGTATTTCTTTAGACTCATTTACATTATCCCTATTTAAAATTTCTATATTTTCATTAGAACTTGTACTTTTAACAAAGAATTTATTAAGAGCGCCTCTTTGTGATTCAGTTAATTGTTCTAATCTTTTTCTTTTTTTTCTTTTTTCACATCCAGAAATATGTTTTTTAGGTAACATATTATAATTTACAAAATCACAATTAAAAAGCTATAATTTAAATCAACTTAATCTGAGTATAAAAGGAATAATAGCACCTGGATTGAAATTATTTGTAGGCTTAGCACTTAGCAGCTTAAGCACCTCGCCTCGGACACGGTCGACTGTAGTAAAACACCTGTTATTAATTTAATAATTAAGTCAACATTAAATTCCAAATTTACAATTAATTAATTAACAAAAAATTCATATTCTATGAACAATTAGCTAATTAACAAAAAAAAAAAATCCTAGTACAGCACCGTGTAGAGTCTGTAGACTTGCAATCGTCGGCTCGCAAGTCGCAACAGAGCGGAGCAGCCGTGTAGAGCAGAGGCGGAGCGATTCGAGGACTCAAAGCCAGAGGAGCAGGAGAGCAGCTGAACAGAACAGCCGAACAGGCCCTGGCAGCGGTAGGGAAGCGGCGTTTTCTTCTTCTGCAGTTCAGCTCCTCCGTCCTCCGATGCCGCTCGGTGCGCCGAGTAGTACGCCTCGTGCAGTCGTGCGTCGGGGGCAGTGTGTTTCCGGCAGTGGCGCGGTCGCGCGGGGGAGAGCGGAGTACTGGCGGAGAGGGTCCCTGCTGTCCCTCTCTATCGCGCGGCCCTTCGATGCGCTCGGAGCAGCAGTCGTCGGCCGACGGAGGTGAAGGAGAGTACGCAGTCTCGCAGCGGCGCAGCCGAACGGAGCGATTTCGCCAAAGGAGCAGCGCCGACGATGGATTTCGTGGAGCAGTAGTCGGCGCCCGGCGGATGCAAAAAGCACGGATGCAAAAGGCAAAAAGGAAGGATGCGAAAAGTAAAAGGAAAGTAAGCACTGAGAAATAACCGGCGGATGCAAAAGCCAAAAAGCAAAAGGAACGTTGGCAGCTGTCGGCGGATGCAAAAGCCAAAAAGCAAACTGAAAATAAACAGCAGCCTGCGGATGTAAAAAAAAACAAAAGAAAATAACATTTAACCTAATTATTAAATACATATTTATCTATAAATTTGGGCCCCCCAAAATATTGGGCCCTGGGCAGACGCCCAGGACCGCCCGGCCTCTGGGCCGGGCCTGAGCCTGTCCCAAGATCAACACGGAAGAGGTAAATCATGGTGGCTGAGGAGACAAGTGGATAAGGGGGTGAGTGACACGGGGTGCAGGGATTTACGTCTTGCCAGCTCCGAGATTCGACCACAAAACCTCATGTGGCAAACAACCATCCACTTATCACCTCAGCTATGCCCGTGGGGGCAATGTGAAAAAACTTCATGGTAACAAAAGGTGGAATCCGCCACCCCAGCGGCTTCACACGATCGATCCCATGACCATCTGTGAGGAGATAAATCAAGAAACTATAGTTGATTAGTGTAGGGAGGATTTTTTTTTTAGTGAAAACTTCATGCTTTCAGGGAAGGAGGTTAGTGTGGATATGAGTGGGTGAGTGTGCCTGCATAGATGACTTCTTTTTGACTGAATCTTTTATTTTCCCTGATCTCTTGTAGTCTCCTTATCTCCTATGTTTAAGTTCATTTCTACTAGTTAGCATAAGCCATGTTTGTTGCATTGTTTGAAGTTGAGATGTTCAATTGAAATATGATGGGCATTTAATGTGGGTTAACAGAGATATGAGATTCTAATATTTGAGAAACAGTTGCTTTGATCTATAACCTCCTTACAAGAAAGAGATCATTCCTGTCATCAACGACTTACAGCTAAAATCTTTTATCTCAAGTTTCAGTTCATAAGAGAGGTACCTGATAGCTTAGCCTTTTTTCCTTCAGTCCTTATTGCAGAAATTACAGTAGAATACATTAAGAACAAAGTTATACAGCTGCCTGCAATCTTTTCATAGAATAACTTGTGGAAAATTAACAGATCAAATCTAGTAGATAGATTAGCTAAAACAAATGTGGTGTTCATAAGATGACAGTAGTAAAAATTCTAAACCTACAGCTATTTTCTTAGAAGAAGCTCCATAGGTTGAAGTCACCAATCTCCTCACACTCCTCCCAGGAATAGATTAGTGGGTTGATCATCTGATCCATGAACTTTGGTGATTGAAAGGTTCCAACTTCAATCCAAGATTCATCATCCATCTTTTCGTCTGCTGTTGAAGTAGTTGAACTTGTCATTATAGGATGATGGTCTTCATTGGCATCCATGGATTGAGAAGGCGAAGGAGGAGGAGGAGATGCAAATGATCCTACAACGGTGGCATTGGCAGCGGCTGCAGCAGCGATTCTTTGGATTGACTTTGGGGACATGGCAGCTGAAGGAAGGTGGTGTGGTGGGAGGGAGGCTGGGAAGTTGAGACTGGCTGACGAGCCTTTGATGCAGAGAAGAGCTGCATCATAGGCCCTCGCCGCAGCCTCCGGCGACGAATAAGAGCCAAGCCATATCCTCGTCTTCTGATGGGGTGCTCTGATCTCCGAGACCCAGGATCCCCAGCTTCTCCTCCTCACTCCCTTGTACTGCCTCTTCCTGCTACTGCCCATGCTTAGGCTGTGATTGGAGCCAGGGGAGTGAATTGCACTACTCTTCCCCATGGAAATATAATGGTGATAGTCCAGTCTTAAGTGAGAAGAAGGATAGCAAATTTATAGATGACAGACATAAGGGTAGAAGGTTTCCTTCCTCATTCAAGGCATACTCGAGGTCAGTTTATTTTATTTATTTGTTTGTTTGTTTATTTATATTATAGGAATCAATGTTTTTGGCTTGAGCAGCAATCAACCTGACTGTAGTATCAAACAAGTGATCAGCTGCAGGAAGGAATAAGGATAGCTGGTGCCTGCAAAAGACTTTTGCCCTCAACAAGTGAGAATACAGAACATGGTTGATCCAGCGAACCATGTTTGCTCTGTACTTTTTATTTCCATAGAATTAATATTATATTCACTTGAAAAAGGAAAAGTAGGAAAAGAAATATATCTCACTGCTTTCGAGTAAACACGTACTCATTGCAATGCTGGGTTGGTTGTTTTTAGCAGATCTTACTGCTTTGCTATGGAAAGATGATGGCCAAGAAGACCATGCTCAGCAAATTTGTTCATCCAAAGCGGTTCCATGCTTGTTTCACTCCTTCTAAGACAATCAAAACAGTGAAGTAGTGGTAACTGGTAAGATTTGAAGGAGTTGACAATCTGTTTTAGTGCTTTCCTTCCTTTCTCTGTGAAAAGTGAAAAGAACTTGGTCCATTGCTAAAAATCATTCGATACACTTCGCAGCATTATGGTCACTCATCCGTTTCATGCAAGGCATCGAGGGAAGAAGTAAGGAAGCAGGTTCCAGCTTTGGATTCTGTCAGGGAGTGGGGACCAGTTGGGTTGGAGAGATGCATGCATTTTTGCAGCGAGCCAGCACGTAGCGCTTAGCTGGAACGGCGCCCATGCTGCCTCTCCTAAACATGGCCAAAGCCCTCATTTACTTGAGAAGCTTGTGGCTGGTCTTCCCCATGAGCCCACTAGGTCTTCCTTTATTTGCCACCGGCCAAATCTAAAAGATTTATAGCGGCTCCTCGCCCTACTGTCAACATCTCAAATTTTTTCCACTTAAGAAAAATGTCTAACAATGCATTGTAATTAAGATTGGAACTATGAATGAATGCTTGGTTAATCTTTTATTTTGCTGTTTTTTTTCTCTTTTCTTTTTGCTAGATTTGAAGCCTTTCCAATACCTTCAAAGCTTGTGGCACACTTATCTTCTTCTTTGTTCCTTTTCTTTCTGGGATATTTTAATACAATATCAAATCTATCAATCAACATGGTAAATTTCATTCAATAGAAAATCTGGAAAAAATAATAATTTAGAGCTCTAGAATAGGATAAAATCGCATTGAATCTATTTATATAGTCTTATCTCGTATTATAAAAATCTATTTTACAACTCAAATTCATGATTATAAACTTATACGATAATAATTGTATTGTTGTGTCAAAAGCTCCCTTTCATAATGTAAAAATATATGTATTTGAAAATACAAATAAATAGATAAAAGTGATAAACTATTTAGAAACTAATTTACCAATCATTTAAATGAAGTATGATCTAAATTTTTGTTTAATATATATTGATGTTTAATATCTCATAAACATGGGCAAAATAATTTGTTTGAGAGCAAAGGCTACATGGTGGATTGTTTGGCATTCCAAATACTTAACGAACTTTGATAAAGAGGTAGGATTCTTTGCTTGCCTTGGGGTCCTTCCTTTGCTAATCTAGGAGTTTTTTACCTAACCTAATAGATAAGTTTCCAAAATACCTAAATTATATACTCTAATTTTAGAATTATTAAATCGCGTACCCATTTTCTATTTTACCCTCATCTTTAAATCAATTCAACTGGAAAAAAAATTAGTCGACTGATTTTATTTCCAGTTGAATCGATTTCTTTCTATTCGAAAAATCCATCAATCGGTTTCGGCTAAAATCGGTTGATGGACCTAGATATCTTGAAATGACATAAAATCAGTTCTTATATGTTTGTCTAGTTATGTTGATTATAAAAATACTATCAAATATCAATTTGATCCAATATATTGAGAGCGATAATTTTTTAAACATGAATTAATTTTTTAGACACATTCATGTTCTAAAAATCACTGATCTCAATATATTGGATCAAATTAATGTTGAATAATATTTTTACAATCAGGAGAATTAGACGAATACATAAGAACTAATTTCATGTTATTCCAAAGTCTCTAGGTCCATCAGTTGATTTCGGCCAAAATCGACTTATGGACATAGAGACCTTGGAATGGCATGAAACAAGTTCCTATGTATTTGTCTAGTTTTTCTAGTTCCATCAACCATTTTTTGTCAAAATCGATTGCTGGATTTTTCGAAAAAGAAATCAATTCAACTAGAAAAAATCAGTCGGCTGAATTTTTTACAGTCTAATTGATTTGAGGACAAGGGTAAAACAGAAAGTGGGTACACACTTTGATAATTTTAATACTATAGTACATGATTTAGGTATTTCAAAAATTTATCTAGGTTCGATAAAAAGCTACGAATCTAGGGTGTCATTGATATTAAATTATGGTTAAATCATCTCGCCCTTTGCCCTCTTATGAGTAGTTGCAAAACTTTAAGTAATGGACTTTTAGGGTGAATTTCATAATTCTGGGAAACTTCATTTGTGCCCATGATGTGCATCTTTTATTTACAATGTGTTCTTCTAATTTCAATTCTTTTTTTTTTATGATAATTTAGGTCCGGAAGATCAAGCACCCATGGTGCGTGGTAGTTGGGATTCAAACTATGAGCACTTGGTTAATCTAGTAAACGTCTTGTTGTTGCACCATATCGACACACGAGGGGGGGCAATTGTGCTTCAAATTTATCCAGTAAGCAAACTAAGGAGAAGATCGCCTATCTCCGGAATTAATTGGGAGAAGTTCATACATTTGGATTATAAAAAAAATATGGTTAAAATCTTAAGTAGGGATCACTTAATCACAATCTTATTGGTGCAATCAGCCTCTAGGGTTTCGATATTTGACAATGTACCCAAGTATGATCAATTTAATCAAGGGTGGTTCCAAACATGACTTGATGTTTGGAATAAAGAACTCGATGACTTGCAAGGATAAGTCCTAACTAGAAGTTAGGCAAGTGAGAAGTCTACGAAGTGACTAGTCCTAACTAGAGGTTAGGCAAGAGGAAGCCCTAGTATGTGAAACCAGGCAATGCAAGCTCTAGTAAGTGAAGCTAGGCCCTAGTGAGTGAAGTTAGGTGATGAAAGTCCTGGTGAGTGAAGTCAGGTAGTCAAAATCTTAGTGAGTGAAGCTAAGCCCTAGTGAGTGACGCTAAGTGACGGTGGAAAATCCTAGGGGGAGGTAACCCTAGATAACGATAAGTCTTGGAAGAGTAAACTCCAAGCATGTGTGATCAAATGTTTTCGATCGACCTCACATGGTTCATTGGACCAGCGAATCTTGAAAGCTACTAACAATGATTTACTTTAATATTTTATATCTATTGTGCTAACTTGGTGTTGTAGAAAAGTTTTAGTTGATCAGGTTGATCAGACACTAAGCAACACAAAAGAAAGTCCAAACAGTCTAGGGGACCAGATGTTTAACAAGTAAGGTCAAGTAAACAACTGGAGGAGAGAGATCCAGTGAGGATGAGCCCCAGTGGGGCTGTAGGTGCTAGTTCAACTTAGATCAATTTTAGAAGTCTAGGTTAAGATCAAGATTAGATACTGGTCTTGATAAGACATGATCTAATTAGAGCCCAAAAATAAAATTATGAGGGCTTAAGCCCAAAGTAGACAATATCATGTCATTGTGGAGATATCTAAATTCCTTTTAGTCCTAACAATTGGTATCAGAGCTCATATTGGCAGAAGGTCTAACCGTCGATTGTGCACAATAGTTATGGTCTAATTGAGCCATGTAAGTAGAATATTAACCACAAATATGTAGGACCCTTGACAGTCGGCTAGAGGGAAGTGAATAGCCCTGCAAAGGAAAACGAACCTACCTCGTACTTTATAGCTTTATAAGAATCAACATTTGCATAAAAGAAATAAGAGACTAATAAAGAAAGGAAGAGGCACAAAAGATTTACATGGTTACAACTGGGGAAGTTGTTAATCCAAGGAAGATGAAAAAGTCACTAATGTCTCCTTCAGGCAAAGAAGCATCTTACAGCAGTTGAAGCACTCAATTACAGAATAAGATTGAAAAGAAATCAATTACAAGTGTTGTCTTTAAGCTTTTGGGACCAGGATTATATTTATAATCCTGGTCAGGGTGCTTGGAAGGGTTCCAGGCGCCTAGGGGGATAAACTTTTATCTCCGTCGTAACGAAATGCGCCACGTCGCATTCCGGATAAAATCCTGCTTTGGGCACCCAGAAGGGTTCCGGGTGCCCGAATTTAGAAAGCCAACATTTTGTTGACTTTTTGTCTCGACCTTCCACTCCGATTCTGCTTGCATTAGTCCGGGTCTTCCGCTCCGGCTCTGCTCACTTGGGTGATCTCAGCCATCCGGAATAGAGCTCACCCGAACCCAACTTCCAGCCTTCGAGCAGTCTTCCGCTCTGGATTCTCGTCCCTCAAAAACATCGCGTGCCTCCTTCTCGTCTGCCAACATACTCTTCCACAGCACCTCATCTCTCGGATGCACCGAGTTCGTCGGCTCTCTCCCCTGTCATCCTTCTCGCTAGTTGCGTCTTTCGCTCGACTTCCTGTGCACCTAAGTTCTTGCACACTTAGACACAGGGGTTAAATACCAACAAGATCTAACTTGACTTGGTTGATCACATCAAACTACCTTGAGGTACTAACAATCTCCCCCTTTTTGATGTGAACAATCCCAAGTTAAGTTAGGGCAATAATAAAATCAACTAATAACATGATAATCAAATTGGTAAATTAATAATGTGTAAAAAAAATTAAATAAGTTACATTACTCTCCCCCTAGACTTAATCTTCAGTTCTCCCCCTTTGATCACATTAAAATGGGATAAACTATGCAAAGTCTAAGGAATAAAATCAAGACGTTTTTTAAAAAAAAAGGTTTAAGTTATGAAAAATGTGAGAGTTTTAAGCTTAAAAAAACTCTACTTAAAAATGAAAATAAATTTTATAGATAAGTGAAGAAATTTTCTTTATCGGAAAAATTAAGTTCTGAATAATTCTTAACAAAAATTTTAACAAGCAGTTTAAAGCATTAGTTAATTAAATATTTCATAATTAGTCAATTAAATATTTTATTTCAATAATTGACTTCCAAGCAGTGGCGAGACACTAGGCTTTCTTGGTTATTGGAACAACAACCACTTCTAGACAAAGTCTTTTAAAGAAATTAAATATTTAATTTTCTCTCTAAAAGCCCTAGGTTAAAAAAATCAATCTGAACCCAAAATAGATTCCTTCTTACAGGATTAATTAAAAATTTCTTAAGAATATATTTTTATGATATTTTCCTAATTTGACCCTTATGGTATTTAAAATATCAATTTAATACATTGTATTTTCTAACATGTTGAATACGTGAGCATGCATGATTTTTCAAATTTTCTATTTTCTTTTTTAATTTTTAATTTTTAATTTTTATTTTTTACTTTGTCGAAATCTTTTAATCGATAAGAACCAGCTAAGGTTGATTTTGATTCCTTATTTCCTTTTTCTAACTTACAGTAATTTTTTGATAATATTTTTACCAATTGAAATAACTTATCAGGAGGAAGAGACCGTACCTGACTTATTTTGTCAATCCCGTAATCTAAAGCTCCCCCTGAAGTGTTACTTTCTTCCGATGTCGCTCCCCCTTCATTGATGCTCGATGCTTATTTCGGACGAACTTACTTTATCTTCATCTTCTTGGTGACTTGCCACTAGAGCAAGTCCGGGGAGGGCTTCTATCTCTGATTCGGACGACGTTTCATCCCACTTCCCTTTTAGACTATACTTGGTATGGGTTGGCTTCTTGTTCTTCTTCTTGTCCTTGTTCTTGTCCTTGCTCTTCAATTTTGGGAAGTTATCTTTCACATGCCCTTCTTTATTGCAGTGGTAACATCTTACTTTTATTTTTCTGTTTGCACCCTGCATTTGATTAAATCTTTTAAATTTAAATAATTTTTTAAATCTAATTACCATAAATGTCGTTTCATCGTCATTGAGAGAAGATTTAGAATCTCATTCGTCCATCTTTACCTTTAAGGTAATGTTGTGTTTTGGCTTCTTCTTCATATCTGCATATCTTGTTTCATGGACTTCAAAAGTTAAAAACATTTCTTCTAAAGTACTTGATTCTAGATCCTTAGATATATAATAAGCATCTACTAATGATGTCCATTCAGTAGTCGTAGGAAATGTGTTAAGCGAGTAACTTAGCGAATCTCGGTTGCTTATCTTTTCCCCTAGATTCGTGAGTCCGGTGATGAGTTTCTTTATTCTTTAGTGAAGGTGTGCAACAGTTTCTCCTTCTTCCAACTTGATGTTGCTGATTTGGTTCCTGAGCAGATTCCATCTTGTGAGTTTTGCCTCCGAGGTCCCTTCGTGTAGTTCTAGGAATTTCTCCCAGAGCTCCTTGACTGACTTGTAGGCTCCTATCCGGTTGACTTCTTGAGGTGGTAAAATGCTAAGCAGGTGAAACTCTGCTTTGCCGTTTGCTACAAAGTCTGCTTGCTCCTTCTTCGTCCATTGGTATTATTCTTTACCCTCAGACGCTACAAAACTGAATTTCATTATTAAAAGTAATAAAAATTTGTCTTAAAGAATACCTCCATCTTTTTCTTCCAGCTCACGAATTCCCCCTCAAACTTCGGTGGGTAGATGCTCAGTCTGGCTATCTCATGTGCTTCGTTTGGCGGTTAGTGCTCCTGAAGTGAACCCGCTTTGATACCACTTGTAAGACCCTTGGCGGCCGACTAAAGGGGGGTCAATAGCCCTGCAATGGAAAACGAATCTTCCTCATACTTTATAGTTTTATAAAAATCAACACTTGTATAAAAAAAATAAGAAACTAAATGAAGAAAGGAAGAGGCACAAAAGGTTTACTTGGTTACAACCGGAGAGGTTGTTAATCCAAGGAAGATGAAAAGCTCACTAATGTCTCTTTCAGGCAGAGAAACCTCTTACAACAGTTGAAGCACTCAATTACAAAACAAGACTGAAAAGAAATCAATTACAACTGTTGTCTTTAAGCTTCTGGGATCAGGGTTGTATTTATAGCCCTGGTCGAGGCACCTAGAAGGGTTTCAGGCGCCTAGAAGGGTTTCAGATGCCTGGAGGATAAACTTTTATCCCTATCGAAACGGAACGTACCACGTCACGTTCCGGATAAAATCGTGCTTTGGGCGCCCGAAAGGGTTCCAGGCTCCCGGATTCATAAAGTCAACATTCTGTTGACTTTTTATCCTGGCCTTCTGCTCCAGTTCCACTCGCATTGGTCCAGGTCTTTTACTCCGGCTCCGCTCATTTGGATGATCTCGGCCATCCAAAATAGGGCTCACCCGAACCCAACTTCCGGCCTTCGAGCAGTCTTCCGCTCCGGCTTCTTGTGTAGGATCGTAATGAAGCGATAGAGGAGGGGGTGAATATCGCTCATCAAAAACACTTTTCTTTTACTTGTAAAAATAGAAGTAGTGTAACGAAAAATAAAGAACTCGTGTGGTTACTTGGTTCGGAGCCTACATCGACTCCTCCTCCAAGACCCTGCGATCCTTGATAGCACCATTGGGCAATCCACTAATATTCTTCTTTCCGAAACCTTCGGAAAGAAGCAATGCGTATAGTATGTAAGAATATAAGATAGTAACAACTTACTATCTTATGTGAATTTAAGTACAACGCAAGCTTTAAAGTAAATGTATACTGACTATATGGGAGATGAAGCTTAGTCGACACTTGAACAAAGTAGACGCTTGCTTGAAGACGAGTTGCAGAGCAGTAGCACGAACAGAGAGTTTCCATAGAGATGAACAGAAAACTTCGTTTCAGCCTCAGACCTTGAGCTCTACTTTTATAAGAACCGGTACCGTTCAGTCGATCGATCCTCGGGTTCGGTCGACCGATCCTCGGGTTCGGTCGACCGATCCTCGGGTTCGGTCAACCGAACCCTCTTCCTGCCTTCTTCGCTGAGATCCGATCCTCAGACATTAATGATGTTTAATGGTTCAATCGATCGGTGAGCTTTCCCCGTTCGTCGAGATTTTTCATTAATGCGCCTTTAATATGATGATCGTTCGGTCGACCGATCCCCTGGTTCGGTTGACTGATCAGCCAATCTTCCATATGTGCTTCTGATTGATCTGATAGGTACCATATCATTAGGGTTCGGTCGACCAATCATTGGTTCGGTCGACCGATCAAGCCTTGATCAGATGTTGCTCTGCTTTGGTCTAAACTTGTCTATGATCCGAGTTAGCCTTATTTGGTCGACCGATCCTCCTGTTCGGTCAACCAATCAGGCCAGACCTATAAAACAAAGTTATACAGAACATTCCTACAAAACAGAGATTAGCACAATAATATTATATTTGATGCATGAGTAGTATTAGATAGTAGAACTGTCTTGATCTCAACTTAGAAACCTTTCTGGATTCTTCAATTGGATCAGTGACCTTAGGTTGTTCCTTTCAGGAACACGACCTCACTGTCGCTTCTTCAGTTGCTTACCTCAACCTACCTGCCAAACATGACCCTCCAGACATGTTTGGACTTTACCGCTTAGCATTGGATCGGCCACCCAGGACTTTCCCTCGATCTATGGTCCTCCAAACCTATCAAGCTTCTCCGCCAAGTGTCGAATCCTCTCGACCCACTTGGTCTTTCCACCTGACTTCCACGATCTGCTAAGTCTTTCCTGCCTAGCCTCCAACTAGGACTTTCCCAGTTGAGTAAACAACCTGCACACTTGGTCAACTTGTTAGATCACAACAAGACTTAACTTGAACCTTTGATAACATCAAAACTTATGTTCCATTCTGGTGCACCCTGCACCAACATCTCGTCCTTCAAAAATGTCACGTGCCTCCTTCTTGTTTGCGAGTATACTCTTCCGCACCACCTCGTCCCTCGGACGCACCGAGCCCGTCGGCTCTCTCCCGTGTCATCCTTCTTGCTAGTTGTGTCTTTCGCTCAAATTCATGTGCTTTTAAGTTCCTGCACACTTAGACACAGGGGTTAAATATCAACAGGACCTAACCTGACTTGGTTGATTACATCAAAACTATCTTGGGGTACTAACAGAATAAAGGAAGTAGGGGCTCCCATATCCGAATCAAGAGGACTAGATACTAGGCATGTAGTCCTAGTTGCGGCTAGGCAAAGAAGTCCTAGTAGATCAAGTGGACCGAGGGGTAGGAAGACCTGGTGGATCGAGGATCGGACATGGGAAGCATGTGATCCTTCGTTTAAGAGGGGAGGGGGGGGGGTTGTTGGGTTGCAAGATTGTAAACAAAGTCCTACATTAAAAATACATGGGAAAGATCATAGATTTATATGGGAAAGATATCTCCATTGGTATGAAGTCTTTTGGATAGAGTCCAAAAAAAACCATGAGCGGTCAAACCCAAAGTGGACAATATCATATCATTATGGAGATATCTAAATTCCTTTTGGTCCTAACACCTTGAGCAGGCTAGAGGCGCCCTCGCATGAATATAGTTCAAAGATGAAGTTTCTCTTCGGGGAGGCACCTCGAAGCGGACTAGAGGTGCCTCGAAGTGCATTGGAGGTGCCTTATAGATGATAGAGGTGCCTTAGAGCAGATAAAGACCGAAGTTTTCATATCATATAAGCACTATTGGAGGCGACCTAAACTGTTAGAGGCACCTCCAACCGTGTTTAAAAGGAGGGGTTGGCTAGGAGTTTCTCAACAACTTTTCTATGTGATTTCTCAATCATCCGACTACTCTGACTTCGTACTACTATTGTGTTGCGACACTACTACGCTCAACTACTACAGACGGACCAATAACGACACCCGAGCTCAATCATTTCTCTATCTCCATGTTGGGTAACTATTTAATTAAGTTATTTATTGTTTAAGAAAGTGTAGGTTATTACATTTTCTTTATTTTAATTTTACGATTGTTAGTGGATTATCTATCGGAAAGGTACAAAGGGTATGAGTCTTAGAGTAAAAGTTGCTGAAGGTTTCGAACCAAGTAAAATATCATGTTCTATCTTAATTCTTTTCTTAATCTTTCTTTTGCTTAGCACTCACCTCACATGAAAATGATCCTACGAATCTTAGTTGCAACTCTTTAAGTTGTGATTAAAAATCTTTGGTACCATTATATACAAAAGACAACAACATCATTAAACCTTAAGAATCCTATATACAAAAAGACTACCACAACATTAAGGTTACATTTGGTAGGATGTAATTTACCTTGTAATGTAATCAGGATTACTTATAAGGTTGATTATTTTATTTGATTTAATTTTAAACTTGTAATGTAATATAATCTGGATTACAAAAAGTAGTGAAGTTTTGTAATCTGGATTACAAAACAAATACTATGTAATTCGATTACATTATGAGGTCGCCATTTAATCAATATACCCCTAATCCATCGCGGTCGCCGCCCACTGCCGTTGGTCGCCGCCCATCGCCATCGGCCACCGCCGGTCGCTATCTGCCGCCGCCGGTCGTCGTCGCCGGTTGCCGGCGACGGCCGACGATTACCGGTGGAGACGGAGGAGGCCAACGGCGGCGGCCGCTAGTTACTGCAAGCTCCGGCAAAGGTGCGGCGATCGTCAATAGAAGTCCCAGGATATTTTTATCATTTTATAATAATACGAATTACATTCCTTATAAAAAAATAATAGACACCAAACAAAAGAATGTAATCACCCTTGTAATCAAATATTACATACATTACATTATCAAACGTAGTAATATAATCAAAATTACATTACATTATATTACAAATTTAATTATTTTATAAATTAGATTACATTACACCCCACCAACGTAGTCTAAGTAATTAAAATTTTCTGTTTCATCAATAGAATTTCAAATCTTTATTATTGTAGCAAAGATGATTTTAAGTATTTCTCACAATATATTATTGAGTTATATAAAAAAATTTAATTACATAGAGTCAACTTATAGCTAACAGTAGGGTCAGCTTTGAATCTCAAATCTTTGTGAATCAAAGTTCAATCGAATCCAATTACGGCATGATTTGTATTCTTCCCGTGAATGCCAAAATTGGGCCGACATAAATTATAATGGGCCGACCCAATTTAGCCCAGTTCAAGGCCTTCTCGGTGTATTAGTGCGTTTATTCGCCTCCCAATCCCTAATCTCGTCTGCTTCAGCTATATCTTCCTCCCTCGTCTACTGCCTCCAAATCGCTTCCCGTCTAGCAATCGCCTCGTTTGGCCGCGGTAATCCCTTCTGTTTTCCCTCACACTCACCTTTTCTGTTCCTAGTTTACAGCTAATATTTGCGTTCGATTTTACCATTAAGTCTTTTCTTCCGGTTCTTGGATGAAAGATCGGTGAAGATATATTTTTTTTTATTGATGACGCTCTAAATGATTGTTTATTTATTCTAACTTGGATCCTCTCTTGCCAGATTGATTATAGCGTGTTAAAAAGATGCCTCGTACGGTATCTCGATCTCCTTATAGGAGAAGACGCTCTCCATCTCCTCGATACAGCAGGAGGAGGAGCAGAAGAGAACGCAGTCGATCCCCTTATTCGTATAGGTGATCTACTTCAATCCCTATGAACTCTCGTTTGCCTGGTTTTATATATCCTTCTGGTTAAGGTCGGATTTGGAGGATAATGGTTTTCCCTAACTATAGCTAAGTTAATTGCTTGTATCATGTTGGGTGAATTGTTGGCATCCTGGAATATGTAAGCTTGATCCTTTCTTTGATGATTTTCAAATATTATCCATGCAATTGTCTGAAACTCCTCTCTGTTTTTCAGAAGAAGTCGCTCTCCTTCTCCTTCTCCGAGATGGCGAAAGAGTCGCTCCCCGAGCCCTCAGAGAAGAGCTAGTCGATCTCCCCTACCAAGAAGACACAAAAGGCAGAGGAGCAGGAGCATATTGAATTCACCTATACACAAGTCTGAAAGCCCTAGTCTTGATTTGCATGAAAGGCAAAGACTGGAAGAGGAGAAGAAACGGTAAGAGTTTATCCTCCTCTACTTTAGAGAGGATCTTGAGCCTTCAGTTTAGTTGCAATACTGCTCTTCTGTGCATTTTTCACGAGGGCGAGCCGGAACCAATGGTCAAGTTAATTCGCGAAGCATGTGTTTGAAGTTTCAACTGACATTACCTGTAAATAAGAAAGATGGATATAGCATAGTTTCAACTGACATTACCCTTGAAAAGTCATTTGTATCGACTGCTTTGACAATCATTCCTTCAAAGCAGTTGAGAACTAAAGTTCCATTGATTTCCTGAATATATGAAGTTACTTTTCTATCAGCTAGTGTTCTTCAAAGGGACTGGACTGGCCAGTTTGATTAAGTCAACCATGAACTGGTGTCAAATTCAGTGATTTGGAGCCCTATATCAATCATGCATCACTCAACTTGTCGAGAATTCGTCAAACCTCCTCATGGCGACCTGGACCAGGGGAGCTATTACTAATGCCTTGAGCAGCCAAGTGAGGGTCCCGGTTTAAAAACATTGTAGTCAGTTGCTTTTGCTTTGTGTTTGCTCATTGGATTTTGATAAGCACCGATAATTTTCCTTCCATTTCTAAGTAATAAAAAACATGGCAAATTGCACTGTCACTGCCTTTCCGCATTGTAAAAATGAGAACTTCTATAGTGTGGCGGCTGTGTATTAATGATGGAGAAATTGTTGTGTTTAAGTGATTAGTTTTAAACCTGTACAGGTTGCTTGACATTTTCTTCCACAGGCTATTCTGAAGGAAGCTACTGGTATAGTTCCACTTGTTATATTTGATGATGCAATTGGTGCCTGCTTTATCTACTGTTCACCAGTTTGATAATTCATTTGTTTGGATCTGGATTCTTTAGAGGTATGCCTAAAAAACATAATCTTGTATTTAATGAATAATAAGGATGAAAAAGAAGGCTTGAAAGTCATGATTAATCTAGCTTATCATGCTGTTTGGTGATCTAGTTCAAGGCTGTTCATCCTGTTTAGGAGAATATCTCCAACTCAACATTTTGTATGTGAAGAATGGTTCTCTTGTTAACATCCTAATTCCACCAACAGGCGACAAAAGGAAGCAGAATTGAACCTTATAGGAGAAGAAACTGCTATGCGGATTGAGGAAGCTATCAATAAGAAGGTCGAGGAGTCTCTAAATTCTGAGGAGATTAAACAGGAAATACAAAGACGAATTGAAGAAGGCCATAAAAAGTTGCTTGTTGAGGTTGCTGCTCAACTTGAGAAAGAAAAGGAAGAAGCTCTTGTTGAGGCAAGAGAGAAAGCAGTAAGCATACTCTTTAAGATATCCGCATCAAACAATAATCCATGCTTTACTTTTTTTGATCATTTGTTTGACTAATTATTTAGTTTTGCTAGTCCAGATTCTTATTTCTTGGTCACAATTATTTTTTTTTCAAAATATGTTTTGTTAATGATAGATAATTATTTAAATATTGATTGGAAATGCAAAAAATGGACTACTTGATTTGCTTCATTGTTCAAAGTGGTTTACTCCATTGGCTTTGCAGGAACGAGAGCGAAGGGAGAGGGAGGAGTTGGAGAAGATGCTCGAGGAAAACCAAAGAAAAGTGGAGGAGTCTCAAAGGAGAGAAGCTTTGGAGCAGCAGCAAAAAGAGCTGGAGCGGTATCTCGAGCTGGAGCGAATACAGAGAGAAAAGGAAGAAGCAATGCGGAGAAAGAAGATGGAGGAGGAAGAAGAAAAGGCAAATCAGATGAAGCTATTAGGCAAGAACAAGTCTCGACCTAAGTTATCCTTTGCATTCGGAGTGAAATGAAAGAATAGAGGATGTTGCACTGTTGTCTCCTGTTAGTCTGCAACCTGTGCTACTTACCAAGTTCTTTTTTGGTGCTGTGTTCAATTTGTGGATGAATCAAAATTTTCAATTGCATATTCTTCTTCTGCTAAAAGTGGCTAGTTGTCTTGTTGAAGATTGTTTATTCATTGTATGCTAAATGCACAACAAATAGCATAACAAAGCACTGGTTAAACATTGTTCAATTGCTTGAATTCTCTTTTAGCTAGAAGAAATGTTTGTGTGAACTACATCAACATATGGAAAGAAGATCGTTCGTTGAACAAATAGAATGGCAATATAAATTTAATGAATCAAAAAATTAAGATGACTGTAGCAATCAATGAACACAATATTTCCTAAGATCAATATAATTAAGGGGAAAGAATTTACCTCAACAAAAAAGAAAGCACAGACAAGAAACCTAAATATGCATCAACTTCTATTTTATATAATGTAGAGATTGCCACTGCACCACAACACTTTTAGTGATTGTATCTTCAGGTACAATCTGTGGATAAAGAGACAAAACTATATCACAAAATAAGTGATTACATTGTAAAAGAGGTGTGGGGAATAATGATAGACATTACCTCCATAAGATTATCTTCTTCCTTCCATGGCTTCCTTCTTGGTGTTGCAGGCTGCGCAAAGGAAGGGACCATCCCAGGGATTGATCGTTCCATGTTTGGTTGAGTTATCATGTAGAGAAATGCCTTCGCCTGGTTTCATCTCCAGTTGGCAAATAGCACAGTTGAATGGCCTGAACATGGGGCATGCTGAATACTCTGGATCTAACCTGCCATTAGGCGATTGTTACAGTCAGTTCAACTTTCACAGAAAAACAAGAAGATCATGAATGGCATTACATCAAGCTTTTGCTTTACGCATATACTGGAGGCAGAATCACCATGATAATGGCACGATTTGGATGCAAGAACTTGACATTAAGTTTCAAGACAACTGTTGACACTTTTAAGTGACTTAATAGAATAATCACATGACTGACCTCATTTCTCTCATTTTGTTAGAGGTAGAAGCTGTAATTTCATTCTTATTATAGTCGAGGAGAAAAATGACCTCTTTTCAAACCCTAAGGAGATATTTTTAAGAATCTTAAAACTCTAGAGGTCTGTTTGAAAGGAGGTGAGGGAAGGGTAAGTAATAGAAAGGTATCTTTTACCCTTATTTGGGAAGAAGGTGAGGGAAGGAGGTGACGAGAGGCGAGGGGAACTTTTACCCTCTCTTACCCCTCAAATGGCCTATTTTCTTACACGCCAAATTAGGGTGTAAGGAAGTTACCCTCTCTTTCCTTTCCTTCCCCTCTCTTCCCGTTTCATTAATAAACCTCCCCTCACCCCATCCAAACATAGGCTTAACATTTTAAAAAAACAAATAAATTTCAGGGGGTGAGATATAGTTTCCCATTTATGTGAATATCCATCCTCATCCCTTCCTCCACTGAATCAATTGAGAGGATGCAAACTTTAAAATCTACTAATTCATTATGTGAATATCCATAATGAAACATCTATATTTCTTCCGATTTTTTATCCTCGAATCTACTTATTTAATCTATTGTCTAACTTGTCATTTTCTTATGAGAAAAAGGAGATGAAAGAAAATTTGATTAGAAATGATAAAATAGAATAAAAATATAGATAATGATATAAAAGAAGATCGAGCTGGCGTAGGAAGATCTAAACTCCACTTAATGAAATAAAAATTTAATTGTGGTTGTTATTGTTTAAAAATAAAGCAGACTCTGAATGGTAAGATATAGTTGCTGGAAGAAAATACCAAGGCCTTCAACCATATTGTTTGACTTGTATGTCTCGTAAGGAAAGTGAATTGATGGTTCCAAGTCCAAATAAGGTTGAAATATCCTGGTTGGCAGGGTTTGTGTTTGTCATTTTGGGTCTAATTAATCAGTATTGAAGGTAAATTTCTCTTTTTTTGGATGACTGAGTGTAATTTAGCATGCCCAAGGTGATGATTAAATAACTCAGACAACCTTCAACATGAATAAATAACTAAATACTAACATAGACTCGTAGTATTATTAGAAAAGATAAGATAAAAAATATTAAATATTAAGATTCATGAGAAATGGGCATATATCTAATATGAAAAGGAGGGAGAATATATTAAAATGGTATACCCACGTTCAAAGACAAGTAATAAATTTTATAATTAAGGGCTTTAATCTAAGGCAGATAAAGAAAATATTTTTCAATATGATACAATTAATTAATTTGTATAGTTTTATATATGATAGAATGTATGTAAGGGATTCTAAATAGTTAGAACAAATAAAGCTTCATTTAAATTCTGAAAACTATTGTGGTAATTAAACATTCACCATGTGAGGGAACTTGTAAATAATTTTGTCAGGTATAGTTGCACTATACTAACCTGTGGGCTAGAACTGGAGATCCATCTTCAAAGATTTCTTCTACCATATCTGCTTCAGAGTAATCTCGATCTGAAAATAATGATGACTCAGAAGATCTTCTTCGGAACATGCTCTTGAACATGCCTTTTCCAGATCTCTTAAAATTAGGAAATGAAGGCGAAATTTTCTCTGGTGGTAATATATCGACAACGATGCATGTAGTATCATCTCGAATTCCCTTTGGCTGCACAGCTTCCTGAAAAATAAACTTAAAACTATATCCGAGCCACAGTAAACGTGTATATTTAAGCACTTTTGCATGATACGTCATGTACTTACCTTAACAATTCTGAAAGCTGCAGCTTCTGCTGGCAATCCACGACAACAACTAAGCACCTTTTCTGCTGACAAAGCATCCCAGACACCATCACTTGAAATCACAAGACGTCCACCAGCATTTGATAGCTGAAGCAATTAGAAACATCATTTGTCAATAAAAATGCCTGTGAAATGAAAGAAGATATGTAAAACAAAATTGCACTTTGGCGTTCTTGTTCTGATAAATGTTGATTCAGTTCAAGTGTTCAACTTAAATCAACAAGGAAATGCAGAGAAACGCAAACATGGATTGCTTGCCTACGGTACATGTGAGGTGACAACAATACAGATAAATTACAAACTGTCTTACTAAATGGTCATAGTACATTGGACGAATGGAACATCTAGGTAATGTAGAGATGTGAGATACTATGAGTAAGAATAGAAAAGAAACATTACTTTTTCTGTTTTGTGAACTATTAGTCAACTTAATCATTCATACTGTAACATCTCCATATGTAGTTGATCTTTTTTCCCTTCTGAGATTGCATTGTCATCGAATGGTAATGCATAAAATGTCATTGCCCTATGTAAATCTAGATGCAAAAGTGAATCTGCCACAGACAATAATGTTAAGCCTCTTTGATTGGAGACTAAAAACACAACTATACATGAGAACTCAGAAAAAATTATCTCAGGGAACTAGAAAACTTAAAATTACTTACACACCTTCACTTGCTTCACATGTGGAATAGGAAGAATAAATTCGCCAACATCCTGGTCACCAATTGATCTTGACAAGCACAAGCCACCTGGCCAGCACCTAAGGGGGCCAAACTGACAAAAGTTCTTGTTAAAAAAAGAGCAACAGAGGAAGGCAAGAAAAATTCCACAAGTCATATTTTACTCTGCATATGTGAATTTCGCTTCTATGTAGTTTAACAAGGAAAGCATGAGGTAAATGAACGTGAAGCACCACCCACTTGCCCTTTTGATGCAAAGGTTCATCAAGGTTTTGTATGGAAACACATCCAACATGAACCGAACAAGGTGAGGCAGCAAACCTTATCCAAGTACATTATTTAGGAAACAAGAAGCATGACAATTTACAAGGACTAAGGACATATTTCATATATATGTCTATAGTTTTAGAATTTTGGAGAAGCGATTAGGAGGGCATAGTCCCACAATGGTACGGAGTGACAAGCCTCATGTCTTACAATGCTCAAAAGATGGCATAATACTTGGAGGTGCTTTTTGAAAATGAACAAATTCATGGGATCCCCGTTGATGAACAATACCTCAAATCCATGGCCAACGTGGTCTGGGTCAATGCTCACAGAATGGTCTCATCAAGAATGTATGATCGTGTATGGAATACACACTATAATGATTCATATAAACAGCTCATTAACAATAATAGCTTCAACTATGGGAAGCATATGTCCATGGGTGAATAGATAATGTTCGATGTGAAGTGCATCAATGTATATAAACAAATGGATATAGAAGTTTTTTGTTTTAAATTGATAAACATGTTAGCAAGTTCTCCATTATGTATTTTTATGGGCATACCATAAAAATGTTCTTATTCATTAAGACAAACGGTACACCTGGTCCTGAAGAAAAAATATATTAGAAAGATAAAAGGTGGAAAACAAGAAAAAAAAATAAAGGAAAAGGAAGGTGATTTTGTGCCTTCAGATACCAAATAGAATGCCAGACATTCTATTTTGATCAATCGCCCATGCCTTTCACTACTGCATGACCAAATAATATGATCCTATAGAAATATACTTTGTTTCTAGAAAGCATGTTTAATTAAACAATCAAGGAAACTATGGCCGACAATATGAAGTATGACATGGTGAGGGGAGCAAGCATAATACATTACATTCCATTACATATGCAAGGAACCAATATAGCTCATTTTCAAGCCTAAACTTAGGTCTTGAACTATACGATGAAGGCCAACAAAAATACCTCAGCCCCACCAGCAACATTCATTCTTCCAACTTCTCCACCATGAGTTGTTATGCGTTCCACCCTATGACAAAACTGACCTTCTTAAGGGAGTGAACATTGTCAAGGAGACATTTTTAAGAGAGAAATTAAACTCTGTAGGAAACACAAAAAGCATGAGAACATACTCTTCCTCATTGTCTTCCAAACGATGGTCCGTTGACAAAAAATAAACTGAACCTTCAGCAGATTCAAGTACACAGCGCGAGTCACCAACTGATGCCACAGTGACAACCCATCCATCAATTATCACAAATGTTACAGTTGTTCCAGAAACCCTGGCTAAGGAAACAAAATCAGGTATCAGTTTCTCAGAATGAAATTATATTCTTTTAGGTGAAGTGTTGAATCTGTGGAGCTACAGCTAATCAAGGTAGAAAAATAGACAGAATCCTTGAAAGTCTGGAAGTCACTGAGACGGGAAACCAGATCTAAGATTTTCACAATTATCCTCTGTACTATTAATTCAAAAACTAAAAAGTGGCCACACCAATCAAACTTCCAAACATTAACTGTCATTAACAGAGTAAATTCACAATACAAGGTCCATTCTTTGGTTGCTAACATGGGAATAGAACTAAATTCATGAATAATAGAGTTCATATCATTGTCATCATCAACAACACCATCAGTGACAACACTAACTAGTCATCTATTACAACTATTTTGGGTTGGCAATATGAATATTATCTTGTATCAGACTTTTTAGGTGTAATTCTAATTTGATTATAAAATGACAAAATAAGTTAAGATGGCACGGAGATATTAAGACAACTTCCAAAATTCATAATTATGCAAGTTGAATCAATTGGCGTTGAAGATATGACAGAGACAACTGAAAATTCAAGTTAATATAATGAAAAGTGGTCTACAGTACAACTGAAATGGCATTACATAGAGATCAATGGGAGGTGATCCATTCAGTCAATCCCAATTAATTAGTAAAAATGGCCTCTTGTTCTTGTACAAGTGAAAAGTATTAGGTAATGTATAAAGGAAGAGAAAAAAAATTGTTTCCTATTCCACATGTCATGTCTTTCTAAAAAGTCCCACATTGTTTCTAGCTACATTCTTTACTTTATTCTACCTACTCCTGAATGAATAATCATTTGCATTTTTTTAGAAATACCCTACAGGAGATAAATGTTCTCGAAGTTACCTAGCTATGAAGCCGTTGATTAGGTAGTAAAAAACAACATTTAGTTACCATTGAAACTGAAAAAGTTGCAACCAATAAGAAAATCACTAACATCAATAGAGTCGAGCAATTATAACAGCATAAACATAGTTTGTTATATTCTTGAATGAATAAAAAGGCAAATGTACATCTGGTAAAAAAAAATTAGAATCACATAAAAATTATGTGAAATGATCCAACAAAAATAAACAAAGATTAGATAAACTAAACTTAAATGATATGACATGGTCTAATAATTATGAAGTACATAAGATCCCGCAAGCCAATACAAAATTTGCATAGTATTGTACCCATTTCTTTGAAATCCTTATCAGTCTTGATAAATCCTGCAACCAAAGCTCTTGGTAATGCTTGAACCCATTCATTCCTGCTAAATTCTGAAGGAATGGAACTTAAGACATTGTTCAAGAGATTCTCTTTGGAGTATATAGCAGCTGCAGAGCCATTATGCCCATCAAAAAGCTGCATGGAGGAAATCAAATGAACAAGGTCAGCAAGCAGAGGTGATCCTACATTTGAAGCGCCAGTTAGCTGTGATTAGTAGAGGAGAAAAATGAATGAATCCAACTGATTCTTATGTTTTTTTATTGTAAATTAAATGAGCTACGAGCTAATACAAAAAGGAAGTTAAATAGTTATAATTTAATACGGAAAAACAAGATTACTAATTTGGTCGCTATTTTTCAATAGAGGTGCTTTGTAATATCAAAAAATCAATATTCAGAATTTTTTTAAAAATTATTAATATCTAAACAAAATACATGAGCAATAACCAAATAGGAACTAGGGATAGAGAGAGAGAAAATATAAAGATAAATTCATACTTCCAAAGCTATGGGTAATTCATACAACTAATTAGAAACGGAGTTTGATGAGACATTATGTTGGCAAAAGGCGAATACGCTCGCCCCCAGCTCCCCCACCAACCCGTCCTAGGGCCAACACGAAGGAAGTAAATCACGGATGGCTACTAGCCTTTGGAATAGTGACTAGCACATAAGAGAGGCATTTACCTCGGCTTTGCCGAGATTCGAACATTATGTCTCAATATCTAGTGGATGACATTTCAAGCCATCTTAATGAGAAGCAAGAACTTTGCGATGCAATAATTGCTCTACTAGGATTTAGGTTGTCAAATAATTTATTTTTGGCTATTTGTTACAGAAATTATATCATAGTGGCATACTAGGATAACAAATTCATGAAAGTCTCTCATAAAATTGATTTTTTTTAGAAAAATGGAAAACACAATAAAAATAACAAAATATCTCTTCATTATCTAGCTTTTAGTATAATCACTTATATCTAAGATGGTAGAAGAATTTTGCCAAAAAAAAATTAAAAGATAAAATAAAAAATAAGATTCCACATAATTGTATGCAATTGCAGCCCCTTCATGACTCAGTCACTAAACCGAAAGGCCAACAACCCCTTTGATCTTGTGAATCCACTTTGGCAATTTATGCATCCTTTATTGCCGTCGATGTCATCTATATCAAATAGCTGTTGTCGAACGACCACCACCGTAGATGTCGTTAGGATAGCTTTGATTCTTCTCCGACTGATCAAATATGCATTCTTTTCAATTTGAGTTCATTTATAATCTTTCTCATTTCCTCTTCCTCATCCCTCTAATCTACAACCCATTCACAACTTTGCAGGTCAAATCTGAACATATTCAATTTGTTGTGTCTATGTCAACTAAGATCAATAATTGTATTGCTCAACCTATTTTGCATGGGTGACATTGTTCAGGTACAAGTGACACACTGAATTAACCACGTGTCTCCCTGTTTAGTATGCCAACTATTCAGTAGAAATGTTTTTGGCCATGGCGCCTAACTCGACTAAAAATTTCAATCCATCAACAGAACACTATCAAAGAGAAGGGAGGAGAAGAAAAGAAGAACCAGTTGGTTGGAGCACTAGTATATGTTCCAATCCAATTGTACCAAACAAAGTTCTGAGTAGTTAAACACTAGGATGTTACAAGAACCTATACTCTTATCCAATGCACGCTCTTGTCTAATGCATGACATTCAATTGGTATTAATACAATATAACATCATTAATCAAGATCCTTATTATATTTTCTAAATTTGCATCCCCAGAATTCTAATTTAATTCAGTTTTAAATTTTTTATATGTTTATATTTGGAAGTAAACAAGCTAAATAGAAAGAATTAGAGATTAAAATTCTTTATATTGATCTCAACACTCTTTAAAGTTTTCCAAAGTTTATCATGTGCTGGCAGGACATTGCACTGAGATCGTACTATTCCAATTGAATACAAAAATCCCAAAAATGATACTTTATACCTTGCTATGGAGGAATCAATCTCCTTCAACACTTGATTTGAACAAAGTTCTGAGTAGTTAAACACTAGGATGCTACAAGAACCTATACTCTTATCCAATTCACGCTCTTGTCTAATGCATGACATTCAATTGGTATTAATACAATATAACATCATTAATCAAGATCCTTATTATATTTTCTAAATTTGCATCTCCAGAATTCTAATTTAATTCAGTTTTAAATTTTTATATGTTTATATTTGGAAGTAAACAAGCCAAATAGAAAGAATTAGAGATTAAAATTCTTTATATTGATCTCAACACTCTTTAAAGTTTTCCAAAGTTTATCATGCGCCGGCAGGACATTGCACTGAAATCGTACTATTCCAATTGAATACAAAAATCCCAAAAATGATACTTTATACCTTGCTATGGAGGAATCAATCTCCTTCAACACATGATTTGAATTAAGAAGGGCAAACTAAGATGGCTAATTGGTGCAAGGTTAAAAATCTAAATCTTTATAAACATCTTGGTGTTTAAATAGAAGGAGATAGTGTCAAATATCACCATGATGTATATTGATACTAGATGGCGCTAGTCGTCATTAATCATGAGGTGAGGAGGGGGTAGGAAAAGGTAGCAAAGGAGGAGGAAGAGATAGAGGCCAATGACTAAGATTATCCATGCACTGATTTCTTCTCTAATTGAAGCCTCCAATGCCATTGAATTTTCCTCTAGATAAAGATTGTATGCTCCTCACTCAGTTATTTGCTTCATCTCCATGTTTCTGCCTATGATGGCAATTCATACTCTTGTCAAAACCTCCAATGTCCCCAATATTTCTGATTATCTTGACATCATTTCAGGCCAGCAGAATGAATGGGCTTCTCAAGGTATGAGTTTCAATCTCTGAATTAGCCATCAACTAATTGTTTGATATGCCTATTTGGTGTTTATGTCATTGACCAAGATTGTATTTATTTGTTGTTGATCGAACCAATCATTCCTTGGTTATATAATTGACTAGCTTTCATCATTTCCATCATTTTAAGGGGATCATATGGCCCAACGATGTCACTTGAGTCTCCTAAGCTATATGAATCATCTAGGTCTTTTCTTGTTAAATTCTCTATATATCTTCTAATACTGAGTTCTTTGTTCATGTCTTTCATCAAGTCCATTGAGTCATTATAGAACTCTCTTGCAACATGTATCATTGATTGAGAGAATAAAATGAGATGAGCAAACAAGTTATCCACTTGGATTGTTAAAGAAGCTAGGATGGCATGGAAATGTTGTCCTGCCCTTTCATGACCCCTACAGAGCCACTAATATAATCAATTACTATCACATTTCTCCACTTGTGCATTCGTTACTTCTCTCTGCACTCGGAACACCAAAGAAGCCGAGATAGTATGCCAAGGTTTTCCAACCCTTTTTAACCCTCCCTTTTATGGCCCTCCCATTCATGACCATGTGGAGTGATAAACGGAATCAGCTACCACCATCATTTCTGAACTTGTGAATTGTTTCCTCATTCTCTTGCATTTTCTTATTGCTTCGGTAATATTATACTTACAGGACAAAATGATCTTGTATCATCCCTGAATCTATAGGAGCATTTTGTGATCATGTTGGACAATTTGCCAATTTTCCTACTTGTGAAGATGGATATCAACCTCAAAGGCATTTTCATGAATGAAGACACACAAAATTCAAAGGTGGACTTGTGATTACCAAATTCATTCTAGATGACAGCCTAAATGTAAAAGATAGCTCAACTATAACAGACAAATTTGGTATATTACTTGAGCAGTGATCATGTCTGGAATCAGGGAAGATGGTGCATTGGTTACGTGGCGTTGATGCTGACCATGCGGAGACTCCAAGAAATCGTAACCTAGTACCACTATAGGACTTGTGTACCACATAGAAGAATTAGAGGCAAAAAAACGTCAGTCACAGGGCCAGGGAGGGGTCCCCGACACAGACACTCTGACGCTCAAGTTAGGCAAACGGTGGTGGAGAAGATGAATAGTAATAAAGAAGAAATGATCTTTGATAGCAAAGTTTCACGTACCTACGCCTCTAGGTAGAGACCCCCTTATATAGTATTACTAGGGCTATAAACAAACCGAGCCGAGCCGAACTTTTGGGTGTTCAAGCTTGTTTGATAAGGTAATCGTGCCAAGCCGAGCCGAGCTTAAAATGAATCAAACCTTTGAAATGATTGTTCAAGTTTGGCTTGGTTTATTTTTTATGAGCTTGAGCTTGTTTGAAGCTTAGCTTGAGCTCGGTTCGTTTAGATGTTATCGAGCTCCCAATTCAAGCTTGGCTTAAGCTTGATTCAAGCTTAGTTCGTTTAGATGTTATCGGGCTCTCAATTCAAGCTTGTTTGATTGTTTTTTGATTGGTTATTGAGCTATAAATTCAAACTTATTTATTTATTTTATTTTATTTTATTGTTTATTTAATATGTTGATATGAGTTTTATTAATGAACATGGTTTGTGAACACTGTTCACAAACGTTGTTCACGAACATTATTTACAAACGTTGTTCACGAACATTAACAAGTTGAACACATATGTGTTCAAATTTGTTTGTTTAGTTTAACGAAATGTTCAAGCTTGTTTATTTAATTGATCTTATGTATATTGAACGAATATAAACAAGCTCTTATCAAGTCGAACACTAAGCTTGTTCACGAACGTTTGGTTCATTTACAGCCCTAAATATTACTTTTCCTCTCTACACAAATCTCAATGCATTACCAAAATAGAGACGACCATTATGGCATTCTGATACCTTTCCTAGAATAGGCTTGCAATTCCTGCGCTTTGCAACGTAGAAGCTTCTTGTGTATAACTTGCATGGGGAATATTCGCAAGATGATAAAAAGGAATATTAGGCCATTGATCTAAGGGGCCCTTAGTACCCTTTGCTAGCAGACTGATTGAGTTCCCTTTAACGTCCATTTAGGCCTTGTTCTCGAATGGGGTCGGGTCGGCTAAGCAGTGATGATGATCTCAAGGAATCGACCCTTTTGAGGACTCGGCTTAGGATTCCCGACGAGCCGAGCGGACTCAGGATTTGATCGGGAAAAAGGTCTGATCGGTGGTCCTTCTAGGGACTTGGCTCGAGATTCCTGTCGAGCCAAATGGACTTAGGATCCGATCGAGAAAAAGGTCAGATCAGTGGCCCTTCTGGGGACTCGGCTCACGATTCCCGTCGAGCCGGACCGACTCGGGATTCGATCGGGGAAAAGGTCCAATCAGCGGCCCTTCTAAGCACTCAGCTCGGGATTTTGTCAAGTCGGATGAACTTGGGAGTCTAATCGGAGGTACGATCAATTGGAATATTCAACAGAGTTGTACGCCCATACCGACATTGAGTGTTGACTCCTCCTTAACTTTGATAGCCACCTCAACCAGCTTTCTTGACTTTGACCCCGAACTTGGGAGCCCTACCTCCTTCGTCGTATCACAAGTCTCCTCTTAAAGTCTAGTCGAAGGAGGTTGTAAGCTCGACTGACTGAACACTTATATTTTTTAGTGTTTCTCCTTTCCTGATCAGACGTTTAATCCTTGACCAGTCGCTAAGCTTGAGTTGACGTCACTCTACTACTTGATTATACCACAAGAGCAGGATACGTCTTTCGCCATTAATGCCTAGTGCAGTTATTATGTCTTTTGACCATAATCCTGATTACCGCCTCCCATCTCTAATGAATGCGGAATGGGCCATAAAGCACTAGCCATCTAAGTGGACCTCCCCAAGAACTTCATTAGCCGCCAAAAGATTTTAGAAGATATTCCGGATGATGCTTTCCTTGATATTTTAATGTAAATATCTCTTGATATTATTAGAACCTTGTATTCTTCTGTTCGTGTTGTACTTAATTTCGTGCATGAGTTGATGCTAGCAGGATAGTTGCAAAATACTTAAACACCTCTTGCTGATAGCTCCCAGCGAGGCATAGGCGCGACCGTCCATTCGACCTATGCTTATGACACTTGTGAGTAGTGTCAAGCAAGTGGCAGGACAGTGCCGAGCGAGCGGCTAAGTAATGCACAAGTAGCCTCATGTATGGCTCGACGTTAGGGCACGAGAATGTGGAACGTGGGTGCAAGCAAGCACGCTTATAACTCGATCGATCGGCACGAGAATCTGGGACATAGGCACGTGAGCAAACACGCTTATAACTCGGTCGATTGGCACGAGAATTCGCACATAGGCATTGAGCAAGCACACTTATAACTCAGTCAATCGACCCGAGAGTCAGGGACATAGGCGCGTGAACAAGCACGCTTATAACTCGGCTAATTGGCACGAGAGTCTGAACATAGGCGCGTGAGCAAGCACACTTATAAATCGGTCGATTGGCACGAGAGTCTGGGATATAGGCATGTGAGCGGGCATGCTTATAACTCGACCCTATGGGACATAGGCACATGAGCAAGCACGCTTATAACTCTGTTGATCGGCACAAGAGTATGGGGCATAGGTGTGTAAGCGAGCACGCTTATAACTCGATCGATCGGCACGAAAATCTGGAACAGGCGCATGAGCAAGCATGCTTATAAATCGGTCGATCGTCACGAGAGTCTAGGACATAGGTGCGTGAGCGAGCACGCTTATAAATCGACTGTTAAACACGAGAGTCTGGGATATAGGTGCGTGAGCAGACATGCTTATAACTCGGCCGATCGACATGAGAGTCTAGGACATAAGCGAGTGAGCAGGCATGCTTATAATTTGATCGATTGACATGAGAGTCGGGGACATAGGTGCATGAGCATGCACACTTATAACTTAGTCGATCGATACGAGAGTCTGGGACATAAGCGCGTGAGCAAGCACGCTTATAACTCGATCGATCGACACAAAAGTCTGGAACATAGGTATGTGAGCAAGCATGCTTATAACTCGGTCGATCAGTATGAGAGTTTGGGGCATAGGCGCATGAGCAAGCACACTTATAACTTGGTTGATCGGCACGAGAGTTTGGAACATAAGCGCATGAGCAAGCACGCTTATAACTCGATCGATCGGCACACGAGTTTGGGATTTGGGCTTCTTGAGTTGAGCTTGCCTACATTCATTAAGCATAAATATTTATCGAGCTATATTAACTCATTATAGGCATCCTCTCAAGTGTGATAGGGCTATAGATGATTTATGCTCCACTACCAATCCAAATTCTTTCCTTCCGCATCATGAAGATAATAGAAGCCCGAGGCGAGCTTTTATACCACTTTGTACTGTCCATCCCACTGTGACTCCAACTTGCTGATATCATCGACTGACTTGATCCGCCTCCGGACCAAGTCACCCACATGAAAAATTCTTGGGATAACTCTCCGGTTGTAGTTTTGCTTCATCCGTTGACGGTATGTCATCAGCCGAGTTGCTGTTTTATCTCTGACCTCGTCCACCAGATCAAGCTCCATGAGGCACCAACCGGCATTATCTTCGTCGTACAATTGTCTCCAATCGAAATACATGTCAACCTCTACTGGGACAACTGCTTCTCCACTATAAACCAGATGAAAAGGGGTTATACCCATAGCCTCTCAAAGCGTAGTGCGATAAGCCCATAATGCACTGGACAGTTCATCCATTCAACTTCCTCCAATATGGTCCAACTTGGTTTTGAGTCCTCTGATGATTTCCCGGTTGATGACTTCCGCATGACCATTACTCTAAAATAAGCCACACAGAGGTAAAAGCTTGTAAGATACCATAACTTAGCACCACTCCCTGATTTTCCGGCCCTAAAACTACCTCTATTGTCTGAGAACGAGCTTATAGGGAATTCCGAACCAATAGATGATATTCTGTTACATGAACTTGATAACCTTTTGCTCGGTTATCTTTGCCTCTCCGCTTCCACCTACTTGGAAAAATAATCCATGACCACTAAAAGGAATTTTTTCTGAGCAAGTGCCATCGGAAAGGGCCCTACAAGATCCATACTCCATTGGTCGAACGGGCATGAAATAATCGAGGTCTTTAACAATTCTGTGGGGTGGTGCAGGATGTTTTGGTGCTTCTGACACGATAAACAAGTTGCTACCAGCCGGTCCGAATCGGCCTGCAAAGTGGGCTAAAAAAAACCCGACTAACAAAATCTTCCAAGTGAGTGACCGGCTGCTTGTATGACTCCCACAGGAGCCCTGGTGAACCTCTTGTAGAATATACTGTACATCCCCTGGACTGACACACATAAGCAAGGGGCGAGAGAAAGCCCTCTTGTACAAGTGATCTCTAAGGTGAATCGCCCGACCCTCTTCTTGATCATGCGCACTTGCTCCCGATCGGAGGGTAAAATTCTTTACCGGAGGAACGAAATTAATGGCGCTCTCCAGTCGCACTGTAATTCTAGCTCGGCTTGCCACTCAATGTGGGATATTAAAAGTGTTTGCTCCACCGGCCTGTCTAATGCCTAAGGGACTAAGGCCCTGGCTAACTTGGTCAGCTCATCTGCTTTCTGGCTCTCCGCTCGGGGAATTTTCTGTAAGGTCACTTCTTGAAATTCCACTTTTAACTTCTCAAAGGCCTCCGCATACAACTTTAGCCGTTCACTGTTGATCTCGAAGTTGCCTGAAAATTGTTGAACCGCCAACTAGGAATCCGAGTAGATTAAGACTCAGACGACCCTCACATGCTTCGTGGCTTGCAAACCGGCTATCAATGCTTCGTATTCGGCTTCGTTATTAGTGGTTCGATAATCCAACCGAACGAACAATTGCATTCTGTCTTCACAAGGTAATATCATAAGAATCCCGACTCCACTGCCTTGCCGAGTGATTGACCTGTCCACGAAAATTTTTCAAGTTTCTTCTAGCTCCAGGCTCTGTATCTCGATCACAAGATCGGCTAAGGTCAGGCAAACGATGGTGGAGAAGATGAACAGTAACGAATAGGAAATGATCTTCGATAGCGAAGTTTCGCGTACCTGCGCCTGTAGGTGGAGACCCCCTTATATAGTATTACTTTTCCTCTCTGCATTAATCTCGATGCATTACCAAAATAGACCGACCATTCTGACATTTTAACACCTTTCCTAGAATAGACCCACAATTCTTACACTTTGCAGGGTAGGACCGTAGAAGTTTCCTGTGTACAGATCTGAGAGGCCCTTAGTGTGCTTTGCTGGTAGGCCGACCGAGTTCCCTTTAACGTTCATTTGGGTCTTGTTCTCGAACGGGGTCGGGTCGGCTAAGCAGTGATGATCATCTCGAGGACTCGGCCCTTCTGGGGACTTGACTCGGGATTCCCGTCGAGCCAGGCAGACTCGGGATCCGATTGGGAAAAAGGTCCGATCGACGGTCCTTCCAAGGACTCGACTCGAGATTCCCATCGAGCCAGGCAAATTTGGGATCCAATTAGGAAAAAGGTCCGACCGACAGTCCTTCTGGGGACTTGGCTCAGGATTCCCGTCAGTCGAGTGGACTAGGGATCCGATTAGACTAAAGGCCCGATCGGCGGCCCTTCTGGGGACTCGACTTGGGATTCCCATCAAGCCGGGCGGACTCAGGATTCAATCGGGAAAAGGTCCGATCGACGACACTTTTGAGGACTCGGTTGGGGATTCCGTCGAGCCAGGCGGACTTGGGAGTCCAATCGGACCAAAGGTCCAATCGGTTGGAATATTCGGCCAAGCCGTACGCCCATTTCAACCTCGAGTGTTAACTCCTCTTTGACTTTGATTGCCACCTCAGTCAACTTTCTTGACTTCAACCCCACCCTTGAGGGTCCTACCTCCTTTGCAGTATCAAGCGGCATGTCTAGACCTATCACCATGTGGTGTCTGTATTCCCTAATACCAATTAATTTTTCTTCTCATTCTCTAGACGACTAAGACTTTTCTTGTTGTTGATATGAGGATGATGTGCTCTTAAATTTCACGATTCCTGGACGTTACTGCTAAATACAAGCTTCAATTCGAGGATTTCCTCATTCGCGATCTACATTATGGTTCCTCTTCTCCTTTAGAAGAACACATGATATAATTAAACTAAATTTCACTCACTCGCACAAATATCAGAATCCGGAATCCTTTCAAGGAATAGATCAGTTCTACAAACACTCAAATAAGTATGCACGAAGCAGCCATCCACTGGGCAAAAAATGCAACCTTTTCTATGCATTGGCCAAAACAAAGAACTGGCAGTTGGTTCCTAGATAGAAATAAGGTTTATCCAAACTCTGAGATTGGTAAGGGAGAGGCATTACCGCAAAGACTGAGAATGTGGTGTCGGGCCGCTGGGGAACTCGCTGGCACTCAGTCATGACGAGTGTGAAGTCCTCCCCCTTCTTGCTCTCGCTCGCCTCACCGTAGATGATGTCCGGATTCTCGATTCGCTCCCAAGACATCTCCCGCCTCAGCAGCACCGCCAACGGAACCATCCCGTCGCCGTCGGTCGCCGCCATCTCGCCGCAGCGAAGCTTCGTTCGGCGCGAGGAGAGAAAGGAACACCCTCAGGCGAAATCAGCAGTGCCGCGTCTCTCCAGTAGGGGGGGCGTCGAGGCAGAAGAAATCGAAGCAATCGCCTGGGATCGGATTCGAAGCCAAAGCGAAGACAAAATTTCTCTTCCTTTTCTCTTTTTTTTTTCAATTTTTTTTCTCGAAATAGCGCCGAGGCGGCAGTGTCGGAGGAAGGTCGTACCGATGACGTGTCGGAAGGCCATAGGTCCTCCATACCCACACGCTAACGTGCGCGGCAATAAGGCTAGCTAGCAAAGCTGCCGGCCCGCCAAAGTTTAATTCTTTTTTTTTTAACTTCCTTTTATTTTATTTGATTTTTATATTTATTTATTTACTATTTTTTGGTTGAAAATTCTAATTCATAAAAAAAAAATCTACTTTCAAACACTTTTAGTTATAATATCTTTATCGCTTCTTAATTTTCTATTTTTTAATTTTAAAACAATATTTATCCCTTTTAAATACATTGGAATCATTCTAATATTTTAAATTTTTTATAAATATTATTCTTGAATTTTATGGTGGAATTTAGATTCATAGATTTAAATTGGGCTCAAGAATTGATTCAGAAGGAATCAAAATTGGTTCATAATTTTAAATTCTAATTTGTTCAAAATACTATTTCATTAAAAACATTTAAATTATTTATATAATAATGTTAATTTATATATATATATATATATATATATAATGAACTTATGCAATGATCCAGAAGACTTTTACTCTGATGGATCTTATTAAGGGGTAAATTTTATTTAATAGAGGTTGATCTAAAAATATCAGACTAAATATCTGGATTATTATAATAAATTATGCGAAATATCTGGTTGATCTTATTAAGGGGTCAAATATCTGGATTATTATAATAAATTATGCGAAATACTTTAAGAAGACTTTTAAGTGCTGGGAAGAAGCATCGACGTAACAACGGGAGATTGGACATAATAAAGATAGCGATATAAATTATTACATATATAAGTATAATGCTACTTATATATTCGATAGCTATAAGGCGTTTTCGAGTTTTTTTTTTCATTATACCGGAAAATTATCGCGACCATCTTATAGAGATCCATATGGTTTAACACTTGCTCGGCAGTGTAGTCGAGTTGGTATTTAAGTAGTGCTTATCATCAACTAGGTATAATTTAATTTCTGATAGATATAAATACTACTTTAAGTTATTGGATGTCCTTGTTTATGATTTATTCCCTTTCATAATATTTGCGACAGTCTTGAAGGGGCGACGATTTCATTTGTTGTCACCGGATATGATTAATTATATATATCTTACTATTTTTGTTATTTTATTAAGAATCTATCCTTCTACTAATTAATTTTGGTAAAACCTAAAATAAATTTACATTAATGTCTTTTTTTTATTCACAAAATAATTTTAAAATTTATTAGTAATTTCTATAAATGCACATATCTAAAGTTCGGGACTTAATTGAGGCGTATTATTAGAAATTTTTCTCATTAATCAAACAGAAATCTAAAGTTCGAGATTCAGCTGCAGCATATTATTATTTTTTTCATTAATCAATTAGAAATCTAGAGTTTTTTTTTAGTCCCACATCTTAGAATTGGTAACACTGCGAGCAGAGAAGCTTAAATACTTTGGATCCGACGAGATTAGAAAGCATACTTTTCTCGACTTTTTAGTTAAATTAAGTTAATTTTCATACAGTGTAGTATTTATTTCTAACAGTTTAATATCTGATATAAAAAATTAAATTAATTTTTTATAAAGAAAAGTCGGTTACCCACACGTAATTTTTTATAAATACCCCTAGAGGTATATAAAATTATAAAAATATTAGAATTTTACCTCATTATAAAAAATAAAAATAGGGACAATTCTCAAAAATTAAAACTATTTTTATAGGTCAATTCTTCTTCCCTTAGATCTCTCACTGTATTACTCCACCTGGTATAAAGATATAGCTCACGCAATGCATGTACACGATCACTAGTTTATATATATATATATTGGTCGCTGCTGCTGTGCAAGCCTGGTGTATCATTAATTTTTATTTTATTTTTTTGAACTCCCAATTAGGTAATCAGATTTTGTGAAGTTGAGTTATTATATTAAGCAAAAAAAAATTAGGAACGAAAAAGAATAGGTGTTCATAAGGTGTGCAACATAAGGGGTGCGACATATAGTTTAACATGTTAGATATTTCCTTTAGGTGTATTTATTTGTAAGTTGTGCATATGAATATGAACTGAACCCGTTTAAGTGATCAAATTTGAGTTCATTAGATTTCGGGTTATCGGATGTAGATTCGATGTGTGATCAGATTAATTTACTATATAATGGAAGGGTCCTCAATGGATTAGGTATCTTTATAGAACCCTCATTCCCCATTGACGAAAGTTTATACTGCACCATCATCCTTAATTCCCTCGAAAGAGCTCCCCTTGTTTGCTTCCACTTCTTCTTCTTTCTCAAGGATGTTGGATACTGTGACGACGTTATAGGACGACTATGTCACTACATTTAGGTTCCTTGTCTTTACAGTTTACATTATTTTATTATGCCATGATTTGTAGAAATAAGATTTGTTAATTAGTCTCTTGTTGTTGTATTTTCTATTTGAATTCTTATTCGGCTCTTAGAATTCATACAACATAAGATTTCAAGTTCTTTTAATTGGTACCAGAGTCACAGCTATGTTTCTTCGAATTTCATAGTTTAAAGTTAGGGTTTTTCGTCGATCTTTTTGTTATGATCGATTTGTAGCTAAGGGGAGGTGAATAACTCATCGCGTTCATTGTCTTGATGCTTCGTGATGATGTGTAACAGAAAAGAACTCGAAGCAAACACTCACAACGTTAACAAGAGGATTTACTTAGTATCCACCTTAAGAAGAGGTGACTAATCCAAGGATTTACACACGACGCTAACTCCACTAATAAAACTCTCCTTCTCGGTAACTACCGGAGGTGGAGAAACCTCATACAACAACTCAACGCAAGAAGAAAAATACAATGAATATAAATGAAAAACTCTCTTCTTGCTCACTTGTTACTTGTAGTTGCCTCTTGAACCTTGGAAGTGCACCAGCACTTGTCCCCAAAAGCTTCCAAGAACTGGCCAGAAGTGTCGGAGAAGATCACATGAAGATTGGGAAGAAGGATTTCCACATTTGAATGCTTTGTCGCCTTTATATCTGCCCTTTTAGGGCTTCCAATCGATTGGGGCTCCTCCCAATTGATTGCTACGTCAGATCCCAGCAATCTCGATCGTCTAAAATCTGCTTCCTACGCAACGGTCGTATCCCAATCCATTGGTCAATCGATTGGGGAGGCTTGAATTGATCGATTGATCGATTCAGAGCGCCTCTGTACTCTTTGATGGAAAAGTCTGAATCGATCGATCAATCGATTCAACTTTCCACGTCACACACAATTTCCAACCCCCAATAGATCGACTGATCGATTGGAGAGGCTTCTGTTTGCATGATAAACACCTCCAATCGATTGCCCGATCGATTAGGGTGATGTTTATGGCAACATTCTCCCAATCAATCGGTTGATCAATTGGGCTTTGGTCCAATATATCAACTGATCGATTGACCACCCTTGACTTACTTAACTCAAGCTTAAGGGTCCCCAAATCCAACATCCGACCAACTATGACCTGTTGGAACTTCTCGTGCCTAGCATTCAATCAACCTTGATCTGCTGGAACTTCTTCACCAAGTGTCCAATCAATCCTTTGACCCACTTGGACTTTTCTCCTTGTGCCAAGTGTCCGATCAACCTTGACCCACTTGGACTTACCGTCTCGTGCCAAGTGTCCAATCCTCCATGACCTACTTAGAATTCCACCAGATGTCCAGTCATCCTTGACCCATCTGAATTTTCTCGTGTCAAGTATCCGGTCAATCTTTTGACCTACTTGGGCTTCCCAACACTAGGTGTTCGGTCAACCTTGACCCACCTAGATCTCCACATGTCTGGCTTCACTCACCAAGTCTTTACATCTGCCTAGCTTCACTCACTAAGACTTTTCATCTACCTGGCTTCACTCACCAAGACATTCCATCTGCCTGGCTTCACTCACCAGGGTTTTCACCTAGCTTCACTCACTAGGATTTTCCCACTGCCCGGCTTCACTCACCGGGGCTTTAACCTGCCTAGTTTCTCTCACTAGGTCTTTCACCTGCTTCACTCACCAGGATTTCCCAACTGCCTAGTTTCACTCACTAGGTCTTTCACTTGGCTTCACTCACCAGGATTTCCAACTGTCTAACCTCTAGTTAGGACTTTCCCAGTCAAGTATCCAGTCAACTCTTTGGCCTACTTGACTCTTCTTCACATTAGACTGGTCAAACCTTGACCCGAGGAGAATTGCTCAAACAATCTCTCCAATCGGATGATTGCTCCTCTAATCTCCATACATTGTCAAATATCGAAACCTAAACATCAAGACTCAAGCTTGAATTAACTCAAGCTCAGTCAACCTGATCAACCTTGATCTAGGGATATTACACCAACACTTTTATTCTAGCAATTTGATCATTGAATTACTGTAATAGAAACATGAATAACAGCGAGCGAACTACTACTTTTTTATTGAAAACTGTTATGTTTGATCTAAAATTTGGTCGACCAATCGATTACTAAGAGAATTGATGGGAATTGATCGATTCAATTAATATCAATCAATTAGTGAATTTGACAAATCGATTGGGACGATGGATCAAATACGAGATTTTTTTAAACGATCAGGTCAATCAATTAGATGATACCAGCTCAAAATCGTGATAAAATTGATTGAAATCCATTAGCTTAATCAATTGAAATCGATTAGCTTAATCGATTGATGCCTTCAATCGATCAGGAACAGTTTCCAATCGATTAATAGAAAAAAAATTATGATAAAATCAATTGGAATCGATTAGCTTAATTAATTAATTAATTCAATCGATTAAGATTGAAGTCCAATCGATTAACCACTGATTGAATCAGTTTTTAATCAATTAGAATTGTTATTTAATTGATTAAGACTGTTTTTAATCGATTAAGTTTGTTTTTAATCGATTGAAAACTTTATTGGTCAATTTCACTAGTTTCTAATCGATTAAGAGTTTTCTAATCGATTAAAAGTTTGTAATTGATTAAAATATTTCTAATCGATTAAACTTTTTCACAACTTTTAATTGATTAGGATTTGCATGTATGATACTAGATGCCATTAAATATTATTTCATTAAAAGATTGGATTAATTTGAATTATAATGATTAAATTATAGAACTTGAAGGAAGTTTTTTATAAGTACCCTGGGTTAATTTTGATGTGATCAACTGAGTTAAGTTAGACTTCATATTTTTTGATATCTTATGCCTAAGTGTGTAGGGACTTAGGAATACAAAAAGTCGAGCGGAAAATGCAGCAAGCGAGAAGGATAGCACGAGAAGCGAGTCGACGGGCTCAGTGCATCCAAAGGACAAGAAGCTGCAGAAGAGTACATCGGCAGACGAGAATGATGTGCGCTGCTCGAGGAGAACACTAGAGTAAGGTTTGAGTGAATTCAACTCTAGATGTCTGGAACATCACCTAAGCGACCAGACAAAAATCAACGCTAAGTTGACTTTGTCCAGGCGCTTGGACAAGGTCCAGGTGCCTGACCAGGTCCATACGCCCGGAGTAGTCCTGGCCCAGTCAGCGAGTTTGAGTCGTTACGACGAGGATTAGAACTGGAGTCCATGACAGCCAACTCTAAGCACCCGAACTAGATCCAGGTGCCCGGGAACCAATACGTCGTTGATGAAGAGTAGTTGTTAAGTGGATTGTGGCGGCCATGTCCAGGCGCCCATACTGGGTCTAGGTGTCTGGGAGCTGCCACGTCAGCTAATGACTAACTTCAACTAGTAGGGTATAAATAGAGCCTTGGCCCTCAAAGTTTATAAACAACACATTTGTTTTAACTTCTGTAATCTTCGGTTCAATTGTTAGTGCTTTCAACGTTTGTAAGAGGTTACTCCGCCTTCGTCGAAGGAGTCATTTTTAGTGAGCTTACATTTGTCTTGGATTAAGAATCACCTAGGTTATAACCAAATAACTCCTCGCTTCTTACTTTATTTTATGTTTAGTTTTTAATTAACTAAAGTGTGTCCTTGCTAAGTTCAATAGCCAGAGAAGTGTTAATTTAATTGCAGGGCTATTCACCCTCCTCTAGCCAGTTTACACAGGATTTACAACTTTAGCTTCTTAAGGGTGAGTTTTATATATGATCATGTAGTCGCATACAATAGGATTTCAAATCGATTGTGATAATCAATCGGGTAAAATCAATCGATTGTCATAAGGTATCAATCAATTGATAAGCTTAATTTGGAGTTATTAAGACCGATTAAGTGATTATTTGTTCGGATAAAGTTTCTAATATTTTCTTGGGTCTATCTACACAACATGCTACTAAGTTGAGTTATTGTGTCGGCCCAAAGGAAGATATCTTAGGTAGGTTTAGTGCATTTTGTGTTGATAGACGTATATATATGCTAAAAGTAATCAGCCCAAAGAAAAAGGAAAGTTACTTTTATGTCAAATATATACTCAAAATAGCTTACAACTATGTAATAAAATTTTATTTTATTCAGATCATGCACAAAAATATGTCGGTCCAAAGGAAGACATATTATATGGCTGATTAAGGTTATTGAGAGCTATGAACCATAATATAACTCATATAAAATATTATATTATATTATGCGCACAATATATTGACTTAAAAGAAGACACATTATGTAACCAATTAAAGTTTGAGTGATATAAAAAAAATATGACTAACAAATTATATTTTAGTCCACAAATAAAAATACAATGTTGTATTTTGTATCTCATAATGAGTCTATTATACACATTTAAATTTTATTTTATTTACATAATCTTATGTTATTATATATTTATATGTTCTTGGCTTTAATTAAATCGTGAGCTTAAATAAATTTCTCACTTTTATTATTTTAATGCAATCAACAACTGCTAGTTTTAATAACATCTCCACACTAACAGACTCGAATTTTATTGAGTGGAAAGAATACGTGATAATAGTCTTAGGCAACATGGACTCAGTCTATTCATTAAGGAATGATTGTCCCGTACCCCTAACCAGTGCTAACACTATAGAGCAGAGGGCTGAATTTCAACTATAGGAGAGAAAAATTGCATGTGTCTAAGTATCATGAGGTTTTCTATACTGGCACAACTTAAAGACGCAATAACTGGGGGATAGGATGTTAGGAGTTTCTTTAGCCAATTAACATATCATTTCGTAGCAAACAAAAAAGGTTGAAACTATCACACTTCTTTTGAAGTTGGAAACCATGCGGTATAATGGCAAAGGAAACATAAGGGAGACACATATAAGTGCTCACTTAACATCTGGATCCCAAGATTCGAGCAATAAAAGGAAAAGGATCGATAAAGGGGGAAAAAAAGCAAATTTTAGATTATGGGGGCTATGACTATAAGGTGCAAAAGAAATACGATAAGGAGCTCACTTATTTCTTCTATAAGAAGAAAGGTTATATGAAGAAAGACGGTCCAAAATACGCCAACTGACGTGTAAAGAAAGATAAATTTCTCAACTTTATTAATTCAGAAGTTAATTTGGTTATTATACCCACAGATACTTGATGAATAAATACTGGTGCTACTACTCATAGAAGAATCACTATGCAAGATTATCTTATGAGTCATCTTCCGCATGATGGTGAAAGATACATCTATATGGGGAATAAAAATAATGCTAAAGTCAAGTTAATTAGTATTTTTAGACTTTGTTTAAAAACTTTATGTCTATTTTGATTTAGAAAATACATTCATTATACCATCTTTTTGATGAAATTTAATTTCAATTTCTTATTTTGACAAATCAAGTTATTCTTGTTCATTTAGAATACAATTTTCAGTATTTTCTTAAATTTAGTATTGATTGGTAATGGTTTCTTGGTTGATAAACTTTATAAATTGAACACTATAACTCCTATAGTTGACAACATAATAATGCATAGTATAGGTATGAAACGTAAATTGATCGACAAGAATTCTTCTATATTATGGCATAGACATTTATGATATATATCCAAATAACGCCTAGAAAGGTTAATGTCATATGAAATTCTCGATTCTCTTGACATGTCATACTTTAATGTCTGCATAGAGTGTGTTAAGGGAAAGATTATTAACAAAAGGAATAAAGGGGCTAACTGTTGCAGTGATGTTTTGGAGTTAATATATACAGACATTTGTGGGATATTCCATAAGGCATTAATTTGGAATGGACATATATATTTTATTAGCTTCATAAACAACTACTTCAGATTTAACTATCTATACCTTATTCATGAGAAGTAGTAAAATTTAGACATGTTTAAAATTTTTAAAGCTGAAGTTGAAATTCAATTAGGTAAGAAAATTAAAGTCATTCGATTTGACCATGAAGGTGAATATTACGGTCGATATGATGGATCAGGTGAACAATGTCTAGAACCTTTTATGAATTACTTTACTGAGTGTGAGAATGTACTTCAGTATACCATGCCTGGTACTCCTATTCAAAATGGTGTAACTAAACGTCGTAATCATACCCTAAAAGATACAATAAGAAGTATGATGATTTTCACTTCTCCAATGGAGTCTTTGTGGGGTGAAACACTCAAGATTGTAGTTAACCTACTCAATATAGTATCTAGTAAAACAGTAATTAAAACCGCATTCAAGATGTGGACGAGTAGACAACCTAGAATTAGGCATTTACATGTTGGGCCTTGTCTGGCTAAAGCTAGATCTTATAGACCTAATGGAAGGAAACTAAACTCAAGGATTGTTAGTTGCAATTTTGTAGGTTACTCTAAAAAGTGAAGAGGGTATAAATTTTATGATTCCTCTAATAATTCTTTCATTGAAATAGAATATGCCAAATTTATAGGTCAGGAAAATATCTTTTAAGGAAAGCATTGACGATCCTCTTATGGTCAGTACTAGTGCGATCAGTAGCGGTGTAGTTGTCATACCGCACATTATGTATATCGCACATCTAGTGAGTGTAGTGAACCAAGATATTTTTGTGACATCTCTAATACAATTGGAGGAACCTATCACTCAAAGTGAGATATTGTCTCATATTGATGAACAAATACCTTAACCGCCTCAAGCATAAGTGTCTTTGAGGCGATCCACAAGAGATAGGAGATCCATAATTTCTCGTGATTTATATTTATCTTCAAGAGCATGAGTTTAATATTAGGTTGGAAAGTGATCCTATATCTTTTCAAGAGGTCAAACAATATTCTAACCCTGAAAAGTGGATTATCGCCATAAAAGAAGAATTGAAGTCTATGACAAATAATGACGTTTGGGAATTTGTCGAATTATCTGAAGGTATAAAATCCGTAGGTTGTAAATGAATATTTAAAACTAAGCGAGATTCAAGAGGCAATGTCGAAAAGTATAAGACTCAGTTTATTGCCAAAGGATTCACTCAGAAGAAAAACATTGATTATAAAGAGACTTTCTCATCTACGTCGATAAAAGACTCCCTTAGAGTAATCATGACACTTGTAGCTTATTTTGATTTGAAGCTACACCAAATATAAAGATTGCATTCCTCAATGGAGATATAGAGGAATATATATATGGTGTAATCTAAGAACCTAGTATGTAAATTAAAGAAGTTCATTTATAGTTTGAAATATGTGTCCCATCAATGGTACAAAAAATTTGATTAAGTGATCATCTCATTTAGATTTAGAGAAAATCCTGTTGATCGGTACATATATGTCAAGTTCATTTATAGAAAATGCTTGTTCTATATGTAGATAACATATTACTTGCGAGCAATAATAAAAGTCTGCTATATGATACCAAGTCATTTCTATCTAGTAATTTCGAAATGAAAGATATTGTTGTAGTGTCTTTTGTTTTAGGCATACAGATATATCATGATCGTTCAAGAGACATTCTTAGACTTTCACAACTGTCCTATATTAGGCGCTTATAAGGTATGACATACAGAATTATGCACCCGGTGACACACCAAAGTCTAAAGGCGACAGATTCAGTTTGTAGTAGTATTAACGACTTGAACTTGAAATAAAGAAGATGAAACAATTCCCATATGCATCGGCAGTGGGAAGTCTCATGTTTGAAGTCTCAACTCGATATAACATTTATAGTGAGGATGTTAGGCAAATATATTAGTAATCAAGACCATCGCACTGGAAAGCTGTAAAGAGAGTAAAGCAGTATTTCTAGAAAACTAAAGGACATATGCTCACGTATCAGAGGTTAGATCACTTGGAGGTGATTAGATATTCAGACTCTGATTTACTGGATGCTTGGATATCAGAAGGTCCACTTCAAGCTATATTTTCATGCTAATTGGAGACACTATATTTTGAAAGAGCATCAAGCAGACACTAATAACTACTTCTACTATGAAGGCAGAGTTGATAGCATGTTATGAAGCATTCTATCATGGGATTTGGCTATAGAACTTCATCACAACGTTACATATCGTTGATGACATTGATAGACCACTAATGATTAACTGTGATAATAAAACTGCAAAATTATTTGTCAAGAACAACCACAGTTCATCGAAGTCCAAGAATATCGACATCAAGTTTCTAGAAGTTAAAGAAAGAGTTTAGAGTCGTCAAATTATGATAGAGTATATCAACACAGATTTCATGTTAGTAGATCCACTCACTAAGGGCTTGGTGCCTAAGGTGATTCATGCACATATTGTGGATATAAGAGTTTTTCTGATAAAAGAAGAATTCATTTAGTTGGAATGAGTATTTATTTATTGCTCTATGTTAATAAAGATAAGTATTTTATTTTAATTATTGTACGTACTTAAAGTTTAAAATATTAATAGAAATTTATATGTTTGTTTAACACATATGGTATCATGATTTACTACTGTTGTTTAGCATTTGATATTTATAAATATAATACAGATTCCTTTTGAAATTATAAAGTTTGGATCATGCTTTGCAATTACAGTTTAGCATAAGGTATTTGCAAATATGATCAGACATTTTTGGGTCATTTTGGACCAGTTGGAAATTGACATGTATTGATCACATTTCATATAATTTTCACTCTACACATTCATATCTTGATCTATGTCGTTAATGACATTAGTATTGTGATTACTGTTGAGGCTTGTTATAGGTATATATAGTAGATATAACTTCTTTAGTCTTATACCAATAAAGTTAATGAACTAGATTGTTTATAGGGATATTCTGTACCCATAAAGTTTGATATCAACTAAAGTTATATATGTATTTCATTTACAATTCACACATAGTCTAAGTGTGGGCTTATTTGTAAGTTGTACATATGAATACAAACTGAACTTATTTAAGTGATCAAACTTGAGTTCATTGGGTTTTGGGTCATCAAATATGAATTCGATGTGTAGAGCCCTTTAGCGAGATCCGTTATGATCTATGGGTTGATAATAGATAAGTTTACTATACAATGAAGAGATCCCTAATAGATTAGGTATCTTAACAGAATACTCATTCCCATTGACAAGAGTTTGTGCGACGTCGTCATCCCTAATTCTCTCAGAAGAGCTCCCCTTGTTTGTTTTTGTTTCTTCTTCTTCCTTAGGGATGTTGGATACTATGATGATGCTACATGACAAGGCTATTTTGCTACATGCAGGTTCCTTGTCATTGTAGTTTACATTATTTTGTAATTCCATGATTCGTAGAAACAAGATCTGTCAATTGATCACTTATTGTTATATTTCCTATTTGAATTATTATTCAGCTCTTAGAATTCATACAACATAGGATTTGTTCTTTCATAACACTTCTATGTTGGACCAAAGGTTGCATATGTTAGATATATGTGAATGAAAAAAGGTGGAGAGGCGATATGCTCTATTCTGAATGAGACTTTAGTCCCACGGTGAAAGTTTCAAGATATATTGGTTGGTTTATATTGACTCACGAGCATTGTAGTTGTGAATAAATACATGGGGTGAGACACTCTCTCATATGTAAGTGTGCAAGAGGGGGTGTAAATCTAGGACCCGAATTTGTACTAAACTAAATTGACTTGTGTACAGCATGACTTATGCGCGTCGAATGCCAAACCAGTCGAGATAAAATTTACCCAAGTAGAACACTAATATTTTGCCACATTAATACATTTTTGCTACATGCTCGAGTGAATAACGAATGTATTAACTAAGGTTGCTAGTGTATCCGTAACCTCTAGGGTGAAATGATTTATGTTTTGATCTGGACGGTAATAGTAGTAAATGGTCTTTAATCGGCCATTTAATGCAGTCAGAGGGGAGATGCTTCTATATAAGGAGGCTAGATCTTGAGTAAAAAGAGACTTTTTTGGTTTTTAGCGAGAGCTAGTAGCAAAGATTTTCTTCCACCTTCGTCCCCCCAAATCTTCTCTCCACCGAGTAACTCTCAATTTACCACGAACAATCAACGTTTGGTTGTGTACATGGTTTTATCGTTACATCTTGGGAAATAAATATTCATCATAATCTCAAAGCATAGCCAGAGGAGGATACATCTATTTTAAGGAAACTATATCACGTAGGTCTTAACAACTCTTTCTTCTAATTCGGTGACTCAGAATCGGTAGTCTACAGTCGATGAGTCAGAGTTGGCATTTGGTGATTTGGAGTTGGTAGTCGACGACTCGGCATTTGGTGACTTGGAGTCAACAACCAGCGACTTTGTATTCAGTGACTCAAAGTTGGTAGTTAGTGACTAAGAGTCAGCATTCGATGACTTAGAGTTGGCACTCGGGTTCGACACTCAGCACTAGGTAGTGCATTCAGCAGTCAACATTCGACAGATGGTAGTCAGCCACACAAGGCACACCAATTTTTAATCAAATAAGTCATCCCAATCAGCTCCTCCTTCCCTGTTTGGCAGTATAAAATTATTAGTTCAAATTATTAAATAGATAAGTCTAAATTTTGTTTTATAAATTTAGAACATTCTCCCTCTATCTTCGGTAAGATTGCCTAGCAATCTTAAAATAGATTGGATTTGTTGAGATGACCATGGAAAAGGTTGAGATGCAACAGACTCAACACGTGATAGCCCCCTCTGCCCTACTTGGAAATGTTCAAATCAACTATGGAGAAAGGCCAGAGAAGTTCATTAGGTTGAACTTTAATAGGTGACAGTAGAAGATGATATACTACTTGACCACGCTCAATCTAGCTCGATTCTTGACCGACGACCCTCCCAAGCATGCTGAGAATGATACTGATGTCAAGACCATAAGTGCAATAGAGACATGGACTCATTCTGAATTCTTATGTTAAAACTACATTCTAGACTATCTTGCTGACTCATTATATGTTGTGTATAGGACAAAGAGAACGACAAAGGACCTGTGGGAATCCTTGGACAAGAAGTATAAAATGGAGGAGGCGGGGATCAAGAAGTTCATCGTGGGTCAATTCCTGAATTACAAGATGGTTAACTCCAAGATAGTGATCAGCCAAGTCAGGGTCATCTCAAGATTGCCCGAGGCCCTAGGCAATAATAATAATAATAATAATAATAATAAAATCCCTTTAATATATTTTTAAATTTTTTGCTCAAGTTTTTTTCATTTGAATTTGGGATTAAGAATGACCAGTTTAAAAAATAAAATATTATTTTTATATAAAATTTAGTTTTCTCGCTAATATTTAGATTTTTTTTTTAACATTGTTAAATTATTTAATCTTTTTGAGACATCGTTGAACGTAAAGAAAACTTTATTAATTTTAATTTTTTTTTCTAATGAAGCATTTTATTTTACGTTGTCTGGATAAAAAAAAATCTCTGATTCATGTTATTATCGAGGAAGAAAAAGAAAGAGTAAGAAAGAAATATTATCGGCGAGGGAGGAGAAGAGCGTTCTGAGAGTATCATCGACGAGAGAGCATAAACTTACAGAATTACTGATGAGAAAAGAAAAAAAATACCGACGAGAGCATAAACATATAAAATTAATGATTAGAAAAGGAATAGGCACGGAACACTGGTGAGAGAATAATTAGGATTTTTTAGAGATATTGAGAAGGAAAGAGTTTATTAGTTTTATAAGATATATAATTAAATAGAATAAAATCTTGGCTAAGTGCAATTATGAGGAAATAAGATTAAATAAAATAAAATCTTAGCTAATTGTAATGATGAGGAAATAAGGATACGTGTAAGTATAAATAGGAATAATGAATTAATTGATAAGATGCAATTAATGAGTTAGCATGATATTTATTAATGTGTATACTATCATTAATTAATATTAATGACCCAATTTAATTTTTTTAATGTCTACTTAATTATTTAATCAATGGGCCCCAGTAATATTGGGGCCCTAGGCATAGGTCTTAATGGTCTATGCCTTGAGCCGGGCCTGAGCCATGTTTAGGAGTTTCAGGTGATCTTGTACGAGATCTACTCAAAAGGTATGATTCTGAGTGAAACCTTCCAGGTGGCAAGAATCATTAAAAAGTTACCTCCTGATTGAAAAGACTTTAAAAATTACTTGAAGCACAAGGGGAAGGAGATGAATGTGGAGGAACTTGTTGTTAGAATTCGTATCGAAGAAGTCAATAAAAATTAAGAGAGAAATTTGTTCTCTCATGCTACTATAAAAGTTAATGTAGTTGAGCACGGTAAAAACTCGAAATGGAAGAATCTCAAAACTTTTAAGATAGGACCCAGAGGAGGCATAAGTAAGGAAAAATTCTTAGGGAAGTGTTTCAATTATGACCGAATCGGGCATAAATCTTCGGAATGCAAAAAGCTAAAAAAGAAGCAAGAGGTCAACTTGAATGAGGGATGAGAAATAGATAACCTTTGCACTATAGTCTTTGAACTGAACCTGATGAGTCAAACCCGCAATAATGGTGGATCGATATTGGTGTGTCACCAGACATATCTACTATAATCTACAACTTTAAAAAAAAAATCAAAGATGGAGAGAAATTATTTATACAGAACTCAACAACCTTGGACATCATTGGCCAAAGAAAAGTAGTGTTGAAGCTAACCTCGGATAAGGAGTTGACTATCAATAATGTACTATATGTTTCAGAGATTCAAAGAAATCTAGTATCTGGATCACTGTTAAGTAAGCATGACTTCTGCATTATGTTAGAGTCAGACAGAGTTATTCTGTCTAAAATTAGAGTATTTTTAGGAAAGAGTTATGTAATCGACGAGCTGTTTAAGCTTAATATAATGCTATTACAATTAATAAAATTACAAACCCTTTCATTTACATGCTTGAGTTCCATGTTTGTGGCATAGTAGACTAGGACATTTTAACTATGATGTATTGCATAGATTATTAGCATGCAAAACATACCTACCTTTTCACCTTGACTTGAAACACAAATGTGAGGATTTGTGTTGAAGTAAAATTAACAAGATCATCTTTTCAACATGTTGAAAGAAGCAATGAACCACTCAGCCTAATTTACACCAATGTGTGTGACCTAAAAGGAACATCGATACGTGATGGGAATAAATACTTCATCATTTTTTAGATGATAACACAAAATATTATTATGTGCATCTTCTTAAAAATAAAGATGAAACTATAGAGAATATTATTTTATATAAGAATGAGGTTGAGAACCATCTTAATAAAAAAATTAAGGTGGTTTGAAGTGGTTAAAACAGTGAATATGTATCATCATTCGCTGAGTTGTATTTTGAACATGAGATCAGACATGAGACAACAACTCTGTATACTTCTCAATGAAATGAAGTTGTTGAGCGAAAAAAACACACTCTAAAGGAGATGGTGAATGCACTTCTATTGAACTTTGGATTGCCAAAGTTCATGTGGGGTAAGCTATGTTAACAGCTAATTATTTTTAAATAAGGTACCCCAAAAGAAAATAGATAAAAGTCATTATAAGTTATGGAATAGAAAATAACTGTCCTATAAATATTTGTGAATGTGGGGGTGTCTTGCCAAATTTTTAGTATATGATTTCAAAAGGATTAAGCTAAAATAAAAAACTGTTGATTGTATATTTATTATATATGCACATAATAATAGTGCACATCAATTTTTTATGTATGGGTAAAAAAAAACTGGATATACATAAGAACTCGATAATAGAATTAAGAAATGCTTCATTTTTCAAGCATGTGTTTCTGATAAGAACCGAGAGGAAGCAAGTTCCTCTAAACATGTATTTGAAACACAAGAGGAAGAAGAAAATAATGAATCAGAGGAGGTTGAGCTCAAACGAAGTAAAAGAACCTAGGTAGAAAAATCTTACAGAATGGATTTTATTACTTTCATATTGGAAAGTGAGCCCCAAAGTTACTTAGAAGATGTAAGTCTTTTTATGGACCTCACTGGAAAGAGACAATTGCATATGAGATAGACACTATCTTATAAACTTACACTAGAAACTTATGGATTTTCCTCCGGGAATAAACCACTAGGGTGCAAGTGGATCTTCAAAAAGAAAATGAAGTCAGATGGTATAATTGATAAGTATAATGCCAAATTGATAATTAAAGGTTACTGACAACGAGAAGACTTTAATTACTTTGATATGTATTCTCTGGTATCGAGAATAACTTTCATTAAAGTATTATTGACTATTACTACTCTATGAAATCTGAAAATATAACAGATGGATGTAAAGATAATCTTTCTAAATGAAGATATAGAAGAAAAAAAATCTACATGGAACAACTTGAAGGGTTTTCCATTCCAAGGCAGGAAAACAAGGTTTGCATATTGATAAAGTCATTATATGACTTGAAACAATCACCAAAGTAGTAACATGAGAAATTTAATAATGTCATGAAGGAATGTAGATTCAAAATCAATGAATGTGATAAATGTGTTTACATCAAAATCACAGATTATATCATCTTTTGTCTATATGTAGATAATATATTTATCATTGGGAGTAGTGATAAGATAATCAAATCCACTAAAGACATGTTAAAATCAAGATTTAATATGAAAGATATGAATCTAGCTGATGTAATTCTAGGAATCAAAATTTTTAAAATAACAGAAGGATTTGTTCTTAATCAGTCTCATTAAAAATAATATTCTTAAGAAATTTACCAATGGTGATACTACATTTGCATGAACGTCGATAGATACAAGTTAACATTTACTGAAAAATTAAGGAGAAAGTATCTCTCAGATATAGTACTCTCAAGTAATTGGAAGTCTAATGTACCTGATAAGTTATACACGATTAGACTTAGCTTATGTAGTAAGTAAACTGAGTAGATACATGAGTAATCCCGATGCTAAGCACTAAAAAAGGGATAACAAGTATATTGAGATGTACTGGTGAATATGGACAGTATTATACGAAATATCCTATTGTGATCGAAGGATATAATGATGTAAACTAGATATTTGACATGAGGGACTTGAAGCCTACAAATGGATATATATTCACTTTGAAGTACAATAATTTCATAAAAATCTTCTAAGTGAACCATAATAATCAGATTTATGATAGAATCTAAGTTTGTAACTCTTGACAAATATAATGAAGAAATTGAATGGTTATGACAATTTTTAGAAGAAGCTACTAGATGATCGAAATTAATGTTGGCAATTTGTATATATTGTGATAGTCAATCAAAAATTGATCAAGCACTGAGTCATCTATATAATGATAAGTCTAGATATATATACATCGTAAATATAATACTATTAGACAACTACTTTTAACGAGAGTTATCACTATTGACTATGTGAGTCAAAGGATAACCTAGCATATCCGCTAATTAAAGGGTTAAACAGAGAGTTAGTTGTAAGCTCATTAAGAGAGATAAGCTTGAGATGAGAAATTTTAGTACAAAGGAAACCCAACATATATAGACTGGAGATCCCAAAAAATAAGTTCAATGGGACAACCTAATTGCAATGGCAAAGTTGCTCAATATAGGGGAATAACCCAATAGATCAGTGAAGAATAGAGGTTAAGTACATAATTTTTAATGATTCAGTAAAGTAATGTGGAATACGCTTAAGAGATCATCTATGTGAAAAAGAAGTGAGGTCATTTCGAAGAGAATTGGAGGTACAATTCTTAAAACTTCTCATAGAACCAAACGTATTCATGGCCAAGAACGAACACACCCATGAGAAATGAGTTGTATCAGGAAGAATCATGGGTGAAATATGTCAATATTTATACAAACGATAGAATAGTATAAGAACATCATGTCTACTGAAAGCTAGTAAGTAAACAAATCTTCACAAGGGAAAGTTCAAATGCTAAAACTACTTATTATATACTAGAGTCAACTGTTGAATGCTATCATATACAATGTTTCTATTCATGTAGGGATTATTGGACATATATGAATGGAAAAAATGTAGAGAGGAAAAAGACTCCATTGTGAATGAGATTTTAGTCTCATATTAGGAGTTTTAAGGCATATTATTTGATTTATATTGATTCACAAGAACTGTAGCTATGAACAAATGTATGAGGAGAGACTCTCTCTCACACATGGGTGCGTAGGACGGGGTGTAAATCTAACTCCGTATTTACACTGAACCAAATTGACTCATGTACAAGCATGACTTGCGCGCATCGAATGCCAGACAGGCAAATTTGTCCAAGTGGAACAACCAACATTTTGCCATACGAATACATTTTTGCTACCTGCTCAAGTGAATAATGGATGCATTAATTAAGGTTAATGGCATATTTGTAATGCCTCAGGAGAAATGACTGGTGTTTTGATCTGAATGGTAATGGAAATAAATGACCTTTAATCGGTCATTCAACACAGCCAAAGGGGAGACACTCTTATATAAGGAGATTAGATCTTGAGCAAAAGAAGTTTTGTTTTGGTTTTTAGCGAAAGCTAGTAGCAAATATTTTCCTCCATCTACGTTCCCCCAAATCTTCTCTCCATCGTACATTTTCGCTCAGTAGTTTGCTCATGATAACAATTGAGTACCTCTCAGTTCACCACATGTTGGGGAATGTCCAATATGGTTACATGCTAAAACACGTTTCGTAAACATACACAGCTGAAGGCATAAACAATAATAATTCATAATTATTATAGCATACATACTATACGCATATAAAATACATCTTATGCAGACATGATCGTAATATAAAATTTACGAAAAGTAAATTTACGCTAAGCAGACCTTAAAGATTCGTTAACAAACCTTGTAGAGAACGTTTGCTAGCCTCGCAAGGCAAGCCTCATTCGGAATTAACGAGGAAGTGGTCGATCGATGAGGAGTGGAATTGAATCAACCAAGCAACACTCGGAAGTCTCGTCTCTATTCGTATCCACGTCGAGCTTTCATCAAGTAGACCTGACCACGGTTCGGAACCGACGGTTCGGAACCGCCGGTTCGACGGTTCCAGGCAGGTCAACCCTTAACCTTAACCGCCCAAGACGGTTACGGTTCATTGTTCAGAACCGCCGGTTCACGGTTCGTCACGGTTCAAGATTAATATGTTAAAAAAATTAAAAATTAAAAATTAAACATTAAACATTAAAAATTAGAAATTAAAATTTATTAAAAAAAGGGCTTGCACTTATTTAAGTTGCCTACGTATCCCTTTAGGGGAATCAAAGCTCACGTAGTTCTTTTACATTTTTATCCTTTTACATTTTCATTCACTTCCATTTCCTGTTCCTGTCGTATTTGTATCAAAATCTTCAACTTCATCATCTGAAAGTTGCATTCCTTGGATTCTTTTCTCCGCTCTGGTCCAATCGTCCAGTAATGCTTGGGCTTCCAATGAGTCGGGAGACAAAGTTGATCGTCGTTCATCTAATATGTTGCCGCCGGCACTGAACGTCTGCTCCACAGCAACAGTTGACACTGGACAAGCTAAAATTTCTTTTACGGAGAGAACGGGAAAGCTTTGAGCCTTCTGTGACCACCACTTTAAGATATCGAAGTTTTCGCTATCTGCTTCATTAAAATCAAAAGAAGTCGTAAAATAATTCTCAAGTTCCTGTGTGGAACTTGAGGATCCCCGTGGACGTTTTGTCCGTTCTTTTAATAAGAGTTGTGCTTTTGTAAGTTTTAAATTACTACTAGTAGTTTGTTGAATTTCAGAAATATTAATTTGTGTTCCATATTTTGCATAATATTGATTATAAATATCATATAAATAAATTCTAACATTATATATAATATTAGCTGGATCAGGGGAAGAAGAATCTTTAATTGGAATTAAAGCATCATAATATAAAGTTAACATTTCTTGTAAAACTTCTAATTTAAATCTAGGATCTAAAGCAAATGCAATTAAATAAATTTTAGGAATTAAATAAAAATATTTTTCCCATTTAGTTTTCATAGCTAAGATGCAAGGAGATAAAGATTCATTATTAATATGTTCATTTAAAACTAATACTATATTAGAAAAATTTTCTAAAACTAATTGAGCAGTGGGATAATAAACACCGGAAAGTTGTTCGGTTGCATCATTAAATACTTTTAAAATTTCACAAATACTACTACAAATATTCCATTGTTATGAAAATAAATATATATTAGTATTAGTGTTTTGTGCAAAAAATGAACATAATAATTCTTTATATTGAAATGAATCTTGTAATAATTGGTATGTTGAATTCCAACGTGTTGGTACATCACGTGAAAATTTTTTAGGTCTCATTTCATTAATTTTACAAAACCTACCCCATTGTTTCATTATAGATGGATGAGACCATAAATAAGAAATTACAATTCTAATTGGTTTAATATAACTTTCTAAAATTTTTAAACCATCTTGAACACATAAATTTAAAACATGACATACATAACGAATATGAAAAAACAAACCTCCAATAATAGGTTGACAAACAAATTTTAGATCATCTATACAAGCGGTATTAGAACTAGCATTATCTAATGATATTGAAAATATTTTATGAGTTAAACCATATTCTTCTAAAATTAAACATAATAATTGTGCGATATTATGAGCATTATGTGATTCATCAAAAACTCTATAAGCTAATAATCTTTTTTGGAGGTTCCAAGAGTTATCGATCCAATGGCAAGTCACACCCATATACGAATGTGTTTGCCAATGATCACTCCAAATATCGAAACATAAAGAAACTTTATTATCTAATTTACTAAATTCATCAATTAAATTCTTTTTTCCTTGTTTTACTAATTTTTTAATTGTACGAGTAAGTGTAGTCCTAGGAACACGTTTAGCACATGGATTAAGAGATTCTTTACAAAAATCTTCAAATGTGCATTTAGATCCAAAACTAAAAGAAAGATGTTCTACGGAAACAAATTTAGCTAATGATTCTCTTAATTTATTATCCGAATATAAAAATAAACCGGAATCGGTACTACCGCTAGTTGAAGAAAATCTTGATAATTGTGTTTGAGAACGGTCGAGCCCATATCCGTCGGGTGCTTCGTTTCTACATGTCGTTTCAACGACCCATAGCCGCCGCGGAATTTGTAGGAAGCATTGCAGTGCTTACATTTTGCACGCATTTCTCCCGACGGAAGAGTGACCTTCTCAAAATGTTTAGTAAAAATAGAAGACTTTAGAGGAGGAAGTTCCCGAACCTTAGAAGTAATTGCATCGGTACTTCCTTGTGTGTCGGGTGTCGGATTCGGAAGATGCTCGATCTCATCATCGGTGGATTGAATGTTGGGGTCCTCCTCCCGCGGATTCATTATTTGCTTTCCCTTCCGAGCTCGAGATGATGCACCTCCGCGGCCTCCTTCCATTGTAATTGAAAATTGAAAACGAAAGCGTGTAGAGATTAGAGAATACGAAAATGAGATTAAGAGTAGAGAAGATGTGTGTGAAAAATAATGAAATAAGCTCTCTATTTATAGAGTTTTGATAGTAACGGACACTAAATCATAGCCATTGATCAAAAAACGATCAAATGATCCTAACCGTTGAAAAAAAATACCTAAAAAATCCTCCCAACGGCTACGAACCGCTGGTTACCGGCGGTTCCAATGGCTATGAACCGCCGGTTAACCGGCGGTTCAAGCCGTTTAAAAAAAAAAAAAAAATTTGCAGCTGAACCGTCGGTTCAACCCGGCGGTTCGCCGGTTTTTACACCCCATGAACCGGAACCGGCCCAGTTCCGGTTCGACCCGGCGAACCGGGTCAACGAGCAACCGGCCCGTCAACCCGGTTACGGGCCCGGGCCGGGTCCGGGCCAGACCCGGCCCGGGGTCGGGTCTATCATCAAGACGACTTCCAAAACTCAAGTTGCGTCTCCGCTTCGGTACTAACCAAAGTGGGGAGACGGAACGGTCTGAGAGAGTGATCACGGTACGATTCGATGGGCGATAGCAACATGTTGTCAGTAGCATCGAAATCATCAATACCGAATTCGTCAGCACCGAACTCGTCGGCACCGAAATCGTCAACACCGAAATCATCAGCACCGAATTCGTCGGCACCAAATTTTGGTGGCTGGAGATGGCCGGTGGTAACTTTTGGACGACAAAAGCTTGAGCGGCAGCTAGAGAGAGGGAGAGGGAAAAGTGGATGAGAAGAAGTTGTGTGCCCTAATCAAATTAGAGTTTTCTCTCAAAGAATAAAATTACTTATCTCTTCTCCTCATGGAGGAATATTTACACACCTTTACATGACTTTGGGAGCAAGTCATCTCCCAAACCTAATAAGTAAAGCTAACTCGATCCATTACTATTAAGATTAAGTTTGATTCATAACTAAATCATCTTGATTTATAATTAAACCAAACTTTTTTTGATTTATTATTAAACCAATTTTTTTCATAAATAAACCAAATCCTTTTTGGTTTATTATCAAATCACAATAAATTCATATATCCTACAATAGTCATGACTTATCCGTGCTTCCGTTCCGATAAATATCTTTCCATATGTCTTTTATTTGGTCCAACCAAAATTTGTCTCTCTCTCGATTTGAGAACTTAATTCTCAAACTCGTTTTATGTCTCTTAAATAAACTCGTAGTATGTGTGACTTTATAAGTTTTCAGTTATGTTGGTCGTCCATAATAACCCTTAATTATGGATTGATCATAAGTGAACCCTTCAACAGTTACAGTTAGTCTTGTCTCGTCCCTTTCACTCGTTTTATACTCACTTGGTTTAGGACATGATCTATGTGTCAGTTCCTACTAGGCTGATTACGTCATACCTAACCCAAGTAATATTTTCTCATTCTGTAAATTTAAATTACTCATACAAAAGTTAAGTTATGATGGAGGAATGCATGCAAAAGTTAAGTTCTGATAGAATACAAGCAAATTTTCCCTCCAAGTATTTCGCTAGTTATATTATCTATTATTACAACTAAGCAATCCCCTAACCTAGCCACAATTGTGACAATTATTTTATTATTACAACTAAGCAATCGGGATGTTACTTTGATTCAACTTATGTCCCTTCGAGATGATACAATAGTTAAGATATAAGGTGTTACTATTATGTCTTAGGATTTAAATTTGATATGTCTAAGAATATTTTCCCTTAACTCCGCCCATGATGACCGATCATAGACGGTCCCAAGCCTGGATAAAGGAGGGAGGTTGCGTTAGTTTGCCAGCCAGCATCAAATAATGGCAAATATTCAATGAATGAATCCATTAAACTATTATGTTAATGCTAGGTTGTTCCCCGGAAGGAACGCGTTGCAGGGTCCTATTGTAACGTCTTGGCAAGGACCAGTACATCTCCAGAACTCGGGTGTAGTGATAAATATGCAAGAGTTCGCGTTACAAGGTCCGACTGTAATATCTCAGCAAAGACCGCTACATCTCCATGAGAACTTGGGTGTAGTGTTAAATAGGCAAAAGTTCTCACACCATAGGTTAGATAAGAACAAATATGACAGGAAAACTAATAATCTAAGATTTGGAACATGGAATATAGGAGCTCTCACTGGTAAATCAATGGAGGTAGTAGATATGATAATTAGGAGAAAAATTAGTATTTTGTGTGTACAAGAGACAAAATGGACAGGTGAGAAGGCAAAGATGATAGAGAACTCGGGTTTTAAGTTATGGTACACTGGAAAGAGTAAAGCAAGAAATGGAGTGGGTATCATTGTAGATAGTTTGTTAAAGGATGAAGTTGTAGGAGTAGTTAGAAAAGGGGATAGAATTATAGCCCTTAAGATAATAGTGGTGAAAGAAACTATGAACATAATTAGCGTATATGCACCACAGGTAGGATTAGATGAAGCTACCAAATCAAGGTTTTGGGAGGACTTAGATGAAATATTACAAAATATTTCACCAAATGAAATGATTTTAATAGGAGGTGATCTAAATGAGCATGTCGGAGTGAAAACTCAGGAATATGAGAGAGTACATGGGAGTTATGGGTTTGGAATGAGGAATGAGGAAGGGAAAACTATATTAGATTTTGCGATAGCATGTGACCTTATATTAGCTAATACGTTTTTTAAGAAAAGAGAAGAACACTTAATCACATTCAAAAGTGGGAATAATAAATCACAAATTGACTTTCTTATGGCTAGGAAAAAGGATAGAAAGATTTGTAAAGATTGCAAAGTCATCCCTGGAGAAAGCTTAACTACCCAACATAGGGTAGTAGTGTTGGATATACGCCTCAAACATAGTATCAATAGAAAGAAAATATATACAATTCCTAGAATTAAGTGGTGGAAGTTAAAGGATGAGAAATAAAATATATTTAAGGAGAAGGTAGAAATACAAGATTAAGTGAAATATACGATGACTCTAATACAACATGGGATAAAATGATATCAAAGTTGAAATAGTAGCTAAGAGTGTTCTCGGTGAGTCAAAGGGGCATGCACCACTAAATAAAGAATCTTGGTGGTGGAATGAGAAAGTACAAGAGAAAGAGAAGGAAAAATGAATAGTTTATAAGGAATTATATATTTGTAAGAACGAGAAAAACTTAAAAAAATATACAATAGCCAAGAAAGAAGCTAAGAAAGTAGTGAGTGAAACAAAAAATGAAACTTTTGAACGGTTATATCAAAAATTGGATACAAAAGAAGGGGAAAGAGACATTTATAGAATAGCTAAAGTGAGGGAAAGGAAAACAAGAGATCTTAGCCAAATAAAATGTATTAAAGATGAATATAATAGGGTATTAGTAAATGATAGAGAAATAAAAGAGCGGTGGAAGAGGTATTTTCATCAACTTTTTAATGAAGGTTTAGGTGACCAACTTAACTTAGGTAATTTAATTAGGTCAAATGAGCATAGAAATTTTAATTTTAATTTAAACTTAAAGAAACAAACTTTAAATGAGATGCACAATGGAAAAGCCGTTGGACCAGATGATATTCCGATAAAGGTATGGAAGTGCTTAGGGAAACAAGGTATTGAATGACTTACAAAATTATTTAACATGATATTGAAAACGAAAAGAATGTCTGATCAATGGAGGATAAGTACTCTAGTTCTCTTATATAAGAACAAGGGAGACATACAAAATTGTGCAAACTATAAGGGTATTAAACTAATGAGTTATACTATAAAACTTTGGGAAAAAGTAATAAAAAAAGATTAAGGAAGGAGACCACAGTGACAGAAAATCAATTTGGGTTCACGCCCGGAAGGTCGACAATAGAAGCTATCCATCTCCTTAGACAATTAATTGAAAAATATCAGGAGCAAAAACAAGATCTACACATGGTATTCATTAACTTAGAAAAAGCTTATGATAGAGTCTCAAGAGAACTTATATGGAGAAATTTAGAAAAGAGAGGTGTTAGCGTAACATATATTGAACTAATTAAGGATATATATGAGGATGTAACGACCTGAGTAAAGACTTCAGGCGGAGTAACTGAAGCATTTCCAATAAAGATAGGGTTACATCAAGGATCAACCCTAAGTCTCTATCTTTTTACACTAATTATGGACGAACTCTCTGCGCACATTCAAGACACAGTACCGTGGTGCATGTTGTTTGCAGATGATATTATTTTGGTAGATGAGACACGTGAAGGAGTAAATACTAAGCTAGAATCTTGGAGGGAAACACTAGAAGGGAAAGATTTTAAGCTTAGTAGATTAAAGACAGAATATATGGAATTTAAGTTTAGCAATATTAGAAGTAATGAAACAATTGTTAAGATAGGAGAGGACGAGTTGCCCGGAACCGAGAGATTTAAATATTTAGGATCATTTTTACAAAATGATGGAGGGATTGAGAGAGATGTCTTACATAGAATACAAACAGGATGGGTAAAATGGAGGGGCGCGTCGGGTGTTTTATGTGACCGTAAAGTACCTCTTAAACTTAAAGGTAAGTTATATAAAACCGCAGTTAGACCTGCTATGTTATATGGAGTTGAATGTTTGACTATAACTCGAGCACATGAGCAGAAGATGAGAATTGCAGATATGAGGATGTTAAAGTGGATGTGTGGACATACGAAGATGAACAAAATAAGAAATGAGAGCATTAGAGAGAAAGTCGAAGTTGCATCTATTGAGGACAAACTTCGAGAGACACGTTTAAGATGGTACAGACATGTACTTAGACGACCAATAAATGCTCCAGTTAGGCGATGTAAAACTATGATAAACATGCATATCAAACGAGGAAGAGGAAGACAAAAAAAAAATTTGGTTAGTAACAATAAAACAAGATAAAATTTATTTAAATATAGATGATGATGTAATAGGAGATAGAACTCAATGACGTAAAAGGATTCATGCAGCCGACCTCACCTAGTAGAAAAAGGCTTGATTGTTATTGTTATTATAAGAATATTTTCTCTTATATCTTGACCACTATTCTTTGTAGTGATCTAAGGATGAATTCACAAAAATATTAGGACGAACTAACTATCTTTTTACCACATTAGTTCGATCCAGCCTATACCTGCGATACCAAATTTAAATCATTTTTTAAATGCATTTCTTTTACTCTTTTAATTAATTTATTTACTTTGAAATTTCTCTTGTTTTTTTCACGTTGCTATAAAAGATCAATGAAGGTGAGGCTCTTGTTCCGTGTCCCCGTTCTCCACCAAGAACAAAACTGTTATAGCTCTATCAAGGAAGGCTCCAGAAGAAGGCGAATCAGGAAGCTCGAAGATCTCATCTCTCTCCTCGCGGGGGTCGATGGATTCCGTGCCGGTGAATTGGGACGCGCTCGACTCCCTCGTCATCGATTTCGCCAAATCCGAGCGCCTCCTCTTCCCCGATGACCCCGCCTCGCCGCCCCTCTCCCCTTGCTCATCCTCCGCTTCCTCGTCCTACCGCTCCCGTCGCCTAATCCGCCAGATCCGCCGTTGCATCGAGGCTGGCGAAGTCGACGCTGCCGTCGACCTGCTTCGCCTCCACGTCCCCGCGCTCCTTGACGATCGCCGGATCCTTTTCTGGTTGCAGAAACAGGTAATTTTTAGCCTAAATCAGTTTATCTTTTTTTTAGTCTGAAAGATAATTTTTTTATGGAGGAGGGTAAACGTTATGCGGTAAAAATTGCTCTTTTTTGTAGAAATTTATAGAGCTTTTGAGGAGTGGGACGGCGAGAGACCGTGATTCGGCTATCCAGTGTCTTCGCGTTGATCTCGCTCCTCGTGCCCTCGATGCGTACCCTGTCAGTAATTTGTTCGTTTCGTTCTGCATTTTTAACCTTTATACCGCTGATTTTTTGTTTTTTTTTTTTTTATGAATAGGGCAGGAATGATATGGTTGGATATGGCTGGGTATAGGAAATTCACAACCACCGTTAGTTTTGTTTGCGTCTTGGGATATGTCCCTTGCTTCTACCTGTTTCATTTTGTTTATTTCCCCTCTAAATTTTGTTGCATATACTGAAATTGCAGCAACATGGCTGTCAAGCTAGAATGCTTGCAGCAACATTGCATTTCACAAACTAAACATAGAATGAAGACCAAGTAGCCTATCCGTCTACTTAGGCTGTATAGAATAGACTTGATGTATCAGAATTCAATAAGCTGTATAGAACTACACTGGACTGTCAAGCTTCATATACCTAGTATCTTCTCTAACTATCTAGGCTGTATAGGACTAGGCTCTATGTGTAAAATTTGATAAGCACATTCTATTCATAAACACAGGATTGGCAGGATTCAGATAAGCATTTAGGATACATAGATTCATAAACACTTTGGACTAGAATTTGAGGTGTTCGGATGAAAATGGTCTTTACAGCAGACACAAATGTTTACAATTGTGCGAGTTGAAGAAACTAAAGCTTGAGCTTTTCTTGACAGTTGACTGAAATTTCTAGATGTAAAAATCATTTTATAAAGTGATAATTTTTCATGTTATCACTATTTTGTTGCATTTGCAGAAAGAAGAATTTGAGTCATAAATCATGTCATACAATCATTAAAATTATTTTAGTCTTTCTACAGTTTTTTTTCTTTGTTAAGACCTTTTTTTTTCCTCATGTTTAACCAATATTTTTCATAACTAGACAGTTTTTTCCTTTTAAAGTGCTGACATTTCTACACCATCTGAAGGAAGCTTATGAGGAGTTCAAACATTTGCTTTTGGCATTAATATTTGACAAGGATGACCAAAGTTCTCCTGTGGCCTATGAGGTATTGACATATATTCTCCAATTGACAATTTATTTCTTGTTCAGACTTATACAAGTAATATAAATGGATTTCTCGTTTATAAACATTTTTTGCCAAAGCTCTCTATGTAAATATGATTACTTTTTTTATTTACAGTCAATGCATAACTGTAGAAAATTATGTGCTTGTTTGTAGTTTAGATCAAGTCCATGATCCTAAAAGGTTATGTGGTGAAATCTAATTTATTCCTCATCCTTTGTTTTTTGACAATGTGAACATGGGCATTCTGCATGGTCTTTGATTTGTAATTTGGGTATGGTAGAAACAATTTTACAAATATACAGGTTTTATATGCTCTAAACAGAAAAGTGTTTTCTCTATGCTTAAAATGTCTTTTAGTGATAGCCTAACTGAAAGTTATAAGTAGGGTTTTATTGTCTGCCTGTTAATTCTATTGTACATTTGTAAGATCTAGAATATGAAAAAACTACAATGTCTCATGTGAATCAGTGGTCTGAAAGAAGGCGATCGGATCTTGCTGGCCTCCTGTCTTCCATATTAAGAGCTCATTTGCACGCCTATGATCCAATTTTTTCTTTGACGTTAAGATACCTAATAGGGTATGCTATTATCCTCCTTTTTCTGTTGTCTAAAAAAACATGTTTGCTAATGTCAACTTGTGTCTGTTGTTTGTGACCTTATAATTGTTGTATGCAGGATCCATAAAGTGTTTTGCTGCCGTCAAGGTGTTTCATCTCCTATATTGGATCTAACGGAAAGATTATTGCTTGAGGACAGGGATCCTCATGTGACACCACAGGATACTGTGTATGAGGCACCTCCTTTTGATGAAGTTCGTAACTGCCTTGATTAGGTTTTGTCTTTTCAAGATATTATTAGATTTGACTCATTCTTTGACTTTAAACATTCAGGTTGATATTCAAGCCATAGCACATGCTGTGGAGTTGACAAGACAAGGAGCCATTGATAGCTTAAGAATGGCAAAAGGAGATCTGTTTCATGCATTTCAGGTTCTTCTTTACTGACACATTGCTTTTTGTCGTACTGTCAAAATTACTGTTTAGTCCATGATTATATAACTTCGATTTTTTCTTCATAACTCCCAATTGAATGCCGAGTTCATTTGCACTTAATAGCTTAAAAGCTGGAATTATATACCCGCATATTCTGGATAAAATATGGACTGCTTAGTCCTTAAAATAACTATCCTAGGCATGATTGCTTCTTAAGGTGATAATCCTTGTCTACCAAATATTGACTTTTCATGAATTATGGTGTCAATGCCAAAGCTAAAATAAGATGATACATTTCTAATTCACAATATGTTTGTGTGTGTGTTGCTGGTGTGAACAGCTGTCTTCATCCAATAAATCACTGTGAGAAAAAGGAAGTTTAGTGGGTAGGTTGATGACCATTGGCACTTCAAAGCATAAGAGAATTACAAAGGAAAAAAATAACCCTTGCTACCCAAATAAGGACTCTTTGACATCCAAGATAGTGCAGAAGTGTTTAGATGATGGTATAAGACTATAAGGTGTTGTAGTGGTGAGGTTTGACACACAAACTAATACTCTTCAGTAGTTCAGTGCCTGCTATGGGTGTCAAGTCAATTAGGAGAATGATGCAACTTAGGGGATGGTGCAATTGGAATGAGCAAGATTGTTCAAGGATAGGTTGTCAACTCATTTAAACCGGGAAGAACTATTGAAGGGTATAAACTCAGACCATAAGATCTGAAATTAGGATTTTACAATCCTAAAATGTACTCAAACCAATGGTAAATATTTCACATATTGGGAACATCTAAAAGGGGCAGCCCGGTGCACGAAGCTTCCGCCAATGTAGAGTCCTCAAACCCATAACGTCCAGGTCACATTGGTAACACCTAAATGACAAAAAAAAGTGCCATATCCATTGTTTTTGTTCAGAAGAATATTAATACACATGTTTTATCAGGCAAATTATGCAAATATCGACAACATCAACAACTTGAGCAAATCTGCAGCGACAATCTATTCATTTAGAGACATCATGAGACACTAACAATTTTTTGTAATTGATCAATTTATGTAGAAAATCAAATCAGTTTGGCAAGGCTAATAGCTGCTGTACTATAGCAAATTGAGATGTACTTTGCTGTGAATAGAGAAAAGAGGGTAGGAGAATGAGGACCATAGGAAGGAGGAAGACGAGACAAAAGGAAGGAGTAGATAAAGGAAGAAGAAAGTGAGGAGAGGCCATACTGAAAGGTGGGAAATATCTAGCTGGATTAGGGAGGGTGAGATCTGGAGAGCTAACATCGATAGTTCTTAAATATTGATGTATTAATCATTTAAATGACCAAACTGAGGAAGGAAAAGGTAGATCTCAACAATAAAGGTGATAGTGTGGGGTCATTGCACTGAACCATTACATTAGGGGAGCAAGCTAGTGAGAGAGGTGTGAGAAACATTTAAGTGGAGGTTAAATTCCTGATTTGCATGAACTTGCATGATTTCATTAGTTGAATCAAAGTCTGGTCTCATCTTATAATTGAATGTGACCGGCGCTGCCCCCATAGGATCACACTATTCTACCCCTGATCATGATGTCGATAACATTGGTTTGGGATTAATAGAATCTCTGCTCTTGAAGTTCTAATTTCTAGAACTCACTTTAGGCCCCCAATAGTCGTTATATGCTGTCAAAATATGGTGAATTGCAATATTTTTGCGAGACAGATCAAAGTGCAGCTTTAAACGAAATTATGGTGGTCTGGGTGCTGGTTTTGCCTTGTGCTGGCACATTCTGAAGTGAAGCTTGTTCTATTTTGCATATATTTTGGTGGCTTTCCTGTATTGCAGTTTGCTCTCCCCTATAGGGCTGAATTTTAATGCTTCCAAATTGCACTGTGTATTTCCAAATTTGCAAACTTATTCTAACAATCCTATTTACAAAAATAAAATTGGCATGTAGTGTTGTTTTAATTATAGAAGAACTAAATTTATGCCACAGTGTAAGATTTCTGAAAGAGTGATTAAGAGAAGAATCAGAAGTCAAACAAAAACTTAAACTGTAGTTGTTCATCTTTGACAAGATGATCGAGATAACCATTGGAATAATATCTAGAAAAGAAGTTGCACATGACTTAAGCTTATGATTGACTTCATAGACAATTATCTTGATTTTTTTAAAAGAGGATAATATCTATTAATTCTATGATCTGATGAAGTACATGTATAATAATGCCGATGCAATTACTTACGTTAAGTATAATGATAGTTTAACGAGTGATTTTCTTATAATTGTAAGTTTATATTAGCGGTTAACTATAAACCATTATCTCTTCATATTAGCACTAGATGAAATTCCCGATTATTCTAGATAATATCTCCTTGGTTTATATTATTTACAGACAAAATGGTGCTGATTGATGTGAGTCTGGACAGTAATTTTGAAGCATGAATTATGGAGGCATTTTAAAACTATGACCTTGTTTGGAAATTATTGTTTTTATTTAGAATTTTATGTTCAATGAAAATATAATTTTTGAAAGATAGAAATATATTTCAGTGTCTTAAATATTTAAATCATGTTTGGTACATCAAAACAAAAATGTGTTTTGCAAACATGAAATATTTCTTAAATACTTAAATATTTTTGAAGGGCTATTGGTTTGGTAAATGATGTTTCAAAATTTGTTAGTCATTTTCTAATAAGAAAAAAAATCTTCTGGATGATTAACTTTTTTTAATTTTGACGTGATTAAGCATTGTTATTATTTTATTTCCTTGATTTTTAGCAGTAATGTTGTCATTTATAACTTATATCCGAATGATTTACTATGACAAATGGTTATATGATTAATATTTTTCCTTGCTAATATGCAAACCTTAATAGGATATTTCTCTATAATGAACCACAATTTGATTCCTAGTGGTCAATTATGTGTCACAAATGAAGGGAATGATTAACAAAAGGTCTAAAAGATTATTGACTTTTGAAAAAAAAAAGTATAGCCTCCATTTAATCTAGTAAAATTAAAAGTTGCAGTAATATCAAAGAAACAACCTAGCACTGGTGACCCCGCTTGTATTCCACGGCCTGATGTTGCATTTGGTGTGTCACCCAACAAAACCACTAATAATCACCCCTCTATAGGAGGCAATAGGGGTAAGGTTCTACACACCCAACCAAGGGGGGTTGTTTATAAAAAGCGTTCCTCAGTCAAATACAAAATGAAATGCTAAGCTAAATGAGAAGAAGATTACCAAGACTTTGAATTGAAACCTTTAACCTTGATCTAAGCTCCAAGCCTTGGAGACCTTTGAACACTTTCTCTTGATCAAAGAAGATAGAGAGTACTTTCATGCAACCCTCATGCCTAAAGCTCACAATGGCTTACATAATGAGCATAACAATTAACAACCACTCTATTTTGGTTGCCTCCAACTGGGTGGTCCCTCCTTCACTTGGCTTACAATTACTGTAAGCCTACAAAATGGCCCGAAATCGAGCTGGTTGGTGAATTACAACTTGGGATAAATAATCCCTGGTTGAAGGCTTCATAACCAAGCCACTAAGTAGCCTACCTGCACCTAACATTTACACATCATTTACAATGATGTTATTCAAAGACAAAAGCCCTAAAATTCCATTCACTCTTGTAATCTTTCATAACTCTCATGCCTATAGCTCTTCAATCTACTTGATGAAGGCATCTGAACCATTGAATGTACTAAGTTCCTTGAGCTTGCTTTGCAGCATCTAACCATGCATATGAATCTATGACCCAATGCTTCATGCCCTAGAGTCCATCTTGTTCTAGGTTGTTGAATCACTGAGCATATGATCTCCACAACTGCAACAACTACCACAAAATGTTCCATGCCAAAGAGTCCTCTTACCTACTCCATAGCTCCACCGCTCATCCTAAACCGCTAAGTTCCTCCAAAAACCAACTTGATTCCGTTGAGTCAACAAGGACCATTTAAGTCCATGCGTACTTAATGCACATTGTAACTTAAACCACATTGCCGACACTTCAAAATGACATAGTCGAACCCAACTACAAAAAAAAAAAACATGCATTGTTTCTCCAACATCAATAACTATGCAAGTGGAACATAACTGATGAAATAGGTGAATTTTGTGTGATTAAAAAGCATAACTAAATTAAGTAATGGTTAAATAAAAAATATTTATATTTGTATCTATCACAATATGTTCAAAATAACTGTTGAATTTATTAGTTAAAATACATTGTGAATCAAGTATTCTAAATAGTGAATGAATATGATAATGAGCAGTAAGGCTTACCACCTCATACCATGCTAGGTACTGGGATATCAATTCTTGATCAGAACATGTAGCAATGCCATGTCAACTATGTCGAGATCGATGTTGATCTCTGTGACAAGCCTAACAACTGAGGAGGAGAGAACCTGAGGAGGAGGATAGAACTTGAAGGCACTAGAGGTGTTGTGGCAGAAGGCATGAATGGGAAAAAGAGGAGTCATTGGTATCATTGAAAAGGGCTCATCTTGGTGACATGAAGGGTAGGCAAGTATTAATGTTGAGGGAAGATGAGCTTTGGTCTCGTCCTGGATGTGGAGCAATGACAAACCACAAGGAAGGCAACAATGGTGTTGTCAAGCTGTTGTACAGGGGCCTATTTGGAGGCAGAACGGAAATACCAGTAATGCTAGCTAGTAATGCTCAACAAAAATAAAGCAATGATAAACAAGGGAGATAAAAAATGGTCAATTAAGAATTCCTCTCTTGAATACTAAAGATCTTTAGAGTGGTGAATTCAATGAAAACTTCGTGATGCTAATAACAACTCTTCTAGGTTCACAAACATGCGGAAATGTCAAACAAACTCATTGAAGGGTTTAGAGGATTTTTATAGGGTGTCAAAATCGTTGGAACAACTGTGAACGAGAGAAGAGGCATTGCACTTTATTTGATTCATTAAGGGCTAAAGGATTTAAGTTAATCATTCTAGCATATGCATGAAGGGATCCAACATTTCTTTTACAAAATCTACAAGATAGAACATGCTATGTGCACAATTTTTCCAATTTGATACAAAAGCCAAAGGCAGATCAATACACAACTTTTCATAGCAATGGTGCTAAATACATCCTACCATTAGGCGCATAATGCAAAAACACTTCAAGACTTTATCAGCTACCTTGTACTTGTTCGATTTCTGAAACTGCTACCTAGCCATTTATAATATACCTTCACAATTATGCAATGGGCATATGTAAACCATCTGAAGTTCCTTATATAGTATACAAGGATATATACTCTTGTGCTGATTATTGCATTCTGATAAAAGGCTTGGTTAAGCGAGATTCACACATACTGTAGATGTATATTTTACTATGCTGTACCTCTCATCAGTAGGTCATGGTAGCTTCATAGCATGCAGAAGTTATCAGCCCTTGACATATTAACATTTCCCCCCTTCCTTTTGCACTATTTCATGAGAACCTATTCGGTAGAATGTCTTCATTATTTCTTCCTTTGAATTGTTACAGAATGAACTATGCCGAATGAAACTGGATCTTTCAATTCTTGACAAGCTTGTTCATGAGTATTGTATTTATAGGGGCATTGTTGATGGTGTGTCTCATTCTCCACCAGGTATAAAGTGATAGATACTGAATTTTTCCTCAAATACAGTACTAGGTAATGGTTATTGATGCCTTTCTCTAACATTTTTGTTATAGCATCAGATCAAGAAAACAACTCATCAAGAGATTGCTCTTCGTCAAACATAGAATGCACTAGCAGTAAATTCTCTGATGGTGAAACTTCTGTGGATAATGCTGATGCTGAAGGTGTTCCAGAATCTCATGCTGATTCAACAAGCATCTGTGAAATAAGATTTGCATTTGAAGTGGTTGACAATAATGAAAATTGCAGCACCAGTGATGTTACTCATCAAGATACTTCTTGTAGAAGATCTTGGAGTAGCAGAAACTATGCGACAGGACAAAAGAGACGGAAAAAATGGAGAGGACGTGTCGAAGAACAAGAGTATTCCCCATCATCCTCTTCTCTGCCTGGGATTCCTACTCAAGAAATTTCTCATGGGCCAATTGGTTATTTGGAGGATACCGTCCAAGACGATCGAGTAAGGTTGATTTTGTTTTTTCCTTGGATGTGGAGTATTGACAGACTGACTATATTCTTTGCTTATTTAGGTACCAAAACATTTATCTGAAAGCATGAAAAATGTAGAGAATAAATATGATATAATTTTAGAGATGAGGGAGCTGACTTACAAGGGGATGACTGCAAAAGTTGTCAGAGAAATAAATGCGATAGATCCAGACTTCTTCATCCAAAATCCTAATCTTCTTTTCCAGCTAAAGCAGGTAACTATCCTATATTGTTATGTTTGATAAACTGTCATTTGCCTATTTTCTTCAAAAGATTGGGAGTCATTCTAATCTATGCAAATGCTTTCAGTTTGAGTTTCTTTCTCTAGTCAATAGTGGTGATCAAGAAAAGGCTCTTACAGTGGCACGCACTCATTTAGCCCCTTTAGCTTCAAAAAATGAAGATCTGTTGAAGCCTTTGAAAGAGACATTGGCATGCCTGCTTAAACCATGTGAAGATGTTCTTACAAAAGCAGTACCATTATCCATCCTTGCAACCTCATTGCAGGTGAATTTCTTGTTCATTGGTTTGTGCAAAAACTAGTTTTTTTCATCAGTGTGGATTTGTAAATCATGCTTATAGATTGACCATAATTGGCATTCCACATTCACTTCACTGGTTGGTTAAGCACTAAAAGAGAGAAACAGTTTGACCAAAATCATCCTCAAATTTCTAAGTCTCTTCCCAAGTAATAGTCATTAGTTATTTAATATGTGAGAAATGTTTCCAACATAGAGCCGAGTCAGTTTGTTGTATTCTAGATAAACGTTCATTATTTCCAGAATGTGTAGTTACAATTTTTGTGTTATATAACACCATTGTGCCTTGGACAGGTGGCAATGGGTTGGAAGCTTGGTATTCAAGAACCTCAACTTATGAAAATAGTGAGAGCGACACTTCATACACATAGTGAATGGTTTAAGCTTCAGATGTGCAAAGACAGATTTGAGCAATTCCTGAAGATAGATCAACTAAAAGAAATTGAGCACCGATTTCTCAGTCATTCTGCAGCCAAGGCATCCACAGATGATACAAATGGATCTTCTCAAATGTCTATATATTCTAATAGCAAAATTCAGGAAGATGGTAGTAGCCCTCAAGTATCACCTGGTGAAAATGTTTGTGATGAAAATGCCATTCTTAAAGTTATGGTAAGTCTTATTCTGGAATTACTACGCTTCTTTTCTCGCATTGCAAGTACACAATTTTATAGGATACTTTGCATCTGTTTTGCAACTTGTCTATTTTCTCAGCTCCTATCATCCTATACTCATCGACAAAGTGAACCTAGTTCATTTAAAACCTCCCCTTCCAAGTGGTGGTGTGTCATTAAGCTTATCGTTATCTTAATCACTATTTGCCAGACAGATGATGCTTCGAGTTTCAAGCTGGTTATCGATATAAAGCTCTGGAAATTTGTTTCTTCATTAAATTCATAGAATTCTGCTGTTGGAAAGAAATATTCAAACACATCGAATGCACAAACTTTTGTCATTCTTTCAACCTGAATAATGATGTTCATGTAATTATTTATGTAGCTTGTAATTTGTCACGTGAAACATTAAATGCCTATAATCATGCAGGTGAAGTTATTTAATTGAGCTGTCTGAAATAAAGATAATATTCTACATCATTCTGCTGAAATTATTCGATGTCATAAAATTTTCTGATCCACTGTTCTTCTAGTGTGTTTATTCATTAGCTAAACTTGTTTCATGCTTTTATGCTTTGAGCCCAGGAATCTATTCCATTAAAGGTATAGAAGGGCATATTAAACCATAAATTTCTTATTCCAAAAGGCTACGACTTCACCTTTCATCTCCCGCAACAAAACATTTAACTTCCTAAGACGAAAAAATAAGAGCATGGATTTTCATCTAAAGAAAGATTGTTTGTAGTTGTATTTTGTTATTCTTGGGTGCATCTTGGTTTATGTGCTGCTGCTGTATATCAAAATGTGGCAATGGCATGGTCATGACATGTTTAACATAAAGGCATCTCTCTTAACAAATCAACAAGGACTCAAGAATATTATGTTTATTCTTCTGCTTTTATTCCCTTTGAAAAGAATCCTAATTCTATTCTGTGAATGCTTTTCTCATTCTTACTGAGTTTAAAGGTCATGATACAATCTCTTGATGTCTGCAGGAATTCCTGGCTTTGCCCCGGGCCGACGCAATTCATCTCCTAATGCAGTACAATGGGAATGCCGATACCGTTATTCAACATATTTTTTCCTAGATTTGTCGTGTAAATTCTAATCTTTTACTTCTGAACTTTTTATTTCTGTGTATTATATTATTGAATTGGTCTACATCTTTAATAAACTTGTGATATATGATTTCTACTGGTGTGCTCTGGAGCTGATGTTCTCTGTATGTTGGCATTAGGGGGCTACTAAAGAATAATTCAACTCCAACTATGCCCAAACACCTTGAACATTGAGGTAAACTTCACGAACCAATATTAAGATATTTAATGTTAGATAATTGATACATTGTTGGGCAAGAAGTTGAAATCTTGGTACCAGATCTATATGGATCTAAGATCGAACGCATCGTTCCACATCTAATTTGTATAAGTTCTAACTTTATCTCACACCACAAGGAAACATTGACATTTTGTAGCATGATCATTCGAGCAAACCCGCTGAGCTTAATGTTCTGTTGCCCTTCTCTAATTCTCTTGATCTTATGTACCCATTAGTACTTTGTAGTTTTTTTTTTAAAAAAAAAGAAGTTAATATGTTTTTTGAACTCAAACTTGAATATCCATATTTTATTGTATAACTTGATTTGATTCATTTGCACCTCTACCCAGCTATTATACTATAAAAATTGATGAGGATTTTAAGAACAAAGACATGATGGGTAAAGGGGAGTTGAGATATGTTGTCCTCCCCATGTGCGACTCCGTCAGCGACTGATTTACACTTCTAGATGCCCGGATCACTCCCAAACACCCCCGCGCAATCAGTTGGGCAGGGGAATCGCGCAACATATCAAAACCGAGGTACAGGTTGCATATAACATTATATAGCAAATGAACAATTAGAACATCAGGTTCCTTAGCATGTGAACAAAAAACAAATCGAGCACCTGATGTTTGTTGTGCTTAAAGAAGTTTTAAATAATGTCATGTCCATCCAAACAAAATTCATGTCTTAAATCAATAACATGGAGTTGGTGTTTATGCTCGAATTAAATTCCTCACATGGCGTTTCTTCGCCTTAAACGACAAGCAGCATTGAATTATAGGATCAGCTGTTGAAGAACAAAAATTATGGGGAAGAAAACTTATTATCATGGAGCTACCCCTCCGCTGCCAAATTGTTCTGCTTTCTGTGATTCCAATGCAAAAATCGTCAGGATGCAAACCTTTCAATCTTCTACTTTGAATGTATAAATTATCAACGAGGAATTCAACTTGAGAGTTCTCATATTCTTTTTGCTTTCGGAGAGATGACACTCAGTCCTCCCATGTATGGTCTTAGTGGTTCCGGAATCACCACAGACCCATCCTCCTCCTGAAAGTTTTCCAGCAGACACACAATCATGCGAGGAATGGCACAAGCCGTTGCATTCAGGGTGTGCACAAATTGTGTTGGTGTCTGGTTGCCGCTCTTGCCTTTCTTCAAAATTGTCGATGCATCAGATGGACGGAAGCGGATGCCCAGCCTCCGACTTTGGTAATCTGTGCAGTTTGATGCGCTCGATATCTGTTCCAAAAAGAATACAATAACATACATGACTATAGTAGTTGAATAGCATGTTTAAAGCTACAGGGATGTATTTTACACAGAAAGAACCAAAATTAACTTTCAGTGCTAGAACCAGAATAAAAAGCTTGCTTGACTTCAGCTTTAGTTGTGTATGCCATTATATACGAGAAATTTTAGAAAATGCATCTGCATACCTCACCAAACCGACCTAATCCTGGCATCCATGCTTCCACATCAAACTTGCGATATGCAGGTGCACCGAGGTCACCAGTTGCCATATCCAGGGTCCTGGAATAGATTCCCATGAGCATTATAATCAATCCTAGTAGAATACATTATATATCCTTAAATAAAAGAAAAATATTAGCAAGTACTTGAAATGAAGTCCAAGAGAGCTGAAAAGTTCTTCCTCGATGGCGATGAGTTCTTCATGGTATAGGTTACTATCCTCTGGACGACAGAATATAAACATCTCAACTTTACTGAACTGGTGAACTCTGTAAAGGCCTCTGCTCAAGAATAGCACCATTTAGCATGAAAAAGAACATTCAAATACTATTTTAAAGCTTGGTATAGCATGCTGTCATATATGCTACTGTGCTAGAGTCGATAGTAATATCAGTGTTATATATGTTCATAATCCCAGATATGTATCATTAGGTTTAGGTGTTATGATGGAGTCTTTAATAATAATATGAGTATAAACATTCTCTTTAAGTAGTCTCTACTTCAATATCTCTTAGTGGTCTCTATCACAGAAGTTGCCAACAAAAGGGTGTGCATGAAATGCGACATAATCAGGTATTGCGATACTCTCCAAAATAGCCAACACCCTTGCGTAGATTTGTGGAGAAAACATATAAAGCACTTCCTTTCCTCTTTTTGCCTCAAGTTGAAATATTATCTATCTATTATCTTTTGACTACATGATGTTAAACAAGATTAATTATTTTGTCACTTCAAACATCCGTCTCATCACATCTTTTCTTTTCCCCTATTGCTGCTCCTTCCCTCCTTAATTCTTCCTCCTGCAAATTGATGCTGACTGACACCACCTTGGTACACTGTCAGCACCAACAACACATCTCATCTCGATTGAGCCCAAATAGAATGAGAATTCAAACCTTGGTCAAGAAGTAAGAAAGTCAAAAATTAAACTTTCCCCTCACAAACTATTGGGTCCTGCATTATCAATCATCAAGCATCTCAACTGATCCACCAACGTCGCCTTTGTTAACTTCGGCAAACTTTTATCATTTCTCTCTTTATGGAACTTTTTCTATTTGTGTAACAAGCTAGATGTGGATAAATATGAGTCAATAGGCATATATACCTCAATATAGCTATATATACAGTTACAAACACATTGAAAACGCTAACACATTCACCTTTGCCATATTATCTTTTGAGATAACAAAGAAGAAGCTAGGAGAAGAGAGAACAAAAAAGGTATTGCTTTAGAAAAGTGTTATTTGATGCATTGGTTAGAGTTCAAAATTTAATTATATTTATCAAGGGCAAAAGTAACAATATATCAACTGACCTTGAAGCTGTGCCTGCAGCACCAGCTTCAGTGCGGAAACAGTGCGAGTAGGCCACATACTTCAAGGGCAAATCTGCTTCAAGAAGAATTGAATCCATATGAATGCCTCCAACAGGAATTTCTGCTGTTCCAATGAGACAATGGTCACTGTTTTCAATAGAATATACCTGTTAAGAAAATAAGAACCAAGTGTTTCATCCATTTTATATCTGAAAACCAAAAAATAGTCAGTCAAGTTTCTAAATTATCTTAAAAAATAAAAGACATGTTGCAAGATGAACATCTAAAACTCTATCACTAGCGGGCAGAGTGTCTCTAGCAAAATCACAATTTACAACAATATCCACATACAACATGCAAAAGGTCACGGGTTCGAATCCTGGAAACAACCTCTTGCAAAAAGCAAGGTAAGACTGCATACAATGGATCCTTTCCTAAAACCCCGCATAGCGGGAGCTTCGTGCACCAGGCTGGCTTTTTTTTTTATCCACATACTACATGCAAATGAGCAAGCAGTCTCCACGAGCTATGAAGTGGAAAAACTATGTTGCAACTTCATTGTTGCACAGAAATATTCTACCATTTTTTTTAAAATAAATCTAATACAGTGTGATGGAAATTCATCGTCAATAGAAAATTTTCTTTTCATCAATAAAAAATATAATACTAAGGAAAAAATTATAATATGGTGCAAGTTGAAGTCATTCGTTCTATCAATAGATTCATTTCCACCCTCCACCTCCACCGTAGTCCAAGTAGGTTGATCGGCCGAGCAAGTTGGTTAGGTCATCAGGTCGTGCAATCAGGTTGATTCAGTTAGGCGACTCAATTCAGTAAGTTTGATTGGGAGGGTTGAAATTTAAGTATAGCATGACTTTCTGGAAGTTGTGGTCTTGGCAGAATCAACGATCGTTTGATGGATGCTTCCAAGAAACTCTGTACACTTCAGCCATCTCATTGACCAGCCGGGCATTATACAGATTGCAGGTTCAAGTAACAGGCACCATAAAACTCAACATTGATGTATCTGTTATATTACTCTTTGGCTCAGCTGGCCTAGGAGATTTCTCAGAGATAGCAAAGGCTCCTGGCTGGATAGCTTCATGCAATGTCCTAACACCAATCTTCCCACTTGATGCAAAACTCCAAAGTAACAAGATTGAACTTGAGGTAAAGATAAACATCAACATCCTGTGGATTGAATCTGATGCAAAGTTGGCTAACACTGCCTCAATTGTCACCAGGAATGTCCCATCTCTGGTGCAAGCAACCTCAAGAGGGCCTCTCACACTACTGTCAACTTACAACTTCTAGTAAGAATCAAGATGGCAGACTAGCTTTGCAAAGATGCCCCTTGAAGAACGATGTGTCTCATGTTTTAGCTCCCATCCACAAGAGAGTCAAACAGATCATAATGTAGCAGGAACTTGTAACCCATTTTGTTTCAATAGCTAAGCAATGAAGTTTGTGCCAACTGGCAGTGTTCATGAGCAAACAAAGTTCCCAAGTATAATTTATCCTTTCTTGCAATAATAGAAATAATGTGATGGTTTCCAAAGCTAATAACTCAGAAAATTTACACAGAAAATATAAATCCTTCAAATGTTCCAAATTTTAATTGCCTTTTACTTTGTTAGTTGTAATCTTATTTTGAGCATCCATGGCAGTTTGATCAACTATTTTTTCTTGCTTATACTTTGGAGACTTGAGTCCAATGACAACATAATTACATAACCGCATGGAATCGAGTTGAACAAGTTGGGACGAGGGGGAAAAAATAACTATCTTTGACGTGCAGATCCACTACAGAAGCCACATGAGCTATTGAAAACAATATCCCTTTATACTTTATACTGCTTACATGGCAGAGCTTGGCCAATTAATTTTTTCTCATAGTCACCCTAGAGGTTCGGATCAAATGAACATAGCTGTGAGGAATCAAATTGCATCAAATGAGTTTGATAATTGGGGAAAACGTTCTCCTGATGAAAGAACCAGTCTAATGAGCCAAACAAGCTATTGGAAACAATTATCATTGTGACAAAGTTTCAAATTTCTAAAGATACATGACTAAACCAAACCTGTGTATTCTGCCCACGTGGTTGAAATCCACACTTCTCGACAACAGATGATCTTACAATCTCTGGAGTAATAAGAGGCTTGAACCCTTGTTTTGAGACTTCTGCAATTGCCCAATTAATGAGAGCCATTTCCAACAAGACTGCTTCATTCTTTAGATAGTAGAACTTCGAACCACTGACCTGTGAAAGAATGTAGATATGTAACATGAACTTAAATAGAGACCATAAGGGAAGCAAGCAAATATAGTTCATATAAGCGATGGTGGAAAGGATGTTTCATGTTCCCAACCAAATTCATATGCTAAAAGGATAGTTAATATCAAGGTTCTAAAATTCGCTAGGAGCTAGTCGGGCGCCAGACGGGGACTAGGCACCGCTAGATGGATTTTATGATATCAACATAAATTACATAATAAATCACATTCTATAACTCCAACACAATAACATCAAATTTAAAATGAGTTCAAAATTTCATAACTAATAAAATATTATAAATTTATTCTACCTCTCCATAATTTTTAACAACTTGTTCTTCATCGAACAAACTCAATATCATCATTGTGATCCTCTTCTTCTTTGGATGTCAAATCATTCTCATGAAGTTTTCTCACTCTAAAGTTTCTTCAAGTTGTAGATTTTCATCTGCTCCAGTTGCTTCATCAACCATTTGCCAAGTGATCATGGAACTTAGTTCAACTTCATCATCTTCCCCACCATCCACAATCCAACCTATGCATTTGAAGTATCTTTTGCAAGAAGGACATCGACATTCCTTTCTTTCTCTCTCTTTTGTTTGTTCAAGAATCTAGCATTAAATTGGACAAATACTAGATTATTCAACCTGTTGACATCCAACTTTTTTTTTGTATAAATCTAGAAAAAAAAAAGAAAGTAAATATTGTAGTTAGTAATATGAATATAAACTTTAAAAATTAGTACTTTACTTTAATTAAACACTTAAAAAAATCATGAAAACTCTATACTATTTTCGCGGTGCCTAGATGATTTGATCGATTAGTCGGCACCTAGGACCGTCTAATCCCGCCTAGGCACCAAAGCCGCTTGGCTGGCCGACAAGCATGTTTTCAGTGCAGCTGGTTGGTGTCTAGTGCCTAGGCGACGATTTTTAGAACATTGGTCAAAATTATATCTAACCAATTCACTAAAATTTTCTAGTAATACATTAGCTGCTAAACTACTACCACAACACATAATAGGTAAATGTAAATTAATAAACCAAGCCAAATGTCCTTACACAAGCAACATACACTTATAAGCCAAGAAAATAAGTTCACTAAACACTAGGTCAAGAAATACCTCAGCAGCTGCATCAAAATCAAACAGATCAAGTTCCTTTCCTAGCTCAAGATGATCTTTGATGTTAAAGGTAAACTCCCTTGGACTTCCTACCTAGTCAACATGATTAGTATTTTAGTTTAGGAACACAATGTCTGAGGAGTCAATAAACTAGCAGTACCATCTTTCTTATTACAGAACTTTCCTCTCCCCCAATAGGAACATTTGGATGGGTTATATTCGGTATACATTGTGCTTCTTGTTGAAGTTGATCTGTTAGGTGCACTAGATCTTCTTCAAGGGAAGCAAGTTTTTCTTTCAAATTTTTGCCTGAAGAAATGAGATTGAGATACAAAGAGTGAAATACTTGATATAATGATAACTTGATCACATCAAGTAACATTTAGTTTTGCGAGGCAAACTTCCTTAAAAATTCCTTCATACCTTCTTGTACAAGGGCTTGACGCACAGATGCTTCTATCTTTCCTCTCATTTTCTCAGCAACAATATTTCTTTCAGCTCGAAGACGTTCAACCTCCTGTAATTTGTGACAAAAAAAATATGGCTGTAGGACTATCATAAGTATTTTCAGTATCAATCCTTTAATCAGCATTAATATATAAGGACTACCAAGAATTTTAGTTCTAGTTGGACGCAGGTTTGGCTGGCAGCAACCTTGCGTTTTGTGCCAAGCCTAAACCTTATGCAAAGGGCTTATGTGCTCATATTCCTAAGGAAAAAAGAATGAGTAGTCTTCCTCACTAATTTATATAACCTAATGTGAAACGTGAGAATAAGAATGACAGGTTTAAGTAACACATCTTGCAATGCAAATTTATAGGCTCCATCCATCACGAAGAGCCATATACATCAACCTAAGACCAAGCATGATTAATCATGATGGATAAGAAAAGCAAAAACTATGGAAGTGTTCCTCATTGAGATCAAAATTGCATGAGCAATGCCAACTTCATGTGATCAAATAAATCAACAGATCCTTCAGAAGTTCTGCATGGAAAGACTATCAGGTATTTTTGCCTTGAAGAATACATATCACTGTTGTTCTTAATCTTGGATAACTTTATAATTAAAGTCACTATTTCTTGTTTCATTGTATGTTGAGATGACAGTAAATTAGCAATAAAACTGAATGGTTAAAAAGAGGAACCCATGATAAATTCTCTCCATAATCACATTACAAAGGATTTTACTAAAGCTAAATCCAAATACCATAAATTATGGGAAAGCTACAATAATAGAGAGGGCCTTAGAAAACATGATACAAATTGTTTTGAGAATAATCAACAGCCGAAGAATGAAGTTGGCATAAAGTGTGAAGACCAAGAAAGGCCTGACCTTTTGAAGATTGAGGAACTTCTCGTACAGGTCAAGAACGACATTCAAATTTGCATTAGAATTTCTATTCATTATGTTGGCAGCAATAACATCCTTATTGTCCCTAATCCACTTGAAGTCAATGGCGGCCTTCCATTGCGCCTTCGCAGAAACTGCAACTAGCAACATCAGAAAGAGAAAACATAAAATAAGGATAGGGTAACATAATAAAGGTGCCACCTTTTCCTTCTTGCGACACCGGGGATGCCGTCGAGACAGCGGCGGAGGCGAGTGCCCTGATAGCGGAATCAAAAGGTGACCGGCGAAGGAGACGATGCCGGGGATTAATGGTGGGAAAAGCTACGGTTAGGGCTTTGATAGAAGTGAGCAGAGACGGAGGGCGGCAGATGGAGTGAACAAAAGAAAGACCGTGGAAGGCCATCCCTCCAGAACAGACGCTCGTTATCAGCAACATGGGCGCTGTGGCGAGGCGGCAGCGCCGGCGGCTGGAGACCCCCGGAAGCAGAGCGGAGGCGGGATTAGCCTCACCAAGTATTTAATATCTTTCACAAAATACTTTCGTGATTTATTTATACTGAAATGACAAATATACCCCCAGCGACTTATTCCATTGGTGAGGTGGCTTTAAACGGATCTGATAGGGCTATAAAAGTCAAAGTGAGCTGAAGCGAGTCGAATCGAGTATTAATTCTCTTTTTATTACAAAAGCATTTTGTTATTATTATTATTATTTTTTATTAAAATTACTATAATATACCATAAAATTATTTTAGTTTAGTCAAAATAATTATTATTTTTTATATATTAATCATTATTATTAGTTATCATATACACCCATTATATATAATCACCCGAAAAAACTACCATTTAACGACGAAATTAGAGACAGAATTATCGTTCTGTCGCTAATATAAAGATGGAATTATACTTTCATCTCTAATTAAAGATAGAATTATACTTCCGTCTCTAATTAGAGACGAACCTATATTTTCGTCTCTATTTTGACCGTTTCGAGTTTAAAAATGAGTGAATCGGTAAAGATTAGCGACGGAAATAAATTATTCGTCTATAAATAGAGACGGACATTTGAATTCCATCTTTAATTAGTGACAGAGTAAATATTCCGTCGCTATTTAGACACAGAATTAAACCTCGTCGCTAATTAGTCACGTGGACAATAGGGCGAGAATACTCAAGCCTGCCCTAAATCGTGCTAATTAGCGATGGAACTATTAGTTCCGTATCTAAGTAGAGACAACACTTTTAGTGTCGTCGCTAATTAGTGACGGAACTAATAATTCTATTGCGATAAAAGTGTCATCGCTAATTAGTGACGGAACTAAATAATTCTATCGCTATTTATAGCGATTTAGGGCAAGCTTGCACAATCGTCTACCTCTCCACTGCGTGTTTGTGAAACCTCCGACGACCATCTCCTCCAGTGACCTCTCTTCATGTGACCTTTCCATCTCCGACGTCCGTCTCCTCCGACATCTTCTCCGTTGATCTTCCCACTATCGATATAATTTCTCTTTCCCTCTTCGATCTTCATTTTACAGGTAGTTAAACCCTAACAGTGATGATCTTGGTCGGCTGCGACCTCGTGGTGACGACTTGCCTGGCCCCGAGCTTATAGCCGAACCCGGCCTCCACCGACCCCCACCTCAGCTGGCCCCAAGCTTGGTCGGCCCCAAGGTTGTAGCAGGGAGCTTGGGTAGCCCTGAGTTCGTGTCGGCGACTCTGGCCGGCCTTGAGATTGTGGCAGCAAGCTTGGGCCGACTCAGGACTCACTGTCGTTTCATCTTGGCCAGCATTGCTATTGGATTAGTTGGCCCTCTTGGCCACCCTTAGCTCACGACCAAGAAATTATCGCTTCTAGGGTGTAGTATTATATTCTGGTTGATTTTAACCTAATTTAGCAAGTTGTAGAATTTTTATCTAGTATCATTGATTTGAAAGGACAACTTAATTATATACTTAATCTTTTATATTCATGATATGGTTTATGAATACATTGAATCATGTGTGTATTATCTCTATTGTATTAATTGTATATTTACTAAGTAATCAATCTTATGTTTATTATGATACAATGTACATTAACAAAGATTGGATATATAATAGATTAGAAATAGATTTATCCAAGATGAATATTTTGCTGGAGTTGAGGAGTTTGTGGATTTTGCAAAGAGTCGTCAAGAATGAATGGATGGTGCCACGTTACATTGTCCGTGTAATCATTCCAAATGTAAAAATAAAGCTTTCCGTGATGAGGACACTCTGAAAGTGCATCTATGTAAAAAAGGATTTGTTCCTAATTATTACAACGGGTATTGTTATAAAGAGCCTTATTTGTCTCACCGTATTGGAACTTTGGTTGCTTCTTCATTTTTAGCACAACTCCTTTAGGGGAATCATCATCTAATAAGAATGCAATGTAATCAATGGTTTATGATACTATGAATACTGCTGATCATTCAAATATAGATGAAATACCAACACTCGAAGTTTAGCAAATATATGATATGTTTACAGGTTAGTGAAAGAAAAGTGTGCGAAGGGATTCTATCTGGTCATTCCCAATTATCAGTTATTGCGAGGTTATTGAACATCAAGGTATAACATCATTTTTTAGAAAGATATTATAATGACATATGTCAATTGATGTCTGAGTTACTTCCTACTAATAACGTAATGCCTGATAGTTTCTACAATACAAAAAAAATTAGTGAGGGGTTTAAGTTTGCCTATAGAGAAAATTTATTGTTGCATTAATAACTACATGATATTTTAGAAAGAAGATAGTGAATTGATTGAATACAGAATCTATACTCACCTTTGTTATAAGTATTGTAGTCGCATAGCAGGGTAAGAAAAAGAAAAAGAGTGCATGAAAAATTATGTATTATTTCTAGTTTACTACTAAACTCCAACACGTGTATGCATCTACTGCAACAGTAAGCTATATGAGGTGACAACATGAGCATGTGCATGAAAAAGGTATAATGTGTCATCCTTGTGGCTCCCCTGCATGGAAACATTTTGATACAACATTTTTCTCACTTTGCAACAGAACCACGTAATGTGAGACTGAGGGGGTGTATTCAATGTTAGACTTTTAATTACTTTGAATGATTTTTGTAGATTTTAAAAGTCTAGGTGTATTCAATTTAGACTTTTATAAACTTTATAGAAATCTAGTGGTATCCAAATTAGATTTTAATAGAGTTTTAAAAAGTCATGGTATTCAAACTTGACTTTTTAAAACTCTATGAAAATCTTTTGGTATCCAAAGTTTTAATAGATTTCCATGGATTCTTTTAGAAATCCTTGGATATAAATTTCAACCAATAAAAGCTCTCCAAAACACTTGGTACAATTTTAAAAATAAAATAAAAAGTCTTCTCCTCATCCTTGAGATTTTTATAGACTTCAAATCGTTTTAATTTTTTATAAATAAGTTCTTTATCTTCCCGCTCTTCGTTTTTGATTATTTCTTTGATCTTAAAGGCCATGTCCTTATTTAACCTCTCGGCGACCTTCATTAACCTCTCAGCATGCATTCATGTGAAGCTGAGAGTCCTTTGAAATGTCGTTCTCTGATGTTATAATGGTAAAAGAATGGATCGGAACAACTGGAATGGAATAGCAGCCGCTTGCAGTCTTTTCTATGTCTGTGACTCACGGCGGTGGACTGCAGGTGGAGATTTTTTTTCTCCGGTTGCTCATGATGGGAAACAATGAGTGTCATCCAGTGAAGCTTCGGTGCGCTGGAAAGGAGAAAAATAAATAGAAAAATTATTTGAGGCGGCCGGTGATGCTTCCGTCGACTACTTGCAAGCAGGTCGAAGTTGAAGTCGATTTGGATAGCTGCGTTGTGTGTAGAGGGAAGAGAAATTTAATTCTTAACTTAATTAATAGATAATTTAATAAAGTCTAATGAAATTTAATAAAGTCTATAAAGTTTATTAAATTTAAAAAATTCCTAAATAAATTTTTTATATTTATATTTATTTATTTTAATAATATTATTATTAATCAAATTAATAATAATATTATTAATTTTATTACTAATCAAATTTATCAATTTAATATTTTATTAAAAGTTTGATCAAATTAAAGGGTTTACCAACATTTCAGGTTAATTTGGATCAAAATTATAAATCAAAATATTTAAAAATATTATAATATTGTTGGATTTAAAATTATATTATTAAAGTTTTTTTTAAAGTGAGACGTTATCTTTTCTTTTTTTTAGCAAAAACAAGATAAAAGTATAAAAAGTTGAAAAAAAAAATTTATGGACAAATTTACTATTTATTATTTTATTAAAAAATAAATTTAATTAGTTATTTTATGTTTTGTTTGGAAATAAATATCGTGCGAGACCATAACCGCCTAGGCTTTTCCAAGATTGAATACACCCCCTTAAATCCACAAGTTTTCGTGAAATTTACAAATATCTGTAAAAATCTTGCAAAAAATCTACAGAACTCCGTGGAATTCTTTTCACAACTATATGAGATTCTATAAAAGTCAATAAAAATCTATGAACTCCACAAAAATCTATCATTAAAAAAAATCAATGAAAGCCATTCAATATCTTGATTGAATACACCCATTTTCTGCAGATGGATTTCAACTATTTGGTCAGTCAGAACAGTAATATTTATCTTGGCCAGTATAATAACACCTTACAACTTACCGCCATAGATGTATATGAAAGATGAATTCATGTTCCTTACTGTGCTTATTCTAAGGTCAACTAATCCGAAAGAGAAGATAGATATTTTCTTACAACCTCTCATTGCCGAGTTGAATGAATTATGGAATGTAGGGTCAATGATTTATGATGTTGCAAGCAAAATTAATTTTAGATTGCATGTTGTATTATTATGGACAATCAGTGATTTTCCAGCATACTCAATGTTGTCGGGATAGAGCATAGCTGATAAATTAGCATACTCACACTGCATGACAAAGTCTGACGTATTTTCACTACCATACAGTAAGAAGGTATCTTGGTTTGATAATCATCATAAATTTTTACTAGTTGATCATCCTTTCAAGCGAAATAAAAAATTCACTAAGAATGTTGTAGTAAAAAAACTTCCTCCAACAATCAAGTTAGATGAAGAAATCCTTGACAAAATAGACAGTTATGATTTTCTATCAGTATCTGAGATTAATTCTGATGAGATAAATAAACACATCGTTAGACAGTGCAAGTGTGGTTGGAAGAAAAGAAGTATTTTTTTGGGAGTTGCCATATTGGAAGTATCTACTCATTCGTTATAATTTAGATGTAATGCATGTTGAGAAAATTTTCTTTGATAATATTTTCAACACTATGATGAATGTGCATGGAAGAGCTAAAGACACTGCAAAATCACGTGAGGAATTAAAAAAACTAGTCAACAGATCAGAGTTACATCAGGATGAAATAACCAATAAATTTCCAAAGACTTGTTATACATTAGACAGAGATGGTAAGCAAGCTTTATATAATTGGGTGAAAGAAATCAAATTCCCAGATGAGTATGCCTCAAATTAAATATGACTCAATGTATGAATATGAACAGATTAAAGATATTTGGACTGAAAAGTCATGACTGTCATATATTCATGCAAAGACTTATATCAGTAACTTTTTATGACTTACTTCCTCAAAATGTTTGATAAGTACTCATAAAATTGAGTTTATATTTTAGAGATTTAACAGCGAGATGTATTATAATGGATGATATGCTTTGACTAGAATAGACATTACTCTCATACTATATAAGCTAGAGCGCATTTTTTCACCAATTTTTTTTTACTTTAATGAACTCATCTACCAGTACATTTAGCATACGAGGCACAAATAGCTGGTCCTGTACAGTACAGATGGATATATCCATTCAAATATTTTTTAAGGAAATTAAATAATAATGTTCGTAACAAAGTAAGAGTTGAGGGATCAATTTATAATGCTTATCTAGTTGAAGAAGCATCCTCTTTCTGCTCCTATTATTTTACTAATAATGTGAAAATCAAACATCGTACGTGTCCTAAAAATTCTGATGATACTCAGCCGATAGACCAATCTATGCTTTCTATGTTAAGTTTCCCGGCAAGCTAATGGGAGCATTTGTTTCTAAATGGTCAACTCAACAAGAATATCATGCTGCAAGAACATATATACTCTTAAACTATGATGAAATCAAACTCTACATAAAATAAGTTAACTTCTTTAATCAAAACATTTTTCCAATTTAAGTTGTTTTCCGATATCCCAATTTTCTTAAAATTACCTTATTTTTCAGCTTGTATGAACAACAATTACAAGTACAAAATCCATTAATTTATGCAAGTAAGATAGTTGAAAAGTTAGAAACGAAATTTGCATTATGGTTTCAAATCTATATAAGTTAGAGAATAATTTTAATTTCTTACATCCATATTAAATTATCATAAGTTTATTTTATATTATAACTATTGTTATAGGTGTCCGATCGGAGAATATCTAATGTGCAAGATTCCAGGATAATCAATCTTGCATCTAGATCTCTCCGTAAGATAATAGTGTACTCTAACTAATATGTTAATGACTTTAAATTTCATGTAGCACAACATGATTCACACAGACTAACTGTCAATTCGGGTCTTTGTGTGAAAGGATCTATCAACAACAATGATTCTGAGTTTGATTATTATGGGAGACTTGAAGAAATCATAGAGGTTGAATACCCAACCTTACCCATCAAAAGATGTGTGTTATTTAAATGTTCTTGGTATGATCCGACTCCAAATATAGGCACCAAAATACATCTAAACTATAATTTAGTTGAGGTAAATACAAACAAAAGCTTCAACAAGTATGCACCTTTTATTTTCATGGTACAAGCAGAGCAGGTTTTTTATCTTGAATATCCCACGAAGAAGAGAATACCTAGTGAATGGTTAGCAGTTTGCCGAACAAAGTCTCGCTCTACCATAGAAATGTCAAACTTTATAGCGACCCAAAAACATCTACATTTCAAAATAATACAGTGGATATACATTCAGTAGATTCTCAGATTCAATTAACATCTCAATTACTTGCAGATATTAATGTACCTTATGAAGAGATAGATTATGGAGGGATATCTAGCAGTGTGGAGCTTATTGAACTAACAGAGTTTAGTGTGAAGGACTTACAAAATGTTCATGTTAATGATTAAAATTTTAATATCTCACTAGTTATACTCTAATATTCATTAATGTTCATGTAAATTTCTCACTGGTTATATCAGTAGTCTTACTCTATTAGTCATTATTGTTTTTATGATTAAAATTAGTGTGCAAACGTATGTGTTATAATGTAATTATACAGATATAGGCATATCTGACGCTGGTGGCCAGATTATTCTGCGGATTATTAGGGGTTAGTAAGTGATGTTATTGGTATTATTCACTACATTTATTTATATTACAATATTTCTAATATTTTTATTTGTTAAATGCAATTTTACCCAGATGGATATAGAGTAGTTGCCTACATCACATCAACATTTAAAGAGCGATTTAGCCTTGCTGGTACTATATGGAAGTGGGTAGACTAGGAAATGAAGTAATTTTATTACGATAAGCTTTTGGTAAGTAATTTTAATTATCATGATTTTTTATAATAATTTATGAATAAATTATTGTAGAAAATATATACTTGAGAGACATGACACGAGGTGAAATTTTATGCTACCTGAAACACAACTTATGTCAAACTCTACAAAGACATGTTATACAAAGCAAGACAAAAAAGAATAAAATCATCGTATGTACCTGAGGACATTTGAGATACATGGTTAGAGCTGTCAAACGGGCCAACCCGTGGTGGGACAGGTCGGCCCGTGGCGGGCTAACCATTTGGCGGGGCGGGGCGGGCCAACCCGCCAACTTGGCGGGTTGGGAAATTTCTAACCCAACTCATTCTAAGGCGGGTTGCGGGTTTGGCGGGCCAACCCGCGGGCCCATCAAAAATTTTTAAAAAAATTAAAAAATATTTTATATCTTCAATATTTTACTTCGAAAAAGTTTTCTACAATTAAATGTATACATAAACATGTATTTTAAATATAAATGAACACAAACGAGTACTTATGTTGGATGAAAAGTATTATTTTTATTTTAAAATTATAACAAAGAAAGATAATAAATCGGCCTAAAACTTAGCTTACATATGTTTTTCAACCCGCGGGCCAACCAAAGCCCGAGCGGGCCGACCCGCGTGGGTCGCGGGCCTAGGCGGGTCGGCCCACGGCGGACTTGGGTTGATAAAATTCCAACCCAACCCGCTTAAATTGTTTGACGGGGCGGGCCAACCCGACGGGCCCAACCCAAATTGACGTATACATGGTGAGCCATCTGAAAAATTGTTATCAGTCACTTATTAAAAAACCAATAAATCGAGGTTATTAAAGGTTATAAGATTCTAAATATAAAAATAAATTAAAAATTAGATTATTAATTATACCTTATAATTTTTCTTAAAGAATCAATGAGATACAGATAAATTGATATTTCATACATTGTGATATAAAATTGATAAAAACAAAATTATAATAAAAAATTAAAAGAGTTGAGATGATCAAAGTAAGCGATGAAAATATTAGAAATTAGATTATTAATCATAATTATACTGATAATAAATTAAAATTATTAATAAATGTTTAAAATATTTTTGACGTGAAAAATAAAATAAAAATATATTAACATAACTTAATTTTAGATTGAATTAATTGCCTGCTGATTATTAGAGGTATTTTAGATATTGATTTTTTTATAAATATTTTAACTTATTTAATATTATTTCCATATACGAGTGTACGGTCTAAATCCATCAACCTATGCGAAGTCCGCATAGACTCGTCCAGTTTCACGCTGCAGGATGCAGCCCCTGCTTCTCAAGATACCTATAAATATCGTCGCTGATTCTTTAATTCTTGTGCCACAAACCCTAGCGGTAACCCTCCAGATTTCGCCGGACGTGACCATGGACGCCGACTCGCTTCTCCTCGCCGCGACCGCTCTTGCGGTGGCGATGCTCGCCGTCGCGTGCTCAGCCCAGGGCCCGAGCGCCGCCCCCGGGAAGGCTCCGACCTCGGCTCCCTTCGCGCCGCCCCTACCCGTGTCTCCTGCCGTCTTGCCACCGTCCCTTGCCCCCACCTCCCGTGCGCCGGCCATGGCTCCAGCATCGAATCCCCCGACCTCAGCTCCCTTTGCGCCACCCCTGCCCCTGTCTCCTGCCGTCTTGCCACCGTTTCTTGCCCCCACCACCCGTGCGCCGGCCGTGGCTCCAGCATCGAATCCCCTGACCTCCGCTCCCTTCGCGCCACCCCTGCCCCTGTCTCCTGCCGTCTTACCACCGTTCCTTTCCCCCACCTCCCCTGCGCCGGCCGTGGCTCCAGCATCGAATCCCCTGAACTCCGCTCCTTTCGCGCCACCCCTGCCCCTGTCTCCTGCCATCTTGCCACCGTCCCTTCCCCCCACCTCCCGTGCGCCGGCCGTGGCTCCAGCATCGAATCCCCTGACCTCCGCTCCCTTCGCGCCACCCCTGCCCCTGTCTCCATCCGTCTTGCCACCGTCCCTTCCCCCCACCTCCCGTGCGCCTGCCGTGGCTCCAGCATCGAATCGCCCGACCTCCGCTCCCTCCGCCGTTCCTCCTGATCACAACCCGACATCCCTTCCGCCTTCCACGTCCCCAGCCAAGGCCCCATCCGCTTCCCCTCTCTTTTCTCCACCCTCTCCCCCGTCTTCCATTCCTCCCGCCGCCCCGTCATTCCCGATCTCGGAGAGCCCGTCTGCTGCGCCGACCCAGCCTCCGTCTCCCGGCAATGGCGCCTCCGCCAAGGCGGTCAGCTGGATCGCCGTCGCCGCGATCGCCGCCGTCGCCCTTTAGATCCGCGCAGGCCTCCTCTCCACCGTTGGTTCTTGATCCGACGACTAGCTGCATTGTTAGAAGTTGCAAAATTATTTTTCTTCTTTTTTAGGTATCTTTGACCGTTGATTCATGATCGGACGGGCACGCTTTTGTTAATACTAATTTTTCTCTTCAGATGTTTTTCTCCTTTAATGTTCAAATGTGCCCGGATGAATTGTCTTCTTTTATCCAAATTATAAATTCGTCCTCGCTTTTCTTCCAGTTGCGATTCTTCGTGAGGATGCTTGTGATAGTCAAAACCCCTGTATAATACGCAGTATGTACACAGTATATTTATATAAGCTAAAAAAAACATATATATATATACACTATTTTTTAATTCAACTATATATATATAGGTAAAAATTAAAAAATATATATATTAAGAAATACATCGTTCTATTTTTTTTTATCTTAAAAATATTTCTTATTTCACTATTGTTGAAAAAGTATATATTTATATTAAAAATATATCATCCTAATTTGTTATACAACAATATAATAAATTTGTAGATGTTAATTTAATTTAGCCTCTGCTATTGATGATAATTGGTTACAGTGTGAAAATAAATGCAACGGTCGACTGGAGTTACTCCTTTACTCCAGGTTTAATATATTTTAAATTATTTGAACTGCTTACGCTTCTCTCAGAATCTGCCTCTTCTTAGTTTGTACCGCGCCGGAGAATCCCATCCGCCCTCCGCCGCCACTGCCGCCAACGCGACCTCCTCGGACGTTGTCTTCCTTTGCTTTGGGGAGTACTCCACCGCTTCGAAAAGCCGGTCTGATTCCCCTCCGACAGAGTGGTGGCGCCAGTTGTCGGACGGGTACTTGGCTATCCGCTTCACCTTCAGCGCTTGCTCGGTGGGCACCGCCGGGGACGCGAACACGCGCTTCATGTCTCCGAAGCTGCGCAGCGCGGCGGCCTCGCGGGCCTTGGCCTCTTGTAGTTCACGCCGCGCCGCCTCCAGCACGTCCTGGAGCTTCGCGTTCTCCCGCCGAGCGATCTCCAGCGCCTCCTTCACCACCGAGGCCTCCTTGATGGCCTGCTTCACGATGTCGCGGAGGTTGGACGCCTCGTCCACTGCCGACCTGTGCTTGCGCTCCGCGCGCGTGCAGTCCCGCCGGGCCGCCTCCAACTCCGCCTCGGACGTCCGGATGCACTCCAGGAACCCGGCCTCCTTCTCCAGCCACGCCGCTACCGATTCCTCTGCCTCCGCCTTCAACCGCTCCGCCTCCGCCTCCGCGCCGCGGAGCGAAACTCCGACCCGCTCCGACTCGCCGCGCGCGGCCTCCAGCTCGCCCTTAAGCCTGCCCGACTCGGTGCTGACCTCCTTGAGCGCGAGCGCCAGGCCGTCCATGGCGCGCTTGCTCTTCTCCTCCGCCTCCAGCGCGAGGCGGAGCTCTGTCTGCAGCACGGCGGCCTCGTTTTTGCCATGGCGAGGCGAGCTCGACGCAGCGCGGAACGTCCTCAGCTCCAGCTTCATCTCCTCGAGCAGGATCTTGGTCTGCTCCAGCTGCTTCGTTTGGGACGCCAAGGACTCGAGCATGTGGCACTCGGACGCCCTGGAATTCTCGAGCTCGTACTCGAGCTCGTTGACGCGGGCTTCCGATCGGACTTGGCTCTCCCGCTGCGTCAGCATCTTCCACTGCATCTCTTCGAGTTCTTCGAGGGCTTGGCACCGCTCCTGAGCGAGCTTGTGTAGGTGTTCCCGGAGCTGCACCACCTCGGCCTCTCCTCCCATCGCCATTCCCCTGCTCGCAGCTATGGCATCAATTTGGTGGGAAACAGAAGCAATGATCATGAAGGAAGAGGCAGGGCTAGCTAGCTGCGGAGTTCGCCGGATGGAATCAATTGGGTTAGTTCGTTATTGGGGAGGTTGGAAGGAGAGAGATTGGAGGAGGGGAGAGGATGCTCGGGGAAGGGGACGAGCTTGGCGGAGCACCGCCCAATCATCGGATTTAACGGGACAATAATTAAATCACAATAATTCTAATTATAATAATCGTAATAAATAATTATTATAAAACTCACCGCCTATGGGAAAAAAACGATGATGTGCCCATTATATATTTCATATTTATTTTAACATTAACATGTTATTATGGATTCATATTTATTTTAATATTAACATTCATCCTAATGTTATCTGCTCTTTTATTTTTATTTTAAATTAAATAATACAATTTAAATTTTATTTATACAATTTAAATAATTATTATTTTAAATAAAAATAATATTATTTTAAAATATATTGATTACTTAAAATAATTTTTTTCTTATTTTATAAAACCATAGTTAGACCTGTTATGTTATATGGAGCTGAATGTTGGGCTATGTGACTCGAGCATATGAGCAGAATATAAGAGTTGTAGAGATGAGAATGTTAAGGTGGATGTGTGGACATACGAAGATAGACAAAATAAGAAATGAGAGCATTAGAGAGAAAGTCAGAGTTGCATCTATTGAGTAAAAACTCCGAGAAATACATTTAAGATGGTACAGATATGTACTTAGATGACCAATAAATGCTCCAGTTAGACGATGTGAAACTATGATAAACATGCATATCAAACAAGTAAGAGGAAGATAAAAAAAGACTTGGTTATCAACAATAAAACAAGATAAAATTTATTTAAATATAGATGATGATATAATAGGAGATACAGCTCAATGACGTAAAAGAATTCATACAGCTGACCCCACCTAGTGAGAAAATGTTTGATTGTTGTTGTTGTTTATAAGTGTCATTTATTTAAAATTAAAATATTATTATAAATTTGAAATAACTTTGACATAAAATTTAAAAAATGTATAAATTAAACGTAAAGAGAAACTCTAAAATATTAATTTAAGGATTGGTATTATATTGTGACCAAATATGTTCAACTAAGTTGACACGAAATTGGTGATGCACATGACTGTCACGTAGTTCAAAATTTATCAGGAGATGGTTTGAGCCCTAGACGGGTTGTGTAGATTTGCCACCTTCATTGTTATAGCAATATGTCACGTGACCTCCCTTATTTTCAACAAATCATATTGTGCAAAATAATACATGCTAACATAATATGTTATAACTTTTTTTTTGTACTAATAACGAGCTGCACCTCTGACAATTACCTATCAAGCTTGGAGCACCCCAAATGCTTGTTCAACATCTTTTCTTGTAGTCTCTTATCTTTTCTTAAACGACTTCCTCTTGAGATCTTCTGGGCAAGGAAAAGTCTTTACGAAAGTAGCTCATTCCGGATACATTCTATCTGTTAGATAATACTCATTCTTATATTTAGTCTCATTGACCATGAATTTAATCTCCAGGGCATTTCCTTGCAAGATGTTATTGAATATGGGAGATTTACACAACACATTAATATCATTATGTGAACCTGCAATACCAAAGAATACATGTCATATCCACAAGTCTTGAGACACAATTGCTTCAAGCATGATTGTTGGTGATCCATGACCTCTTGTAAATTGGCATTTCCTTGAGTATTTCTTCGTACACCTTTTGAGCAAGGAGGACGAAGGGAGGCTCCACAAGAATCTTCTGGAGAAGTGCCTATGCGGGATAAACGCAAAAGGAAGATCGTAGCCAGCGATAGTTCTCCTGAGAGAATCGTCACTCCATTCTCTTAACGAGTGCTGGATGATTCTCTACTGAAGCATTATCAAAACTTAAATATTGGAAAATATTCTGGAATAACCAATCCGAAAGATCATCTTCTTAAATTTGAGAATGTCGCTCTCCTACAATAATTTACCGACGATGTTAAATGTCGGATGTTCCTTATTACCTCTGGAGGAACAACTCAAAGGTGGTTTAAGCGGCTACCATATAATTCTATTCGTCGCTTTAAGGATTTTTGCAAGGTATTTCTTCATCATTTTGCTAGCAATCGGAGGCATCACAAGACCCCCTGGAGTCTCTTTTCAATTAAACAGGGGCTGAAAGAATCTATTTGAACCTATATTAAGAGGTTTAATCAGGTAGCCATAGATATACCTATGGCTACCACTGAGATCTTGTAAGTGCATTTTCTCAAGGGCTTAATGATAATGATTTCTTTAAGGATTTGGTCAAAAACCTTTCGGCTAATTTTGATTTATTGATCGAGCGAGCGACTGAGTTTATTAATGTGGAGAAAGCTCAAGCTCAAGCTGCTCCAAATGTGGATCGTTCGGGGGTACCTACTTAGCCACCCAGAGGGCTTCATGTAGTTCCTCCCCAACGGCATCCTGAACCATGACCTCAAGCTGTGTAACACGTGGGGGTTCCTCAAGAGATCCCACGAAGATGGTGCACATACCATTTAACAAGTACTCATAGTATAGAAAATTGTTATACCCTGAGGAATCAGCAAGCTCGTAATCCTCGATATCAGAGGCATTCTCTAGCCCTAAATCGTTGATAATATTTGAGGCAGGATAGTCCGCTTAAGCTAGAGTACCAGATGACTGAGTTACAGGCAGGAGTTCTGCCACTCTCGGCCGGGCAAGCTCAAGCACCCAGTCAGGCACAACAAGAAACAACATTAGTCAGACAAGAAGAGAATCGTAGTAACGCTCCCCGGGGTAATATCAACATGATAGCTAGAGGATCGACAGATGGTGATTAACTGGGCGGGCTCCCTTAAGGGGAATCAGAGACTCTAAACCTTCATTCAGTCGAATTGGGCGAGCTCCCTTAAGGCGTTTCCATGTGATGAAGTCTCCATCAAATTCGCGAGATGAATACTTGCACTGGCCATCGTCTTGATCTTAATGCTTCAGTCGGCAATCAGTCCTTTTGAGGTGGTCTGGCTCTGATACCACTTGTTGGTGCAGCGGGGTCGGCAAGAGGGATGGGTGAATTGCCTGCAATAAGAAAATACCCTCCTCGATCTTTCAACTCTAAAATAGCAATAATAAAATAATAATAAATAAAATAAAACAAATAGAAAATAAGAGACTCAGCAATTTGACTTGGTTACAACCTAGATGGTTGTTAATCCAAGATGGTTGAACAGCGCACTAAGAATCTCCTTCTTTGAAGACGGAGAAGCCTTTTACACACTTAGAGAGCTCAAGAGTTGCTAGGAAATTGAATACTGAGTTGAATGATTAATTCCTAGCTCCAGGGGCCTTTATATAGCTCCTGAAAATCCAATCTCGAGTCTTGAGGGCGCCTCCAAAGGGGTTGAGGGCACCTCCAGCCGAGGCATCGGATAAAACTTTATCCAACTACGAAACAATCAAGTAGACTGGGTCGAGGGCACCCTCAATGGCCTTGAGGGTGCCCTGGACAATGTGGAGGGCGCCCTCATGCCTATAGGCAGCCAAGGAGCCTTCAACTTGTTCTTCCAGCTCCTTTTGACTTCTTTTCTTCTTCCGAAGTCTCGATAGCTTGGGTGATTGCGGCCAACCGAAATAGGGCTCACCCGAACCCAATTTCTGACCTTCTCCTCGAGCAGGCTTCCGCTCTGGCTTCTCGTCCCTCGAACGTCGCACACGTTCTTCTCGTCCACCGGTGTACTCTTCCGTAGCTCTTTCGTCCTTCGGACACACCGAGCCCGTTGACTCCCTTCCCGTGTTGTTCTTCTCGCTAGCTGCGTCTTCCGCTCGACTTCCTGCGCTCCTAAGCTCCTGCACACTTAAACACAAGGATCAAAACTAAACAGGACCTAACCTAACTTGGTTGATCATATCAAAACAACCACGGGGTCCAACAATCTCCTCCTTTTTGATGTGCATCAACCCAAGTTCAAGTTGGAAAAAAATAGACAAGTAATAATTTTAAAAAATTACTAAACTAACATTTTAAGTATAAAGATTACAATAATAGAATTTGTAATTTTCTAAGTAAAAAAAATATTAACTTGTTCTTAAAAAAAATTTAAGTACCAATTTAAAAAATATTAACACCCCCTAAACTTGTTCCTATCTCTCTCCCTTTGATTACAGCAAAAACGGGGTAGGAATTTTTCAAAATAAATTCTAAGTTAATAAATAACTCTAACCATTAGGCAATTTAAACAAAATATTTTTGAGAAATTTAAAAAAATATTAAAAAAATTTGTTAAAGCATTATCTAATTTCTATTTTCATGCTTTATCAATAAGTTAATTAAACATTTTATTTCAATATTTTGGCTTCCAGGCAGTGACGAGGCACTAGGCCTTCTTGGTTATTGGAGCAACAACCACTTTCATAGACAAAGCCTCATAAAGAAATTAACTGTTTAATTTTTCTTGCTGAAAGCGCTAACTTATAAAAATTTAATCTAGAAAAGATTTTGGAACCCAATATAGGTTCCTTCCTACTAGATTAATCAAGTATTTAGGAGGTGCATAACTTTTGGGAACTTTTTAAAGTTGTTCCTGATGTTTTTTAATGTACTAATTTAATTTTCCATAAACTCTAAGTTTTGATTTTTGAAAGTTGTTAGGTTTTAAACATGCATTTGTTTTCAAATTGTCAATTTGCAATTTCAAATTATCATTTTCTGTTTGTAAATTATCTAACAATATTTTTAAATCAGCAATTTCTTTTTCTGATTTTACTAGGTGATCCGGTGGTAAGAACAGGAACCCCCCTCTGAGGGAAGTCAACGCCACGTGGAAGTCAAAGGGTTAGAACGGCCGACCGGTCGGCCGAACGGGGTCTCAGCGGAATCAAAAACAACCCGACGGGGAGTCGGGTCTCCGACGCTCATGGGGAACTGGGTCGCCGGGCCGATCAGGTAGCCCGCTCGGCCGAGGGAGAAAACAGCAATACTGTGAACAGTCAGCAGAGCACCCGACCGGGAATCTCCAGGGCAGACCAGCACATACGACCGCCCGGACGTGAGGGGACTGCCGACCGGCCTACCGCTCGGCATGGGGTAAGAAGAGACAAAAGGACAAGGGAACATCATCTGATAGCGGGTATGTTCAACGATCAGGCCATACGCAGGATCTGATGACAGAGAGTTCCGCTGTCCCATCAAAGACGTGCTCGGACTGTAGCAGTATAGTGTCAGGTAAGATTTTCTGACAAGCCCATATTGAGATATGGGCTGAGGACACGTATTCACCTCGGTATGTGTGCTCGAGCCCCTTCACAGCTCTATATAAGGAGCCTCACACTTCGCCGGAGGTATGCATTCTCTGATATTGAGAGCCACTTCTTTGTTGTCCACTTGCCTGACTTGAGCGTCGGAGGGTCGTCGCCGGGAACCCCTTCCCGGCCCGACTTCTTTGCAGGTTCGCCGGAGGTCTGTACGACTGGTTGTAGATCCACGTCAGCAGTTTAGAGAGCGCCACGTGCCCAGCGTCCGTTGATTCAGCGTTCGGACAGGATCACTAGGTATTTTGTAAGAACTTTGATGAACTGAAAAGACTGCTTGGGAGTTAGAGCACGTATCTTACTTACCTCAATTTCTGATGCTCCCCTTTCATCGCAGCTTTCTTCTTCTGATTCTCCCCTTCATTTATGCTCATCTCTGAGCTGGTTTCTTCTTCAATTTGATGGTTGGCCATCAGTGTTAATCCCGAGAAGGCTTCGACTTCAGATTTGAAGGATGATGATTCATCCCATGTAGCCTTCAGTCCCTTGCATTTAGAGGACGTCGGTCTTTGGAACTTCTCCTTGTCTCTTTTCTTCAAATTTGGACAGTTATCCTTGATATGCCCTTCCTTGTTGCAGTTGTAGCATCAGACTATCCTTCTGTTGCGTTGATACTTTTTCGACTGCGATCTAAATTTATTAGTCTTAATAAACTTATTTAACTTCCTTACCAATAACGTCGCTTCAGTTTCATCGATCGATGCTTCGAAGTCGGGATCGTCCATCTCGCCTTGTAGGGCAACATTGAGATTTGAGTTCTCTATTTTTTAGGTTCTGCAATTCGAGACTCGTGAAGTTCAAATATAGAAAATAAATTTTCTAGCGTACTTACTGTTGGTTGGTCCTAGGAAGATCGTATCGATTCCACTGTACAAAAATTTTGTACAAGTGTCAAACATTTCCTAACAACCTATTGTGTTCTTTAGAAATTAAATTCGGAATCGCAAACGGAACTTAACATTATTGATTCCAAATTTAACTTATCTGTTCTTAATGGTTTAGACTTGGATTGCAAGCGGAACTTAACACTATTGATCCAAATCTACCTATGTTACAAATTCAATTAAATATTTATTTCAAAAATTGACTCCCAGGTCAAACATGGTGAGGCACATGACTTTCTTGGGTATAAGAGCATCCACCATTGCCTCGACAAAGCCTCTTAACGAAATTCAATATTTAATTTCCTAAAATAACATTAGGTTTAACCAAAAAGAACAATCGAATCACAAGATAAAAAAAATATAAAAAAAACACAACTTCGAATATCTAATCCGAAAATCTAAAATCATATGCCTCTTGTGTTTGGAATTCATACAAAGAAAAACTAGTATGATGCGGAAAATAATTACTAGTTATACCTTTCTTTGTATGCAACGACCTCTTGATCTTCTACCGTATTCCTCTTCTTATCTCGGACGTTGTGTGGGCAACGATCTACCGAGATGAGAACCACACAAGCCCTTCTTCTTCCTTCACCAAGTTTTGGCCACCAAAGCTCCTCTAAAGATGTAGAGGTTCGGCCACCACCACCAAGCTCCAAGGGATGCTAGAACAAAACCTCCTTTCTCTCCTTCTTCTCCTAGCTAGAACCGACCACCAAGGACTCCTTCTTATGTTGATGCCGCCGACCACAAAGGAGGAAGAGAAAAGGAGAAGAGCTAGAAACAATGGCCGGCCACCACCAAGGAAGAGAGGGAAGAAAAATAGAATAGAGTTCTCTCTCATGAAGGCACCCCTACCCCTCTTTTATATTCCTTGGTCTTGGCAAATAAGAAAAATTTAAATAAACTTCCTTAATTTCTTTGCCATGAAAAGGAAAATTTAAAAGATTAAAAACAAATTCCTTTTCATGAACCAAGTGGCCAACCACCTTCAAGCTCCCAACAAGGAAAGTTTTAATAACACAAGAATTAAAACTTCCTAATTTGTTTCCGGAAATTTATAAAAAATTTCTCTAATAATTTTTCCCTTCATGGTTGGTTATAAAAGGAGATTTTATAAATTAAAATCATTCTTTTAAACATGTGGATAATTTTCAAAAAGGAAAGTTATCTTTAAAATTAAAATCTCCTTTCAATCAACAAATAAGGAAAGATATCAAATCTTTTCTTAATTATTTGTAGAACTTATAAAAGGAAAAATTTATAATTTTAAAACTCTATTTTAAATCATGAACATGGTTACAAAAAAAGAAAGTTTTCTCAAAAATAAAATCTTCCTTTCAATCTACAAATAAGGAAAGATATCATATCTTTTCTTAATCTTTTGTAGAAAGCTATAAAAAAGAAAGATTTAAATTTTAAACTCCCTTTTAAAACCATGAAATCCACATAAGAAAAATTTTAAAAATTAAAACCCTTTTAATTTGATTAGGGCCGACCACTTATGCTTGGGCTCCAAGCATTGGTCGGCCACCTACTTGGCTCATCCTATTGGTCTTGGCCGGCCCTAGCTTGGGCTCGAAGCTAGCTTGGCCGGCCCCATTAGGATAGGTAGGAATGTGGGTATAGATGGATATAATTCTCTATATATAAGAGGCTACGATAGGGACCGAGAGGAGGAATTGGTTTTGGTCTCCTGGTGAAATTAAGCTTCTCGTGTTCGCCTCGAACACGCAACTTAATTTCATCAATAATAAATCATTCCACTAAAGAATTATTATTGAACTACCGCACCAATCCCAAATTACATTATGTGCTCCTTCTTATCATGAGTGTGTTAGTCTCCCTGTGTTTAAGATATCGAATGCCCACTAATTAATTGAGTTACTAACAACTCATTTTAATTAATGTCTTAGTCCAAGAGTAGTACCACTCAACCTCATTGTCATGTCGGACTAAGTTCACCTGCAAGGTTTAACATGACAATCCTTATGAGCTCCTCTTGGGGACATTCTCAACCTAGATTACTAGGATACAGTTTCCTTCTATAATCAACAACACACACTATAAGTAATATCATTTATCAACTTATCGGGCCTATTGATTTATCGAGCTAAATCTCACTCTTTGATAAGTCAAAGAAATAAATACTAAATATATATGTTTGTTATTATATTAGGATTAAGAGCACACACTTCCATAATAACTAAGGTCTTGTTCTTTTATTAAGTCAGTATAAAAAGAACTTACCTTAAATGGTCCTGCTCAATACACTCAGAGTGCACTAGTGTAATTTATCAATCAAGATAAACTAATACCTAATTACACTACGACTATTCCAATGGTTTGTTCCTTTCCATCTCAGTCATGAGTTACTGTTTATAATTTATAAGGAATTGATAACATGATCTTCTGGGTGTGACACCACACATCATGTTATGTACAATATAAATTAATCGAACAAATACACTTAACTTATAAATGTAGATATTTGACCAATATGATTCTTATTTCTAAGTAAATGTTTATACAAAAAGCTAGGCTTTTAGTATACATTCCAACACTTACCTCAAAATCATTAAAGATATAGTATGCATCTACTAAGGACGCCCATTCTGGAGTTATTGGGAAGACGTTGAACGCATACTGGATCGAGTCTCTATTTGTTATCGATTCTTCAAGGTTGTTTAGTTGAGTTATTAGCTCCTTGATTCTTACTTGGAGTTACGCTACATTCTCGCCATTGTTCATCCGGAGATTTGTAAGCTGAGTCCGGAGAATGTCGCGCCTTGCTAACTTCGCTTCTGAGATGCCTTCGTGGAGCTTCAGGAATTTTTTCCAGAGGTCTTTGGCGGAGTCGTAGCTTCCGATCTGACTTACCTCCTGGGGTGGCAGAACGTTGAGCGGATGGAACTCTGCCTTTCTGTTGTCCACGAAATTAGCTTGTTCTTTTTTCATCTAGTTGTATTCTTCCTTGTCTTTAGGGATTGTAAAACCATATTTCATAACTAAAAGAATATCAAATTCTGTTTTGATGAATACCTCCATTCAGCGTTTCCATGTGGTAAAGTCTCCGTCGAATTACGGGGGATGTATACTTGCACCGGCTATCGTCTTGATCTTGATGCTTTAGTCGGCGGTCAGTCCTTCTGAGGCGGTCTGGCTCTGATACCACTTGTTGGTGCAGCGGGGCTGGCAAGAGGGGAGGGGTGAATTGCCTGCAATAAGAAAATACCCTTCTCGATCTTTCAACTCTAAAATAGCCACAATAAAATAATAACAAATAAAATAAAAGAAATAGAAAATAAGAGACTTAGCAATTTGACTTGGTTACAACCTAAATGGTTGTTAATCCAAGACGATTGAACAGCGCACTAAGAATCTTCTTCTTTGAAGACGGAGAAGCCTTTTACACACTTAGAGAGCTCAAGAGTTGCTAGGAAATTGAATACTGAGTTGAATGATTAATTCCTAGCTCCAGGGGCCTTTATATAGCTCCTGGAAATCCTATCTCGAGTCTTGAGGGCACCTCCAGCCGAGGCATCGGATAAAACTTTATCCAACTACGAAACAGTCAAGTAGACTGGGTTGAGGGTGCCCTCAATGGCCTTAAGGGCACCCTGGACAATGTGGAGGGCGCCCTCAAGGCAATGAGGGTGCCCTCATGCCTGTAGGCAACCAAGGCGCCTCCAACACTTTGTTGAGGGCGCCTTCAGCTTGTTTTTCCAGCTCCTTTTGACTTCTTTTCTTCTTTCGAAGTCCCGATAGCTTGGGTGATTGCGGCCAACAGAAATAGGGCTCACCCGAACCCAATTTCTGACCTTCTCCTCGAGCAGACTTCTGCACCGACTTCTCATCACTCGAACATCGCGCACGTTCTTCTCATCCACCGGTGTACTCTTTCGCAGCTCTTTCGTCCTTCGGACGCACTGAGCCCATCGACTCCCTTCCCGTGCTGTCCTTCTCGCTAGTTGCATCTTCCGCTCGACTTTCTGCACTCCTAAGCTCTTACACACTTAGACATAGGGATCAAAACTAAATAGGACCTAACCTAACTTGGTTGATCATATCAAAACAACCATGGGGTCCAACAGTATAAAGTTGATTGATTCATCATGTAACTTGGGAATTTATTGAGGAAGGCTTCTATGTCATATTTAGCCTCTTTACTTTACTCAGAAGTGTATGGTTACGTAATCTAAACTGAAGAGTTCTTATAAAAATGATTATATTGCATCCGGTTTACTTATTTTGTCCAGGAATATATGCTCAACCGGCTTATTAGACAGGTCGAGGGTCCTTTATACAAGCAGGGCGTTCAACCTATCATAGAAGCCCAAAAATTATTAGGGAGAATTCACGCAGCATTATATATCACTCAGGAGATAACTATGAGGTCTACTTATTCTGATTATAATTTCTTTATGGGATTTCTCTGCAAGATCTATGTAGCGAATATACTGAAGAACTTAATCTATATGGATACTTGGGTGGTTCTGAAGACATGGGAAGCTACACAAGGAATGACAGGTAATTACAAATTTTTATTAATATTTGATATATAACAAGTAGTATACAGTAGTGACGAAATAATAAAAAGATATAAATACGAGATTATAATTTTATTCAAATCTACTTAATAAGTCTTTTGGGAGCTCCTTGTTAAGTCATTGGCGGTCTACAAATAGAGGAGGAGGTTCTCCAAATAAATAACTCCCCTTTCTTAATTGTCGGACTACCCCTTCAACAGAATGGGTAAGAGTTCCTATGATGCGCCGAACATATTCCTTACCAAACTCAGGGGAGTCCAAATAGGATCTACGCCTGTTTTGCCAGCGCTCCTCCTCACCTGTCGTATATGTTTGGAGTTCAGATTATAGGCTATCCTTCTCTCCTTGTAGGGTAGATTTCTCTGCCTTAGCACTCTCTAGCTCTTTCAAAAGTGAGCTTATATGTAAATCTAGGGCTCACAGTCTTTTTTGTTATTGGAACAATGTAAAATCCATAGAGGTTAATTCTTGAGCTAGCTCAATAGATCTAGAGCCATGGGTTAATTGTAATTGTTCCAAAAGAGTAGTTTTGTGGGATAAATCTGAGAGAGCTTTATCTTTCAGAGATTTCTTTACCTGGAGTTGAGATGTACTCCGCTACAATTGGAGTTCCAAGTCTTTCTTTTCTTCTTCTCGAGATTGTAGTAATTGGCGATAATCTTGTAAGACTTTCTCTATGTCAGCGTTAAGTTCAGTCTGTGAATTTACTTTGTCTCGTAGCTGAGTAAGTTCATCATTAGGGAGGTTGGAGATAACTTGTAATTCCTCCACTTTATCTTTGAAAACTTGATTAGTCCTTTCTAGATCCGCAGCTAGCTGACCCAAATGTAAGCTTGAGGCGTAGAACTAAAATAAGATAACAACATAGTTACACTTTATAACCATATACCAAGGAAATTCAATCACAAACTTACTGTAGTACCTTGATTGTAATGGTCATCAACACACTTAGAGATGGTGCGCCTTCTCATATGTTCTTGTGAATGCATCCATGACTCAGCTAGTGCACCTTTCAATTGGAGTATCCCACATGAGGGAGGAATAGGTGTTTGACCAAGCTGGGATGGTAATCCTTGTTTAAAAAGGATAGAGGAACTGGTGGAAGTTGTGGGTTGTGAAGAAGAGGTAGGAGGAAGTTCAGGAGTTGCCAAGGAAACCCGAGAGAATGAAGCAGGTGCTGCATGGCTAATTGATGCAGGATCTTGTGCAGTAGAATCTTGTTGAGTAGGTGTTTCGGTGGACCTAGGAATAACTGATCTCCTACAAGGGGTTCCCTTAGCTCGTGTCCTGGCAAGAGAGGAGGTCAAAGCCTGGAGAGGAGGTGGTGAGGGCACAGAGACGTCTGCTACCTCCTCAAGAGTAGGAACAACTAGAGGAACAACATGAGACATAGGTATAAAGAGACCTGGTCTCATCATATTAAGTGCAGAGCAAGAATGAACATGTGTAGGGGGCGCAGGTTCCTTACCTCTAATGTAAGAAATTTTGGAGGGAGTAATAGGAATCTGCTAAAAAATAAGTATGGTGGATATAAGTAAACCCTAGGCTTAGATGCAAGGTCTTTTACATTTGATAACAAAGGGATTTTCTTGTTCTGGTGAGTTGGAGGTTTCCTTAGTAGGTTCAGCCAAGGGGAGTAAACCAAGAGAAGAGGAGGGGCAATTAAGACGACAGACTCTTAATAAGTTTTCTCCCATTCTAGTCAAAATTGCTTTTGTTAAGCGAGTGTTCTTGTACATAAAGGCTGGGAGGATGGCCTCAGCTAAAAAAAAAAGTCACAAACTCATGTTAGGAATAATTTACAAGCGAGAATATACGCATAAGAAAAACAAACCTACTAAAGGAAACGTCTAATTTTGTGTCAGCTGGGCTAAGACCAAAAGCAAACAATAAATCTTCTGCGATTAATGTAGGTAGGTTAAGCATGGCACCCTTCAATTTTCCCATAGAACAGCAAAGAACAGGGTCTTCAAAAATATCGCCAAGCGTGGAGTAGGGGGAAGGCTTCATTGTCAGGTTATGGGATATGGCGAAGGAGAAAGAAGGTGCATGAAAAAGAATTTGTCTCTCCACTCTCCTTGAGGTGGAATTCTATTGAATAGAATGACTTTAGGACGTGACTGGAATTTAAATAAGCTATCGTCTATTTGACGGGAAACAAAGAAATAGTGGAATAGGCGAGGAGATAGAGGGAAGTCAAGTAAACGGGAAACAACAACAAAACCAACTATAATAGAGAATGATTGAGGAATGAGTTAATGTGGGGGAAGGTTAAAGTATCTACTAACATCAACAAAGAAGGGATGAATGGGAAACCTAAAACCTGATAAAACTTGTTCCCAGAAGATCGCAACACTCTTTGGAGGAGGAATGTGAGGGTAATTATCTGAAGTAGGGACTGCTAGGTATGGAGGAAAATCATAATTCCATTGAAGTTCATAGACTTCTTGAACAGTAAATGCGGAAGAGCATCGAGTGTACTACTCAGTGGATGTCAACATTGTTAGCAGGAAGGATTAGTAAGGACAAGAAGAAAAGCTAGCAGAAGGCGAAAAATGAGAAATAGGTGAACTTGAGGAAGAAGACGATGCGTTGGAATTTTCCTCTTTTTTTCTCCTTAAAAAGCTTTAGCTAAGTATATATAGTGATATATGAGTATGTATAGTGATATGAGGAAGAAGACAAAGCGTTAGATCGAGAGGATTAAAAAGGTAAGGTCAAGGGTGAATCGTCAGAAGGATCGATAAAGGCAGTGGATATAGTGATATGAGTACATATAGGATGTCATAAACACATGTGTTGCTAATAAGAAAACGGTATTAGCAATCAACACAAATGGTTATGTTCCCAAGTTATTAGGTTCATTACTAGGATTTGACTTAAAAGTTCTAAGATCCCAAGGAAGGTTAAATATTTATAATACAAAACTTGAGTTATATTCTTTTCATAAACTCGGTCAGCCATTATAAGTCGATCGAGTCTTAAGGCTAGTTTAAAATATATATTGATCCTGTCCAAAAGTCGAAGAGACAGAAAGCTGGGGATGTGGCGCTCACCTCCTGTGGACTCCGCACGTACTTGCAACACAGACTACGTCAATGCCAAGCCAAGGAAGGGGTCCCCGATGTTGGCTCTCTGACGCTCAAGTCAATCACCGACGATGAGGAATGAAGTAGAGCAACAAGAACTATAGCATAAACAGTGAATATCGCATATCTCCGCCGATGCTTGAACCCCCTTTATATAGAGCTTCGATAGCGCACATGCACACTTCCCAAGGTGAGCACGCTTCTCAAAGCTTTCCCTAAAAAATATGTCAGTAAAGTGTCCCTGACACAGTATCTTAACGGGCCGAGCATATCTCTGAAGTGACAGCGGAAGCTTCCGCCGCACGATCTTCTAGCAGTCCATGCTCGGTGTCGGCGGCACCAACTCCCAAAAGGATATCACTGGATATCATCAGAAGTATACTGCTAGGCTGAGCGGGTTGGCCGCTCGACCGGAATTCCACTACCCTGGTGCCCCGTCTGGCTAGCCAGAACCTCGGTGTTCCTTTGTGTGTGTCTACTCGATCGAAGGCCCATTGTGTTATTGTCGAAGCCTATTGCTTGGCCGAAGCCTGTTGCCAGGCCGAGTGGAATAGCCGCTCAGCCAAAGTTGAACTTCGCATATCTTTGTTGCTTGGCCGAGCGGGGTAGCTGCTTGACTCGGCCTCTGCACATTGTCTTGAGCGCCGGTTTTTGATTATTCCTCGTGTCGGAGGCGACGACGATCAAAAACTTACTCCCGGTTAGGGCATGCTCGTCCAACCGACCGATGTCATCTACTCATTGACCTCCTTGCATTTGACCGCCTTGACCTTGACCTTCTTTGACCTCCACCGTGGCAGCAGGGTGGGGCCCTTCATCATCACTACATCATAAGCCTCTCCCTCAAGTCTAGTCGAAGGAGGTTGTAAGTCTGGCTGACTGGACAATTGTTTGAGTAGGTTTCCTACCGATCGACTTTCGACACCGTGTGATTTTTGATTAGGATAAGACTAATCCTAGCTGATCGGCCTGTTGAAGCTTATCATTCGGGTGTATGTATGCCCCTAGATCCAATCGGCACGATGAAAGTTTTCACTTGTGAAATCTTTCCTTAGGCTATCTTGGGCGAGCGTGAGCTAAGCTGATGTCACCCAGATTTCTGGGAAATCATGCAAATATCCGCTCATTAAGGCTGAGCATGCTCCTACGCCTTCATTAAATGTTGACCCATGGTTGTGCACCACGCTAGATGTCGCCGCATGCCTAACGTGACAGGGTATTGATGTGACGTTTGGTGATTTGAATTCAACGGTCTGATCTTTACCTGGGTTTTTGCGACCTAGATTGGATGGCTCCGGTCGGCCGACCCCCAGGCTTATAAGCCCGTGCATGCCGCCGCCCTTGCACACTTCGTCTTCGTGCTCCTTGACGCTAGGCTCTTTGTGCTCCGGCGATCTTTCTCCTCCATTTCTCTCCGGCACTTTTTCTTCCTGTTTTGTTCACCGGCTACCCATTTTCAGTAAGCTCCCTCCGTCATTCTCTTGTTTTCGCATCTTCCGGCTTGTGTTTCTCCGTCTTTGTCTTTTTCGGCGTCTGTGTTCTGACGACCATTCCGCCAGCAAGTTCCTTCTCTTGCTTTCTTGTTTTGCAATGGCCAGATCATCACAGCCTCCCGTCGACATCCTGGGGCTCTAGTATACTTCTACTGAGTCCCAGTTCGACACCGGTGATGCTGAGAGTCTGAAAGCCACTTTTGAGCTTCCTCCTAATTGTGAAATCATTCTGCCTTCTCCTTTCGATCGACCGGATTCTTCGCCGTCCGGCTGTATCACCTTCTATTGGGATAATTTTACCGCTGGTCTGCGGTTTTCCATCCACCCTTTCTTTGCTTCCATGTGTAAATATTTCCGAGTCTCCCTCCATCAACTGCTGCCGAACTCCTTTCGGCTGCTGTGTGAGGTGGTTATCCTTTTTTGTCTGCATGACATTCCACTCACTCCCCGACTCTTTCATTATTTTTATTATCCCAAGTCATCTGAGCCGGGGACTTTTCTTTTCCAAGCCCGAGTGAGCTTGGTTTTCTTTGATAAAATGCTAACTTCCAACAAACACTGGAAGGAATATTTCTTTTTCGTATGCTTTCCCGAGCGACTAGATTTCCCAACACACTGGCAGCTCGACGTGGCGGCCCAACCTCCATTGAAGAAGTATAAGAGTCGATCGGACTACCTCAATACAACCTCCATGTTGGCCGGTCAGAAATACAACATCTACAAGCTGCTACTGGAGGGTGTCCTGTATATCTTTGGCTTGAGTCTGATCTGCACCCGGCTGCCGACCAGCCTAGGTATGCAATCACTTTACTTCTTTCATTGATTCTAACTAATTTTTCTTCTTTTCGTGCAGCCGAAATCATGCTGCGCGCACGTCTGACCGGCAAGGTGAAGCTCAAGGATGCTGCAATCAACGCGATCAATGTTGAAGAACTGGGGAGTCAAGGCCTCTAGCCGGTCGGCTCGCAAGAGGAGTCACAAGACGAGAGCGAGGCGGCTCCCGCTTGGGCAAGTGTCGGAGCGACCGGTGGCTCCCATCATTCTGAGCGATGTTGAAGTTGAGGGGGCTTCAGTCTCAACCTCCTCAGCTGACCCACTGATCAGGCGCAAGAGGCGCTGGGTGGAGCCTTCATCGCGTTCCGCCACTTCCAGGGTACACTCTGCCGAGCAGGTGGAGACGTCGACCCTCGCTTCTGTCCAAGAGCCCAATGCCCCTGAGTCGTCGGATCAGACACCTTTCCTATCTGGTCTGCCTTAGGGGACAGTTTGTGCGCCGCTGGTGGCCTTCCTACCACCAAGGGTGAAGACTAAGAAGTCGGGCATCCGACCGGCTTCTTCATCACGGCCATTCGGGCAGGCGACTTCTGCACAGTCAGCCCCGAGCGGCTAACGCCACATTACGACGATTTTGCATCTTCCCACCAAGGAGTGGCGCAAATCCAACACCAAGTCCCAAGCTCCGAAACACCAGATCATCATACAAGGGTCGCTAGCCAAGATATGGGAGGATGCCCAGGCCCGTGCGGCGGTGATGCCTCCGGGGACACTTGTGGATAGCCACACTCAGATGTCTACTGGGTAAGTTTTACCTTACATTTGCATAATTCACTCCCGATTGACGCTTATATTTGCTTGTTGTTCGCAGTACTAGATAAAGAGTCTGGCTATATGCCAAAGGCTTACGTTTTTGGAGGAGGAAGTAAAACAATTGAAGGTGTCGAGCGACCAATCCTCCGCCGCTCAAGAACAAATAGACGCCGAGGTGGCCAAGCTGCGGGCCACTCTAGAGAAGAGCAACAAACTGCTTGAGACCGAACGAACCAAGAGCTCCGGGCAGGCCACGATGCTAGAGCGGCTCAATAAACAGGACACCACTTTTGACAATAAAATCGAGTCGGCCAACGCGTGGAAGAACTAGGCCATTGTCGACCTCAAGGAGAAGAATAAGGAAGCCCGGGCCCTCGCCCAAAAGCTCAAGGAAGCTGAGGACTTCCTGGTCGTCGAGTGGCATAGCTGGTCGGCAAAAGAAATGACCATTCGCGACCAACTCGCCTCCAAGGACACTGCGTTGGCCACCACCAAGGATGAGCTGGAGGGCTCCCGAGCAGCCCTTAAGACCTATCAAGATTCCGAGCAGAGCCGTTTTGAGGTCCTGAAGAAGAATTAACTCCTCTTGGATGCCTTTAACGAGCAGGTCACTGATCGGGCTCTGCGCCTTTTTGATCTGGCCATCGATGGAACGAACGACTAGCTCATGGAGGGTGGCCATCTACCGGCGGCTCTGACCAGCAGCGTCATTAGCCGGAATAAACTTACCGCCGCGCTGCCGGACAACGTTTTAGACTATCTTGAGTGAGGTTGAGAGCCCCTATAAAATGTCCTAAAAAATTATGAAGTTTTAATGAATGATCGTCTATTTGGATGAGTTTTATCTCCTTGAATGTTTTTTCAACTCCCCTTTTCTTTGAGCATTGCGCAAACTCGTGGCCCCGTTACTTCGATCGTCCATTATCAGTCTATCTAGCCTACCACTCCTCGTGTATCCGGAGTTCCATTATGAGTCTGCGAACTTCTGATCGGCCTTAGGAGCATTTCGAAGAATAGTGCTAAACAGTCACTATATTTAAAAGACTTCAAGCTTTTTGAAGACCGCTCGACTCCGAATGAAGGAGATAAGGGATCTAATATGCTGGTCTGAAACCGATGAAAACCACTCAACCCTGAATGAGGGAGATATGAGATCCGATATGCTAGTTAGAAACTAGTGAAAATCACTCGACCTCGAACGGGGGAGATAAGATAGCCAATATGTTGGTTCGAGATCGGTGAAGAGAGTAGACCTAGGTTGAAGGTCGCCGCTCAACCGTTGATGTGATCTTGGGTTTAGGGTCGCCGCTTGACCGTTGGTGAAGAATATGCGAAGACTCGAGTTTAAGGTCGTTGCTTGACCGTTGATGGAGACACGCATTTAAGGTCGCCGCTCGACCACTGGTGGAGACAAGAGTTTAAGGTCGCCGCTCGACCATTGGTGGAGACACGTGTTTAAGGTCGTCGCTCGACCATTGATGAAGACCTGGATTTTAGGTCGCCGCTCGACCGTTGATGGAGACACGCGTTTAAGGTCGACGCTCGACCGTTGGTGGAGACACGTGTTTAAGGTCGCCGCTCGACCATTGGTGGAGACACGCGTTTAAGGTTGTCGCTCGATCGCTGATGAAGACCCGAGTTTTAGGTCGCCAGTCGACCGTTGATGCAGACACACATTTAAGGTCGTCGCTCGACCGTTTGTGTGATCTCGGGTTTAAGGTTGCCGCTCGATCGTTGACGTTCGCTCGGGTTTAAGGTCACCGATCGACCGTTGACGTTCGCTCGGATTTAAGGTCATCGCTCGACCGTTGATGGAGACTTAACGTTAGCTTGGGTTTAAGATCACCGCCCGACCGTTGATGAAGACTTGACGTTCGCTCAGGTTTAAGGTCGTCGCTCGACCGTTGATGGAGACTTAAAGTTCCCTCAGGTTTAAGGTTGACGCTCGACCGTTGATGAAGACTTGACGTTCGCTTGAGTTTAAAGTCATCGCTTGACCGTTGAGAGAGATGCACTTAAAGAGGCCTTCACTTTTTATTCAAATTTTGCCCTGCGTTCGAGAGACATACAAAAAATACAAGTACACTATTCACTCGCGCACCTCTCATCCAGCTTTGTAGGGTTGAAGGTGATTCACGCTCCATGGTCTCTCGAGCTACCTTCCCTTTTCATCCTCCAGATAGTAACTGCCCGAACAGAGCTTCTGCACAACCTTGAAAGGCCCTACCCATGGGGCCTCGAGCTTGGTGTCGTCGCCAACCGACTTCACTTTCTTCCAGACGAGATCGCCGACCTGGAAGGACCTCGGGATCACCCTTTGGTTGTAGCTCTATTTCATTCATTGCTGATACACCGTTAGCCAAACTGCTTCTTTTGCTCACGTATCATCCACCAAGTCGAGCTCCAACCTCCGTTCGATGTTTCCTCCGTTGTAGAGCTGCACCCGATCAGATTCTACTTCGACCTCCACGGGGACAACTGCTTCGCTGCCGTATACCAAATGGAAGGGTGTTACGCCGGTCGCCTCTTTCGAGGTCGTGGGGAGGGCCCATAACTCATTGGGGAGTTCGTCGACCTAGCTGCCTCCAACGTGGTACAGCCGAGCGCGTAAGACTCTGAGGATCTCCCGATTGGCGACTTTGGCTTACTCGTTGCCCTAGGGGTCGGCCACAGAGGAGAATGCTTACTGGATGTCATAGCCCTCGCACCACTCTCTGAGCCTCTGACCGGAGAACTGCCTTCCGTTGTCAGATATGAGTCGTCGTGGGATGCCGAACCGAAAATGATGTTTTGCCAAATAAATTTGATGACCATTTGCTCGGTGATTCTTACAAGCGGCTCGGCTTCCACCCACTTAGAGAAGTAGTCGACCACGACTAGTAGAAACTTCCGCTGATCGATCGTCATTGGGAATGGTCCAACGATATCCATGCCACATTGGTCGAACGGGCATGATACCATGGATGCCTTCATTTTCTCGGTAGGTCGGTGCGGTAGGTTGTGATACTTCTGGCGGGACATGCAGGTGGCTACCGTCTGAGCGACATCTTCCTGAAGGGTCGGTCAGAAATATTCGGCCAGGAGTATTTTACTGGCTAATGCATGGCCTCCCAGATGACCTCCGCAAGAGCTTTGGTGCACCTCCTTCAGAATGTACACGACGTCTTCCGATCTGACACACTTGAGAAGGGGCCTAGAGAAGGCTCTCTTGTAAAGCTGGTCTTCATTCAAGGTGAACCGCCCGACCCTCTTCTTTAGTAAGCGGGCTTCTTCTGGATCGGCAAGTGTAGCTCCCGAATGCAAGAACTCTGTTATGACCGTCCTCTAGTCGTTGCAGGTGAGTGTGATCTTAAGCTCCTCCTGAGTGAGTGTCACAGTGGTGAGTCATCCAGCATCCTCCATCTTTTTAGCTCGGATGCAGGTGACGTTCTCATAGACGGTACTAAATATGATCCTGTTCGAAAGTCGAAGAGATAGAAAATTGAGGATGTGGTGCTCACGCTGACCTCCTGTGGACTCCGCGCGTACCTACAATACAGATTATGTCAGTGTCGAGCCAGGGAAGGGGTCCCCGGCGTTGTCCCTCCGACGCTCAAGTCAGTCACCGACGATGAGGAATGAAGTGGAGCAACAAGAACTTTAGCACAAATAGTGAATATCGCATACCTCCGCCGATGCTTAGACCTCGTTTATATAGAGCTTCGGTAGCATGCATGCACGCTTCCTAAGGTGAGCACATTTCCTAAGGCGAGCATGCTTCTCAAAGCTTTCCCTGAAAAGGGGGGGGTGTCAATAAAGTATCCCTGACACAGTACTTTAACAGACCGAACATATATCTGAAGTGACAGTGGAAGCTTCCGCTGTACGATCTTCTGGCAGTCCATGCTCGGTGTTGGTGGCACCAACTCCCAAAAGGATATCACTAGATATCATCAGAAGTATACTGTTAGACCGAGTGGGTTGGCCGCTCGACTGGAATTCTGCCACGCTGGTGCCCCGTCTGGCCGTGTAGAACCTCGTTGTTCTTCCGTGTGTGTCTGCTCGACCGAAGGACCACTGTATTATTGTCAAAGCCTGTTGCTAGGCTGAGCGGGGTAGCCGCTCGGCCGAAGTCTGTTGCCAGGCCGAGTGAAATAGTCGCTCGGCCAAAGTTGAACTTTGCATATCTCTGTTGCCTGGCTGAGCGGGGTAGTCGCTCGACTCAGCCTCTGCACATTATCTTGAGCGTCGATTTTTTATTATTCCCCGTGTCGAAGGCGACGATGATCGGAGACTTACTCCCGGTCGGGGCATGCTCATCTGACCGGCTGATGCCATCTACTCGTTGACCTCCTTGCCTTTGACCGCCTTGACCTTGACCTTCTTTGACCTCCACTGTGGCAGCAGGGTGAGGCCCTTCATCATCACTGCATCATATATATATATATAGGTGAGGCCCTTCATCATCACCGCATCATATATATATATATATATATATATATATATTTATAAACTTGGTCGGCCACTAAGGGCCAGGCAAGTATTAAGTTTGAGCGCATGTACTTAATAGACAAAGTTAACGATAAATTATACGAATATTTGAAACATCATAGAAAAAGGTTAACACTTAGAATTGTTAAAAAGATTCTTCAATACAACTCTCTGTTCTTGACCCTGCCCACCCTATAAGGAATCCCCTTTGGGTCCTCTAGGTGACCAGCAGTAGCCCCAATTGGCAGTGACATCCTTCGATAGAATTTAACATCTCCACCATGCACATATCTTCGAAAGAACATAGTGAAAGTGGTAAGAAGTTAACTGAACTAAACTTCAAGATTTCCCACACAAACCAATTCATATTCAGCATATGCTGATTTACCCTTAAAATAAATCCCCTCCTATAGATTCTAAAATTTTTTACCATTAAATAAAACCATATATTTCTAAATTTAAATAACTATGTAATACCATTTAGCATTTAATGTTTAAATATATCCATTTTTTTTACTTTTACGATGATCTAGTTAAACAATTTAACCATCTATCAGTTTGCATGCAAGGGGTTTGGGTTAGTGGGTTTTGGGTGTTACAATTCATCTCCCCTTAATGAAATTTTGACCTCGAAATTAGAACTCACCAAACAACTCTAGGTAGCAACTTCTCATGTGATCAGTCTCAGTTTCACATGTTGTTTCTTCCTCTAAGTGGTTCGACCACTTGATCTTGACCATTTTTATAATTTTATTCCGCAGTCTCCTCTCTTTCCTATCTAATATTTGAGTAAGCCTCTTCTCATAAGACAAATCTAGGGTAAGCTGTAGTGGTTCGATATTCAGCACATGAGAGAGATTTGACATGTACTTGCAGAGTATCGAGATGTGAAACACATTATGCACCCCTACAAGATTAGGTGGCAAGGCCACTTGGTAACTCAATGTTCCCACCCTGTCTAGGATCTCAAAGGGCCAATGAATCTCAGATTGAGCTTACCTTTATTGTCAAATCTCATAACACCCTTCATTGGTGATATTTTCATGAAAACGTTATCCCCAATTACAAACTCTAGGTCCCTTTTTCTTTTGTTAGCATAGCTCTTCTGTTGACTTTGAGCGGTCTTCATTCTATCCCGAATTCTCGCTACTAGATCTGTCGTATGCTCTGTCGTATGCTTCACAATTTCTGGACTGACCTCTACCCTTTCTCCCACTTTATCCCAATGGATAGGGGATTTGCATTTCCTTCCATAAAGTGCCTCATAAGGAGTCATGCCTATGGATGACTAATAACTATTGTTATAGGTGAACTCCACGAGCGGTAACTTCGGTTCCCAGCTTCCTTGGAAATCGATCACACACGCTTGCAGTAAGCTTTCCAAAATCTATATCACCCTCTCCAACTGGCCATCTATTTGGAGATGAAATGCTGCACTAAATAGTAGTTTAGTTCCCATAGCCAAATGCAAACTTTTCTAGAAAGACGAGGTGAGCCTCGGATTTTTGTTCGATACTATAGAAATGGGAATCCCATGCAATCTGACTACTTCTTAGATGTACAACTCTGCATACCGAGTCATGGAGAAGGTCATCATCACTGGTAGGAAATGCACCGACTTAGTGAGACGATCAACTATCACCTAAATAGCATTAAAGTCTTTCATCGTTTTTGGTAAGCCCACTACAAAATCTATGATAATGTTCTCCCATTTCCACTTTGAAATAAAAAGTGGATTAAGCATCCCTACTAGCCTCTGATGTTCTGCTTTGACTTGTTGACAAGTTAGATATTCAGATATGAAACACGTAATGTCTTGTTTCATGTATGACCACCAATAAAGTAACTGTAGATCCTTATACATCTTTGTACTCCCTAGATGTACAGAATATGGAGTGTTATGGGTTTCTGTCAAAATCTTAACTATAAGTGAATCAACACCAGGATCCCAGAGTCAACCTCAATATTTGATAGTATCATCTTCAACCGAATATAAACCCAAGCCCTTAGCCTCATCCTTCTGCCTCCACTTCTATAGTTACTCATTGGTAGCTTGCCTTGTCCGAATTTTGTCCCTTAAAGTAGACTGTACTGTTAGAGTAGATAAATTAAGAGTCTGACCCCTAGCATATATCTCGAGGTTAAATCCCTAAATTTATGTCTAAAGAGGTTTCTGTACTATAGTTGTGCAATGACTGTTATTTTCCTGCTCAAGGCATCAACAACTATATTAGCTTTTCTAGGGTAGTAGCCAATATCATAGTCGTAGTCCTTTATAAGCTCTAGCCATCTTCTCTGTCTTATATTGAGCTCTTTTTGGGTGAAGAAATACTTTAGGCTTTTGTGATTAATAAAGATTTTGTACTTCTCCCCATACAAATAGTGTCTCCATATCTTCAGAGCAAACACAATTGCTGCTAGTTTTAGGTCATGAGTTGGATAATTTTTTTCATGCACTTTTAGTTGCCAGGATGTATATGCAATTACTCAATTGCACTGGATAAGAACTGCTCGCAAACCTAGCTTCTAAGCATCTGTATACAACACATAGTCTCCCTATCTTGATGGTATAGCTAAAACTGGTGTTGTGGTAAGCATTTGCTTCAACAGCTCAAAATTGTCTTGACAATCAACTCCCCATGTAAACTTGGCATTCTTCTTCGTCAAGGCTATCAAAGGCATTGTAATGGAAGAAAAATCCTTGATGAATTTTTGATAGTAGCCTGCCAAATCCAGGAACGCATCTTGGTTGAATTTTTAGGCATGGGCCATCCTTGGACTGCCTTGCCTTTAGTTGGATCTACTTCTACCCTATCCTTCAAAATAATGTGGCCTACGAATGTCAACTTCTCTGACCAGAACTCGTACTTACTGAACTTTGCAAACAGTTTTCAATCTTGGAACATCTGTAAAGCGGTCCTTAAGTGTTGACTACGCTCCTCCCTGCTTCTCGAATAAATCAAAATGTCGTCTATGAATACGATAATGAACTGATCGAGATACAACTGAAATATGTGATTCATGAGATCTATGAAGATCACTGGGGCATTTGTCACCTTGAATGACATCACCATAAACTCATAATGTCCATATTAAGTCCTAAAAGTCATCTTATGCATGTCCATTTCTTTTACCCTCAGCTGATGGTATCCTGACAAGAGATGCATCATCGAGAATACCGACGCTCCTTGCAACTAATCAAATAAATCTTTGATTCCTGGAAAAGGATATTTGTTCTTTACTGTCACTCTATTCAACTCTCGATAATTGATATAAAGCCTCATGCTTCCATCCTTTTTGTTCATGAATAACACTAATGTGCCCCATGGTGAAAAGCTTGGGTGAATGAATCCTTTATCAGTAGCTCTTGAATCTGATCTTTCAGTTCTTTCATTTCTACAGGTTATACGGTGCCTTAGAGATTGGCACTGTACTTGATATCAACTCAATGGAAATTTTCACCTCCCTCTTTGAGGATTGCCATAGACATCCTCAGGAAATACACTAGAAAATTCTCGGACAACTTTGACATCCTCCACCTTCTGGTCGACTGTATCAGGTATTGAAAGAACCTTGGCTAGAAATCCTTGACAGCCCTTCGTCATAAGTTTCTTCGCACTGATGTAAGAAATGAGGTGCGACCTTTGCCTGTTCTTGGTTGCCTCAAAAATAAATGACTTCCCGTGGGGTGATCGGATAGATACCAACCTTCGTCGGAAGTCGATCGAAGCTTCATTTTGCGATAACCAATTCATTCCCAAAATAATGTCAAACTCAGGTATTAGCAACATGATAAGATCTACCCGAATCACATGCTCCTGTAGTCCAAGCTCTATGTCCTTCGCCATCCTAGTAGAGAACATCTGTTCATCAGAAAGTTCGATGACTCTAAACCTAATCCCCATGTCTTCCGATAAGATTTTGAGTCATCTTACGAAGGTCTCGGATATAAATGAGTGTGTAGCTCCCGAATCTAGAAAAGCATAGGTAGCTACACCTATGATAGATATCCTACCTACAACAAAACACCATTATATCCAATTAAGCCTAACAATTTTTAAAAATTGCCATTAAGCCCCTTAAATTTTGAATTGATCAAGTTCCCGTCCTTATTATATTTGGAACTCTATATTTCATGTCCATAATCCTCTTATTCGAGATCCCATCCTAGATCATGTAAGAATTCGAGACATGCAATCCTAAATCACTAGATTCAAATTACCTCAAACTAATCCTACCACCCATGCTTAACATTTTATGCAATAGACAATAAGTACATTAAATTAGTTTGATTACATGCGATAAGCATAGTGTTGGCTTTGCCTTCTTGGCATGCATCACAAATGCTCATCCGGTCATAGGCTCTAGTAGTTTTGGGCATTCCTTAGCTTTGTGCCCATCTCCTCCACATTTGAAGCACTTGTAGGTACCCCACAAACACTTGCCATGGTGTTGGCGATTGCACTCCTTGCACAACGACTTTTCCTCTATCTTTAGAGCAGCTGTTCCTTGTGGTTGTTGCGTTGGTTACCCCTGAGACTTCGGTTGTTCTTGTCCTTTCTGTGGTCATGTATATGACTTCTTATTATGCTATTATTGCTGTTGTGGAGGGGGCCTCTTCCTCTGCACCTCCTATTCAATATCTTTCAAGGACTGCTCAACTCTGTAGGCTCTAGTGACAACGTCATTATATTCAGTCGGATCGGCCAACAGAATGTCCCGGCGAATGGTAGGCTTGAGACCATCCAAAAAGTGTAGGATCGAATGAGTGTGATTGAGGCGGGGGGTGAATATCGCAATTTTTAAAAAAACTTTTCTTTTTAGTATTTTAAAGACAGTCAGAATATACAACGGAAAGAAAATGACTCGTTTGATTACTTGGTTCGGAGCCTAAATCGACTCCTACTCTAAGACCCGCGATCCTTGATCGCATCGTTGGGCAATTCACTAAAACTCTTCTTTCTGAAAATCTCGAGAAACAAACAGTGCATACAAGAAAATGAGTAAGATAGTAACAACCTACTATCTTACTTGAGTTAAGTGCAATGCAAGCAATAATATAAAAGTATACCGACAGTATGTTAAAGTTGAAGCTCGGTTGACACTTGAATGAAGTAGTTGCTTGCAAGTTGTAGTAGCAGTTGTTAGTTAGAGCCCTAGAGCCAATCATTTGATGATTGTATGGACTCATTGTATCATATTCTTGTATATTAATAAAGGCATTTGTTTGGTTATTATACTTATTTGTATTAGTGCCAAATAGACTAAGTATAATAGCGTCCTTGAGTAGAAGGTTCATACCTATATCAATCGATTAGTTGAATCGATAGTGAAATGATATAGGGAACACTACTCTAAATCATTCCTAGTCGAGTATTAACATTCAGGAACAATGTTAATGCAATAAGACTAGCATGTAGGTCAGCTCGATGACTTGATCTCACAAGTCATGGATATAGAGATATCAAGCTGGCACATGGGTATACATTGGAGAATGTATACTGAATGACCCGCCATGAGAAAGTATCATGGATCGTTATATGAGTGTCATATACTTTCTCATGTGGCTATTAGTATGACTATTAGTCCTTAGACCTGAAGTCACCATGAATCCCTACATAAGGAGTTATGTACTTTGGTTTCGTCAAACGTCACCCGTAACTGGGTGGACTATAAAGACGATTACTGGGTATATAACGAATTATGTAGAGGGATGTGAGTGATGTAGATGGGATCTATCCCTCTCATATGACGGGAGCGACATCGGTATTCTTGATAGAGTGAGACCACTAAGTGCATGGTCATGCCCAAATGAGTCAACATTAGATGTTGAGCTCATTTGATCGAGTGAGTCTACTTGGAGTTCAAGATTTAGATTGATTAAAGGATGACACGGTCTATGCCTCATATTGATCAATCTAGATGTCTAGGATAGAAGGAAAATGTCACATATTGTGAGGAGTCACAATTAGTAGTCACAAGGTGATGTCGGATCTCGACATTCTTGTAACTTGGGTAGTAATGATGTGTTGCTAGATACCGCTCATTACTTATGCTCCTAAATGGGTTTAGAGCATTGCCAACGTTACAAGAACCTATAGGGTCATACACTTAGGACAATTAGATGGAGATTAGGTTCATATGATGAACCAAGAGGATTAGATTCATTTGATGAATCAAATTGGATTAAGAGTAATCCTAATTGGGCTAACTTGAGTTCGACTCAAGTTGATTCATGTGTTCAATGAGTCTAATTTAGATTTTGACTCATTGAATCAATTTAATTAAATGAATTAGATTCATTATATTAAGTTGGCTTGAATCAAATGGTTAGATTAGATCAACCATGGAAGAGATTGGGTCAAGTTTGACTTGACTTAAGAAGGAAGACCAAAGGTTAATTTTGACTTGACCTTTTGCCACCTCATTAGTGAGTTGGCATTAGGTGGACCAATGATGATACTCCACATCATCATGGGTGCCACCTCATGGAAGTTACAAAGCCATTCTCTTAATGGCTTCATATTAATTGCAATTAATGCAATTAATTTGGGAGTTTTCATCATGGAGAGTGGCCGACCACTTTGATTTTGAATGTGATTTCATTTTTCATTCAAGTGGGGTATCTTCTTCTTCTTCCTCTTGAAGCTCTTCCTCTCCCTCTCCTCCTTGCCTTGGCCGAATCTTACCAAGGTGCTAGCACACCTTTGTGTAAGGTTTTCTCCACCTACGTGTCCGTGTGGATACATCTAGAGGACCGACGCTTGACGGTCTAGAGATCCGGCAACTCCTTGGACGAGCGGGAACGCGAAAGGCACGCAACAAAGGTAAAGTTCTTAACATGTAGATCTAGGAGTAGATCTAAAAGGTTTTTTCAAACTCGTACTCATATTTATTTTTTGGTTTTCCTTGCACGGATCCGTTGGCCTTGGGTGATTCAGGGTTTCCGCGACGCGAAAAGCGGTTTTCGCGGCCCGAAAAACCCAACAAGGGAGTGGTAACCCTAGGTGAAAACTAAAGTTTCTATAATTTTCTGTAAAATTATGGTTTTCGAGTTTTTATGGGTAATTTTTCCATAGAAGCGAAGCACAAGTGTCTCGGCACTTGTAGGCTTCGGCTACCGGAAATATTTTTCCAAAACGGCTTCGTTTCGTCCCAAAATTTTTGGGGACAGCGGGCTTGGGTGCCATTAGATCACTTAGGAGCAACTCGCGATGGTTAGATCGCGGGTAGGGGTACTGCCCCTAACCCCGCAAGGGGATTTGATTGCACCGAAATCGCTAAAACGAACCAGCGGGAAGATTTTTCCAAAGCGGCAATGTCTCGGCCCAAATCGTTTTGGGACAGCGGGTTTAGGCGCTGTTGGATCGCAAAGGAACCCTCGCGATGGTTAGATCGCGGGTAGGGGCGGGGATCCGTTCCACGATTGCGCCCGAAACCGCTAAACGGGTCTGCCGGGAAATTTTACTCGTAAAAATTGTAAAAATTAATTTTAAAATTACAGAAAATTATGAAAAATATATAATTTTGAATTATATATTAATTTTGTGATAGTCATGGCCCAAAAACCCAATATGATTGGATTGTGTTGTAATTCATAATACGGCCTGCGTGCCGTTATGTGTTTGCGAGTGTTGTATTATATTCGCGACCTGCGCGTCGTGCCTTCTTTTATATTCTTGTTGTAAATTAGATTTAGACTCAAATGTAACTTGAGTTTCAAATTGTAATGTACAAATTGGAGCAGTGGAGGGTCCACACGAGACGGAGTTCCGAGGCGGGCACGAGCAACACAAGGTGGTCAAAGGGAGGAGCTTGGAGAAGCTGTTGACCAATCGATCTTCTCATTGGCTTGAGAAGATCGTAGTAGGGCCATGACTAAATCACAAATAGATTAATTAATTGCTTGTGTATGTGATGCATATTTAAAAGGTAGTTAATTAATTAGTGCCTTACGATTAGATTAGATCTAAGTCGTGCACATGATGCACCCTTGCGATTAGATTAGATCTAAGTCGTGCACAAGATGCATCCCTTTCGATTAGATTAGATCTCAATCGACTCAACTCTAATGCCTAACCGTGACGTGATACCTATCACTACCTCGATCACATGTATTGTTGAATCTGCCAAAGCAGAGCAATACATATTATCTTGGTAGGGTACGGAGGGACAATCTTGGTCCCGCCTATCAACGCATGGGTGAATACAAACTCAATTAGATTGAGTATTCCTAGTTACTCGGTTGGATCGAGTCAACTATAGGCATTCTTCCAATAAGTTGGAAAGGTAGGACAAAATCACGTTTATATTAACTCTCGGGAGTATTAGCCAAAGCTAACTCGAGTTTTAATATAAATATGGATCTTGATCCTATAAACAAGAGTTGCATAGAGATGTAATTAGTAATCGTTACCTACCGATCATACTAAGCCTTGGGCGTATTAGCCAAAGCTAACTCAAGGGTTAGTATGATGTGGATCTTGTCCCACATGAATTATAGTATTCAGTGGGAGCATCATTTAGTTAAAGGCCTAATTAAATGATTTTTAAAGAATATGATATTTATTTCTACAAATTTTTGTTGTAGATAACCATGACGTCGAACACGAATTCCTTCTCCCTGCGATCTGTCCTTGAGAAGGACAAGCTCAACGGAGCGAATTTCCTGGACTGGTACAGGAACTTGAGAATAGTTCTCACCCAGGAGCGTAAGCTGTACGTTCTGGAGCAGCCCATTCCGGAGGCTCCTCCCGCCAATGCCCCGCGACAAAGATGCTTACAAGAAGCATCAAGATGACGCATTAGATGTGTCCTGTCTAATGCTCGCGACCATGAACTCTGAGCTTCAGAAGCAACACGAGTTGATGGGCGCTTACGATATGGTTGAGCATCTTCGCCAACTATATCAGGGACAAGCGAGGCATGAGAGATTTGAGATCTCTAAGGCACTGTTTCAGTGCAAGATGTCAGACGGGGCTCCTGTAGGTCCTTATGTACTCAAGATGATTGGGTACATAGAGAACCTACAAAGACTGGGGTTCCCACTTGGCCAAGAGCTGGCCACTGACTTGATCTTGCAGTCCTTGCCGGATAGCTATAGTCAATTCGTTCTCAACTATAACATGAACGAGATTGACAAGCCACTGCCCGAGCTACTTAGTATGTTACGAACTGCTGAGATTAACCTTAAGAAGGTTAAGCCCATTCTGATGGTCCAGAAGCACAAGGGCAAGGGCAAGCCCAAAGGTAAGGGAAAGTCCCAAACCAAGGGCAAAGGCAAGGCACTGAAGCTAAAGGAGGGTCGAGGATGCTACACTTCCGCTGCTGGTCGGGCCAAGACCTGGAAGAGGCTGCAAGGTATACTTGGAGGATCTTAAGAAGAAGCGAGTGAGACTTCCACTTCAGGTATATATATTATAGAAGTCAATCTATCTATTTCTACATCATGGGTATTAGAATCTTGGATGTGCTTCTCACATTTGTCTTGATGCGCGGAGAAATAGCGAGCATTGGCGAAGGCGAGGTGGACCTATGGTAGGCAATGGAGCACGGGTTGTTCTGTTGTTTTGTAGGAACTTATCAGCTATCTCCGCCCTCTAGGCTTGTACTAGATTTAGATGATTGTTGTTATGTGCTGCTCTTACTAAGAACATAGTTTAGGTTTCTTGTTTAGACAAGAAAGGATACTCTTTATAATAAAAGACAAATGTTGTTACATTTATTTAAAGATATGTTCTATTGTAGTGCACCACTAATAAACGGACTCTATATTCTAGACCTTGAGAGCCCTATCTATAACATTAGTACCAAGAGGTTCAAGTCAAATGACATGAACCAAACCTACCTCAGGCATTGTCGCTTGGGTCATATAAATGACAAGCGTTTATCCCACTCCATAAGGATGGTTTTTTGGACTCATTTGATTTAGAATCATATGAAGTTTGCGAGTCATGCCTACGAGGCAAGATGACCAAGACCCCTTTAGTGGGCATAGAGAGAGAGCAACTGATTTGTTGGGACTCATACATAGTGATGTATGTGGCCCTTTCAATGTTCTTTGCTAGAGGCGGTTATAGATACTTCATCACATTCTGATGACTTGATAAATATGGTTATGTGTACTTGATGACACATAAGTGCGAATCCTTGAAAAGTTCAAAGAATTCAAGAATGAAGTACAAAACCGACAGGCAAGAGTATTAAGATACTTGATCGGATCGAGGTGGAGAATACCATAGCCATGAGTTTCGTGACTACCTAGTTGAGTGTGGGATTCTATCAACTCACTCCTCTGGAACACCACGGTGGAATGGTGTATCCGAAAGGAGGAATCGTACCTATTAGATATAGTACGATCTATGATGAGTCACACGGATCTTCCGACATATCTATGGGGACATGCTCTAGAACACGGCAGCTTTCATACTCAACCGAATTCCATCAAAGGCCGTGATAAAGACACCATATAGGGTATGGACGGAGAGATGCCGGTGTCTTTCATGAGGATTTGGGGGTGAGGCTTACGTGCGGCGTCAAGTCTCGGACAAATTAGGACCCAAATCCGACAAGTGCTATTCATCGGATATCCCAAAGAAACTAAGGGATATTACTTCTACATTCGAGTCGGCACAAGGTAGTTGTGGAAAGACCGGGGTCTTTCTAGAAAGGGACTTTGTTTCTAGAAAGACTAGTGGGGCAGCGTTCGATCTTGAAGAAGTTCAAGATGCGAACAATAGCACTAATGCCACGATGGAAATTTGGAACCACAAAGTGTTGTGGATGATGTTGTTCCACAAGGGGTTGAGGAACAACAACGGTTCAAGTAGACATACCTCTTCGGAGGTCTGTTCGTCGTCAGCCTGAGAGATACTCTTTCTCTTGTCTGACCATGATGACATTGTGCTCATAGAGGATGAGCCTACCACCTATCAAGAAGCTGTGATGAGACTAGATTATGAGAAATGGCTAAAAGCCATGAGATCCGAGATAGAATCCATGTACACCAACCAAGTATGGACTTTGGTTGATCCACCTGAAGGGGTAAAACCCATTGGGTGCAAGTGGGTCTTTAAGAGAAAGACTGACATGGATGGACTTATCTATAAGGGTCGCTTGGTAGCTAAAGGTTTCAAGCAGATTCATGGTATTGACTATGATGAAACCTTTTCTCCAGTGGCGATGTTTAAGTCCATTCGGATCATGCTTGCTATTGCAGCCTACCATGACTATGAGATATGGCAGATGGGTGTCAAAATCACGTTTCGAATGAAACCTACTCGAGGATGTGTACATGGCACAACCCGAGGGTTTTGTAGATCCACGACATACTAGTAGAGTATGCAATTGCATAGGTCCATTTATGGACTAAAGCAAGCTTCTCGGGGCTATCTTCGATTCGATGATGCGATCAAGCAGTTTGGTTTCATCAAGCGAAGATGAGCCTTGTGTCTACAAGAAGGTTGTAGGGGACATAGTTGTCTTCCTCATATTGTATGTGGATGACATACTACTCATTGGAAAGGACATCCCTATGCTTCAGTCTGTCAAGACCTGGCTAGGGAGTTGCTTCTCAATGAAGGACTTAGGTGAGACATCCCGCATTCTAGGGATACAGATCTATAGAGATAGATCTAAGAGATTGCTTGGCCTAAGTCAGAGTACATACATTGACAAGGTACTCCTTGGTTTGCCATGCAGAATTCCAGGATTTCTGCAGATGTCACATGGCGTGAGTCTTTCGAAGACTCGGGTCCCTCTTCTAGAGAGAGAGAGATCGCATGGATCGGATCCCTTATGCCTCGGCCATAGGATCGATCATATACGCCATGCTATGTACTCGACACGATGTCTCGTATGCTTTGAGCATGACGAGAGATACCAGTCGAGATCGGTGAAAGTCATTGGATAGCGGTCAAGAATATTCTTAAGTACTTACGAAGGACTAAAGAATATTTCTTGATATATGGAGGCAATCTTGAGCTAAGCGTAAAGGGTTATGATGATGCGGCTTCGAACCGATCGGGATGATTACCGATCGCGATCGGGGTTCGTGTTTTGCTTAAATGGTGGTGCTGTGAGCTGGAAGAGTTCGAAGCAGGATACAGTAGCTGATTCTACAATAGAGGCCGAGTATATTGCTGCATCAGAGGCAGCAAAGTAGGCAGTTTGGATCCGCAAGTTCATCACTGAACTTGGGGTGGTTCCCAGCATTGCTGACCCCATTGAGCTCTATTGTGACAACAATGGAGCTATAGCACAGGCGAAGGAACCTCGCTCACAACAGCGGACCAAGCATATACTACAGCGCTTCCATCTCATTCGAGATATTATCGATAGAGGAGATGTGAAGATTTGCAGAGTACCTACAGAGGCTAACATCGCAGATCCCTTGACCAAGGCTTTGGCACAGAGGAAGCATGATGGTCACACTAGGTCATTAGGCCTTAGAGCCTATACTGATTGGCACTAGTGCTAGTGGGAGATTGTTAGTTAGAGCCCTAGAGCCAATCATTTGATGATTGTATGGACTCATTGTATCATATTCTTGTATATTAATAAAGGCATTTGTTTGGTTATTATACTTATTTGTATTAGTGTCAAATAGACTAAGTATAATAGCGTCCTTGAGTAGAAGGTTCATACCTATATCAATCGATTAGTTGAATCGATAGTGAGATGATATAGGGAACACTACTCTAAATCATTCCTAGTCGAGTATTAACATTCAGGGACAATGTTAATGCAATAAGACTAGCATGTAGGTCAACTCGATGACTTGATCTCACAAGTCATGGATATAGAGATATCAAGTTGGCACATGGGTATACATTGGAGAATGTATCTTGAATGACCCGCCATGAGAAAGTATCATGGATCGTTATATGAGTGTCATATACTTTCTCATGTGGCTATTAGTATGACTATTAGTCCTTAGACCTGAAGTCACCATGGATCCCTACATAAGGAGTTATGTACTTTGGTTTCGTCAAACGTCACCCGTAACAGGGTGGACTATAAAGACGATTCTTGGGTATATAACGAATTATGTAGAGGGATGTGAGTGATGTAGATGGGATCTATCCCTCTCATATGACGGGAGCGACATCGGTATTCTTGATAGAGTGAGACCACTAAGTGCATGGTCATGCCCAAATGAGTCAACATTAGATGTTGAGCTCATTTGATCGAGTGAGTCTACTTGGAGTTCAAGATTTAGATTGATTAGAGGATGACACGGTCTATGCCTCATATTGATCAATCTAGATGTCTAGGATAGAAGGAAAATGTCACATATTGTGAGGAGTCACAATTAGTAGTCACAAGGTGATGTCGGATCTCGACATTCTTGTAACTTGGGTAGTAATGATGTGTTGCTAGATACCGCTCATTACTTATGCTCCTAAATGGGTTTAGGGCATTGCCAACGTTACAAGAACCTATAGGGTCATACACTTAGGACAATTAGATGGAGATTAGGTTCATATGATGAACCAAGAGGATTAGATTCATTTGATGAATCAAATTGGATTAAGAGTAATCCTAATTGGGCTAACTTGAGTTCGACTCAAGTTGATTCATGTGTTCAATGAGTCTAATTTAGATTTTGACTCATTGAATCAATTTAATTAAATGAATTAGATTCATTATATTAAGTTGGCTTGAATCAAATGGTTAGATTAGATCAACTATGGAAGAGATTGGGTCAAGTTTGACTTGACTTAAGAAGGAAGACCAAAGGTTAATTTTGACTTGACCTTTTGCTACCTCATTGGTGAGTTGGCATTAGGTGGACCAATGATGATACTCCACATCATCATGGGTGCCACCTCATGGAAGTTACAAAGTCATTCTCTTAATGGCTTCCTATTAATCGCAATTAATGCAATTAATTTGGGAGTTTTCATCATGGAGAGTGGCCGGCCACTTTGATTTTGAATGTGATTTCATTTTTCATTCAAGTGGGGTATCTTCTTCTTCTTCCTCTTGAAGCTCTTCCTCTCCCTCTCCTCCTTGCCTTGGCCGAATCTTACCAAGGTGCTAGCACACCTTTGTGTAAGGTTTTCTCCACCTACGTGTCCGTGTGGATACTTCTAGAGGACCGACGCTTGACGGTCTAGAGATCCGGCAACTCCTTGGACGAGCGGGAACGCGAAAGGCACGCAACAAAGGTAAAGTTCTTAACATGTAGATCTAGGAGTAGATCTAAAATATTTTTTCAAACTCGTACTCGTATTTATTTTTTGGTTTTCCTTTCACGGATCTGTTGGCTTTGGGTGATTCGGGGTTTCCGCGACGCGAAAAGCAGTTTTCGCGGCCCGAAAAACCCAACAGCAGTAACATGAGCAACTTTCACAGAGATGAACTTAGAACTCATCAGAATGTGTTACATAGCCTCGAACCTCGAGCTCACTTTTATAAGAATCGTCGATGTTCGATTGACTGATCCTTGCGTTCGGTCGACCGAACCAGCTCCCTTCCATCTTCGCTGAGATCTGATGCTAATTCGATCTTCGGCATTGAATGACCATTAAGGGTTCGGTTGATCGATCCTTCTTTTCGATCGACCGAATAGGATCCTTCCCTATTTGTCAAGATTTATCGAGATTCGCACTTACTGCGCCTTTAATGTGATGATAGTTCGGTCAATCGATCCATGTGTTTGATCGACCGATCAACAAGCTTTCCTTCTTAGCTTCCGCTCGATCTGAACTCGCTGAGTCATCAGGGTTCAGTCGATCGATTATCTTGTTCAATCGACCGATCAAATTTTGATCGAACCCTGCTCTATTTTGGTCTGAATAAATATCTGCTCTGAGTTGACCTTGTTCGGTTGACTTAATTAAATAAATTGGTTTTATTAGACTTAATTATGAGTTACTTAAGAATTGTTTAAGTTTTGATTAAATTATAGTTGAATTAATTTGTTTTTATTAAGAAAATTAATTTTGAATTAAATTAAGATTAATTAAAGTTATTATTTAAAGTTCAATTAAAGTTATTGATTAATAAATTAAGGTAATTTAATAATTAGTTAAGGTTTAAAGTAATTGATAAATTAATTAATTTCTAATCTTAATTTAATTAATTAATTAAGGTGGATTTTAAATTGTTGATATTAATTCAGTTTTTGTTTATTAATTAATTTTAAGTTAAGTCAATTAGAGTTGTTAATTTCAAATTTAAAGTAATTTATTAATTAATTTTAAATTTAGTTAATTAGTTTATTTATTTAGAATTGATTATTGGTTATAAATTTGATTAATTATTAATTTTCTTAGTTAATTATTACTTTGTTCCATTAATTAAAGTTACTTTTTTAGTTTATATTAAATTAGTTTGAATTATTAAAAATTCTTGAAAATGTTATTTAATCCTTGTTAGATTCAAATTTAACTTTGGGTTCATCAAGAAGAAGTTTATAGGATAAGTTTTTAGAGCCAAAGAACTTAATACTAGGTTTTGGTCTAACTAACTCATGTTTGATTGGGTAGCTTCGGTCAGATTCACTAAGTTTAGTGTACTAAGTCAAACAAATATGATTCAACCTAGACATGCCTTCAGCAAAATTTTCTTAGCGTACTATCATCCCAATCCATTCAGATTTTATGTTATTATGATTTATTAAATTTTTTTAACTAACCGTTCTAAGTTAAGTAAAAATAAATATGAACCTAAGCATGCATATTTAATCAATCAAGTAGGGTGAACATTTTTTCTATTTGCTCCCCTCTGAGTCATAGCTTAGATATGGTCTATCTAAGAGATGAATCTGACTCTTAATAATCCAATAGTGGTTTGGTCCAGTCAAGTTAAGTAAGCATGCTTTGGGTTGGGACTCATGCTTGAACTTGAATTCTATTTTGACTAATCAAAGATAAATATGACTTATTTGTAGTGTCTGCTTTGTATCTAAGTCTAGATCTATGTACATAACTCGTTGGGATGTAAGGATCATATTCAGATCTTTGGAACCCAAGTTGAACTTTTCTAATATTTTCTTGAGTCCCTCAACCATACCTTTCAGGGTGGAATTTTCTTCCTCAAGTTTTACAACTAGAGTTTAAGTTCCCTCTTAAACATAGTTGGTTGATGGATTCAAGTTAACTTGCTCCTTAAGGTGTTTAACTTCCTTAAGTAGTAAGTTGATCTGATCCTTGGACTTAGTCAATTTTTTAAACAAACATTTTATGATTTTATGCATTTGATTTTCAAAATGTAAAGTTACCTCCTATGATTTTTCTAAAATAGAAACGGATTCGTGGTTTCTCTCGGACTTAGAATCATATTCAGACTTGGACTCAGATTCATGCTCAGTTTCATACTCATGCCCGGACTCGGACTCGTGCTTGGATTTGGACTCAGACTCGAGTTCATCTATTTGTTCTTTTGTCATTAGTGCCATGAAGCTTGTTTGCTTTGGTTCCTCCATGTCAGTCTCCTCCTAATACGATTTGTTGTCCTGCACTTTGTTGTTAGATAATTTATTTGAACTATCATTGCTTTTCATTACCTTTGAAGTATGGATTTCCTCATGAATTTCTACCAACTAATTCCATAAGTCCTTATAGCTTTCAAAGGTTCTAATCCGATAGAGTTCTTCATTCGTCAATCCACACTAGAGAGTGTATGTGGCCCTAGCATCATCTTGAGCCTTGCTTTTAATGTCAAAGGTTCACTTTTCATTTCTAGAGATTCTCCAAAATTATTGACCAATAGTGTAAAATCCCTTTTTATGATGATCCATAAGTTGATCTCTATCTTTAGAAATTACTCCATCTGTCTCTTCCAAAAGTAGAAATTTGTGTCGTTGAAGAGAGGTGGGTGAGAGGTACTCAAACCTTCTTATTGAGTCATTTTTTATTCTTGCAAAAAGAAAAAAAAACTATATCAAGACTTAGTCTTGAATTAGTAGGAATAAATAAATGAAAAATCAGAAAAAAAAAAAAAGATGTAAGAAAAAAATTTTCTTGAAAATTATTTTAAAGAAAAGATTAAACAAAAATGCTAGTAAGATTGTTAAGTCTTTTCATAGCAACCTAGCTTTGATATCAATTGAAGGATCGGAATAGAGATAGAAGGGGGGGTGTGAATATCGCTCGTTAAAAATCTTTTCTTTATCGTAAAACCGAGTTAGAGTAAGCAGCGAAGTAATAAAAGCAATACACAAGAGACACAATTATTTACTTGGTTTGGAGCATATGTCAACTTTTACTTTAAGACTCACGATTCTCAATCACATCATTGGGCAATCCACTAAAATTCTTCTTTTCAAAATCTTCAGAAAAGAGATAATTCATACAATGAGGAGGAATGATAGTAACATGCTATTATCTTCTTATAATAACAGTGATGCAAGATAAAATATAAATATACCGACAAAAGAATAAAAGATGCAGATCGTCAGAGACTTTTTGGTGTCATAGCTTGCACACAAAGTTGAAGCGTAGTTGAGTAGCAATAGCACAAATGACAAGCAAAGAGTGGATCAGTAAAGTTACGCAAGAGTGATGTCTGGCTCGAAGCTCGAGGTGTTCTTTTATAAGTCGCGTTCGGTCGTCCAAAAAAGCATTCGGCCGACTGATCATGCGTCCTTTCTTCTTTGTCGAGATCTAATCTTCGCTCCATTAATAGCATTAATTGTTCGGTCAACTGATCACCTTGATCCTTCAACCGATCCTTGAAACTTCCTTCTTCATTGCGATTTAAATTTGCAATTGTGTATACCAAAATAGGTTCGTTCGACTGATCCTTGGGTTCGGTCAACTGATCCACCTAAAATTCCATCTTTGCTTTGTGCGATCTGAACCCTTCCACATTAGCTAGGTTCAAGCGACTGAACCTTCCTGTTCGGTTAACTGATCCTTCAAAATATGCAAAATATGGTTAGTTCCACAGTATAAAAAATATCTCTACAACACAAAGTTAGCACAAAGGTATGATGCATAAGTAAGAATAGACAGTAAAATTTATCCTGACCTCAACTTAGAAACCTCCCAGTTTTCTTCAGTTAGATCAACAACCTAGAGTTTGTCCCTTCCCGGGACACAACCTCTCCGCCGCTCCACTACAGTTGTTTACCTCAATCTATCTGCCAAACATTGGGTCCTCTAAACCTGTTTAGACTTTGGCTCAATGATAAGATGATTTTTGTCGTAAAACAATATCAAAAGAATTTAAGTACTGAATCCTTCTAACTACAATAATGTAGTATAAAAATGGCTTAGGTCGTCTCCCAACGAATGCAACAATAGGATGATAATCTAAGATTGTTTGTTATTTATGTTTTAGGGGTTTTTAATATGAAAATGAGAGTTGTTTGGTTTTTGATTCTAAATATAATAAATGAAAAGTAAAACAAGTAGGAAACTAATCTAATACTTGAATGGAATCTAACTAAGTACCAACAATTAATCCATAATATATTATCACACTACGGTATGAGCTTCAACATAAACACAATTAAACTAAGGAATGAAATAGTAAAACATTAAATGAAGTCTAATCTAGTAAATGAAAGACAATGCAAGTAATGAGAACTAAGTCTAACCTAACTACAATTGTATAAAATAAAAGACAACATGAAGTACAGCATCAACGAAACTAAGCATAGAACGAAACCTAAAGCATGTAATAAAACCTAAGCCAATCTATCCTAATTGCATTCAAATGAAGAACAAACATCATGGAAACAAAATCACTAAACTAACAAGCATTACATGGAATTAAACTAAATAAATTGCATCAACTAAAACCTATCTAATGGAAGAGACAATTTGTCAAACACATTATAGGCATGACTTGAGTTGAACCAAATGTGTGCAAAGTAAACATGGAAGATCAAGTTTGATACGAGCATTCAATAAGAAATATCAACACAAGCAAATTGACACAATTAATAAATATTAACATGAATAAAACCAAGTTACCACTCCATAATCCACACATCAACTTCAATTCCAAAGGTTACCCTTGCCGTCACACAAAGGCTTGGAGATCGAACCCCTAACTCTGGTGAACAATAACACACTACCGGTTGGCTGCACGCTTCGACAACAATAATCGGATGACTCTTCACTTGAAGAAACCCTCTCCAATTGAAATTGGCCAGCTGTGCGAATACACTATGAATGGGATGAACTGCCGCCACTTCTTCTTGCTCTACCGCCTGAACTCCAGAAGGTAGAAGCCGTCAGAAGGAAGTCAAAAGATGGAGGTCACACCAAAGAAATCCTCTCCAGCGAGGTGGATGCCTGAAGCTCGTTGTCGCCGCTGCCCCTTGAAGTGCGCTGCCACTGTCAACACGGCAAGGACTCTAGGGAGCAAGGGAAGTAGAGGAGAACACCTGAGAAACCTCTCCAATGAAATGAGCTCGAATGAAGTCGTCATCGAAGCTTGCTGCCCTTGCCGAGTGTGATTTCCGTCACTTGCTACTTAGAATCAGCATCCTCTCTTTTACTTGCTACAGTGAAGGTAAGGGAAGAGGTCGTCGGTCGGTGGTGAAGAGAAAGAAAGGAAAAGAGGGCGACGCTATAGATTTGTCACCTGACCTAGTAAAAACACGAAGAAGAACAGAGAGGATGCTGATTACTGTGCCGTCGAGAGAGTTGAAGGAAAAAGGAATTTCATTCTAGCCGTCCAATTTGATGAAGAGTTGATCTCGGCCATTTGATTAAAGTGATGAAGGGGATCTACATTTGAGTCATTCATCTTGAATATATTGGTGCAATTTGCACTAATGATTTAACTCATGTTTTGATGAATGACAAGTGAGTTAAATTAGATATTTTTTATGATCTAATATATTTACCGAGTGAGTAGAGATTAACGTGTCTAGAAGACCTGACACCAGGATAAAACCCAACTAGGTTTGAGGACCCTATAGTTAGTATGAAGCCCAGATAGGTCAAAGGGTCAACCTAATATCTGGTGAGACTAGCTGGGTCCACGGGGCCTGACAACTGGCAGAAGTCAAGTTGGGTCTATAGACCTGATAATTGGCATAAAAACCTGGTGGGTCAAGAGGCTAGTCAATAGAGTACAAATTGGTAAGTAAAGGTAAGTCATTGGAGGAGAGTGACTCCATTCAAAGGGACAGTAGGCATCGGTCTAATTTAGGTCTATTTTAGAAACCTAAATTGAGACTCTAACTATATCCTAATCTCAGGGAGATAGGATCTAATTACTACTTCTTACTATAATTGTGTTAAATTTTATCTTATAGGGTATACTTTGTATTGTTGGAGTAACATATTTTGCAGGGCAAAAGGAGCACAAAAGGCCTTGGGTGAACAGTGTTCGAGGCGCCATCTATGGTATGGAAGGCACCTTTGCACTGTTCATAGATGACACCTTAAGGCTATGAAAGGCGTTTTCCATGGGATAAAATTTAGATTTCATCACAGATAAGGACCAGGCTGTTCGGGATTAGATTTCTCAGGTTGGAGGCACCTTTAAGGCTATAGAAGACACCTTCCACACCCTTTACAAGGGTACTTTGAGCAAAGCCTCAAGAACAACTTCCATACGAGCTTCTACGTGTCTGTTTGGCTCTCTGACCGCTCCAACTTGCAGCTGCTGCCCTGTTATGACTCTGCTACACCCGAGTGTTATCGAGAAGCCATCCAAACTCCGAGCTCGAGCTAACCATCTATAAGAGTGTTTGGTAATGATAATTTAATTACTGTACTTAATTTCTACAAACGAAAAGTGTAGCTTGTTACACTCTTCCAATTCTTGTGTACTCGATTCTCTCTTTTGGTGGTCTCGGACGAGATTTTTAGTGTATTATCCATCGATAGGTCTAGGAAGACTCCAAACCAAGTAAAACTGAATCTGTCTTTTTACTTGCTTTTAATTTTTGTGCTATTCCGCTGCGTATACTTTGATTTCAAAACAAAAATAAAAGTTTTTCAAACCACATGATTCCCCCCCCCCCCCCCCTACGTGCCCTAGATCTAACAAGTGGTATCAAAGCAGGTTCTGCTCTGAATTGGTGCAACCACCAATCAAGTCGGGGGAATCATTTTTTCCTTTTGATTTTTTTGTATCTTATCTAAATTGGTAAAACTTAGCTTTTTAGATAATTATTTCTAGTTCAGTTTTAACTCAAACTAGTGCGACACCACTCGAGTTCTTCAATATTATTTTTCTCCTCAAACTCTGCTAATTCAAGACCAAGTCTTGGTACCTCCTTTTATTTCTCTATTTTAGTGATAAATAGTCCAAAATGAAGGACACAACACCGTTCGTTTGCTGTTATTCAACGGGGATAATTTTTAATATTGGAAGAAGTGGATGGAAGTATATTTGAAGACTGACTTCGACCAGTGGTTCAGTGTCACCAAAGGATACAAGGCACTAGTCGACCACAACACCAAAATTCCAATGGACTCCAAAAATTAGAATCTGGAGATGAAGAAGAAGGCTCAGATCAACTTCAAGGCCCTCAACACAATCCAGTGCGGACTAATGAACGAGGAGCTAAACTGCGTCAGCCCACATGAAAATGCAAAGGAGCTATGAGACAAGCTAATAGAACTACACGAGAAAACCAATGACGCAAAGGTAACTAAAAGGCACTTATTCTTAAATAGATTATTTAACATCAAAATACAAGAAGGAGAGTCTACCAATCAGTTTCACACGAGGATTAAGGACATCCTTAACTAGCTCCACATAATCGGTCATCAGATGGAGAACCGAGATCTAATAAGGTGTGCTCTAAACGTATTTTCTTGAAATGCATTATGGGCATTCATCATAGATACCTACAAAATCTCGAGAAATCTATCTAAATTAAAATTGGATGAACTTTTCTGTGAATTAGAGCCGCACGAACAGACTAATGCCAAAATCGAGAAAGATATTGCTCTTGTTATAGGATTGTCAAAAGAAAAATCCATACTTAAATAAGAATAAGAAAATGAGTCTGACCTAGACTCAGATGATGAAGAACATCTAGTGAACCTGGTAAGAAAGATGTTCATTAGGAGAAAGAAAGACTTCACCAAAAGGGATGTACAGAAGATCAAGTCTACTTCCAACAACAATAAGACAAACGCCACTTGCTTTGGATGCAACAAGAAGGGACATTACAAGAACGACTGCCCAAATCTCAAGAAGAAGAAAGCTTTCAAGGTGACTTGGGATGAATCACCCATAGAGGAATCGGACAACGATGAACCGAAGTACACCAACTATCTCACGCTAATGGCTGATGTGAGTAGATCTTATACTCTTTTATGCATGTTTTGACGCACAATCATGTACTTTACTCATGATTGATTTATGCATTCTTACACTCCTTGTCGTATTTTTAGGAATCACTTTCAAAGCGAAAACGACGATCGTCGACAAATCGGAGAGCAAAGTAGAAGGCTACTAGCACCGGCCGTGTGACCTTACACGGTCGTGTGGCCGGTCCAGAAGAGGAGCAAGCGCACCACCATATGAACCCATATGACCGTGAAACACATCCAGAGTAGTGCAACATTTCCATAGCCAGAGAGGAACATGGTCATGTGATCCCACACGACCGTGTCACTTGACCCAAAGCCAAGGTGACACTGGACGTGTGGATTTCACACGACCATGGCACGGGCCATGCCAGGCCCATGCCAGGCCCATGCCCTACCCTATAAAAGGGGTTCTTTACCCCTTCTCGGAGGAGGGAAGCCGCTGGCCTTGGGAGAATTATCCTAGTGTCATTCCACACCGTCCTCGACTTTCGTTCAATGATACGAGACAAATTTCACTATCCCATCAACTCCGAAAGCGAAGTATTGGATCCAAGGATTACTTGACGTCATTGGATAAGCCTTCTTCTCCCTCCTTCTCTTCGTTGGGTTTTGATTGCTTTATTTCTCAAACTCTTTAGATTCTTTTCTTTCCTCTATGGAGTAGATTCATTGTTCTAGGACAAAGGAGTAATTGTGTTTGTGTTATGATATAAAAACTCATGGTTATGCCTTTTATCTATCTACATGATATTAACTTGCTTTGTATCTATTCGTTCTAATGTGGATGAGATGTGTTTGCATTTTATGGCCATGTTAGATTGAATGTTTGTGTAGGGATTTCTGATCTCATAGTGCCCTAGATTGTATACTCGAGGGGCCCTAGTGACAGGGGTAACCCATTTACGGACGTCTAGGACATTCCCTTAAAAGGAGAAGCAATTCCTACTTAAGGAAGTAGAACCCACACCAAATTTCTATCTTTATCTTTACTGTTATTTACTAGACATATATTCTTGTGATCTATTACCAAGGTGTCCTAGTGACAGGAGTTAACCGTTTCTGGATTTCATAGGAATCATCTTTATTAAATACTTAGGGATAATAAATCTAACTTTCTACAAGTGCATGCTAATTGAAGGTAGAAAATTGGTAGACCATGCTACATTAGTAAACACCACAATGAAACCGAACTCCTAGAATATTTCCCAAATTGATATATTCAACACTTACTCTAGTTCTCTTTTCCTTGATCTAAGTTTCTTCCTTCTTTCTAAATAGTTGACTTCCAACAATCGATAGTTTAGCTAATTCTATGTGAGCAATCACTAGTGCTTATAACCAATCCCTATGGTTTGATATCTTTTATTACTGAAGACATATCCATGCACTTGCGGAAATGTAACAATGGCTTATGGATTAGAATTGGAAAGTGAATCAGAAGACATGTCTGAACCTGAATCGAGCCACGAGTCTACACTCATTTCTAAAGGTTTCGATGAGGAACCCAAGTGGATATTGAACAGTGATTATTCCAGACACATGACTGGGGATCACACCAAGTTTACTCAATTAATATACAAAAGCATAGGAATGGTTGCCTTTGAAAACAACGACAAACTTAAGATAATTGGAATCGATAATATCGAATTTTAAACTAACTTTATTATTATAAAGGTATTACTTGTTGATAATTTTAAATACAATCTACTGAACATTAGTCAGTTGTGTGATGCTGGATATAAGATTAGGTTTCTGGCCTTTGAATGCTTAATCAAGCACATAGGTAATCCTAAAATAAACCTAAAAGGGTTTAGGAAGGACAATAGCTATGCAATTAACGTAACCGTCTCTTTACTTAAGTGTTACTTGACATAGAAAAAAGAAACCTGGTTATGGCATAGAAGAATATCCCACACAAACTTTAGAAACCTAACAAAATTAAATAGCTTAGAGGCTTACCAAATTATCTAACTTAGATTCAACAATATCTAATGTTTGTCAACAAGAAAAACAAACTAAATCAACTCACAAATCAATAAATCAAACTTAAACAAATTCTACACTAGAATTGTTGCACCTGCACCTGTTTAACTCCCATGAAATTAAATCAATAAATGAGAGTCTCTAGTATCTAGTAATAATAGATAATTACTCGAAATCCACCTAGGTAAAATTCTTAAAAAATAAAGATGAAATATTTGAAGTCTTCAGTAATTTTTTCAAACAAACTGGAAATAAAAAAGATAAAAAAAAATCAAACAAATTAGAAGTGATAACGGAGGTGAATTTAAAAATCCTAATTTTAATATATTTTATCTAGAAAATGACTATCATCATGATGGAGCAGTTGCAAAAAAAAAAAAGAATAGAACCCTACTTGAAGCCTCCACGACAATGTTGAATGAATATCAACTTTCAAAATACTTTTGGGCAGAAATGGTTAGTACAACATGCTATGCACAAAATAAAACTACAATAAATAAAAATTATAATAAGACTTCATTTGAACTCTATTATAATAAAATACCCAATATCAAATACTTTAAAGTATTTGGATGTCCAGTTTACATATTAAATATAAGAGAATACTTAGAAAAATTTACCGCAAAAATAGAAAATGAAATGTTTATAGGTTACTCATTAAACAGTAGAAGTTATAGAGTATATAACAAAAACACACTAAAAATCGAAGAAACCACAAATGTAAAATTTGAAGAATCTAATCATGACTTAGAACAAACTTAGATTCAAACAATTGATTTTGTTAGAGGTAGCACTAGTCAAGGAGGAGTAAGTGAAAACCTAAGTCAAGAACACAAATAAGAACATCCATCACAACAGAATGAACAAACTAAACCATAAAGGTTAACCCAAACTATCCACTTGAACAAATAATTGGTGACCTAGACCTAAGAGTCTAAACTAGATAAGCTTTTAGAAACCTAAGCCAAGTAACTTTAATCTCTAACATCAGACCCAAAATAATTAAAAGATCACTAAGTGATCCAAATTGGATCTTAGCCATACAAGATGAACTGGTCCAATTTGAAAGAAACAAAGTGTGGGGTCTAGCTCCATTACCAAAACATAAAAAATTAATAGAAACGAAATGTGTCTTTAGAAATAAACTAAATGAAAAGGGGAAAGTTGTTAGAAATAAGGTCAGGTTGGTAGCAAAAGAATTTAGCCAAATTGAGGGACTTGACTACGATAACACCTATGCCCCTGTCGCCAGACTCGAATCAATTAGAATGTTGTTGAGCTATGCATCCCATAAGGGTTTCAAATTATATTAAATGTATGTAAAGTCAGCTTTTCTCAATGGATTAATTAAAGAAGAGGTATATGTAGGTCAACTCCCAGGGTTTGAGAACTTAGAATATCCTAACTATGTGTTTCAACTAAAGAAAGCCTTTATGGTTTAAAACAGGTGCCTAGAGCTTCGTATAAAAAGATGACCACATACTTAATCTCAAAAAACTTCAAACAAGGTCAAGTAGACCCAACCTTCTTCATAAAAATAATTAATCAAGATTTTTCTTTATGGTCCAAGTCTATATAGATGATATAATATTTGGGTTAACTAATTCAAAACTTCTACAAGAATTTATAATATTGATAGAACAAGAATTTGAAATGAAACTAGTAGGACAACTAACACTCTTCCTAGGTCTACAAATCAAACAAACAAATGAAGGAAACTATGTTTATCAACAAAAATATACACTTGAATTACTCAAGAAATTTAGAATGGAAAACTTCAATGGCCACCAATGTAACCCTAGACAATAATCCAAATAGAAAACCTATAGACCTCAAATATTACAGAAGTGTCATAGGAAGTCCACTATACCTAACTGCTAGTCAACCTGATATTTTATTTGCAGTTAGTGCGTGTGCTAGATATCAAACTTATGCCAAGGAGTCACACTTGGCTAGTGTTAAAAGAATATTTAGATGCTTAAAAGGCACGTCCAACGTAGGAATATGGTATCTTAAAACAATCAATTTTGAGCATACAAGATCCTCTTACGCAGATTATGTTGGCTGTAAACTAGATAGGAAAAGCATAAGTGGTGGTTATCAACTACTTGGACGATCATTTGTCAGCTGGTTTAGTAGAAAGCAACAGTGTGTTACATTATCTACTACTAAGGTAAAATATATAGCAATAGGAGAATGTGTTGCACAACAACTATGGTTGATTAAATTTTTATCCAATGGTCCATATTGCTTCAAATCTGGATAAAGGATTGGATGACTTAGATCTGAATTAAGAAATAAGATCTCTCTATATCATGACCAATGGTTCATTTTGATTCAACTTGATCCCCTTCGTTTGACCTTTAAATCAAGTTAGATTCGATCAGATTAAACTCTAATTCATGGCTCTTTAAGTTTCCTACAAAACCACGTTAAAAGCATGATATTTAATTCCATAATTATAGAAAATTTACAATTAAGTCTAAAATAGGTTCCTACTCACCATACATAATATAAACACAAAATTAAGAATGTGAGAAGGTAAAAGTGCTAAATCTAAGAGCCAAAATAACAGATAAAAATGCTAGTTATCACTTAACATCGAATTGGCTCACCAGGGCTTCCCCTTGATATTGGGTCCTCAAACCTATCGAGTCAAACTACCAAGTGTCGGGTCCTCGACCCACTTGGACTTTCCTGCTTGGCTTCCACTATCTGCTAAGACTTTCCTGCCTAGTTGCGACTAGGGCTTTCCCAGTTTAGTAAACATCCTGCACATTTAGTTAATTTTATCATATCACAACAAGACTTAACTTGAGCCTTTGATAATATCAAAACTCAGGTTTGATTCTGGTGCACCCTGCACCAACAAAATAAAGAACTGCTCTGTTTATGAGCTGGTGAATGAGTTTGCTCAAGACGTCACCACAGTAAGTTCTTGCCTTCCTCTTTTTACTACATAGCCTTTCTAACACAATTTCTCTTAGTTCCTTACTTTTGGGTTGCATATAAGCCAATTGGCGGTGGACTAGGCTCGGGCTAATAAAATTTTGACCGATCAAGTAGTGAAATTGGAATCCCCAACAGCTCCTGTCGTGATTCCAGAGGTAAATAGATTATGACATGAAGTGGAAACCTAGGCAGAGCTATTATTAAAGATGGAACAAGCTATGGAGGGAGCTCAACAGAGGACAAATGACTAACAGGAGGAGAAAAAGAAACTTGAAATCCTACTGCAAAATAGTGTGGCCCAACTTTGAGTGGAAACTGCAATGAGGGCCAAGATGATATCCAATCTGGCTCAAAAGACTGCTAAGCTAAAGAAATTGAAAGTTTCCCATGCCTCAAAGTCAGTTGAGAGAGTTGAGGAGCTATGAACCAAGGATATGTTAATACTGAACCAACAAAGGAATTTGGACGTATAGGAGATCAAGATAGATTCTCTACAAGATGAGCTGGAGTTTGCCCGGTCAAAGTTGATGGCCTCCAAATTTGAACTAGAACCTATAAGGCAGGAGAGGAGGACCAATTTAAGGTTAGACAAACATCCTACTTCAAATCTTGTGAGTTTGGCTTGTAATTTGGCCATCACATCATAAAGATGCTTTCATATGGAGTCGAAGGAGCAATCACGCAACTCTGTAAGGTGAGACACTTATCAACCAATCTACCTAAACGATTCTTAGACCGCCAATGAATTTTGAATGACCTCCCGACCGACCTCTTCACTAAGTTTGATTGATTAGATATGTAATAATACGTATGTCTTGAGCCCCTAGGGGAGTGGTAGGAAGCTATAAACATGTATCTGCAAACGTCATGCTATCTTTAATTTTTAAATATTCTTATGCTTTCTGTTGCTGATTGAACAGTTGGGTTTGCATAATGTGTTTTGAGTGAATGCCCCTTCACATAATGTGCCAAGAGAGCGTCGATTTATAAGAAATATTGAGTGATTAGACAATCAAAAACTTGCGCATATGAGTGAGCACACTCATATCTTGGCCGGGCTGAATAATTCAATCGAGCAGCACGAGAGTGGGAGACTTAGGCGCGAGTACATACTCATTTATAACTCAGCCAAGTGGCACGAGAGTCTAGGACATAGGTGCTAGAGTACGCTCGCTTATAACTCAGTTGAATGATATAAGAGTTTGGGACATAGGTATGGAGTATGCTCGCTTATAACTCGGTTGAGCGGCTTAAGAGTCTAGAATATAGGTGAAGAGTGATAGGACCTTGAGTGTGGCTAGAGGGGGGGGGTGAATAGCCTTTCTTCGATTCTTCACCTACAATTTGTTAGCGGAAGCACGAAAAGAAATGAAATTGAAAAACAATAAAAGAACACGGCTAACTCCTCGATTTACTTGGTCTCCACCTCCTTGAGGTGACTAATCCAAGGCACACACACACCCAATCAAGCTTCACTAAAATCTTCTCCTTTTCAATCCAAGAGTGATGGTGGAGAAACCTTTACAAGATGATCTCCTCCTTTTACAAGTTTTAGATGAGCTTAGGGAGGAGAGAATCAGAGTTGTAAGACTTGAAGATCACTTGGAAAACTTAAACAGTAATTTGGATCAGTTAAGTTTTTCTTTCCAAGCTCTTAACTTTATATACAGTATGCTGGAATTCGCGACATCAGTCGACTGCTAAAACATGCAGTCGACTGGTATCACACAACGGCTACTGTTTCAATCAAATCTACGGAGATCCTGTGTGTCATCATCCCAACGTCATTATACCAGTCGACTGCTGAAACATGCAGTCGACTGCACCAGTCGACTGCATGTTTCATCAGTCGACTGGTGACTGAGCGAACAGAGGCATTCTGTTCGCTCCCAGTCGACTGGTGTCCGGAGTTGCTCTTAAAGTCTTCCTCCTCAGCCTTTGTCCCTCAGATGCACTCAAGCCTGCAGCTATTCTTCATGTCATCCTTCACATTGCCTTGAGATTCACTTCCCTTCACTCCGTTTGCTTCTTGTCCGTGGTCCATCGGATGCACCATCCTTCACCAATCTTCAAGAACCTGAGCCATGAAACTTTCCAAGCTTGTGCAATCTACCAAGTCCTGCACAACTTAAGTACATATTAGAACAAATGTAAAGCCTAACTTAAATCCTTTGACACACACATCAAAAACAAAGATCGCCCTATTTAATCCTAGGTCAATTGTATCAACAAAGAGCATGCCACTTATAACTTGATCGAATAGCTCGAGAGTCTAGGACATAGGCGCAAGAGTGTGCTTGCTGATAACTTGGTCGAATGACATGAGAGTCTGGAATATAGGTGCGACAACATGCTCGCTTATAACTCGGCCGAACGGCTCAAGAGTCTAGAATATAGGTGCAAGAGCATGCTTGCTTATAACTCGGTCAAGTGGCTTGAGAGTGTAGAATATAGGCACGAGAGCATGCTCGCTTATAACCCGGTTGAATGACATGAGAGTCTGGGACATAGGGTCAAGATCATGTTGGCTTATATCTCGATCGAGCGACACGAGAGTCTGGAATATAGGCGTGAGAGTATGCTCACTTATAACTCAGCCGAATGGCTCGAGAGTCTAGGACATAGGCACGAGAGCATGCTCGCTTATAACTTGGTCGAACGACATGAGAGCCTAAAATATATGCGTGAGATTATGCTCGCTTATAACTTGGTCGAACGGCTCGAGAGTTTGGAATATAGGTACGAAAGCATGCTCGGTTATAACTCAGTTAAATGACTCAAGAGTCTGGGATATTGGCGTGAGAGCATGCTCGCTTATCACTCGATCAAACGGCATGAGAGTTTGGGACATAGGCGCGAGAGCATACTCGCTTATAACTCGATCGAATGGCTCGAGAGTCTGGAATATAGGTGTGAGAGCATGCTCACTTATAACTTGGCTGATTAGCACGAGAGTCTGAAATATAGGCATAAGAGCATGCTCGCTTATAACTCGGTCGAACGGCTCGAGAGTTTGGGATATAGGTGCAAGAGTATGCTCACTTATAACTAGGCTGAGTGGCCGAGAGTTTAGAATATAGGCGCGAGAGCATGCTTGATTATAACTCGGCCAAGTGGCATGAGAGTTTGGAATATAAGCGCGAGAGCATGCTCACTTATAACTCGACCGGATGGCTCAAGAGTCTAGGATATAGGCGTGAGAGCATGCTCGCTTATAACTTGGCCAAATAACACGAGAGTCTAGAATATAAGTACGAGAGCATGCTCGCTTATAACTCGGTTAAATGGCTCAAAAGTCTAGAATATAGGCGTGAGAGCATTGCCACTTATGGCTCAGTCAAACGACTTGAGAGTTTAGAATATACACTCGAGAGCATGCTTGTTTATAACTTGGTTGAATGGCTCGAGAGCCCGAGAAATAGGCGCGAGAGCATAGTCGCTTAGAACTCAGCCGAACGCCTCGAGAGTCTGGAATATAGGCATGAGAGTATGTTCGCTTATAACTCGGCCGAGTGGTACAAGAGTCTAGAATATAGGCAGGAGAGCATGCTGCTTATAATTCGGCCGAACAGCTCAAGAGTTTAGGATATAGGCGTGAGAGTATACTCGCTTATAACTCAGCCAAACGAAATGAGAGTATGGGACATAAGCATGAGAACATGCTCACTTATAACTCGGTCGAGTGGCTTGAGAGTCTTGGACATAGGTGCAAGAGCATTCTCGCTTATAACTCGGTGAAGTAGCCCAAGAGTCTGGATATAAACGCGAGAACATACTCGCTTATAACTCAGCCGAGTGACTCGAGAGTCTAGAATATAGGACTTTTGAGATAAATATGCTTTCGTTTTCATTAAGTGTAAATATTCAACATGATATACTAATTTATTATCGGCGTACTCTCTTAAGCCCTATAAGACTCAGATGATTCATGCTCTAAGGTCGCTCCAAATTCTTTCCATCTGTATCTTGGAGATAATAAGAGCTTGAGGTGAGCTTTTGCACCACTCTGTATGATCCACCCCACTATGGCTTGAGCTTGCTAATAATTGTTAGTGCAAATTACACTAATGATCAAACTCATATTTTGATGTATGACAAAAGTTAAAGTTAGATAATGTTGTGATCTAATCCTTTTACTAAGTGTGTAGAATATGAACTTGATGGGTCTAGATGACCAAACATGAAGTCATGTCGAGTCAGGAGGATCAGACGATTGACAGGAAGTCCAGCTGAGTTAGAGAGGACTAGACAATTAACAGGAAGTCCAATCGAGTTAGGGAGGACCAGATGATTGGCTGAAGTCCATATTGGTTGAGATATGGTAGGAGTCTTGGTGGGTCAATGGACCTAACATCGAGGAAGTTTGCAATTGGTAAGTGGAGGTAAACAACTGGAGGAGAAATCTAGTGAGGCGCGTTCCTAGTTGCGGGAACAGTAGGTGTCATTCCGACCTTAGGTTTCAGCGAAACTCAAAGTCAGGACCGAATAGTCCGGAGACGGTTAAATATTTTATTACTATTCTTTTTTCCATATTATTGCTTGTTATACTAATCTTATGATGCCAGAAATCATGTGCTGAAAAAAGGGGCTCCGAGCGCCAAAGATGGTCTACGCGCCAGGGCAAGGAGGCGAAGCAATAGGCGATTAGCTGAGGTGGCGCACACTGGTTGGCCGGTACACATTAGGGTCTAGGCGCCTGAAGGTGGATAAATGTTCAAAGATAAAGTTTCACCGAGGAGCAGCCACATCAACACTCCAGTCGCCCGGGGGTGGTCCGAGCACTCGGAGATGGCGTATAAAAAGGCCTTCAACCAATAGCTCAAGTACATCATCCACTATGACTTTCATTCTTACACGTTGTTCCGAGAAAGCTCCTACGACACCGAAACACTACTCCAACAACCAACAGCTAAGCTTCTTTCATTTTATTGTCGATATTCTTTTATTATTCCTATATTGTACTTAATTATTTATAATCTTTTCGATATTATAGTGATTACCTAACGAAAACACTCAACGAGTGTGGGGTTTAGAGTAGGAGTCGTTGAAGACTCTAAACCAAGTAAAAAAATTACTTATGTTAGCATTTGTTTTGTTTTCTTTCTCTTTTTCGCTGCATTTATTTTAACTCGTAATTTTAGAAAAAGCAACAAACATATTCACCCCCTTCTAGCATCTTTTTGATCCTACAACAACAACTCCAAATCTTTTTGTGACAGGATAATGGTGGTGAATCCTCCAGTCTCATCCATCTCCGCCTTTCAGATTCGGGTGAAGTTCTCACAGACGGCGCTAAATTTGATCTTATCTGAAAGAGGGGGAGATGGCGCGCTGGGCAGGTGGCTCTGATGTTGATTAGAGAAAACTCTGAGATGGAGACTTAAAGGGAAGACTAGTGATAAGGTGTATTGTGAGTGACCCCAAAGGTAATGTGAGATCGACAATCAAGATGATATGATAGTCAAAATCGAGGTAAGGTGGTGATCAAAATCAGAGTATATGCGGCTGAACAAATCACTCTCACCAGAGCTCTGCTCCCCACTTCTCATTGACAAGACTTCTCAGTGCCAAGGCACACACCATACAGTCGATCGGACCTAGCGTCGATCATGCATTAAGAGCTCAGTTCCTGACTCCTTAGAGGTGGGGCATCTAGCATATGGCTGGTCGACAAAAGAGTCGGTCCGACTTACGGGCATAACTCCCCATTCTTTAAGCACAAATCTCTCATCATATGATCGGTCGACCCTAGAGCCGGTCAAACTTAAGGGACTTAGCGCTATACTCTCTAGTGTCAAGATACACAGAATAAACCGGTTGGCTCTAGCCCCGGTCGTGAATATAGGTCTAGCTCTTTACTTCTATAATACAACTCTCAATATATAGCTAGTTGACAAAAGAGTCGGTCAGACTTACGGGACATATTTCCCCATTCTTTAAGCACAAGTCTCTCAGCATATGGTTGGTCGACCCTAGAGCCAGTCGAATTTAAGGGATTTAGTGCTCTACTCTCTAGTGTCAAGATACGCAAAATAAACCCGGTCAGCTTTAGCACCAGTCAAGCATATGGGGACTAGCTCCCCGCTTCTATAATACAACTCTCAACATATGGTTGGTCGATCAAAGTGCAGGTTGGACCTACAGGACTTAGTTCCCACTTCTTATGTATCAGTCTCCATCAAACAACCGGTCGGCTACAAGGCCGGTCGGACTACCTCCAGGAGACAATATTGTCAGAGAATCACAATAAGTTGTCAGAGAATAACGTCTATTCGTCAAGGAATATTTCTTTACTATAGCATATATATGCAATGGAACCTTCCTCTGAATGTGATTGTACAATTTCCATTGCCTGATGTTACTTGACATATTCTGACATCAAACATTCTCAATCGTCTCATTAATGCGAAAGTTATGAAAGACGATTTATATACATGTAACGGAATCTTCCTCGAAGGGTGACTGTATATATTCCATTACTCAATATATTTTGACACTAGACATTCTCTAACGCCTCATGATTATAGAAGTTATGAGGGTCAGTATAAAAAAAGAGTCTTCTCCGTTGACCAGGTGCATTTTGACACACCCAAACAACCTACTGTTCATCTTCTCCACTTTCGCTCGGCTACTATATTAACTTAAGCGTTAAAATATCTACACTAAGGACCCCCTTCCTGATTCTCGCTCTAGCATCTCCTTTTACTCTCTGTATAATGTACATAAAAAAGAATACTAAGTATCATCTTTTCTCTATCTCAAAATTTTCTCCTAATCAAAATCACTTATCTAACACGCCATCTTCCTATTTTCAGACAGCACCAATCACACCTTAAACACTTCCCTTCAACATCCTCAATCACTTGATCCACTTTGCGTGTTTGCTGTACCCTTCTCACATTTCACCATCGCTGCGCAATGAACTTATCTACAACTACTGCAAACTACATCATCGCGCTGTCAATGTTCTAGTTCGGGTCAACTGTCATCAATGATCAACATATCGTATTCATTGTCTATCTCTTGTACAAATCAACCTTAACCGTAAGAAAAATGCTTATCCTATTTTAAGTTGTATTTAAGTTTTTAAATTGATTAATCTTACGAGTAATCGGTCGGCTATAGAAGGTTTTTTCACTGCCACTAACAGAAATCGGAAAGTTTTCGTTAATCATCAGCCCGAAACTTGATTCCAAGGGCGGCTTACGTAATTTGTGGAAGATAAGGTACTACGAAGTAAATATTCAGTCAGACTTTTCTTTTTTCTTTTCTTTTCCTCGCGTTTCTTTCGGGGAGGAGAAACAAAACAAAACGAGATTCTAACGCACAAAGCGATTACAGATAACGATGGAGAACGCCAACCATTCCTCTGCTGCTCCCTCCGCCACCGCCGCCGCCGCCGCCGACGTTGGCACCGCGAATCCGAACTCCTCGAGTAGCAGCGGTGTCGGCGTCAGTAAGGCCGTTAGTAACAGTTTTCCGGGCTCGCTCAAGGCCCTGAACAGAGCCTCTTACAAGATCTCCAAGCCCCTTCCCAGAAACCCTAGCGCCAACCCTAACCCGGTGGCTGAAAAGCTCGTAGCTTCTCCGGAGGTCCCGACGAGTGCCAGTGGTAGCTGCGGTGGTGGCCCCCCGTACCAGCCGCAGCCGCCGGTCTACAACATCGACAAGAACGATTTCCGCGACGTCGTCCAAAAGCTCACCGGGTCCCCTGCTCACAGCCAGATCCGCCCTCCGCCTGCAGAGATGCCTCCGCCGCCGCACCCTCCTCGTCCTTCTTCGAACGCATCCCTCGTCCCCCCGCCCGTCCCCCCGACCTCCCGTCTCCACCGCATCCGGCCACCGCCGCTCGCCCATCTCACCCCTCGCCCTCCCCTTCCCATGGTCCCAGGACAACCGCTGCCGGCCGTGGATCCTTGGACGCGGCCGCTGCTGTCCCCGCTGCCGCCGCTTCCTACAGTTAGCGCTGCGGCCGAGTCTCCGATCTCAGCTTACATGCGCCGCCTCCGCGGTGGCAGCGCCGGGCTTCCGGTCTATGCTCCATCCTCTACGGTGGCGCCGATGCTCCCGCCTCCTAGCTCGCCACTGGGGTTCGGATGCCTGCTGTCGCCGCAGACGACCTATCAGATGATGATGGCGGCACCAGGGCTACAGTTACCGACCTCGCCGGGGGTGCAAGTACCAAACCCTCGGCTGGGAGATCCCTGATGTCTCCATAGACATGGTTTTCTGTAGCTGCCCTCGCCAGAGGTAATCCATTTCTTTGCCGGAGTAGCTACAGCTTCATCCTTATGTGCTAGCTAGTGTACTGTGTACAAATAGTTAACTGCTTTAAGAACTTAGCATTTGATGATAAGGGCGAAAATGCATATCCCTGAAAATCTATTATGTGTATCTGAAAGCCTTCAAATTAGATTCCTTTATGTTGAGAAAGAAAGAAAAAGTTATGTTTGATTGCATTTGTTGTTTCTACAATATAGTCGAACCTCAATTTTATGCTGTTAACTAACAAAGTAGTATTTGATGATTTACATATAAATTTGGATGTGATACTCTTAGAGTTTAGAATTTCTCAAGTTCTTATAGTAAGAAGCATAGGATCATTCATCTTTTGTGTCATTAACTTTGGAGACTAATGTTTGTCAACACATCAATATGTTTTTGAAGCATTATTGTCAAAGTTGAAAAAGATGATCTGGCCAATTCTCCACAAAACTAGGAAGCAAACCTTGGCCCTCTGATTGGAAATGCAAGAAATATTATTCGATCCAACTTGATTTTAAATGTTAGTGTCTCTAAATTGACTTTCATTTACATATTGGTTTTGTAATAAGGTTGGTTATTTTAAAGTTGTCATGTAGTCTTCTGAGTTTGTGCACCCTGTAAATTGTTTTAAACTCATTTCTCCCTACTTACCATCTTCGGTTTTAGAAAAAATATTTTTTTGCCCAAACTCACATTCACTCACCTATTCTCAGTATAGTATTAAATGGTTCAAGCTCATGTTTTTTTGGGCGATGTATTCATTAACTAGGATCCTTGAGAGTGAAAATTATGGATTCATGACTTTAAGCACATGTAGAAGTTTATTAGTCAAGAGTTCAAGACTCATAACTTTCATTCACTCTTGGCAATCTTTGCTTCTAGAGAAAAATTGGGAGGTTGGAAAGTGGAAGGAATGATGGAAAGCTTAAGGTAAAGACCGTAAATTTCTTTTCCTACCTTTACTTGAAATGTACAATTAGGAGAGAAAAAATATAGGATTTAAGTATTTAACCTCTCCTTTCCCTCGTAAGTAACCCTAGACTTAGGTGGGAGATTAAGGGAAAATTTGCCAAAAGGTTTTTTTTCTGTTCACTTCTCCTTTGCTTTTGTTAGTAATGGAAATGAACAAATTTGTCAAAAGGTTTTTATTCTTTTCATATCTCCTTTGTGTAATGGAAATGAACATCAACTTTTATATATATATATATATATATATATATATATATATATATGTCTTTCTTTAAGTGAACGCATGTTTATTTCTTTTGATTGCTATCACGTTTCTTCATTTAGCTTATGTATATATATATATATATATATATATATATATATATATATATATATATATATATATATATATATATGTCTTTCTTTAAGTGAACGCATGTTTATTTCTTTTGATTGCTATCACGTTTCTTCATTTAGCTTATGTCCGTTAATTGATTCTTATTAGTAAATTAGATATTCCAGTATTATAATTCTTTGGATATTTTTGCCTCATCTTATTACTAATTTAGATGCTTTATTACCTCTAAATTTGATTCTTTTTTTTTTCTTTTCTCTTGTTGAGATATCATTGTCTCCTTGCTGTTATCACATCCAAGTAAGATAAGTACGTAGGACTGGCCGTTGAAAATCTGGCCGAGATTTGAACCGGTCAAAGGTTCAGTTGCATTAATCATATTTTATTATTATCTAAACCACTACATGTTCTCCCTTTTTGTGATGAAATCGACAAGATTAGATTTCTTATATTTTATTATTTCAATCGGTTTAATTTGCCTTTTCTTCTTCTCAGGTTAACTGGTTGACTTGTTTGCAACCCTAAAGTGACTTTAGGGATGATTCATGAGTTTTTGGATGCGTTTATTTATTTATTTTTAACTTATACTGCTTTCTTTTATATTTTTAATTATTGAGTAAGAATTTTCAATTCATACCGTATTAATTTTGATTGCATTGTTGTTAATTATTAATTGAACGCATTTATTGTATTTACGTGTTTATAAGTTTTTGTGTTTTATTAATAGCATATTTAGCAATTTTCTTGAATTAATATATTTTAATTGTATACTATACGAATCTAGCAAAATATTTTACGGATCGTTTTTTACCTACTTAGCATACTTTTAATATTTTAAATGTTTTATTTTTTTTAATCTAAATGTTATTATTTTGAATAAGTAAATGCGTCATTGAATTCATAATAATCAGATATAGATGTTTTGTTATATCAGTTTATTGTCGCATTATATTGCATGACCTTTTTCATATATGAAATGTCAAAGTAAGAAAATATAATTTTTAATGTTATTATTTAGACTTTTATATTTATAAAATATCAAAGTAATTAGATAATAATATTTATACGAGGAAGTTGAAGTAAATAAAATTTTATATGCAGGGAGTCTAAACAAAATTTTTGTTTAGAGATGGGGCTGCAAGTAAAGTTAAAGTTGTATTTGTCTTTTATATTTTTTTATATATAAAAAATTTAAAAATGAGTGTAATTCTTTTTAAATTTAGCGCATTAAATTAAAATATAGTATATTTTCTACTAAATTGAGCATAATTTTTTTTTCATCTCAATTAGATAAAAAATATATTAAATTTTTTTTAAATAGTATTTAATTGAATGAAAAAAGATAAATAGATTCTATTTAAATGATGTTGAATTAAGAATGAATTATATTAAGTGAAAAAAATGCTCATTTTTTCACTCTCCAATAAAATATAATGGATATCAATTTATTTATTTGTCCTTCATATTTTTTTTAGGTATATAAAATTTAAAAATAAGTATAATTTTTTGAAAATTTAATATATTAAAATAAAATCTAGTATATTTTTTTATTAAATTTAGTATGATTTTTTTTCATTTTAATTGAATGAAAAATATATTAAATTTTTTAAAATAATATTTAATTGTATAAAAAATATATTAGATTATCTTTAAATGAGGTTAAATTTAGAAGAAATTATATTAAATGAGAAAAAATTATATTTAATTTGATAAAAAATATACGTGTTGAATTTAAGAAGAATTATATTTATTTTTAGATTTTTTATATTTAAACAATATGAAAGATAATTAGATAATAATGTTTATACGAGGGAGAGGGAGCTATATAATTAGATAATGATGTTTATACGAGGGAGTTAAAATTAATAAAATTTAATATATAGAGGGTCAAAATAATTTTATTTAGATGGGACTGCAGGGCAAATAAAAGGTGTGTTCAGATATTTTTCTCTAATTTATATAATTGTTAAAAACATTAATTACAAAATGCATAAAATATAAAGGTAAGTGCATGGACATATTTAAAGATAATATCAATTATAAATATTAATGCATCCTAACACAAAGTTAACACAAATATTGACACAGTGTTTGGCATCGCAATCATGTGACCCCACTAGATTAGTAGCTTAGCACTCGAGGGGCCCAGTGATCAATGATGACCCTCCCTCATTAAGAAGTTATCGAAAGGCAATGAACAGAAGAATTAATAATGATTGATGGTGACGAGACATATTAATTATTTAAACTTGCTTTAAAAAATAACAAAAAATAATGCATGACTCGTCTTCAGAGAGTGACGTGGTTTTGTCTGAGTCTACTCGAAGAGCTGTGTCGATTTGTGTCGATTAAGTGTACTCGCCACTGCAGTCACATAAATGATAATAATTGTTTAGTTACGTATCGACCTAAACGGATTGACAGGACGCTCAGATTAATTGAATGAATCATTTTTTTATCATATAATAATTGTTTAATTTATAAACGAATATCGTTAATATTAATATGATATTATTATAATAGATTATGAGATTAATTCTTAACATGTGCTGCTTAATATTGATCACGGTATCGATTTTTTGCGTCCCTTCATATGGGTAACGTATGAAGTATTATCATCATGAGGTCTGAGATTTGAATCTCGATAAAATTGAGATAAATACTTCTCTTATGTGTTAGTTACTATTTTAAAGATTAGTAGCCGTTCGTGATTTACCTCCTCCGTGTTGGTCCTGGGACGGGTTGACGGGAGTGCTGGAGGCGAATACGAATCCTCGGTAAAACCGAGGTAAATGCTTTCCTGTTAGTTATTATTCTAAAGACTAGAGTCGTTCGTGATTTACTTCCTCCGTATTGACCTTGGGACGGGTTGACGGGGGTGCTGGAGGTGAGCGTATTCACCTTTTGCTATCACGGTATCGATTTTTTACGTGTTTGTAATATTTCGTAGGTATCTAATCCATATAAAGGGTTGTTGTATTAGGTTTATAATTATAATAATTAGGTTAAATAACTTTAAGCCCTTATCATTTATATTAAGTTACAGTTGACCCTCTGTTAGGCGTATTGACTTCCAAGTCAAAATTTAAAAAAAAAATGATAATGACTAAAATAACTTGAAAGACCATAACCTCTTTCAAGAATAAAGAGAATAATAAAAAGAATCCTCACAAAATCTAAAGAGTTATTTGACATAAATCCTCATAAAATTTATACATATAATATTACCTAAATAATAGAAAATTAATAACTTTGAAAGGGATAATCATCTAAAAACTTATTCCACCATTCTCACTAAACTAAAAAAGTGTCAAAATTTTAAATTAATAAATCAAAATCAAATGAAGATGAAATAAAGTTTATCATTAAAAATCTCCTCATCATCAAATGTGACACACAATGAAGTAGGAGTGAAGTGTTGGTATGGCGAAATTGCACTAATATGCACATCAAGGACATTATAAAATATAGGAAGAAAGTTTATAGGCTATTATGACTATCATGTTAGTGTTTAAACATCTTAATATACCACATAAATCCAAAACCATTAACATTTAATGGATGTTAAAGTAGTGAAGACCGACTAACATGGAAATTAAAGTCAAATGGTCAAAATCGTAGGGTTGGGTGGACTATGAGACCGCGGAGTGCGGATTAGGTAAAGTTGGTCAAACGAGCCCTGAGAGCCGGTCGAACGTGAAGGGTTGACTAGATCGTTTGAGCGACCGTCCTTCGCACTTGCAGCCGAGGTTAAGAGCCAAATACTAAGTTATTTAGTCCACCGCCCTGGTCTGATCGGACGCAATGCGCCTCTCCGGCAATAGTAAGGTCAAGTAAAGAACAAGTCGATAGCTCCATTCAGCACAACCGAGCTGATGACGTCTCGACCGAGTGGCGTCCGGTTGGCCTATAACGAGACCCACATGTTGGATCGAAAGCGCTAGAGTGGGGGGGGTGAATAGCGCTCGTGGCTTTCACAATCGATTTCAAAATAGTAAAAGTAAATGCAGCGGAAAAGAAATAACATAAACACAGAAGACACGAGAAGTTACTTCGTTCGGAGTCTATCTCGACTCCTACTCGAAGGCCCGCGGTCGTTGACCGCTTTCGGTGGGCAACAACTATATAGCACAAATCTTTACAAGTAGATGAGTACAAGTATGAGCTTAAAAAGAAAGATTATACCGATAAAATACAATATATTAAGAGTGGTCGCTGATTGTCGGAGCAGGGCGTTGTTGAAGCGTACGGAGCAGCACACTAGAGCACAATAGATCTTCTGTTCGAGAGTTGTGTATAAGCTGCACCTCGAGACCTCCTTTTATAGCTCTGCAAAGTCTAATCCAGATCCCCAAGCTTCGGGATCAAGTTTGACCCGACGCGGATCGGTCGACCGATCCCCAGGTTTGGTCGACCGATCAGGCGATCCCTCCTATCTGATCCGCCCGATCTTCTCACTCCTCTTCGATCCGGCCAAACTCTATCTGAGGTTCGGTCGACCGATAAACTCTTCTGACTCAACCCAGTCAGCCTGATCTAGTCGACACCCAACCTAGGTTCGGTCGACCGATCCCAAGGTTCGGTCGACCGATCCCCGGTCCAACCTCTGGAGATCTGGTCTGCTGATTTGTGGGTTCGGTCGACTGATCCCAAGGTTCGGTCGACCGATCCCGGTCACTTCTAACTCTGCATAAAAATGTTAGTTACCTGCAAAACAGAGTTAGAACATAATGGAATATATAAACGAATAAACTGACAGCCTTCGGACTGTCCGGGTCTGACTTCGGGTTTCCGACCGGAAACCCTAGGTCGACCCGACGCCTACTGTTCCCTCTGCGGGGAACGTGTCCTCACCTACTCCACTCAGGAGATTTACCTGATGCCAGTCCGGTCCTCCAGACTAACTGAACTTTCCGCCTAGGGTTACCACCCCCTAGGACTTAGGGTTACCTCCCCCTAGGGTTTTTCTCCACCTAGGTTTACCACCCCTTATGACCTAAGGTTACCCCCCTTATGGTTTTCCGCCACCTAGGGTTACCACCCCCTAGGACCTAAGGTTACCCCCCTTAGGTTTTCACCTTGCCTAACCGCAGCTAGGACTTTTGCCTAAGCATCACTTAGGACTTTCCTGCAAGCTCCATGAACCTTGTTAGATAACACCACAGCTTAACTTTGAACCCTTTGTCATAATCAAAACTCAAGTTCGATCATCTGGTGCTCACTGCACCAACAATCTCCCCCTTTTTGATTATGGCAACCTTGGTTCAAAGTTAAGTAAATCATAACATTAAATAAAGGAATAAATAATAGAAATTAACCATGAGCATCAATGCAATTTAAAGTTTATGCTCCCCTTTCATTATGTTTAATTTCATGATTTCTTAACTTTGACTTTTCTCTCCCCCTTTGGCATAAATCAAAAAGAGTTAACAAGAGAAAGAAATAGTCTATTTAATTTTAAACTCCCCCTAAAGGGTAGCATAGTTAAGTACTTAGACTTTGATAAAAAAAAAGTTTGGTTAAGTACTTAGCTTAATTTATAAGACTTTTGAAAATAATAGTTTTGTCACGTATTTAGTCTTAAAAAGACTTAGCTTTTCAAAAAGAATTGTTTTGAAAAACACTTAGCTAAATTTGAAAATGCTTAGTTATGTTTTCAGCTTAAAAATGATTGCGTTGAGAAAATATCTTGCCAAGTAGCTAAGTTTAGAAAATAATTTAATTAAGTTTAGTTAGAGAAAACCTAATTAAGTACTTAGCTTTGAAAACATTTAGCTTCTAGAGGAGTTATAATTTAAAAGTCATGTCATAAATAATTTTAACTTTAAAGCTAAGTTTAAAAATAACCTGAATTTTTGAATATAAGGAAAAAAATAGTTTTAAATTTTTTAAGTCAAGTCAAAGATATTTTTTATTTTAAAAACCAAGAAAAAAAATTTACTTTAATGAAAAACTAACTTTAAGACCAACTCAAAATCACTCCCCCTTAATTAATGCCTTAATAAATTCTTAGGGTCCTAGAGTCCAAGCATGAGAGGTTAAATTGATGTTCAGTTTTTCAAATTGTTTTGAACAAGTATCAGAGCCCTAAAGTACAAGCATGCTAAATCTTACAATCTCCATTTCCTTCACCAACTGTTTAACCTTTAGCTACTTGCTTATTGCCTAATTTTCCATCTCACCCATTCTAGGTTTTCAGGCATGTGTAGCTTATGAGTGAGTGTGAGATGGAGTTAACTTTGTCAGTGAAACTATTGATAAAATATAAGTTTGAGTTTCAAATAGTAAATATTAAACTTTGAGACTATAGTAAAAATATTTTAAAATAACTTTGTCAAGATGATTTCCTAATGATTTTCAAATATTTAAAATAAAGTCTATTTTAAAATGATTTTGAATAATTTTTAAAGGATTTTTAAATGAATTTTTAAAATAATCTTCAAATAATTTTTTAAAGGATTTTTTAAAATATTTTTCAAATAATTTTGAAAATAAGTTTTAAAAAAAAATTAAAATGTTTTTTTTAAAGACTTTTTCAAATAAGTTTGAAAAAATAATTTAAGTTAATTAAGTTTGAAAAAATAATTAAAATAATTTAAGTTAATTAAGTTTGAAAAAATAATTTAAGTTAATTGAGTTTGAAAAAATAATTTAAGTTAATTGAGTTTGAAAATTTTTTATTACGAATTTAATTTTGAAATTGAATTAATTTTAATTACGAATTTAATTTTGAAATTGAATTTCAAATTTGATTCTCTTTTAAATTTTTATTCCTTAGTCATCTCACCCGATCTAAATTTTCAATCAGGTAATCCTACAATTTTTGTGAGATGAATTAGGTTCAATTTTAGGGTTATGTTTAACTTTGTGTTAGATTCAGGTTTAGCTTTGGGTTCAACAAGTAGGCGTTTTTTGGATAAACTTTTGGGCTATGGTGAGTCACAAGGACATCATTAAAGTAATCATACCTTCGAGGTTTTCCAAATAGTCCTACCCATTGAACTTAGTACAAAACCTTGGTCTAACTTGTAACGACCCGCCTTCTACTGACTAGGCTGTAAGGTGAATCGCTACAATACTGCTATACCGACTGTGCGGAAACTGAGCTAATTTTAAATTTGCTAAACTAATTACTGTAAAGTCTTAACCTGACATTCTAAGAGTATCTAAGTGTTGTACACATGCTAGGAGAGACAATCTATGCCTCTCGAATGTCCTGCTAACTGAAATCAGACATTTCAACCAATCCGTGAGTCGATTGAGCCGTCGGAACGATTCACAGATCGTTCCAGCTGATACTGGCACGGAGGCACCCTCTGGATCGGTCGGTAGACCGATCCATGCACTTCCTAGCTTTCTGATCGCTTCGGGATCGGTCGGCTGACCGATCGATAACCCTTGCCAACTCTCGGTTCGTGTCTGAGTCGGTCGGCTGACCGATCCAGTGACACCAACTCATTCTCGATCGGTCGACTGACCGATCAGGGTTTCTGATTTCGATTCATAAACTCTGATTTCAGCACTGGTTCGTGCCGATCCCGTGACACCAACTCATTCCTGATCGGTCGGCTGACCGATCAGGGTTTCGATTTCGAATCGAAACTCTGATTTCAGCACTGGTTCGTGCCAAAACCTCCCACTACAACTATCTAATGTATAATAAACATTCTAACAACATGTAGTAACAATTCTAAACTTAAGCTAAAGCAAGGTTTATTGGTTCATGGCATTTTAACAACTTAAAGTGCATGAAGATATGAATTTCTAAAAGTTTTAATTGCTTAAAACATGAAATTGAACTAATAAACTGAAAAGTGCTAAAGTAAATGCTAAATCCCCAGAGGATCTTTTATTCCAGTTCCTTCCACACACATCCTCATCTGCATTGGCCTCCAGCCTCCACTGCTAGTCCATTTTCCTTTTACCTGTATCTGCAGTATAAGGAAAATAGTATCTGTAAGCTTAAAGCTTAGTAAGAAACCATCTACCTCACAAAAACATGCAACGATGCAATTATGTTTTTAAATCATGCTGTTTGAAACATACTGAATATGCAAGCATGGCATGGCATGGTATCATACAAAGCATGGCATAACATAAAAACTGAACATGCTTTAAACTGAACATGGCATACTTATAAACTGAGCATAAAACTGAACTAATCATGCATATATCTAAATCTGTACATGAACTCGAATCATGTAAACTGAATCTGAACTGAACTGAAAGCTAAGCTAGTGTTCTCATCACTGGTTTCAAATTTGAAAACTATACATATAATAGATGAAAATACTAAACATGCTGCTGGTGTACCTACTATGCGCATCCCTACGAGACCCGGGATTGCAAGTTCAATCCAGTAGGTTACTAGGTTATCTGAACCTAGGGACGATTGTGGGAGTCCACCCATGGATATCTGATCCAAGTACAATGCCAACTGAACAAAAGTAAAATACTGAATACTTTGCTATTTCTAGGTTATCGAACCTAGAGCTAGGTTATCCGAACCTAGTGTGGGAGCCCACCCAATGGATATATGATCCATTAGCTGTAATAACCGATAATAAACTGAGTAAAATGTTTCTAATTCATTTTACATTCTGTTAGGACGCTTATTGGTGCATCCTTCGAACTGAGCATTCTATCGAACGCTTGGTGTGCACTAAAAGCACACCCTAAACCGAAAACTGTAAATTACCGAACTAATGCCAAAACTAACAAGCGAGAGCAATTATACTGCAGGTGAGGGGTTTCTTACCTCAATCGCAAGGTTTTCTTACGATTTATCCGCTAGGTTTTTCCGGAAAGCTGCTCCGTTCGACGAACCGCTTACGTCCTCGCGTTCCTCTCGCGGAGAAGAACCGACTTCGTACGGGTCTTGTCGCCGGAAAGTGAACACACGATCCTAGGGAAGGAACCCTAGGTTTCCCTTGCTTTGTTTTGCTGCGCCGAGAGAAAGAAACGGGAGAGGGAGAGGGTCTCGGTGAGGGTTTGGAGAAGGTCACGAACCAATTAAAAATAAACCAACCCACTTAAACCTCCTATTTATATCATGTGGTAATTCCGGTCCAACTCTAATATAAATATAAATGTTTCTTCTTTCTCTCAGCACGGCCCTGCTGGGTTCACTGGTTACTAACATTATCCCTTAAACCATAGGTCTCGGGTTCGATTCTCGCTTAGGCCGTTTTCGTTTCCAATTCTTTTTGTCACTTCCGATACTCGTAAAATTCCGGAAAAATATCTAAAAATTCCACAAAAATCATAGAATAATTCTAAAATAAATTCAGGAATTTTTCGGGCTTTACAATCCCCCATACCTTATAAAAAGTTCGTCCCCAAACTTAAAACAATTCTGGGTACTTCTGTCTCATGCTGGCCTCTGTCTCCCATGTCGCCTCTGCTGCTGTGTGATTTTGCCAACTGACTTTGACTAATTTCTTTACTGCTCGGTCTATTATCTGAATAGGCCGACTGTCATAGCTGAGATCATCACGGACCTGTACCAACTGGGGCTCAATCACCTGGGTGGCGTCTGGAATATGCTTCTTCAGCATGGAGACATGAAACACATTGTGGACAGCTGACATCTCCTGAGGTAACTCTAGCTCATATGCTACCTTGCCCACTCTCTTCGTGATAAGGTATGGTCCCACATATCTGGGAGCTAGCTTGCCCTTCTTCCCAAAACGCATGACTCCCTTCATGGGAGCTACTCTGAGGAAAACTGTATCCCCAACCGAGAACTCTAGAGATCTACGTCGTGTATCGGCATAGCTCTTCTGACGGCTCTGTGTTGTCTCTATCCTCTGGCGAATATAGCTGCTGTGGTATCGCTACTAGATCTGTCTGAGTTCCTTCTGCTCACCACTCTCATACCAGTTGATGATCTGCACCTCCGCCCATAGAGTGTCTCATAAGGTGTCATGCCGATGGTGGCATGATAGCTGTTGTTGTATGCAAATTGCTAGACTCGGATATTTGCACCAACTTCCTTGAAATCTAGGGCACAAGCTCGGAGCATATCTTGAGCACGATTTACTGCTCCGTCGACCATCCGTCTGAGGATGGAAGGTCGTGCTAATTTACTGGGTGCCCATAGCTGACTGCACACACTTCCAGAAGTGTGATGTAAATCTGCTGTCTCTGTCTGATATAATGGTTCGTGGGACTCCATGCAGCCTGACAATCTCCTTGAGATATAACTGAGCTAGCTGCTCCATGGAATAGGATATTCTGATAGCTAAGAAGTGGGCTGATTTAGTCAACCTGTCGACTATTACCCAGATGGCATCAAAACCATTCGTGGTTCCGGGTAATCCCACTATGAAGTCCATAGAGATATCCTCCACTCGAATCTGGATCGGCTGCAAAACTCCTCCTGGTCGCTGATGTTCTGCCTTAACCCTCTGACAGGTTAGACAGATGCTGACGTATCTGGCGATATCTCGCTTCATCCCAGGCCACCAAAATCGTTTCCTTAGATCCTGATACATTTTGGTGGAACCAGGATGCATCGCATAGGGAGTCCTGTGAGCCTCGTCTAGAATCTGTCTCCGTAGCTCCTCCTGATCTGGAACACAGAGTCTGTCACCAAAATACACTACCCCACTGGCGGACACTCTGAACTCTCCACTTTCTGATTCTGCTAACCCTTGCTTGATTTTCTGGATTTCAGGATCCTGCTCCTGAGCTGTCTGGATATCATCAAGCAAGGTAGATGCTAAGGACATAGTGGAAAGCTGCCCGACCATAAGCTCGAGACTAAAATCTGTAATCTCCTTCCTTAGGGGTGGTGACATAGCTGCTAAAGATAATAAGGTGGCACTGGACTTCCTGCCGAGTGCGTCTGCTACCTTATTAGCTTTCCCTGGATGGTAGAGGATATCTATGTCATAATCCTTGACCAGCTCTAACCATCTGCGCTGTCGCATATTCAGATCCTTCTGAGTAAAGAAATACTTCAGACTTTGATGATCTGTATATACTCTGCACTTAGCTCCATACAAATAATGTCTCCAAATCTTGAGAACGAACACCACTGCTGCAAGCTCAAGGTCGTGAGTAGGATAGTTCCTCTCATAATCCTTGAGTTGTCTGGAGGCATAGGCGATCACCTTGCCTCTTGCATCAGCACTGCTCCTAATCCAAATTTAGAGGCGTCACCGTAGATGTCGAAGCTGTCTGTGTTTTCTGGTATAGCTAAAATAGGAGCACGTTCGCTGAAACTGTTCTCGCAGTCCTCTGTCCACTGAAATTTCTTGTTCTTCCTGGTGAGAGCTGTCAGTGGGGAGGCTATCCTGGAGAAGTCCTCTACGAATTTCCTGTAGTAGCCTGCTAATCCCAGAAAGCTTCTGATTTCACTGGCGTTCCTGGGTCTCTTCCAGTTACTTACTGCTTCTATTTTGCTGGGATCTACCATAACACCATCCTTGGAGATGATGTGACCTAGGAAGGCTACCTGGTCCAGCCAAAATTCACATTTCGTGAATTTGGCGTACAGCTGGTTCTGCTGAAGGATCTGCAAAACTGTTCTCGGATGCTCTGCATGATCCCGAGTGCCTGAATAGATAAGAATGTCATCGATGAACACGATGACAAACTTGTCTAAGTATTCACTCACTACACTATTCATGCGATCCATGAAAGTACCTGGAGCATTTGCAACGCCAAAAGGCACCACTACGACCTCCTAGTGTCCGTATCTGGTCCTGAAAGCTGTTTTAGGTATATCACCTTCCTTGACTCTAACCCGGTGATATCCTGATCTGAGGTCAATTTTAGAGAACACTGTGGCTCCCTTTAGCTGGTCAAACAGGTCATCTATCCTGGGGAGAGGGTACCTGCTTTTAATTGTGACCTGGTTCAAGGCACGAGTCCATGCATAGACGCATGCTTCCATCCTTCTTCTTCACGAACAACACGGTGCTCCCCATGGTGAGTGACTAGGGCGTATGAAACCCTTGTCAAGAAGCTCCTGTAATTGCTCAAGTTCCTTCAGTCTACTGGAGCCATGCGGTATGGTGCCTTGGAAATTGGATTTATGCCGGAATGAGCTCTATCTCAAATTCAATCTCCTTGTGGTGCTAAGCCCGGTAGCTCTTGAGGAAGGCTGGTAGTCACAAACGACTCGAACCTCGGATAGCTGTTCTTGTCTGGCCGGTGTTGACTACATTTGCTAAAAATCCCATGCATCCCGAATCCATTAGCTGCTGTGCTTTCAATGCAGAGAAACTTTCTCGCTTTTCTCTTTGGTTTTCCTATGTACTCAAACTGTACTCCTTCTTCAGGTTGGAATATAACATTTTGTTTACGGCACTCTATAGAAGCGCCGTATCTGATTAGAAAATTCATCCCAAAGATGACATCGTAGTCGATCATTTCTAGCACTATCGGATCACCAAAAGTTCTCTGTCCGCTATAATGACCGGCACTGCTCTGAGCCAGTGTGTAGATGCCATAATGTCTCCCGAGGGTAGTGTTGTCGGAAACCGACTATTGAGTACTTCGGAGGTGTTGCTAATTTTCGCAAAGCCCTGGATACATAAGAGTGGGTTGCCCCGATGTCGAATAAGACAGGTTGCATCAGTAATATACTGATCGACTGTGACAACCTGCCGAGGCATTTGCTACGTCCTCTCGGTCGGTGAGAAAATCCGGCATTCGTGGTAGCCGTGGGGCTTCTAATCCTGATCATGGACCATCTAAGGTCGCATACATCTGGTGTAGCTGCGCTGGCTGAGCTCCATACTGTATCGGCTGAGGAAGACTGTTCTTGTTCGGGCACTGCTTAGCCATGTGCCCTTCCTGTCCACATTCAAAACAACCTCGCGTACCCTTGCGGCAAACTCCTGGATGATGTTTCCCACAAGTAGCACACTTGGGGTGTCTGGAATGTTTTCCAACTGGTCTTCCTTTTGGGTCACTGCTTGCCTTACGTTTCCCCTTCCAGTTGGAGCTATGTCCCTGTTGTTTCTGCTGAGTACCTGAGCTAGCTTGTCCCTTGGGCTCTGTGGAAACCTGCTTCTGCTGGAAGATATTGTGCTGATAGTGCTCGGTGATCAGAGCACTACTCACTAGCTCCTCTGTGGTTTGTGGCCTATGAACGCCACCAGCCACATTCACTGCGATCTCTGGTCTGAGCATCTTCAGCATCAAGCGTACTCGTTCCTTCTCTGAGCTGACTAGTTCTGGACACAGATGGGCCAACCTGTTGAATTTCTTCACGGCCTCCTGAACTGATAGGTTGCCCTGACGAAATTCTGTAAACTCGTCATAGTGTCGGTTCGTGACTTACATGTGAAAGAATTCCTCGAAGAATTCTTTCTGTCATCTGATTTACTGGCCACTTCGATTTAATCCGCTCCCACCACATGCGTGCATCTCCTGTCAAACAGAAGGAGGCACACTTCACCTTTTCGTGCTCTGGCCAGTCTAGAAGCTCCATCGTGCTTTCCAGTGTTTTAAACCATGCTTGAGCATCCCATGGTTCGCTGGTGCCTGAGAAATTCTCGGGCTTAATTCTTTGCCACTGGATAAGGTAAGCTTCTTTCTTAGTCCCTGCTACTGGGGCTACTGGGACTGGTACTGCAGGCTGAGCTGGTACTACCTCTGTGATTACTGGAGTCGTGAGGTTTGGTACTGGAGTGACTGGGGGAGTAGTCTGCTGGTTAGCCTTTAAGGAGGCTATCTCCTGCTGCTGTTCAGCTAACTGCTGCTGTAGCTGAGCCACTAGTGCTGTAAGGTCTGGGGCCTCATGCTGGGGCTCAGCCGCTGATGCTTTCTTAGCTGGACGTCCCCGTACCATTTTCTAAATAGCAGAGAACACATAAATATAACTAGGCTATCATGTCATAGTTAACTACTGGTAAAATGTCAAATACTATTACTGTAAACATGAATTAATTAACTACCAACATGAAAGCAAACACGAAAGCATATATAACTGATATGAAAGCTGAAAACAAAACTGAGTAAGAGATGTTCTTACTTCGAAGCTGTAGGCACAATGCTGATGTGTGTGTAGGAAGTATGGAACACTGCTCTGATACCACTCTGTAACGACCCGCCTTCTACTGATTAGGCTGTAAGGTGAATCGCTACAATACTGCTATACCGACTGTGCGGAAACTGAGCTAATTTTAAATTTGCTAAACTAATTACTGTAAAGTCTTAACCTGACATTCTAAGAGTATCTAAGTGTTGTACACATGCTAGGAGAGACAATCTATGCCTCTCGAATGTCCTGCTAACTGAAATCAGACATTTCAACCAATCCGTGAGTCGATTGAGCCGTCGGAACGATTCACAGATCGTTCCAGCTGATACTGGCACGGAGGCACCCTCTGGATCGGTCGGCTGACCGATCCATAAGCTTACCTCGCTTCTGTACGCAACTGGATCGGTCTACCGACCGATCCAGGAACACCCTGATCGATCGGGAGACCGATCGGTGAGCCTCTGTGCTTCTGCTGCGTTCTGTACACAGTTGGATCGGTCTAACGACCGATCCAGGAGCGCCCTGATCGGTCGGTAAACCGATCAGTGCACTTCCTAGCTTTCTGTTCGCTACGGGATCGGTCGGCTGACCGATCCATAACCCTTGCCAACTCTCTGTTCGTGCCTGGGTCGGTCGGCTGACCGATCCCGTGACACCAACTCATTCCTGATCGGTCGGCTGACCGATCAAGGTTTCTGATTTCGAATCAGAAACTCTGATTTCGAATCAGAAACTCTGATTTCAGCACTGGTTCGTGCCAAAACCTCCCACTACAACTATCTAATGTATAATAAACATTCTAACAACATGTAGTAACAATTCTAACTTAAGCTAAAGCAAGGTTTACTGGTTCATGGCATTTTAACAACTTAAAGTGCATGAAGATATGAATTTCTAAAAGTTCTAATTGCTTAAAACATGAAATTGAACTAATAAACTGAAAAGTGCTAAAGTAAATGCTAAATCCCCAGAGAATCTTTTATTCCAGTTCCTTCCACACACATCCTCATCTGCATTGACCTCCAGCCTCCACTGCTAGTCCATTTTCCTTTTACCTGTATCTGCAGTATAAGGAAAATAGTATCTGTAAGCTTAAAGCTTAGTAAGAAACCATCTACCTCACTAAAACATGCAACGATGCGGTTATGTTTTTAAATCATGCTGTTTAAAACATACTGAATATGCAAGCATGGCATGGCATGGTATCATACAAAGCATGGCATAACATAAAAACTGAACATGCTTTAAACTGAACATGGCATACTTATAAACTGAGCATAAAACTGAACTAATCATGCATATATCTAAATCTGTACATGAACTCGAATCATGTAAACTGAACCTGAACTGAACTGAACTGAAAGCTAAACTAGTGTTCTCATCACTGGTTTCAAATTTGAAAACTATACATATAATAGATGAAAATACTAAACATGCTGCTGGGGCCCTGGCAACTGTACATACTGTGCGCGCATCCCTACGAGACCCGGGATTGCAAGTTCCGAATCCAGCAGGGTTACTAGGTTATCTGAACCTAGGGACGACTGTGGGAGTCCAGCCCATGGATATCTGATCCAAGTACAGTGCCAACTGAACAAAAGTAAAATACTGAATACTGTTTTATTTTACTTTGCTGTTCTAGGTTATCTGAACCTAGAGCTAGGTTATCTGAACCTACAGGCTACTGTGGGAGCCCACCCAATGGATATATGATCCATTAGCTGTAATAACTGATAATAAACTGAGTAAAATGTTTCTAATTCATTTTACATTCTGTTAGGACGCCTATTGGTGCATCCTTCGGAACTGAGCATTCTACCGAACGCTTGGTGTGCACTAAAAGCACACCCTAAAACTGAAAACTGTAAAATTACTGAACTAATGCCAAAACTAACAAGCGAGAGCAATTATACTGCAGGTGAGGGGTTTCTTACCTCAATCGCAAGGTTTTCTTACGATTTATCCGCTAGGTTTTTCCGGAAAGCTGCTCCGTTCGACGAACCGCTTACGTCCTCGCGTTCCTCTCGCGGAGAAGAACCGACTTCGTACGGGTGTTGTCGCCGGAAAGTGAACACACGATCCTAGGGAAGGAACCCTAGGTTTCCCTTGCTTTGTTTTGCTGCGCCGAGAGAAAGAAACGGGAGAGGGAGAGGGTCTCGGTGAGGGTTTGGAGAAGGTCACGAACCAATTAAAAATAAACCAACCCACTTAAACCTCCTATTTATATCATGTGGTAATTCCGGTCCAACTCTAATATAAATATAAATGTTTCTCCTTTCTCTCAGCACGGCCCTGCTGGGTTCACTGGTTACTAACATTATCCCTTAAACCATAGGTCTCGGGTTCGATTCCCGCTTAGGCCGTTTTCGTTTCCAATTCTTTTTGCCACTTCCGATACTCGTAAAATTCCGGAAAAATATCTAAAAATTCCACAAAAATCATAGAATAATTCTAAAATAAATTCAGGAATTTTTCGGGCTTTACAAACTAGTTAGGATCCATAAAGGGTAGTTTCGGTCAGTTCCACTTAGCCAAATGTATCAGGTCGAAGCCATATCTTCCTAGACATGCGATGACTAAGTTTCCCCAACGTACTATCATCCAATACTTCACCAATACCGTGGGTCAAGTTAAACCTAGCCTATTTTAATCTATCCTTAATTACCCTGTCGAGTAGTCTACTCTTGGTTACCCTTATCGGGTGGATTAAGTTCGGAGGTGCCAGCTATTCTGGAGTCTTCCTTTGGATTTTAATTTGATTTAATTTGATTTTAATTTGATTTTGATTTAATTTAATTCGAATTTAACTTGATTTTAATTTAATTTAAATTTTAAGTTTATTTACTTTGATTTTAATTTAATTTGAATTTTAATTTTATTCGAAGTTTATTTAATCTGATTTCCTTTTTAGCTTGTTTCGTAGTGTTTAAGTTTTACTTTAGACTTGTAATCTAAGTCTAGATTTTGTGATTTGACTAAATTATTAACAATCTTCTCTAATTTATCAATTTTATCTTTTAAAATATTATTTTATATTCCTAATTTTCTTAAGGTTAATTTCTTATTTTTACTTAATAATTTTGAGTTATTCTTGTTTATATATGAATCAAATTTAATCATGGTATTATTAGCATGCGTATCTAATTTTGAAGAAAAATCTATACTTGAGTAAGCAAGATTAGTTGAACTACTGCAATCATGTGTTGTAAAAACTAGATTTTCATATAATGTAAATTTATTTACCTTGATTTCTCCCTCTAGATTATTGGGTCTTCTTTCTGGGCATTGTCTTTTGCAGTGACCCATTTGTTTACATTTGGAGCATTTAATTTGTTCCTTCCCTCTTTTGATCATTTTCTCCTTCTCATTCGATTGTACCGGCCGAGTCTTATGAGTAGGACACTCGTTTTTATAGTGCCCTCTCTCCCTACACTTAAAACAAGTTATGTGACATTTGCATTTTGAATTTACAATCTTACCTCTCAAATTCATGACAGGATCCTCCCCCTTGACTGTTGCCACCTTGAGTTCAGACTCAGATTCAGCAATTTCCTCTCTGGCCATTAGTACTATGAAATCGGTTTGATCTGATTCTTTCGAGTCTGGTTCGGAGGTTGACTCTGGAGATTCGTATTTGGGTTCACAGTCTTGTTCAATTTCTGACTCTGAAGGAACCTCATGAAGTTTGAGTAGTTTCTCCCAAAGCTCTTTAGCAGTGTCGAACCTTCCGACTTGATCAAGCTCTGAATTTGATAGTCCTCCTAGGAGAACACATGTTGCCTTTGCATTTGTCTCGAAGTTTCTTATTGTTTGTGCATCCCACTTGTCCCAGATGATGGATACACCTTCTTCAGTTGGGAGAATGAGTTTGATCTGGACTATGGTCCATGTCTCCACTTGGGTTTTCAGTTGGTGCTCCATCTGGTCTTTCTAGTAACCAAAATTTTCGCTGGACAAGAGTGGTAGGCTTGCGGTGTTGTATCCATCTTCATAGGCCATTTAAAAACCTAGCACACAATATAAACAAAAAAAACTTGTTCCAAGACTTAGTCTTGGATTAGTAGTGCGGGAAGAAAAAAATAGAACATGAACTCGGGTGGTGTTGCGCCAACCTCGAGTAAGAAATCTAAAAAAAAAATTGAAAAATGGTAAGAGTACCGATTCCAATCGACTCCTAAAACCAAAAAATGCCACGAAAGATTCTTGATTGGTGGTTGCACCAGATCAAAGCTACCCCGCTCTGATACCAATTGTTGGATCGAAAGCGCTAGAGGGGGGTGAATAGCGCTCGTGGCTTTCACAATCGATTTTGTAATAGTAAAAGTAAATGCAGCGGAAAAGAAATAACACAAACACAGAAGACACGAGAAGTTACTTCGTTCGAAGCCTATCTCGACTCCTACTTGAAGGCCCGCGGTCGTTGACCACTTTCGGTGGGCAACAACTATATAGCGCAAATCTTTACAAGTAGATGAGTACAAGTATGAGCTTAAAAAGAAATATTATACCGAAAAAATATAATATATTAAGAGTGGTCGCTGATTGTCGGAGCAGGGCGTTGTTGAAGCGTACGGAGCAGCACACTAGAGCACAATAGATCTTCTGTTCGAGAGTTGTGTATATGTAACATCCCAAATTTCACTATTTGGAGTCCTAAAATACCTTATTAAAATATAAAAATGTTTTAGAAAAATTCTAGAGATTTTTATAAATTTTTAGAGTATTTTTATGTAATTTTTGGAGGTCGTTTGGTATTTTTACCAAAAGAAAGAAGTTTTGACAAAAAAATGTCCAAGCCGCGAACCGGCAACCCCTGACCCGAGCAAAACCAAACTAACCAACTGGGCTAGCAGTTGTTACTTAATCAAGTAAAGGAAGAATTTTATTTAAGTAATAGAAGTTAATAGCAAGAAATGATAGGAAGAAAATAGGTTGCAGCCGGGATTCGAACCCACGAGTCGGGCCTTAAGCCGAACGCAGCCCACCAACAAACCAGCTTAATATTTCTTAGAAAAACTCGAACCGAATAATATTTGAGTTATAATTTGAAACCCTAGTTTAAAAGAGGACTGAGGTTTCTTTTCTTCCCGAACCCTTTTCCTCACGCGTGGCGTCGGCGATTTCTGCTTGGGCGAAATCGCAGTCGAAGCTAGGGCATCTCCGGCGACCGGCGAGCGCCCCTCTCTGCGAAGTCTTCGCACCATCAAGCCCCTCTCGTCGAGAAGAGCAAGTGGGCGCAAGGAGAGGTCGAGAACTTGAGTTTTCATCGAACCCTAGCAGCTCCTCTTCCCGATTTTGAGTCCAAGGATAGGTAAGTGCTTACTCACCTGCGGTAAGATAGTTCAAGCCTTTGATTTAGAGTTTCTCTTGTTTTGTGAATGTGCCGTGAGGAATTGTTGACAAGGAAGCTTGATGCCGTGAGTTTTGATTTGTTTTCATGGCTTTCGGATTTTAGGTTGTAGAGATTTTTGGTTTTATGCTTACTGGCGTGAGTTAGATCTCTGAAGCATGTAGTAGTAGTTTGGATTTTGTTCCTTCTTGACTTCAAGATATGTTGTAAAGTTTGTTGTCTTGAAACCTTCTGCCGTGAACCCTAAAGAAGGAAAGATGATGGTTAGTATAGATTGAGCATGTAGGTTTGTGTTTTTTGTGAATTCTTGCAGAATAGTTAGGAAAGAGGTTTTTTTTGTTTTGTTTTTCCCTGCCGTGGTATTGAGCATGAAGAACAGTTATACCTTGTTTCCCTTATTGTGACATTGAGCATGAAGAATAGAGTATTGAGCATGTATTTTCCTTCATGTTGTTACCCTAATGGTTTCTATTACTAATAGATTTAATAATAGAAGAATGGTTTTCCATGCTAGATGAATGCTAGATGAATGTTACAGAAGCTCTCATTATGTTTAATTTCTGTTTAAAGTGTTCAGAGTTCTTGATCATGAGGTTTTAAGCGTTGTACCATGTTATTTTTAGGCATTCTAGTTAGTATGGCATGCAGATTTTGTTAAGTTATAATGCAGAATCTAATTAAGTTAGTATACAGAATTGTGTTAGCTTAATATGTAGCATTTTAGTGTGCAGAATTCATTTACCCTTAGCTGAACATGTGCGGATTTTTAGATTCTTTGCTATTGGAATAACATGAGCAGATTTTTATAAGTGTAGTATGCAATGTTTCAATTGTTTTTAGTTCTTTTTGGTATGAGATAGTTCTATGCTTTTAGGTTGCTTGTGACCTTAAACAGATTCAGTTTTGTTGGTTTAGCATTGGAATAGCTAGAGATTATTGAGTAGCATGCATTCTTTGCTCTCTTTCTTTATCTCTGTTGTAGCAAGATTTAAGGTTTTTAATTCCAACAAGTTTTAGATTTAGTTTAAGCTTGTATGATATGCAGACTTTCATAAGTATTGCTTGCAGATTTTAGATAAGCTTAGTATGCAGATTTTAGATGGGCTTAGTATGCAGATTTTGTTAAGCTTAGTATGCAAATTTTAGATAAGCTTAATATGTAGATTTTTGTTAAGCTTTGCATGCAGATTTATGTTATGCTTTGTATACAGATTTTTGTTTAAGCATTTCAGTGTTAGAATTTGTTTAAACATTTCAGTTTTGTAAGAGATATTCTTTTATAAGAAAAGTATAAGAAAGATAAAGAAAAGTAAGAAAGAGGCCAAGACCTTAAGTAGATCCCAAAGTCAAGACTTTAGGGATTTTGGCACACGAGGTGCTTATTAAAATGCCAAGGCATTATATATTCGAAGTATTAAAAGATAACAAGTATTTTACTTTTATCAGTGGCACTGTACTGGACTCTCAGTTGTCCTTGGGTTGGGCTCCCATAGTCGTCCCTAGGTTTAGATAATCTAGTATGCAGGACTCTCAGTAGTCCTTGGGCTGGGCTCCCATAGTCGGTCCCTAGGTTTAGACAACCTAGTAAACCCTACTAGATTCGGGACCAGCTATCTCGGGTCTAGTTAGGGGTGCGCGCATAGCAAGTACAGTTGTCGGGCCCAAGAAGAAGTTGATTATTATTTTGAAGTATTATAAGTATAAGTTTTTGAACAAGTAAAACGAGTTTTACATAAACATAAAGTATTAAAGATTAAGTTCAAAACAAATGAAATAAGTTTCATATAGTTTTAAAAATCAGTAAGTTTAGTTCTTTATTCTACCATGTTTATCTAGTAGATGAGTAGTTTTTCATGTTTACCTATTAGATGAGCAGCATGATTAGCTATTAGAATTACATGAGTAGATTCCTTAGCTTTTCTTTGCTATTAGTTTGACATGAGCAGTTATGTTTATGCTTTATTTCTTTTTAGAGCATATAGTTTCTAGTTCTTTTCGTATACATGCACATTCGTGATTTTGTGAGTTAGATAGCGCTTACTAAGCAAATTTTGCTTATAGATTGCATTTCCTCTTACTGCAGATACAGGAAAGGAAAAGATATAGAAAGGAAGGCGACAAGGAGGTGTTCGAAGGATGTGTGATGTCAGGACTATGGAAGCCTTGGGACTAAGAAACACTACAAAAAATAAAGGCTTCTGGGACAAATTTTGGGACGAATTTGAAAAAAAAATTCGTTGCAAAATATTTAGGGACAAAATTTGGGACGAAAATATTTTCGTCCCAAAATTATTGATGCCAACTTTTGGAACAAATATTTGTTCGTTGGAAATTTGGCAACGAATTTGGGGACAAAATTGGCGATGAATAATATTTTCGTCCCCAAATTCGTTGCCAATTTTGCAACAAAAAACTCTATTTGTCCCAAAATACTATACAATTTTGCAACGAAAATTTATTTTGTTGCAAACTTAGCAACGAATTTGGGGACGAATTCGGGGATGAATTTAATTCTGTTGCCAAATCTGTCCCAAATTTGGCAACAAATTATATTTTCGTTGCCAAATTTGTTGCTAATTTTCATGACACATTGCAACGAATATTATTTTTGTTGCAAAATTTACAACGAATTTGGCAACGAAAATACTAATTTCATTTAAAAAATAAATATTCATTCCAAATTTCGTCCCAAATACTGGAACAAATCCGCAGTTTCGTCCCAAATTCTGGGACAAATCCGCAGTTTCGTCCGGACGAAATTTGGAACAAAAATATTTTTATTGCAAAATTATCAATGGATAAGTTTGGAACAAATTATTTTCGTTGCCAAATTCGTTCCTAAATTAAAAAAAAAAATCCAGCAACTATACATTTCTACAATAAATTCAAATAAAATATATATAACAAATTCAAATAACAAAATATAGACTTTCAACACATCCTAATTAACAATATCACAAATAACACAATATATACATTCAACACATCCTATTTCAGATACATATATTAATAATTGAAATCAAATCACAATACAACAAATTCAAAGTTCTCAACATCTTCTTCAAACGACTCCAAAATATTATACAAGTTCAACACTCAAATATTTATAAAGTCTAATAATCCAAGAAGTTAAACAAGGAGTTAAATTTAAAAAAAAACTAAGATACATCAACTCATCTTCTTTCTCCACAAAAGCTTTCATCCCCATCAACTCTTCTCTTCCTGCATACAAACAAACAAATAAACTAGATCATGTGTAACCAGAAAGATAATAACTTAAATTCTAACAATCTCACAATTCTAACAGTTTCATTTGTATCAAATTGTTATGATATACCATATTTCACCTTATCAAACAAGTTTTACAAATATTATATTTCATCAAACATAGAGAGAATGAGATGTATTCTTAAAATTCCTATAATATGAAAATGTCTGAAATGAAAAAAACACAAACTAATATATGAGCAATTAGTTGATACTAGTCTTTAAGTACTCATAGTTACTTGGTTATTAGGCAAACTCTAATCATAATTTGGAATTTGAAGTAATAATGCAGTAATATCAAATTTCAACAAATATATAAAAAGATACATTTATTTAACTTTTCAAATATAACTAATTTAAAAATATATAAATATAATTAAAAGTCTAACATGTTCAACTACGAGTGTGTTATTTAATACTTACTTTTTTCTCCGATACATATTTCGCCTCACCAATCCTGTTAAAAACAAATTAACAATATTAAATAAAATAAAAATTAGAAAAGTTAACATGGCATGGTTTAATGTATAAAACACTAATTATGAGACAAATAATCATCAGACATAATTAAAATCATGAAATAGCATCACCAGCATCATCGTTATCATCGTCGCCATCATCATCATCATCACGCGGAGGAATCTGACTTAGAGCGGAACTAAAAATTCCAATATAAGATAAAGTAAATTGCAAATTTGATTCATAAAAAGGAACTTTCAAAAACTTACCATTTTTCTTCAAATAGCTTGTAGAACAAGAGGGGAAAAAAATATTAGATGTCACCTCTAATGACCTGTAGGAATAAATACAATGTATTAACTGATAAAATAAATAAAATTATAACTGAGACAGTATATAAAAAGTGAGATATAAGTTTGGTAAGTTTGCATATTAAAGATAGGCTAGAATACCACGGGGAAGATCTACAAAAATGCTTTATGATACGAGTGTCTCCAACTACACCGAGCGAGACCTGCACAAACAAAATTACAAATTTAGTCAATACCTTAACATAATAAATCATTTGTACTTTTTTCACTAGCATTTTAGTCTCTCTAAACTTTGTTCTTTTAATAGCTATAAATGTTATTTTTTTGGCCATGAATGATGATCAATTTCAGTAGACGACTCTTGTTGATAAGCCGAACCCACAAAATCAAGCCAACTATCATTCTACTTAGGAGATAAGATGAGAAATCAGAGGCGTAATTTGATGGAAAGCACAAATTCAATGCATGAATAAATTACTGAGACTTAGCAAGTCCAAATTCTTACCGTTCAAAGAAATAACATAAAATGTTGACCTAAAATGAGTTGATTGAATCAAGGTTACAAAATCAATCATCATTGTAACTAGATAAGCATACAAACAGCGGATAAGTACTGTATCGGAATTTAAACCACCAGAGCAGCCCCGTCCAGGAGCAGCCACACGCTGCCAGGTGCGGCCACGAGCGGCCAAGCACGACGACGGCGGCCAGGCGCATCCAGTTGAGGACACGCCTGGCCAGGCACGACGACGGCGGCTAGGTGAGCAGCCCCGTCCAGGAGCAGCCACACGCTGCCAGGTGCGGCCACGAGCGGCCAAGCACGACGACGGCGGCCAGGCGCGTCCAGGCGAGGACACGCCTGGCCAAGCACGACGACGGCGGCCAGGTGAGGCCACGCGCGGCCAGGAGCGCCCACGCGCGGCAAGGAGCGCCCAAGCGCGGCCACGCACGGCCAAGCGTGGCCGGCACGGCGCCGCGCACAGATGAGAGGGGAGATGGGAGAGGGATTACCTGCGCCGCTGCAGGAGAAGGATTCCGCCACCGCTGGAGAAGGATTCAGCCGCCGCTGCGAGAAGGAGATCGGGTAAAGAGAATATGTGGGATTAAGGGATATAGGGTTTTTTAGAAACAAAAATATTTTGTTGCCATTTTTGTCCCTACTTTTGGGACGAATTCCTGGATTCGTCCCAAATTTTGGGACGAATCCAGGATTCATCCCAGATTTAAGAAAATTAAAAAAAAAAAAAAATAATCGTAGGACTAAATATGGACCTAGAGATGTCGGAATTTCACGAAACAAGTTTCTATGGATTCCTAATTTTTTCCTAATCTCAAAAATATCCTTATCCATAATTTTAACATATTATATTGACTGTGGTGAATATTTTATTAAGAATTAGGTCATATTCGTGTTAAAAAATCACCACACTCAATATATTAGGTTAAAATTTAGAATTAGTATATTTTTATGATCAGGAGAAAATTATGAATGCATAGAAACTTGTTTCATTAAATTCCGAGATCTCTAGGTCCATATTTAGGCCTTCGGAATGATATTTATTTTATTTTTTATTTTTTTTAAATCTGGGACGAATCCTGGATTCGTCCCAGATTTTGGGACGAATTCCAGGATTCGTCCCAAATTTTGGGACGAATCCAGGATTCGTCCCAGATTTAAGAAAATTAAAAAAGAAAAGAAAAATTAATCGGAGACACTAAATATGGACCTAGAGATGTCGGAATTTCATGAAACAAGTTTCTATGGATTCCTAATTTTTTCCTAATCTCAAAAATATCCTTATCCATAATTTTAACATATTATATTGACTGTGGTGAATTTTTTATTAATCATTAGGTCATATTCGTGTTAAAAAATCACCACACTCAATATATTAGGTTAAAATTCAGGATTAGGATATTTTTATGATCAGGAGAAAATTATGAATACATAGAAACTTATTTCATTAAATTCCGAGATCTCTAGGTTCATATTTAGGCCTTCCGAATGATATTTATTTTATTTTTTCATTTTTTTAATTCTGGGACGAATCCTGGATTTGTCCCAGATTTTGGGACGAATTCCTGGATTCGTCCCAGATTTTGGGACAAATCCAGGATTCGTCCCAAATTTAAAAAAATTTAAAAATAAAAGAAAAATTAATCAGAGACACTAAATATGAACCTAGAGATGTCGGAATTTCATGAAACAAGTTTCTATGGGTTCCTAATTTTGTAATAATCATAAATAAATCCTCATTCATAATTTTAACCTAATATATTTAGTGCAGTAATTTTTTAAACCAAATTCTTTAAATTCAAGTTAAAAAATCACAACACTCAAAATATTAGGGTAAAATTATAGATGAGGACATTTTTACAATCAGGAGAAAATTAGAAACTCATAGAATCTTGTTTCATAAAATTCTGACATCCGTAGGTATATATTTAAAGTTTTAGACACATATTCAAACATACGTTAAACGCTAACATACTTAATTAACATTAAACTATCTATGTTTCACTATATATGGACCTAGAGATGTCAGAATTTCATGAAACAAATTTCTATGTGTTCATAATTTTTTGGTGATGTTAAAAATATCCTCATCCATAATTTTAACATATTATATTGACTGTGGTGAATTTTTTATTAAGAATTAGGTCATATTCGTGTTAAAAAATCACCACACTCAATATATTAGGTTAAAATTTAGAATTAGTATATTTTTATGATCAGGAGAAAATTATGAATGCATAGAAACTTGTTTCATTAAATTCCGAGATCTCTAGGTCCATATTTAGGCCTTCGGAATGATATTTATTTTATTTTTTATTTTTTTTTAAATCTGGGACGAATCCTGGATTCGTCCCAGATTTTGGGACGAATTCCTGGATTCGTCCCAAATTTTGGGACGAATCCAGGATTCGTCCCAGATTTAAGAAAATTAAAAAAGAAAAGAAAAATTAATCGGAGACACTAAATATGGACCTAGAGATGTCAGAATTTCATGAAACAAGTTTCTATGGATTCCTAATTTTTTCCTAATCTCAAAAATATCCTTATCCATAATTTTAACATATTATATTGACTGTGGTGAATTTTTTATTAATCATTAGGTCATATTCGTGTTAAAAAATCACCACACTCAATATATTAAGTTAAAATTCAGGATTAGGATATTTTTATGATCAGGAGAAAATTATGAATACATAGAAACTTATTTCATTAAATTTCGAGATCTCTAGGTTCATATTTAGGCCTTCCGAATGATATTTATTTTATTTTTTCATTTTTTTAATTCTGGGACGAATCCTGGATTTGTCCCAAATTTTGGGACGAATTCCTGGATTTGTCCCAGATTTTGGGACGAATTTCTGGATTCGTCCCAGATTTTGGGACAAATCCAGGATTCGTCCCAAATTTAAAAAAAATTAAAAATAAAAGAAAAATTAATCGGAGACACTAAATATGAACCTAGAGATGTCGAAATTTCATGAAACAAGTTTCTATGGGTTCCTAATTTTGTAATAATCATAAATAAATCCTCATTCATAATTTTAACCTAATATATTTAGTGTAGTGATTTTTTAAACCAAATTCTTTAAATTCAAGTTAAAAAATCACAACACTCAAAATATTAGGGTAAAATTATAGATGAGGACATTTTTACAATCAAGAGAAAATTAAAAACTCATAGAATCTTGTTTCATAAAATTCTGACATATGTAGGTATATATTTAAAGTTTTAGACACATATTCAAACATACGTTAAACGCTAACATACTTAATTAACACTAAACTATCTATGTTTCAATAAATATGGACCTAGAGATGTCAGAATTTTATGAAACAAATTTCTATGGGTTCCTAATTTTTTTGTGATGTTAAAAATATCCTCATCCATAATTTTAACATATTATATTGACTGTGGTGAATTTTTTATTAAGCATTAGGTTATATTCGTGTTAAAAAATCACCACACTCAATATATTAGGTTAAAATTCAGAATTAGTATATTTTTATGATCAGGAGAAAATTATGAACGCATAGAAACTTGTTTCATTAAATTCCGAGATCTCTAGGTCCATATTTAGACCTTCGGAATGATATTCATTTTATTTATTATTTTTTTTAAATTTGGGACGAATCTTGGATTCGTCCCAGATTTTGGGACGAATTCCTGAATTCGTCCCAGATTTGGGGACGAATTCCAGGATTCGTCCCAGATTTAAGAAAATAAAAAAATAAAAGAAAAATTAATCGGAGACACTAAATATGGACCTAGAGATGTCGGAATTTCATGAAATAAGTTTCTATGGATTCCTAATTTTTTCCTAATCTCAAAAATATCCTTATCCATAATTTTAACATATTATATTGACTGTGGTGAATTTTTTATTAATCATTAGGTCATATTCGTGTTAAAAAATCACCACACTCAATATATTAGGTTAAAATTCAGGATTAGGATATTTTTATGATCAGGAGAAAATTATGAACACATAGAAACTTGTTTCATTAAATTCCGAGATCTCTAGGTCCATATTTAGGCCTTTCGAATGATATTTATTTTATTTTTTAATTTTTTTTAAATCTGGGACGAATCCTGGATTCGTCCCAGATTTAAAAAAATTTAAAAATAAAAGAAAAATTATTCGGAGACACTAAATATGGATCTAGAGATGTCAAAATTTCATGAAACAAGTTTCTATGGGTTCCTAATTTTTTTTGTGATCTTTAAAATAGCCTCATCCATAATTTTAACATATTATATTGACTGTGGTGAATTTTTTATTAAGCATTAGGTCATATTCATGTTAAAAAATCACCACACTCAATATATTATGTTAAAATTCAGGATTAGGATATTTTTATGATCAGGAGAAAATTATGAACGCATAGAAATTTGTTTCATTAAATTCCGAGATCTCTAGGTCTATATTTAGGCTTTCCGAATAATATTTATTTTATTTTTTAATTTTTTAAAATCTGGGACGAATCCCGGATTCATCCCAGATTTTGGGACGAATTCTGGATTCATCCCAGATTCTGGAACGAATCCAGAATTCGTCCCAGATTCTGGAACGAATCCAGAATTCGTCCCAGAATTTGGGACGAATCCTAGATTCGTCCCAGATTCTGGAACGAATTTTGCAACGAAAATATTGTTTGTTGGCAATTTGCGATGAAATTTTTTTGTTGCAGATTTCGTTTCTAATTTGGGTCAAATTTTATATTTGTTGCCAAAATTGTTGCAATTTTGGGACAAAAAATTTTCGTCCCAAACTTTCGTCCCTAAATTATTGTTTTTTTGTAGTGAAAGAAGTTTTCCTTTAGTTTCTATTGTCTTTTGCTATGTTAGAAGTATTTGAGATAGTACATGATATTTTGATGTGATTAGGACATAGTAGATGAATTGTGATATGATGTGATAAGTTGTGGTATTGTTTTCTTTATTTTGGATTTATTATACTGTGTGGTTGATTGATATGTGTTCCAGCCGCTTGTGGCTGAGTATATATTGCATGTATTGTTGAATATGGTCACCGGTACAGGGGAGACTTTGTCAAAAATTTTCGGTAGGGTTTCCATGTGATTTTTAATCATACCGGTTAAGTAGAGTTAGTAGATAAGTAACGGTCATCCTTAGAGTGTAGTAGTATAGTAAGAAGGGTGGTCGTTACAGTATAAGCTGCACCTCGAGGCCTCCTTTTATAGCTCTGCAAAGTCTGATCCAGATCCCCAAGCTTCGGGATCAAGTTTGACCCGACGCGGATCGGTCGACCGATCCCCAAGTTCGGTTGACCGATCAGGCGATCCCTCTTATCTGATCCACCCGATCTTCTCACTCCGCTTCGATCCGGTCAAACTCCATCCGAGGTTCGGTCGACCGATAAAAGGTTCGGTCGACCGATAAGCTCTTCTGACTCAGCCCAGTCAGCTTGATCTAGTCGACACCCAACCTAGGTTCGGTCGACCGATCCCCGGTCCAACCTCTGGAGATCTGGTCTGCTGATTTGTGGGTTTGGTCGACTGATCCCAAGGTTCGGTCGACCGATCTCGTTCACTTCTAACTCTGCATAAAAATGTTAGTTACCTGCAAAACAGAGTTAGAACATAATGGAATATATAAACGAATAAACTGACAGCCTTCGGACTGTCCGGGTCTGACTTCGGGTTTCCGACCGGAAACCCTAGGTCGACCCGACGCCTACTATTCCCTCTACGGGGAACGCGTCCTCACCTACTCCACTCAGGAGATTTACTTGATGCCAGTCCGGTCCTCCAGACCAACTGAACTTTCCGCCTAGGGTTACCACCCCCTAGGACTTAGGGTTACCGCCCCCTAGGGTTTTTCTCCACCTAGGTTTACCACCCCTTATGACCTAAGGTTACCCCCCTTATGGTTTTCCGTCACCTAGGGTTACCACCCCCTAGGACCTAAGGTTACCCCCCTTAGGTTTTCACCTTGCCTAACCGCAGCTAGGACTTTTGCCTAAGTATCACTTAGGACTTTCCTGCAAGCTCCATGAACCTTGTTAGATAACACCACAGCTTAACTTTGAACCCTTTGTCATAATCAAAACTCAAGTTCGATCATCTGGTGCTCACTGCACCAACACCACATATATGTCTTATCGTACTCTATTGGAAGTTGTGCTGCTGATAACAGAGAATGTCCTGCAGACAAATTGTCCTTTAGAAGCTTCTAGTCTGTTACATCAAAGATTCACATGCTCGCTTGAGTAAATGTGTCAAAGATACTTTTTGACTTATCTTTTCCTAGGAAGTTTTGGAAAATGTGAATATACTTTGGGATATGTGCATAGACATTATATTGACATTATAAAAGAGAGTCTCCATTTATAGGTGGAGGTATGCAATGCTTCATTATTCTACACGCTCTCTGTTACTGTTCACTTCTACTATTCTTTTCTCCCGAACCGAAAACTGACTTGAGCGTCGGAGGACTAACGCCGAGGACCCCTTTTCTTGATTCGACACTAATGCTTCTGGTTTTGTACGACAGCACAAAGTCTTCTTCTAATCAATATCATAACATATTTCCAGCTAGCCGTCTTCTCAACTTTCAGACAGAATCAAAGATAATAAATTATTTTGGTCATTACCATTTTTTCAACGTTTAAAATTAAGGTTTATGTTAACACGTAAATTTTTAACATTTAGAATTAGGATTTATTCTCTTTCAAGATTATTTTGATCATTATTTTTTTCCCATTTTGACTTGAGGTCAAAGAGGTTAAATATTATTTTTTAAAATATTGAGGTAAACTATAACTTGATAAGAAACAGGGGTTTAAGGTTATTTAGCCTGATAATTATTTAGGATAAATCTACGTCTTAAGTTAAATTGGGTTGGGCTGACTGATGAAGTGGTTGGAACAATCCACTCAATAGAGTTAAATAAGTCGGTTAATTTGAGCTAGATGGGCTAGGTAGATTGAGTATGATCACTAGGCCTAATTCAGCTGGATTGAGTCAAGTGGTTAGGCTAGACTAATTAGATTATCTAATCCACTAAACCAATTAGATCTACTATCAAAAATCGAGAAATATATATTATTTTTTATTTAAAAATTATTCAGCTCCCTCTCCCGCTCTAGTATTTATGTCATAATCATATAGATATCAGTAATTCTCAAATTAGTCTTATGCAACTCTTTCAACACTATCAAGCTTTCTTGCCCTTACATTGGTGCAACGGTATAATATCTTTTTAGTTACTTAGATATTTAAGGATTGAGTTTTAAATTTAATAAATTAATAGATAAATTTTATTTAATAGGTGGTTGATCTAAGAATATTTGGTATGGATCATTTGCTACAAATACTTTTTGATTTACCCTAATAGTCAACAGAAAATTTTCGTGGAATCAGATCGGTCACTTCCAGGATTAATCGGCGTAAGTTGGATATCTCGTACTAAATAAAAAAAAAAATTGATAAGACCCCAAGAGTATGATATAACGATAAGATATTCTAACGGTTAATTAAACATTTAAAGTTTGATTCCCAACTATATGAGTGATTTTTCTTTTAGTGGGACAACAGACCTAGAAATATTAGATGTCCGATCATGAGTGCTTGAAAGATTTAGTCCGATAATTGAAAATTTTCATAGAACATGCCAAATTACTCGTGTCCACCAATGCCTTCCTATAAGGCAATTTATGATCCCATCTCCCTTTGAACCTAAACCACTAATGCATCTTGACGATTGGAGCCAATTAGTTCCCTTAATCAGATAATCTTTTGTTAATACGAAATTCTAACTCGGTTCAAACTTGGCATGAAACACAAAATATGATGGTCTTATTACAACTTGTATCCTATCAAATTCCGTGGGACACGTCTACTCGTGGCAATACTTCCTCCACTTATCGACCATTCAAGGCTTTATGTATTGATATGGTGATAAAGGAGGCCCATCAATCATAGGTCAAAGGTGGAGATGACCGTTTGTGTAGAAGTCAAAGTAAAAGTGGTCAACGACGATCAACGGTGGTTATGGTTCCACCAAAGATGATCAAGCGAAAAGTGATGTCAACTGCTAATCGAACAATTCATGCCCGATCAACTAGGTGCCCTGTCTAAGAGGATTGCCCGTCTGACCAGGAACACTACGGTAAGAATATTAGACATTCATTATAGATCGGAGGAATGCTAAGGTGACCAAAGCGCTTGTCCGGTTGGGCGGAGACAATCTACTGAATCAAGTCACTGTGAGGAAGAGCAGCAGAGGTCGACCGAGTGGAAGAGTCTCGGTCGAGTGGTTATCCCTGCTCGGCTAAACAGTGAGACCCCTTTCATATCTCTTAATATCCCTTTGGGAGGTAATGTCGCTGACAATAGGGCATGATCAACAGGCGGATCGTACGACAGAACCTTCTACTGTCTTGTCAGAGATTTGCATACCCTGTTAAGGTATGGTGTCAGAGACACTTTTCTGACATGTCTTTTTATAAGATAGTTTGGAGAACGTGGCCATGCCTTGAGGAGCATGCATGTCGTCGTAAACTGTGGTACTATATAAGGGGGGGGGGGTCATGCACCGACGGAGGTATGCGTTATTCACTATTCATGTCTGTGCTTACTATTGCTCTATTTTCTTCTATTCCGATGGCGGACTTGAGCGTCGGAGGGCCAACGCGGGGACCCCTTCTCTGGCTCGACACTGACGTTTTTTGTGTTGCAGAGCGGAGCAGAGCAGAGTCTACACGCGGTCAACCTAGAAGTTACATCCCCAGCTAGCTTTCTTCACGATTTTCGGACAAAATTATATTAGTGTCATCTATGGGAACGTAACTTGTATCTGAGACGTGGAGATGGAGGATGTTGGACAACTCACGACAGTAACACTGACAAAGGAGGAATTAGATATGTTGATACAAGCCCAAGCAGTAAAAATGGTGGAGCAACAACAACAGCAAGCACTGGTCGAGCGCCAAGTACATGAGCCCACGACATCAACAATGGGGCAACATGCCGGATATAGAGACCGAGTGGAGCATATCTCCGTTCGGGGGCAGAATAAGAAGTCGACTTCACTTATGGGAACACGCCCAATGCACTTATCGGGCACCGTTCCACACCCCCTTCAGAGGAACAGGACCGAGCGGATAAAGAGCTAGGGTCATCCTCAGACGACGCGCCCGTTCGGGACATGTGAAAAGTCCCAAACGGATCAATCGACAGTTCTCTCAAGGGATTCTAGACGACCCTTACCCTGACATTACACTCCATTGACTATCGAAGAATATAATGGAACAATTGATCCGGATGACCACCTGGCCAAGTTCGATAATGCGGTCACACGCCATTAGTGCACCGACAGAGTGAAGTGTCGAATCTTCCTCACCACCCTTTCAAGATCAGCACAACGCTAGTTCAAGCAATTGCCGATCGGATCAATTCATAGCTTCAAAGACTTCCGAGTAGCGTTCTTGCATCACTTCGCTAGCAGTCGCCGCTACCAAAAGACAAGTGCCAATTTATTCGCTGTGAAGCAGAGGCACTAAGGGCTTGCATCAAGCGGTTCAACTAGGTGGTCATGGATATCCCATCGATTTCCTCAGAGATATTGGTAAGTTCCTGTTGGAGCAATCCCAATGGTCCGCGGGACCATGTGTTTTGGTGTTTGGGCAAAGGGTTTAAGTTAGGTTTACCCTCGTTATTTGATATGTGTACTTGAGTTGTGCAGGACTGCAGGTGACACATGTGACTCAGGTTGACGGCTTCGGGTCCGATGAAGGATGGCATTGAGGACAAGCCGCGGGCTTGAATGCATCTGAGGGATCGTGGACAAGGCAGCAAGGACAAGGGCCGAGGGAAGCGACTTCGAGGCATACGCGAAGGATGGCATTGGAGACAAGCCGCGGGCTTGGATGCATCTGAGGGACGAGAGCCAAAGGAAGTAGGCTTGAAGGCAAGAGGTCAAGACTGCAAATAAGAGTCAAGTGAGTCGTGAGGGTCCGAGTGCGAGTGAAATGTACTCGGGATGGGAAACCCTAAGTTTAGGGTTGTACCAGTCGACTGGTACTGGGACCAATCGATTGGTGGTGAGCACAGAAGCTCTCTGTGCCCAAAATGGCTGGGACCAGTCGACTGGTCCAGGGACCAGTCGACTGATAGTTAGCCGTTGAGAGAGGCGTTGGGTTGGCACCAGTCGACTGGTGCAAGGACCAGTCGACTGGTAACGAGCAAATCAGCAAGGCTGATTTCCCCAAGCTCTATAAGAGGGAGCTTGGGATGGCCGGTCAACCTGACGAAATTAGACTTGGTTAAGGTCTAATTAGTAGTCTACAAGTGCTCAAGAGTTTCCCTTGTGTCCAAGAGGTCTTGGTGAGTTTGTGGTGAGGTTTCTCCACCCACAAGGAGGTTGAGCTAGCCGGAGGTCTTCCGGGGAGTAATCCACCGACGGATAGAGATCGTCCACCTTACGGACACGCCGTAGAGTAGGAGCTTTATCTCCGAACCACGTAAATCGGCGCGTGTTGGTTTGCTTGCTCTTTCTTGTTCTTTGTATTTCTATTTAGCTTTCGTATTTGTGTTTGTATTATTTGTATTCCGCTGCGCAACTAACAAATACGTAGAAAGTGAGTGATTTGGGGGCGCCGTCTATCCAACCCCCCTTCAAGCCGGCCACCGATCTTCCAACAAGTGGTATCAGAGCGAGGTTGCTCTTCGTTGGACTAACCGCCAAGGAAGCACATGATGGCCGGGTTTATTGTCCCTCCAAAATTTAAAGGAGGAAGCCTTGGGGACATCACGTATTGGATGATGAGGATGGAGGTCTTCTTCAACACGGATTGGGATATCATGATGATGATCAAGAAACCGTTCGAAGTCCCAAAAGACAAGAAAGGGAAGAAGCTCCGATCACGACATTGGACGGAGGAGCAAACCACACAGTCAAAGGCAAACGATAAGGTAATATCTATTTTGATTGATATTTTGCCTAATGACGTGATAAGCCGTGTAGGTAAATACGAGAATGCCCACGATTTGTGGAGCAAAATAAAGAAATTTCCATGGGAGGAATTTTTGCCTACACAAGAAGAAGAAGAAAAATCCGAAGAAAGTGACGAAGTGGTCCAAAAGGAGAAGAAGGACCAATCGGATGTGGAGCCCAAGGAGATGGGATTAGTAGCTCAAGAAGAGGAAGTAAATTTGGTCACATTTGAGGAAAAGGATGAAGAAAGGTCATTCACAAGTGTGGATGAGGAAGATATAGCATCTACATCCTCAATGGTTGAAGAAGAATCCAAGACAAGTGAAGAGGATGAAGAAGAGGTCTTGGAAGAAGTCAACATAGCAAGCACCTCCACCAAAGCAAAGTCTAAAGATCACATAGTATGCTTTGGGTGCAATAAGAAGGGACACTACAAGAGTAGATGTCCTTTGGGTAAAAAAGAGGTAATTCCTAAACCCAATCAAGTTATTTTAAATGCTAACATGGGTGGTAGGAATGAAGAAACCCAAAAGAAGAGGATGCACATTGTATGCTTCACATGTGGAATGAAGGGTCACTTCCATACCAAATGCCCAAAGAAGAAGGAGCTTAAGAAGCTTGCACATTTAAAGAAATGGGAGAAGAAGAAGAGGAGCTCAAATCAAGGGGGAGCTTCAAGGGTAAGGGAGGTATACCCTAACTTGAAGGTTAATTCAAATTTAAACTCCTTCATGCATGCTAGGAAAAATAATGTTAATCATTATATGCCCATGCAAAATTTTGGTTTTAGATATCATGATAGGAGTAGGGTAAATGTGGATCATAACCCTAGGAAATCTATGCATGATAAATTTAGAAATGGTAGACCTAAGGAGACCCAAGGCATTAATCCCAAGAAGGGGAGACATATGCCTAGAAAGGGTAGGTCTAGGAATGTCCATGGTGGACATGTTGACTCTAGGTTTAGGAACCTAGAAAGGGAAAATTAAGCTTTGAAGGCAAAGCTTGATCAATTGGATAAATTCCTTAAGAGATTCACTATTGGATCTAAGGGATTAAGTATGATGTTGGGTAGCCAAAAACCTAACAATGATAGATCGGGCTTGGGATACCAATCTAGTCCCTCCAAGGCCAATGAGAGTTCATGTGCTAGGGTGGCGCATGATAAGGGCAAGGGAGAGTCATCCAAGGCCAATAAAAAGAAATATGCTAGGGTTGCATATGATTATGGCAAGGATGATGTGTCCAAGATCAAGAAGATAAGGAGATCTTCTAAGGGACATCATTGTGGTGCAGCCACAATAGATGAGTCACCTAGGGAGGTGGCTAAGGCAAAGAGCTCTAGGGGAAGCTCTAAGAGTCAATTTGGGATCCATGGCCAATGGATCTCAGGTGGGTACTACTTGGGAGTCTAGAGGAGCCATGGAGTGTGCCAAAAGGTTTGGAGATGGATTTGAGTCTCAAACCTAGGGATTTGGCACACATGGATTATGTTTCATGCAAGGAAATATGACATTGGGGTCATTTTGCATGATAATTGATTTTGGATGTATGGATGTCATATAAACCAATGCTAGGGATGCATTGTGGGTTGGTATGGGCAAATACATCAACAGGAAGCCAAAACTAGGACTTTAGGTCAAGGTTCAATTGAACAATTTAGCTAGTTTTGGATTTTGTGTCAATCTTAGAATTTGTGATAGATACATTTTGTAATGTATTTTTCCCAAGTAGACAAGGGTACAATAGACCTCTCCTCAAAATTTGGGAATTTTTGGAGGTCTAGGGAATTTCTGGTGCATTTCTGAAGTTGACCTGAAAATGTTGATTTTTTCAGAAATAGGGTACCAGTCGACTGGTACAGATACCAGTCGACTGGTAACAGTGTTTTTCGACAGTCGACTGATACCAGTCTGAAACTGTTTTCAGCATTGGTTTGTGACCATGTCAACTCGCTTAGATGTATGGGATCCAAGGGGATTAATACATGAGTTTAAGGTCAGTTTGGATGATAAGTTTTCAACAATTGGGATATTGTTGGAGAACTTTTTGGATGTTAGGCAAAGGGGGAGAATTAAGGTTTAGTTGGGAAAACCTTTAGTGCCTTTGCGTAGAGGGAGCCTTGGGATAGGTTCTTAAAAAGTCCATTGTAAAAATCCTAGTTCATTGGGGAGCATAGGTGTAGGGGGAGCCTTGGGATAGGTTCTTAAAAAGCCCGTTGTAAAAATCCTAGCTCATTGGGGAGCATAGGTGTAGGGGGAGCCTTGTGATAGGTTCCAATACATTCCATTCGGCATTATAAGTCCAAGTGTGTAGCCTTGGCATCGTAAGTCCATTCGGCGGTGTAAGTCCAAGTGTGTAGCCTTGGCAATGTAAGTCCATTCGGCGGTTGTCAAGTGTGTAGCCTTGGCAACGTAAGTCCATTCGGCAGAGTAAGTCCAAGTGTGTAGCCTTGGCATCGTAAATCCATTGTATTAGCATGTTAATTTGTTATTTGTTTTCTCTAACTTAAACGTATTGCCAAACACCAAAAAGGGGGAGATTGTTGGAGCAATCCCAATGGTCCGCGGGACCATGTGTTTTGGTGTTTGGGCAAAGGGTTTAAGTTAGGTTTACCCTCGTTATTTGATATGTGTACTTGAGTTGTGCAGGACTGCAGGTGACACATGTGACTCAGATTGACGGCTTCGGGTCCGATGAAGGATGGCATTGAGGACAAGCCGCGCGCTTGAATGCATCTGAGGGATCGTGGACAAGGCAGCAAGGACAAGGGCCAAGGGAAGCGACTTCGAGGCATACGCGAAGGATGACATTGGAGACAAGCCGCGGGCTTGGATGCATCCGAGGGACGAGAGCCAAAGGAAGTAGGCTTGAAGGCAAGAGGTCAAGACTGCAAATAAGAGTCAAGTGAGTCGTGAGGGTCCGAGTGCGAGTGAAATGTACTCGGGATGGGAAACCCTAAGTTTAGGGTTGTACCAGTCGACTGGTACTTGGACCAGTCGACTGGTGGTGAGCACAGAAGCTCTCTGTGCCCAAAACGGCTGGGACCAGTCGACTGGTCCAGGGACCAGTCGACTGATAGTTAGCCGTTGAGAGAGACGTTGGGTTGGCACCAGTCGACTGGTGCAAGGACCAGTTGACTGGTAACGGGCAAATCAGCAAGGCTGATTTCCCCAAGCTCTATAAGAGGGAGCTTGGGATGGCCGGTCAACCTGACAAAATTAGACTTGGTTAAGGTCTAATTAGTAGTCTACAAGTGCTCAAGAGTTTCCCTTGTGTCCAAGAGGTCTTGGTGAGTTTGTGGTGAGGTTTCTCCACCCACAAGGAGGTTTGAGCTAGCCGGAGGTCTTCCGGGGAGTAATCCACCGACGGATAGGGATCGTCCACCTTACGGACACGCCGTAGAGTAGGAGCTTTATCTCCGAACCACGTAAATCGGCGCGTGTTGGTTTGCTTGCTCTTTCTTGTTCTTTGTATTTCTATTTAGCTTTCGTATTTGTGTTTGTATTATTTTTATTCCGCTGCACAATTAACAAATACGTAGAAAGTGAGTGATTTGGGGGCGCCGTCTATCGAACCCCCCTTCAAGCCGCCCACCGATCTTCCAACAGTTCCTTCTCCCAGGAACTTGCCGAAGGAGAATTCTTCTGCTCATTCATCTGGAGGCCGCCAAGAGACTTTGACCATCTGCTCAGTCATGCCACCGAATACATAAACGTGGAGGAGGCATAAGCGACGTGAAGGAAGGAAGCACCTGTCGAGCATACTATTCCCCCAGAACGGTGGCCGACCACCAATCATCAACCACCAAAAGGCCCCCGATCAAGACTAGCACAGTTGCACCAGGAACAAAGAACGCATGTCGTGCAACATGTAGCAGCAGGTCAACCCAAAGCTGCAAAAGGTAAGACTTGGACACTATTGTTTTGCTAGTTCCATTAATCGGCATAACACTCGGGATTGCTACGACTTGAGGCTGATTCCCAACCGACTAACTCCTCTAGTATACCATCGTCGCTCACCAACTCCTAATCGACGACATCAACACCGGTTGGACGGGCAAAGAGAAGAAGATAGATAGGCAGACCAGTGGCATCAGCATCAGCCTCAACAAAAAAAAATAACACAAGTCCTACCAGAGCTTCTGCTGAGCAGACCAGACCCTCAGCTCGGGAGGAGGAAAACCGAAACAACGCGGCTCGAGGCAAAATCAAAATGATTATCGGTGGGTCAACCGAACGTGATTCCAACCGAGTAAGGAAGTCGCATGTCCGACGACTAGAGATACATGTTGTAGGATGCAGCAAAGAGAAGGCCGAGGGATAAGAGATCAATTTTGACCCACAAGATCTAGAGGGAGTGGAGATCCCTCACGACAACACCTTGATCATTTGGCCGGTAATAGCCAACTATATTATTCATCGGACTTTTGTTGATACAGGTAGTTCGGTGAATATAATCTTTAAGAAAGCGTAAAACCAACTGTAAATCAATCGGAGCGAATTGCAGCCAATGATGATCCCGCTCTACGAGTTCACAGGCAATGAAGTATTGCTGATCGGCCAGGTTCAGTTGGCCATATCGTTCGGAGAAGAGCCTCTCAAGAGGACCAGGACCACAAATTTCATTGTGGTAGACGCGCCGTCCGCCTACAACATCATATTGGTCTGACTGGCCCTAAACGAGTTTCAAGTTGTGGTGTCTAGATTCTGCCAAAAAATAAAGTTTTCGGTACACAATGAGATAGGCGAAGTTAAGGGTGACCAGTTGGTCGCTCGGCGGTGCTATGTCGAGATTGTCAAAACAGAGAGGAAGGTCACACGGAAGATGCATCGTTTAGAGTTGAACACCATCATGGAAGAACCTCCCGCGTTGGTCTATGAGGAAAAGGAGGAGGTTCAGATCCATCCCAGCTGGTCTAAAGCCACTACATTTGTCGTCGCCGACCTGACAGATAAGAAGAAGGCAGAGTTGGTCGCCTTCCTTAGGCGAAACCATGATGTATTCGCCTGGTCGACACACGAGCTCCCGGGCATCTCGCCAAGCGTAGCTCAACACGAGCTTCACATCCAATTGGATGCTCGACCGGTGAAAGAAAGGAAGAGAGACTTCAGCTCAGAGCAGAATTAGATTATCCAAGCGGAGATAGAAAAGTTGATGGAGGCTGGTCACATCCACGAGGTATAATTTTCGAGCTAGTTGGCCAACGTCGTGTTGGTCTCCAAGCTGGACAGTAAGTGGCAAGTCTGCATCAACTTCTGTGATCTAAACAAAACATGCCCAAAGGACATATATCCCTTGCTCTGGATAGATCAAATGGTGGACTCCACGTCAAGTTGTGAGCTGATCTGTATGCTTGACGTGTACCAGGGCTACCACCAAGTGCCGCTCACCCGTGAAGATCAAGAGAATTAGGTCAGCTTCATTACAACTGATACGACCTATTGCTACAACGTCATGTCGTTCGGACTGAAGAACGCCGGTGCCACTTATTAAAGATTGATGAACAAGGTGTTCTGACCACAGATCGGCCATAACATGGAGGTATATGTCGATGACATCTTGATAAAATCTCTCTGATCCGTTGACCTTTGCGCAAATATCAAAGAAATCTGTCAAACTCTAAGGGCATATGGAATCAAGCTGAATCTGAATAAGTGCCTATTTGGAGCAAGGAGTGACCACTTCTTGGGCTATATCGTCACCAAATGGGGGGTCAAGGGGAATCCGAGCAAGGTGAAGGCCTTGCGGGACATGCCCTTTCCTTGCAACTTGAAGGAAGCCCAACGGCTGATCGGACAGATCACTGCACTATCAAGATTCATCTCTAAATCGTCTGGCCGAAGTCACCCGTTCTTCAAGATACTAAATCGTGCGACAAAGTTCTAGTGGAATGTTGAGTGTGACAAGGCACTGGAGGAGCTTAAAGAGTACCTTACCTCCCTACCTGTATTAGCAAAACCCAACGCCAGCGAGCCGCTCTGGATTTATTTGTCATTCACAGAGTATCCAGTTGGCTCGGCGTTGGTGCAACAGAATGGCTCTGAGCAACAGATAGTGTATTTTTTAAGTCATATATTAAAGAAGCAGAATCCCGCTATACCAATCTCAAAAAATTAGTTTGCGCGCTAGTACTCGTCATTCAAAAACTTTGCATGTATTTTCTCTCACATCTTATCGTGGTGATGACTAACAATCACTCGGAAATATTTTCCTTAACCCAGAAGCATCCAGATAGATAATCAAATGGACCACCGAGCTAAGCGAGTTTAATATACAATATTAACCGCGGGCGACGATCAAGGCCCAGGCCTTAGCTGATTTTGTCACCGAGGTCGAGAACACCGAGTCAGACGTAACTTGGAAGATATATGTAGACAGTTCATCCACTCGGCAAGGTAGCGGGATCGACATCCTCTTAATATCGTCACGGGAGGACAGGATGCAATTGCCCGTACGACTCGAATATCAGGCTACGAATAACGAGGTAGAATATGAGGCCCTGATAGCTGGCTTGCAGGCAGCTCAGCATGTAGGAACCACAAGAGTCCTTATCCACTCGGATTCTCAGCTAGCGACTCAGCAGTTATTGGGCACGTTCGAGAAAAGTAACATTCGACTCAAGCTATACGCCGAAGATTTTGAGAAGTTGAAGCCAGGTTTCCAAAAAGTGATTATATAGAAGATCCCCTGGTCAGACAACCAAGTCGCGGACGAGCTAGCTAAGTTAGCCAGTTCGTTATCGTCGATAGTCATAGATAAGCCGTTTGAACAAGTCTCACTGGTGGCGCACACAACAGGACGAGTGGAACAACCTTCCCGAGCGACTAGAGGATGCCACTGATAGAGATCCTCCGATGGGGCATCACACCGGCCGATTAGGAGGAAGCTCGCTTGCTGAAAAAGAGGGTCAAACGATTCACTCTGATTGGAGACTAGTTATATAAAAGAGCTTTCTCAAGATCGCTGCTCAAGTGCGTCGGATCGGAGGATATTGAATTTATCTTGCAAGAGGTTCACCAAGGCTCTGCGGTAGTCATCCGGGCGGCAAATCATTGGCCCGAAAGATCCTACTGGCACAAGCCTTCATGTCGGTGGCCTACCTTCAAAGTAACGGCCAGGCGGATGTCACTAATAGGAAAATCCTCAGAGGGTTACGAGCTCGACTTGACCACACTAGAGGCAGCTGGGCCGATGAACTCCCCAGCTTATTGTGGGCTTATCACGTCACACCAAGAGAGGTGGCCGACATAACCCCGTTCCATTTGGTGACAGGGGTGAAGTCGTGGTTCCAGTGAAAGTCAACTTAGAGCTTGACCATGTGTAGCTCTACGACGATGGAAACGCCGACCGGAGACTCATGGAGCTTAACTTGGTAGATGAAGTATGACATAAGGCCGTCATCTGACTCATGGCGTATAGGTAGCACATGAAGCAGAGCTACAATCGAAGAGTAATCCCGAGGTCGTTCCAAGTTGATTACTTGGTATGGAAAAAGTGAAGCTGGTCAATAACGTCACCAAATTAGAAGCCTCGTGGGGAGGACCCTACAAAGTCATTTAGAAGCTCCGCTCGGGAGCTTTCTATCTGTAATATAAAGACGAGAGAAAGCTTGAGCGGCTCTGGAGCACAAACCATCTCCAACCCTATAGGGTCGGGTAAGAGGTGCATAATTAAATTCAGATAAAATTATGTAAATGTATGTCCTGTAAGTGCAGGGGAACAATGAATAAAAATTTCAAGTGTTTCAGACTTTTGTGTCGTTCAACCAATTTAAAAGTTGAGCAGCGACCATAAACCCTAGTTTACGAATTAGCAGTCGAACGACGACTATAAACCCAGTATATGAATTAACAGTCGAGCGACGACTATAAACTTTTGTCTACAAATTCAACAGTCGAGTGACGACTATAAACCCTTGTCGATGAATTCAACAGTCGAGCAACGACTATAAACCATTGTCGGTGAATTCAATAGTCAAGCGGTGACTATAAATCCTTGTCGATGAATTCAACAATCAAGCGGTAACTATAAACACTTGTCTACGAATTCAATAGTCGAGCGACGACTATAAATCCTTGAGTTGACAAAATCAATAGTCGAGCGACGACTATAAACACTTGTCTACGAATTCAATAGTCGAGCAACGACTGTAAACCCTTGAGTCGATGAAATCAACAGTCGTGCGGCGACTATAAACCCTTGTCTATGAATTCAACAGTCAAGCGAGAACTATAAACCCTTGAGTCGATAGTCGAGCGACGACTTTAAACCCAACGAGAACAAAAGCTAAGCGGGGTTATAAACTCCGGAGTCAACGACCACAGCCGAGCGGTGGCTATAAACTCGAGAATAAAGTTAGCAAAGAGTCGAGCGATGACTATAAACACCGGTTCAACGGACAATTGGCAGATAAGACTTTCATTTACAAAGGCTAAGAGGTCGTTCAGTCTACACTGAAATTGGCAGTCGAACGTCTCATCGACTAATTACATAGATGAGCGGAAACGCAAGGATTCATACTTAGAAAATTTTCACATAGCGTAATCTGATGTTTAAAACGTCGGACAACCTCATGGGAGTCGAACGACGATGCATGGAAGGACACTTGCAAAATTTAACAAAAGTGGAGAAGCACCGAACGAGTGTGCATCCATTGACACTTAGAAAATTTTTACAGAACATCTGGAGAGAGTGCAAAAAGTGGCTTGCAAAATAGAGAGGAGGGTTACTCAAGATAGTCAAGTACATCATCTGACAGGAACTCAGTGAGTTTCTCCTAGTTTATAATCTTGTTGGTCATCACGAGAGGGAGATAGCCACCATCCTTAGTTGTTGGAGGGTCCCATCGATGCCAAAATTGAAGAGGTGAAGTGCTCGATCCATGAGTCAGTCATTGAAGGGGTCCGACCGGAGATAATCGCGTTTGAAAACTTCAAATCATCCGGGCTCGGGGCGCCTCCAACTCGGCCTTCAGCAAAGCCAGCTCAATATCCTTGGTGTCGAGCTGAAGCTCAGCTGAAGCTCAGAAGCCACTTGCTCCTCTAATAGGCTTTCTCGTTCGGTCGCTAGAGCGGGCTCCGCCTCCTTGAGATTTTGGGCCAAAACCTGAGCCTCCTTATTCTTAATATCCAAATCTTTGATGGCTCTGAGCTTCCTGACATTGGCACAGTTGATCTTCGCCTCAAAGGAATTGACTTGTTTGGTGAGCCGCTCGAGTGGTGAGGCTTGCTCGACATTTTTGCTTCTCACTGCTCGGATCTCCTTTTCAGGTTGGCCTTCAGTTCAGCCACCTCGACAATCAACTATTCAAAATGGGCCCGAGAGGCCTTAGAGGGGCAGCTCAGGACGCACAACTGTTAGACTTCGTGCTCCAAAAAAGTCAACCTCTGGAACATGGTCAGACTCTCGACCCAAAACTACAAAAAAAAAAGTTAGGAAGTGCAGATCGGTAAAAAAGCAAATTAACATGAGGGTGATGTGCATACCCCAGTGACCTTCTAGGTATGACTGTTTGTGAGCTCCCCCAGTAAAATGGTCGTTGCACGGGCCCGAGCATCGACCCAAACTTGTGCTAGTGATCCTTGAATCCTGATTTAATGTTCAGGGGAGCAGGGCTCGGCGTCATTCAGGTGGTGCCACTCATCAGTTAACAAATGAATGATAGTCATTATGTGTTTCTGGCCGCTCGGACTAGAAGGCTTGGAGGTCGCTTGGTCTGTGGACTTGGGCATGGGGGAAGACCTGATGGTGGATACCTAGATGGCCGACAGGGAGGAGTACGAAGGTATATACGCGATGTGCGACGCGTATATGGTCCTCAACGGTAATCTGGACAGCGAAGGTGTCTGGTCGGATGATACGAAAGTGGGAATCGCGATGGTCTCCTGCTCGAGAAAGGCGGGTGATGAAGTCTCGCCTCGCTCGGAGGGAGGACGCGAGCTAGTACGGGTGGGGGTCTACAAGGTAGAAGTTGTCTAACGGGACGAGGCTTCCCCTTGGTGCCTTTTTGCGTCGTTGTATTAGAGGCTCGCCTGAGGTGGCCGACTCCGAAGGAATCGAGATCGGCAACATTGAAGTCCGATCAGGAGGAAGTTCAGTTGTGGCAGCCGCGACATCGCTAGTCGCTGTCTTACTTGCCCTGACCTCACTGGCTGCCACGTGGCTCTCTCCCAATTCGTTAGTCAGATCGTAAGATTGGTCGACAGGCTGTAGGCCACAACTCTATAGCTCGACAATGCCAATGGTGTTAATCTCTACATCTGCAAGCTTGCTCTTGCCGCTCAGACGTGCGCTCAACATGATGTGAGCTATAAAAAAAGAGAAAAAATCAGTTAAATTCAAAGATTGAGAGAAGAAAGAGCATACCTAGGGTGAGAGGCAGCCGCGTTCGGATCAGGCTTAACCCGAACTCATAAAGAACACTCTCCAATAGTAGCCGATGTATATGATACTTCTGATTGGTCAAGCTGAAAGCTGCTTGAAGGTAGTTCGATCGGCTTCAATATCTGCTAAGTGATAGAGGTTTCATTACTTCCATCTACCAGCTGGTTGGGAAGTCAGGCCGATCAGGGAAGCGAACAAAGAAATAATGCTCCCTCTAGTGCTTATTGGAGGACAATATTTTTTCAAAAAAGAAAGAGCCCACTCGGGCTTGGAATAGAAAGGTCCCTGGCTTGGACAATTTGAGATAATAAAAATAGTGGAATACCCGAGGCAGTAAGGGGATGTCGTGTAGACAAAATAACATGACTACCCCATACAACAACCTAAAGGAGTTCGACACTAATTAGTGTAGGGAGATACGAAAGTATTTACATACAGCTGAGAAGAAAGGGTGAATGAGAAATCGAAGACCGATACATAATTGGTCCTCAAAGAAGGATAAGAAGTCGATGGGGCTGGTCGTAGGCAGAGGGGAAACGGTAGGTGAGTTTCATCTGATCAATCTTATCCCCGTTGAACTTGGACCCGGTGGAAGTGTACCAAAGCCCGGGGACAGACGGAGGAGGTTGAGGGGAGACTGCCATAGAAACTGAGAAAAAAGCGAATTGTGGATTCAACGAAAGAAAAAAAGGAGAGGCTTACGGAGAAAGGTCACCGGTGAAGATGAAGAGAAGGAGAAGCATCACAGAACATGCCTGAGAATGAAAACGTGAGGAAATATAAAGATGACGATGAGTAAATAAGGGTTTATAAAGCCCAGCGAACGATCGCTCTAAGCCGTTTGATCAGGTTGTGGATAACAAAGTTGAAATCTGATTATGGAATTCGAAAAGGTGTCTGTCACATCATCCACGGATATTCGCCTGTCACAAAAAGCGTGTGGTGGCAGAGATCGGGACACGTGACGTCCGACGATGGAAAAGCATTAATGGGGCTTAATTAAAAAGCATGGGCAGCATGCTCAGCCATAATAGCTAAAGATTTGCACAGTCTTCCAGAAATTGTGATGGCGTCAGCAACCGTTACCAAGCGCTCATCCGAGAAAGCGGCGAGGTGTAAAAAATTACTAATTGTCGCTGTCAACCACCCCGATCGGTACAGATCTCTGACCAGGAAGTAGCCGAGTGGCAGCTTTAACCCCAATTCAGCAAGAAACAGTTGAGCGACAACTCTAAACCTATAACGACGAGTGATAGCCGAGTAGCACATCTAAGCCTAGAATGTTTGATCGGCCGTGAAGGTTATCAAAGACACTACTTGTCCAGTCAGTTGGACTTATAGTCTCCTTCGACTAGATTTGAGGGAAAGATTTGTGATGTGGTGATAAAGGAGGCCCACCAAGCGTAGGTCAAAGGCGGAGATGGCAGCCTACGTGGAAGTCAAAGTCAATGTGGTCAACGATGGTCAGCGGTGGTCAATGGTCCCACCAAAGATGATTGAGCGAAAAGTGATGCCAACTGTCGATCGGGCATGAATTGTCTAATTGGTTAGGTGGCCTGTCTAAGCGGATCGCCAGTCTGGCTAGGAACACTACGGCAAGAACATCAGACACTCATTACGGATCGGAGGAATGCTAAGGTGACTAGAGCGCTTGTCTGGTTGAGTGGAGACAATCTACTGAATCAAGTCACTGTGGAGGAGAGCAGTAGAGGTTGGCCGAGTGGAGGAGTCTCGATCGAGCGACTATCCTCGCTCGGCTAAATAGTGGGACCCATCTCATATCTCTTAATATCCCTTTGGGAGGTAATGCCACTGACAACAGGGTATGGTCAACAGGTGGATTGTACGACAGAAGCTTCTACTATCTTGTTAGGGATTTACATGTCCTGTTAAAGTATGGTGTCAGAGATACTTTTCTGACATGTCCTTTCATAGGATAGTTTGGAGAATGTGCCCATGCCTTGAGGAGCGTGCACGTCGCCCACTGGGGCACTATATAAGGAGGGGTCTATACACCGGCAAAGGTACGCGTTATTCACTATTCACACTTGTGCTTACTGTTGCTCGGTTTTCTTTTATTCCGGTGATTGACTTGAGCGTCGGAGGATCAACGTCGAGGACCCTTTCCTTGGTCCGGCACTGACGTTTCTTGTGTTCAGAGCGGAGTCTACATGCGGTCAATCTAGAAGTCATATCCCCAACTAACCTTCTTCACAATTTTTGAACGGGATCGTGTATGATACTTTAGGTTTTTTAACATCATCCATAGTAGCATAACTTCTTGTTGTCTCTCCTATTTTATGGTAGTCTTTTTGAGGGTTCTTATATATGATCTTAATGAACATAAAACAAATTCCAAGCCAACCATTATAACAACAAGATTAGCTTCATCCATTTGTCTCACCTTTCACCATGATAAAACTTTCAAAATTTCCAAAGTGGATGGACACTTGATTTTTCAATGCCATCAAACTATTTAAACTTTTGGTTCTCTAGCGATTTCATTGAAGGAGCTTTACAATTTTATGTGAGTTCCTTCGAAGCTTATAGTGTGAGTTCCTTAAGTTAAAGGTTTCCCACAATGGCAATACGATTAACCTCAATGTGCCTTTCTCATAGCATTTATGAAAAAAGTCATCACATCGATGCTTTTGATTTCCATGCAAGACATATGGGCGTTAAAAGCATGAATGTGTCTCGTAGGTTTGTGTGCTCTCATCGTAAGTATCTATGTTATTCTTTTTGATATTCAGAGTGAAAGATGCTCTAACTTGTAGACATTCAATTTTTGTCACTTATCTCTTCCTCTCTTTGCCATTTTCATCGTCAATTCACTGAACTTTAATCTTTAGAACACTCTTTTTCATATTTCTTGTTTACTCTTTTTGGTTTGTAATTATGACATTTCCATCTTAGATCTTTTATAATTCTTATTCTCATCTTTGGCAACAAAATTAGAAAGCATCGTTTTGGCAAAAATTAAATGAGAATTGTTAAAATGATGCTCTTTGTTTATTTATTACCAAAATAATATCTCATTTCATCTAAACATATTTTTATTTTTAAAAATACTTTTACTTATTATAGCAGTTATTGAATATACTATAATTATGTAGTAATTATAATCTAATAATTGTTATAAGCTAATGTTAATTGACTAGAGATGAATGTTTATGTTATAGTAACTATGATTCATAAAGATTAAAATATAATATTGACTAGGGTTGATTTAAAATGGAGTATAAATTATAATAATTATGAAGTGTAACTATAACAATATAATATTATTAATGTTAATCAGAGTTAAAATATTTATGTTATAGTAGTTATATCTTAAACAGAGTATTCGTGCTCTTATCTAATCCAAATTTTGTTTATACTTTTCAGGCCTTCTTAAATTTTAATTTTTAGATTCGTCCTGATCAAAATGTTTTAATGATAAATGAAAAATAATGTTCTTTTGATAATTCCAATATCACTAGTCTCACATAAAAGAAGATGCTATGAATTGTACTATTCCCAATGGTTAAATATAAGATGCTATGATTCGGAACCATTTGGGATTCGGAACCATATGTGAGAACATAATGATGTATTGTAACTTAAGTTATTGTAACTTTATTACATGCAATAATGATGTATGCCCTTTTTGGTAATTTTGTTAATAAAAAGATCTTATAATACCAAATACATCAATATCTTTAAGTTGATTATAATAAGTTCGCCCAAACACTTTAACAACTTATTTTTGAAATAAGATCTAACAGCTTATAAGCTCCTAAAACAACTTATAAGCTATTAGATCTTATAAGATGTTTTTAATAAGTTTAGTCAAACACATAACATCTTCTTAACATTAATCACTAGTCTCACATATGGGATTCGGAACCATTTGGTATTCGGAACCCAAATGGTTCCGAATCATAGCATCTTCTTTTAACATAGCATCTAAGATGCTATTAACATAGCCAAACACCCCCGAATCCCAATGGTTCCGAATCACTAGTCTCACATAAAAGAAGATGCTATGAATCCCAATGGTTCCGAAGCTGCTTGTACACATAATTTTGTCCAGTTGCATCATTAAATTTTCTCACTAAGTTTTTCCATCCATTCGTATTAAAGTGACTATTTGGTCGATTGCCTAGTAAAATTTTTTCTTCGCACAAATCAACAAATTTCAGGGATAGAAATGTAGTCCATCTTGCATTTGAACGTCCTTCACTTTGTTGATTTGTTTTAGTTGAAATTTTACTTGTATTCTTACTCAAAGTTGGATTTGACGTGACTCCTTTGTTTCTATTGTCTTGATTTTCCATTTCCAAACTAACAAAATAAAACAACAACAAAAAAAATAAATGAGGAAGTACAATCAATAATGGAGCTTCGATAGGGGGATGATAAAACTAAAAAGATGATATTGATAATTTTTGCTAATTTACGATTCATGTTTCTATGCCACAATATAGTGTACAAGTGGTTCCTGTTGGTCCAAATTGAGCATATTCAATGAAATTCTTGAAACTGAGATAAATCTACAATTGGTGATCATATAAATATTTTCCTCATCCCAATGATAAATCCTCTCAACACACTGGTATGTTTTGGATACCAAAGACTATGGAAAAAAATTTAACAGATTTGAAGAGACCTTCATATTTTTATCCATACATAAAGACACTTTGACCACAAACTATAAGAGACCTTCAAAGCATGAGTACTGATAAACAGATTTGAAGACAAAAACATGACAAGTGCTGGAAGAGAAGAATATTATTCGATGTTAAAAGTCACTAATCTTGCAACAACCATTGAAAGATAAGCATATAGAAAGAAATTTGATAGAAAAAATAAATTCTAACCATACATTGTTGAATTTCTGCACAGACGAAGAAGATATAACGCTGGAAGAGATGTCGACGAAGAAGATGACAAGCGCTAGAAGAGATGTAGACGTAGAAGATGACAAGCACTGGAAGAGACGCCGAAGAAGATGACAAGTGCTGAAAGAGAAGTCGGTGAAGAAGATGAGAAATGATGGAAGAGAAGTCGGCGGAGAAGATGAGAAACGCTGGAAGAGAAGTCGACGGCGCTAGGTTTATAAAAATTAATTGAGGATAAGATAGAGATTTATGAAATTATATAAGGATATTTTAGAGAAGAAAATTATTAAAATAAGATCTTTTTTAGAAAAGTAGGGTCTCCCATACTTTTTTAAAACCAGCTTATAAGCTTTAAAATAGCTTATTTTGACAACTTATAAGCTATTTGAAAAAAAAATTACCAAACAAATTTGAAGAGCTTATAAGCTCAAAAACAGCTTATAAGCTGTTTTAGAGAGCTAATAAGCTCAGCCAAACACCCTCTTAATACAACTAAAAATACTTAAGAGTTCTTTAAGTTGGAGTTAATTTTATATTGTAGAATATGATGAAGTAAGGTTATTTTCATCAAGGCATCGAATCCATAGGAGAGTGTTGTGGGTTAACGTTGATCAGGTATGAAAATAATAATAATAATAATAATAATAATAATATATGGAAAAAAAACCCCAAAACTTATTTATTGTATTCTATGAATAACACAAATCTCTATTTAGGGGGCATTTGGTTTAGGGGAATAGGAGTGGGGAATGAGAATGAGAATTATTGATTGTCATTGTTAATGTTTGGATTATAGGAATAGGAATACAAATAAGGGAATGAATCCTTGAAATTAGGTAATAACTCATTCCCATGTACCACTCATTCAATGAGTCATTACCCTATTTTCATCAATCAAAATATTATCTTATTCCAAAAATACCCTTGACCTAAAACTAAAATTTTCTCCCTTAATATCAAATATCAAAATTTATTTTGTCTTCATATAACTTCTCTCTCCTTGTTCTCTCTCATCATATTTTCTCTCTCATCATTTTATCACACATTTTCTCTCTCCTATCACAGTCTCTTTCCTCTTTTTTCTCATTACACTTTTTTTCTCTCATCGTACTTTCTCTCTCTTCAATCTCTTTCATTACACTCTCTTCCTTTTTTTCATCATATTTTCTCTCTCCTCAATCTCTCCCATCACACTCTCTTTTTTCTTTTTTTTCTCATCACACTTTCGCTCTCCTCAATCTCTCTTGTCACACTCCCTCATTTTTTTTGCTCAACACACTTTCTCTCTCATCATACTTTCTCTCTTCTCAATCTCTCCCATCATACTCACTGTTATCTTTTGTTCTTATCACACTTTCTCTCTCCTCAATCTCTCTCATCACACACTCTCTCTCCCCTCATTTTTTTCTCATTACATTTTCTATCTCTTCATCCTCTCCCATCATAATTTCTCTCACATCATATTTTATCTCTCATCTTCTCTCATCATGCTCTCTTCTATCACACTCTCTTTTCTCATTTTCTTTCATCACACTTTCTCTCTCTTCATTCTTTCTCATTACACTTTCTCTCTCATCATACTTTCTCTCTCATCATTCTCTTTCATTATAGTTTTTTCTCACATTCATCTTTCTCTCACATCTAATTTTTTTCTCTTATTTTCCTTTAAGGATAAAAAAAGAAATATTGATTTATTCTGATAGAAAGTATGCAACTAACCAAACATTGCTTTTAAGAGTGATATCCATGCTCATATCTATTCTCATTCCATAATACAATGATTCTCATTCCGATTTCTATTTTCATGTTCATACCAAACACCCCCTTAACATTGATAACATGGTGTTACATTGATTGTCACATGGTGTAACATTGATCGCTTTGAAATAAGTAATTGTTTGTCACATGGTGTTACATTGATAAAACGGCATTTTATTAAATCCCCGAAATGACGTAATAAAACGGCGTTTTATACTCGCTAAGCTGTACCTCACTCGCTTACGCTGTTTGACTAGTCGCAGCGTTTTCACACTCGCACCCGGGGCGGGGCCCTTCGTTTTGAACTCGCACTGTCACTCCCGCATCAACAGGTCGTATGCGCCTGCATTCCCAGCCGTCCGCGTCCCGCATCCAACGTCAGAGCTCTCGACTGCCCACGAAACGGCCACGTGTCAGTCATCAAGTAATTCGATAGGGGTAATGTAGTCAAATTGGGTCCAGAAACGCTCCCTTTATTCCAAGTCGGCGGCTCAATTCCCTTCGCCCTTCCGGGAAGGTTCTTTTCCTCTCCCTTTTTCTAATCCCAATCTCGTCTTACGCGCTGCAGAAATTACAACATTTTCCTGGATCTATTGAGATCCTGGGCGTCGAGTTATCGGCTCCATCGGTTTCTTCTAGCCCCGGCGTTAACTGATCCGGTGGCGGTTCTACGCTAGCCAACGGTCCGGCGTTCGGGATTTGATGATCGAGGCGCTAGGATTTCTACATCGAGTTTGGGACTCCTGAATCTTTACTGAGTGCTTGATGGCGGATGCCAGGCGGTTTTCGTTGACCCCGCAGCTTGGTATGAATTTGGTTGTTTGATTTTGTTTCTTCTTTTCCTTTTTCCCTTCCAGTTATGTGCTGTGATCGTCGTCAACTGTGTGCCTCTTTGTCGAGCGTAAGTTGGTTATCAGTGGCCGGAAGTGAGTGCTTTAATCGCTGTTTCGCGTTTTAAGGTTATTGGAGGCGTGCCTTTTCACTACAAAATCAGGGAATCGGTTTGCTAATTTCTCTTTTTTCTACATTGGCTCAAGGAAGCAAATCCAGGTTATTGTTGTCGGTGGCTATGGTCACAGTCCTTATAGATTAGATCTCGGGGATTCTGTGAATGGTTGAACACAGTACTATTTTCTAAATATTTAACACAGATTTTGAGTATGCGCGGGGTTGCCTTTTCTCCACTTTAAGATGGTTGACACATCATTCTTACATTTATAATTTTGTATTTGCTGATCCGGCAATTTCATGCACGTGCAGATATTCAGCAGATACTCATTGAAGCACAACATCGGTGGTTACGCCCTGCTGAAATTTGTGAAATACTTCAGAACTACAAGAAGTTCAATATTGCGCCAGAATCGCCAAATAAACCACCCAGTATGCGTTTCTATGTTCTCCTACTACTTTGCTTGTAGTCATCAACTGCTTGCGTTGGTTGATGTTAAAAGAATTTTGATTCATGATTCTAGGAGTTTACTTGTTTCCTTCATGTGTTTTTTTATTATTATATTATCAGTTTAGTTGTTTCCTTCATTTTTTAAAAATTATATTTGCTGTTTCAATGAGCACATTTGTCTTGTTATCCAGGCGGATCTCTTTTTCTCTTTGATCGCAAAGTATTGAGATACTTTAGGAAGGATGGTCATAATTGGAGAAAGAAGAAGGATGGGAAGACTGTGAAAGAGGCTCATGAGAGACTAAAGGTAAATTATGTTAAGTCTACGTCTTCGCTTTGTACAACAATTAATCGAAGATTGTGTTACATAATCCTTGTATATAACAATATTTAGATGTTCATAATGCGATGCGTTACCTTTTATATCATTTTAACAACTTATATACCTTATTTGATGTCAGAGATAACAACTGGGTGCGGAGTGTTATATCCATGTAGATAGTTTTGTGATTAATTATATGGTAAGAGGACTAATATTATTCATCACTGCTGTGAACCCTAAATGTCTAATTTGAACATTTCCCTCATATTAGCAATCGTAATATGTCTAACTTAAACATTTCCCCAAACATCAAAACTCCTTTGTTGAACTTGACCACTTGTGTGTGATTGTACCAACAATCTCTCCAATGTCATATTCTCCCCAAGTATTACTCAATTGGTGGAGCTCGATCAGATAGAGCATGATTACACCCATCCTTATCACATCCTTTGTTGGCTGTCATGTGATGTTACCACTTTTTTTATGGTAATTTTCTATTATAGACAGGAAACAATAAAATAAACAAGTTAACTAAAGGTGGATACTACTAAACAAGCAACCAACATGTGGACAAAGTGACACAATAAATATATTTACATGTATGCAAAGTTGGAGAATGCTAAAACCATTGGTGGGTGAAACAACAGGACAATTGGGTAGGCAAAAATGATATTTTTATTAACACCGGTCAACATCAATCAAATGTGTCCATATGAAGTGGTGCTAGTCAACTTTGATCAAGAGGCATAGGAAGAATAGGAAGGAGAGTAGGAGGAAGAGGCAAAGTGTTTCTCTTCTTTCCCTTTTGATTGACCTGCCACTCCTTGCCCAAGTCCACTTGCCACCTTTCTATTAATTTGCCAATCTTTATCTTAAAAAAAAGGTTGTAATGGAAACTTTATTCTCTTCTTATATTCATCCCTTCTTGGAATAGACAACTAGAGGTAATATCATTTTGTTCCTCTTCTCTTCACTTTCTATTTTTGCTTGTCTTTCTCTTTTATTTTGTAATCCCTCCAAGGAAACACAACCTAAGTAATGAGAGAAACCAGAGGAAAAATTCTACCAAAGAATAATCTACCATTCTTTTATTTTTCAAAGAAAACGAACGATGTCCTGGCATTTTTGTCATATTAGAATATTTTTCTGTTTTTTTGCTTACATATAGATACTTGCATAATCAAAATTTCAAAAACAAAGAGCATGGTTTTGCACCAAGCTTTTTAGTTAGCTTCATGGATACAGGAAATTTGTAACAGAAATTGACATCTCGTGCTTCCTATGCAAGTTTTGTATATGTGAGTGAATTACAACACAGAGAACCTTCATAATGTTAAAATTATTTTCTTTTAATTTAGATGAGTAAAGTTCTCGTTTGTGTTACTTTATTCCTCACACAGTTGATTCAATTTGTGGTGCTTATTGGTCATTTTTGGACCTTTACATATTATCTTAATCTTTTTTCTAATTTCATTATTGATCAAGGTTACTTTAACCTCTCCTGCATGAGCACACTAGACAAAGTTGCAAATGCTTAGCATTGAATTACATAAACAATCTCAAGTATTTACTTTCTTCTTCTCTGTAGGATGTGTTATAATTTCAAATATCTGAATGCTCTATCTTGTTGCATCCTTCCTAAATGTTCACTTTCAGGCTGGGAGTGTTGATGTACTTCATTGCTACTATGCTCATGGTGAAGAGAATGAAAGTTTTCAAAGGAGGAGTTATTGGATGTTGGAAGAGTGAGTCATTATTTATCTCTTAGTATGATCCATGGTTGCAAATTTTATTCTTGCATAGTAACTAACATTTAAAGAAGAGTTTTAAAATTAAGAATTGGTGTTCCTTTGAATGCCTTTTCATATGTGTCATGTTATATCTGACATTTTTTTTTGTATTGTTGATCAAGTATTGAACAAATCAAAGTAAAGTAGTTATGCTAGAATATTAATGATAATTGGAAGATTTATTGGATGCTGGAGATTGAGTTATAATTTTCTTCTTAGTATGATCCATGGTAGCGATATTTCATGGAACTTTTACTTGCACAGTGACTAACATTTCAAGACACGGGTTATTTTAATTTGTTTCCTCAAACGTATCATGATTTAGAAAAACCTCTGACATTTGCTTCATAAACTGTTGCTCAAATCTCAGGGAAATCAAAGGAGTTATGCTAGAACATAATGATAGTTTGGGACTAGAACCTATACTGACAATTGTGTGTGAACTTTATCAAATGAACTGGGATTTCTAATTCTGGAACAATCTTATTGAGGAATGTTGCATGTATGTAAATTCTGCAAATTTCCTCTTTGTAGGTTCTTTTATGGTGACTATTCACTTGGCTCCTTGAAGGCAATAATTTGTAAAAAAAAAAAAATCTTCACTTGTGAACATAATTTTTTAAGAGTAGAAATGTAACTAAATTCCAGAATATTTTCATGAATTATTATTATTCGGTCTTAACCTGATTCTCTTATTGATAATATTTGTTTAGGTTGAGAAACACAAAAAATTATCTTTAGGCCCATTTAGGTGGCGTTTGGTTCTCTTCTAGGAATCGGAATGAGATGTGAATAGGTATCATTCTTAAAAATAATGTTTGGTTAGTTGAATATTTTTAATTAGAATGGACCTAAATTTTCTTTTTGACCCATTGAGGAAAATAAGAGAAAAAATTAAATGCGAGAAAAAAAATATGATGAGAGACAATGATGAGAGAGAAAGTGTGATGAGATAGAAAGTATGATGGGAAAAAATGAAGAGAGAGAAAGTATGATGAGAGAAAATGAGGAGAGAGCGTGATAGGAGAGATTGAAGAGAGAAAAAGTATGATGAGAGAGAAAGTGTGATAAGAGAAAATGAGGAGAGATTGAAGAGAGAGAAAATATGATGAGAGGGAATTATGAGAGAGTGTGTGTACTAAGAGAGAAAGTGCGATGGAAAAAATGAAGAGAGGGAAAGTATGATGAGAGAAAATGAGGAGAGAGAGAGTGATGAGAGAGAATGAAGAGAGGGAAAGTGTGATGAGAGAAAATGAGGAGAGAGAGTGTGATGAGAGGGAAAGTGTGATGAAAAATGAGGTGTGTAATGGGAGAGAAAGTGTGATGAGAGAGAAAGTGTAATGGAAGAGAATGAAGAGAGAGAAAATGAGGAGAGTGTGTGATGAGAGAGAATACAAGGAGAAAATGGTAGAGAATGTATGATGAGAGAGATTTAGGAGAGAGAAAGTATGATGAGAGAGAATAAGGAGAGAGAAAGTGAAATAAAAGAAAATTTGAACAAATATATTAAGGGTATTTTTGTCAAAAATTTAATTTTTATTCTCATTCACATCAAAACCCAAGGGAAGAGGTGAGTTTCATCAATACTCAAATTTTTGGGTTTCATTCCAAAATCTTGATTCCATTCTCATCAACCAAACACAAGGTTTGGGAATGAATTCATTCCCTCATTCCCAAACCCCTAAACCAAATGCTCCTTAGTATATATCTTTTCAAAAATGAAATCTTCAAACATACTTGGAAAGAATAATTACTCCAACAGTAATAAGGATACTTCTTTCTTAACAAAAGAAATATCCATACCCTCTATTTTTATAGAAGCTAGAAAGAGCTCAGGTCTAAAAAGAATGCTCTTTTGTTCCTCTCTCCATGTTTATGTCTTCTTCTTTGAGTTTATTTCTCACTTTATGGAATTCTTTGATACATATATGAACCTATTTTCTTATCTGTAAATCTACTTGCTAATTTTGCTTTTTTTTTGAATCGCCTATTATTTGAGAAACTATTGTTTTGACTCATGTAGGGACCTGATGCACATCGTACTTGTTCACTATCTTGAAGTGAAGGTGGTAACTAGCTGATAACCCTGAGTTAAATTTGTTTTATTCTTAAGAACAGTAAATTTTGAAGTTTATCAAACCTATATGGTTTTGTAGCATTTATTCATCCTAACATCTCTTCTTTTTTAATATACTTGATGTACCTGTTTGATATTCTGAGGTATCTACATGTAAACATGTTTTACTTATTCAATGATCTTTGACACTCTTTATCTACCGTCTCCATACTTATGTTGACTAGAAACACTTGACAATGACTTTCTGAGTCAATACCTGACATCCCAATTAATCATGCATAAAAACTCCTTAAAAATGTCCTTATCAGAGGCTTGGAAGTTGGATCCGACGCACCCATGTCGAATACTTGTACCCCAGCCTGAGTAATAGTCTATAATTCTTTAGCCTCTTGTGCAACTTTTCTTCTTGGGATGTCCTTTCTATCCTTAAGCTAATTTCAGACTCATTTACTAAATTTTTAGCGTTATCAGAGTTCGTACAGTAGCTCTGGTCAATTGTGGCCAAATGATTATTGTAGGATTTTCTTTTTTTTAATTGATTGATTTCTGTTTTGTTTTCTATAGCATAGAAATGTTTGACTACTTGAATTTAGTTTCCTTTTGCATCATTTATTGAAGAAAAAGACCATTGAATTGCTATGTTAGCTTGAGTTTTATCGCTGTTACCTTTTTTACCTTAAGCTTAGGCTAGTAATGCTTGATTAGTTAGTATACACAGGATGAGCACCTGTACAGAGATTATCGACGCTTATAGTTGCACATATGACAGAATTTGTTTGCTTGTGTATGTCTCAATCCAGGGTCACAGACCAAGTTCCAGCCGAATTAGAGATGAAGTTCTACAAGTTAACCATATTGATAGTCCTGCATCTTCTAATTCCTTCACTAACCACAGCCAACTGCCATCACAAGTAACAGATGTCGAAAGCCCTAACAGTGTATACAATTTAGAGTATGAAGATGCTGAATCAGGTATCAATCCTTCTCAGCATAAACTGTTACGCATCATCTTACACCGAGTATAGATCCACTGATTCATATTTCAATCATGCATTTTTTTTCTTTCAGTGTATCTAAAGCGAAATTCAATGCAGCAGATAATCCAGCAAGTTCCAGACACCACACTTTCTCTGCGGTGCAGCAGTATGATAGTGGAAAAATGAAGGGTCAGTTATTGGACCCTTTCAATCTTGATCCTTCCATTTATAGTCAAGGTAAGTGCATATCTTTTTGTTATTTCTTTTCAGTTGAATTTGTTAAGCCTAACTTGGAGTAACATTGTTAAAAACTTCCCAGGTGATCTTCAAGGACAGTACACAGAATCAGCATCACAATTTTATTCATCTATGCCGGAAAATGTGAACAAAGATTTGGATGGAACAGGTTTTGAGTCTGCATTTATTGGATCCAAAACACAGTTTGATCAAGCTTCATGGAATGAAGTTCTGCAACATGCAACGGCTCAAATGCCATCTGATCACAATAACTTTCAAGCGACAGTAGATGGGGAACTATTTGCAGATAATGTCAACTTTAGGCTGGATGTCTGCAGTGCTTTAAAAAAATCTGCAAGGAAGGTATTATCTTTTAATTGTAAATTAATCCTTTGTTAATTGATTTTGGCAATGCAGGCTTAATTTTTTTTTTCCCATAATTCGAGAATTATTTCCTGCAGCATATCGACATGAAATTTTTTGGTATATGATGTTTTGTTTTCCAGATCTTGTTAAGTCTATGGCTTATTTTCTCTTACTCAATAAAGCATAGCTAAAGAGGAGCTTTGGCGCAACGGTAAAGTTGTTGCCATGTGACCTTAAGGTCACGGTTTCAAGTCGTGGAAACAATCTCTTGCAAAATGAAAGGTAAGATTACTTACAATAGATCCAATGTGGTCCGACTCTTTCCTGGAAACCCACACTAGCAGTAGCTTCATGCACCAAGCTGCCCTTAATAAAGCATAGCTGTAAGTGACATAACTAGAGATCAATGACCATTTAGAACACTTGAGTCTTGCTGAATGGATGGAAATATACTGCTTTGATCAGTGTGGTCTTTGTTATTTATAATGAATAAGCAATAAGAAAGTATATCATAGGCCATGCTACAGTAAGAACTTTTGATAAGCACGGGATGTTTATTACTAATAGCAGTGACAGCATTAGTTGAGCAAGGTTACCCATGGTCTATTTCCAAAGCTTTATCCACATGCTATCATAGGCCAGTAACAGCATTAGTAGAGAGATCGCCTATGATATCTTATGAAAGGTTTGCCCACATGCTACCATATGCATGTTTCATGGATTTTTGTTTAATATCTTTGTTAGGTTCTAGGGGTTATTGGACAAGTATCTTTGTCTAGGCTCTCTAAACTTTTCATTCTTAGGCAGTTCCTTCCCTTTTTTACTACAGCTTTCTCATTTTAAATGTTTTTTCTCCAGATCTCTGATGATGACACTGATTCAGCTGTTACCATAGAAAATGATGCATCTGTAGGTGAAAGTTGTCATCACTCTTACATTTTAAAGCAATTGTCATTGGACCTGTCCAGTTTACAAGGTGAAGGTCTGAAGAAATACGATAGCTTCTCAAGGTGGATGAGCAAAGAACTAGGGGAGGTTGAGGACACACATATAAAAGCCAGTCCCGTAGAATACTGGAGCACTGTAGGAAGTGATATTGTCGTTGGAGATTCTGACATTACAAATCAAGGGTCTGCAGATGCATACATAATGAGTCTTTCACTTTCACAAGACCAACTTTTCAGTATAATTGATTTCGCGCCTAACTGGGTTCATGCGGGAATGGAGACTAAGGTATTAGGGAGTATAATTTATGCTTTTGTAGTATATTGGACAATGATCGATTTATACTTGAATATAAAGATATCTTATATACTACACGGTGGTCAAATATAATTCAATACTGGAATATATCAATCGTTTCTCATCTTTCTTACTGATATATGCTACAGGTTTTAATTACTGGGAAGTTTTTAAAGAACAATGATATTGAAAAAATTAATTGGTCATGCATGTTTGGGGAAATTGAAGTTCCTGCAAAGATTGTAGGAGATGGAATACTTAGCTGCAATGCTCCACTGCATAAATGTGGAAGGGTTCCTTTTTATGTGACCTGTTCTAACAGGCTTGCCTGCAGTGAAGTAAGAGAGTTTGAATTCCGTGAAAGTGATGGTCACCATATGGAGGAGGCAGATGCTCATATTCATAACTCAAATGAAATGTTTCTTCATTTGCGTCTTAGTAAGCTACTCTCTCTGGGGCCACTTGATTACCAAACCTTTGATATGAACATCCTAGGGGATTTTCAAGTTGATAACCAGATTAGTTCGCTTAAGTCAGAATCTGAGTGGTCTAATTTGATTAAGCTGAGTGAAGGAAACGGGTTTTCTGCTGAAAATGTGGAGGAACAATTGCTCGAAACATCATTACAAGAGAGGCTGCATATTTGGCTTATGAACAAAGTTGCTGAAGATGGTAAAGGCCCCAACATCTGGGATGAGGAGGGCCAGGGTGTGCTACATTTGGCAGCTGCGCTTGGTTACGATTGGGCTCTAGAACCAACTGTGTCTGGAGGCGTCAACATAAACTTCAGAGATGCACATGGGTGGACTGCCCTTCACTGGGCAGCATTTAGTGGCAGGTGAGTAGCCTGGATGTTTTATTGTCGCCTATCTTGTTGATTTTGGTACTTGCCCAACATCAGAATGTTACCATTATCTGCTGTGTTTTCAGGGAGCGTACAGTTGGTGCCCTTATTGCAATGGGCGCATCACCTGGTTTATTGACTGATCCAACTCCTGAGTACCCTTCTGGCAGAACTCCTGCTGACTTAGCCTCCGCTAATGGTCATAAAGGCATTGCTGGTTTTCTTGCAGAGTCATCTTTGACCAGCCACCTTTCTGCCCTCACTATTGAGCCAAAAAGCAATGAAATATCAAATTTGGGTACCTTGGCAGGTTCACGGGTTGAAGAACCTAGTTTTCTTGAGGTTCCAGATGGGGACATGCAGGCTGGGCTTTCACTTAAGGACTCGTTGACTGCGGTTCGCAATGCTTCTCAAGCTGCAGCTCGGATACACCAAGCCTTTAGAGTTTATTCATTTCACAGAAGGAAGCTTGCTGAGAGTGGAAATGACAAGTCTGGAATGTTTGATGAGCGAGCATTGTCACGTGTATCTATTAAGTCGCAGAAACCAGGACAGTCTGATATGCCTCTGCATGCTGCTGCCAGTCGTATTCAAAACAAATTTAGGGGGTGGAAAGGGAGAAGGGAATTTTTAATATTCAGGCAACGAGTGGTTAAGATCCAGGTTTGATCTTTATATTCAGTTTGGTATTTTGTTCTTTGTTTCCTTGGTTTGCTTGGTTTTGTGCAGACCTTTATGCTATTGCCACTTTTGCATGTGCTAGTTATGTGCATGCCCAATGTGTGTGCATATGTTGCAACAGAAACTGTCTTGAGACACGATGAGGATTCTTGCTGTTGTTGATTGATTAGAACAGGTTCTTATGTAGAAGAACGAAGATCCTTTTTGAAGTTTTGGGATTAAATTTTTTTGATCTTTCCCTACTACTATATCCTTGGTCTATAACTACTATAAACTTAGCTGGGCTGAGATATCTGAGAGAATGCCAGTTCTCATGTAGAAGAGATCAATCTTCTTGGAAGGATGAGAAGTTTTGGGATTAACATTTCTTGATATACTCTCTTGTAAAGATACCAGATAGATAGTTTATAATTCTTTTCCAACTTATGGAAAACGTGCTCTAACTACTATAATCTTCATCTGCAATTCCATACTCGGACTATTTATTAAAAGTAAGTTCATGATGATCTAGTACATAATGTATCATAAACCATTTCAATCATAACATGAATTATTTCTTAAATTAAATTCCAAGACTATAACAAAATTAAATGTAATTATAAGAATGCATCTTTTCTTTACTTCACTACCTCATGGGGTGCCTTGATAGGTGTTCATCTTATTAAGTAGTATTGAAGTTCTATACTGGTGGACAAGTGGATAAGTATGCAAAATTAGTCTTTCAGGTTATAATCCATCTTGAAGGAAGACCTATCACAGTAGCCCTGAATATTTGATTAGCTTTGTACTTATCTTGAACTTTATAAATGAATGTCTTATCAAATTATAGTTGATTCTTCTTTCTAATAAAACATAGCTTTGTATTTATCTTGAACTATCTAAGTGTCTTATCAAATTTTTGTCGATTCTTAATAGGTTAGTTTCCTAGTTTATTTGGTAACGTTTATGAATTAATTCACCTCTTTTACGTCGAATGCAACTCTACGCTCCACATATCTGGTTAGCGGATACTTGCTTTAGATTTAATCCTTGATGTAATTAATTTACTTCTATTTTTGTTCAGTGCTCAAACTCAGATCTTCAAACCAATAAAATTTCCTTTTCATTTTTATCCAGAAAACATTTGTATTCCTCCAATTTTGTTCATTTACCTTTTGTTTATGCTTTGTTAGTCATATTTAGGACTCAAGAGTTGTCTAGTAATATTGGAGTTTCTTTTGAAGGTTTTCATAGTAAAAGCCTTTGCCTTTGGTATAAGTTATTCATCACCAATAATTCTTCTTGATCGGCAGATAAGTCAATGCAATCTGTATTAGTGACTATATTTAGGTATTACTGATATATTTAAAACAGCTGCCTTTCTTTGCTGGTCTGTTCTGGACCTTCATTTTGTTTTCTTAATAGAAGGATTAACTTTTAGGAAATAGTACAGTAAGCACTCTGCTAGTTTTACTAATTCTAATTTAGGCAACGTATAAAATGTTGATCTATTTATTTTTTATTTTAAAGTTTTTCCTTGCAAAGTAACTGTAAAGTTGCTGCAACGGTAAATCTTTTCCTTCTAATTTTTTCTTAGAAGGGAAATCTTGGCGCAATAGTAAAGTTGCTGTCACATGATCTTTCGAGTTATGGAAACAGCCTTTTGCAAAATGCAAAGTAAGGTAGGGCTGCGCATAATAGACTCAATATGGTCCGATCCTTCATTGGGACCTGCAATGGTGGGAGTTTGTGCACCAACTGCCCTTTAAAGTTGTTCATTTTCAACTATTATTAGTTTTGATGCATTTCTAATCTGGAAACACTTTCCTGGCTCATGTACGTGGTAGCTCATTTTCAACTATTATTAATTCGATGCATTTCTGATCTGGATACACTTTCCAGGCTCATGTACGTGGTCACCAAGTGAGGAAACGCATTAAAAGCATTGTCTGGTCAGTTGGAATCGTGGAGAAGGTTATACTGCGCTGGAGACGGAAAGGGAGTGGATTACGAGGCTTCCGATCTGAAAGCCCTATGGAGAGCACTTCCATTCAATGCCAACCAGCCAAGGAGGATGATTATGATTTCCTTCAAGAAGGCAGAAAACAGACCGAGGTTAGGATGCAGAGAGCCCTCGCAAGGGTGAAGTCTATGGTTCAGTATCCCGAAGCTAGAGAACAGTACCAGAGACTTATTACTGTTGTTACTGAATTACAAGAATCCAAGGTAGCGTGTAGCTCGTCCTCTAGCTTTATTTTTCTGCATGTTACATACCGACTGATATAGCATCTCGGCCATATTTTGGTATTGAGCTTATTTTGATGCTCTGAAATTTTATCCTTCCCTTTTTTATATCCTACTGTAGCCCAATCTTGTGGTAACACTTTATGTCTCAACCACCGTCCCGAGGGGACAGCTTGTAGCCCAACCTTGCTTGCATTAGATAATAAGATTAGATTTTATTGTACTTATTCTATTCATCTGGTAAATTGTTTTTTTTTCCCACTTCGTACGCATATGCATAACCTTACTAATCTGCTCCTATTTACTTTGGTTTTGGGCAGGCAATGCAAGAAAACATGATGAATGAGTCGGAGGCAGTGGCTGAGGATTTCATGGTTGAGCTTGAAGAGTTTTGGGATGGCGACACACTCCTGCCCAACGCTTAACCTCGACCGAGTTGAACTAAATTCGTGTGCCGAACACTAGCATTTTAGACCCATCTCAAGTTCATTAACAGCTACTGTAAATTACCCTCCACTAATCGCAGAGTGCATTAGCATTTGGATATTGAAAGGAGATGTAGAGTGACCTTTGACTGCTGTTTGTACCATGGAAAGAATTGGGATGTAAAATATCTAGTTTGAATAGCCATGGAACAAGCCCAGTGCTGCATATTAGTTTATTGTTTGATTATCTAGAGGTCTAGTCTGCCGTTACTATCTTTCTATTTCATATTCTAATAAAATATTGAGGTATGGTAGTTATTTACCATCGAGATAATCAGTCAATCACAGTTAGAGGTTTGATGGTCTTGACCCATGTTTGTAAAATAGGATCACATGATCCGGAGGTATAAATCAATCATGGATTGAGTAGAATTGATTTTTGCACTAAAGTGAGAGCAGGATCATAATATAATAGGTAGAATTAAAGCAGGATTGATGAAAGTTTCGATAAATTATAATTTTTAATTTGGATTGAATGTATCATATATTAGATTAAAATTATTTTCAAAGATTTATAGTTTGTTAAAAGATTTATCTTTAATAGTCCAATTTCAAATAAAAAAATATATATTATATATCGTTTAAAATTTTTTTTAGAGGTCCAATTTTTTTAAAATTTTTTAATTATCTGTTTGTCATATTTTGCAGAGATTTTGAATTTAAATATCAATTTTTACTTAGTTTTTAATTTATAATATTTTTTTTTCTAAAACGATAAATTTTTTATGCCTACTATCTATTATTCTACAGAATATTATTAAGGTTGAATGCTATTATTATTATTATAAAAATTTTATACTCTTATAAAATTATAAATATATTGATATTGTACTAGAATGATGTTAAATTATTACTTAATTTAGATTTGTATAGAGTATTAAGTTACATTATATACAAAATTATTAATTTAATTATATGTAAATGAGATTTTTAGATTTTTATTTCTAATTATTAATCCTGCATCACAATATTTTTTTAAATTTTTTTATAGGATTGTATGATTTTATAATTTTTAATCCGACTCTCATCCTAAATCATAGAATCACGATTTTGTAAATTATGATCTCGACCACTATGACGTGCTTAGTAACTTGATTGGCTCTAGTGGCATTGACAACAAAATATTTTGTTTGAATATTCTTCGTGAATATTCTAGGAAATCTTAACAAGCCATCCGCCAAAATTAAATCCTGTTTTTTTTTTAAAAAAAAAAATTTTGACCAATTATTCCAACCCTAATAATATCCGGTTCAAACCTCCTTATCCCTATCTCCTTTTGGTTCATTATGCCATTTTGATATACTGAATTCATCTGAAAAAAAAAGTATTATATAAATTGCTTCAATTCTATATATAAATTATATATATATATATTTTTATCTTATCAATATATTTAATTGGATTTTTTTTCCAATTTTAATCTCTAAAAAGATCTAATTAAATATGTTAACAATGTAAAAATATAAAACAATTATAAAATTAAGATAATTTATATGATAATTTTTTAAAAATAAATTCACTGGCAAAGATATCAAAATTATATAATGAATTAGTAGCGATAAGGATAAATTAAAAGCATCCCACCAATTTCTTTATCTAAAATATATAATTTCAAATAAAAATTACTTTAATAAATTTAAAGTATCACATCATATACCTTATTTAAAAATTTTATCCTAAATTTTAGATAGGATATCTAAAAAATCTTTGATCAACTACCTATCGATTCCTTAAATTATGCATTTATGAAAAGTACTTCTCTAAATTTAGGGAATGAATTTTATTTCCTAAAAGAAATAGGGAAGCTTATATATGATATATTGAAAAATGAATATCTAAATTTAATAAAATAACTTTTTTCCCTTAAATTATGTATTTTGAATAAAAAAACTAGTGTGGATGCTCTTAGATATTCATTTTTCAATACATCATATATCACCTTTTCTATTTCTTCTCTCTCTTTTATAGTATTTAGAGAATGAAATATATTTCCTAAATTTAGAGAAGTACTATTTATAAATATATAATTTAAGGAATGAATAAGATAACTAATGTCAAGGTTTTTTAGTTACCTTATCTAAAATTTAGGATAAAATTTTTAAATAGAATATCTGACGTGGAGGCTCTAAGACTACGTTTGGTAGGATGTAATCTGCCTTGTAATGTAATTAGGATTACATTACAAGGCTGATTATTTTGTTTGGTTTAACTTTAAACTTGTAATGTAATCTTGATTACAAAGGTAGTGAAGTTTTGTAATCTGGATTACAAAATAAATACTATGTAATCCGATTACATTACGAGGTCACTGTTTAACTAAAATTTGAATGTTGAATATACCCCTAGTTAGCTGTCGCCCCCGCCACCGCTCGCCACCCGCCATCGCTCGCCGTCGGCCGCGACCAACGGCAACGACCGCTAGTTGTTGGTGGCTACCGCAAGCTTCGACAGAGGTGCGACGGCCTGTCAGTTGAAGTCGCAGGATATTTTTGTCATTTTATAATAATACGAATTACATTCCTTATAAAAAATAATGGGCACCAAACAAAAGAATGTAATCACCCTTGTAATCAAATATTACATATATTATATTAAATGTAGTAATATAATCAAGATTACATTATATTACATTACAAATTTGATTACATTACAAGCTCAATTACATTACACCGAACCAAACGTAGCCTAAATGATGAGTTTGGATCCTTTGTCCCGAAATACCTCTGTCCTCATGTCCCCTTGCCGATCAGACGAGTTAGATTATATCTCAAGGATACCTTCCTTGCACATCACAAGGATATCACATATATCTTAAGGATGTCATAATGGTTCTTATAAAACTTAAGCCGCATGTATTCTAAGAACCATATAAGAATTCACATATAGGAAATATAAGAACATATAAACATGGATCTTCGTTTCATCAATTAAACATGACATAAGAAAAATAAATACATAAACATAATAGACAAGGAACCTAATTGAAGAACTATATCCTTATCTTTAGTGTCGTTGACTTCATTTCTGTAGAAGAAGATGCAGCGAAAAGGAAAGTCTTCTAAGGAGCTTAAGGGATGACAGCGTTGTAAAGCTTCTTGTTAATGGGGAATAAGAAACTATATCAAGATTATTCCTTAAGCCTGGGAACCAACCCTATATATAGTGGACATCTATTATCAGCCTATAGATAATAATAGATGCAGGACTATAAGTCCATATATATACTGAACATTTATTATCAGCATATAAATGATAATAAATGTTTGACTAAAGGTTCTACACATACAAGGTTTACATCCAACAACCGAACCCAATAAGCCTAAGTTAAATCACTTTAAAAGGTTCAAATAGTATTTACATATGCAACTTATAAATAAACCCACCTAATAGTGATAATTATATACAACAATCTTCCACTTGGGCTATATGCGAGTTGTATGTGGAATACAAGTAAAACTTTAGTTGATATCAAATTTTATGAGTACAAGATACTCCTACAAATAATCTGATTCATTAACTTCATTAGTATAAGACTAAAGAGGTCATAACTACTGTATATGATCGTAACAAGCCCCAACAGTAATCACAATACCAACGTCATTAATGATATGGATCAAGATGTAGATGTATAGAGTGAAATTACATGAAATGTGATCAGTACATGTCAATTTTCAACTGGTCATAAGATGATCTCAAAAGATGTCAGATCATATTTATAAAATACTTTATCCTAAACTGCAATAGCAAATCATGATCCAAACTATATGATTCTAAAAGGAATCTATATCTTATTTATAAACACCAAATGCTAAATAGCAACAGTAAATAATGATATCATAGTTAGAGTGTCAAATAAACATATAAATTCCCATTAATGTTTTAAACTTTAAGTACGTATAATAATCAAAACAAATGTTTGTCTTTATTAATCAACATAGAGTAATAAATACAGCCTCCTACTAGATGAATTCTTCTTACATAAGAAGGACTCCCATATCCACAACATCTGCATGAAACACCTTAGATACTAAACCTTTGGTGAGTGGATCGACCAACATGGAATTTGTGCTGATGTATTTTACCATAATCTAACAGCTCTAAATTCTTTCTTTAACCGCTAGAAACTTGATGTCGATGTGTTTAGACTTCGACGAACTGCGGTTGTTCTTAGCATAAAGTTTTAAGGCTTTATTATCACAATAGATCCTCTGTGGCTTGTCAATGCCATCAACGATCTGTAATACTGTGATGAAGTTTCGCAACCAAATTCTGTGATTGGATGCTTTGTAGCATGCTACCAACTCTGCATTCATAGTAGAAGTGGTTACTAGCGTCTGCTTGACTCTCTTCCAAGATATAGCCCCTCCAGCAAGCATGAAGATATAGCTTGAAGTGGACCTCCTGCTATCCAAGCATCCAGCAAAATCAGAGTCTAAATATCCAATCACCTCCAGGTGATTTGATCTCCAATACGGGAGCATATGTCTTTTAGTTCTTTGCAAATACCGCATCACTCTTTTTATCGCTTTTCAGTGTCATGGTTCCGGGTTACTTACATATCTGCTTAACATTCTCACTACAAATGATATATCTAGTCGAGTACAAACTTGTGCATACATGAGACTTCCCACTGCTGACACATATGAAAATTGCTCCATCTCCTTTATTTCAAGTTTAAGCCATGGACACTGCTGCAAGCTGAACTTGTCACCTCCTGACGTAGGTGTATCACCAGGTGTACAATTCTATAGATCATACTTTATAAGCACCTTTTCAATATAGGCCTGTTGTGAAAGTCCCAGAATATCTCTTGAATGATCACGATAGATCTGTATGCCGAAAATAAAAGATGTTTCACCAAGATCTTTCATTTGAAAATTATTAGAAAGAAATGACTTAGTTTGATGCAGCATACCCTTATTATTGTTGGTGTGATTAGCACTAACGGTCTAACTCAGGTTTTGATGATTGACAAATCCGGTTAAGTTAGGTTTGTCGTGATCTAACACTCTGACCGAGTGTGCAGGATAAGTCCAAACAGGTCGACGGGCTGACCGGATGTCTGACACGAAGTCCAAGCGGGTCGACGGGCTGACCGGACGCTTGGCGAGAAGTCCAGACGGGTCGAAGGGATGACCGGACGTCCGACAGGTGAGCAAAGGTAAGTCACTAGAAGGGAGTGACTGTGAGGACGCGTTCCCGGGAAGGGAACATTAGACGTCGATCTGGCTTAGATCCATTTTGGATATCTAAGTCGAGATCATGACTAGATTCCGGTCTCGGAAAGACGGAATCTAAGTCATACTCTTTTTGCTAAACTATAAACTGAACTAACACTCTGTTTTGCAGGTTATAATTTATATATTTGCCTCGGACTAACCTTGTTTTGCAGGAAAGCAGCTCCTTGGAAAAAGGTGGTCCGGGCGCCCGGAGGGGATCCGAGCGCCCGGAGGTCCGAGCGCCCAGAAGGGATCCGGGCGCCCGGAGGGGATCCGAGCGCCCGGGAGGCAAATTTCATCCAAACACGTCGTCGCCACATGGAGCTCACTGGTTGGACCTGTCACGTTCCACCAGGGTGCCCGGAAGGGATCCGGGGTGCCCCGAGCTTCATATAAAACAAGGGGCAGGGGTGGAGCTTCTACAAGAACTTTGAATGGACGATCTGCTCTTCTGTGTTCCTGCGACGCCGCAAAGCTTCGACAACGCGCTCTTTTCTTTTTGATTTCTTCCTCTGTCGGTACTGCTTTATTTTTCATTAGCAACTGTACTTTCAATTGTAAAATGATTATTCGAATTGCTAGTGAATTGCCCAACGAAAGCACTCTCGTATGCGGGCCTTGGAGTAGGAGTCACCAAAGGCTCCGAACCAAGTAAAATTGGTTATTGTGTTAGCATTGTTTTAATTTCGTCTTTTCCGCTGCGCTTGCTCTTGTCGAAATTTTTATAATCGCTATTCACCCCCCCCCCCCTATAGCGAAACTTCACGATCCAACAAGTGGTATCAGAGCATGTACCGCTCTGATTTGGTGCAACCACCAATCAGACAAGGGGGTGATTTGTTTTTTATTTTTTTTTCGGATTTCAGTTTTTCGTAAAAATCCAAACTGGTATTATTACCCTTTTGGAAAATTTTTTCGTCGTAATTAAAACTAAATTGGTGCAACACCAATTTAGTTATTTTTTAATTCTTCCCGCACTACTAATCCAAGACCAAGTCTTGGAACCTCTCTATATTTTTTTTTTTGTGTGTGCAGATTAAAAATGTCGCAGATCGAGGGCTTTAGCACAGTGCGACCTCCCCTCTTCAACGGGGATGATTTCCCTTACTGGAAGAAGCGAATGGAAGTGTATCTCAAGACAGACTTTGACCAGTGGATGAGCGTCACCAGACCCTACAAAATACCAGTAGATAGTTCCGGGAATCTACTGGATCCAGAAGATTGGACTACAGACCTAAAGAAGAAGGCATCAACAGAGAACAAGGCAATCAACACCTTACAGTGCGGATTAACTAGAGAGGAACTAAACCGGGTCGGACCACACAAGAACGCCAAAGAGCTGTGGGACAAACTGATCAAGCTGCACGAAGGAACGAGCGACGCTAAGGTAACAAAACGAGACTTGCTCTTAAATAGAATTTTTAACATAAAAATACAGGAAGGAGAAACGGCGAGCCAACTCCACGCAAGAATTAAAGACATTCTCAATGGACTTCACGCAATAGGGCACCAAATGGAGAACCGGAACTTAATAAGGTATGCCCTAAACGCCTTTCCACGCAACAACTTGTGGGCATCTATCGTAGATGCCTACAAGATCTCTAAAAATTTATCTAAATTAAAATTAGATGAGCTTTTCTGTGAATTAGAACTGCATGAGCAAACTAACGCCGGGGTCGAGAAAGGTGTAGCCTTATTTGCAGTTTTCTCAAAATAAAAGAAGAACAAGTCTGAACCAGAAAAAGACTCTGATCAGAACTCTGAAGATGAAGAACACCTGGTGAACCTGGTAAGGAAGATGTTCACCAGGAGGAAAAGAAGCTTCAGCAAGAAGGACCTTCAAAAGATCAATTCTCCAACCGAATCGAGGAGCGTGACGTGCTTCGGATGCAACAAGAAGGGCCACTACAAGAACGAGTGCCCGAGATTAAAGATCGACAAACCGAAGCCGACCAAAAAGAAGGCCCTCAAAGCGACGTTGGACGACTCCTCCTTGGAAGGGTCGGAAGCAGAAGATCAAAAGCACCAGAGCCACCTCGCGCTGATGGCCCGTGAAGCAGAGTCGGAAGATGAATAGGAAGACAGGTCCGAACCCGAATCGACCCACGAGTCCGTACTCGTTTCCGAAGGTTTCGAAGAGGTATTCCTAAACTTAAATCAAAATTTTTTTAAAATTATTTTGTGCTTAAATAATAAATTAGTTAAGTTAGAAAATGAAAACAAATTGCTCCTCGAGGAAAATCAAATCCTTAAGGAACAAGTTGTAAATAATAAACAAACTCAAGATCTAACACTTGAGGAGAACTCATCATTAAAATTAGAAATTAATAATTTAAAAAATATGTTAGAAAATTTACTACTAGATCAAAAAATTTAGATTTAATTCTAAATTATCAAAAAGCATGTTATAACAAAATCAGACTTGGTTATAAGTCGAACTCAAATAAAACATTTAAATCATTAATAACCCAATACAAACCAACAAATAAGGCCTGGGTTCCGAAAGCGTGTTTGACCACGCAAATAGGACCCAACCAATATTATATCCCTAAAGATAAAATATATTACATAAAATCAAATAAACCAAATCAAAAACTAGAATACAAACCTGAACAAAAAAAAATTAAAATCTAAACATATTAAAACTCAACAAAATGTAAACTATCACCAAGTAAAATATAATTACAAAAGAAATAGACATAAACCATGAACAAAATTAAATTAAAATGACCATTAATTCAGGGGGAGGCACCAGAATAGCTGGCACCTCCAAAACCAACCTACCCAACAGGGTAACCCTAACCAACCTACCCGACAGGGTAATTAGGATTAGTTAAAAAGGGTTTAAGTTTAACTTGAAAAATGATACTAGTGAAATTTTGGATGATAGTACGTTAGGGAAACTTAGTCTATGAATGTCTAGGAAGATATGGCTTCGACCTGGTGCATTTGGCTAAGTGGAACTGACCGAAGCTACCCTTTATGGATCCTAACCAGTTAGACCAATGCTTTGTACTAAGTCCAGTGGATAGGACTATTTGGAAAACCTCGAAGGCATGGTTACTTTAATGATGTCCGAGTGACTCACCATAGCCCAGAAGTTTATCTAGAGAATGCCTAATTGTTGACCCAAAGCTAAACCTGAATCTAACACAAGTTAAAAACAAATTCTAAAATTGAATCTAATTCATCTCACAAAATTATAGAATTCCCTGATTGAAAACATAGATTGGGTGAAATAACTAAGAACATTAAATTAAAATTAAAATTAAAATTAAAATTAAATTAAAATTAAAATTAAATTAAATTAAAATTAAAATTAAATTAAAATTTAAATTACAAATTAAATTAAAATAAAAAAATTTAAATTAATTAAAATTAAATTAACATTAAATTAAAATTAAATCAAAATCAAATTAAAATAAATTAAATTGAAATTAAATTAAAATGAAATTAAAATTAAATTTAAGTTAAATCAAATTAAAATTAAATTAAATTAAAATAAAATTAAATAAAAATAAAATTAAAATTAAATTAAATTAAAATTAAATTAAAATTAAAATTAAAATTAAATTAAATCAAATTAAAATTAAAATTAAAATTAAGTTAAAATTAAATTAAAATTAAAATAAAATTAAAATTAAAATTAAAATTAAATTAAAATCAAATTAAAATTAAATTAATTTAAATTAATTAAATCAACTTACATTTTTTTAAACTTAAATTTTTATTAACTTAAAAATTTATTTAAAAAAAAATTAAAAATTAAAATTTTCTAAACTTAAAAATTTATTTTAAAAAACTAAAACTTAAATTTTTCTTAACTTAAAAATTTATTTTAAAAATTAAAACTTAAATTTTTGTTAACTTAAAATTTTATTTTAAAAATTAAAACTTAAATTTTTTACTTAAAAATTTATTTTAAAAATCAAAACTCAATTTTTTTAAATTTATTTTTAAAATTAAAACTCTATTTTTTTAAACTTAAAATTTTATTTTAAAAAATTAAAACTTAAATTTTTCTTAACTTAAAATTTTATTTTTAAAACTTAAATTTTTTTAAAAATTAAAACTTATTTTTTTAAACTAAATTTTCTACTTAAAAATTTTCCTAAAAATTAAACTTACAAACTTCTATTTAAAAAAAAAAAAATCAATACCAGAATAAAAAACCAGGGGCGGGCGCCCCTGGTATACGAACCCGGGGCGCCTCGCCCCACTTGAGAATAGGTCCGAGCACCCGGACTCCCCTATATATAGGGGGCAGGGGCGCCCCCCACCCTTGCACCTCCTCTTCCAAGCTTTCGTTCATGCTTCTTCCAAGCTTTACTACGAAAGCATTCAAAGTTAAATTTTTTCTCATTCTACGGTTAAATACGCGGTCGCGAATCAACCGAGGTCGTCAGTTCTAAAATTATTTTAGCAATGGCTCCTCGGTAAAATTCTTGTCTTCTATTTAAAGTTTAAGAATATTATTGCATGTTTGTTTTCTTTAATTAGTATAATTTTGTTATATAATTTAGGAAACGGTCTAAATCTGGTGCTGGGCCCTCTACTCCTAGTGTTGACCCTAGGTTTCCCACTGATGAGCTTAGGATTAAGTTTGAGTCAACCATCTACATGGCCATTAGGACCAAATGTATAGATAGAGCGTTCTTTTTACGCTCTTGTGTTCCAGCCATAGAAGCTATAAACCACTATAGGTTACAGAACCTTGTTGAATGTACTAGCCCAGTAAACATAAGTTTGTGTGCCGATTTTTATAACAACCTAGTGAAAGTAGACGACTTTACATATACTACTAGGGCAGCTGGGACTGATATCACACTATCCCCTACTACCATCCGTGACTTTTTGGGGTTATGGGAGTCTACCTGTCCCTTTCAGTGTTATCCTCCCAGGGAGCTACCCTTTGGAGATCCCTACTCGCATATTACTCTTTATACGATTTATTCGTATTTTTTTGGGGGCGAGCGAGTACCCACAGTGACCCAGTTTAGGTCAGTTACCCTTCGAGTCCAGGACTACGCCCTTTATAGGGTCTTAGTCTTTTGCATCCTGCCACTGAGCACTCGCGACATTGTGATGATGCGCCCATTCCATTCTTTTCTCCTCTATGCCCTGTGTCACAGGCTAGATATTGACATTAGCCTACATATCTTTTCCACCATCATTTACTCGGCCGGATACGTGACGAGTGAGCGGGTTCATATGCCCTACTGTCACATTCTGACAGCATATATGTCCTCTTTGGACATTGATGTCACCAGAGGTGACATCCGCTATATGATCGAGTTTGACGTTATAGGAGCTAGGAACTTTTCCCTAGCTAGTATTCATATAGATGGTGAGGGTATCATGACTTGGCAGAGGGGGGCACAGCACCAGCCTGACCCAGGCGCACAGCAGGAGGAGGCAGATGAGTTTTTTCTCCCACTTTTTCCTGACGAGGCCACTCCTGCCCTAGCGCCAGCTCGAGCTCCACGTCCCGCTCCTCGCACTCTAGCCGATCAAGTATCCGGGCTAGAGAGAGTTATGTCGAGCCTCCAGCAAGAGTCCTTCGAGTTTCACCGAGATATACAACGAGAGGTCTCCGATTTCCGACAAGAGGTGCGGCAGGAGGTCTCCGATTTACGGCGAGATGTGCGGCAGGAGATCTCCGACCTGCGACGAGACATACGAGAGGACGACCAAACTCGTCACACTGAGATATTGGCACTACTTCGGTCGTTGGGTTCCGGACCACCTCCGTCATCGTCTCAATAGTTGTGATTATTACATAGTACTGTTATGACACTATTACAACTTTTGTAGTACATATTGTTCTATTGATCTTCATTTTCAGATCTGATTGGTTATACTCTAATTTAATAGACTAGGACTTTTCAAAATTCAAAACTATTTTTCAAAAATAATTGTTTTAAATTCTAGGTTAAAATTGTTTTAGTTTTTAAAACCTTCCTACTTTTAGAATTTTAAAACAATTTTAGCCAAAGACTAGAAAAATCCCTTTAGAAATCATGTTCCCCCAGGATTAGTGATCCTGTTCGAACCAAGAGTCAACGAACGCTGGGGATGCGGCGCTCCCTGCTGGATCCTCGAGTGCTCCGGTGAACCTGCAGCAAAACCGAGCCGGGAGGGGTGTCCCGGCGACGGCCCTCCGACGCTCAAGTCAGGTAAGCTACGATGAACAAAGTGGCTTCCAAAATCTCAGAATACGTACCTCACCGGCGAAACCTGAGGTTCTTTATATAGAGCTATGAAGGGTCTGGGCACGCGTACCTAGGTGCATACGTGTCTTCTGTCCTTTCCTAGGTATGCGGCTGTCAGAAAGCTTACCTGTCCTTTCCTAGGTATGTGGCTGTCAGAAAACTTACCTGACCCATATCGCTACAGTCAAAGCATGCCTTCGATGGGACAGCAGAATCCCATGTCACAAGATTTGGAGCATGACACACACGTGAAACCTACCGGTTGTCAGAGGAGAAATCCTCGGGTCTTTTTCCTTGCTCCAAACTTGTCGTCCGAGCGGACAGCTCCCTCAACATCCGACCGGACATACGCAGTGGTTTACCTGTGCTTTGTGGAGACTAATAAACAGGGGCGCTTTATGACTGTGGCCGGTCAAAAGGTCAGCTCGGTCTGTGACCTTTTTAACTGAGCGTCGGAACCCCGATTTGACAGGGTGTCCTCCAACCATAAGTGCGAGCCGGCCGGACCCATCCGGGTATTCGATTCCATCAGCCGGCCGGCAGTCCGGTCGGGCCGGCCGTCTACGGTCGTCCGTCCGGTCGGACCACACTCTCCTCGGATGGGCGGCTGCTCCGGTGACTTTCACTTGGCGTTGACTTTGCAAGAAGGGGGGGCCCGCTCTTACTACCGGATCAACTAGTATTTGAGCATCTCACCAACACCCTAGGTTCACTTTGCTTGTGATTGACAAATATAGAAAGGGGTGAGATGTATAGGCCAATTGCCTTGACCTAAGATGCTTATATCAATGCATCTATATAAGTCTGGGCGTTAAATACAAAACATACATTAATCAAGTTAAGTTATTCAGTTTAGTCAACCACTAACTGATCACAATGAACTTAACTTGACTAACCAAGTGAAAGCTGCTATCTTCTGATAGTCAGTAAGTACCTAATTGGTTAGACAACTATTTTAGATGTCAGGTTTAGGGGGAGGATTAAATCAACACTTAACACGAAAATTGTTTTCTCCACCTTAAACATAATATCTTTTCTAATATCTTTTATTCAAATTGAATTTTGGTTTCAAATTTAAAGTTTTTACAAACTTAATAAGTCTTGAAAAGAAAAGTTTACAAACTTAGTTTTTGAAATCTTATGTTTGAAATATTTTTAAAAGACTAGCTTTATAAAACTAAATTCTTCAATTAGATTTTATAAACTAAGATTTTTTTCAAACTTAGTTTCAATCAGTTTTAAAAAGTAAATAGCTTTTAAAACCCAGCTTTGAAATCTTTTTCAAATTTGAAAAATGTTGTTTGGAAAATCTAGTTTTGAAAACTTAGCCTTAAAATTTTGATTTTCAAACTTATGTTTGAAAAATACTTCAAAATTGAAACATATTTTGAAAATTTACCTTCATCCTAAAATTTGAAATTTACACACTAATATTAGAAAATTAGCTTTTCAAATTTTTTATTAGAAAATTCTCCTTTGAGTTTGCAAAGTCATTTTTGAAAATTAAATTAATTTTGCAAATGATCCTTAAAAAATTGGCCACTCTTTCAAAATTTAACTATTTTCCAAAAGCTAAAGCTAATAATTTAAACAAGTCTTCAAAAATTTTAACTCCCCCAAGTTAACTAGACATCATTCCTTACATTTTTTTATGTATTCAGTATTTTTAAATGTTTAAATTATATCCTTGTTTGCTGAATGCCAAAGGGGGAGGGATAGGTGGTTAAGTTAGAAAAACAAAATGTCAAAGTCAAAAACCAACTTAAACCTCATGATAGAACAAAATGTTTAAACTCTTTTTACTCGCATATATTTTTACTAACTTAACAAGGTTGTTATTCCATCAAAAAGGGGGAGATTATTGGTGCGGTTAGCACTAACGGTCTAACTCAGGTTTTGATGACTGACAAATCCGGTTAAGTTAGGTTTGTTGTGATCTAACACTCTGACCGAGTGTGCAGGATAAGTCCAGACAGGTCGACGGGCTGATCGGATGTCTGGCACGAAGTCCAAGCAGGTCGACGGGCTGACCGGACGCTTGGCGAAAAGTCCAATTAGGTCGACGGGCTGATTTGCCTGACTTCACTCACCAAGACTTCCTAGTCTGCCTAACCTCCCAGTTAGGACTTTCACCTGGCTTCACTCACCAGGATTTTCTAGTCAAGTATCCAGTCAACCTTGACCTACTTGACTCTCCTTCACAATCTCACCACATGAACAATTGCACCTGCAATCTCCATGTCTTGTCTCCATGTATTGTCAAACATTGAAACCCAAACATCAAGACTCGAGCTTGAACCAATTCAAGCTCAGTCAACCAGGTCAACCTTGACCTAGGGAATATTGTACCAACACTTTATATATAATTGATATCTATTATCAGCCTATATATAATAATAGATACGGGACTATAAGTCCATATATACTGAACATCTATTATCAGCATATAAATGATAATAGATACGGGACTAAAAATTTTACGCATACAAAATCTACATCAACCTAATAAATTTAAATTAGATCACTAAAAAAATTAAATGATATTCACATATAAAATGTATAAATAAACTCATCTACTGAGAATAATTATATCCAACATATCATGATGATCCCATCAACAAGAAAATACAGGAAAAGAATTGATTCAAGGGAAAATTTACATGCAGTCCATATTGGCAAACACAACTTTGAATGCTCTCCATTGGAAAAAAACTTTATTTTCACTCCCTAGTCTAATATACTTACTTAATTACCCCTAATATTTTAAGTATAAAAAGTCTAAAAATGAGTATAATTTTTCTTAAATTCAGTACATTAAACCATAATCTAGTATATTTTCTATTAAATTGAATACGATTTTTTTTCCACCTCAATTAGATGGAAAATATACTAGATTTTCTTTAAATGATACTCAATTTGATGAAAAATATACTAGATTTTCTTTAAATGGTGCTGAATTTAGGAGGAATTATATTAAGTAAGAAAAAAGTCATGTTCAATTTAATAGAAAATATACTCGATTCTAGTCTAAAATACTGAATTTAAGAGGAATTATACTTGTTTTTAGACTATTTCACTATTTGTACCTAAAAAAAATATGAGGGTCAATTTTAATAAAAAATATATTCGATTCTAGTATAAAGTGTCGACTTTAGAGGAATTATATTCATTTTAGTATACTTTCTATCAAATTGAGCATGATTTTTTTCCCACTTCAATTGGATGGAAAATATACTAAATTTTCTTTAAATAGTACTAATTGGATAGAAATTATACTAGATTTTTTTAAAATGGTATTAAATTTAGGAGGAATTATATTAAAATAGAAAAAAAATTGATCAATTTAATAGAAAATATATTCGATTCTAGTGTAAAGTGCTGACTTTAAGAAGATTTATACTTATTTTTGGACCTTTTGTATCTAAAAAATACGATAGATAATTAGATAATAATATTTATATGAGGAAGTTAAGCAAATGAAATTTTACTGGTAGAGAATGAAAATAAAATATTTTAGAATTAAAGATTACATACAAAATTAAAATTACGATTGAGTCCTTTATTTTACCCTTCAAACTACTGAAAGACCAAAAATCTGAACGGAATGATTTAACGCACGGTCTTCTATTTTGTGATTAGACCAAGTTTCGTAACTGTGGGACCCGGACGAACATTTCCATTTCTAGTTGGTTAGTCGGTCACAACAACACGGAATGACGTAACGCACGCAAGTAATCACGACGCAGGCACGTGTTGCCAACGTTTCCATTCCTAGTTGGTTAGTCGCTCACAACAACCCGGACAATGGCCAACACCTCACCTCGTTCGGGTTGAAACCGTGTCTCTCCAACGTCAGGAAACAGGGACGCACCGTTGGTATCCATGTGTCCGCGTCATCCTGATGGCAACGTGTGCTTTCTGGACGTCATTATTCGCATTTAATTCCTGGTCGCTGGTTCGATCGCTGCTCCTCCCGATTGGAATGAAATCCGATTCGGAGGTTCGCCGGCACCGGAGTCGAGATGTCGCCTCCGTGCCTTAGCGTCACCCTCTTGCGCGATTGGTGCCACAGCTGCGCCTTCCTCGCAGCTGGCCTCCGCCCTTCCCTCGCCATCCTCGCGGACGGCGCCTCCATCCATTGCTGGACCCCGGCGCGCCCGGACCCTTCTCGCCGCCCTCTCGTCCTCCTCCATGGCTTCGGAGCCACCGCCATCTGGCAATGGTCCCACTACCTCCGCCCCCTTCGCCGTTCCGGATTCGACCTCTACGTCCCCGATCTTCTTTTCTTCGGAGCCTCCGAAGCGCCCGGATCGGACCGGTCCGAGGCCTACCAGGCCCGATGCGTGATGGCGGCTATGGAGGATCTCGGCTTGCGGAGATTCGGCCTCGTCGGGGTGAGCTACGGAGGGTTCGTGGCGTACAAGATGGCTGCGATGTTTCCGTCAGCCGTGGAGCGGGTGGTGCTCTGCTGCGCCGGCGTGTGCCTCGAGGAGAGGGATCTCGCCGAGGGCCTATTTGTCGTTTCGAACGCGGATGACGCGGTAGAGATCCTTTTGCCCCAGTCGCCGGACAAGCTTCGTCAGCTCGTCCGGCTGTCCTTCGTCCACCCACCGCGCATAATGCCATCTTGCTTCCTCCGGGACTACATACAGGTTGATCATAGATGATCAATCCGAAGATCTATCTTACATTAGCTTCAAAATTAGGACGGATTATGATTAGGTTTTGATTGAATCGACATTATCATTCAAAGACAGCCATGCTCTAACTCTAAACCTTCTCATTCATCTATCAGACCAACATGAATGCCAAGCAGATTTCTTGTTTTCCTCATGAATGTGAAGCGAGACTTGCTTTGATAGTTACTGCCCTTGTCTTTTTTTTCCAGGTAATGTGCACAGTTTATGCAAAAGAGAAGATAGAGTTACTTCATGCTTTAATCTATGAAAGAAAACACTTGGTCCTTCCAGAGATTGCACAGGTGATCATTCCTTATGCCCCATTTTCATTTTTTTTTTTTTTACCTTTGCAGAATCCATTAGTACGGTACTGAAGATTGTTTCATCTTATCTAGGCTACTTGAAAGATAAACTGCTTATGATTATGTTAATACTACGTTGTTACATCTTAAGATACCTGTTTCTCTGTACAGCCAACCTTGATAGTTTGGGGCGAGAAAGATCGAATTTTTCCTTTAGAGTTGGGTCACAGATTAAAGAGGTGAGTAGATGGATTATAAAGCACAGTTCTAGAGATCATATTTGTTCTAAATGTAAAACCTGCAGGCATTTAGGAGATAGAGCTCAGCTAGTAGTCATCAGGAATGCTGGGCATGCTGTTAATCTTGAGAAGTCTAGAGAATTTTGTGAGAATATAGTCAAATTCTTCCATGATTCTTCCTTCAATGATCACAATTGGCAGAAGGTATGAGTCTATTTCTGGAGAAAGTAAGTTTAATGATGATTGATCTTTATCTCAAAGGAGTTTAGGCTACTCTTGTAGAATTGTTTCTATTGTTGTAACAATTAAGCCTACTCTGTGAATACCTTCTTGGAGAAACTATTCTTCCATGACTAGAAAAGTGAGCTTATATGGTTGAAACAAAACTATAGGGAACTTCTTGTCAAAAACAAATTGGCCTTGAACCCCACTTGGTGTGGCTGGTCTAACCATCCAACTCATATGTTTGGAAACTCATTATGTTGTTGAACCTAGAACTAGATTAGTTTTGGACCAAGAATCCTAAAAACTAATTTCTGCGTTCGGAATTGTTGAACTTAGAACTACATAAGTTTTCTTGATTCTTGTATTCATAACCGCGTGCGCGTGTGCATATTTTTTTAATCTTGACCACAGAGTGTCCCCATACCATATTTTTCATTTAGAACAGTAGCTACAAAGTTACACCCGTTAGAAACTTTGCATGTTGACAAAAAACCCTCCACATCTTGCCCACCATTCATAAGAAGTTTCATCAAAATTGTTATACAGAAAAAGAACTTCATCCAAACAGATCTACAACATTACAAATTTTATGCCCACCATTCACAAGATAGGCAAGTCACACATACCATAGAACACAATGTACATAAAGAGAATACTTAGGTCTCGGCTCACTTACTAACTTTTACATCTAAAGCTTAGTTAAATGCTACTATTGCTACCAAATTCAACTCGGCAAACAGATCCAATGTAGCTTTCAACTTGAATGTCGATGACTTATTTGTTAGGAAGTAATCGACATTGTTCTTACATTATTTTGCTTTACAACCTAACAAGTTGATGGCCTGCCTACTGCATGTTACATGCAAGAATGACAAGAAAATCTTCATATTTGACTGTTTAAAAAAATAATAATAATTTTTACTGTTATTAAAAAAAAAGTGTTGATTTATGAACTATTATGTTTTCATCACCTACAATTTTTAAAGTTTTTAAATGATCTCTTAAATTCATGAGGACTTTTCCCTCTCAACCCTAAAAGCGTTTGACCTTAAATGAGATGAGATAAATTAATAGGACTTATTAATCTTGAAAAAAAAATGTGTAGAATGAGCATGAAGTTGGAGGGATGATATGTTGCACATTCATCCGTGAGCACTTAGTGTTATTTTTCAAAAAAAAAATAAATCACTTCCTTTAGCCTAAATACACCCTAAATCCTAAAACAAATAAAATAAAAAATAAAAAAAATTAACACTCGATGCTCACATATAGGTGTACAACATAACATTTCCGTAGTAAGTTGTGTATGATATAAGATGGAATAATTTTTTTATATATACATGGATGTAAATATGTGCACTAAAAATTAATAGGATGAAGTTGCATAAAGAATTAATAAAATAAATAAAATGATTAAAGAAGTTCCCAAAAAATCTTTTACCCTTCAGTAATTAGCATTCATGTACATACTTGACAAGGATTAGTTGAATGGTAAAGACTCAATGTTTAAGCTCACATAGATTTAACTATGAAGATCCATGAAGTTCCCAAGTCAAACTTAAGGACAGAAGGGGAGATAGATTCCACTTGTCATAATCTTGAAGTACATTTAACTCACCATTTATACTGACCCAAAAAATCTAAAATCAACCAAAGCATTCTTGAGCCAATTAGAACATCATACCTAATATAAGATTTTATTTTATTTTTTTAATTTGCCTATCAACCTATCTGCTTCCGCAGTTGAATTTATGTAAATAATGAGCATATGCATAGCTTTTGTAATATTCCTGTTTTATGATCTTGGAATATTAAATATACATCTGCTGGAAACTATTATAGCTCAGTTTAAAATCATCACATTATCCTAAACTTTGTTGTTTCATTGTAGGTCTAGTAAGATCGACATCAGCTAGTTATCAATCTCGACTTTCAACTATTTATGTATCCATCCGTTGCATCAAAGAAGAGCCCCGAAGCTAAAAAATTTCCCCTGATATTTAACCCAATTTTGGATTGAAGAGAAAACGAAAAGCTGAACTTGGGTTCTTGTGTTGGTCAATTACAAGAAGATTGCAAGTACATACGGTTTCTTTGTGGTTTTTGTTGAGGTAATCTAGTAGCGTTCTTTCTGTTTTTGCACTTTTTGTAAGGTTTCCGCTGTGTTAAAATTTTGTATATAATTCCATCACTTACCATAGTTTTATCTAGCAGAGGGATTAATGGTCTTGATATATCTACTAAATATGGCACAGATTGTATAGTCCGAGCAAATGTATTCTATTGAACAAGCTCGATCGATGTGATCTTATGGTCATAAAGAAGAGATGATCACTAGATTTTTTTTTAATTGGCACTAAGTTCTGGTTTATGCTGATTAATATTCGATTTACGCTGATTAATATCGCGGGATGCAGTGGAGAGATCTATGTAGATCAGTTTTTTACCTTAGAATTTTTGGTGTTTTTTTTTATATTTTTGCCCAATAGAATAAATTGCTTTTAGAGTAAAAAACGAATGATTATATCGCTCAACTAAAAAAAACCTTAGGCCTTCTTTAATTATAAAAAAACAATAAAATAATAAAATTAATATCAAAATTAATTTTTTAAATACATTTAAATTTATGCGTTCGGTATAGAAAATTTTCCCTTTTTTAATCAGGAATTCGCGAGGCTACATATCGTTACTAATGTACTTGTCCAAAAACACACCCAGTTTACAATATCAGTTATTTAGAACGATACCGCACCCCTATTCAATCAGGTAAACCGCCGTGTACAAGCTCTTTATGTAAATGAACTCTCAGCAGGAAAGCAACGTCCCGCTTACTGCCTCACCGACCGTGATGCAGACTCGAGGAGAGCGCTTTGCTTTATATATATTACTTGTTTCGGCACCGTCGGCTTCCTCGGTCACTGAAGCGAGCCAGCGAGGAGTGGGGCATCGACTCACCTCCGGTGCTCGCTCCTCAGGGCGACAAGCGGCAGCTCGAGCGAGAGGTCGGAGGAGGGAATGGCCGGCGGCGGAAGCGACAAGATCGACTATGTGTTCAAGGTGGTGCTGGTCGGCGACTCGGCGGTGGGGAAATCGCAGATCCTGGCGCGGTTCGCGCGGAACGAGTTCGCGCTAGACTCCAAGGCCACCATCGGGGTGGAGTTCCAGACGCGGACCCTCGTCATCCAACACAAGAGCGTCAAGACCCAGATCTGGGACACTGCCGGCCAAGAGAGGTGCCGCTTTATTTACTCAGCTCTGAGCCCTGCAACTTACCCTTTGTCGTACGAGCTGCTTAGATCTTGTTTTGCTGTGTGATTCTGTCATTCAACACTTTTGGCTAGTTGTTTCCATTTTTATCTCTTACGCTATGGAATTTGGTTTCTTTGGTCGCAATCACAGTGAAATGTGGGCGAAGAAATGAACAAGTTACGTATTTATTTAGGGGGATGCTGATATAAATAGAATGAATGGTAGGAGTTTTAGATCCCATAGCTTTTTCAGGAGGCCATATTATTTAATCTAGGTGCACAGGGCTACAACTTTTTTTTTTTTTAATCTTGTGTTCTTTGGTAGATTGTATTTATTAGTTGATGATTTATCCTATCTCTTGTTCCATACTAGCATTTTGTCTATGTTTTTATGGTCTGTGAATAGCACAATAACATTTGAATCGTGGATGGCAAACTCCTCTGATCTTGCTATGGATCGGCTAAGTTGGAGGTGAGAAATTGAACACCCCTCTATGAGATTTGTGAAGTCTTGATTAATCATAGATAAATTGATACAGTTCGTGATTAACCATTGGTAATTGTCTGAGATACTACATAAATTTGTGGAATTTAGTGAAACTACTCGATTTGGTTGGTTTGTCTGATTTCTACTGGGGAATCTTTCTCGATCAACAAGGGTAGGGAGTAGGATGTTCAGGCATTTGGGGCCATTGATTGTTGGTGACAAAAATGGTTTAGATCTAGATTTGGATTGGAGTCTTGCGATTTTGAGAGGAAGAGAACTCAAGGTGAGGAAGATGAGCAATTTGGTGTCATATGAAGGTAGATAGGAATACATAGAGCAAAGAGGAATGTGTGCCTATTCTCACTTCTTCTAACATATCTCTCAAAGGCTCATATTGTAATGGGCTATGATCAATTTCTCTAATTATTTAGATGTCTATTTGTTTCTTTGTCTTGTATAAATTAAATCAGATGTCGTATATTGTCTTTCACTTTGAGAGGTTGAAATGTTTTTATTAAGGTAATGATGTTAATTTTAGACAATTGTTTTATTCATATATCATATCTAAACTATCAATCTCCTGAAAAAAATAAAGAAATTAATTTTCTATTAAAAATTATTTTTTGGATTCACATATTATAAAATTCTACTTAGTGTTATCAATGTTTTCGCCGTCGCCATTCTATATGAAACAAATATTTTAAAATTATACCACTATGAATCTAAAATAAAATGAATTTACAAATTAGTTGCCTTCTTATCAATCTGTAATTTTGTAATCATGTCTATGACAGTCTTTTAGTTTTATTTGTACTTTGTCATCACTATGCACTAATATTAAAAGTTTCATCAATAATTCAAATATTTATATGCAACTTGTAATTCTTCTTTAAAAAAACATGTGAGATACTGGGACAATTTTTTTGTGCTGCAATTGTTTCTTTCATGCCTAATCACATATATTTCCAGTCTAGCCTTCATCAGACCCACATTCAGTTTAATGCATTGTTCTAGTCTATTATAGTTTCGATAGAGGTAAAAGAAGATAAAATTTAGTAATACCAGGTCTTAGTAGCCACGACTTCTTTCAATATTTTATATCCCATCTCTTCCCTAATAGGAGTGATACCTTCTTAAATCACATTTACCATATTACAAAATGCATATCGTCTGCAGTATGAAAAGAAATATGATTGCAAAAAAATATTTACCGATAGAACATTTCGAAGTTGTCTTAATTGGTTGTTTGGATTTTTGTGTTTTTAGAAACATTTGATCAATATGCCCTTGAGGATATTGGCCATCATTGATTCTCACACTAGCACTTCTTTCCAATCCAGATTCTCTTCTCTGCTCTTCCCCTAGTGATTCTTTAATGCAAATGATCTCATCCCTCTTTTTCTAAGATTTTCTTTGAAAAACTTTTACGTTCTCACATGGTCATTCTTATTTATTTCTCTAAATTAAGATTTTTACCACCAGTAATATCTTCTTATAACTTAGATGTACTATCATGTCATTTTTGACATTAGTAGGACAATTGGTGCAAACTTTTACATGTCCTCTATATCCAGCTAAATATTCTTTCCATCATAACACTCCACCATATGTTACTTTTCTGCACCATTTACATTTAGCTGTTTTCGAGCTGGATCTAGCAATTTGTCATGTAGTCAACCGATGTCTTTGACTAGTTACTTTTCTTTTGACCTAACCATTTATGATATTGATTTTTTTTTGAATTACTCAAAATCTAATTAAATAGTTTTTTATAGTTTAAATTAAATTCTGATTTAGATCAATTTCAGTTAAAGTAATTTTAATTCTTAGTTAAATTACTCTAATTCATTTTAGTTAATTAAATTGACCTTAACTTCATCTGTTTGCTCGCTTATTTGAACTGGAATCTGATGAACATTTGCTGCTAAAATTTTCAGATATAGAGCCGTCACTAGCGCATACTACAGAGGTGCAGTTGGGGCTTTGTTGGTCTATGATATTACAAGGCGTCAAAGCTTTGATCACATTCCCCGGTGGCTCGAGGAGCTGCGTAGCCACTCTGACAGGAACGTCGTGATCATGTTAGTCGGCAACAAAAGTGATCTCGAGGACCAGCGAGATGTAACCAAGGACGAAGCCCTAGAATTTGCTCAGAAGGAAAACCTCTTCTTCCTAGAAACATCAGCACTCAAAGCAACCAACATTGAGAATGCCTTCCAAACAGTGCTCACAGAGATCTTCAACATTGTGAACAAGAAAAACTTAACTTCAGAGCCACACAACAGCAATGGCATGCCCGCGCTGCCCGGTAAGAAGATCATCCTACCTGGGCCAGCTCAGGAGATACCGAAGAACAAGGCATGCTGTACGAGTTCCTAAATGTCGGATGCCTCATTCATTCTTGACTATAAAGTTGCCTGCTAGATCCATTTGGTTTATCTTCTGATGCCGAAGTGGAGGATGTATCAATGCGAGAGATAAAATTCCACATTTCTAGTATCAAAATATTTTCCATGTATCGTACAACATAATCTCATTCACATGTTTGAAGTGAGATACAAACAAGAGTCCTACACATGTTGAAGCTCGATCAACTAGGCTTATTTGATAGATGAGATGTTTCTTACGAGTCTTTATCAAAACTTGTCTCATCGATAACTCGGTTGATCCTGTTGATCAAGTTTTAGTTTTCACGCATCTAATCACCCTCCCCACGCCACAATTTCTTGATGATTCTAGGTACAATGTGATATGAAATGTCAAATAGTTGCTCTTCGATAGCGCGTTTTGCCATACCAAGGTATGAGTTAGCATGTAAGCCGGATTGCTTGATCACCGGTACTCAATCTAATAAGTTATAGTGAAGGGAGCTTTAGATCTAAGCAAGAAGTCTTGAATTGAAAATTGCAAGCTCTTTTGCTTGTCCTTGATACAATCATATTAACTTAAGTATGAAACAATTTATTTTTCGTGTTAGTTGTTGTGTCAAGTGACAATCAAAAACCTTTTATATGATGATTCAAATAGTGTAAAATAGTATTAAGTCGACCTATGCAAATTACTAAGTTGCCCTAGACATTTATTTATGGCCATTGGAATCCAAAATTATATTGCAATCTTATTGCATAGGTTGACCTAACCAAAGGCTAGGTAGATTTACTTTCAAATGTAAAGTTTGCTTTTGAGGATTGAGATAGGCCAACTTATGAAAAAGCTAGGTTGAGTTATCTTCAAACAAAAGGTTTGACTTTTGGAATCTACCATCGAGGTTGACCTACCAAAATTCTCTGTCTCCATACTTCAAATAGAATATTAGGCACCTAAGATCTTCCATTAGATTGACCTATCAAGTTGTTTGATCAACCTACCTTTAACTAAAAAGTTTGGCACCTAAGATGTCCGGCTCACCCTACAATGTTAAGAGACACAATAGTAAGGTCTAAATCTTTCGAGCTTGCGTTACCACTTATCATTTCATTAGTTGAAGTTACCATTTTACTAACATAGCTCTTCGGTAATGAGCGCTTACCTAAATACTAGCATTTATCTTCGCATAAACTATCTAAAATAAATTCAAAATGATACAATAATATTGCATTGGTTGGTCTTCTCATGATCTTTAAACTTGATGTCGTCATCAAGGTAGAAGCTAAACATACTTCAATCAAAGCTTCACGAGCCTAATGAACTTGAAAATATATATAACTAGCGTAAATCATTAATCTAAAGACCTTCTAACAAAGGAGAAATCGTATACTTTTAACACGATGAATAACTATCGAGGAACTTTAATTGTGATAGTATTGATTGACAAGCAATCTCATTTGTAGTCTTGTAAATGCACATGTAGCCTCCGAGGTAGGGTTGAGTTGGCTAGTACGGGGTAAAGTTGTTACCATAAGGTAAGGGTTTGAATTTCGACAACGTTGAGGAAAAAAAGTCTTCCCTGCACTAACCAACTATAGTTTTCCGATTTACCTCCTCATAGATGGTCGGCCGACTATATGGGGTCGCTAGGGTGACGGATTCCACCTTTTTGCTACCATTGCAAACGTATATATGGAGCATGTGGCTTCACATTCATGTGTTGATTCATTGAAAAAAATAATTTGGTTAAAAACATAATACTATTATGTGAAAGACTATAATATTTTATGTAAAACAAAGATACCCTAAGATTAATTATACCTTTCCTTCTCATGTGAAAGAAAGGGTTGGACATATGAGAGTTGTACTATAATCAATACTATACTATGATTAATACTTAGAGAAATTGAAAAATAAATAGTAATTGCCAATTGATGAGAACATTAATGAATCTTTTAAAAGCATCTGAGAAAATTGATGATGAATCTTTCTTTCTTTTTTCTCTTTCTCAATAAGAACACTCATGAATGTGTTAATTAATGGCAAAGGAAACCCTTTATATATGTATCACTAATTAATCGGTTAATCAATTCTAATTATGTGTGGCTTTAATGAATATATTAATGGTTATGTTTATGTTTATCTACCACTAAAAATATTCAATGAGCTTAGTTATTTTCAAATTAATAGAACAAGTCACCTAATTAATTAAAGTGTGTTTACTATCTCATGAACTAATTGGAGAGGAGATGGAGAAAGAGTTGAGGCATTGATCAAACATAGAATACAAGAAGTAGAGAGTCCTCTTAATTTTGCAATATAAAAATGGTGAGTAATCAAGGCGTTTACCAAGTGTGATGATGATGATGATGATGATGATGATTGATGGATGTGATGAGTGAGTGGTATTGGCTGCCGTTGTAAACACCACATTTTCAGAACACTTTTTTTTTTTTTTTTTTTGATCTTCTTCTTCTTAGATTTTGATTCTGAGTGACGGCTAACTCTGGTTGTTGTGGAAGTTTCTGAAGTGGAACTTGGATCGAGGTAGCTCAGGGGTCTGCTGCTCGCTTTCTTGGTCTTCCACGTGCCATCGGGGATTCGTGGCGGCGCTGTGGGAAATGAAGTCCGGCGGCAGCGGAGGCTGCGCCATTTGTGGTTGAGGAGGCTGGAGGAACGGCGACGAGGGGAAGGCGGCTTCTCTTGGTCGTTGCATGCTGCCGTCGAAGAGCGAGAGGTTGAACTTGTCGTGATCGTGATATTTTGGAGGGATGGGGTCGGAGGGATCCGGCGTTGCACCGATGGTCGTGGCGAGGTGGCTCCGGGTGATGGAGGCGATGGTGTGGTCGAAGAGGGAGGCGGAGGCGGAGGCGGACGAGGAGGAGGAAGAGGAGGAGGAGGAGGAGCACGGGGAGGGGATCATCTTGTGGGCGGAGGGGTGGAGGAGGAAAGGGGGAACCGCTCCGGAGGCCGCGGCTGCGCCGAAGAGGTCGAGGCGAGGGTGCGCGGGGAAGGGGGCGGCGGCGAAGGGGGGAGTGGGGAATCCGGTGAACTGCTGGACCATGGCGCGGAAGTTGGAGGTCTCGGTGTTGATCACCGTGGTCGGCGTCCGCCGCGATGCTCTCGCCCGCTTCCTGGGCCCTCGCGGCGGCGGTTGCGATGGGGCGGCGGCGGTTGCCGCCGGCATGGAGAACGGAGGCTGCGGAGGAGGCGAAAGAGCAGCAGCAGCAGCAGCAGCCGCAGTCGCGGGAGAGTTCCAGGCTGCGTCGAGGGAGAGAAGCGCGGCCTCAGGCGGCGGTGGCGGTGGCGGGAAGGGGAAGGGGGTGAAGTAGGGCGAGAAGGCGTCGAAAATGGAGGATGAGGAAGCGATGCTGGCCGTGGACGGCTGGAAGGAGTGGAAGGAGGAGAGATGATGAGCTTGGGAGTGGACGTCGTCTTCGTCGTCGTTGTCGGCGCTGGTGGACGTCTGGTTGCTAGCGCTGTTGGTAGAATCCATGAAGAAGAAGAAGAAGAAGAAGAAGCGAAGCAGGAAGCAGGAAGCAGGAAGCAGGAAGCAGGAGAGGAAGAAGCAGACTGTGGCGTGGTTTAATTGAGAGAGGGCCAATTAATTAGAGTTAGGCATTGTGGTTTGCTTTGGGTGGGTGAGGAGGGAAAGGGAAAGGGAAAGGGAAAGGGGAAGGAGAGAAAGAGAGGGATAGGACAAATTGAGCTCATGCTTCCATTAAGATTTCCGAATGGGTGGGACCAACCCAACCTAGTCTCACACTGTATGGTACGGTAAATCTATAATATATATAGTATGCATTACTAAGGCATCTTCACATGTTCGAATATCCCGAACCCCTCTCAAGCACCCTGATTTTCAAAAACGAATCGAGATATTTGGAAGGGATTCTAGGCGTTTGGATATATGAGAGTCGTCCAAGAGTGTGCATCGAACGAACGTGTAGAATATCATAACAGTATATATACACACAAAATTGATATGTTGCTCGACGCCTCCTGCGCGACCGTTAGCGAAATCTGACGTGGGCTATCTGATGCGACCAAAATCTAAATTTTTTTATCTCTCTCATATGCCTAGAACAACTTTTTTTTTCCTTTGCCCTTAAATTAAAATAAACAACTTTTCTCTCTTTCTTCTGAAATTAAAATAAAATTCTCGTTCTCTCTCATATGATTGCATACAACAATCATTATGGTGTACATGCTAATTTTTAAAGGTAGTGTAACTGCTACAATGTTGTAGCAGCTACTATACAATAACTGTTACACGTTGTAGTTACTGCGTTATAACAGTCACTGCACCATTGTAATCGTTATAGTTGCTACTGCACAATTGTATAAGTTACTGTACCATTGTAGCAACTACTACACAATGTTGTAGTAGACACTGCACCGTTGTATTAGTTATTGTACAATTGTAGCAACTACTACACAACACCGTTGTAGCTGATACAACTGTGCAACTACTACATAATAGTTGCTACAGCGTTGTATCATCAGTACTACAATGATTGTTGCATGTAACAATAGGAGAGAGAAAACATAAATTTATTTTAATTTAAAAGGAAAGAAAGAAAATTTGTTGCATGCAGATGAGAAAATGATTAAAAAAAATAATTTTGGCTGAGTCAAATCATCCATGTCAAATGTCGCTCATGGTCGTGCAAGAAGCATATGATATATATATATATATATATATACTAAAGGAAAATATCAAGGATAGACACATAAAATGATGGGCCCATAAAAGTGAAAATAGTGGGACATGAATTTATGTGTCTATCCCTGAACTTTTTCTTGAGATTTTTTTCCTCTACGTATCATTACTTATATATATAGGATTTTACTAACCTAAGGACCTTATATCGTACACCCAGTGTACATACTATAACTCAACCTTTAAATACTAAAGACAAAATTTTATTAGAATAACCGAAGGTTTGAAAAAAATAAAACAAAAAATAAAAAAAAAATGAAATGCACTGGTCTGTATAGCAGTTTTGTAAGTTTGGTCCGCAGGATAACTTTAGTGTATATATATATATATATATATATATATATATATAATATGTTGGGCAACTCGATGTTTATGTCTATATGCGACTTTTACTGTAGCAGTATCGTGTCATTTTTTTTTTCTATTGTAACAGTGCCTCATCATAATTTAAAAGACGGTGAATGGCCTCTTTTCCCTTTCCCTCTCGAAAACTCAAATATTTCAAACTCTCCTCCTTCGATCTCCCTCACGCCACTTTCATTGTCTTCACCGATCAACTCCCTTAGTGTTGCCTTGCCTCGCCCGCGGCCGTTCATCTACATGTACGTGTCCATATTCTACTATCTGTCTTTTAACTCTATGCTCTAGCCTCGTCTTAGAGTTTAAGGTCTAGCACGTTGTAACGACTACGAAATTGTAGCTGTTACAACATTCATGTGTTCTAAGAATCGTAGCTGCTACAATATTCTAGTGTAACTACGTTGTAGCAGTTACGAAATTGTAGCTGCTACAATGTGGATACACCGGAATAAGAACGTTATAGCAGCTGCGGTTTCGTAGCTGCTACAACGTAGTTACACCGGAACAAGAACATTGTAGCAGCTATTGTTTCGTAGCTACTATAATATTGTATCTGTTGTAACCACGTTGTAATAACCACAAATCATAGCTGCTACAATGTTCTTGTTTTGGGCAGTATGTTGTAGCAGCTACTAAATTCTAGCTGTTACAATGTTCTTGTTAAACTAGCTGAAATAATGTATCATTAAAATATTAATTATTTGTTTATAGATTTAAATGGCGTCTAGTACTTCAACCTCCCACGGAAACTCTACTTCTCGTGCATATTATAAAAAAAATAATGGAAAAGTAACATCCCCAATTTAAGTCATTCATAAAAGCACTTGAACCAAATGACTGATAGCTAGAGTTGTTAAGTAAAAGCTCATTTACGTGGGCTCTAGACATACTGAATATTGCAAATATTATAGACCTTGTATAAAATATGTTTGACAATTATCACTATCTTGTTAAGGGTTTCATCTTTCAGAATCAGAAGATTGGATTCATAAGAAAATATGTTGCACTCATTCTAGAACTTCCATATCATGGCGATAAAATTCCTTTGCATTTGGATGTCAGTTTCACCCCACTATCTTCAATATTTCATAGATCGGATGTGTTCAAAGAGTAAAATAGAGAAGAAGTTGATCAATGTCAACAAACAATCATATCCTAAATCTGATGTTTGATTTGTCAACTTGTTATTTTATATTTTTTTATATACGTGTTATTTACTACTACTAACATTGTATCTAAACTACTAATAAAATCACTACTTGATTGTGTAAATGACTTTAAAAATATAGGTAGATATAATTGGTGTAAAGATGTATATGACTACATGACCCCACATATAAAGGTTATAAGTGTGATACTTTCTTAAAGGCCTAAGCCATAGGGGTTTGAGGGAAATCAAACTCCAATGTTGAAAAGATTTGCACACCTATTTGCTATAAGTTATTAAATTTTATTGTAACTTCATTGATTTAAAATTTATAACCATAATTATTATATTGTAGGTTTGGATGTTTGAACATATTAATTAGAATCATAGAGCCACACAAGAACTTTGCCCTTCCATGAATATGTCGATGGAACTAAACAATCTCACATATATCTACAATAAAAACCATGATTGGCTAGCGACCTTCATAAAAAATAATATCAGCTTTGGTTCCATCAAATTTAGAGGAGCATCTACAATTAACTAATTTCCTAACGATGTAGCAGAGCAAATTGATGATCAAATTACACAGAACTTCACCATGTCTTTTCTTGAGCAAGCAGAGGATGCTCAGAAGCATGTAGTAGATAATGTTCAGGAGGAGCATGTAATAGAGCATGTTCAAGAACAAGTTGTAGAGGATGTTCAGGAGCAAATTGAATATCAATGTTGCAAGGTAAAAGATGTTCAACTTGCTGAGCCACAAACTTTGGTTGCTGAGTTGACCAAGGATATTAACAAGAGGATACAAAATAAGAGAACTCTAAGATTTACTAGATAGGAATGCCAGAAATGCTGAAATTAGCATTGGTGACAAGGACAAGAGAATTGGTGAAAAGGATAAAATTTTAGTTGTACAGAGCTCCAAACACAGCTGCATAGTAAGGAATTAGCAGAGCCATGAGCAACCCCGACTATTGATGATAAAGAGGCCATAGAGCGCCTAAAGAGGCTATATAGCCTAATCCGCCAACACATACAAGACAAAAGAGGTGTCTTAAACAGAGTTTTGAGCCACTACCGCCTATACAATTTGAACAAGCCCTTAAAAGAAAGAGAACTGATAGAAAACAAATAACTTAGGGGAAAGAGAAAGACAAGGAGATTGTTCAAGATGAGATTATAGAAGCCTATATTTTATCAAACAGAACTCATCAAATCAACAACAACAGCTTGTTAAGAAGTGAAGGTAGGGTTGATACTAGTTAATTTTTTGTCATTAATTCTCAATGACATGTTTGTTTATTTATTTGTTTAGCAAGTGAAGACATGTTTTAAGAAAAATAACAAGGATGTGGTAGCAGATGCATTATTGAAGCTTAATCAATTAAAGTGAGTTAGTTGGTAGCGTAGTTATAAACGATTGTAAAACAATGATGATTAATTTGTTGAAGTTTCATATAGTGTATATTAAAACAAGAATAATACCAATTTTTTTTATCTTTTTCATGTTATATTAACAATAATACATTTGAATGTTGAATTTCACTATCAACATTGAAAACATTTGAATGTAATTTTCCGTAGCTGCTACAAATATAGAAGTTGTGAATACTATTCAATTATCATAATAGTGATAATTTGTTATTATGTTTTTGTTTATTTATGTAGAGTTACGGTACTTCCAGTATAGTCCAACTTTACTTTCTCAATAGATTTACAATCTTTTATGACAATATTTGTTTGGGCTCGGTACACTGATGACAATTACATAAATGCATATTGGATAATTATAGTAAATGAAGTCAAAACTTCTGACACACCATACTATCTATCCATATTTTGTGGAGTTAAGTTTATTGTAAGTATTTAACTATTGAACTAATCTTTTTTATTTTTTTCTTGAATATAGTCTACTAAAAATTGATTTTGCTTACATAGGATTTATTTGAAATGATTGATGTCGATGCATTAGTACAAACTATTAAAACTGATGAAGATAAGGTCATTAAATATATCTTCTGTCCTCTTAATAATAAAGATAATCACTGACATCTAATGGTTATAGACTTGGACGAAGGTCAAATAATTTATTATAATTCTGTCGGCACGATAGAAACTTCTATCTTTTAAATAAACTGTATGTATTAAGTTTTATATTCTATTACAATTAACTTTTAATATGTATTGATTACTAATGTCATTTATGAGTAGGTGGTATTTTTTAAGAGTCTCAATTGGTTATACTTTCACATATGATATCGAGGTTTAGCAACTATTTTTGCAAGAGAGTTTAAAACAATTCAAGTAGATGGTCCCACACAAAGCAAGTCATAAGTATTTATTTATGTATCATATTCTTGATTGGAATTAGATTTCTACAAGTTTTTTTTAAAAAATTTGTAGGTTAGATTATGTTTTTTTTTGTAATGGGCTATATTGAGAGTTTAATGTTTCATAGATCAATTGAATTCATCCAAACTAAAATGAAAGCTTATAGATTTAGAATTGGACATAAATTTATGATAAATAAAAACTAGTTAGTGCAAGTATGATGTGGTTGGGTATATAATATCAATGAGGTTGTTGTTGCAAGTATGACATTTAAATTGTGTATGTTTATTTTAAAATGTATGATATGATGTTGTTGCTGCAAGTATGATGTTGTATATTTGTATTAAACTAGTTGGTGCAAGTATGATGTTTTGTAATTAGATCATGTTGTAGCAACTACGAGCCCGTAGTTGCTACAACATGAAGTCTGTATTGTAGCAGTTAGAACGTGGTCATGATTTGATAAATCATGTTGCAGCAGCTACGAGCTCGTAGTTGCTACAACATAGAGTCAGTGTTGTAGCAATTATGAAATCATAGCTACTACAATGTGAAGTCTGTGTTGTAGCAACTATTTGTCTATAACTACTACAACATGGTAATGATTTGATAAATTACGTTGTAACAGTTACGAGCCCATAGTTGCTACAACATGAAGTCTATGTTGTAGTAGTTACGAGTCCGTAATTGCTATAACATAGTCATGATTTAATAAATCACATTATAGCAATTACGAGCCTGTAGCTACTACAACATAAAGTTTGTGTTGTAGCAGCTACGGACTCATAGCTGCTACAACATGAAGTATGTGTTGTAGTAGCTACAAGCCTGTAGTTGCTACAATGTGGTCATGATTTGATAAATCACGTTGTAGCAGCTATGAGCCTGTAATTTCTATAACATTTAGTCTATGTTATAGCAACTATGAGTCTGTAGCTGCTATAACATTGTCATGATTTGATAAATCAGGTTGTAGCAATTATAAGCCCGTAGTTGCTATAAATAAAGTTTGTGTTATAGCAGCTATGGACCCGTAGCTGCTACAACATGAAGTCTGTGTTGTAGCATTTACAAGTCAGTAGCTGTTACAACGTGATAGCAGCTACGGACTCATAGTTACTACAACAAAGACTTCATGTTGTAGCAGCTACAAACCCATAGTTGCTACAACATGAAGTCTTTGTTGTAGTAGCTACGGGTTCGTAGCTACTACAACGTGGTCATAATTTGATAAATCACATTATAGCAACCACGAGCATGTAGCTGCTACAACATGAAGTTTGTGTTGTAGCACTTCATGCATGAAGTCTATCTTGTATCAACTACGGACTCATAGCTGCTACAATATGGTCTTGATTAATTAAATTTTACTAACTCCTCCCGTTGCATTTAATAGACTATAACTCTGAAAATGATATTTCAACTCCCTAAATTAAATTTTACCAACTCCTCCCGTGTATTTAAATCCTTTATCCTTCATTTTTCTAAACCCTAAACCCTTGCATTTCAGATAATGGTTTCTCCTTTACAAATCATAGTGTGTTTAGGAGCCAAGAAAAACAACACCTTCTCCTGGTCGCGTGATATTGGTCGATGATTCAACATCTTTCTCTTCTGTAGGGACTTAGGAAGACTCTTCGTCGGGGTCTTAGGAAGACTCTTCGTCCTCCCTGCCTTCTAAACCAGTAGAAACCTTACAATAAAAGTGGGATCAAGCGATGAGCCAATTGAAGGGGGCGCTTCAAAAACTAGAGGTCACCTAGGTAGCTCTAAAAGAAACCATCAATTTGTTGGAAAGCAATGCTTGCCAGGGGCTCGCTTTAGAAGTCTGTAGGCCAAAAGGATTAATTTGTTGATCTTTCTTTTGTTTTGTTGATGTTCCTTTTATTTTATTGATGTCTTATAACGACTATTTACTTTATTTTGTATGTCTTATAGAATTTGTAACTTTTACTTTTAATGTTGAACGATGCTCTTTGTCTTGTACAAACATGTTGTAGTAGCTACGATTCTGTACCTGCTGCAATACAAGTTTGACGTTGTAATAATTAAGAAATGGTAGGTACTACAATGTGGTTCACAGCTTGTACAAACACGTTATAGTAGCTACTGTTCCGTAGCTATTACAACATAAGTTTAACGTTATAGCAGCTACGAAACCATAGCTATTACAATGTAGTTCGTAGCTTGTAAAAACATATTGTAACAAGTATAGTTCTGTAGTTGCTACAACACAAGTTTGACGTTGTAGTAGTTACGAAACCATAATTACTACAACATGATTTGCAATCTTGTACAAATTGAAAATATTTAAGTAGTAAAGCACAACCACAACCATAAAAGTACAGAACAAATATTTGAAAGAACCATCAAGATCAAACAACGAAATAAATGACAATAATTGCAACTTAGACAATATACATTAAGAACTAATTCCAACATATTATAGTTAACGGAACGCAACCATTAATTACAATAGATTATAGTTAATTGACACAAATAACTATTTGAATTTAACCAACTAATACACACAGCATTGAAAGCATTATTATCTTCAAAAGATGCAAAACTAGATCATGTTGTTAGAACATATAACAATAAATCTAATTATTAACTAAAATTTATAAATCAATAAACCATTATAATTAAATAAAATAAAACTTTTATAGTACCAATTATAGATGACATCTCTTCTTCATATGTATCGTCATTATTGTTATAATGATTATATATATTTGATCTCACAATCAATACATCGTCACATTTAGAAAATTTCCTAAAATTACTTGATTTGTAAATAAAATTGTCATGCAAATATAGAATTAATTGACACATATCTTTACTACAAAATTAGGCAGTTGCGTTAGTCATGTGACACACCTCGATGTCCGCATCCATGACATATTCTAGACTTTGAGGTTGACTTCTCCTTTGATGATTTTAATCTCTTCTCACATCCCTTTGTTCTTACTAAAGATGGATCAATAATACCAGGGGCATCATCCATAGATTTCTTCCATTGACTTTCACCACTACATGTTCTACTAATGTTCATCTCTTGAATTTTGTTGTACACACAATTAAATCGTTCATCTAAGTTTGTCTCCTCATTAGTAAAAAATGCATCATCAGTTAATACTGAAGATTTATAGGATAACCTCAAGTGTCTTGACATCAAAAACCTTTCTAGATCTGGATTATCGATGAAATTTTGTCCCCTAAACAATAGATTGCTCCAATCTTTGCATCTGATGTCCATAGTTTAAGTATATACGTATCGGGCAAATGAACACTTGGTTGATCGGGAAAAAAAGGTAACATATGTCTTAATGGAATACCATCGAACTCAAATTTCTTATAGCTACAGGATATATAGTCCCTTTGTTTGTCATATGTCAGGACCCTTGGTTTGGAGGAAGAACAACTTTGAAATTGTATAACATGGTAAACCACTAACTCAACTCCTATAAATGTTTGTTACATGATAACCATGGCTCTCATTCATTTGATTTTGAAACTCCACACATTTATTTTTTGTGTACACCTTAATAATTTGACTTTCTATTGACTAGTTTGCTTAATCTTCAAATGTTCATCATATTAATTGATCAATAACTAACTTATTGTATCTTTGATGTCTTAGTTAGGGATGTAAATAAACCAAATGGTTCGCGAGCTATTCGGAGCTCGATTGGGTAAAAATCTCGTTCGTTTATCTTATCGAGCCAAGCTCGAGCTTGATTTCGAGCTCGACAGTTTTATCGAGCCGAGCTCGAGCTTAAGGATATTCAGCTCGTGAGCTCGCCAACATGTTCGTTTATAGGCTCGCGAGCCAAAAAAACGAGCCTTAAACCGAGCCAAAAAACGAGCTCTAAAACGAGCCAAAAAAATAAGCTCTAAAATGAGCCTTAAAATGAGCCAAAAAATGAGCTCTAAACAAGCCTGAAAACGAGTTCGAGTTCACTTAACGAGTTAGGCTCGTTAACTTTGATAATCGAGCTAATAACGAACCGAGCTCGAACTGTTCGCGAGCTTGATAATTCTAAAACGAGCCGAGCTCGAGCCTTGTGATAAAAGCTCGATTCGAGTTCGAGCCGAGCTCGAACCCGAATATAACTTAAACGAGCCGAGCTCGAGCCTAATATTGTTCAGCTCGGTTTGGCTCATTTACATCCCTAGTCTTAGTGCCCTATTGAAACGAATAATAAAAGTCATTAATAAGTTCTCATTTGAGACATACCTCTTAAAAAATGAATGCGAGTCTTTAGATCTCTAACTTCATTCTAGCACAAAATACATGGCTATAATATGCTAGCACTCACTTGTGTCATAATTCATACATCAATGATAATCAATCATTTATCTCTAAGTTAAATACTTGATAACATCTTCTCATGAATTCTCAAATTTAGCAGGTGTTGTAGACTTTCCAATTAGATTCTTTATTCTTTGATAGTAGTCATGAAAAATCAAAGGGTTGAATTTATCTGAGAATTTGATAAGTATGTGTCACAAACAATATTGATGCACTGTCTGAAGGAAACTTGGACAATTACTTTCATCATAGTAAGATCTTGATCAGTGATGATCATGTTGGTGCACTTTTAGGCATAACTTCTATAAATTTATTAAGCAACCAAATAAAAGATTTAGTTTTCTCATTACTTATAAAGCCGCAAAAAAAATTGTATGATCATAATAATTAACTCCTACAATGATGTGAAATCAACCTATATTTGTTGGTGTTATATATCGTATCAAATACAATTACATCACCAAATACACTGTGTACCATCCTTGATACATGATCCATCCAAAAACATACTAAATATATTATCTAAATCAGTCTCGTAATCAAAGAAAAAAACTAAATTCTTCTTTTTCTTAGATGCAAATAACTCAATTAGTGTTTCTGCATCGATACATGATACGACATGTTGTGAATTACCCCAAAGGTAATGTGTGATCAATAGTTAAGATGATGCGGCAAACACAAGGTATGGAGGTAGTCAAAGTTAGGGTATACATATCCAAACGAACCAGCTCTCAGAAGCAGAGCTCCCAACATAAACCCAGGCAGCCACAGAACTAGCATGACCTATGAGGCTCAACTCCTCACTCCTCATAAACAGAACTCGCAACCCAAACCCAGGTGGCAATAGAGCTGGTTGGACTTACAAGTCTCAACTCCTCACTCCTTATGAACAAAGCTCCTTGCCTATACTCGACCAGCCATAGAGCTGGCAGGACCTATGGGGCTCAGGTCCCTACTCTTCACATAGGCATGGATATCAGCTTAAACCCGGTCGACTCTAGGTCAATCGAACTCCCTCTAGGAGACAACGTTGTCAGAAAATCACAACCTATCAAAGAATAAGGTTAGCCCTATGAAGTTGGGTTAAAGTCAATAAAACTAGCTGATATGGCGGTCAAAATCAAGGAGGGGTCAATACTCGGGTTCGACACGGGCATACAGCTCGGCTGAGCTATCCAGCCGATTGGATTTCTTGTTCGATCAAATCACCAAGTCCGCCCGATTTGACGGATTCCCGAGTTGCAGCCTAGTTCAGTTTAGATCTAAGTTGTACAATCATATGGCTTAGCCAAATAGTCCAGCCGATCGAATATCTTGTTCGATCAGATGCTCAAGCCCGCTCGGCTCGGGCTACTTACTCGAGTGAGCACCAAGTCCTTAAGGTGGTCAAGTCCTCAGAATGGTTAACACTCAATTGACCTAACCTCATCCAAGTATAGAGTCCGACTGGACATTGGAGAGGACTCGGTCAGCCATCAGCAAAGCATAGTGGGGGTCTATTAGTTCAACGACCTAATATTTGTTTTTAACATATTGTGTAATTCTTATCAGGGAATCAGGGGAATATTCCCCTTGCTAGCTGTATACAAGAAGTTTCTACCCAACAAAGCGTAGGAATTATGGATCTATTCTAGGAAAGGTGTCAGAAGGCCATAATGGTTGGCTCTATTTTGGCAATGCATTAAGATTCGTGTAGAGAGGAAAAGTAATACTATATAAGGGAAAAGTTTGTTTCTTCTTTGTTTCTATTCATCTTCTCTATCACTATTTTCCTTACTTGAGTCTCAGAATGCTTGCGTCAATGACCTCTCTTGACCCGGTGACTAACATTTTTTGCCTCTAGTTCTTCTTTGTGGTATGCAGATTCAAGAGGGGTGCCAGGTCCCTATTGCTTGAAGTCTTTTCACAGTCAATGTCAACGTCTCATAACCAGCATGTCATCTTCCCTTATTCCAGACATAATCAATACCCTTTTGTTCATCTCTTATCTCTTTCTCAAAGTTTCTAATATCTCTTTCTATGCAATCTACCCATTGAAGCTCTCAAAACTCTATCTCTAATAATTGTATTTGTTGATAAGTTGACACATTGGCCTCTGAAAATTGCTGAGTTGATGCTTCCTTTGTTAGGGATATGTAAAAAAATTGGGAAATCGAAAATCGGACCGAAACTAGTAGCTTACTGGTTCCGATTTAACGGTCAACCGGTTAACCGATTTTTACTTGTTTACCAATCTGTTCTCGGTTTAGATTTTTTTTTTTTACCGATTTGATTGGTAAAACAGGGAACTGACCGGTTTTTTTTAGAGAATTTTTAGTTGGGCCTTAGTTAATTAGTTTGCAAAAAAAAAAGCCCAATAACACACTCTACTAAGTCCACTTACCCAAGCCCTATTATGTTACCGGTTCTCAATTGGAATCGGTTAACCGACCGGAACTAGTTCAACCGGAATTAGTAGAACCGGTAAGAATACCATTCGATTAATCAGTTCTACATAAAATTTAGCAAACCAAAATTAACTGGAACCGATAAATCGGTAAATTAGTTAACCGACCGATTGAACATGCCTATTTTTGCTGCCTAAACATTACAATGTGAGCGTAACAAATACATCTTCAAAGGAGTTAGAGTGGATGATTATGGCTTCACATGAAGTTAGTGGCAAACCAATTAGGTCCAGTTTGTTCCTTGATAATTGAAATCTTCGACATACAACCAGTTCTAACTTCGCCACGCGCTCTTTCCTTTTTTCATTAATCCCATTTTGCATGTTTATTCCGTTGATCATTCGTATGACCAGACAACATCATTTGTCCTTTTATTTTTCTTGCTATTGTTCATCCTTGGGCTAAATCTAACTTCTCACGCATATTGGTTATAGAATGAAAATGTATTCTCTAGTGATGAGAGTTTCATTCTAATTTTTATCTTTTGATCATCTGCAACTTGGGAAATATATAATTGCCCTTCGGTGCCATTTTCTTTCATTGTTGGGAAATGTCAGATTCTTCAATTATCTAAAGTTCTAAACTAAGTCTTGTTGCAGCACAAAGATTCAATCTTGTACACCAGAAGTAGATGTTCTGCTTTGGATTACCAATTTGCTTTAAGCATTATATGACAATAGATAACTCAACAATAACATAGCTCATATATTGTACAACTAAAGTCACATCTTATTTATTGTACAACTAAAATCACAATAATCACGAAAATATGCAAATTCTCATAAATTAAAGATATTGCTTAAATATTTAAACTTAAAGAATTTAAAATTTGAATGTTGTTGAAGCTACAACATTCTTGTTTGTGGTCTTACCATGTTGTAGCAGCTATGATTTAGTAGTTGTTACAACGTGATTAGACTAGAATATTGTAGCAGCTAGAATTTGGTAGATGCTACAACGTGCTGACTAGAATAAGAATGTTGTAGCAGATACAAAACTATAGTTGCTACAATTTCATTATTCTGGTCAACACGTTAGAGCAACTATCAAATCTACAACAGATACAATGTTGTTGCAGCTATAGAACCGTAGCTACAACATTCTTATTCTGGTTTAACGACGTTTAGCAGTTACAAAATCATAGCTGCTATAATATTCTTATTCCAATGTAACCATGTTATAGCAGCTGCGATTCTATAGTTGCTACAATGTAGCTACACCAGAAAGTTATAACAGCTATTGCCCCTAGAACAAGAACATTATAATAGCTACGGTTCCATAACTGCTATAACATGTTAAACCCTAAACTCTAAGACGAGGCAAGAGTAGAGAGTTAAAAGATAGATAATAGAATATGGGCATGTACATACAGATGAACGGCTATAGGCAAGCGAGATAAGGCAAGGCGGCACCGAGAGAGTTGATCTGCGAAGACGATGAAGGGCAGCACGAGGGAGCTCGAAGGAGGAGAGTTCAAAATGTTTAAGTTTTTGAGAGGGAAAGAGAAAGAAGGCAGATTATCTTTTAAATTCTGACGGGACGCTACTACAATAAAAAAAAAGTGGCAAACGCTACTATAATGAAAGTCACGCATAGGCGCGAACACGGAGTCATGCAGCATATCAGATATGTATGTTGCTGACAGTTGTTGCAGACCTGTATTCATAGTTTATTTTATTTTATTTTTAGCTTGTGGTTATCCATTTAGGATTTTGCTTGCACACCCGTCGGTGCGTGACTCTATGGGTAACTGAGTAAACTTGGGGCGCTTGAAAGTGAGTCAGGCCCCCAACTAACTTTTGAGTAACCCGAGTTCACACAGTCACCCACAAAGTCATGCACTGACAAGTGTGTAGGCTAAAACTCCTCATATAAGGAGTTGTTAGCATGAACAACAACCCCTTCGTGACTCCATGGGCGATTGAGTGAACTTGAGGTGCCCGACTCATTTCTGGGTGCCTTGAATTCACTCAGTCACCCACGGAGTTATGCACAAATGGATGTCCAAGCTATATATATGTGTCTGTGGATTTGGGGGGCGCCATTATTTATGTTTTCATCATATAGACGTCCCTTTTTCTAAAAAAATCAAATGAGCGCTCCTTATTCCGAAAATACCCTTGGGTTCAGTGCTGATGTAGAAGCTATCGACTAGCTTCTACAATGTATATAAGCTACCAATTAACTTCTACAATGTGTAGAAGCTAGCAGTAGTTACTACAAGTTGTAAAAGTTAAATTTTAGCTTCTACACGCTCAATCATGATTAGATTATGTTCATTTGAAATGTAATAAATGTTATGAAATTTTCATTGTTTGGTTTGTTTGTTGAAATATTATTTTAATCAGGTTATCATTTAGAAAATTAAAATGATATAAAATGGTAGTTTTAATCAGGTTAAAAGTAACAATTGTAGAAGCTAGCATCTAGCTTCTATATGATTGAATGATCAGATAATATATTTGTAAAAGTTTGTTGCTAGCTTCTATACCTTGTAGAAATTAGATGTTAGTTTATACAATTTTAGAAGCTAGCAGTTATCTTCTACACGATCGAATAATAAAAAATGTAAAGGTATTTTGAACAAATCACTTTAAAAAAGGCGCAAAGGGGCACTTATTTGACTTTTTTTTTAAGAAAAAAGGATGCCCATATGATGAAAATACAAATGATAGGTGCCCTTTTGATTTTTGTCCTAATTTATATTGACAAAAAAATAACTAAAAAAAAGACTTTTAAGAGAGTTCTATTTTTTGAAAAAAAATCTTAAAATAATATATATATATATATATATATATAGTATTTTTTGAATTTTTTACCATTTATCTATAATTTATTATTATTATTAGAATTTTTTTGGGGGTTTACGAGTTCAATTATATTTACTTGAAGAAAAAAGAGGTATTCTTGAATAATAATCAGATTTCTAGAACTTTATAATTTCCAAAACTTTTCCAAAGCATGGAAGTCTAACCGAATAGCTACAAGGAAATACAAGTTTTCCCATGAAAATTTTGCACCATTTGGTTTCTAATAGTCAGCATATTCATTAAGAGAATAATTTCTAGCAAAAATCAAAAACTTCGACATCAAATGCATCCTTCTTCAAAAAAAATTCTCTCTTTTGACTATACACTTAATTAGCATGTAGAACTTCTCTTCGTGTATCTCAAGTTAGCATCGTTTGTCAAGAATGCCTGTGGAGTTATGGTGCAGCGACAGGGTATTCAGGTTATCACCTAGGTACCGGTGATTCGAACCCCAGTTATGACGAATTTACAGGAATTTTTCCTCCAAATGGGGCACGCAACTAAAGGATGCTGGACTTCTGAGCTGACCGTTGCGAGCGCTTCCCGATTTACCCTGGTGACCGGTGAAAAACTTCCGTGGGACCGGACCGATCATCTCAAACTCAACGTTATCCAACTTAAATATAAATAATCATTTTTTTTTCAAGTTAGCATCGTTCGCATTTGAAGTCGCTTGGAATGTTTACTATGTGCCTAATCCATTGCTAGCTAGTAAGAACAATCATATTTTGCTTATGCACAAAAGTCATGTATCATATTGTTAAAACTAACACTGTAAATCATTTAACTATACAGCCTCATTTGAGACCATATCTACCCAAAGATGACGATATTCTATTTTTTATATTTGTTGCTAGAATGTTTTTGATCATAAAGATCGCGTGCGTATGTGTTTTAGCCTTTGGCATGATCAATTCTCATCCAGAGATCTATTTATTTCGGACATAACTCCATGACTTATGATTCCTCAAACTTCCATGGGATTCAATCCCTTCATCATTTCGCACACTATCTCCTTGTACTCTTGGTGAAAAGTTACTCGATTAGGTGGGTGACTTTTTGATTCTCGCAAACTTTCACCCCATTTGTTTTGTTTCACCCAAAATATACCTAGCCAACAATTACTTGATAAAATATATATAAATAAATTGAATTTATAGAATTTTGTGGTATATAAACCTTCAAATTCATAGAATACTTTTGAAAGAGATTTAATTTTATCAAATAAAAAGTTTAATATAATATTTTTATATTAAAACAAAAAAAAGCATAGATTAAAGTATGTATTTAACTCGATTTATCATCACATAGTCACAAGCTAATATATTATTAATTATTATTATTAAATATTAAATATTATTTTAAAATACATATTATCAATATAAATGGTAGATGAAAAGGTTTGGTTAGTTTGGTAAACCCTAAATCCAAGCCCCTTGCTTTGCTTTCATTTAATCCAAATTGGTTCAACCATGCCACTAGGTTGGTGCAACCACATTCCAATAAACTTATTCTAATAGTTTAATTATTCGTCTTGCGATCATCATTGTCTATTTTTTAATATTCTATTTACTTCGAAATATGAATAGTAAAAGGATCCAATTACATTAGAGTCGTCATGTTTTACTTGTAAAATTAGAAAAAGGATGAATTTTCAATGCATCAACATCTATTTAGAATTGGGTGAACTAAAATTTCCTACTTTTTTGTTTCCACCAAGCTCTCATGAGACAAATTAGCCATGAGCTTGTAATTAGGCCACCTCAAACTAGGGTTTGCTTATACAAAGTTCTCAAGTTTTTTTTTGTTAAAGATGATCAATCAATCTTCTATTCATCCTCCAAGTAAAGGAACCCTAAATAAAGCTACTTTTTGATATTTTTAAATTTTAAATTCTTACATAACAATATAAAATAATAATTTATTATTTATTTTTAACAAATTGAGTGTAACATTTTAAAGCATTCATATTAATTTCTCTATAATATATTTAAAACTTAGAATAAATTATCCACTTTAATAAATTTAAGTAATCATTTTTTTTATAATTAAATAATATTTTAATATTTAATTAATGAAGTTTATTTTTAAAATTTTTAAATTTAGAGGAGCATCATTGATGCTTAAAAAAATTGGATTGCTATCGTAATTTTTGAAGAAAAAAAAAGTTATTTTCATTAGGACCAACAACACGTGTCGAGTAGAGACCTAGAAATCATATAATTACAACAAAGACACATTTATTTTATAAAATTTGATAAAGCCAAACATCCTTGAAAAATGCACCCATCGTTGCTACCCTAATCTTTCCATTATCGATCTTAAAACATCTTTTTCTTTTGTTACGAGTAAGATGTATTTTTTATTTTACCATGAGGTGCTTTCATTTTGTCCTAATATAGATACATTCATTTAGCCTTTGCTCAGGTATAACTATCACCGCCGTTAGGGTTAGGATGGGTGATGAATAACTCATTTTGCTTCTTCAAACTTGATTTACAATAGAAACTTAAAATGAATATTTACTTAATATCAATCTCCTTAAAGTGACTAATTCAAATGTCTACTCCTCACTCATGACTTTACTATGAAAATCTCCTTTCCAAAGACATAAAAGTCTCATACAATCTTGAACATAAGAATACAACAAGAAATACAAACAAGGTTACAAATGAAATCAAAAAATAACTTTACAATAATGAACTTTATTTTATTTACTCTTTTCTTGCTTTAGTTAGCTTCTTGATATTTAGAAAATGCAGTAGCACTTGTTGTCATCGAAGAAACTCGATGAAAACCCCTTTTCTAGGGTTTTGTTCTCACAAAAAGCACTCAAGTTGATTGGAGCTAATAAATTGATGATGTTAATCGATTCAGCAATCTTCTGTTTTCTTTTCAAAAATACTCCAATTGATTGCAATCGATTTTGATTGCCCTCACTATGCTCTCGCAAAAAAACTCCCAATCGATTGGCTTTAAGCTAATCGCTCTCACGAAAAAACTCTCAATCAATTGGCCTTAAGATAATCGATTGAGTTAATTGATTGTCCAACCCTAAACTCTGAACCTGAGTTTAGGGTTCCTTTGCTCAAATCCTAAAGTCATCCGTGACTCTTTGAGATTTTATGTTGGTAAGCATCTAATCATCCTTGACCTATCAAGGCTTCTTCACCAAATGTCAAGTCCTTTTTAATCTACTTGAACTTTTCTTTACTAATTTTTCGTTGGATCACCAAATGTCTGGTCAACCTTTGACTCACTGGAACTTTCTCACCAAGTATCCGGTCCTCCTTAACGTACTTGAGTTTTCCTCTTACAAATCTTCTCGTTTGACTTCCTTTGCCTAACTTCCAATTAGGACTAGTCACTCGGTAGACTTCTCACCCTTATCTAACCTCTAATTAGAACTAGTCACTCAATAGACTTCTCACTCTTGCCTAATCTCTAGTTAGGATTTCCCTTGCCTAACCATCGGTTTTGATTAGTCACTCAATAGATTTCTTACGCTTGCTTAGCCTTTAGTTCAGTTAAGATTTTCTATTGTCTAACCTCCAATTAGGACTTTCAAGTCAAGTATCCAATCATCCCATGACCTACTTGACTTCTCGCTTACATATTGTTAAATGTCAAAACTCAATATCGAATCAATTCGAACTTAGTCAACTTAATCAACCTTAACCTGAAAATGATTACACCAAGAACCACGACTGCACCTCCTTTTGCGTGTCGATTCTAACTGATAGAGTCTTTGCATTCCACCACCCGAGCTATTTTTAAGCATATACATCAATTCACATCAGCATGTGCCGACAATATTGTAATAAATAATCAACTTGCCAAATGAATTCACCCTGCTTCACTTTGATTGTTATTTCAAAAAACTTTTTGATAAAACTTATATCTTGATCTACATGCCAGTGACACCTCCATCAGTCAAGTTAATACGGAACTAAGGAATGAGAAGTTAAGAAAACGAGCTCGTGTAAAGGCATTATAAAAGTTTCTTTCATTCAGCTTTACCTACCTTGTTATACTGGTGATCGTTGTCGTCCACGTGGGCTGCCAAGTCAGCCTGGGACTAGTCCAAGAGATGGAGTTCTGTTGGGTTTAGAGGTACGACGTTGGCGTCATACCTCTAACATAGTCTGAACAGTCACCGTCAGTCTCATCCACCGTCGTCTCTTATCAGTGACGGTTGCCGATAGCTTTGTGGCTGCCAGAGTCGCAGTTACATGAACAGTCTGAGATGCGAATCGGAGGAGTCTGGCTCGGCGGAGATATGTGTAGTCAAAGATGTTGCCAAAATGCAAGTGTACTATCGAGCCGAAGATCTTCCCAGAGTGTAAAACATGGTATGATAATGTATTCAAAGTGAGGATATAACTGGAGTCCTATGTGAGCTATTATAGGAATATTCCTGATCCAAATACACGACTGGAGTCCTAGACAGATCACTTGGGTTGGGTGGATTATGTACCTGAGTGGATCTTACTTGAGTATATCAATAATAATTCTCTTTGTTAGTGATACCAAGTATTTAAAAAAAAAGTTATAACAAGTGTCTTTAAGTTAGCTATAGAAGATGATTTTTTTTAATAAGATATCGCTACATATTCAATTTATATCGATTAATCTGGAGAATAATCAATTTAGTCTTATAAAAATTTTTCACCAACTATTATAATAAATTAGAAAAAGTTCACAATAAACAATGGAGAATAATCAATTTAGTCTTATAAAAATTTTTCACCAACTATTATAATAAATTAGAAAAAGTTCACAATAAACAATCAATCAACCCAACGTTCTTATGTTAATCATCCATTTAAGAAATTCATCCATTAATTTACCTAGACTAGAACTCGATGCTTAAATGTCAAAAAAAAAAAAAAAAAAAGAAATTGAAAAAGTATCCTACCGGTGCACTATTGTCCAGGACCGGATCAATTTATATAATTGTAGCAAAAGTGTAGGTGTACGAAAGGTATTTACTTATAGGTGAGCTAGTATCGCTGGAGTATATATTGGAAATTTTGGCAAAAAAAAACAAAATACAAATGAAATTAATTAGAATGTACTTATGTTCAGCGAATTTACTTATATCTCTTAGACAATAGAGGGGTCATTCTTTATCTCCTTTTTTCCCCCACGAAACTCACCTCCCACAAGAGAGGAGTCGACTTAGAGCTCTATGACAAGTTTAAATTAAGGCGTAAAATAAAAAGATCATGTAATTTTTCAGACCAAGTGTGGGGTTATCAATGTCGAGGTGTAAGACCTGTCATGATAGATGCAAATGATAATGGTGGCAATGTAGAGTTATATACATAGTTCGGGAGCAATGGAACAAAAAGTACTATCGTTCATCTCAAATGGTTCAATATCATCGACCCCACGATAAGATAAAAACAAATAAATCACGAGCATTTTATCCTAGCACAACGGCTCTTTACATAGGAGAGATCAGACACCCAATAAGATATTTTACATTTGCTAAAATTCTATTGGAACAAACATTCATACAGATACCAATTACACCAACTCGTAGGAGCAAAATTATATACACAGTGATAACACGTGCTAGTAGAGCGCATAGAATCTAAATTTGATTGGCCTATAGAATGACAATTCTTTGACTCTTCGACTATGATGAAACAGCCTACACTTATTGGGTTAGAAGAACCTTAAGAGATTCAATTGTGTAATCTTACTATAAAATTACAAACTACCATGACCCTCTACTTTAGCGATACAACGCCTAGCCAAGTGGCCCTTAGGCACTCAAGTGACCCTCTAATAGCACATCCTACACTCGTAACTCTTTTGCTATATTAATTTTACTTTTATCTTTTGACTATTCGTAAAAAAATTAAACTTTTAGTTGAGCCAATCTAGTACCGAAAATGAAAATGAACATAAACATAATGTTTAAGAATAAAGTCTCATTTGTTTGAGATTATATCATCAAGTATTAAAAAGTTTAGGCCCTTTTAAGAGTTATTTTCAATGTGATAATATTCCCCATTTAATAAGCATCACATGGATGCATTTAACCTACTAGTTGTGTAAATAATTCACAATAACTAATTATGTACATTTCTCACTATCATTTAACAAGCCTCTATGCATGGAAAGTGTCAAAACATTCACTTATTCTAATATTCTTTCTTTGAAACTATCAAACTTTAGCATCTTTTTTCTAGAATTTGCTTAGGATATATATAAACACCTATGACTAGATAGACAACTTTACATAAGATCAAGTACTTAATGTTTTTCCTACTTCTAGTGCCATTATTTTAAGTACCTTCCATCACCAATTCTTACAAAGACCTCAACATGTGACATCGGCTAATGATTTCATTCTACCTATTTCTTCAACATGTAGAGCCGAGTGTGCCGCATCTTTCTTAGGGGTCATAAATGGTTTGTTGAATTATTAGCATTGAGAGCTATTGAAGTGAGTGAATCGACATTTTGAATCATCATTACTTGTGGCCCATGCTCACATGAATAATTATGCCATTCCCCTTTTCATTCATTGAGGGAGTAAATAAATGAACGCGTGTACTTTTGGTGCTTCAATGGATCTTTTACCCATAATTTCAAAGGAGTGAAACCATGCAAGTAAATTTTCATACACATTGATTCTACAACATCATAGATCTCACAATAATGTATCATCAAAACTGAACCAAAATATGAGATCTTATCTGTTTACCTGGAACAAGTAGAGCATGATGATGAGATGACTGGCATGTTGATGAGCAGTGTGGGACACTCTAGCTGAACAATGAATCCAGCAAACCGAGTGGTTAGTTGTTACATAAATCATTCAAGTAAAAGAGATTCCATTAGGAGTTCTAGGGAAGTCATAGCTACTCATTCCCTGATAAATCTTCAGTAGAAAAGATATGTTGATTCATCTTTTGGCACACGGGTCATACTAACATGTGGCTTTTCTGTCATATGGTCGTAAAGTGACACATGTCTGAAATTTATAATGCATTTGGTGGTACAGAAACTCAGAGCAATCATATTTATGTCATGGATTTCAGTAGCATGGAGGTCATAACATACTAAGCTTCTAAATTTTCAAAAGCTTTTTCTATGCATCAATACATTGACAAAAAGTTGCATATCTAGAATAGTCCCCATAATTATATCTGTATTTAAACATTAAGTTAGTGACAACCCAAAGCTATTTGGTCCTTTTGCAGTTTTTAAGTGTGATATCATTCCTATGGATGTCGCATTTGTAGGTCCATTAGTTGTATGGTTGAGCATGTTACAAAGAGGATCAAGATAAATCCATCTGAGCTGAAGGAGCTTTGGACTAGAACAAAGGAAATGATAATGTTATTATAATTTTCTTTTCTCTGTGTAGTTAGTTATACACCTCAAATCATTCTCATGGTCCTCTCCTCCATGAGATTCATGGCATATTGCTGTCTAAATGTTAGATCTTACAGAGAAGCCTAAGCTTGGATATAGTTTTGTTGTTCCACTTGAGCTTAAAACATGCTTGAGGGCTTTAAGAGTATTACACTCACCTAATCTTTCTACATCCAACAAGGTAATGATCTGAAAAAGAAATAACAAATCATTTGAGACAGCTTTTGCTCATATGCAATAGCCTTACCCTTATTTCCTATAGACAAGTAAACGGTTGAAGGATATGAGACTTGTCGTTGAGTTTATGTAAACTATATGTATTGATTGTTTCCTAGATTGATGATATTCTTCTTCTTTTTTTTATCAAGTTTGTTTTAAACAGTATATCTCGTGCTAAAGGATGTGATCTGGTGTTAAAAGCTCCAGCATCTCCATGCCTATTAACACAAGGATGGAATAGTCTCCTTTTTATCAATGACAGTCTGATGGTGTTATAAAAACTATTGAAAAAACAAATTATCGGCTAAAGCAATCCTATTTCTAGAAGAACATTTGCAAAGTGAAACATGCATTTGAAATAGAAGAGGCTAGTAAAAGCATTCACAAACGTCACTAGGATAGCTATTTTAGTTGAACCACACAACATGAAGAAATTCTAATTTATTTTCATTATGGTTTAGATAAAAGGTTATGCCCCAACTACTCAAGTTTCGCGTTAAGCCCATACCCATGCATAGTGCAATGACAATTGCAAAAAGGGCCCAAAGAATTGATCTATAACTGACAGATCAGAAAAATATAAGATGGAAAAGAAAAATACAACTTCCTCAGAACTTTTTCTTTTTTGGATAATCTAAGTATCCAACTTTTCGAACCAACCGACTAATCCTAGAAGTCATCGGCCCAGCCTCACAGAAATTTCCCACCGGCCAAGGATAAATCGGGAAGCGCTTGCAGAGGCCCATCCAAGCAGCCACCGTTCTTAGAGTTGTCATCACACTGGAAAAAAATTCCTGCAGTGTGCCGTAGCTAGGATTCAACCCTTAGATGCATAATTAACCATTTGAAGGGCCTAACCGCTACACCATTGCCCAGGGGGCAACTTCCTCAGAACTATTGTTATTACATAGCATAGATAAATCTGGTTAATAATGTAATCAACTAGAATTAACCAGAACAGAGTGGCTAATTCCAATGGTAAAAAGGCTCTCAACTTTATTGATGGTATGAATGATATACCTTTTTGATTGAATTACTAACCCCTTTCTAGGAGTCAGAAGATGGCAAATGCGCTTTGCTCCTTGTAAGTATCCTAATTACAACTTCATGACTGTGGTTCTTATGCTTTATCATCCATCTCATATAGTACCTAGGCCAGCCTTTGAATACGCTGAAGACATGTTCACTTCAGGTCTCCTTCTCACAGCAGTATGTGATTACAGGTGGCAAAAGCTAAAAAGGGAAAAAATTACCAGTAAGTTTTAAATTAGTAGACAGACTAAGATACAGGATGGTACAAATTTGTCATGAATATTAATGATAAAGATGCAACAAAATAAATACCTCTGTAACTTATGAATATGACTGGATATCATAGTCACAGAAATTGGCATTGCAAGTGAGTCTTGATTTGGTTTTTTAGTTAAATAAGGACCCGTGAAAAGGTCTTACAATTTGCACCACAAGAAGTCAAGAAAAAGTAGGTGCGCTGGTCCACATAAATTGTGTTCTGAATATGCAAGTTGAAATTTTCTATGTCCAAGCTTACCGAACAAGCCGAGGACCGTGAACAAACACCTTGCAGTGAGCGGCACCGCGGTCGGCGTCGGAGGCGACGGCATCGAGTAGGAACTCGATGAGCTCGTCCTTTGTGCTAGTCCCGAGGACATCGTGGACCGCGTAGGAGTGAGCGGCGGAGGGGAGGCTCCCGCCCCCCTCCCTAACAACCGAGCCGCCGAAGAGGATCCGATCCTCGTCTTCCGCGGGATTCTTCCACTGCTGAAGAAACGACGCCGGCCGGTCCCTCCTTCTGGACGTCCGAATTCGCTTGCGCTTCCTTCCGTTGAGGTGTTCGCCATGGCGGAGGGATCGATCAGATGATCCGGTAGCGTTTCGATCGTATTTTTTCTGCCTCCGACGTCGGAAACGGGCGAGTTGAGCGGACGAGTCGAATCGTCCGATCAATCGGTTAGAATTTGGGCCTCAGATAGCTTGGCCCAACTCCGTATGTCCATTTGACGTAAATTGGTCTGGGACAATTTTAGGGTCAACCCCGATATTTAAATTTTATTATGGGTCTCATCGCAAAATGTCTCTCTATAAATTATTAAAATAATAATAATAAAAAAAACATAAGTTCCGTCGAATAAAATGGTTTTAACTTGCACAAATGAAGGCTTCGAGTTCACCACCTCTAGTTTAATGGATAGATCAAATGATTCAAGCTAGCTACCGATCCACATTCGATCGATATATCAGTCGCTAATCACTCTTCACTTTCGAGTCTAATTTGTTCGAATAACAACTATACAAATCCAAGAATGGCACGGCATGTGCATCGCTATTCGATATTCAAAAGTAACAAATGAAAAGAAAGCTGAGAAGAAAAGGTCCCATAAGACAATGGCAAGCACATGGATGTCTGCTAAAAGACTAGATCTGCAAGTTGGCAAGTTGATCTTTGAAGAGAAGAAGTAAAGGGACTCGGTGGTGCGATGTCGATATCTAATACGCTCCATCTGGTTAAGGAGTTGGCTTCGAGTCATTCTCCCGATCGAAGTCGATGCCCGAATCATCGATAGAGTCCTGTCGATCTTATTGTTTAGTTAAATCCCATTTAACAGGGTCCTTGAATCATGGAATGAAAAATTGTTTTTTTTTATTAAACAAGAAAAAGGGTGATGAGTAGCTTGACTACTCCACTACAACTAAAGAGGAAATGTAAAGTGTTTTCGAAGAATTGACAAACCCTCAACAATGGCAACAACCAGCTGCTATTGTTGGCCACTTGCATTCGAGCACGTTAAAAGAATACGGAAAAAGGGCACGGCCTATAGCACTATAGTTGGGTCGTCGTGCATCCTTCGATCAAGTCTACGACAAGATCGTGCGGTCATCGGGCCATCACGCATATAGGTTGTAGGTGAGTTAAGTTGGTTTATTCGACCATGTGGATCGAGTCTCATAGCTTACTCATGGGCAAAGTATAGTAGCCTAGGAGCTCGATCGGGCAATTAAGATTGCGCCTACGAGTTAGCTGATCAACAAGAAAATATCCACCAATTAGACATGTCTGATTTCACTCATTTTAGTTTCTCCATTTCTAAGACAGTGAGAAATCCAAGAATATTCTTCATTATTTATTTTGGCATCTTCGAAAGTGCTACATTATCATGCTAACTTTTAGTTAGAAAGTGCTATTGATCTCTGAGAAATCAGGCCCACATTAGAGTTGATCTGAATCAGTCCAAACCTGAAGGATATGAATCAGCATTATCATATAGTAGTAGTCTGATTCAGATCAAACCTAATGTGAGCTTGATTTCCCAAAGACTAGGATCACATTTTACCTTACAATTAGTATCGTTGGCTTACTTGCAGCCTCAGAAATCCACATGACTTGAAATGGATTCAATCTGACTTATCTGTCTAAGTCTAATCCGATCTGTCTAGGTCCATTAATAGATTTTTGTCAAAATCCACCGATCGGTTTAGATAAGTCTGATTGAACTCATTTCATATCAAGTAAATTTCTAAGACTATGAGAAGTACATGGTGTCTTCCATTGTTTATTTTAGATTTCATTCAGGATGGTATTGCGTTTATAACCACCGAGCTCTCATACAACAAAGAGAGAGTGAGAGACATAATGAGGTCACACACATCCAAAACTCAAAAATTACTTTTTAATTAGATTTTCTGAAATTATGGCTCGGATGTATTGAAAATTAACATATAAAAAATTAATATTAACTAAAGAGGTAGAACGAAAAAGTCATCTAAATCAGTGCACCCTTTGGTCATTCTCAAAATATAGTACGTGATTTAAAATTTTCTCAAATCTAAGTGTATGCTTTGGTAAATTTTCAAAGCATAAGAGGTTTCAACACATTTATAAGCACTAGAAATTCAAAAACATAAAATAATACGAAGTTTAAATTTGATTAAATTGATAGTTATATTTTGGACTAGTATGACTATAAATATATATCATGTTGCTCCGTATTAATCTTGAGCTAGATTGACAGCGATGCTGACGAGCATAGTCATCTTTACTATCATATATCACTTTACTCCATCGGGTATGACTATGTGTTTATGAGAATAATTCTTTATCATAAAAAACTTATGTAGAAAAGTCATAATTTTATGATGAATATTATATGCGTCATCTATTTTTATAAATCTATTATGTGGTAATCGATTCGACTATATAATAATTGATTGTAATTATTCGTAATTTATCTTTTTCGTATTAATAGTTGACATAAGCTCTGAGGGCAAGCAAAATCACTTTTGCTGGATTATCTATTCTGCCATTGTTGCTAGCCTAAGGTGACATTACAAAGCATGCTTCGAAGACAGAATTTCACAAAGTGTTTCATCGGTTTGAACATTATTGAAAACATTTTTTATTGGACTAATTTATTTTTTTATTTTTCATTTAAAAACATTGCTATTAGAATCACAGTAGTGGCTTGAAGCTCCTTTCCAGCATCATCAGCGTCGCTCTCGACTTTACCTCCTTCATCGCTTTCTCAGCGTAAAGCTCTCTGTTTCAGCTGCCACATTCTCCTGCAAATCCATCTTTCTCGGATCCCGACGCCATCGGAATCAACCATTCCTGATCAAAATCCAATCTTTTCTTCGATTTCGCCTCAAAATTCCAGCTTGACGTTGATTATCAATGGGATGCACGATCTCGAAGCGAAACCGGCGCGATCGCCGGCGGCCGCCGGCGTCTACTCTTGCCAGAAGCCAGTCTCTTCCCCTGGACCGCAAGTCCAATGCCGCAACCGGAGGGGAGGCCCGCCACGTCGTCGGCCTCGCTTCATCCACTCTCGGCCAGGACTCGGCCGTCGCCGCCGACGAGGTGAAGCATTGCGCCGAGAAGGCGGCCGTCGTCGAGGGGAATGCGGACGTGTCTACTACGATTGCGAAGGGCAAACTTTGGTCGGAAAAGATGAGCGAGAGAATCCCGAAGACGCCGACCGAGACACCGCCGAACGAGCCGGAGGCCATCGACGCCGCGGTGCTCATGGCCGGGTTGGAGGAGGCCGCCACCGCTCGCTTCTCCGTCACCACCTTCGTCGACCGCCACTCCTTCTCCTTCTACCCGATTCACGATTCCCAGACTGTTCTCAAATCGGTCCAAAGCACGACCATCTGGAGCACAGGCGTGACTTTTCAATCCCCGCTCTTGAAGCCGGCGGCGTCGAAGATCGACGATAATGGAATAACCGCCGGAGATTTCGATCCTGAGGTACTCTCCGCGTTCCGAAAAGCCATGGAGGAGCTCTCTCCGCAGCACCCCTGCCTCCTCCGTTCACCGGAGTCGCGGACTCTTTTCTACCAAGACAGAATCGATCCCAAGAAGCCGAATCCGAAGCCGGGCAAGGCGGCGGAGCAGGGGAAGGTGGTGCTATACTTCACCAGCCTCCGCGGCGTGCGGAAGACGTACGAGGACTGCGTTCTCGTGCGAATGATCTTGAAAAGCTACGGCGTTCGCGTCGACGAGCGGGACGTGTCGATGGACAGAGGATTCAGGGAGGAGCTCGCTGTGCTGACGAGCGAGGCAGGGGAGAAGCAGAGGAAGGAGAGTCTCCTGCCGGCGGTGTTCGCGAACGGAGGGTACGTGGGGGGAGTAGAAGAGGTGCGGCGGATGCACGAGGACGGGCAGCTGCAGGGGGCGTTGGACGGGTGCGAAATGGCGGCGCCCGGCGAGGGCGGCCTGCCGTGCGAGGGGTGTGGGGACATAAGGTTTGTGGTCTGCGAGAAGTGCTCGGGGAGCTGCAAGGTGCCGGCGGCGGAGGCGGAGGCGGAGGACGAGGAAGAAGAAGTGGTGGAGTCGGCTGCGGAGGAGGCGGAGTGGGAAGACTTAGGCGGCGGTTTCCGGCGCTGCGGGGCTTGCAACGAAAACGGATTGGTCAGGTGCCCTGTTTGCTGTCTTTGATGAGGTTGGCGATGTGATTCACCAATAGTGTGGTTTGGATGCCAATTTTTAGTTCCTTTTTTTCTAAATATTTTTTTTCTTTGATCTTGAAAAGAATTGGCAATTCAGAGTTTGTGTTTCAATTAAATGGCAAGCAATTATGTTTGATTGATTTGTCTACTAATGAAATTGTTTGGTGATATTCATTGTTTTTATCTTTGTATTGTGTTGTAATTTTAACTTACCTATAAACCCTTCTTAGAGCAATCATTAACCTAGAATGATCAATAGTATAACATCTAATATAGTATTAAGACAAACAGTCTACAATTAAAGCACATCACCACACGCTAATCCACCTCCTCTTTATATGTTTTCACGACTATCTCTAACCTCTAGATTGTAAATGAACAAAGTCTACATAAAAATTCAATGAGAAAAGGTAAAGGTTAGGAATTAAAGTTAAGAAGGTTTAGGGGAGATCAAAGAAGAGTGGAATAATGATCTCTTAGGGAATAATTTTTATGTGAATTTTTTTTATAAAAAGAAGGGGAAAAAGTTGTTAGAGGTTTGTGATGATTGCACATGCATTTCCACTCCAAGGTGTAGGGCTCTATAAAGCTAATCTCATAATTGGGTTGTTATTTCATGAACTAAAGCTTGTAGCTTGTAGCTTGTGCTTCCCTTTGAGAAAGTTGTCTCATGGCCTATATAATTTAAGAACCCTAAACCTAGTAAAATGGAGTGTAGAGACAACACCTTGCATTTGTTTAAGAAACCTACATGGCAAATATTTCGTTTCTTTCATCTTAGGATGTCGCTTAGGCCTAGTCTTTTCCTTGTATCCTTTTCGTTTTCTCAATTTAATTCTAGCTTGCTTTGTTTTGTTTTAGCCGTTTTATGCTGATGATTATTTTTTATCTCCTATGTAAATTAATAGTCTAGTGAGGATGATTGAGTAGAACCACACATTTGAGATTTCATGGTATCGAAAATGAAGAGGTCAATCACTTGGACACAAAATGAAGAAAACAAACTTAGATAAAAGGTCAAGAAGCTCAAGAAGTTGGCATTGATGGCTGATCACTTTGAGTACTGATGCGAGCTTAAACAATTTCAGGTCATAGCTAGTTCCTCTTAATTTGTGGATTTCATTCAGGTTGGTGCGGATGTAAATGATTCTGATGATCACATTGAGTTCATAACCGCGATGATGATGCACAGATGTAAACTAAAAAGAGAGGAATTTGTATGAGGTTGTTTGATGATAAATAGCTATATCTTGCTCTTATTCCTTCTTATTATTCTATGAATCCTCAAATCGTTATGATTGTTGTGAATTTGTTACCATGTACAAATCCTTTTGATGTATGGATGTATTGTAATTGTATCGATAACATGTGAGTAAAAGAGTCTAGAAATCCAAATTAACAAACCAAATATAGTTGAATCATCAAGCTCCCATCAATGCAAGGTTCTGAAGAAATATCTATTATACGTAACTTTGTCTTTCATTACAAAAGATTATTTTTGCAACTCGAATACATAATCTATATGTTACATAGCAACAAATTTATTATTTGCAATGTCTGAGGTGAATATAATCATCTTTTACTATAACAAATTTTCTGTTGCATCAAAGTTCCCTCTTTCATATGTTAGTGTCAGTTTTAAGAGTAAATCATGAGAAGATTGATATGACACTATTATATTATATTTTAACAAAAGGTAACATTTTATCTTTATTATATTTGCTTTAAAGTGCAAATTTGAGTAAATATAATAATGACATAGAGAGATAGGTTTTATTTTATAACATATCAATTAGTTAAATTGATTGTAAGATACTATAGATGTATAAAACATTGTTCTCAAATTTTTTTAGTCAAATATTAATATAAAAGGCTGATATTAATGCACTAAGACTAGTATGTAGGTTAACTGATGACTCAATCCCACGAGTCATGAATATAAGATATCAAATTAATACATTAGTATATATATTAAAGAATATATACTGAATTAACTTGCCATGAAAATATTTCATGAATTGTTATATAAGTGTCATAAATATTGTTATAAGACTATCAGTCTAAACAAGTATTTGACCTGAAGTCATTATAGTTCCCTACATAATGAGTTGTGTACTTTAGTATTAATAAATATCACCTGTAATAAGGTTGATTATAAAGTTGTTTACTAGTATGCAATAGTTATACTTAGAGATATGAGTGATGTGGATAGAAATTGTTTCTTCCATATAAATGTCCGTGAGCCACTTGATTAAGTATGACTACTAAAATGGATGATCATTCTCAAATAAGTCATTATGAGATATTGAGTTTATTTAATTAAGTCTACTTAGAGATCAAGAAACACATAGATTGATGAGAGATGCCACGATTTATGCTTCATAAATCAATCTAGATATCATGGATAAAAGACGACATTCTTATTACTTGGGTAGTCATAATGCATTGTTAGATGTCACTTATTGCTTGTGCCTTTAAAATATGATTTTGAGTCATTGCCAATGTTATGAGAACATATCGAGTTACACATAGAGAGCGCATCAATTTAAAGTTTATTTTATTTTAATATGACTAAAATAAAGTGGCCTAAGTTTTAAGTCTTAAATTAGTTTTGGATCTTAAACTAGTGAGGGTTAGAATACTGGAGAAAAGGAACGACAATGCGCAATTCGACTTCAAAAATTAGGAACGAAGCAGAAGTAGAGAATTCTTATTCTCAGACTCAGATAACAATAATCAAGAATCAAAGTCCCCCGCCACCCCCCCCCCCCCTAACTCAAAACACCAAGTACTTATAAATTACATAATGCAGAAAACTAAAAGAGTGGTTGGTCTTCCAATGTGACTTTTCACTTTCCAATCCAACTTTGAAGCTTCATAACTTTGAAAATGCTTCACATATGGGAATGAGTAATATATGGTTGGAAAGACAATTGAATTAGCTTTCCAATGCCTCCAGCCTTGCATGATTTGGACTTTCCAAGAGATAGTTATGACCCAAGAACTGAAGACTGCCAGACTAAGTGAACCTGGCCTGCATCATCTTCTCCATGCGGGAAAGAACTCGTCTCTGAGTTCAAATCGTTTTCTCCATGATAGGGAGGTAAATCACGAACATTGAATGTAGGATGAGTGTGTATATGTGTTGGTGGCTCAATTTTGTATGCATTATCATTTTTTTTTAACACTTGGCAAGGATCTATCTTCTTTTCTCTGAGCTTGTTGTATGCACCAGCAGGGAAACTTTCCTTCCTCAAATAAACCCAAACAAGATCTCCTTCTTTGAAAACCTGAATTCATCGATGAACATCAGCAACTCTTTTATAGGACTAATAACTTTCTAACAGCTTCTTCTTCACTTCTTCCTGAATTCGTTCTGTAGTTAACGCGAAGTCTTCAACCTTTTTGCTAGAGGTTGGAACTTTAGTAAGGTCAAGATAGTGAGTTGGATTCCTTCCATAAACAATCATAAATGGACTCTTTCCAGTAGAACGATTGGCCACAGAATTATAAGCAAACTCAACTCTAGATAGGATAGCATCCCATTGCTTTGGTCTCTTGGAAGCAAGACTCCGAAGTAAATTTCCCAATGTACGATTCACAACCTCAGTCTGTCCATCAGTCTCTGGATGATAGGAACTGTTGTAGTACAAACTGGTGCCCATTTTTTCCACAAGTTCCTCCAGAAATGGCTCAGGAATTTTGTATCACGATTTGACGTAATAGTCTTTGTCAATCCATGAAGTTTAACCACCTCCTTAAAATAAAGATCAACAATATATGAAGCATCCATGGTCTTTTTGCAAGGGATGAAATGAGCCATCTTTGAGAAGCGATCAACCACAACAAAAATCGAATCAAAACATTTTTGTGTTTTGGGCAACCCAACAACAAAATCCATGCTAATAGCTTCCCAAGGAGCATCAGGAATAGGCAATGGAGTGTAAGCACCAGAATTTTGACTTTGGCCCTTGCAACTTTGGCAAACTTGGCACCTCTTCACAAATTTTGCAACATCTCGATAAAGAGTAAGCCAAAAATACCTTTCTTTGATCAACAACAGAGTTTTATCTCTTCCAAAATATCCACCAAGTCCACCACAATGAAATTCTTTGATGAGGTATTCTCTAAAAGAGCATCTAGGAATACACAAACAAGTTCCCTTAAAAAGGAAATCCTCAAGTAAACAATAGTCTTCATACTTACCTCCCTTACACTCTTGATAAATCCCCTTAAAATCTGGATCCTCCGAATACAGGTTCTTAATGGCATCAATTCCTTCAAGCTGGACCGTCATGGAATTCAACAACGCAACTCGTCGGCTAAGCGCATCCGCCACTTTATTGAGTCTCCCACTTTTATACTTCAACATAAAAGTATACTCCTGTAGAAATGATACCCAACCAGCATGTCTCATATTCAAGTTTGCTTGAGAGTTTATGTGTTTGAGGGCTTCATGATCTGAATTAAGGATGAATTCCTTCTGGATAAGGTAAGGTCGCCAATGGCAAAGGGCTTGGACAATTGCATAGAGCTCCAAATCATAAGTGGAGTACTTCTTCCTTGTCTCATTCAATTTTTCACTAAAGAAGGCGATGGGATGACCTTCTTGACTAAGCACTCCCCCGATACCCACATGAGATGCATCGCAATCTACCTCAAATATTTTTTCAAAGTCTGGTAATGCAAGAACAGGTGCACTAAAAAGCCTCTCCTTGATGTATTGAAAACTTTTCTCCACTTCCGAAGTCCAAATAAATTCTCCTTTCTTCAAACAATCTGTCAAAGGAGCTGCAATGTTGCTAAAGTTTCAAATGAATCAGCAGTAAAATGAAGTCAATCCATGGAAACACCGCACATCATGTAAACTTTTAGGAGTAGGCCAATTCTCGACAGCTTTGACCTTTTCTTCATCCACCATAATTCCTAAAGATGTCATAACAAAACCAAGAAAAACTAGGCGGTTGATCATGAAAGAGCACTTTTTGAGATTTACATAAAGTTTATCCCTTCTCAAAGTCAATAAAACAGCTCTTAAATGCTCAATGTGATCAAAGGATCAGAGGTATTTTGTCTATACACAAGAATATCATCAAAATAAACGACGACAAACTTACCAATGAGTTGGTGAAGAGCTTGATTCATTACCCATATAAAAGTATAAAAGTGCTCGGAGCATTAGATAGGTCAAATGGCATAACAAGCCATTCGTACAAGCCTTCTCTAATTTTAAAAGTCGTCTTCCATTCATCTCCTGGCTTGATTCTAATCTGATGGTAGCCGCTTCGAAGATCAATTTTAGAGAATACTTGAGCACCTGCTAACATATCAAACATATCATCAATCCTTGGTATAGGAAACCTGTACTTGATGGTGATTCGATTGAGTGCTCGGCTATCAACACACATGCGCCACGAACCATCTTTTTTTGGAGTCAAAAGTGCAGGGACAACACATGGACTTAAGCTTTCCCTGATGTAGCCTTTGTTTAATAAATCCAACACCTGCCGTTTAAGCTCTTCATGTTCATTTGGACTCATTCGATAATGAGATTTGTTTGGTAGGGTAGCTCCTGAAATTAAATCAATATGGTGTTGAATTTCCCGTAAAGGGGAAGACCATGCGGTAATTCTTTCGGCGTGACATCCTGGAATTTTTCCAATAGAGCTTTGACACAATTTGGTGCTTCCATAGGCTGTTCCACTATTTTTGCCACCAAAACATAGATCATACAACCCTGTTGAACCTTTTTCTCAAGCTGCGGCAAAGTGAGTAAGGCATTCCCCTCCTCCTTCATAAAGGATTTAGGGTTGCAAATATCTTTACACGCCAAAAGGATAATTTCAGTTTTACCCACCATAAATGTGTAAGTATTTTTTCTACCGTCATGAATAGCACTTCTATCATATTGCCAAGGTTGACCCAAAAGTATGTGTCCAACATCCATAGATGTTACTGTTGGATCGTAGAATTTCTCTAGAGGGGGGTGAATAGCGATTTAAAATTTTTGAAAGAGTAAGCACAGTGGAAAAGTAAACAAGGCAAAGAGAACACAAGGATTTACTTGGTTCGGAGCTTTTGGCGACTCCTACTCCAAAGCCCGCGCACAAGGGTGCTTTCGATAGGTAATTCACTAGCAATTCGAAAAATATTTACAACTTAAAGTACACGAATGCTAATAAATAAAAAATACTAACAAGAAAAAGAAGAATGAAAAAGCAAAGTGTTGTCAGCAGCGTCGCAAGAGCACCAAAGATCAAATCGTGAGTTGTTGTTGGAGCTTCAGTCTTGACCCTCCTTATATAGGAGGTTCGGGGCGCCTGGAACCTTCAGGGCGCCCTGATTATGACGTAGTCGAGCCAATCAGGGAGCTCCACGCGGCGAAATGATGTTGAGGATAATTTTTCACCTCCGGGCGCCCGCAACCATCCCGAGCGCCCCCGAACCCTTAGTTTTTAGCAGATTCTTTCCTTCAAGAAAACGTTAGTCCGGAGGCATATATAAGATATATCCTGCAACACAGGGTATTAACACAGTTTAAAATTAAGCAGAATATTACTTAGATTCTGTCTATCCGAGACCGGAATCTAGTCAAGATCTCGACTTAGAGTTCTGAAATGGTTCTAAGTCAGATCGGCGCCTAAATTCCCTTCCCGGGAACGCGTCCTCATAGTCACTCCCGTCCAGTGACTTACTTTCACTTACCTGCCAGACGTTCGGTCAACCCTTCGACCTATCTGGGCTTCGCGCTAGCTATCTGGTCAGCCCGTCGACCTAGCTGGACTGCGTGTCAAACGTCCGGTCAGCCCATCGACTTAGCTGGGCTTCGTGCTAGACATCAGGTCAGTCCGTCGATTTGTCTGGGCTTCTCCTGCACACTCGGTCAGAGTGTTATATAACAACGAAACTAACTTAACCTATTTTGTCATTCATCAAAACTTGAGTTAGACCGTTAGTTCTAACCGCACCAACAATCTCCCCCTTTTTGATGCAATGACAACCTGGTTAAGTTGATGAAAAAGTATGCAAGTAAAACAAGCATAAGGTTGTTAAGTTAAATTTTGTTATTTTTATTATTTGTTTTGTTTAACTAACTTAACCTCCTAATCCTCCCACTTTAACATTCATCAAAAGATTAACATAAAAAAAAATGCAAAGTAAAAATAATCTAGAAATGTAAGTCAGATTATCCTAGGAGAGTTTAAATTTAAAAATATAGACAATTTTCCATTTACCTCTTAACCTTTGTAAAATAGCTAAGTTTTGAAAAAAAATAGCTGATCTAGCAAAATAACTTAGTAATTTTTACAGATTAATTTTTAAAAGATAATTTTTGTAATCATAAATTTATAAAAGCTAATTTTCAAGTATAAGTTTATTGAAGCTAACTTCATAAAAGCTAAGTTTAGAAATTCTAATTTTCAAGCATAAATGTATAAGTACATAATTTTCAAAATAAATTTAAACTTGAAAAATCCAATTTTCAACACAAAGTAAGATCGAACTTTTAAAATCAATTTTCAAAACCAAGTTTCGAAGTTGTCATTTTCAAAATTGCCTTTGAAAAGTTTAAAAGCATAAATCTAATTTTCAAAAGTGATTTTTAACTTTCAAAACTAATTTTGAAAAATCCAAAGAAATTTTTAAAACACTTAGGTTTGATTAAAAAAAAAGTATTTTTCAAAAATTAATTTTAAAATAAGTATAAAAATGATTAACCTCCCCCTGAACCTGACATTACAAAAATCTGTCTAACTAGTTAGTTACTTACTATCTATTAGAGGATAGCAACTTTCACTTGGTTAGTCAAGTTAAGTCTAATCATCAGGTAGTGTTTCACTAAACTGAATGATTTAACTTGATTAATATATGTTTGGTATTTAACGCTCAGACTTATATCGATGCACTGACATAAGCATCTTAAGTCCAGGCAATTTGCCTATGCATCTCACCCTTTCTATGTTCACAAACAAGGGAATCCTAAAGTGTTGGTGAGATGCTCAAGTACTAGCCCTAGGGGCACATGCTGTTGGAACCCCAAGGTTGCTTTGGTGTAATTAACAAGTTAAGTTAGGTCCTGTGTATTTCTAACCTTGTATCTAAGTGTGCAGGAGCTTAGGAGCACAGGTAGTCGAGCGGAAGATGCAACTAGCGAGAAGGATGACACGCGGTGTGTCCGAGGGGCGAGGCGCTGCGGAAGAGTACACCGGTGGGCGAGAAGGAAGCGTGCGGTGGTTACGAGGGACGAGAAGCCGGAGCGGAAGACTGCTCGGGGAGCAAGAGCCGCAGCTAGCGAGAAGGTCAGACGGGGTGCGACTGAGGGACAAAGACTGCGGATGAGTACGCTGGCGGACGAGAAGGAAACACGCGACGATTTTGAGAGACGAGAAGCCGGAGCGGAAGTCTGCTCGAGAAGACCGGAAGTTGGGTTCGGGTGAGCCCTATTTCGGATGGTAGAGATCACCCAAACGAGCGGACGACTTGGTCTGAGGCTAACGGGGCCGGAGCAGAAGACCTGGAAGGAAAAAGTCAATGGGGTTGACTTTTTCCTCCCGGGCGCCCGGAGCTGTCCAGGGCGCCCGAAACAGTCCGGGGCGCCCGAAACCCTTCCGGGCGCCCGAAGTTTACTTTTTCACAAGATCGAGTTTTGACTCGATCTGAACGTTGGGGGATAAAGTTTATCCCCCCCCCAGGACGCCCGGAACCCTCACGGTGCCCCGACCAAGGCTATAAATATAGCCTTGGTCCAGAAGCTTTTTCAACAATCAGAACGAACTCGAGAATTGTAATTCCAATGCTTGTGTGCTTTAAGTTTAGAGTTGAGTTTCTATTTTCTGTGCTTAAACACTGTAAGAGGCTTCTCCGCCTGAAGGAGATATTCTAGTGCGCTTCATCTTCCTTGGATTAACAACCTCCCCGGTTGTAACCAAGTAAATCTCTTTTGTCTCTTACTTTTAGTTTATTTGTTTAATTTATTTATGCAAGTGTTCTGTTGAGAGTTCGAGAAGGGTTGATTTTGTTTTTGTATTTTCAGGTTATTCAACCCCCCTTTTAGTCGACCTGCAACGATCCAACACATGCTTTCTAAGGGATTATTCTAGTCTAAGGCTAAAACTGATTTGAAATTCTAAAAATAGGAAATTTTGAAAATATAAAAGCGTTTTACCTTAGAATTTTAAAATAACTATTTTTTAAAATAATTTTAAATTTCCTAATCTATTAGACAAATCAGAATCAATCATTTTAAAGTCGAGATATACCTAAGTCGGAGTAACCTAGAATATCAAAAGTCAATGTCAAAGTCAAAATACAATGATCATAATAGAATATACATAGTGATCAGGGAGTCTATCGAGATGAGGAGGGGGGTGGTCTGAATCCCAAGGAATGGAACATCTCGATCAACTCAGCCTGACGGATCTGGGCATCCTCTCGGGAACTGGATAGATCACGTTGAAGGTCTGAGATATCCTATCTCACGTCTCGTCTCAAGTCGGAGACCTCCTGCCGAAGACTCGTCATGGATAACTCGAGTCCGGCAACTCGATCGCCTAGAGTGCGATGAGCGGGACTAGGTGCTTGGTTTGGAGGTGGAGGTGATATCGAGGTCGGAGCGTCCTCGCCGAACAACGCGACCATGAACTCATCCTACTCTGCCTCCTCCTGAGCATCTGGGTCTGGCTGGTGTTGTGCCCCCCCTCCGCCAAGACATGACACCATCATCATCTACATGGGCACCCGCTAAAGAAAAGCTCCTAGGTCCTATGACGTCGAACTCAGTCATGGCCCGAACATTACCTTGGGTGACGTCAATATGTAGGTGGGCGAAATATGTCGTCAAAATATGACAGTACGACATATGAACTCGAACGCTGGTGATGAATCCAGCTGAGTAGATAATGGTCTGAAAGATATGTAGACTAATATCTATGCTTAACCTATGGCAAAGGGCATACAAGAGAAAGGAATGAAATGGACGCATCATCGTTATGTCGCGAGTGGATAGTGGTAAGATGCAGAAAACTAAAACCCTATAAAGTGCATAATCGTGAACTCGAAGGCCTACTGATCTAAATATAGCCATTGTGGGTACTCGCTCCCCTCCGAAGAAATACGAGTAAATCGTATCCAGAGTAATGTGTGAGTAGGGATCACCAAATGGTAGATCCCTAGGAGGGTAACATTGAAAAGGACACGTAGATGGTCGTAACTCTAAGAAGTTCTGAATAGTGGTAGAAAATAATGTAATATTCGTACCAGCTACCCAAGTAACATAAGTGAGATAATCTACCCTAACCAAGTTATTATAAAATTCACCACATAAATTTATGTTTACTGAGCTGGTGCAGTAAACAAGGTTCTGCAAGTTATAGTGGTTAATAACCTCTACAACTGGTACACAAGAACGTAAGAAAAACTCTCTATCTAAGCACTTAGTCCTAATAGGCATATAAATGGTCGGCTCAAACTTAATCCTAAGTTCGTCAGTAGGGAACCTAGGGTCAATACTAGCAGTCGAGGGCTCAGCACCAGATCTAGAATGTTTTCTACATTTTTAAAAAACCATACTAAGCAAAAGGAGTCAGTGAAATATTTAAAGGAAACTTAGGAGGGATAAAGAAATATACTGAGGCATCGCGAATAATATTTTTAGAAATGACGACCTCGATTGATTCGTAGCAGCGTAATAACCGCAGAATAAAATTTTAATATTGATCACTCTCACGGTAAAGCTCGGAAAGAGCATTCACAAGAGTGAAGATGATGAGGTGTAAGGGGAGAGGGCGCCCTTGCCTCCCTATATATAGGGGGCTCTGGGCGCCCAGACTGTTCCCGGGCGCCCGGGATTAGCTGCGACGGGGCGCCCGAAGTCCCTTCCGGGCGCCCCCGGAAGGGAATACCAGGGGTACTGCCCGCCTTGGTTTTTTTAAGTTTTTAAAATAGTTTTTAAAAGAATTTTTAAAATAATTTGTTTAAAAATAATTTTTAAAGTTTTTTTAAAAGAATTTTAAAATATTTTTTAAAGTTTTTTAAAAGATTTTTTTCATTTTTTAAATAATTTTTAAAGTTTTTAAAATAATTTTAAAAGTTTTTAAAAGATTTTTTAAAATAATTTTTTAAAGTTTTTAAAATGATTTTAAAATTAATTTTTAAAGTTTTTGAAAGAATTTTTAAAATATTTTTTTGAAGTTTTAAAAAGAATTTTTAAAGTTTTTAAAAGAATTTTTAAAATAATTTTTCAAGTTTTTAAAAGAATTTTTTTCAAATAATTGTTAAAGTTTTTAAAATAATTTTTAAAGTTTTTTTAAAAAATAATTTTTAAAGTTTTTAAAATATTTTTTTAAAATAATTTTTAAAGTTCTTTTATAAAATAATTTTTTAAAGTTTTCAAAATGTTTTTTTTTAAAAGTTAATTTTGATTTAATTTTAATTTTAATTTAATTTAATTTATTTTATTTTAATTTTAATTTATTCAATTTAATTTTAATCTAATTTAATTTTAATTTTAATTTGATTTTAATTTAATTTAATTAAAATTTAAATTTTATTTTATTTTAATTTATTTTAATTAAAATTTAATTTAATTTAATTAAAATTTAATTTAATTTAATTAAAATTTAATTTAATTTATTTCAATTCAATTTAATTTAATTTTATTTTATTTTAATTAAATTTTTAGTCATATCACCCGATCTATGTTTTCCATCAGGGAATCCTATAATTTTGTGAGATAAATTAGATTCAGTTTTAGAGTTTGGTTTAACTTTGTATTAGATTCAAGTTTAGCCTTGGGTCCAACAATTAGGCATTCTCTGGATAAACTTCTGGGCTATGGTGAGTCACTTGGACATTATTAGAGTAACCATGCCTTTGAGATTTTCTAAATAGTCCTATCCACTGGACTTAGTACAAAACCTTAGTCTAACTGGTTAGGATTCATAAAGGGTAGTTTCGGTCAGCTCCACTTAGCCATATGCACCAGGTCGAGGTCATATCTTTCTAGACATGCATAGACTAAGCTTCCCTAACGTACTATCATCCAAAATTTCACCAGTACCATAGGTCAAGTTAAACTTGGTCCCTTTCTAATTAGTCCTAATTACCCATCCGGGTAGGTTGGTTTAGGTTACCTTGTCGAGTAGGTTAGTTTTGGAGGTGTCAGCTATTCTGGAGCGTCCACTGAATTATTGGTCTTTACTTAATTTTTTGTTCTTGGTTTATGTCTGCTCTTTTTTGTTGTTATAATTTACTTGATGATATTCTAAGTCTTGGTATGACTTAAAATATTTAGATTTTGAATTTGTTGATCTACGTTTGTATTTTAATTTTTGATTTGATTTATTTAGTTTTATATAATGCATTTTTTTTCTTTGGGTATGTAGTATTGGTTAAGTCCTACTTGCGTGGTTAAGCACGCTTTCGGAACCCAAACTTTACTTGATAGTTTGTGTTGAGTTATTAACGATTTAAATGTTTTATTCAAACTTGACTTGTAGCCAAGTCCGATTTTGTTGTAAATTATTTTTTGATTATTTAATATTAGATCTAAATTCTTAGATCTAGTTGTAAATTTTTCTAACATTTCTTTTAATTTGTTAATTTCTATTTTTAGTGATAAATTCTCCTACTGAAGTGTTAGATCTTGAGTTGGATTTGATTTTGTGCTTTGTTCCTTGAGGTTTTGATTTTCTTCAAGGAGCGTTTTATTTTCAATTTCCAATTTAACTAATTTATTATTCAGACATGCAATAATTTTAAAGAATTTTTTATTTAAAATAAAATTTACCTCGTCGGGGCCTTCGAAAACGAGTACGGACTCGTGGCTCGATTCAGGTTCGGACCCGTCTTCCGATTCTTCGTCTGATTCTTCTTCGACGACCATCAGCGCGAGGTGACTCTAGTGCTTCTGGTCTTCGACCTTCGATTCGTCCGTGGAGGAGTCGTCCCAAGTCTCTTTGAGAGGTTTCTTCTTGGATGTCTTTGTCTTGTCGCTCTTCAGTTTCGGACACTCATTCTTGTAGTGGCCCTTTTGTTACATCCGAAGCAGGTCACGTTCCTTGGTTCGTTTGGAGAGTTGATCTTCTACAGGTCCTTCTCACTGAAGCTATTCTTTCTCCTGGTGAACATCTTCCTTACCAGGTTCACCAGGTACTCTTCATCTTCAGTCTCTTGATCATACTCTTCTTGGGTTCAGACTTGTTTTTAGATCTCTCCTTGGAGGAATCTGTAACTAAAGCTACATCTTTCTCGGTCCCGACGTTAGTTTGCTTATGCAATTCTAATTCATAAAAAAACTCGTCTAATTTTAGTTTGGATAAATTTTTAGAAATTTTGTAGATATCCATGATAAATGCCCACAAATTATTGCGTGGAAAAGCGTTCAAGGCATACCTTATTAAGTCTCGATTTTCCATTTGATGTCCTATTGCGTGGAGTCCGTTGAGGATGTCCTTGATCATTGCGTGGAGCTGACTTGCCGTTTCTCCTTCCTGTATTTTAATGTTAAATAATCTATTTAAAAGCAAGTCGCATTTCGTTACCTTGGCGTCGCTCGTTCCTTCATGTAGCTCGATCAACTTGTCCCAAAGTTCTTTCGTATTCTGGTGAGGTCCTACCCGGTTCAACTCTTCTATTGTCAGCCCGCATTGCAGCGTGCTGAGGGCCTTGAAATCTGTTGAAGCTTTCTTCTTCATATCTGGAGTCTACTGTTCCGACTCTAGTGGAATCCAGAGTTGTCGACCGGCGCCTTGTAGCCTCTAGTGACGCTGAACCATTGGTCGAAGTCCGTCTTCAGATATACTTCCATCCGCTTTTTCCAGTACGGAAAATCATCCCCGTTGAACAGGGGAGGTTGTACTGTGCTGAAGCCTTCGATTTGAGACATCCTACACACATGAAAAAAATAGACAAAAGAACGTCCCAAGATTAGGTTTTGGATTAGTAGTGCGGGATAAGAAGAAGTAAACTAAAAAACTGATTTGGTGTTGCACCAAATCAGATTAATAGCAATGAAAAGAATTTCCAAAAAGGTAATAATACTAGTTTGGAATTAAGACAAAAAACTGAAAACCGATAAAGAAAAGGAAAGAAAATTACACCCCCTGTCTATTTGGTGGTTGCACCAAATCAGAGCGGTACTTGCTCTGATACCACTTGTTGGATCGCAGAGTTTCGCTAGAGGGGGTTGAATAGCGATTTAAATTTTTTGAAAAAGTAAGCACAACAGAAAAGTAAACAAGCCAAAGAGAACACAAGGATTTACTTGATTCGGAGCCTTTGGCGACTCCTACTCCAAGACCCGCACACAAGGGTGCTTTCGATGGGCAATTCACTAGCAATTCGAAAAATGTTTACAACTTAAAGTACACGAATGCTAATAAATAAAAATTATTGACAAGAAAAATAAGAATAAAAAAGCAAAGTGTTGTCAGCAGCGTCGCAGGAGCACCAGAGATCGAATCGTGAGTTGTTGTTGGAGCTTCAACCTTGACCCTCCTTATATAGGAGGTTCAGGGCGCTTGGAACCTTCAGGGTGCCCTGATTATGACGTAGCCGAGCCAACCAGGGAGCTCCATGAGGTGAAATGACGTTGAGGATAATTTTTCACCTCCGGGCGTCCTAATCCCTCCCGGGCGCCCGGACCCTTAGTTTTTAGCAGATTCCTTCCTTCAAGAAAACGTTAGTCCGGAGGCATATATAAGATATATCCTACAACACAAAGTATTAGCATAGTTTAAAATTAAACAGAATATTACTTAGATTCCGTCTCTTCGAGACCGGAATCTAGTCAAGATCTCGACTTAGAGTTCTGAAATAGTTCAAAGTCGGATCGGCGCCTAAGTTCCCTTCCCGGGAACGCGTCTTCACAGTCACTCCCGTCTAGTGACTTACCTTCACTTACCTGTCAGACGTCCGGTCATTCTTTCGACCCGTCTGGGCTTCGCGCTAGCTATCTAGTCAGCCCGTCGACCTAGCTAGACTTTGTGCCAAATGTCCGGTCAGTCCGTTGACCCGTTTGGACTTCTTGCCAGCTATCTGGTCGGCCTGTCGACCTAACTGGGCTTCGTGCCAGATATCAGGTCAACCCGTCAACTTGTCTGGGCTTCTCCTGCATACTCGGTCAAAGTGTTAGATAACAACGAAACTAACTTAACCTATTTTGTCATTCATCAAAACTTGAGTTAAACCGTTAGTGCTAACCGTACCAACAGTTATGTCACACCAAACTTCGTCACGATAATTGTTTCCCATAGAAAAAGAATAAGACATTTCTTGTCAATGTGTACCTCATTGTCCTTCTTGATCCATGAGACAGAATATGGATGTGGATGTGGTATTGTTGTCAGCTTGAGCTTGTCCACCATTTCCTGTGAAACAAAGTTCTCGAAGCTACCACCATCAATGACTAATGAGCATACCTTCCCATGAGACTTGCATCTTGTTCGAAAGATATTGTGCCTTAGCCAAGGCCGATTTTCATCTTGTTTAGGGGTTGCAAGAACCTTTTGGATCACCAAACACTCTCCCTCTTCCGGTTCAATTTCTTCCCGATCATGCTCATCGTCATCATATCTCGGGCTATCTTCTTCAAATGGTGGTTCTTCCTCTTCTTTTTCCACAACTCCAGCACGAGTATCACTCTTTCTCTTCAGTCATTCATTCATATAATGGCCCGGTTGGCTACACTTGAAACAAGAGATCGATTTATTTTTTGAAGCTGAATAAGCCCCATCTTTGTTTCCACTTTTCTTTGAAAGACCTTTACTGGTTGATTCCTTTGAAGAATATAAGCTTTGAACATCAGGAAATTTCTTTGCACCACGCAGTAACAATTTCGATTTAACCTTTAATGCCAACTGATAAGCATCATTAAGTTTCCAAAGTTGTTGCATTTCTACTTCATCTTTAATGGTTGCCTTCAATCCATTGACGTATCAAGTAATAAGTTGGTCTTCCGACTCTTGATTGTCAATTATTCTTCCGTATAATCAGTCACGCTTTTGTTGCCCTACTGCAAAGTATTGAATTGCATAAAAATAGTTTGAGCAAAATTCGCCGAAAGGAAATTCTTACGCAATCTTGCCTTCATCTTTTCCCAAGAAATGATTTTCGACTTTCCTTTCCGTAATCTCATCTCTTGTGTTTTATCCCACCAAGCAGACGCGTATCCTCGGAGTCGGGTTGCAACGAACTTAACTTTTTGCCCATCTGGAATGTCTTTGTACTCAAAGAATTTTTCTACAACATTGAGCCAATCAAAAAATCCCTCCGGTTGCAAGCGACCATGAAACTCTGGTATGCCAACCTTAACATCGGCTGTTTGGTTAATCTTCTCAATGAAACTCCTAAAGTTTCTATCGGCAAAAGGATTCACATGCTCCGAGTCATCACTGGCATAACCATGGCTTGAACCGCGTTCACTCCTGGCTTCCTGATGCTCAAGACGCAAGGTCAGCTCCTCAACTTGTCTCCAAAGTGTCTAAATTTCAGCATCTCGATTATTTTCCAAATTTTCCATGTTGCCTCTACAACGTCCACCTCTTCCCCTTCTTGCTACCATAGGAGAAAAGAGAGAAACCCAGAGCGTAACTCTAGCTATGATACCAAATGGTGAGGGTTAGAATACTGGGAAAAAGGAACAAGAATGCACAATTCGACTTCAAAAATTGGGAATGAAGTAGAAGTAGAGAATTTTTATTCTCAAACTCAGATAAGCATCATTAAGTTTCCAAAGCTGTTGCATTTCTACTTCATCTTTAATGGTTGCCTTCAATCCATTGACGTATCAAGCAATAAGTTGGTCTTCCGACTCTTGATTGTCAATTATTCTTCCGTATAATCAGTCACGCTTTTGTTGCCTTGCTGCAAAGTATTGAATTGCATAAAAATAGTTTGAGAAAAATTCGCCGGAAGGAAATTCTTACGCAATCTTGCCTTCATCTTTTCCCAAGAAATGATTTTCGACTTTCCTTTCCATAATCTCATCTCTTGTGTTTTATCCCACCAAGCAGACGCGTATCCTCGGAGTCGGGTTGCAACGAACTTAACTTTTTGCCCATCTGGAATGTCTTTGTACTCAAAGAATTTTTCTACAACATTGAGCCAGTCAAAAAATCCCTCCGGTTGCAAGCGACCATGAAACTCTGGTATGCCAACCTTAACATCGGCTGTTTGGTTAATCTTCTCAATGAAACTCCTAAAGTTTCTATCGGCAAAAGGATTCACATGCTCCGAGTCATCACTGGCATAACCATGGCTTGAACCGCGTTCACTCCTGGCTTCCTGATGCTCAAGACGCAAGGTCAGCTCCTCAACTTGTCTCCAAAGTGTCTAAATTTCAGCATCTCGATTATTTTCCAAATTTTCCATGTTGCCTCTACCACGTCCACCTCTTCCCCTTCTTGCTACCATAGGAGAAAAGAGAGAAACCCAGAGCGTAACTCTAGCTATGATACCAAATGGTGAGGGTTAGAATACTGGGAAAAAGGAACAAGAATGCACAATTCGACTTCAAAAATTGGGAACGAAGCAGAAGTAGAGAATTTTTATTCTCAAACTCAGATAACCATCATTAAGTTTCCAAAGCTGTTGCATTTCTACTTCATCTTTAATGGTTGCCTTCAATCCATTGACGTATCAAGCAATAAGTTTGTCTTCCGACTCTTGATTGTCAATTATTCTTCCGTATAATCAGTCACGCTTTTGTTGCCTTGCTGCAAAGTATTGAATTGCATAAAAATAGTTTGAGCAAAATTCGCCGGAAGGAAATTCTTACGCAATCTTGCCTTCATCTTTTCCCAAGAAATGATTTTCGACTTTCCTTTCCGTAATCTCATCTCTTGTGTTTTATCCCACCAAGCAGACGCGTATCCTCGGAGTCGGGTTGCAACGAACTTAACTTTTTGCCCATCTGGAATGTCTTTGTACTCAAAGAATTTTTCTACAACATTGAGCCAATAAAAAAATCCCTCCGGTTGCAAGCGACCATGAAACTCTGGTATGCCAACCTTAACATCGACTGTTTGGTTAATCTTCTCAATGAAACTCCTAAAGTTTCTATCGGCAAAAGGATTCACATGCTCCGAGTCATCACTGGCATAACCATGGCTTGAACCGCGTTCACTCCTGGCTTCCTGATGCTCAAGACGCAAGGTCAGCTCCTCAACTTGTCTCCAAAGTGTCTAAATTTCAGCATCTCGATTATTTTCCAAATTTTCCATGTTGCCTCTACCACGTCCACCTCTTCCCCTTCTTGCTACCATAGGAGAAAAGAGAGAAACCCAGAGCGTAACTCTAGCTATGATACCAAATGGTGAGGGTTAGAATACTGGGAAAAAGGAACAAGAATGCACAATTCGACTTCAAAAATTGGGAACGAAGCAGAAGTAGAGAATTTTTATTCTCAAACTCAGATAACCATCATTAAGTTTCCAAAGCTGTTGCATTTCTACTTCATCTTTAATGGTTGCCTTCAATCCATTGACGTATCAAGCAATAAGTTTGTCTTCCGACTCTTGATTGTCAATTATTCTTCCGTATAATCAGTCACGCTTTTGTTGCCTTGCTGCAAAGTATTGAATTGCATAAAAATAGTTTGAGCAAAATTCGCCGGAAGGAAATTCTTACGCAATCTTGCCTTCATCTTTTCCCAAGAAATGATTTTCGACTTTCCTTTCCGTAATCTCATCTCTTGTGTTTTATCCCACCAAGCAGACGCGTATCCTCGGAGTCGGGTTGCAACGAACTTAACTTTTTGCCCATCTGGAATGTCTTTGTACTCAAAGAATTTTTCTACAACATTGAGCCAATAAAAAAATCCCTCCGGTTGCAAGCGACCATGAAACTCTGGTATGCCAACCTTAACATCGGCTGTTTGGTTAATCTTCTCAATGAAACTCCTAAAGTTTCTATCGGCAAAAGGGTTCACATGCTCCGAGTCATCACTGGCATAACCATGGCTTGAACCGCGTTCACTCCTGGCTTCCTGATGCTCAAGACGCAAGGTTAGCTCCTCAACTTGTCTCCAAAGTGTCTAAATTTCAGCATCTCGATTATTTTCCAAATTTTCCATGTTGCCTCTACCACGTCCACCTCTTCCCCTTCTTGCTACCATAGGAGAAAAGAGAGAAACCCAGAGCGTAACTCTGGCTATGATACCAAATGGTGAGGGTTAGAATACTGGGAAAAAGGAACAAGAATGCACAATTCGACTTCAAAAATTGGGAACGAAGCAGAAGTAGAGAATTTTTATTCTCAAACTCAGATAAGCATCATTAAGTTTCCAAAGCTGTTGCATTTCTACTTCATCTTTAATGGTTGCCTTCAATCCATTGACGTATCAAGCAATAAGTTGGTCTTCCGACTCTTGATTGTCAATTATTCTTCCGTATAATCAGTCACGCTTTTGTTGCCTTGCTGCAAAGTATTGAATTGCATAAAAATAGTTTGAGCAAAATTCGCCGGAAGGAAATTCTTACGCAATCTTGCCTTCATCTTTTCCCAAGAAATGATTTTCGACTTTCCTTTCCGTAATCTCATCTCTTGTGTTTTATCCCACCAAGCAGACGCGTATCCTCGGAGTCGGGTTGCAACGAACTTAACTTTTTGCCCATCTGGAATGTCTTTGTACTCAAAGAATTTTTCTACAACATTGAGCCAATCAAAAAATCCCTCCGGTTGCAAGCGACCATGAAACTCTGGTGTGCCAACCTTAACATCGGCTGTTTGGTTAATCTTCTCAATGAAACTCCTAAAGTTTCTATCGGCAAAAGGATTCACATGCTCCGAGTCATCACTGGCATAACCATGGCTTGAACCGTGTTCACTCCTGGCTTCCTGATGCTCAAGACGCAAGGTCAGCTCCTCAACTTGTCTCCAAAGTGCCTAAATTTCAGCATCTCGATTATTTTCCAAATTTTCCATGTTGCCTCTACCACGTCCACCTCTTCCCCTTCTTGCTACCATAGGAGAAAAGAGAGAAACCCAGAGCGTAACTCTGGCTATGATACCAAATGGTGAGGGTTAGAATACTGGGAAAAAAGAACAAGAATGCACAATTCGACTTCAAAAATTGGGAACGAAGCAGAAGTAGAGAATTTTTATTCTCAAACTCAGATAAGCATCATTAAGTTTCCAAAGCTGTTGCATTTCTACTTCATCTTTAATGGTTGCCTTCAATCCATTGACGTATCAAGCAATAAGTTGGTCTTCCGACTCTTGATTGTCAATTATTCTTCCGTATAATCAGTCACGCTTTTGTTGCCTTGCTGCAAAGTATTGAATTGCATAAAAATAGTTTGAGCAAAATTCATCGGAAGGAAATTCTTACGCAATCTTGCCTTCATCTTTTCCCAAGAAATGATTTTCGACTTTCCTTTCCGTAATCTCATCTCTTGTGTTTTATCCCACCAAGCAGACGTGTATCCTCGGAGTCGGGTTGCAACGAACTTAACTTTTTGCCCATCTGGAATGTCTTTGTACTCAAAGAATTTTTCTACAACATTGAGCCAATCAAAATATCCCTCCGGTTGCAAGCGACCATGAAACTCTGGTATGCCAACCTTAACATCGGCTGTTTGGTTAATCTTCTCAATGAAACTCCTAAAGTTTCTATCGGCAAAAGGATTCACATGCTCCGAGTCATCACTGGCATAACCATGGCTTGAACCGCGTTCACTCCAGGCTTCCTGATGCTCAAGACGCAAGGTCAGCTCCTCAACTTGTCTCCAAAGTGCCTAAATTTCAGCATCTTGATTATTTTCCAAATTTTCCATGTTGCCTCTACCACGTCCACCTCTTCCCCTTCTTGCTACCATAGGAGAAAAGAGAGAAACCCAGAGCGTAACTCTGGCTATGATACCAAATGGTGAGGGTTAGAATACTGGGAAAAAGGAATAAGAATGCACAATTCGACTTCAAAAATTGGGAACGAAGCAGAAGTAGAGAATTTTTATTCTCAAACTCAGATAAGCATCATTAAGTTTTCAAAGCTGTTGCATTTCTACTTCATCTTTAATGGTTGCCTTCAATCCATTGACGTATCAAGCAATAAGTTGGTCTTCCGACTCTTGATTGTCAATTATTCTTCCGTATAATCAGTCATGCTTTTGTTGCCTTGCTGCAAAGTATTGAATTGCATAAAAATAGTTTGAGCAAAATTCGCCAGAAGGAAATTCTTACGCAATCTTGCCTTCATCTTTTCCCAAGAAATGATTTTCGACTTTCCTTTCCGTAATCTCATCTCTTGTGTTTTATCCCACCAAGCAGACGCGTATCCTCGGAGTCGGGTTGCAACGAACTTAACTTTTTGCCCATCTGGAATGTCTTTGTACTCAAAGAATTTTTCTACAACATTGAGCCAATCAAAAAATCCCTCCGGTTGCAAGCGACCATGAAACTCTGGTATGCCAACCTTAACATCGGCTGTTTGGTTAATCTTCTCAATGAAACTCCTAAAGTTTCTATCGGCAAAAGGATTCACATGCTCCGAGTCATCACTGGCATAACCATGGCTTGAACCGTGTTCACTCCTGGCTTCCTGATGCTCAAGACGCAAGGTCAGCTCCTCAACTTGTCTCCAAAGTGCCTAAATTTCAGCATCTCGATTATTTTCCAAATTTTCCATGTTGCCTCTACCACGTCCACCTCTTCCCCTTCTTGCTACCATAGGAGAAAAGAGAGAAACCCAGAGCGTAACTCTGGCTATGATACCAAATGGTGAGGGTTAGAATACTGGGAAAAAGGAACAAGAATGCACAATTCGACTTCAAAAATTGGGAACGAAGCAGAAGTAGAGAATTTTTATTCTCAAACTCAGATAAGCATCATTAAGTTTCCAAAGCTGTTGCATTTCTACTTCATCTTTAATGGTTGCCTTCAATCCATTGACGTATCAAGCAATAAGTTGGTCTTCCAACTCTTGATTGTCAATTATTCTTCCGTATAATCAGTCACGCTTTTGTTGCCTTGCTGCAAAGTATTGAATTGCATAAAAATAGTTTGTGCAAAATTCGCCGGAAGGAAATTCTTACGCAATCTTGCCTTCATCTTTTCCCAAGAAATGATTTTCGACTTTCCTTTCCGTAATCTCATCTCTTGTGTTTTATCCCACCAAGCAGACGCGTATCCTCGGAGTCGGGTTGCAACCATTTAACTTTTTGCCCATCTGGAATGTCTTTGTACTCAAAGAATTTTTCTACAACATTGAGCCAATCAAAAAATCCCTCCGGTTGCAAGCGACCATGAAACTCTGGTATGCCAACCTTAACATCGGCTGTTTGGTTAATCTTCTCAATGAAACTCCTAAAGTTTCTATCGGCAAAAGGATTCACATGCTCCGAGTCATCACTGGCATAACCATGGCTTGAACCGCGTTCACTCCTGGCTTCCTGATGCTCAAGACGCAAGGTCAGCTCCTCAACTTGTCTCCAAAGTGCCTAAATTTCAGCATCTCGATTATTTTCCAAATTTTCCATGTTGCCTCTACCACGTCCACCTCTTCCCCTTCTTGCTACCATAGGAGAAAAGAGAGAAACCCAGAGCGTAACTCTAGCTATGATACCAAATGGTGAGGGTTAGAATACTGGGAAAAAGGAACAAGAATGCACAATTCGACTTCAAAAATTGGGAACGAAGCAGAAGTAGAGAATTTTTATTCTCAAACTCAGATAAGCATCATTAAGTTTCCAAAGCTGTTGCATTTCTACTTCATCTTTAATGGTTGCCTTCAATCCATTGACGTATCAAGCAATAAGTTGGTCTTCCGACTCTTGATTGTCAATTATTCTTCCGTATAATCAGTCACGCTTTTGTTGCCTTGCTGCAAAGTATTGAATTGTATAAAAATAGTTTGAGCAAAATTCGCCGGAAGGAAATTTTTACGCAATCTTGCCTTCATCTTTTCCCAAGAAATGATTTTTGACTTTCCTTTCCGTAATCTCATCTCTTGTGTTTTATCCCACCAAGAAGACGCGTATCCTCGGAGTCGGGTTGCAACGAACTTAACTTTTTGCCCATCTGGAATGTCTTTGTACTCAAAGAATTTTTCTACAACATTGAGCCAATCAAGAAATCCCTCCGGTTGCAAGCGACCATGAAACTCTGGTTTGCCAACCTTAACATCGGCTGTTTGGTTAATCTTCTCAACGAAACTCCTAAAGTTTCTATCGGCAAAAGGATTCACATGCTCCGAGTCATCACTGGCATAACCATGGCTTGAACCGCATTCACTCCTGGCTTCCTGATGCTCAAGACGCAAGGTCAGCTCCTCAACTTGTCTCCAAAGTGCCTAAATTTCAGCATCTCGATTATTTTCCAAATTTTCCATGTTGCCTCTACCACATCCACCTCTTCCCATTCCTGCTACCATAGGAGAAAAGAGAAAAACCCAGAGCGTAACTCTGGCTATGATACCAAATGGTGAGTGTTAGAATACTGGGAAAAAGGAACGAGAATGCACAATTCGACTTCAAAAATTGGGAACGAAGCAGAAGTAGAGAATTCTTATTCTCAAACTCAGATAACAATAATCAAGAATCAAAGTCCCCCCCCCCCCCCAACTCAAAACACCTAGTACTTATAAATTACATAATGCAGAAAACTAAAATAGTGGCTGGTCTTCCAATGTGACTTTTCACTCTCCAGTCCAACTTTGAAGCTTCGTAACTCTGAAAATGCTTCACATCTTCACATTTGGGAATGAGTAATATATGGTTGGAAAGACAATTGAATTAGCTTTCCAATGTCTCTAGCCTTGCATGATTTGGACTTTCCAAGAGATAGTTATGACCCAAGAATTAAAGACTGCCAGACTAAGTGAACCCGGCCTACATCATAAACTTGTTAGATTAATGAGTTAATCTAATTGTATCTTAAATTTATTGAATTAATGGTTAATCTAATATTGGTTTGAGTTTTTCAAATAAACTCAAGTCAAATGAAGTCCACATTATTAGATAATGTCTTAGCATATAAGACTTAACCACATTATTAGATAAAGACTTATTAGATAAGACTTAACAATGTTTTATTCATCTTATTAGATAACACTTGGTGGTTACAAACACGTCTTATTCGATAAGATTATGAAAACCCTAAAAGTTAGGGTTTGAACTCAACTTTTTAATATATATATATATATATATATATATATATATATATATATATATATATATATATATATATATATATATATATATATATATATGCATGGTAGCTAGCACTACATGTAAGTTATCTGGAAACTCTAATTGTGCTCGTGAGATAGGTGACGACTGTGCTTATGCGGATACCACTAGAGGATCGAACACACTGATCGTGTTGAGATCGACCAAACTCTTCATATTTGCAATGGCTTTACACATCAAGAGGTAAAATTCTGCACCAATAATGTCAAGGATCAAAGTGAGCAAGAGAGGGGGTGAATCTCTTTTTTTTTTAAAAAAAAATCGCCTTTTAAAATCTTTTTGGAAACTTGAGTATGCAGCAGGAAAACAAAACACTACAGAAAAACAAAGCACGACTGAAAGTAAGAACACATTGTTGGTGCAATCGACATACAAGGTTTTAATATCAGACAAATATATTTAAGTATGCTTAAGTATGAAACTTGATCAAGGGAAGTCCTAGTTATAGGCTAGGCAAGGGGAAAAATCTTGGTATATCGTGGAAGCTAGGTGGATAGGTCTGGAGGACTTGATCCCTGGGTAGCCGAATACCGAGTCTTGGTGAGTGAAGCCAAGTGGAGAAAATCCTAGGGGGTGGTAACCTTATGTCTTGGTGAGTGAAGTCAGGTTGAGAAAACCCTAGGGGGTGGTAACCTTAGGTCCTGGTGAGTGAAGTCAGGTTGATAAAACCCTAGGGAGTGGTAACCTTAGGTAACGAGAAGTCTTGGAGGAGTGAACTCCAAGCAAGGTTGTTCGGATGGTTTCAATAAATCTAAGTTTAGGTTTACCATTGTATTCTGTATTACTATTATTGTTGACTAATGTAGTATTGCAAGAAAAGTCTTAGTGGAACGAGCGATCAGACACTAAGCAGGAAAAGTCCAAACATGTCTGGAGGACCATGTTTGGCAGGTAAGTTGAGGTAAACAACTGCAGGAGCGACAGTAAAGTCGGGTTCTTGAAAGGAACGACCTAAGGTCGCTGATCCAACTGAAGAAATCGGGAAGGTTTCCAAGTTGAGATCAAGACAGTTCTATTGTCTTTTATACTACTCATGCATTATAATATTACTGTGCTAATCTCTGTTTTGCAGGATTATTATCTAACACTGTTTTGCAGGTTCGACCCCGATCGGTCGACCGAACAGGAGGATCAGTCGACCGAACCAGATCAACTCAAAGCAGGTATCAGTTCGGACCAAAATAGAGTACAGTCCGGTCAAAGCTTGATCGGTCGACCGATCCATGGTGACTCAGCACTGGCCAGCTTATTAGCACCGATCAGTAGGAAAAGGAAAAAGCCTGATCGGTCGACCGAACCCAGGGATCGGTCGACCGATCCAATCAACATTAAAGGTGCATTAATTGAAGATCTCGGCAGATTTCAACGAACAAGGAAAAAGCTTGTTAGGTCGATCGAAAAATGAGATCGGTCAACCGAACCATTAAAGATTAGTTAATGTCAGAGATCGAGCCAGCGTCAGACTCTAGCCAGGAAAGGATGGGAGCTGGTTCGGTCGACCGAACAGATGGATCAGTCGACCGAACCTCCATCACACCTATAAAATGAGGCTCGAAGTTTGAGGCCAGAATAAAAATTCTGATTATCAAAAAGGTTCTTTTCTGCCTGTTGCTCGTATTCCAAGCCTTCATTAAGCTAAGCAAACTACTTCGTTCAAAAGCACCGACCGTGCCTCAACCCTTTTTTATTACTGTTGGTACATTTCTTATTGCACTTAATTTCATATAAGATAGTAGAATTGTTACTATCTTATATTTTTGTAACTGTATGATCTGTTTTTTCTGAAGGATTTCAGAAAGAAGAGTTATAACGATTTGTAAGAAGAGTTGTAACTGTGCGGTCAAGGGCTACGGACTTTCGAGTAGGAATCGAGCTAGGCTCTGAATGAAGTAAACAGACTTGTCTATTCTTTTTCACTGTGCACGACTCTATACTATAGTTATGATCGAATCATAAATATCAACTTGATATTCTTTTACTGCACCATCGGGGGCTTCAAACTAAATTAAAATCGTTGGGTCGAGGGATTGTCTTTCGGATTTGTGGAAGGCTGTTATAATTTGGAAAGTATCGTGGCTTTGGAACATTAATATCCCGGAAAGGTAATGGAAGGGTTTTCGAGAAGGTTTTTCCAGAGAAATTAGAGACGTTATCGACATACTATTAATAAGAATTTCATATCGGCAAAGACAACTGAGGTCCCAAAAGACTTAAAACCCTCCCACGTTTTAAAAAACCCGCGGGGTCATTCTGCCCAATTGCTCGAAGAACTTCTCGATCCCTCTTCTGCTACTCCGGCGAGCTCTGTCTTGTCAGCTACGCTTCCTGGGTGTCGACTCCAAGAGCTAGGGTTTCTTCTCCTCTGCAGGAATCATGTACGGGGGCGGTGAGTTTCACTAAACTTGTCCTCCACCGAAACCCTAGCCCGAGGATCTGTCATGAGGCGGCGTGGTTTGAACTCTTTTTTGGCATTTCATTTGCAGACGAGGTCTCGGCGATAGTTCTGGACTTGGGCTCCTACACATGCAAGGCTGGCTACGCCGGAGAGGACTCCCCGAAGGCCGTTTTTCCATCTGTAAGTGTTTACGGTAGCTTGTTGTTTTGAATTTTAATTAACATTTTTTTTAATCTATTAGGTTTTACGAAATCTATCATTTTGTTCCTGGTGCTACGGTATACTATTTATTTTGGAAAGCGAGAAACAAGAAAGTTCTTCGTTCCACCAGTTCAAGTTGCCAACACTGAAGAGTTCGTGTTGTAGTCATTTTGTTGCTGTTGGTTTTCAAGACAACTAAAAACAATATTTGAGATAACTAGTGGCCGTGCATTCAAATCTGGTTGGGAAACAATTGTTGGGGTAACAAATATACAGAGATTCAACTTTGTGGCATTTAAATAGACAGAAAAAGAAGCCTTTTGGGCTAAATGGTGGTCGAGAGGGAGACATGTTCTCCAATTTGGACAGATCTCCGGACAATAACCAAGGGTGTTGATGTTCTGGATACGTATGGTTTTAATCTTGCTCATTGTATCCTTCTCTAGGAGACAAGTTCTGACATTAGTGGAGAATACACATAACATTGGGATCTTAAGTTTGATGCAGTATTCACGTAATTGGTTGAGAATAAAAATTGTTCACTGCTTCTACTATGTTTTCCTTTATATTTTACAAGGTTATTGTTTGCTCATACAATTCTTTTATGCGGGAATTTTACTACTACATATTTACTTCATTGACTTGTTTGTGAAGGTTGTTGGATCAATTGATCAAGTGGGAGTTGTTGATGAGGTTAAACCCGAGAAAGACTCCGAAATCACGTATGATTCTAAAAATGCTGACAAGACAAAGACAAGGAAGCTATACGTAGGCTCCCAAGCCTTAGGGTATAGACGTGATCAAATGGAGGTTAGGTCATATGTTGCTCTTTCAATAAAAAGTTATTTCTTAGATGTTTATTGATTTTTGTTGATTTAGGTGATATCACCTTTCAAGGATGGAGTTGTAGATTGGGATATTGTTGACAATATATGGAATCATGCATTCAGGTGAAATAACCAAACTTTGTAGAGTGATTTACTATAAAACATTGCTTAAATGTGATCATATCCCTTTATCAATCCTTACTTGCATTTATTATTATTTATTTATTTATTTTTGTTAACTTTAGTAATTTTCAAGTTTCTGGTACTGTGCTGCCTTAAATCAAATTTTGAGCTGTTTTGAGGTTGGATAGCTACAAAAAAAAAATGCATCTAGAGGGCCTAGGTCAAAGAGATGATATAGATTAAGAATTTAGAAATGCTTGTAAAAGAAGTGATTGAGAGATTCCCCTCGAGATTAAGGAACATTTATTCAACTTTGCAGTTACTTATTAGATGTGCTTACCCATCTTTCTCTTGCACACTGTAGGTGGAGCAAGGTTATTATGGATCATGAGAGCATATTGTGAATCGAGAAGAACACAATGCACTCTCTCGATTAACATGACCCTAAACTTGTCCTTCCTACAACTAAAAAGAAATTCAAGTGCTGTGGTTAGTGGAGCCCCAGGGCAATAGTGCAATGGTTAGACCCTTCAGCGGATTATCAAGGGATCTAAGGTTCGAATCTCAGCTGCGGCACACCAGGGGATTTTCCTTTCAGTGAGAAGTGGGCCTAAGAATGTTGGCTGTCTGGATGGGCTACCATTAGCGCTTTTTGATAATATTTATCCTGGTGGCCGGTGAGAAATTTTATGGGGCTAAGCTGGTCACCTCAGGATTAGCTAGTTCGAAGAATTGGTGACAACTATAAAAAAGTGTTGTAGTTAGTGACTTGATTAAACCGTGTAACATTGAATACTAAATAATAATATGTTTATTACAAAATAAATAAACAATCTAGTCTTATTGAGTTATCTATAGTGAAAATATAATTTTAATATTTGTTATAATCTTATTTATTTTTATTATTTTTATCTTAATATATATTTCATTTTTTTGTATATTATATTAACAATAATTAGATATCTAACTGACATAGAACAAGCAATCTTCTTAATATTTTAGAACATTTATTGTAATTTCATATATGCAATAATTATATTATATTTTATCTCTTTTTTTTTATTTTTTTTTCACCAATTACGATTTCAATAATACTACCAATCTGATGCAACTGATATTTTGGATTCTTTTATCCAATGTCAATACCAATCTTGACAATCATGTACAAGGATATGTATTCTATTGGAGAATTCATTAGTTTCCAACTATTCACCAAGAATGGAGTGCACTTTTCTGTTGTGAATTCTCTAGGTTTGAATAGAGGTGCAGAACAATCATTGATTAGAACATTTTTATTTTTTTACAAATCTTTCAGCTTTTCTTTTGAGGTAAACCCGACAGCTCTTATGTGATCACCAATAAAGGTAAAGAACCATCAAGAATTTGGCAAGATTTTTGATACGAGAGGGTCCTCCTCATATGTCACTATGGATTAGGGAGAAGGGATGAAACTCTCTATATGGTTTCACAAGGAACGATATGCGTTTGTGTTTAGCTAACTGATAAAATTGAAATTAATAGATTTGGAAACAAGTGTTTAAGAAAGTGGAAATAGGGTGGCCAATGGTGCTATAACATTATTTCAATCATAGTTCAAACAAAAAAGGAGTTACTTTGAACTGTTGTAGCTTGTTTAATTACACAAGCATCAACCTCAAAGTAGCAAACAACATATTCTCTAGCATTGCCAATCATCCTCACTGATCTTCCCTCCTGAATTTTATAAGCTGCAGAGAATTTAGCCATGCAAGTAAGTTTGTGTATCATCTTTCTAATATAAACCAAATTATAGGCTAAATTTGGTATGCGTAGCAAGAATTTGAGACAATTGTTTTTGATAGGTTTATTGAATCTTGCCTGCCATACAAGTGAATGTTTCATTTGCTATTTAAGTCTGGGATTTACATGACAAGGGGTATAAGCGTAAAATATTTCGAGGGTTATGTGTCAGCTACAGAATCAAATATCCAAAGAATTTTATTTTTGGCATGAAGAGTAATTGCCTTCATGAGCAAAATTGTTGACTGTTGTGCTTAATTATTTCTTGTCAACTGGCTCAAGAAGCTTGTGGTGTTGTTCTAGTTGGGCCCTCTTTAGAAATACCCTCAAAGACTCACTGTCAGTACTAGGTTCCCCAGTTTCCTCCATATACGGCTGGTAACCTTTGCTATCTAGCTTGTGGTTTATGATTTGTAATGTTGATGTTCACCTAAGGATTCTGAAACCACTTTCCCAAAACTCACTTATCATCAAGAAGGGAAGAAATGGGTGACACACTGCTCTGATATCATGAAACTAATTTTTGGAGAATGATCCCCCCTCCCCTCCCCAAAACTCACTCATCATCAAGAAGGCAAGAAGGGAAGAGATGGGTGACCCCCCCCAAAACTAAGTTAGTAATCGCGATAAAGTATCAGCGAGAGAAAATTAGCACTGTCTTTAATATGTTCCGACTGAATTTTAAGTCCTTTATTAAGAATGACATCTGTAAATTTTATCCAACGTTTAGAGCCTAATCCTTTTCTCACTTCTTTTATCTGTTGGCTATATTTTACAATAGTCTCACAATCAGTACTTATAGTAATTTCAGGCTTATTACAAATAAACAACAGGAAAGCTTCTAAATAGTAAATTACTGCTAGTAATTCAAAATCTAAAGATGTAAGTTTGCCCTTTTCTTTATATTTTCCTGATGCATATCTATACAATTGTTCTGAAATTTTTGGATCATACTTAGATCTTTTACTAAATAAAGCTCCTCCCCATCCTGTTTCACAGCCACCTGTTTCAATGACTAGGTAATTAGTGTCTAAGGGTAAAGTTAACTGGGTAATTGGTAGACCATTACTTTGATTTGTTTTACTAAGTCAATATCTTGTTGATTAAAATATCTTTGTCCTGTTTGAGATGTTTTATTATACAAGGGGCCACTAATTTTTGCAATGTCTTTTAAATAGGGTCTTGCATAATTGAGTAATCCTAAGAAAGATCTAAGTGTTTTATGTCTTCCATTTTATCCGGAAATTCTAGGATTTTGCTGGTGATATGAGCTTGGAGTGTTATCTTTCCTTGACCGATAAGACTGCCTAAGAATTCAATGTAAGGAACGACTAGTTTTATTTTTCTTCGAGAGACAATTAAACTATATTTTTCGAACAAATTAAATATCATGTGTAAATGTGCATAATGTTCTTTTGTTTTAGAAAATACCAGAATATCATCAATGTATACAGGTGAAGTTAGTAACAGGTCTAAATATGTCATCTATTTTTCTTTGAAAGACTTGAGGGGCAACTTTTAACCCAAAAGACATGATATTTAGTTTACAATAAACTTTATCTTTTTCTCAATATTTAGTGGGATTTTCGCTAAGAATTTCTATTTTTTCAAGTCTAGAAATGACAGCATCTAATGTGTCTTTCTTACTAAGTAATGTATTTAAATAAGAGGGTTTAAAGCAATCTTGATAGTAAGTATCTGGTTTAGAGATAAAATCCAAGTCTTCTATGTCTTCACTATAATTGTCTTCGGGGCTCCAAGAGCTAAGTCTATCTAGTTTTCCTGTAGTGAAAGCGTAACCTTAGGGACCTTAGGTGATGAAGAAAAACTAGGGTTACAGGGACACGGTGACGAAGATGAATTAGGATTACAACATTCAGCAGGGGGGCTCCACCACGCGACCCAGCGCTGACCTCTGAAGGATAAGCAGAAAGAATAGGAGAAATAATGGGAGTAGAGAGAAAAATAGCATAATCTTTAGTAAGTAAGAGAGCATGGTCCGGAGAAATAAGGAAATTAAGACCACGGATTAAAGGAATAGATTTATGAGGCATAGGTCGAGTCCACAGTTGTGGCAAGGTTAATGGAGGACTAAAAACACCGCAATTAGTATAAAATCTAAGGTGAACATTCTTCACAAACTTGTGACAGCTTAATTGTTGACCATCAAGTTAGGTGCTCAGAAGAGGAGTATTGGTGGTCTTAATAAGGGTAGGAGGAAGAAAAGAAAGAAGCAAAGCTTCATCTATAGTAGAGGTTGTGGTGTCATTGTCTAAGAAAGTATGTAAAGTGAATTCATGTCCTTGGATATTGAGGGTACATTGGACCCAAATATCAATAGTGAGTCTTGTATTACAAATATTAGGAGTTTGAATAAAAACGAATTCTGGGTTTGGTGGTTCTTCTAGAATAAGAGGACTTTTACCTTTATCCAGATAAGGGTCTTGAAGATAAGTCGAAGGATTTGGTTCATCTGGTGGAGATGGGCCTTCTTTGAGTAAATTCGGTTTCTAAGAGATTAAGGCGGGTTTCTAGAATAGAAACACGGGATTCTAATAAAGTGAAATAACTAAGAAATTTCTGAAAAAAAAGAAATAAAGCAACTATCTTCTACCAGGTATCAGAATGATTTGGAACATTTTCTTCCAAATAAGATCATTCGGAATATCTTCTTCATATAGAATGATTTGGAATATCTCATCCAAACATTCTAAAAGGTGAATATTTCTACAAGAGGCACAAGAGAAAGGCAAGTTAAATGATTGAAATAATAAGATTATTCAGATTTCTTTTAATGGGTTTGGTTTGCTGCTAGTAACCAACTCAAATATTTTGACCTAACCCTAGTTTGAATGTCTAAAACTTGTTGAATGAAGTAAAATTTCAAACCAAAGACTGAATTTACAACACACTAAAAGCTTGTCGTCTTCGGATCCCCTAAAATTATCCCTCAATTTTCTCCACAAATTACTTATAGTTTACTATTTTAACAACCAAGAACATCACCGTACGAATTAGAGCCTCAAATGATACAATCTCTCATCTCAACTAACCTGATCGTACATGATTTCAGGCATGCAATAAGTTCATAACAAATGTTAGTCAACCATTGACAGAGTTACGATCCAATTGACTGTTCGCTCAATGGCACAATGACGACCATTGACCTCTCTGCTGTTGCATAACCCAGCATATATCCAAGCCTCTCTTCCACTGCATACTTGCTCAATAATCACCAATTACAAGATTGATAATATAAAAAATAGGAAGTTTTGGGTAAGTCATATTATTGTTTAAGGATCACATAGGGATAGGTTACCTATTTACCAATATTGTTGGGGATAGCGTATTCGTTTCCTGTTAGGTAATGATTTGGCCTATAAAAAAGTCCCAATCTCTCTTGTTAATAAATTTCAGTTTTTACTAGAAATATGGCATCAGTATAAAACCAGTCAAGAGTTTTTCAATCTAAACACTAATTGACAAATCTGAACTCTAAGTAAACAAAAGTCATTACCATAGTGAACCCTATGACTCAAGCAATGAATCTAACAAACACCAATAAATACAAATCAAGGATGAGGCATATCAGAACCTTGCACTCGTTCAAAGCCTACAAATCCTGAATCGGAAAATTTGAGCACAAGTATGCTAAATTGCAACTTAATTAATCCTCTCCATTGTTGGCACTTTTGAGATCATTACTGTTATCTTTTCAAAAATTGGGTCTTCTGAAAGCATGATTTTGATCCTCCCCTACACCTTGTCTCAATCATCCCAAGGGTTACACACTTCTCAAAACTCCTACTGGTTGCCCCTTGCTCGGCCATCATAAGATCCATAATGTAGTTCCCTCGATCTGCATAGTTCTAGCACCACCACACAGTCCTTTGCCAAATGATTGAGGGAAACGATTGTTGCTGTTGATCGTCTAAGGATTGCTATAGGCTTGCAATCTCTCTATTCTCTCAATAGAAGAATACATGAGAGATGAGGGTGGCAACAAATCAATGACACTCCCAAACTTCAGTGCATCAAAATTCAGTGATTTGTCCCCAAAGCCAGTGAATTATCTCCAAATTAAGCCCCATTTGAGGCTCAGATCTAGTCCAAACAAGCCTCATCAAACCATAACTTGATAAAACTCTCAGTGAAATTGAGCCCATTTGAATCTTAATTCAACGCAATAAGTTCCATTAGGTCTAATCTTATCAGTTCAAGGATTCACTCAAATCCTAGGTCACATTTTGTTACAATTTAATTTAAATTCAAATTCAGGTCATATTATCTTGAGCAGAATATTCCTTCCTATTTGGAAACTACATGGTTTGTTATGTTGCCACTTTTCCAGGGAATGCCTTCTAATTGATCCAAAGGAGCATCCCATGCTGCTTGCAGAACCATCATCAAACACTCCCCAGCAAAGAGAGAAGTAATTTTCTCCATCTACTCTCGAACATATTTAACTAGATATATGCACAGTTCAAGATTTAAATTTTTAATACTTTTTGTATTAATTTTTTTCCTTTGCCGTATAAAAAGACAATTGAAGTTGTGTATTACCTGATGCTGGATCTTATGTTTCTTGGGCTCAAAATTCATGCTTTCATTTATTATTTTACCCTTGGGGTTGCCGTCACATACTCACATGTATGCCAGAGTCAATGATCTCAAAATGTAAGGTGTTGGATATGTTACAATGTATCTTGCTAATCTGTTAATTGGTATCTTCTTTGCTTATGCGACTATTTTCCTACAACTGCATTGAATCCAATTTATGCCTTCTTGCATCCCTGTTGTTCTTTTTTACTTGTGCTACTGGTTATGTACTTATGTTATTATAATTGTTACAATACTCTTCTTTATTCTTATAAGATAAACCACTCTTCTTGGAAAGAGCAAATATTCATGAATTTGGAATTAGAGAAAAATTATTTCATAGGATAGTTAGACACCAGGGAGTAGCATTTCAAGTCCATTAATTGTAATTTAAGATGTGTTTTCTTTCATCGGGGTTTGTGTCTTGGTATCTTGTTTTTATTTCCTAAAACTTAGCATCTTTTTTTTATGTCCTAAAACATCTGTGTGCTGTAGGGTGCTTCAAGTCTTTGATGAACATTTGGTCCTAACAGAAAACATGTTTTCTATTTGGTTGTTCTAACTTGTGTGGTTTTAACTTGCAGGGCAGCAGAGCTTATGTTTGAGAGTTATAAAGTTCCTGCTTTATTTGTTGCAAAAAATGCTGTATGATTTTGCCCCTTCCTTTCTTACAAATAAACAGTCTCCATTTCCACTTGAAGTTTCTCTTCTCTGTTTTTTGGTTGTATATATGGATTGAGCATTGTTATTCATTTTTCATGCTACTGAAAATGGCACTTCCAGGTTCTTACCTCTTTTTCTTCTGGACGTGCTACATCTTTGGTTGTTGACAGGTAAACCTGCACCAAATATTATTTATTTCTGCATTTTTCTTTCTTCAATTGAAATTTTACAGATCCATTGATCAATACTCATAATAGATATGTTATTATGTTAGTATCTAGGCCGTACATGTGGAGATTTTGATTTCTTTTTCCCAGGTTACTAATGTATTTTAGTTGTTATATTATGCACTATGGGAAAGCTTGTGAGTAATTTATCTGAACTGTTCTGTGAATGTTACTGGAATGATAGTTTTTTTGCTTTATGATCAGAATGTTAGTAGTCGAGTCAAAGCTAAAAGCTTTTGAGTGGTAGAGGAAGATTGGAAACTATAGAATGTTCCACATAATTAAAAATCTAAATGACATTGACATCAGTAATGATATGACCTTTTATTGAATTCAATGACTGTTAAGGTTGTTTCCAAGTGTGGGAGGTGTTGTTTTGTTACTAATGTTGATGTGTTAAGAATTCTGGCACTCGGGAACAAAATCCAATATATTGATGCCATGAGGATGTTGTCTTCTGTAAAAAAAGCAAGGAGTAGTCCTGGTTAAAAGAATAATACTCAAGTGTAGTAATAAATATTCATAACTAAAAAAGAGATTAATCAGACTAGAAAAAGATCTTAATGAAATTGGTGAATTTTTAATTTGCTTTGAGTTTTAATAAAAACATGAATATAATGTGCTATGATGGATTATGATTTATACTGTAAATGATTCCCTCTCCCTGGTAGGACAAGGTGTCCTGTAATATTGTTCACTTTCTACTATAAGTAACCAAAAAGTCATGGAAAACATTTGATTATGCATAATAGTCGCCCTTGATAGTTATTAGTTGAACGTTTGTGTATGATGACAAAGGAATATCCTGATTCACTGTATTCTCAAGTCAGTTAGGTGCAGGTTAACAGAGTTAAAAAGGAAATAGAATTTGTACTCAATATCATGAGAATAATGACACCCATTTTATATATATGAGACTCCGCCATCATCTGGTACCTAATAATTAATGTGGGACTAATAATTAACTCTCTCCACAAGCTGAAATATAGAAATATATTATTTTAGCTCAATTTATTATGATACTTGATAAAGACTTTGAAGACACTAATTCAGTAGTTGAAAATCCCATAAGTTTCTTACTCAGTAAATTTCACCATTTGTACAATTTGTTTTGGATGATTTCTTTCATATCTTTAAAAAATCTCCATTTTGTAAAACCATGTTCTTTTAGAAGTGGCTTTCGCAATGCAATTTTGAGTCTTTAGGTGACAGTCTGTTTGTTTATTGGTGCTTCTTGTTGATTATAGAAAACTGCTAACTCTCTCTATCATGTTTTCTTGTGACAATTTGTGTTTGTGTTCTTTGCTTAGTGGTGGTGGGTCCACAACTGTAGCTGCTGTGCATGATGGTTTTGTGCTCCAAAAGGTTACTTTCTGCTTATTATGGTACCTTCTTATTTATAATGCTGAAGAGACAAAGGCCTCAGGCAATTATCAAACTAAGTAAATTGTTCTTTTGGATTTGTAATCAATCAAAGATCAACTTTCAAGGGATTGTTTCCCCCTAAGATATCTGGTTTTTTTTGAAAAAGTTACTGGAAGAATGATTTAGTTACCACCTTTAAAAGGATGGATCATGGCCGCATCTCTAATATTTCCTTTCTATATAATACAACCAGCCAGTAGCCTACTATTTTCTCTCGGCTTCTCTTTAAACATTTTATTGCTTTGGCTATTCTTTTGTTTGCATCTTGTTGAAGACTAGTTTGTAATGTTGTAAATATTGGGCTCATTTGCAAAGCGTAATATGATTGATATCGGTGGATGGGGGTACCTTGGGTTTATTGACCCAAAAATTTCCCTCATATAGTATAAGATCCATAAACCTCTTTCATTGCACATCCCAACCACTTTGCTTCATTTCTAGTGAATCTCTCAGCTGCTGAATTCAATTAGACATTGGGGTTGTATTGGCAGGTTTGGCTTATTTCTGCTCTTGACTCTATTGTTTGTTAGCTTCTGGATCTATTCCATCCTGATGACTTGTTCATATTTATGAGCGGAGTAGGCGATTCCTTACCCAGCAACCTCTGCCTCAGCAAATTTTGAAGACCTCCTAGTTATCAGTAGATCTATCGCTTATCATCTGCAGTAAGTATTGCTGTATTGCTTCTGCTCCTCTCTGGTTCATTTCTGTTCTTATCACTCAGGTTGGAACATCTCTACTTTCTCTCTTCTAGTGAGTCAATCTGCTCTCCTTAGAGCAACAACCCTTCCCTCTGCTCCCCCTTTGACCTGAAGGACTTACCAACAACGACCACTCTCGGCAGCAGATCCTCCTCTGGGCAGTGTTCCTTTTCTTGCTCACTGCACCACTCCCTTCTTCAGAACATCACCTTCTTTCTTCTCAGTGGGTATTAGTCAAATGGAGAGCTCTTTTGTTACTAGTTTTGGAGGGTTTCCTAATCTTTTTCTGCTCTTGGAAAAACCCTCTGCCTCCTTTCTATGCTTGTTGCATCTCTGCACAGTGCCATCTCATTCCTCCTGTCTGTCAGCTAGTGCTGGTTCTCTGTTCACTGCCTTGCTGTCTTTTGTCCAGCTGTATCATTTGGTCCAATTACTTAACTGCACCTTGTTGAGTGAAGGCTTCAACCACCACTGCCATCCAAGTCTAGCACTATAAGGGGGTGTTTGGTTTAGGGAATAGGAGTGGGGAATGAGAATGAGAATCATTGATTGTCATTGTTAATGTTTGGATTATAGGAATAGGAATACAAATAAGGGAATGAATCCTTGAAATTGGATAATAACTCATTCCCATGTACCTCCCCTTCAATGAGCCATTATCCTATTTTCATCAATCAAAATATTCCTTTATTCCAAAAATACCCTTGCCCTAAAACTAAAATTTTCTCCCTTAATATCAAATATATTTATTTATTTTTTCTTTCATATCACTTCTCTCTCCTTGTTCTCTCTCATCATATTTTCTCTCGCATCATTTTATCACACACTTTCTTTTTCTTATCACACTCTCTTTTGTCTTTTTTTCTCATTACACTTTCTCTCTCATCATACTTTCTCTCTCCTCAATTTCTTCCACCGCACTCTCTTCCTTCTTTTTTTCTCATCATACTCTCCCATCACACTCTTTTCTTTTTTTTTCTCATCACACTTTCGCTCTCATCACACTTTCTCTTTCCTCAATCTCTCTTGTCACACTCCTTCCTTTTTTTCCTCAACATACTTTCTCCCTCATCATACTTTCTCTCTCCTCAATTTCTCCCATCACACTCACTGTTCTCTTTTTTTCTCATCACACTCTCTCTCATCATACTTTCTCTCTCACCATACTTTTTCTCTCCTCAATCTCTCTCATCACACTCTCTCTTATCATTTTTTCTCATTACATTTTCTCTTTTCATCCTCTCTCATCATACTTTCTTTCACATTATATTTTCTCTCTCATCTTCTCTCATCATGCTCTCTCCTATCACACTCTCTTTTCTCATTTTCTCTCATCACACTTTCTCTCTCTTCATTCTTTCTTATCACACTTTCTCTCTCATCATTTTCTTTCATCATATTTTTTTCTCACATTCATCTTTCTCTCACATCTAATTTTTTCTGTTATTTTTCTTTAAGGGTAAAAAAGAAAATTTTGATTTATTCCGATAGAAAATATGCAACTAACAAAACATTACTTTTAAGAGTGATATCCATGCTCATACCCATTCCACAATACAATGATTTCCATTCCGATTCCTATTTCTAGGAAAGAACCAAACACCCCCTAAGTTTATTTAAGACTTCTTGTGATGTTTTGTTTCAACTCTTCCTGGTCTTCTTTGAACCTTTCTAGCAACACATTGCCTTCCCTTTTACCTCATGGTCCTACTACTCTACGTCATTTGCAAAAGTCATGCGCTCATTATGTGCTTCCTTCTCTGTAATGTTTGAGGTAGCACTACAAGCATGACTTAGACTAAGCAATAAGGTTGTCTTAGCAAGTCCTCTACCATTAATTTACCAGTCGAGGAGTATTTATGTTTCCTTTAATTGTAGGCTTATCGTAATGCACCTTCCAATATTTATGACTTCCTTGGTCTGTGAGGGTAACTTTGTTGTTTGCATGACCTGCATGATTGGGTCAAATATGATCTTCTGTTCTTCATGGTTAAGTTACTGTCTTCCCTTTCCTTTTGATGCAACATTTGGTCTTTTTCCATGTGTATCCAGGTGCATTTGTTCAATTTTCATATATAGGATGCAATCACTGTTATTGTTACTTTTCTGAGTTATGTGGAGTTTTCATTTCAATTTTATTGTATTTATGGATCCACCTCATTTTTCATGACCTCACATACCACACTCGAGGATATAGATGAAGTGCTTTTGTTTATTACATTTGTTAATTCGACCATCTTCTGCAGAATGATCAATACAAGAGATTTAACCATAATGTAGATGATCACAAGTTCAAACATATTGCAATGCTTGCTGTACTTTGATACCCTACTAAAATCTGTCATTGTCTTCAAAAATAGCTTCGATCTTGACCTTCCAATTACTCTTAAGGTACTTAGTGCTCAACCTCATATCCTCATTCTCATTACATTTTGTTAGAATTCCTTACCTTCACATTATTTTGTGGTTATCTACTTTGGGTTCTCTTAAAATTTGTAGACTATCACACATGCTCTATTTGAACTAAGGTGATGATAGGCTATGATAAGTACGCTCACATTGCTGTATTCTAGTGGTATCTAAGAATTTGTCACTCATCTTTTCTTTCTACCAAAATTTGTTCTTTGGCTAGAATATTGTTATTTTGGTGCCACACTATAGAGACTCCCCATTAGAATTGTCAATTGTACAAATGGTTCATGCTTCAACAATCGGGCCTACCACCTGATGTGGGTTCGTGTCGGTCCAAACTTGCACGGATTTTGACCGGATGCAATTTGTGGGTTGAGTCCGACCTGCTATATTTCTATGTGAATATGAATATTAAATATTTTTAGTAATATCAAATAATCATTTTATCAATATTTATTTTTAATTTTAAAAGTTTCCTCCCAAATTTTTAGTAATTTTTAAAAATAATGTAAAAAGTTAAATATTAAAAAAATTAGATTTGTGGTCTTGACCTATTCGGACTTGGCCCTACTCCAGCTAGCCTTTGCTTATGCAGGGTTGCGCCTGAGCAATTCAAGTTGTGCTGGACACCTGAATCAGCTTGAGTTGGATCTAGCTAGACACAAGTCCTCACAAGCTCAAGTAGTCTCCAGACATAAGCATAGCCCATTGACAATGTTAGTCTCCACATGCTTCAACACCCTTAAAAAGTGTGTCAAGTATCCTAGATCCTCTTCTACTTAGCTTTAGCTTGTTTACCTCTAAATATACTATACAATAACAACAACAACCAAGCCTTATCCCACTAGGTGGGGTCGGCTACCTCTAAATATACTATAGTAATAACAAATTCAATTGAATTAAAATTATGGAGCAGCAAATTACAATTGAACATCTTGGCTGACATACAAAATTAGTGAATGAGTCATGACAAGAAAATCTTTCTATCTTGACCAATTCTAAATGGGACACTTTAATCATATTTCTGAGATCATGAGATTGATAAATATTTCTTCTTGAAATTAGAATGTATTGTTTTGACCTAAGAAGTGGAACTATCAATTAATAGCATGTTTCCATCACATGCAGAAACTTGAATTTCTTCTAGAAAATCTGGTCATCATCGCAAATATAATGTAACAATGTAAATATGAGACTCATTTTAGTGTTGCATAATATAATTAATATAGGTGGATGGGGTTAGCATTTATTGATCCAAAACTTTCCATAATACATCTTTTATTTCTGAAACTTAAAAGGGATGTGGTTTAGTTTCTTTAGCCATACAAACTATTAAATATTTCTTTGCTCCAAATAATTCTGTACTTATGTAGGTTTTTCTCTACTGTTATAAGTAGCTTGTGTTTCAATTTTTGTTGGACATACCCTCCCATGTGGTGACCTGTTCAATTTCTACTTCTCTACATATGGCCGTGGGGCCGGCCGTGTGAGCGTATGACCTTTTGCATAAATTGTGTTTCAATTTTTGTTGGTTTTCTGAGGATTTTTGTTTTAAATTTTTCTACATGCAAAAACTGAGATCCTGTCATTAAATCTTTGCTGCCTTCTTAAAGTCACAAAACAATTTAGCATTGTCCAAATGTTCCCTAGTAGGGGTGCCTTCTTATGCTTTATTAACATGCAAATATAGGCTGTTTTGACATCCCCAGTTGGTGGTGAATTATTGACTGACTGCATGATGAAAAGCTTGGAAAGCAAAGGCACAACGGTGGGTTTGGAAAAAAGATGCCTCTCTGATGCATATTTTATCTTTCCAAATATTTAGATGCCTGCCATCATTATCTTCTTGTTTTGCAGTTAAGACCTAGATATTCATTTAAGAAGAAAGAAATACGCCAAGGAGAGTTTCAGGTATGCTGTCATAATCATGCTACTTGTTTAATTTGATCCTTGTCTCTTGTTCCTGTATGTTCATCCAAATCACTGCTAATATAGGATTGGACCAAGCTGAATGTCCAATCAAGTCAGCTTAGAGTTAATCTGCATTAAGTATAGTTTGGAACTAATACACTCTTGATTTGGCTCCAATTAATTTCTTATCTGTTGCTAGAATTCTTTAGAATCTGAAGTTGTGCTTTAGTTCAAACACTCCCTGAAGTTGAATAAGCCTTGTTAGTTTGAACTGTTCAATAGCAACTAAGAGTCAGAATCAAAGTTTCTACCTTTCTTTTTGATCGGAAATTTTATGAATGTCAAGTTAGCTTGTTTGGTTTGTGTTTTTTAAATAAAATTAGGAAATGAAATTTTAAGTATTATTAGCAATTATCTTCTACTGACCAAAATCATTCAAATATACAAAAGTAATACTTAGCGGCTGTTTATTTTTCAATGGTTTTCTATTGCCATTCCAGGTTTGAAGCTTATTTTCCTTGCATTCTGCAATTATGTATGACCATGGCCTATTAAACTTGTCCCTGCATCTTGCATAATGGTTTTTTTAAGAATGATTATCCGCGAAACTTGATCAATGTATTGAATTTTATTTTGCCCTTCATGTCTTGCATATGAACAGATCATTAATCTTGACTTTCCAAATACTACTGAAAGTTACAAGTTGTACTCACAGGTAATCTTCACTTTGTTGCTTTTTTCCTTCATTGGGCTTACTCAATCTTCTTGTTGGTGGATATTCTTGCTAATTTTTGCTGTTTGGCAGCGAGCTATTGCCAGCGATATTAAGGAATCTGTCTGCCGAGTTCCTGATACTGCTTTTGAAGGTAAACTCAGTTCACATTAGATTGGCAAGTGCTTCCTGGCAATCATAATGTATGAGATGTAATAGTTAACAAGCCTGTTAGGACATGGGACTTTTGCTCCATTTCTTTGCCCGGAACTGTAAGAGTTTTATGCTTGCATGGATTACAACTAATTATTTTAGTTTTGCGCATATGCTATTGATATTGTTTGTTTTCTGTTTGCAACATCCATTCTACTGTCTACTTATTTTTCCAGTGTTGGTGGCGTGCTCATGCACATAAGTTAAGGTGTTCTTTGTTCTTCAACAATGTGTATGGATAAGTTAGTTTTGTTGGTTCTTTTGCAGAAACTGCTTATGCAAATGTACCTATGACTTCTTATGAGCTTCCTGATGGGCAGTAAGTCCAACTGATATTTTCTTTGAATTCAGGATTTTGGTTTATAGGGACATGTTGCAGCTTATAGTTCTCTGTTTGATCTCTTCTTGTTTGAAGCCATATAATCACATACTTAGTAGTCTCTGCACTGCTTTGAATTGATTTTCAGGACTATAGAGGTTGGGGCAGATAGATTTAAGATTCCTGATATCTTGTTCAACCCATCGCTAGTGCTGGTAATGGCACGAAACTAGCAAATCTTTATTTTCCTTTGCAATGACTTTAATTGTGTTATGCACCAATCACCTCAACTGCTATAGTTTTTTTTTTAATATATCTTTGCTGGAATATTGAGTTTGCTAAGTGTTCTCATTGATCATCTCCTCTCTTAGTGTTAATCATATGATTGATAAAAACTTCTCATAGTAGATTTCAAGGACATTAGCTATGGGCCTACTAATGTGTGATACACATTATTATCGATTCCTTGTATTAGGACCTGAAGAAATCTAAATGTTACAGCCTTATAGGTACATCTAGGTCATAAAACCTAAAGAAAACAAAAAACAAATAGTTGTGTCTTCTTTGAAAACAAAGCATCAGTAGAATAAAGAGAAGATACAACACTGATGCAAAGAATGGCTTCAAGTTTTTTAGGCGCCCAAAACATTTCAAGTACATCTAGTTGTGTAAAATACTGTACATTTAATGATGATCATTCTCAAGTGATCATAGTTGATTAAGTTCAGTGCCCCAAAAAGTTACTGTAAATAACATCTCAAATTCTCTTTTTATCATTTATAATTTGAGACAGGAAAAGTTGATGTAGTTAATGGTATCTTACAAGGTATCTTTGTTAACTTTGTATACTTTATGCTTTTCTTACATGCCTTTATTTCCATGGATTTGCATCTGATTCCAATTGTGTACAGATTTTTATTGCCAATTTGTGGACTCATTAAATGACTTCTCTTATTTGATTGGAAATCTATTCTTGAAGCTTGTTTGACTCATTTACTTTAATTCTTTTTTACATATGTGCTTAGACGATTCCTGGAATGGAGAGCTTTACCAGTTCTACTTCTGTTAGTGGGCTTTCACAAATGGTGAATTATTCTCATAAACATCTCTGGATTCTGACTTATTATTAAAACATTTTATTAAGCTTCTTTTCTCATTTTTGCCATCTAGGTTATTGAAAGCATAAACAGATGTGATGTGGACATCAGAAGGGAACTATTTAGCAGTATATTGGTAAAATATATGGCTATTCTTTGAAACTATTGGTCATTGATTTCTTTCTATTATAACATTTACATTTTGTCCTAGCTTTTTGCATTATGAAACCCTGTTTATCACTTTTACGTTAGTAGCTGATATTGGCTGCTAACATTATTGCAAATATCATATGTGATCTCTTTCTAATTGTTGTAGATCACCTGAGAAATAAAATGCCTATTGCCTTATAAATATTCCATGGATGAGAGTTGTGGAAATCCTTTGCAAACTGATAGAACAAGGAAATCTCTCCTGAAAATTACATCTTAAACATAGCATGGTAAGATCTATGTCAATTTATTTTGAAAAGGGGATACAATGAACCAAAAATAAATAAATTTGCCATCTCTAGTAGCCAAATTTTAGCTCAATTAACTCTTCAAATGCATTATATGTTAATGTACTTGGAACAGATCTTTTGAACAATCCAAGAGTATTGGCTAGTAGTTAATCTAGAATGCTTTCTACTTGAAGTTTGACTCAAGGATGATTGGTTAATATTTTTGACTGTTGAATTCCTCAATTAAACATAATGTCTTAATCAGTCTCCTTAACTGAGAATGTTGGCTAAGGTTGAAGTTACAGTCTGATTACTTGACCGTGGGATCCTAATGCAAGTTTATATGTGAAAAAGGTAAAGAACTTGTAGCCAAGTTGTCCTCCATCCGACCTTGATCTGAATGATGGATAACATTTTAGTTCACAAATCCTAGAAACTCAAAGCAATCAGAGCACAAATTATATCTTCCATTCTTCAGTCAATATTATACATATTCTAATGCTTGCATTGTCCATTCTTTGCAGTCAGTGTTATATCTTCTCTTTATGCTACTAATGCTTTACTTTCAAGGACCCTCCCACATTAATTATTTTTTCATTGTTTTGGATCAATTTTGATGTGCCTGTAACAGCTTGCTGGTGGCACAGCATCGATGCTGCAGTTGAAGGAACGTCTTGAGAAGGATTTGATGGAGGTAAGAAACATCAGCATCTGCCTCTAATTTTATTACTAGCAGTCTAGCACTACATAGATCCACTATCGGTAACTCTGACAGACTAGAGAATTTGACTTCCCAGAAAAACTTGCAAGCTTTTTCCAAGTGGTTTGTTTCTCATTCTATCCATGTTTAACTGTTTTGGGGTTTTCTTCATCTGCATGTAACTCTGTGCCTCTCAGATTATGTTCACTATGTACATTTTCAAGAAATTTAGTTAAATTTAGCCTACCCACAGGTCAGAATTAAATTTTTTGTTCTGAATCTTTTAGTACACAGCAAAAAAATGATTGCTTTATGTTGTCTAGGGAATTGGTAGCCTTATGTATTCTAGTGTTCTTAAAATATAATCTTGGAGACCACATCGCTAGTCTTCTGGGTTATAATTGTTCAATGTGTCACTGACATTGCAGGAAGCCCCTCAAGCCGCACGTGTTAAAGTATTGGCGAGTGGAAATTCAACCGAGAGGCGATTCAGGTTTGACTTTGCATCAATTCGGTTCATCCTCCCTATTATGGTGGTTTGTTTGTCTCCTAGAAGATATGCATATGACATCTATTAAAGCATTAAGAGAATGCGTACAAGTGTTAGTTGCAATTGTTCAGTGATTCTGGCTTTGAGATTCAACTAATTTAACCTTGTTTAACATGGACAGTAGATCATAGAATTTAGTGTTATATTCGGACGCCTTCGTTACTGTCCTACCTTTTTGTAATTAGTACTTCATCGCTTAATGTTGCTAATGTCATCATCGTTGTGTAATCGCTTCTAGTAGTCTGAACCATACAATTAGTATTATATCTGTAGGGCTTGTCTCCTCTAGATCTCATTGTATGTACGATAATTCCACATTTTAATCCTCAGTTTAATTGTTTGTAAATCAGTGTGTGGATAGGAGGGAGCATTTTAGCATCACTTGGATCATTTCAGCAAATGTGGTTCTCCAAGGCAGAGTAAGATTTGCTTTTTCATTAATTTGGCAATGCATTGTATACCTGGAAAATAGATGTTCTTGGCTAAAACTGATAGTTGTTAAAATTCCAATCATTCATTCTGTTTAAGCAATAGATGTTCTTAACCCAAGTGGGGAGGCACCTCAATTCTCCAAAAACAGATCGTCTTTAGCTCCGTCATACTTTATCATTTTGTCCTAATTACTACCACTTAATCATGAATATCTTTGCTACAGATACGAAGAGCATGGAGTTTCATACATCCAAAGAAGATGCCCTTAAGGTTGCAGGATTAGAGAATAGGTTTAGTCACGCTATCTATCTTTGTATTTCCCTTAATTTGCAGATTGTAAGTTCATCTTTGTATTTCCTTTCCACTTATCTTAATTTACCATTAATTTCATCGGGCCTCAAGAATTGTATTGTTCTCTTTGGCTCAAACTTTTCGTTTCAATTTGTTGTCTGTACTTCCAAATCCTTACAGTTGAGTTTGAAAGAGTAATGATTTTAGATGATTGTTGAAAGTTTGAGACTATTTTTGGTCATTTTGATTTGTGATAAGAATGGAAGTTGCATCAATAGATTTTCTTTTTCTGAGACTAAACATGCTTTGAAAATTTTATTTTAACAGACTATTTTGTTGTCAAAGTTTTACCTTCAAAAGTTGCATTCATAAAATGTTGGAACAAAGCTCACACACACACAAAACTACCAGTATTCCAATGATCTAAACTTTCCAAATGTCAATAGATATAGTCAACAAACTTTCCAATGATCTAAACTTTCCAAATGTCAATGATCTAAACTTTTCAAATGATATAAACGGGTGGTTGGTGAAAAATTTTCGTGAGATTGGACGGATTATCTTAGAGATAGCTAATAAAATTAATTGGGATTATTATTTTTTAAATTAAATTATGACTTCAAGGAATGGTAAGGAGACCGTAGTGGTAGACTCCGCCTATGTATTTGGCACATGGATTTTTCTGCTTTACCTCCCTCCCAACGGAGTCGGGGGCTGCTAATGCGATGGATCCCCATTTTTTTTAAAAAAAATTTAAATTACGTGCCTAATTTGTTTGTAATTGTCGTCCCAAATTGGCAAGTGACGCTCATCTAAAGATATCGACTCTGCTTCGCCAACAGTATTTCTAAACGAAGTTGTGAGTGGAATCTGTTTCCTATGGGCCATGGCTTCCGGCTTTACCCGCTCGAGGTCACCAGCTTCGGATCGTTCAATTTGTCCTTTGCGCAGAGAAGAGTACATTTTGAGTCCTCACTTTGTGTCCTATTCGGCTTTCTGGTAGAGATTACGACGGCCGTTGAATCCGTGGGCGTTCTTGGGAGGGCCGGTCGTGAACGTCACTCTTCAGTTTGATAATTATCCTTTCGTGGTCCGCAAGCAAGCGAGCGAGTATTTAACAAGTGGTGGGAGGTCAGGGTCTTCGCGTTGCGTCGATTCGCCACGGGAAGGGCGAAAGACTCCCTCCTTGTCTCCGAGCTCTCCTCTCGCTGTCCGCCTCCGTCTCTGACTGTCGCCGACTCGGCTGCCATGGAGCCCTCTGCTCGTGTTGTCACTGTCGAATCGATCAACCCGAAGGTTGGAAGTTTTTTCCTCGAACACAGATCTCGTTTTTTTTTTTAATTTTTTTTTCTATCGTCTCTTCGATCGTCTTTCTTCGGCTCCAAGCTTTCGTGCTAGTTTGGTAAACAAATTGTACTGGTGAGCTTCTCCGATATGCCAGTCGACTTTGATTATACTTTATTAAGCTTTTCCTGTTTCATGCGTCCCCTCCACCGCTACTCACAAATCAAGATTCTTCTCTTTTTGAGAGTGTTATTGTGGGATTATACTCTTGGGTTGCTTGCGCTTGCTCACTGATGTTTCTTTCTAACTGATATCCGCCAAGAATTGATAGGCTTTTAGAAGCATAAAATAATGGCTAAGGATATAGATAATATTAGAGCTGTTTCTTTCTTTTACTTCAGGTTTTGCAGTGCGAGTATGCTGTCCGAGGTGAAATTGTTATCCATGCCCAGGTACTTCGTTTCCCTTTAGCGTTTATTCTGTATTTTTCGATTTCACTTTGCTAGATTGTGATTGATATCAATCCTAAACTGCTACCTTTATTCCGTGCCTAGAGATGGAGGCATGGAGCCTAAGAAAATAGTTCCTTAATTATCTTTCAGCTGATGAACAACATATTGAAATTCTGTTAACGTTTTATATATGTGCAATTTTCAGTAGGGGTGCCACCAAATGATCATACCAGTCACGGGAAAAGTAAAATGAGCAATTTGACAATTTATATTTTTGGTATCCCACCGAGATTTAGTGCATGATTGAATGCTTACAACTCCCATACACAGAAATCTTAGGGGGCTTGATTCGTGGAAGGGAATGGGAATGGGATTGATAGAAGTGGAGAATGGGAATGGGTATGATTGATAGAAGTATGTTGTTTGGTTAGTACTATTGTCACAAATGGTGGCTTGATTTGCTAATAAATGAATCAGTATCAATGTATTTTCACATTTTATTTTTTACTATATCTCATTTTTTAAAAATATAAAATAAGTATATTTAAAATTACTCCCTCACATTATTTTTTTATTACATTGCATTTTTTTTTAAATCTATAAACTAATAATTATAGTTAAATTATGTTGTAATTTATCATGTTATAATTTATAAAATAAAGAAAGTTCGACATTTTACAACATTTGGAGCAGAACACACTTTTTTCAATCCGAACAGTGTTTTGTTCCCATTCCCCTCATTTTACTTGAGTCCAGATACTCCGGTTCGCAATCTCTAGTCCCTTCCGCAATTTGCACGTCGGATCACCGTCGGAATTCAACCAAAATTGACTGCGATCTCCCCTAGGTTCACCTTCCTGCCTAGGTTATAGTTTTGGGCTGAGCAGGAGGCGGCCCATCCACCGCTGGCGGCTGGAGGTCGCCTGACTCGATCCAAAAATATAACCTAGGTGAAAAGGTGAACCCAGGGGAGATCGTAGCCAATTTTGGTCGGATTCCAGCTGCGATCCGACGTGCAAATTGCGGAAGGGACTAGGAAGGAACTAGGGATTGCGGATCAGGATCTAGTCTGATTTAATCAGTAATGGCCCATTGCAATGTTTGAGGGATTGAATATGTGGGACCCACCACCATCCTCCAAACCAAACACCAACTTTCAATCCCTTTTCCATTCCCCACTCCCATTCCATCCAACCAAACATCCCCTAATATTTAGCTTGGTAATAACATTTTAGAAAGGTGATTGCATGTATGTGCTAGTCTATTTTTGTACTCGCCCTAAGGGCTACAGTGAAGGACGTCAAGTTGTCACTCAGGTATCCGCGGTTCGATCCCCAATTACGACACATTTGTAGGAATTTTTCCTTCAAACGGAACGCGCAACCACAGGATGCTGGGCTTCTGGGCCGCGAGCACTTTCTGATTTACCGTGATAGTAGATGGAAAATTTCCGTTGGGCCAGACTAGTCGAGGTTCTATATAACCAACAGTGACACATTTGATCTAACTGATAGCTTTATTTTAAAACTCAATTAAGTTTTGATGGAAAGTTGATTCTCTACAAGGAAAAATTTGAGGAATAAAGGACATCAGTGGGTAATTTATGAAAAAGACGTCTCACCGGGAAAAAAAATTAAAAATTGGAATCACAATTGCATTGAGATTTCCTGACGGGGATAATTTTATTACCTTAACCCTTGGCTAACTTGCATACTCAGACAACAGTTACTAATTGAAGAATCTGGATATTTAATCTGCTGTTCCTCAACAATTTATGGTTTGATTAGGATATCCTCGATTATATCTGTGGAGCAGAATGAAACCTATTTTAGTTTCATGAAGTTCCTCTACGTTTGAAAAGCCAGAAAGCCATTAAGCTATTACTAATCCAGGATTTCAGCACGTGACCTTGTAAATACTATCCATGGAAGATAAACTTTCAAATAATCTAAGGAAGATAAAAGCTTGCAAGTATCAAATGTTTATGGCAGAAATGTGTTATATCTTTTTTGTTTGAACATATGACTTACATTAGTTTCCATTCTCCTGGTCATACATATTCTGGTGGTTAGCATCTAAGAACATAGTATGATGTTGTGACATTCTTACTGTTACATTCAATGATGAAGATGAACTCAGATTAACAAATAGTTTTAGACAATAATATGCCTGATTCTGTTGGCCTCAAGTAATTGTATCACCTCAAATAATTTATTGTTCTGTTATATATTCCCCCAATACAGAGATTACAGCAGGAGCTGCAAAACAAGCCAGGGTTTCATCCATTTGATGAGGTGTGTATTCTTTTTCTGTTTGCATGTTTTTTGCAGATTCGTGCACTGCATGCTTAAAATCTAGTATGATGGATAACTTAGTTGTTGTTTGTAGAGTATTTCTCATTTTAGTTTTCATTTAGCTCTAATTAACTTGTCCTCCCACAATTTCATTAAAAATTTGGTTTCATATTGACAGATATTATACTGTAATATTGGGAATCCTCAGTCTCTAGGCCAGCATCCCATTACTTTTTTCCGAGAGGTGGGTATATATAGAATTGTTTTGATTAGTGAGTGAGATCTAGTTCCTCATTCTCAGATATGCTATTTCAGGTTCTTGCCCTGTGTGATCACCCATCTCTTCTGGACAAAACTGAGATTCACGCCTTGTTCAGGTACATTGGGAACATTGATTCTAAATGCATTGCTATTGAATTAAGTAATTCTAACTGTACATGAAATTCTTTTGTTTGTGATGTATGCTGATAGCAATGTTAACGATCCTGTCTTGAAAAATCTTGTAATTGGTTTTCAATGCAAGTTCCATTCATACTACATAAAATACGTCTTGTCTTTAGCTTCAGTTCAGAGTAAAGTTATCTGTGGAACCTTGTTGATAAAATGAACGCTGCAAGAACCATGTCGTCTTCTGAATAAGTATTTTGTGTAACGTCACAATTTAGTGATTGACTTTGTCCTCCCCTCAGTTTGATGATTGATGTTCCATATAGTTTTTCATTTTCCAAATTATTCAGATTGAAAAGCATTTGTATGCAAACCCCCACTTTTGGTAACCTGATAATACATTTTCAGCATAAGAACTTCCGATTACCTGATAATACATTTTCAGCATAAGACAACAGTTTTATCAATTTTGCACTGAACTTGCACTATAACCAACTCAAACAAGTGCATAAGTTCATATGTACATATATCAACAACTGGATGTATTCAAACAAGCCGACCCCACTTAATGGGATAAGCCTTGGTTGTTGTTGTTGTTGTTGTTGTGGATGTATCCAAACAATGTTTCTGCTAGGTAAACAACTTACCACTGAGAATATTTACTATACACATATTAGTTCCACTGTCCATAACTAATGCTGACTGTATGCAGTGCTGATGCAATAGCAAGAGCTCAGCAGATTTTGGATGTGATTCCTGGTAAGGCCACTGGAGCTTACAGCCACAGTCAGGTAACAACTTGCTTCTGTTGTTTGTACAAGTGTTTTCATCTCCATTTGTCAAAGAGTCTCGAGGTATATAATGCTTATGATTTTGCAGGGCATTAAAGGGTTACGAGATGCAATCGCTGCTGGAATTTCTTATCGTGATGGCTTTCCTGCAAATCCAGATGATATTTTCCTAACAGATGGAGCAAGCCCTGCGGTATCTAGTTAAACTTCTACCTTTTTCATGATGAAGATTGGACGCATTGTTCAACATGCTGATTAGTGATTACTCATCTTTTCACTTTCAGGTGCACATGATGATGCAGTTATTAATAAGATCTGAGAAAGATGGCATTCTCTGCCCCATTCCACAGTACCCATTATATTCCGCTTCCATTGCTCTCCATGGCGGCTCTCTTGTACGCTCATTTATTCATATACCTACTGAAATTAATTCTTGTTCTTTCTATCGTGTTTGAGGATAACACAAATATGCATTGTCAATCTTTAGATTCAACAATTAGTTTTATTTTTTTATGTATTGAAACCTAATTAGTTATGCCGTCTTCCATAAGATATTTCCCATGTCTGTTAGAAAGTCTAACATGTATATTTAATCATATATCTTGAGCAAGCCATCTTGTTTATGAAATGAAGGGACTAAATGATAGAACTGCAATGGTTAGGTTCCGTATTACCTTGACGAATCAACTGGTTGGGGATTGGAGATTGCAGAGCTTAAGAAACAACTAGATGTTGCTCGATCCAAGGGAGTCACAGTTAGGGCATTAGTTGTGATAAATCCAGGCAATCCCACTGGACAGGTTTGTCATTTATTTTTCTCATGTTAATACCTTACAACATAATTAGTCACATATAAAAAAATTATTCTTTTCTTTCCAATTCTAGAATATCTAATATCATGTTTTGATAAATCTGACCAAAATGTATTTTCTTATACATGTGATGGAGTTCATATTAATGTGATTGTCTCACCAATGCAAATATCAATGTTTAAAGAGCCATTTGCGACTTCCAAACAGGGGAACAAAACTTTAGCAAAAGTGACTCACCTATTGTTTTATCCTTTTATATTTTCATTGAATCATAATATATCTGTTACACTGATTTTACAAGGAGATGGATTCCTATTATAATTATGCCAAATACTTTGGCTGACTGTTTAAAGTGTCATACCGACACCACAATTAATTTAGTGGATCTTATGTCCTTTTGCCAGGTTCTTGCAGAGGAAAACCAGAAACAAATTGTTGATTTTTGTAAGAATGAGGGTCTGGTTCTTCTGGCTGATGAGGTGAGGTCACCAAGATAGCTCTTTTCCTTCACCTAACACTTCATTTGTCATCATCGAGACAAACATATCATTAGTTGCTTGAACCTGGATACATTACATCAAAATGTTGCAGGTATATCAGGAAAATATATACGTTGATGATAAGAAATTTAACTCTTTCAAGAAAATTGCAAGGTCCATGGGATATGGAGATGAAGATCTCCCATTAGTATCGTTTCAGTCAGTTTCTAAAGGTATGCATGTTTCTCAGTTATTCTATACCTGTTTTCTACCTTTTTTTATTTTTCTATTGTCATCAGGTTACTATGGAGAATGCGGAAAGAGAGGAGGGTACATGGAGGTAACTGGCTTCAGTGCTGAAGTGAGAGAACAAATTTACAAGTTGGCATCTGTAAACCTTTGCTCGAACATTTCTGGTCAAATTCTTGCTAGTCTTGTCATGAATCCACCAAAGGTTTGTCTTCCTACTCACCTTACTTTCTGCAAGCTATCAAAATATTTCAAGCAGTAATTTGGACAAATTGCAGATCGGAGACGAATCATATGAATCTTTCAATGTAGAGAAACAAGGGATACTTTCATCTTTGGCCAGACGTGCAAAGGTGACATCATGTTCATCCTCTCTGATTCTTGGTTCTTTCTTTGATTGGCATCACAAACCAAAGTTCTTAGCTTCAATTTATATGTGCAAATTTTCATGGTAAATTTTAGAGCTTCAGCAACCTAATGACAGCACAAACACAATTCAAAATTTCGCATGGGGACTTCCACACGTAGAAGTCTAGGAATTTTTCTTTCATTGATCTACTCATTTCTTGTACTTGAGCTCTTGCCTCAGGCCAACATCCTCACAATGAGATAACCATTCACTAGATTTTTGGAAATGTGTTGGCACACCTATATAGATTGTTTTCCTCGGTACTTAAGCCCCACGCGATTTCGTACCAGCAGAACACTTCCATAACAAACAAGTACTAGTCTACTGGTTCCTTCTTGATGTTAAGTCTCTCAAGATTTTCTTCTTCTCTTTGTTTGTTTAATGCAGGCTTTGCAAGACGCATTTAACAGTTTAGAAGGCGTAACATGCAACAAAACTGAAGGAGCAATGTACCTCTTCCCACGTCTGCACCTACCTAACAAGGCAATTCAAGCAGCCAAGACAGTGAATGCAGCACCAGACGCGTTCTATGCTCGGCGCCTTCTCGATGCCACAGGCATCGTAGTTGTTCCTGGATCAGGCTTTGGGCAGGCAAGCTAGTTTTCAATTCAATCTGTAAACCATTTTCTTCATGGGCTAAATTTTTATATATAGGCGATAACTGACTTAATCTATCTCGTCTCTTTTATTTCGAGAAGGTACCTGGAACATGGCATATAAGATGCACGATCCTGCCACAGGAGGATAAGATTCCAGCCATCATCTCCAGGCTCAAGACATTCCATGAGGCTTTTATGGGAGAATTCCGCGATTAAAACTCGCAAGATCATTCTGTTTTTCCTATCAAAGTTTCAAGTTTTTGAGGTCATTCGAATAAAGCAAAAAAAGACTAGTCCATTCATGTTTTTGTTATGTTGGATGGATCGACCAAACGCATGGATTTGGTACATGAAACATAGATCTTTTTCTTGTCTGGTAAATGAAACAGTGTTCATTGAACACAATATGCCACCTTAAAGTAGAAGCTCTCGATATCCATTGAGCACTTGCTTCCCAGCCTTTATTAGTCCAACATGTATCGTGCACGGTGATTCATTCGGCAGCCGAAACAACAATTATTAAATTATATTAAATAACAATAATATTTTCAGAAGAACTAACAATTATTAAATTATATCGTCCTTAAAAAATATCATGTTAATTTTCATGTTTTATTGATTGCTATTGACTTTAATTTTTGTGCCATTTTATTAATTCGTCAGTGGTATTGTAATAGCAAAAAAGTCCTCTTTCTATTCAAATCTATTCATTCCAAAATTTAATTAGCAATGGAAATGAAAATCATTTCTGAGAAAATAAAATTTTAACAGTTTTAGAAATGAAAATGTAAAACTAATTTAGAGTGATTAGAATAAATAAAACTGAAAATGAAAAGAGTTCCATAATACAAAAACGGGTAAATTAACTAAAATATGCTTGATATGTTACTATAGTTGTTTAAAAGTAGATATGAGATATAGGGTGTAAAGTTTAGTTATAAATTCAAAATCAAAAGCAATGTAGCATAGTTATCTTGAGAAAGAGAGCAAACACATTCTACATTTGTCACAACCCTTTTGTTTATGCTACGACTAGCAGACTTCGCAACCGAAGGAACAATGAATCATTGCGACTAGTAATTCCGCATGAGATTGTAAAGTTGGCCAAATGTTACTTCGTGTGGAAGGCCTATAATGGCAATGACAAATGGGAAGCAAAAGGTTGTATGGCGTGCCTCCACTTATCATTATCGATGTGTTGAGCAACACTCCTATTAAGTTGATTGTCCACATCAATGTGTTACTAACCAATCATTTTGTAATCGGTGAAAGAGAGCCTTTCTCCATTCCAATTCTACAAGCAAAATCTTCCTTTAATTCTATACTCTGCTCGGTCCATAAGGATCGACAGACACAAACAGGAGTTTTCCAGATCTTGGGTTCAAAGGCTTCCTATATGACCCTAGAAGCCGGAAAGCTAAAAGTCCATTTGCCATTCCATAAATATTTGGAACAAAGCCTACGTGATGGAACCCATGAGCAGTTGCTAAAACTCTCTAGTATCCCAGCCTCATTTGAAGTATCTTAGATGAAGTACAAATTCAACTTAGCATGAGCTTTTCCATCTATATCTACCTTCGCCATCACATCTTTGCATCTCATTTCAGTCAGCTGAAGAAGTGCACAGCTCTTAGACCAAGATAATATCATCTTGTATGCAGTATTGCATAGATTAATTATTAATGGACAAAATTTCGGCAATAGTTTCAGGTTGTTCTTTCTGTAGCATAATAATTTAATCGATAGATTCATAGAATATTCGCATAACATAATCAACAACCTAACATAACCCTAAACCCTAATACCCTCAACCTCTTTGAGGTATGAGAACCAAAAAGGGCTAGTTAAACACAGTCCACTTCCTCATTCACAATCTTCGCCGCATAAACTGGACTAGCAATTCTCCAACAATATCCAACAATATCGCATTTAAATGTGACATTGACTTGAACACTTGTAGTATTTCCTCTCCAAGTCTCCTGTTACATTGGCGAAAATTGAAAAACATCCAGTAAATGAGGTAAAATATTAGCAAAGGCCCCCAAGAAAGTTGTCCATATCAAATTTCTAAAAAAAACAATAAAAATGTGAACTACCCTGAGCCCAAAATTTTGGAACCAGTCAAAGTACAAGACACTTGCAAACTAAAATTCAACCTTCAGCTATTTTTTGTGAGCTATTAATTGTTTCACTGCGAATGTGAAAAATGAGAGATGACATATTATAATTTCACAGGATAGACTCCAAGGGAATAGAACTTTAGAGAAATTGCAGATGGCATTACTAAACTTCTTTGAACGGAATAAATTGGTTCAGTGGATAAGCAACCAGAACACAATAAGGTCACAGCATCCAGCTCAATTAAACAGCAATCTAGCAAGTAGTATGAAGTACGAAGAAACGCAGATAACAAGATAAATGGCCTTGCCGATCAGAGGCGAGAAATGACATCTTTAACCTCGGCAGGTGTATATAGATGGTAAGTAGGAGCCACCTTTGCAATGTCAACATTATTAGGGGTTACCTGTTAATGCAAATGAGTAATTAGCAATGTAAAAGTTGCAATACTCTGCAATTTATGTAAAACAAAATGAAACCCAAGAACTGGATCCTTAAGCTTCAGTCCAATTCACCTGTCTAATACAAAGTACCCAAAACATACATTCAGGTCAGCTGGTACCAGATTGAATAGTGTATTCTCTCTTTATCAATTTAAATGCAGTGTTTATATGATTTAGAAGTAAACATCTAAGCACACCCGATTAGTTTATCCAAATAGACCAAGTAATAATTCATTGACCAGGAGCTTGAATGAACCTAATCCAGGTTTGATAACAGGGATGCTTTAATCTATCTTCTAAAGCAGGTAGATACAGAAAAACCACAAGAAATATACCTTTTCTTCCATGACTTGTTTCAGGATGGAAAGAGCTATAGTTTCAGCTTCCAGAAGGGACAGGTCCTGCATAAACAAGCACCCTCATGAAATTATTCTCATCACCGCCACCACAATACCACAAACAGAAAATTACTATAGATCTAAGTAGACACAATAGAGAAGGCTGCCGTCAAAGCAAATTTGCCTTGCATAGCCACATATATCTAAAATTGCCATAGTAGCTACCTTGTTGTATTGCTCTTGAAGAGAACTATCAGCTCCTTCGGATCCAGATCCTATTGCTTTTGCATTGCATTGCCAGAATGTGCCAGATGGATCAGTATAGTACCTGCAATTTATAGCATGTAACATTTGAAGCAAAACATTGAAATACAGGACTACATAGCAGAGACTGTGTAGGAGAGACTTCAGATTTTACCAGATAACTTCTGACATTTGTAATATCGAGCAGAAACATTAACATACGAAAAGGTCCAGCACAATAATACATATGCACTAGAATATTTGTATCTCCTAAAGAGTGATCTCTGGGAAGAATCGTTTAGGACACAGGAAGATTATGCTAATAGTAGTAAACAACCCACTTGGACAATCAAATCAGTTCCCTAATAGGAGGGTTTAACGTGAAAATTTTATACATTTTAGCACTTCAGACACTGTAGCTTATTGAGGAAATAAAATATTATCCTATGAGATAGTTAAATATTAAAGGAACTAAAAAAGTTTGTCATATTTCCATAATGGTATGTGCATACTTTTCCAATGCAAACACCATTAATAATAAAATAAATCTATAACTATTGCACAACCACAACAACATCAATAATCAGTTGCTTCACTAGATAACGTTAATAAGTAGCCAGTACTTACAAGCTAGGTCCATGCTCATCATGACCAGCAATCAGAAGAGACACCCCAAATGGCCGTGACTGCACAAATACTAATTAGTTAGACCTTCATATGACAATTATTGGAAGTTTGAGGTGCAAGTTTAAACGAGGGAATCAATAATTCTGCAATTAATCCTAGACAGGGAAACTCAAGTAATAATTCAGTAATTAATCATGGATAAACAATAATCTCGCAGAACAGAGACATACATGGCTATACCTCGGCATGGTTTTATAACCATATGGAGAAGATAATAAAGAAGAGGATCTAAGCAGAAATGCAAATTCTTGGTTGCAAGAAACTGAATCTATTTAGTGCAAAATCATGACAAAAATACAGATCTTAGCAACACCCCTGTAAAGCAAAACTATGCATAAAATGCTGATTGTTTTTTTTTTTCTGTTGTTGACTTGACAACAACGTTAATGCAGAATGAAAATTTTCACTTCTTTGCTCCACTACATTGTTGTTGAAATAACACAATTGCACGCCTTTGGAGAAGTGATGAATCTGTTTTCTATTAAAAGGAGTATACATGTAAACTTGATGGAAATTGCTTAAGATTTTTCACCCAGGGAATTGTTAACTCCTAACAATACTATCATTCTCCCCCTTCTATACTTTTACGAAACATATAAGGGGGTGTTTGATTCTTTCCTAGGAATAGGAATTGGAATGAGAATCATTGTATTGTGGAATGGGAATGGGTATGAGCATGGATATCACTCTTAAAAGCAATGTTTGGTTAGTTGCATATCTTCTATCGGAATAAATCAAAATTCCCTTTTTTACCCTTAACGGAAAATAAGAGAAAAAATTAGATGTGAGAGAAAGATGAATGTGAGAGAAAAATATGATGAAAGAGCATGATGAGAGAGAAAATATGATGAGAGAGAAAGTGTGATGAGAAAGAATGAAGAGAGAGAAAGTGTAATGAGAGAAAATGAGAAAAGAGAGTGTGATTGAAGAGAGTATGATGAGAGAAGATGAGAGAAAATATGATGTGAGAGAAAGTATGATGGGAGAGGATGAAGAGAGAGAAAATATAATGAGAAAAAATGAGGAGAGAGAGTGTGATGAGAGAGAAAGTATGGTGAGAGAAAAAGAGAACAATGATTATGATGGGAGAGATTGAGGAGAGAGAAAGTGTGTTGAGGAAAAAACGAGGGAGTGTGACAAGAGATATTGAGGAGAGAGAAAGTATGATGAGAGAGAAAGTGTGATGAGAAAAAAAGAGAAAAGAGAGTGTTATGGGAGAGATTGAGGAGAGAGAAAGTGTGATGAGAGAGAAAGTGTAATGAGAAAAAAAAAGAAGGAAGAGAGTGCGATGGAAGAGATTGAGGAGAGAGAAAGTATGATGAGAGAGAAAGTGTAATGAGAAAAAAAGGGGAAAGAGAGTGTGATAGGAGAGATTAAGGAGAGAGAAAGTGTGTGATAAAATGATGAGAGAGAACAAAGAGAGAGAAGTGATATGAAAGAAAAAATAAATAAATATATTTTGATATTTGATATTAATGGAGAAAATTTTAGTTTTAAGTCAGGGGTATTTTTGGAATAAGAGAATATTTTGATTGATGAAAATAGGGTAATGGTTCATTGAAGAGGAGGTATATGGGAATGAGTTATTACCCAATTTCAAGAATTCATTCCCTTATTTGTATTCCTATTCCTATAATCCAAACATTAACAATGGTAATCAATGATTCTCATTCCCATTCCCCACTCCTATTACCCTAAACCAAACGCCCCCTAAATATCTCAATCTGGGTGGCATGCAAAGAAAATGAAGAATAGTCAAAGGTGATGATGAACATTACAAATGATTTATAAGGATTGTTATTGATATTGAAGAAATTGAAGATGCAAGGTGATACACAGGAGTAAATTCCTTTTTTGTTTTTCTCAATCCTTTTTGTTTCTTGTTTGTTTTAATCTGCCCACAGGTTATGGGGCTTTTCTTTGAAAGCTTTTTCTTTTTGATTTTTTGTATTTTCATCTTCTTGTTGGCATGAATTGAGTTGGGGACTGTACATGTAAATACATTTTATTCAGCAAATGACTCTGACTTAGCATTATTGGACAAAGACATTCTCTTCTTTGGCTGCTTTTCACAAAAAGCAACATAATCAGCATAATTGAAAATGCAACCAATTTTACATTAAAACTGAATAAGAAATGTTAGCAACTATATTCAATGCAAATCCACCAAGTTTTCTGCATACAATCAGAAACTAGATTGGGTATACACAATTATGCCTTTGCTAGATAAATTTTATTTATTTGTTACTGAATTAGCTTGCAAAATAAATATGTTTACCACGCGATTATTTAAACTGAATAAAATCATATGAAAAGTTTCATTATTTGTGATTTTAAACATTTTAGAAACAAAACTCGAAGCTGTTCTTCAGAACATTAAAACTATGTTAACATATAAACATACCATCAATATGAATTTGAAGAAATTCCTGAGTATTCATTAAACAAACATCATACTAGAAATTGAATACTCAAAAAGTGAGTCAGCATAGCCATGCTAATTAAGAACATGTCCATGGTGAAAAACAAAGAAGAGAAGATACGGAAACTATATTCTTGGGAGTATTTGCAAAAGGAATCTATAGTGCAAACCATGAATTCTACAAAGTATAGGAGATACGGAAACTATGTCCCCCTATACTTATTCTTAGGGGTATTTGCAAAAATAATTTATAGTGCTAACCATTGATTCTTCATCACCTTCTCCAAATCGAAGCGCCAGATCACATAGTGCTTGGGTAGTTGACTCAACAGTCATTGCTTCACCATAGGAAAACCTGTGATTCTGGTAGACAAATTGATTTAATCAGTAAGAAAACACAAAAATCATCTGTCTGACCAGTCTTGCTGAATTCAAACAAATATGATGAAAGTTCCAATATGACCAAAGCTGTAGAACCGTACCTGAGTCTCAACACGACCATGTTCTACAAGAGTTCGTGCATCAGCTATCAATCCACTCATTGCACAGCCTATGTGTTCGTCAATCTCCATAATCTTCTCAACACTGCTTGGTTCCTGTAAAAGAAAAAAAGGATTAAGTAGTAAGAAGCCACAAAATGGTCAACAAGTCAAAGATTATCAAAATGGACTAAGCACTAAGAAACCATTAGCAAACTTGAAACAGAGATCAGCTGATGCAGAGAGTGATGCTTCAATATATCCTAAGAAGAATTTCAACCTTGTTCAAAACATAAGCTCTTTGTAGCACATAAAGTAGAGAAGTATTCCAAGGAACATGGCTTCAACACCACATTTCATAAATTACAGTATCATATCTGCACAGAGCTACATTTTTAACAACCTAAAAAAGGAGTTGTGACATTATCATTCATCACTGTCATGTTGATGCAGACACAGGTAGTGAATGGTTCATCCAATTGATTAGAGGACATGGATCAATTTTGGTATTTTGCCCAGCTATGAAGTTGTATATGTGATTCATCAAACTAATTAGTCACACATTATGTATGCTACAAGACTGACGAAGATAGAATGCAAATTTCACAGGAAATGGAACTTCATATATCAGATTTAAGCATCTACCAGACTTGAGCATTTAAGCACCTACAACATCATATATAACAGATTTACATGTTTACAAATATAATATGTATAGATATCTGAGGAACAAATTCGGTGCAAGAGAAAGCAAGTTAATCAGACATGAGCTTTTGAAAGGCAATCAATATGTTATATAGTTAGAGAAGTCCAATTGATTATTGATGCGGTGAGGAGATAAGGGTAGGTGGAAGGGAGGGCATTTGGGTCATTTCATGATTTGAGGGTTTGGTTTTAAAATGGATACTGTTCACCAGAGACGAGAGGGGGGCTTCGTGGTTTTTGGTTCTGCTGCCGCAGGAGATGCCTCTCCCTCACGCCGGTCGCCGTCACTTCTATCTCCCACGCCAACCGCCGCCACACCACAAAGGGGTGGACTCTTCAGGTTCTCTCCAGCGCCACCACAGGGACAGGCAGAGAAACACCGCCAAATCCTTTGTCGCACGCCGGCTGCCGGCTGCCATCGACGTCGTCCGTCTCCGTGGTTGGCTCTCTTTTCTCCTTCTTGCGCGGGCTGCCGCTGTCATCGCGCAACCTCCCCTCTCACGGATGGCCTCCTTGCTCCACGGCCCTTCGACAGCCGCACTTCAGCGCCGTCACCGGCCACCCTCGACTCACTCAAGCGTCGAGGGCGCCACCAACTGCACTCTGCGACAGCAGCCTCCGCACCACAGCCGACTACCTCGCTCCCCTTTTCTCTGGTGTACACAGTCGCGTGTTGGCGGCCTCTTCGCCGTAGCGACCAGCCACAACCGTCGACAGCATCACCGCTGCTGTGCTCTGGCGTCGCTTTTAGTGGCCGTGGTCGCCCTCCGATGCCACCTCCAGCGACAACCACCGGCTGACCCACGGCCTTCATCGGTGTCACACCCACCATCGTCGTTGTCGGCACCCCTGTCGCCAAATCCGACCATCCAGTGCTGCTGCCACGTTCTGTTCAGCCCTTGAGCCGTGCTATCATACACTTCCATCCGATATTCGATCCATGTCGGTGTACGATTTCAGTGTTGATCCGACGCTCGAGCCACTGTTGATCCGACCTTCGGGCCGCTGCTATTGCACTTTGCCTCCATGATCTGTGTTATGCCGTGTGTGTTGTGTTCCGGTCATCGAGCCGCTGTGTTTCACTCTACGCACCGCTATTATGATTGTGAGTTACCGGTATTATCCGGCCTGCGTGCCGTGTTCCGGCCAGTGAGCCGCTGTGGTATTCCGGCCTAGGTGTCGTTGACATATTTCGGCTTATGTGCCGCCTTTTGGATCCATGTTACACCGGATCCCATGTCGTCATCCCCAAATCCGACTCCTCAGCTGACTCACATTCATCTATCCTTCAGGGCCTTGACGACTCGATCAGCATCGCGACTAGCTCATCGATCCATCCAAGGATGCCCCCCGGGGCCAGGGTACTACAGGTACTGTTGGCCAAAGGACTTCTGACGACTTGATCAACACAGAAGACAGCTCACCATCCGGTTCATAGAGATGCAGTCAACATTCCAGACACGTCATTCTGGCAGTTCCATCTTCTCAGATTCTTGATAGGATCAATTATAATAAAAGGTTTGAGGATAGAGGGAGACCAAATAAACTCTAGTTAATGTCGTCGAAAGTGATCTTAAATCTAAATATTACTAGTGAAATAAACTAGGATAAATTCCAATGATGATATAAAACCTATGTAGCCCGAAAAATATTTGGTACTTTAATGAACTTTAAATGATAATTTTAGGCAATCTTCAATATAACTGAAAACTAAAATCTTTTAGAGATCAATGTTTAAATAGTTGTTCCTTATCAATTGACACTGAAAAAAATATCTTTTCACCCGCCAATAGGCAAACATAATGGGTTTGCATCTGAGGTACGTCTTCATCTTCTCTTCTTTTACACACGTCTTTGGCTTCTCTCACTATCTATCATTTGTGCAAGTGGCAGGCACTGATATAATACTTATTTCTTTAAGGACCCAATTGCAATTTTAGAAAATTGCTGGACTAACTTACAAAAATGTCAATTAATACCTAATCTACTTCTCTCCATTCTCGTGCTTTTTATTTCTTCCCATTTTCATCACAGGCAGCAATGCCGCCTCCCTATTTGCCCATGCTCTCTCTCTTGTAGGTGAATCTCAACCTCCCTCCCTCTATCTCGCATGTAGATACTCTGACCTCCACCCAACCTTTTTGGTCTTGTGGATGTTCAAATGACTATTCTTCCACTTCCAAATGCACCTATGATCTCAAGGCCCTCATATCCTTTGCTCGCTCATAATATGTAGGTGATCGAGGAGATGTGACTTGCTGGCCACTAATCCAAAAGGCATAAAGACAGAAACTCACTCCATTGCAACGGAAAGAAAGATGGGGCTGATGCTGGAATTATTCTTGCATAAATGATGTTTGATGAGACTATTGATTGAATGGTCTATAAAGGATGGTGACCTTATATGCAAAGACATATAGTTTGGAAAAGTATACAACAATGCACACAACAAAATAGTGGCTGAGTGTCAGTTGGATAATCATATATCAATAGTTGTGGTGTCACAAATGCATTCAATACTTACAACAAAGAAAACTCCAAATTTCCATTAAAGTGGAGACAAGAACCTTGGAATCATAGGAATCTTTTCTTCTTAAATCATCAATTGTTAGTACCTCAGTCTTGTCTGATTAATGCATGTCTATGTAGCATTTTGACATGTAAATGCGCACATGACATTGAATATTTTACAATGATTCATTCTGTAGCTATCGTGCATTATTCACACTGTTACCACTCTCCAATTAGTTTTCCTGAATCTCTCTCCCACTCTACACTTTCCCATCTCATCCTCTTCCACCACCTCCTCTCATAACAGGATACTCGACTGCCAGTCACCATAGAAAAGGATGTCTCAATAAAAGTTTCCAAACCATTATTTCCTTTTTTGGCAAGGTTTAAAGTATCATTCCAACCCATGATTGTAGTTAATCTGAGACAAGGAACTGAATAAATTAAATAAATGGGCGAGGTCCTTGTTTTATTCACACTCTCCAATTGAGGAATGAGACACTATATCAGACAGGTACCTCATCCAGTAATAGCACAGGCTTTCAAACTTAAGGATTTACTATCCTCCTACACTTCCACCTAAATGATGAGTAGTCATCTGATGGCGACTAGAGAAACTAAAGTAAAGTAAAGACATCCAAATTCTAATACAAATAATATATTTGCAGATATCGTGCAATTCCTACAGACGCTGCTCTAGCGCATAGAACACAAAACACGGGCTCTTATTCTAAAGGTAAAATTCTGATTCTTGTACTGTTGCTTGTGTGATATTTTACGAACTTCAGCAACAAAATCCAACTTGTACTCATCCATATTAATAATCTAAACACAGACAGAAAATAAAGGAATGGGTCAATCAGCAAACCAGCAAGGGTGAGGTCACGCGCTTCTCGACGGCAAGCACTACGCCTTCCTTCGTCCTCAATCCAATGGCGGTAGAACCCAACTGCCACCAGAATCAAACTCATTCAGACCAGATCTAAAACACAGAATCCGAGGACCTTCCGTCTCAAAGATCCCACGATGAAACAAAATGCAGAATAAGCTGATGATGAAAGCACCAACCTTGATGGCCTCGATGGCGTACTCGACCTGGAACAACCTCCCCTCCGGGGAGAAAGTGTTGACGCCACGATCATACTCGGTCCTGAGATCATAAAACCCACCCGAAACACAAGCAAGAATTAATCACGATCGATGAGAAACATTAATGGTAGATAAAATTGAGAGAGAGAGATAGAGATAGAGATAGAGAGAGAGGAGATCAACCTGGTGAGGAACATTTCCGCAAATTGAGAGGGAGCTGAGGAAGCAGGAAACGACGGCAGTGAAGGTGGAGATTTGGGTGGGTTCTTAAAAGGCACGAGGCGCTCGTCGACTCGCGACTTGTTGTCCAAGGCAGAGTAGCATTGTGGGCACGAGTTCCACACGTGAGGATGGTCCAGTATGGGAACGCCCAGCTCGACACCGCTGCTGGGCCCATTAAGGCGAAACCGTACCGGCCCACGTTGATATTGCAGGCAAATTATATATGGTTATCCAAGAACAGGCCGGATATACCGTTTTTAATGGTTTAGAGAATACTTCTTTTATATATATATATTGATGGGGATGCATGATTCCCACTTATAAAATATGCGAGGATCATACATCCCCACCAATACATGATAAGGGAGCATCCTCTCGACCGCAAAAAGTGGTTCAGAGGATCTCTTCTCATTTAGGGGTGGTTCATAGGAGGACAGATCCTCTGATCCAGAAAATTCTGGACCAAAAGAGGTCCTGTTTATTTATTGGTTGGATGAATTGGACCTCACCTGTTAAACAAATGAGATCCAGTTCATTCTGTCGATGAATGAACAAAGGACCAGGGTGATCCAAAAATTCTGGACCAAAGGATTCATACCCGATTCATGAATAAAATCCCACTTATAGAGTAGATGGGGTCAATAGAACTCCACCGAATGAATTGGTCCATCCTTTAAATTATACTTTGTGTCAAGAAGATCCATGCTCAACCTTCAGTCCGTTCAAGACTGTTCCATAGTATTTAAAAATAATATAAACCATGAAAAATTTATCCACCGCAATGATTTTGTATGAGTCAGATTATTTCACAAAATTTATCCCATAATCTATTACAATAATATTATATGTAAATACCACGTGAAATAATAATAATAATAATAATAATAATAATAATAATAAAACTTTAACTTGTTATTTGAATTTAATCTTCATCACTTGTTCAAAGCATTTCCTATAGCTAGTTTCCACGGCCTCTTGGTCATTTGGATTGTCTTAAATATTAATTTTTTTATTCACCCAAGATGTTGATTTACGATTACTAACTCGAGAAATACGAAATTTGGACACTTGAATTATAAAAAAAATGAAAGCACATGTAGCAACTTGGGTTTGTTGGAATGCAAATTGATGGTTGCTCATTAAAAGTTGAATGAGGTTTTGAGGTTTTTTTTTAGTTCAGATTCTCTATCCCCATTTCTCTCTATCATCGTGTCCCACTGTCGATCAGACGGATCAGATTATATCTCAATGTATCATAGCATCTTTAAGATGTGTGCAATATCCTCGTGATGTGCAAGACATCCTTGAAATATAATCTGATCCGTCCGATCGGCAGTGAGACACGGGGATAGAAAGAAATGAGGACAAAGAATCCGAACTGTTTTTTTTTACTAAGACATTAGAAATGAGTTTGATGGATACATTTTCTAATATTTGAAAATTTTTTGAAGCGGATTGGCCAAGTTGTATCATTCATTTTTTAGCTTAAGAGAAGCATGAGAAAAGCATGATTTGATCTTTCTACATCAAGTGTGCCCTCTTAAAGCTCTTGAAACAAGTTGAAAATGGCTAGTAGTGTTGCCAAGGCTGCTAACCTATTAAACTCACAAATGATGCCATTTTTCAGTAATTGAATGCCAGTTATGTTCAATCCCTATTATGCTCATGAGAGACAAGGTGTTTCAGACATTCCAATGGCCTGCAAAACAATACAACTCCCAACAGTCTTACTATTCCCAGCTCTATGGCAGCACCAAACCATTTTGTATAATTTTCTGAAGTAAAATTTTATCTTGATGTGCACAGAGAGGTTGATGCTTGTACTTGGTGAACATGTTTGTTTGGAACTCTTCAAAGTCTATTGAAATTATAAGTATTGACTAATACTAGTAAGTATGGCATTTCAATGCTTCAATAGGATCAATAATCCAATCACATGCACAAAAAGATGGAATTTCAAACTGAAAGCCTCAAGTTCAACATTGCTTTGTCATCATGAAACAGATGCAAATCTTGATGCAGGATTTCGCTATCGACATGAGAAATCTTATTGTTTGTTCAGAAGGTTAGAAGAATGCTTTGTATATTTAGAAAACAAATATTTTGTCAATAAGATCCCAGAAATCAAGCATTTAACCTCATGCTTTTTGATTTCTATGTTGCAGCAAGTACTGCAACTTAAAACATCAGCGAAAACATCAATATGACTTCTGACAGAAGGAAGACAATTTCCTCCAAAAAAAAGAAGCAATCTAAGTTTTCGTGTAAAATTGTTTCTAAGGAAGAAGCATCAGCATCCGGCTTTCAAACAATTTTATCTGCTATACTCAGAGTTTAGACTCAGACCAGGCGCGATAAAGTGACGACCCAAGCCGAGCCATGATTTGAAGTCCTCTTGGTTCATAGGAGTAGCCACTTGAGGTGATGGAGTAGTAATTCGGTATGGTGCTCTTGCACTGATCCTGAAAATTTTGAGTTTAACCGATTAAACTAACTCAAACAATCAACACTTGTTGCACAATTATGAACAATGATTACCTACCGATCTTTTCTCTTCTCGAGAAATCGTGTGAGCGAAGCTTTTCTAGCAATAGGAAGATCTGCAGTTCAACATTAGGACATCAGTAAATCTTTGAAGAGGTTCCGACAAAATCTTGTTTTTACTACAAGGGATGATGCATTACCAGAGAGATTAGGTTGTGCTGGTTTTGACAGATTGAGTTGGGGAAGCACAGGATCAGTAGCAGCTTTGCGAACCAAGTTTGAGTTTTGATCAGAGTTACCCAAGCTTGCTAGCTGCATCAGATCCTTAACTTTCTCAGCTGGGAAATTGTTGAACACCAGCACCTTTCCTCCATAAAAGATTGTAAGCTGTGATTGTTTTGTCACCCTGCAACAGTAGTAGGAGAAATGCTTAGATCGCCTTCAAATTTCTTATCAGAGAAACGACTAAAGGCTAAAAACGGATCTAATCATGATTTAGAAAAAAAAACAAACTAGATGATCGATTTTTTGACTATGGTCCCAAGCTTGTAATATTCAAGGGATGAGAGCTGAGACCTGGAATCGTCCGACGCTGAGGCGAGGAAGCCGGAACGCTGGGAAAAGAGACCCATAGGGTTCTCATCGGAAACAACCTCCCCTTCACTTTCCTTGTCGCTCTCCTCTCCGCCTAAGACGTCTGCGCTTGGCAGCAAATTCATAGTGATCGGCACACGAAACGACTCCGATTTGCCTGAAAAATGTGACGCAATGTTCAACAAACAGAGTTTCCGGCACAAATTTTGAAATAAACAATCGGAATACTCCATTAGATTCAACTTCTCTGGCAAAACCTTGAATAGAACCGACTGAAAAAGGCGAGTTGCATCAAGATCAAAAATTTTCAAGCATCCAACAAATATCCACAACACGCACTAATAAGAAAAGAATCAAAATTTTCCCAGCAGAAGCATCGAACAAGTGCCATCAGGAGCAAGGCCTTTTACCTTCGGGGGCCGCCCTGGCGATCCCGAACCCTAAATCGGCAGCGCTGCCCTTCTCCTTGATGTACTGACTGAGGAGGCCGCAGGCCACGGCGAAGTTGGTCGGCCCCCGCTTCCTGCCCGCGTCCGCCATCTCTCGATCCCTTATCCACCGAGCTCCGCCAGCCGGGAACGGTCCAACTGTGCGGAACTCGGCCGCTTCCGCTGCTGTTTATTTATAGCCGGCTTCCATTTAAGGCACGTGATTCACTAGACGACCAGACGCCGGATAATTAATTAAGATATTTCAATTTGGTCACTGAGATTCTTTTCTTTTTCAACCCTGAAATTTGAAACGAGATCCGGGCCGAGTCTAACTAAAACAAATTCATTATTTAATTAATTTCGGGACGCGGTGACGACCGAGTCCAACGAGGGAGAAATAAGCAAATCGCGAATTAATCGTGGACTTTTTGGCATATTTTAACTAGCTAAATAATTAGCAGTGGTTAGGATTATAATTTTCTCCGTATTTTCCGATATAAGTTTGTATTTTTCAAATCCGTTGAAGGGGATGGATACAAGGATGCTATTTTCATCACTGCATATTTTAATAACGATATTTATTAAATAATAATAATAATAATAATATATATATATATATATATAATTTAATTAATATTAATATTTATATAGAGTTGGAGATTTAATCTCTATGAGATTGTCGTCCCATTTCCGTCCTAGTGGTGGCCAGAAATGTGACGCGTAGTTGAGCGGTTCAGCGCGGCGTCGTAAATGGTCGGCGTCACGCGCCAAACGTGGTTTCCAATTAAATGGGGGTGGCGGGAGAGTTACGTGATAGAGACGCCCGCTTTTAATTGTATGTTCTTTTTTTGTGTGGAAAAAGTCCGTGAACGTCTATAATTTCGATCATGCCAATGCTATGTACGTAGGATTAGCAAGGTTCGACGGCATAGGCTTCATCGTAATGCGGATAATATTAATCTTACACGTGTCAAAACAGTCGATCAGGGCGAAAATAGACCGAGTCCTGTTGATCCGGTTCGGCTCGACCGATTCTTTTATGGGTTATGCTAAGCACAATCCAAATCGCATTGGATTGCATGGCCAAAGAGGGGAGACAAGAAAGACATGATTGCTAGTTTCATAATGTTATATTAGTGTATCTAGAAACTTTGTATCACTACTATGCCTCTTCTCACCTCACCTCAAATATACAATGCAAGAATTGATAGTTTTTTGTTGTTGTTGTTGTTTTATCGACTTCCTCTCATTTTTGTTCCTCCTCATTTCCCCTTCTTTTCTGACCTTTGCACCTCTGCGATGTGCACCGAACATCAGTATATCACAACACTCAGCAAGCCGGGCTGAGGCTGGCTGAAGCGAATGCCTTCGTCTAGGAGGTATTGTTCAACCGCCACCGGAAGCCTTGCAGGAGTTCGAGAGCCCTTGGTGTGGTGGCCAGTCCCCACGCATATCATTACGTGCAGTCGCTGTCGGGTAGCCCTCGCTGTGCTCCTCAGGGTTCTTAGCTCATGATTCAGGACTTGTAAGGCTTCAGTCACATGAAGGCCATGCAAATCGATGAGGCGGTCTTGCTCCCCGCCGTAGCCCTGTGATTTGTTCCTGAGAAAATATAGAGGAACACTCTAGCTAGTGAGCAGCCAAACAACTGCAATCTCGAAGAATCTAGCATGAGCACAAATCGAAAAATGAAGTTCAACACAAAACAGTAGTATTCATTCTGTTTCAAGGAATATAGGTTAAATTCACTAAGGCAATGATACTGATCAGCTAAAATTGGACTTCCTTAAAAAAGACTCAATTGTTTATGTAAAGCCAAAGGATCCCTCAGTATACAGTTGTAGGAATTGTTCATGTCTGTAGTTTATAAATGCAGAAATGGATCGGTCAAGTGATGATTGCCAACAAAAATTATCCATTGTGAATTCACTGAAATGGAAGATATCGAATTGTCTACCTATCCTTTATCTACGCATTGCATGGCCAGGTAATTAATAACCGTAGCAACTGTGACTTTCTTCAGAGCATAATATATACAATACCGGGATATATAAGCTTTTAGCTAAGAATGCCTGACCTTTTTCGGTAGATTTCTTCTTTGGCTTTTTCATGAGCTGCTTTCATATGCATGTTGTACAACTGTCCCTTGAAACTCAATTCCTTCGCTAAAGCCTTGTTTCCGATTAGATAGGCCTGTCTTGCCTGCAAACGTATCCACGAAAATAACTAACTTCTATAAGCAATTCTTGAAGCACATGCCAAGAAAACCACGACGAATCAACAAGAAATTAGCTCACAAGCATTCCAAAATCAGAGCAGCACAACAGTCGAAAAGAGTAAAACAGACAAAAAGAAAAAAGGAAAAAAAAACAGTTACAACATAATGTGAATTCTTCTTGCTCGTTACCACATGAAGCTATCAGACTTGGCTTTGCGTTTAACTACTTCAAGTATGCAGATATTCTTTTATCATAATACTCTGAAGTCCAGAAGAACAGTTATAACATTTTTACTGAATATAAAATGAAAAATAGACATCAAACAAATGGAAATCCATCAGCCCAGAAATAAAGAAGCTGAAATATGTATACATGAGATAGGAGTAGAGAAAATCCTTGAAGAAGAACACTTTGTAGCCTTGAACACATTTCAACTGGGTATCTTGTTGGTTTGCAGATTTCCGCACATAATTAGTTGGTGAAAGAACAATTGAGAAAACTAACATATCCTTATGTTCTTCAAGAAACAAATTTCTTTAGCTAATGGTACTTCAAACTTAATTAGGGAAATATTATCATGACGATAGTTTAGACACAAGGAAATTAGTTGGTTCAATCCCATAGCAAAGTAACCAGGAAAACGTTAAAACAAGACCAGTTGGATTAACTGAGGAGATAAAAACATGTTCATAATTATTAATACAGTTAACATGAGCCAAAAGATATAGCAATATGATTAGTATTTAATTTTTCTTAACAAAAATTTATATAATTATTTGTTTTAATCAACATCATTACCAAATTCTCACAAATATTATATTATAATAAACTAGAAAAATAAAAAAAATTGATGGCCTCCATTGCAAAGAAAGACCATATAACCAATCAGCAATCCAAGAAAAAATAAATAAATTTGAGCTATGAAGATTGATTATGATGAAAATTTCATTTATTATCAATTTGGTTACAATAGCTGTTCCGGATTCACTTTTTTTTTTCCCCCTCCAAAAATAGCTCTTAGGACAAAAATATCCAAAACCAAACATTGAGTGGGAACTTTATTTAGTATATTCTTTATTCTAGAAAATTTGTATTTGCAGCGAAAGAAGCAAAGGAAACTATAAGTGCAAACTTATGAATCAAATTAACAAATTAAATATGGAAGGCAAGGGCCAAACCTGATAGATAAAACCAAAAAATGGAGAAAACTTTACCATGTATATTTGAAAAGATAACAGATAATTGTACAATGACTCAGTGATTTATGTCGTTCCGTGCCACCCAGCACGGACGGTTTTTACCGTTCCATCGGAGAAGCGAAACCCGCACATCACGCGCGCGTGTCTCAAGGATGCGTTGCCGGACGAGTCGCCAGATGCTTCTAGTGCCGCCGGAGGTGTTCGCGGGGCATCGGAAGCGTTGCCGGCGCACCCATGTTGCTTCTAGCGGAGCTAAAAGCGTCGCGAGAGCTTCTAGTGTCGCCGGAGGCGTCCGCGAGGCGTCATAGGCATCACACAAAGGCGAGCACGCATCAGAGGGTGTTACTATGCAAAATTAATATTACAATTTAAATAAATCAAACAATTCCCCCTTAAGTAATATTTGAAAGAGATTTTCATAAACCTTAATTAAATTATCCCAATAAAATATAAAAAATATATTTAAAATTTAAAAAAATATTAAATTTTATCAAATAATATTCTGAAATTGTTTTTAATGTATGTCATTCCTTTTAATATTAGAAAGGTAACATATTATGTTGTACCAATTTTAATTCGAATTATTAATAGATCAATTTTTTTTAAAGAAAACTATATTTAATTATTTTTTCTAACAATATTAAATTGTTTAATAATGGAGAATTTATATAAAATCAATATACAACTTATTTTTAAATTATACACAATAAATATATTTATCTAATAATTAGTATCGTTCCAGTCTAGAACCAAAATCTCGGCACGGGTCGAGATTTTAAATCTTGCAATGCTAGGAAACTTTACCATGTAGCCTAGTCCCCTCTGCCGTTATTATGCATAGGCCTTGATTTTATCTGTCACTAAGATCTAGTTATCCATATTGGTTTGCATATTTACCAGGCATAAAATATTCAAGAATATCAGACTGTTGAGAAACAGTCAAACCATCAAACAATTATTCTAAAAATCTTATTTATCATGGAAATTAATTGGTCTCCTCATTAGAATACCAATGGAGGGAGAATATCTAACCTGATCAAAGCATGCATTTCGAAGGCGTGCCAAATCACGAGCTTCCTCTCTTGTATCCGAATATATATTTGCTGTCACAAAAAAACTAGGAAATATATAAGCAAAACATCACCTACATCAACAGAATTGTTAAACAAAATGCACAAGTTAGAGAGTGATCATCTTAAAAATATTTATTACCCACTGCATCCCCAGTCTCAAGCCAAACAGGAGATGAACGAACTGAACTTGAACTACTCCATTTATCTCCATATGCAGTTTTAGTGTTACCATTATATGTGCTACCTAAAAGTTGGGAACTTCTACTTGAACCAGCATTTCCATCAGCAGAACCATTTCTTTCAAATTTCCAGTGACCAGAATCCTGGGATGCCAGTTTCCTAACAGTAGAAGCAAAATCAATTTCGCCTTTTGATATGGCAGGAGATCTATATGAATCAGAGCCATGTTGGTTATCTCCATATTTTGACAACCCATTCTGAGAATCAGCCACTGGAAGGGCAGGAAAGTCCAGTGGACTAAAGTTTGGGGCAGCCAATGGATTTGAATCACCGTTCGGATCAAAACTGCCATCAACTTGAAGCTGCAACAAAAAATTATTTGTCAGGAACCCTTCCAACCTATTTAATCAGACTGAGTTTTATCAGTCATTATACTCCATGAAGGCAAAAACTAATCAGAACAATTCTTACTATTTCATGGTTAGACCTCAAAAACAAACCAAAGAAACACTGACAGCTAACATCCGTCTAAATATAATCACAAATTGTCAAATTAGCAAATGAAGGATAATAACTTGTTAGAAACAAGACATGAGATAGAGAAGAAGTGTTTCTCCGGTGGTTGTTTGTGACAGAAAATTCTTTTCTGATAGGAAAACAAATGGGATACAAGGGTATTCTACAGACCTCAATCTTGTCTTCATAATGCTAATCTTGACCATGACATGGAAACATTTGAGCATGTACCTTCCAAGATCAGAGTTGTCCTAACAACCAAGTTATTCATAATATCTTCCTATTTACAATAATTAATAAGTGGTAAAAATGTCAGCCCATTCTAAAAGTTAAGGGGAAAAGGTGAGGCTTTGCTTTAAGCCACAATAAACCAGCCAGGATGTTTTTGGAAATTCTGAATCATAAAGAGCTCCTAGTGTTCTCCTCTTTATTTTTCCTCTGGATATCAATCTACATATGTTGCAGATTAAGTGGTCCTAGAAGAATCGTACAGTGTTGTTGCTAAGCATATTTACATAAATATCATCATTTGCCTCCAAATGATAAACAGAATGAAACAACATGGGGGGCGCCACCAGAGTGACAGATTTCACCTTTTGCAACATGCAACATAGACTATAGAAGAGAGACACTTAATGAACCAAAATACGTTCAAAACTTTTTACTCTACAGAAAATTAAGAGATTCATTTTTTTCTTTCCATCAATATTTCTAAATCCAGGGCAATGATTTAGTGCTATATAGTGTTATTGATACACATTTCAGTAACTTTTTTTTAACAGTTATGCACTTTGAAAATAGTATCATCAAACATTCAGACCAAATAAATTCTCTGAAATTCAGAAAATACTTCTACTTATTCAATAATTGATTAATTGTTACCAGAAATGGATTTATTTTTTCACAAAGATTTATCATATTCAAGGATTTGCAGATTACAGTTGGGTTATTACCACCTGGCTTTCAATTCCAAGCAAAGCTTGGATGATGAAATTTTGTCAAGTTACCTTTTTGTTTATATCATGATACTGGCTTCTCTGCAATATCAGTTAAATTATCTAACAAGGGAATCGTATCTTCTTTACTTTCTTAAAATAGAACCAATCTATGGGTCCATGATAACCACCATAGTAATAATTTATACAAGTATCCTGAACACCCACAGACTTACCTCAAGCTGAGTTAATATCTCGATGGTTAAGTTTAAATCACATCCATTTCCATAATAAATATCTGCAAGACTCTGAGCAGCAAATCCAGGAAATTGTGATGACAGGAACTCAATGGGATCAGTGACCGAGTTCTCAAGGAAAATATTATCACCCATTGAACCAGCAGTAAGATCACTATCATGAAAGTGCCTGTCTTGCAGTTCATCATTGACAAATGACTTACCCCATACATTAGCCATTGAAGTCATGCGAGCAACGGATGATTGTTCTTTAGCATATATAGATCCAGGAAATTCCATTTTTCCACTCAAGCTGACATTTCTGATGGTTGGAGAAGATAGATCTTGCCGCATATCTAATATCTGACTGGTCATTGATCCTGGAAATTTGGGTCGTTCAGCATTATCATTGATTGACAAACCTGCCAGTGTAAGGTGTCCAGGTTCATGCAGTGCTTCTCCTATGACTTCGAAGTCAGGAGTGATATCATCTGGAAGTTGTTGGCGCCAGTACTGGTGTACCTCATCATCCGAGTTATTTGAAGTGTTAGATTCTGATCTGTTTAAGACTGCTTTTCTAGAAGATCCTGGATGATCAAGCTTTGTGGCATCTAAAATTTTGGTGGTTTCGTAAGTATATTTAAGAGATGAAGGAACAAATTCAGCTGCATTGGGATTTAAAGCAGTAACTTTGTTCAATGAACTAGACTTTGCAATCCAGCTGTCTGCAAGACCTTTGTTGGAGTTCATCTTTACCTAATGCACTAGTAAATCTTGACTACTTACAATTTTTTATACGGGAAGTTTCAGGAAGATTTATCCCAAACCTGCAGATGAAATTTGTAAATAAAACAAAATCGGACACATAAATATAAATATAAATATGAACAAGAAAACAAGGAAAGATAAATAATAAAGATCATCATCTCCAATGCATGTAATAAACAATATTCTTTTCCAAAGTTCTAAATAAAGTTCCATTCCACTGCACACCACCAAAGATAGTCAAATTTTATGACATAATGCAACATCATAACATAGAAATGAAAACGGCAACGATACATGCACTAAAGAAGAATCTGAGCAATGACACTTGACAATAGATTGGACCAATGTTAGAATAATCATTTCAGGCATTATTTTTTATCACTAGCCCAGTGCTCTCCCAACTTTTAGCTCTTGCACAGCCATTTTTTACACAAATAACCAACATGAGCATTAATGAGAAAATGAGAAAAAAGAGTAAAATCTCAGAAGGTATGAGTAAAATAAAAGTATCATCAACATGAACAAAACAATTTTTTTTTTTCAAAATTCACTTGGGCTCTTTTTCATTCATTGGTTGAAGATTCAGTCATCTTTGTTTTCATGATTCAGTCATCTTTGTTTTCATGAATACTCCCCTAGAGTTTCCTGACGTCTCTGGCTCACAACTGAGTTCAATTAGCCTGGATTGGACAAATCATATGTCTAGAATTTTTTTCCCCTTGCTCTTTAACATACCAAAAAAAGTCACCCAAACACACAAGAAATTAACCAAGGATCTAGTAGAATTAAAAGTTATCAGCAAGGAGAATCCCATCACACAATTGAAATAAAATGAACATGATTAAAACCCCATCCGAATTGGTGCCCAGCATTTTTCTGAAATCAATACAAAGACCCAAAAGATAATTGATTGGAAACAGGTGTAAGAAGTTGAACTATGAAACTTCCTTGGAACTGAAACATGATCAGGTCTTAGTTGATATTGCTGCCTGAGCATCCTTAAGAGAACTGGTCTCTGAATTCTAAACTCTCTTCATTGGAAAATTTAATTCATGAATTGTATCTTCCCCACTTTCAGCATAAGCCCATGGTTCTTAATTCCATTTCTACATTTATAAATCATACAGCCCGTGATCACGCTTGCTTGTAAGAAGGGCTTATATGATATCTTCATTTCAATGTTTTTCTTCAATTACTCCTCCAAAGCCATTGCTTAGGTTGACCTATTTATTGGGAATGATATGCTGAAACTACTAATTTTGGTGAGTGTAAAAAACTTTCATTAGAGAACAATTTCAACCATACTTAACTAGTTAACCATAAGAAGGTTATGGGAAATGAAAAGAACTAAATGAGTTAATACACATGTTATATAATTCAAAGTTTCCTTCTGCTCATTAACAGCTTCCATTTTGCATCTCTTTTGAATTAGTGTAAACATTACATTTATTTGATAGCATAAACAAGATTAAACTACTAATTGCAGCGGCAAAGAGTTAACATCTTCTCTAACAAAAAAGACACATCTTCATATTTTATTCTACTCTGTCACTAATATAGTTTTGCTAATGGATAAATGATAAGGTTCGTTGTATCTGCCTAGATCTTCCAAAATGAAGGTGGATACACATATTTCTTCCCAAATATTCTTGTTCTGTACTTTTCAGTTTGAAATCCCAAAAGGAACATCAACATCAAGTAAGACAACAGTTTACATCTTACACTCCCATCAGAAATCAGCAAACAAATAGATTTAAGAACCCAAAAGCCAAGCAACAGGCATCCAAACAAAAGAAGTAGAACAAGGCGAAAACGTCAATCAACATAAATTTCAGTACAGAAAATGTAAAGTTTGAAACAAAGTCGAAAAAACCAATCTTTCACGAAATTTCCTCACGATATTCGAAGATTCTATCAACCAAAAAGCAGATCCATGCAAGAAACACCGACGCTAACCAAGGGAAATAAGTGACAGGAAGGAAACCAAGAAAATATGTAAAAAAAGACGCCACCTTTCCTGAGATCGATGAGGGGATATATGGCTGGGAACCGATCCATCAAGTAAAAGAAGAAAAGGAAAAGGTGAAAAACGAGCAAGCTTCTATTTTTCCCCCCCCTGTGATAGCCAAGGAACCTCCTCGGATTCGCCTCACGAGCTGCCTCTGCTTCGGAGGAGGATTCCACTAGCAGCTACTCTCAAGCCCTGCGCGATCCCACGCCTACTGCAGGCGCAGCAACAGGAAGGAGCTCCATTTCTGGAATCGAAGAAGAAGAACAAGGAGTAGCGAAGAGAAGACAAACCCCAAATCTTGCCCTCGCTTCCTCTCCGCTCGATTTCGCTCGCCTCGCCTCCCCTCCCCTCCGCCTCGCCCTGTACTTTTCAGTTGACCCCTGGCCTTATAATGTCGAGAGAAGCGATAGGACGTCAAGGCCTTTCCTTGAATCCCAGCCGCGTAGTTATCACACCGAGGCTGCATCACGACCGTTCCTCTTGGTCTCCCGATGCGCGCCACTTTGCTTCACTGATCACCGTCCATACCTAATCGCACGGCTGTTAAATTGAAGGCACCAAATATATTTCGAGTAAATATATTTTAACAAACTCTCCAATTTCGCAAAACTATCAAAAAAGCCCCTGATAGTATCTTTATTTTCTTTTGGAACACCCTTACCCTTCTCGACCTCAGTCATTTTCAAATTTAACTAGATCGAGGAATGCTATATTGGACATTAAATTGAATGTCATATTGAAAAATTCAGTATAAAAAAAAAATTCATATCGATAAATTTAGTATAGGGTTTAGAGTGTCGGTACAGTTATAGTAAAATATATAATAAATTTTATATCAGTTATAATAAAATTTTGATATTAAAGTTTTGATATAAATCTTATATCGATATTAAAAAATTTTATATAATATAATATTGTACGAAAATTTTAATATACTGTTAAATTGGCATGATTCAATATATTTTTATACGATATATACAATGTATTAAATTTTTAATATTTTTTTTCACCCCTAACTTCACCCTAAATAGTCACCTTCCTTTTGTTGGAAATTTTGAAATTAAGAACTAAAGATAAAGGTGACAGTAATATTAAGATCATCTATGAGACAAAATTTTCACTAATCATCTATACTAACACTAAAAAATATCAAAACGACCCGTTATTCGACCCGAATTAATAATGTATTCGACCCGAATTAATAATGTATTCAAGGATTGAATCTTAGCTTTGATAAATTAATGAATAAATTTTCTTTAATCGACAGTTAATCTAAAAATATTGAATTGATAACCACTAAGGGTAGCAATTCGGTTCAGGTTCGGGTTGACGGGTTCGGGTTGGTAGGTTGACGGGTTGGCAAATGACAATCTGAACCCGACCTGATTATTATTTCGTGTCAAACTATTCAACCTGAACCTGATATGTTTATTTGCACTTGATCCAAACCCGACCCGTTTGATTCGGTTGACCCGTTTGACTTGAACATGACCTGAATTCATTAAAGAAATTTTGTATATTAAATTAAAAATTAAAAATAACATTTATCTACACAAATTAAAAATCCATATCATAAATGATAAGTCATAGCAACATTGCAATCAATAGCATATCTCTATGTTTTGGGTTTTTAACTTTTTTAAATTTATAATTTTAATTTTAATTTATAATTATTTATAAACGGGTTCGCGAGTTGTAATTGGGTCATTTCAAGTTGACCCGAACCCGACCTGTTTATTAATTGGGTCAATTGGGTCGACCCGATTTCAACCCGAACTCGAAACTATCCAATCTTAACTTGATTTTTTTCGTGTTCGATTCGGGTCGTATTTTTATGCTGGGTCAAAAATTGTCACCCCTAATAACCACTCACTATAAATGCTTCTTGAGAAACGATTCTGAAATAAAGTAGGAGACACTGATTTTAAAGAGAAATAGGCCTACCGATCAAAGAGGGTGAAGAAGAATATGAGAGTAGTCTTGTTGTTAGGGCAACCTTCTAGCGAAGTCATTGGACGAGATGATGGATTCATAGGAATATAATATCATTAGAGGTAAACGTATTCATCTTTTGCCACTGTGGAGATGACATCTAAGCTTCTCCTCTTGATTGAGAAGACTACTGTAGGTGGCGCTAACCATGAATTGGAGGCGAACAACAATAGGTGAAAGGATTTTTGCTTCGGCAACGGAATATAACATGAGACCTAATGGTGTTGGACTAGGAGCAAAATCAGCATTTAACATTGAAACAAGTATCAACCACTGCACTAGTTTAAATGATAAAATTTCTCTACAAATCGTAAAATTAACCGGTAGATTATAAAATCGATGGGAGATTTTTTTTTTTTCATTTATTTGATAATCTAAGTATTCAGCTCTTCGAACTAACTCAATTGGAGATACATGTGGCAAAAAGGCGATTCGCTCGCCCCCAGCGCCCCCGTCAACCCGTCCCTAGGCTAACTCAATTGGAGATACATGCACATATATCAAAAATCATCATATAATTAATCAACTAAGATGTTATTTGATATGAAAGGAGAGAAAAGCAGAGCATAAGTCTGATCCTAAATGACATCTCCATGCAACAAGTTAATTCCAAACAAATCCTCGCATATAAGAGCCAACATCGAAAACGAATATGACACAATGCGAAGTGTAAACTATGGCACGTTCAGTACAATGATAAATGCTACCTTTGATGTTCTTCCTTATACCAGATCTTAGTTGTTCCTCTCAATTGTATTAAAGGTATAGTTGTTGAAGACACTAAGAATGCTAAGAGACCTTCGTGCTCGATATTTATGCTCGCCCATTTGCTTCCTTTTCGATAAAGCAAGTCCTTCCTGGACAAGTTTACCAGTGCCTCAGATAGTTGAAGTTTCTTATTATCCTGGAAAATACAACATCAGCAATGATCGTATCTACCAAATCCCAAAGGCCATAGTAAATACACAGTTAGGAAGACGAATGAAGAAAACTTACTTCCAAGGAGCAACTGTCGCGGGCAAAAGAAGAATCAAAACAATCGAAAGAAACCACACACTCTAAAGCAAGGAAGGATTTCAAACAGATGTGACATCAAGATGCGGAAAAAGGTTAAACATGATTGGTCCTGTCCAATTGGAATGTGTTAGCCTCCAATCCCAGTTTAAATTCATCTGCCTAAAAATGGGTAAGAAATCCTCTCGGCAGAAACCGTAAAATCTCCACTTTACTGTTCTCATCTCCTAGGTTCCAGAGTGTTTCACCAATAAGAAGATAGCAGCAACCAAAAAAATCCACCATTATACCTAAGAAGTTATCACCAATAACCCTTAAAACGAAGTTAAAAATCCATGCTGGGCCAACTGTGCCACTGGCCTAGTCTCCCTGCCAAATGCATGCTAGCTGGTGAAGTGATTCGACATTGCATGCCCGACTCGTCGAACGCTAAAGTCAAATTCCATCATGATGCGACGCTCATGTGACAGTCATCTAGCATCCATGTCATAGCTCATGGACACAGAAGCATCAGGGTGAAAAGAATACATATCGCAAATGATGTTTAATCTCTATTTACCATTGCCAATGTACATTTTATATTGCCTCGACCCGTCCTCAACCTAGTTATGTGGTTGTCAATTCACCATAAGTTGAGGGAATGCCATTTAACTTAAGGTGCAAACTGAAAGAAAAGTTTGGATTGCAAGGTAAGACTTCCATATTCTAATAAGCATTTCGAAAACATAAGGATCAAAGTAAAATTTTCCAGAGAAAATATGACGACTAAGAAAACATTAACCAAAATCTAATGATCTCAAGTACACTAAGAGTGTTGATCTTTGACAGCTATTACTGACCTTTACAACGCAATGGAGGGAAGGAAAGGAAGCTTAAATCTTCAAGCACAGTAAATACTTGTCGTCCACCAGCAAACGAGGAACAGAAGTTTGCACCATCTGTTCACAAAGAGTGTAACAATTTAAGTCTCTGTCTGTGTTTTTTAAAAAACTACTTTTTATTTCTTTCTGTAAAATGGAAAATATTTTATGAAAAAACATAGTTGATATTCATTGTCTTTTCTTACATTTGAAAAGATCAAGCATTCACATGAAAAATAAATTTTATGGTACAAAGACGTCAAAAGAAAAAGATCACAACTGGATTTTTATCTTTCTTTTTTATTTTCTAAATTCATTTTTTTAAAATAAAAAATAAAAGACTAAAAGAATTTACAAGAGGTAAACAAAAGCATGCAGGATCAAGACCTGAAATCCTATTTGATCATATAACCTTCGAGCTGCAATGTTATCCTTGTTTACATGTACATATATCTGGTTGATGCCTGGCATTTAAAGCTGATGTCAGTGGTACGAAAAACAAATATGAAAAACAACCATCAAAAATAAAATCATGGTATTTGGAAAGTACAATGCTTGTACATAGGGAAGTACTCATCACATTCACAAGGACCATCGACTCAAAATAACTAGTCATTCGGATGGAATTGATGCTCCAACACGACAAACCCATGGCTTCTGCTTGTTTATCTAACTCACCCTACTGAAAACTTGAATTCTTCTTCATCATCAATCTACCTGTACTCCTTATTCCTTCCACTCAAATAGATTGATTCTATTGTCCACACATAAAACCTAGATCGTTCACCATTTATGCCCAGACTAACTTTCCATGAAACACTAGTTATGGGAGCTAAAATACTTGCCATCAATCAGAATGAATTTTTTTTCCCACCCTCCGAGTCCATGTATGTTCCCTCCTTTTTGATGTGCTAAAGTAAGCACACTATGTGCCATTTGGTTGCTTAGCATGAGCCCTCTCCTGCTATTACACATAACCTTAAGGCATAATCAATGAAACATAATCTCACGTACCATGTAATTTAGCTGCATCAACAGCCAATGACAACAAGTTTGTTGCAATTCCTTCGCGGCGAGCATTCTTGGCGACACACAAGTTTGCTACATATACATATCTTGTTTGATCCAATCCATAAATATTGGAGAAAGCAGGTGACTTCACATGCTCCTAGTCAACAACTTGACTCATGAGTTTCTCACCATAAATTGCAAGAAAAGAATGAAAAGGAGTGTAATTATAGACTCATACTCCAAGAATTGTATCTCCACAGTAAAATTGTCTTATGTTGAGGTCTAGGGTCCCAACTATGCTGCTCAATTCTGTGTGGTTGACATTCTCATCCATCCTCGTCTGACAATTTGGAGAAACAGCAAGAACAAAATATGAAAATTGTTGAGAGTTTTCCAGTGATACTATGAAAAAATGGCTTTGAAGAAAAGATTCATAGTAATTAAGAAGGAATCAATCATCTTTGCAATCTAAGAAAGATTACACCTAACTAGTCAGATTGAAATTGGCTATGATGGAAGCTCTTGACAAAATGTTGGGAAAAGTCCAAAGGTTGCAACAAAACTTATGGGTGAAAAGTCTAAGTTGAAAAGTTACTACAACCCTAATTGATGATACAAGTACAAGAGGTTATATACATTCTAATGAATTTCAGATTTAATGTGTGAACATATCTTTATCATAGGAAATTCTAGTTATGTTTTCATACTAAAACATTAAGGGGCTAAGCAATATTACAGCATTAAATAAATCCTAGTAGCCTGTTGCCTCTTTCACTAACCATCAGTGTATGACCTAGAGGTTTCTTGTGTTAATGCCAGATTTCACTATTCAAATATTAGCCTTCTGGTCACGTGATCAAGGGCACCCTTGGAAAGGGAAATGAATAAATAAAGGATGATAAAGTATATGCCTTATACACAACAGAAATCGCAAGCATGCAACACCTTGTGTGTTTTGTTGTCCAGTCCAGTACAAATAATTTTTTTTAAGGAAAAAAAACTAGTTGTTTACTATAACAAACCACCCAGTATCATGCCACCAGACAATTTAAGTTTCAAAGTGATACAACTGAAGAATGTCGTAATTGTTTCATGTATAATAATGAGAATATATTGTTCTCTTGTAAGATATGGAAAAGCTTCAGGATGAATCTGTTGTTCTAGTATATGCAAATTAACTGTTTTCTTTACTTACAGGAGTAAAGTACAAATAGAATTGTTAAATTTTAATATGGCATGTTTGCTTAACCTAAACAAATTTAGATGGGTCAGTAAAAATCATGTTCATACCATAAACAGGTCAACTATTTACAACCAGAATTGGTTAAGATGGTGCAATGTGAGACTGTGTCATGAACGAGAGATCTTGTTTACTTCAAACACAGGTTCTAGATCATTAACCACTTCAAACACAGGTTCTAGGTCATTAACCATATCTGTAAATTCTACTCATACATGACTAATTTATTGTTATATATAAGGTTAACTAGAAATTGCTGTCATGCAAGACTAAAAGAAATTTAGTATCTAAATAAAACAAAAAGTAGATCTTACTGCAACAACACAGATACACTTCTCAGCCTCCTTCCTTCTGCATCTTCTCTTTAATGATGAAAATTCCTGCATTAATTTGCACCCTAAATCTAAGGTTGCCGAGTCAGTTTAAAGAATTACCAAATAACTTCACAAGGCAAATCAAAAGCATGAGGGATTTTTTAAAAAAAATATATCCATCAATAAGACATTTAGTTAATCTAAGAACACTTATGCATATAAGAGAGCGTTGCTGTGGGCCTGATTCAGACAAAGCTTTGACCTCCTGATTTCTCCACTTCGACAGGCAAATTCAAGTGCAATCTTATTGTATCTAGAGAAACTTTATTGGACCCTAGTTGCACGCCATTGGTGAGCACAAATTTTCTTAAGAAAAGTGGCTGCGCTTTAAGATTGCTGATTACTATGAGTTAACAAGACATCATTCCAACCCACCTACAACTAACTTTTAACTGAATCTCGTTGAAACATTAGTAAACTAGTTTCTCTCTTTAAACTATGTGCTACCAATAATGCATTTCACTGAATAAAACAAAATAGTTCTTACCTGCTCAGCAAATTGCCTTTTGTAGGCTTCAATGAAGCTGAAATAATACATTGAAAGGAAAAGTTAAGAATCCAAAAAAGTAAAGCAACTATCTTCAGTCAATCAAACTAGGAGTTGAAACAGTGGAGTGAAGTTGAATAGTTGATGCTTGTTGTTGAGGAAAGGAGTAAAGATAATGTTGTGTCTATATGCTAACCGTGCATAAGAATGATCCTCCCAGTGACTCTCCGCTCTCAAGCATGCCGCCATCTATAATGATTCGTGAACAATTGGTATAGGGAAAATTAAAAACTAAGATCAAGATAGGACAAAACTAATTGTCAGAAAACAAACAGAAAATAGAAGCATCAATCATCAGCTAAATGGAACTTGTATCCAGCAACATAAGGTTAGGCTCACCCAAAATTCTTCGTCAAGAAGAGCCTCGCGGGCAGTAAAACGGCCGAAGACCTTCCTGTGCAAGCATTCTAGTTTGTCCTCCAATTGACTGGCTGGCTCGAAGCGGAGAATTGATCGACTGGATGAGGGTTGATCACTAGAAGACACCTCAATCTGAGGAAATTTAGGAATGGAACTAAGATCGCCGGAAATGCCTGCCTTATTCATGGCGCCAGAAGACATTGCACGCTCATCCTTCCTACAATTTCCAACGACGAGTATCACCAAAAGGGCTAAAGCTTCATCGGCAAAAAAAGAACAATTTATAATGAGGAAAAAGAGGAGAACCCGCATCGCTTTGATTGTTTTAGGAAAGAAATCAGACGACAGAACCAGAAGCAACTTTCCTACGTTTCTATGATGCAAGAAAGGGGATCTGGATCGCGTGCTTGTTTCCAGAGAGGAATAAGACGAGGAACAAAAAAAAACGACTTACATGGCACGGAAGGCGTGTCTTTCAGGCGGTTCTCGCTGCTGCGTAATGCGGAGGAGCAGACATCCCCCTCGTCGGAGACCGGAAGAGGGAGCAGCGACCACCGCCATCAGGAAGAGGGAGTTTCAAGATGCGAGCTGTGCCGAGAGCTAGAGGTAAAGGATTCTTTGCTTTTAATTTGGATGATTGTAGAAAAGGAAGAACCGTGGTGGCTGTTTCGGTGGCGCCTGATCGACAACGCCTAAGCTCCAGGTGCGGAGGAATCGTCCCAAGCCATCTGAAAGCTTCACAATCAAAAGCAGTCAAATATGCATCACATAATCAAGTGCAGGTGCGCCAGAAACAGTATGATTAATAAAAATTAAAACTTTTTACCACTAAAAAATTTCCACTGTTTGATCCATTCACCCCCTTCTTTAACGATCAAACCCTAAACTCTCCACCTCGACTGACGGTGCCGCCTTTTACCTCCATCGCATCAACCGATCTGATAGAGCTCCCTCAAGGAGAAGCAACCTAACTCCCTCGCCGGCATTCTGGAGACCCAAATTCGTGCAAATTGAGTTGTCGTTCCATTCGATTCGCTAGGTCAGGCGGGGATCAAGCTGAAGTTCGATTCCGATGATCTGAAGCGCGATGTAATGGAGATCGAATGAGAAAAGAAAAAAGGAGAAAGAAACAACGGGAAAATGTTTTCTTTTTTCTACTTCTAAACATGAAAAATCATACCTTTTTTTTTTAAGGAAAAAAATGTCTAAGAAAATTCGATAATCTATCAAAGAGCACGAAGGTTTACACGGATGGGTATAGTGACTAGCATATAAGGTGTTATCATCAATAAAATTTGAGGTTCGAATCTTAGTAAAATTGAGGTAAATGTCTCCCTTGTATGTTAATCATTATTCCAAAAGTTAGTAGTTGCCCGTGATTTACCTCCTCCGTGTTGGCACTGGGACGAATTGACGGATACACTGGAGACAAACATATTCATCTTTTTACCACCAACGAAGGTTTCCAAAGTTATTAATCAAAATAAGCGCCCTGCTTTAGTATTTATCCAGAGAAAGACAAGACCTCAATTATGTATTTTTCATGTTCTATTCCTCCGGCTAAATCACGTTGGGGTTTAGACATGATTTTTTTAATTATATTTTAATACTTTCAGAGATGTAATGAAGGGTGTCATTAAACTATTTAATATTTTAAAAATCTATTTGATCTAAAATATGTCAAATTAGATCTACTTAAGTCTATCAATAAGTTTTGATTAAAATTTATTAATGAAGTTAAACATATCTAAATATTCCAGATCCTTTGGATTCATGTTGCTACAAGGAGTCTAATAGGTTCTTAATTATTTATTTCAGCTTTTCTAGATATATTAAAATTTTATTAGAAGAATCGACTTTAATCCTCAACGTGGGTTTACGTTGGACCTGATATAATTTTATATTAGGTCCAGCGTGAGCCTGATGTGATTCATATCAGGCCCACGTTAGCTTTAGAGTTAATTTTTTCAATAATATTTTAACACCTCCGATAATCCGAAATAAGTAATGGAGGGCACAATTGGACTCCTTGCGATCTCAGAAATGCACAATACTTGAAATGACTACAATTGGACTTGTCTAGGTTCATCAGTAGATTTTAATTGAAATCCACTGATAGATACATTTGGTCTGATATAGAATCATATCAAGCTCAATGTAAGCATGATACGTTGGCGTTTAGAGTCGATTCTTCCTTATTACATTGTAGCACCTACATGAAGTCTAAATAATGACAAAGGACACCGTTGGAGTCCTTGTAGTTTTAGAAATCCACAAAATCTGAAATATGTCCAATCGGAACAGTCTAAGTCCATCCGTGGATTTTGACTAAAATCCACTGATGGACACGTTGAGCCTAATATGAAGCATATCATACTCATGTCAATTCTTCTTTATTACATTTTAATACATCTGAGAAGTTGAAATAAGAAACAGAGGACATCGTTGGACTCCTTACAGTCTCAAAAATTCATACGATATGAAATGAGTCCAATCGAACTTATCTAGGTTCGAAAGTGGGTTTTGACCCAAATTCACGGATGGACACGTTGGGTCTGATATGATTCATATCAGACCCACGTTAGGGTTAGAGTCGATTCTTCCAATAATATTTTAACAATTTCGGAGAAGTCAAAATAAGTAATGGAGGGCACCGTTGGACTTCTTGTAACATCATAAATCTAAAGGATCTGAAATGAGTCCAATTAGACTTGTTTAGGTCCATTAGTAATCTTTGACTGAAACCACTAATGGATTTATTGGGCCTGATGTGATTCTATATCAGACCCACATTGAGGTTTAGAGTCAATTCTTCCTTATTATATTTTAACACCTCTGGAGAAATCAAAATAAGCAATAGAGGGTACCATTGATCTCATTATAGCCTCAGAAATCCAAAGGTCATGTGAATTTTTGAAATTACAAGGAGTCCAACAGTACCCTCTGTTGCTTATTTCAGCTTTTCAGAGGTGTTAAAATGTAATAAAGAAAAATCTACTCTAAACCCCAATGTGGACATGATATGAATCATATCAGGCTCACCCCAATGTAGGCGTGATATGAATTATAATTCATATCATGCCCACATTGGGGTTTAGAGTTGATTTTTTCTTATTACATTTTAACACTTTTGGAAAAATCGAAATAAGCAATAGAGGATATCGTTGGACTACTTACATCATCAAAAATTCAAATGACTTGAAATGAGTCTAATCGAATATGTCTAAGTCCATTAGTGAGTTTTAGTCGTAACTCATTAATGGGTCTAGACAAATCTGATTTGACTTATTTTAGAACTTATAATTTTATGAGGTTACAAGGAGTCCAACGATGTCCTCCATTATTTATTTAACCTTCTTCAGAGGTGTTAACATGCTATCGAAAGAATTATCTCTAAAACCTAATGTGAACATAATATAAATATATCAAGTTCATATCAAGACCCATGAATATTTATGGATGTATGTAAAAGAGAGAGGAAAGAAAAAAGAGGAGAGAAAAGAGGAGAGAAAATAGAAGAGGGAAAATAGAAAAGAAAGAGAAGAAATCAGATTTGATAGATGGGTACATAATTGAGTATATACTTTGATAAATATTAAAGTAGTATGTGTTTTTTTTAGTTAATTTGGAAACCTATGTGTGCATTACTAAAGAAAATTTTGCACACATGAATTATTTTTCACAGAATAAATAAAATTTTTAGATTAGATTTAAATCCATGATATTTTAGAATTTGTCTAACAATAGCGTGTTAAAAAAAATATAGATTCGCTATAATAACACCCCTAGTGCTAACTCCATGAATATAAAGAAAGATAAATGTAGATATACAAATAATTCGGTGGTAAGGACGGGGGACCCTCGTCGGCGGAAGGTCGACGATACGTGGAGGTCATTGGTCAAAAAGGTCAACCCCAAGGTCGTGCCGAGTGGACAGAGGTCGTGCCGAGCGGAGTAGCGGGCCGACCGAGCATCCGGCCGACCGGACATCCAACCAGGGGTCTCCCGGACCGAACGAAAGACAGCCCGACCAGGGGTTGGGTTTCCGATGCTCAAGTAGAGTCTATGGGCCGAGCGGACCGCTCGGCCGAGCCGCATGAAAGTAAGGCGCAATTCCATCCGAGCACATGAGCTGGGCTTCCCCGTCCGGACCGAGGTATGCGCATTCCCGGAGGCCATGAGCGCCGAGCGGCTGGTCCGCTCGACCGGGGAATAGGTAAGAGCGTCAGGAGACAAAAAGGACAGATGGTAACTTCATCCTCGAGACACCTGCCGCCGACAAATAGCATGGTCGGCGGCCGAAGCGGACAGAGTATCGTACGAGGAAAGTTTCCACCGTCGCATCCGGGATATGCTCGGACGATTGCGGAATGGCGTCAGACATGCTTTTCTGACACAACCCTACTGAGGTATGTTTGGGGAAGTGTGCACGCATCGAGAAACGTGCCCGCGCCTCCCCGGGGTCCTATATAAGAACCCCCAGACTTCGACGGAGGTATGCAATTCTCATTACTGTAGCCACAGTAGTGTTACTTTGTTTCTCTTCTTCTTCACTGCCTGACTTGAGCGTCGGAGGGTCGTCGCCGGGAAATCCCTCCCGGCTCGGCTTCTTTGTAGGTTCGCCGGAGATCTACATCACCAGTCGAAGACAACGGAGAGTATCACGTCCCCAGTATCCATCGACTCAGCGCTCAGACAGGATCAAATTGGCGCCGTCTGTGGGAATGTTTCTGAATCCGAGCAGAGACGATGGAAGAAGCTGGACGCCAACTCATGGTGACACTCTCTCCCGAAGAACTAGATGCGCTCATCCAAGCGCGGGCGGCCAAGATAGTCGAGCAACAGCAAAAGGCTCAAGCCGATCGGATAACGCAACAGGCAACGTCGGCATCAGGCGGTCGGGCACATCAGACGACCGGCCGGAGCAACTCTCAATATGGGGCCAGAACAAAGGGTCGATGGGAACGCACCAGGTGCTGGAACGTGAAGACGGACGACCCGGAAAGTTTCGCCCTACTCATGACTTTGATGGGTTTCGACGAGTATATTGTATCCTCCTCACTCCACGGGTATTCGGGAGTCGAGAAATTGAGTCAGATTTTCTGTTGGTCGGTAGGTCAGTTTTTTAGTTATATTCTTTTTCGGTCATAAAATTTATATTATCCGAGCCACAGGCTCGATGTCGAAGACCCCGTGTCGTTCGACCGGGCGTATATTATCCAAGCCACAGGCTCGATGTCGAAGACCCCGTGTCATTCGGCCGGGTGTATATTATCCGAGCCACAGGCTCGATGTCGAAGACCCCGTGTCGTTCGTCCGGGCGTATATTATCCAAGCCACATGATCGATGTCGAAGACTCCGTGCCGTTCGACCGTGCGTATATTATCCGAACCACAGGCTCGATGTCGAAGACCCCGTGCCGATCGGCCGGGCGTATATTATCCGAGCTACAGGCTCGATGTCGAAGACCCTGTGCCGATCGGCCGGGCGTATATTATCCGAGCCACAGGTTCGATGTCGAAGACCCCGCACCGATCGACCGAGCGTATATTATCCGAGCCACAGACTCGATGTCGAAGACCCCGCGCCAATCGGTCGGACGTATATTATCCGAGCCATAGACTCGATGTCGAAGACCCCGTGCCGATCGGCCGGACGTATATTATCCGAGCCACAGGCTCGATGTCGAAGACCCCGCGCCGATCGGCTGACGTTAAACTCTAGAGTCGGATCGACGACTATAAACCCCCGGCTTGAAGACCGTCGAGCGACGACGTTAAACTCTAGAGTCGGACCGACGACTATAAACCCCCCAACTTGAAGACCGTCCAGTGGCGACGTTAAACTCTAGAGTAGGACCGGCGACTATAAACCCCCCGGCTTGAAGACCGTCGAGCGGCGACGTTAAACTCTAGAGTCGGACCGGCGACTATAAACCCCCCGCCCTTAAGACCGTTGAGGGGCGACGTTAAATCCTTGAGTCGGATCAACGACTATAAACCCCCCGGACCAAGGACTACTAAATACCACTCGAGAAAAATGCGTTCGAAGAAGTAACATCGACAGAAGCGGAGTTTTATTGACCCACCGTCGAAAAATACGCAGACAAGTAAGTTAAAAGTCGAATTAAAGGCGATAATGTTAACTCGCCGGACGGCGAGCATACAGACAAAACTTCAAAACATAGACAGAGACAAGTGAAAGACGCTCCTCACTCCAAGGCTTCAAAAAGGGGCTTGGGGATGGTCTCTAGTAAACCGGCAAAGTCTTTAGGAGGGATGGAGGTCGTCTCTGGAAGTTGGCCCTTAGCCTTCAGATAAATCGTTGTCGCCCGGATGGCTTCCTCAAAGACTAGAACTAGCCGATCACTAAATTTCTCGCCGAATTCGTCCGAGCGGAGATAGTTTTGTTTCATCACTTCAAAGCGGCCTGATTCACCATCTTGATATTCCTTTAGTGTCGCTCGGGAAGCATCAAGGGCGTCTTGGAGATCTTTCTTTTCTCCTTGAAGTTTAGCTTCGGAGGCCGATCGGCCCTCCTGCTCAACAGATAGCAGATCGGCCAGCTCGTTGACACGCTGCTCCAGCGCTCGGGCCTACACGTTCTTTGCCTCTAAATCGGAGACGACCCTATTTTTTCTATTGGTTGCCAGCTTCATCTCCTGGTCGTGAGACTTGACCTGGGCTTCAAGGCCAGTTACCCTGGTCTCCAGGCCAGAGGACTTGTGTCGTTCGGCCGCTAGTAATTTCTCCGATTTGCTCAGCTCGGCTCGAAGCGTGGCATGTGAGGGCCCCTAAGCTGGCGCCCCTCCGGAAATTTGAAGCTTTTTTAATTCTTCCTCCAGTGCAGCCAGGCGGTTGCCGACCGCGATGTTCTCTACCCAATTCTTCGCACAGAGGAAACAATATCACGGACCAAGTCAAATAGGGACGTATGGTGTTGAGAAACATACCCCGATTGCTTGCTGCAAGTGGCTATCGCCGAGCTGACCGGGAGTCATCAAGGCAACATGGGCCCTCGCATCCTCCCATATCCTGGCGAGTGGTCCGCGGATAGTAATCTGATGCTCAGGGGCGACTGGCCGGTCAGCCGCCAGCAGAAATGCTTCTGTTGGGAGGTGGTGGACGACCTTAACCACTCGACGGCCACTCGGATCAGATTGAGCTGAGGTTGCGCGCCCGGATGATTCACGGAGTGGATATTATACCCGAACGCCTAAGCCGAAGAGGAGCTCGGGGCTGGGAACTGACAGGCGGCACGCCAAGCGAAGCCACTGGCAGATCAATCTGGGAAGGAGTTCGATCTGAAGAAATGGCCTCGACTGGAGCAGGGGCCGGGGTGATTGCTACAGTAGGGGCGCCGGTCGGCTCAGTCACTGGCTCCACAGATGTAACTGACTGGGTGTGGAGATCCGTCCGGCGCCGTTTGTGTATTATCAATGGGGAGTCCTCGGTCGAGTGCCCCGCTTCTTCCGATGCTGGTTGTCCGGCAGACGAGATAACATCACCGATCGGTGCAGTTGCAGGGATCCGAACGGCCGACTCTCCAACCGCAGGAGAAGCTTCTTCACTTTCACCTTCGTGTGAGCCGACCTGTTCAATACCTAGATCGGCCATCTCCTTCGCGGCTGCCGCCTCCACCTCGGCAGCTTTCAACTTCAGCCGATCAGCAACCTTGGCACTCCACATAATGTCAGCTGCATAAAAGAAGAATAAATCAGTTATACCAAAAGGAAGGGGGACAAGGAAAATGTTTACTCATACTGCCCGGAAGCTTCGTTCTGATCGGGCTCAGTCCAAATATATATAGCACCCCCTCGTGGAGCAGCTTGTTGATGTTAAATCTTTGCTCGACCAGCAGATTGGCTGCGTGAAGGTAATCTGGCTGGCTCTTATATTTACCGAGGTCCGGCGGGCTCGGTATAGTGGTCTGCCATTTAGTGCGGAAGGACGACCGCTCGAGAAGACAAAGATAGAAATAGTTTTCCTTCCATTGTTTGTTCGAGGTCGGCATCTTGTCGAAGAAAACGAGACCGATTCGCGATTGGAAAAGAAAAGTACCCCACTCGGACTGTTTGGGGTAGTAGAAGTAGTGGAAGGTCTTAGGGACTAAGGGGATGCCGTGTAGCTTAAAGAGGACAACCACCCCGCACAGCAACCTGAAGGAGTTAGGGACGAGTTGGCCGAGCGGGAGGCGGAAATAGTTACACACCTCAAGGATGAACGGATGAATAGGGAAGCGCAGACCGGCCACGAACTGGTCTCGGAAAAGACAAACAGTGCCGGGCGGAGGGTCGTGTGGTCGATCGGAAGGTGTGGCTAATATCAATTCGTGGTCAGAGGGAAGTTCAAAGGTTCGGGTAAGGCTCAGCGCATCCCTCTCGTCGAAACGACTCTATGTGGTAGTATACCAGAGGCCGGGGGCGAGTCCGGACTGACGAGAAGAACTGACCATTGGTGGTAAGGGCCAAAGGAAGAGATGACAGAGGTTAAGGAAAAGGATGGCCGGAACAGTGTCTAAGAAGGCACGAATACGGCAAAAGTGCGGAGAAAAACACAGAAAAACTGAAAAGGGAAAGAGCGAAGGAGCCTTACGATAGATCGAACCAAAGAGGGAGGCGGCGGATCACCGGGAAGCTGAGCAACGAATTCGACGGAGCGGTGGACGAGAAGAAGCAGAAGCTTTCGAATGCGCATGCGATATCGTGAAGCGGCCGAAGAGGAGATATGCTTATAAACATTGGGCTCGATCAACCGGAGTCGTCTGATCTAGGTTACGGGATCCAAGGAGGGGATCTGACCGTCAAATTGAAAAAGCCAAAGGTCACATCAGACCTGATGGCTCGAGTGAACGGTGACGAATGCGCGACCACGTGATGCTCGCTCACAGGTCGCATTTAATGAACACCATCATGCGAGCGTGCCCGCGTGCTTAGCATTAATGACGATGATTTACACAAAGGTCGAGGAGTTTTCTAGGGATAATCAGCGTGACCGATGCCGGAGCGGCAGGACAATGGCAGGCAAACGAAACTTTCCAAGTACCAACCGGGGACACGCAGAACGACGTTACTTACTTGCATAGTCCCCGGACGGCCGGACACTAATCTCGATGGATGAGCGGCAGACACGCCACCCAGACGCAGTCCAGTAAGTCGGACTTAGCGCCTCCTTCGACTAGACTTGAGGGGGAGACATGTGATCCGGTGGTAAGGACGGGGGACCCTCGTCGGCGGGAGGTCGACGACACGTGGAGGTCAATGGTCAAGAAGGTCAACCCCAAGGTCGTGCCGAGAGGACAGAGGTCGTGCCGAGCGGAGTAGCGGGCCGACCGAGCATCCGGCCGACCGGACATCCAGCCAGGGGTCTCCCGGACCGGACGAAAGACAGCCCGACCAGGGGTCGGGTTTCTGATGCTCAAGTAGAGTCTATGGGCCGAGCGGACCGCTCGGCCGAGCCGCATGACAGTAAGGTGCAATTCCATCCGAGCACATGAGCAGGGCTTCCCCGCCCCCGCCGAGGTATGCGCATTCCCGGAGGCCATGAGCGCTGAGTGGCTGGTTCGCTCGGCACGGGAATAGGTAAGAGCGCTAGGAGACAAAAAGGACAGCTGGTAACTTCATCTTCGAGACACCTGTCGTCGACAAACAGCATGGTCGGCAGCCGGAGCGGACAGAGTATCGTACAAGGGAAGTTTCCACCGTCGCATCCGGGATATGCTCGGACGATTGCGGAATGACGTTAGACATGCTTTTTTGACACAACCCTACTGAGCTATGTTTGGGGAAGCATGCACGCATCGAGAAGCGTGCCCGCGCCTCCCCGGGGTCCTATATAAGGACCCCCAGACTTCGACGGAGGTATGTAATTCTCATTACTGTAGCCACAGTAGCGTTACTTCGTTTCTCTTCTTCTTCACTGCCTGACTTGAGCGTCGGAGGGTCGTCGTCGGGAAACCCCTCCCGGCTCGGCTTCTTTGCAGGTTCGCCGGAGATCTACATCACCAGTCGAAGACAGCGAAGAGTGCCACGTCCCCAGTATCCATCGACTCAGCGCTCGGACAGGATCAACAGACATTAAACACATGATGGGATAAACCCAGATCATCAGTTTTTGAAAATTGATCCCTAATCATTACATTAGAAATGTCATGTGTCCACCGTCTGTGCTACGTCCTGAAGAGCTAACAATAGCATGTTAAAGTTAGAGCTCTATCTTGTGAGCACATATCTGCTGGACCATTTTTTTTGTGGTCCAGAGGATGTGCCACTCGTATTTGTGGTCGGATCACGGTCGCGATCTGACCGCAAATGGTTACGATCCCTTCCTGGATTCATCGTCCCCAACAAGTTATAGTTTTTGTTCGGAGCGGGCGACCGAAGGTCGCCCGAAGGCCTCCCGTGGTAGATAAGTGGCCAGGTTACTGGGCGCCGAGCGAGGGTGTTCTCCGAGCGACCTCCGACCACCCGCTCTGAATAAAAACTATAACCTGTTGGAGACGATAAACCCAAGAAGGGATCGTAACCATTTACAACCGGATCGCAATCATGATCCAACCGCAAATATGAGTGACACATCTCCTGGACCACAAAAAATGGTCCAGGAGATCTTGCCTCCTATCTTGTTAATTAACTAAATCATTGCCGCCTTCCATATTTAAAGTGTTTTTTTATAATCCCTTCCAATTTTATGATAAATCTTAAAGATCGATGATCTTCCTGATTCGCTTATGGATACATTCATAATACAATTTATACATACTTGGAGGCAGATTTTTAGAATATTCATCTTTATTATGATTCAAATTATCATTTTATTTGTTCCTCTAAATACTTGCTCCACGATAGTGAGGCCTCATTTGGTTCTTCTATCTCCTCTTCTCATGGTCGGAAGCTAGGATTCTCACCAAGAATTCTGATAGAGACGAATGTTATAAAAGTTAGATCTTTGTATAAATTGTGCGACAAACTAGGGAAGAAAACTGTCTACCTCTAGGATTAATCGAGAGAAACTCGGATATCTGAATTATTAAAAAAAAAGTTTCTCACCAAGAAGCAAATGAACTTGAAGTGTTCAACGACCGAGCGAGTCAATCATGTCTGCAGGACCATAAAGTAGCTTCGCAACAATGCAGTGTAGATCAGTCGATGTTCATCGATACTTTCACGGTGATGAGGTTAAACTTCTCGCATGCTCCACATATGCGTCGAAACCAAACTGATTGAAATTCAAAGAATGAACGGGAACACAAATGTATAGACTTCTTATAGAGCTTGTCCAGTAACATTAGCAATACAGCTTGCATGAATGTCAATGAACTTTAAACAAGACGGCGATTAATCTCGAGAGGCTGACTGAAAGATGAAGAATGCAGAAAGAACTCCAACTAATGCTGTTGCAGCCAGTGCTAGAGTTGGAATTGGTGCTGTAAACCCAAAATTCTGCAAAGCAAAGCTAGTTATTGGTATTTTGTAACGCCGGGCAACACGAGTTGAAGGGGGGAAAAAGTCGAAAAAGGTACATGGTAGCATAAGAAAATCATCCAAGGGGTTTTAACTATCAGTTTGGAACTATAAATAACAATGTATACAAAAACAGAACACCTAAAATTTCTAAGCACACACGAGTTCCAATTTAGCAACTATAAATCTAATGACCTTAAACAATATTATTGAAATCAGACTCGGTTTAATAGACACGAAGATATCCCGTCTCATACCTCTAGAAGTCCTTTCCCTGTTGATATTTCGACAGTTATAGCTGTTGCAAAACCGACCATAGCAAACCGACCCAGCCATACATTCAATCCAGTATTCTCCTTGGTTCGCTGCTCACACCTTATGGAAATAGATTTTTCTTGCTCATTAATCTTCCTTCTGTTGGATGTAATCCAAAATGCTGCATGTAAAATTCTTTCAAATTTTAGGATCATAAGGTAATGTGTCTGACAGAAAATCGCGAAGAATATTTAGGTTACAGAGCCTAATTTGAATACTATTGCTAAAGCAAGGGATGCGATCATTAAGACAGAAATCTATCGATTCATGAGAAGAAAGAAGCAGCATTGCTTGAAAAATATGCTGAAAAAGAGAAAAAATCAACAAATTAGATAATTATCCATCATCTCCTTTTCCGATGTATGCCTTTCAGGAGAGCACATTTGAGTTTACTCAGCAAAGAACTATAACCATCCAGAATCTAACTCAAAATAATGACATGGTATATATATAGTAGCTATTGAGTATTGTGGAAGATCCTTCCTCTACTCTCTATGATTTCGGCAATTAGTAGGATTAGGAAAGTTAGATCCTCAAACATGGAACATTCACTTAATAAACTCACCGTTTGAGGAACTTCATAAAAACAGATATTTTCCTTTATTTCATTCAGAAAAGGTGATTATTTGACAAAAGGTCAGCTTGTGTATCTCTAAACATCGAACCTTATTAATGAAGATGGTTAACCAAGACATTCAGCATTCAGTCTTAATACTTATAGCAGGATATTCTTTGAGACAAAAAAGAATGCACAGGACATATCACAGTAGTATCTCATTCTGTTAAGCATAGGGTGAAATAAAGTGAGTTATATCGACACACAATAAAGTGAGTTCGCTGATGCCCCCCTTTTGGTCAGTAATTTATTATCACTATTGTCACTATCACTATCACTCACCCATATCAGTTTTAACAAGAATTATATGATTTATTAAATATTGCATCAGATTTATGAAACTTTTCTAAATGTGTAAGGCATTGGATTTATTGAACTAAGCTACTTGTGTAAACCATCAGATCTTTTGAACTCTGTGCTTATGTTAAGCATCCAATTTATTTATGCCAACAACATAATGACAGGCTTGTGGAAGCCATAATTTGAGAAGTTTGATAAAGAAACATTGATCACTCAAACAGTACATTATTCCATTGAAGAAAAAAGGAGGAAACATTAAGAATCACATTCACCAAAATGGAAGATCAATTACAGGACTTGACTAGGAGCATTGAACAATGCACCATTTCTGAAGCAGAAACAGCACCACAGTTGATAAAGAATTGAGCTTGATAGGCAATGTGAGATGACAAATAATATTGGCTAGAAAGAGCTAAAGTCAGACAACAAGAGAAATAGAGACACTACCTTTTCCACAAAGTAGCAAACAATAACAACAGAAGAAAATGGTATTGTTATGCTGCTTAAGTGGAACTACTGAACCTGAGTAGAAGGCCATTACATAAGCAAGCTCTACAAAACATTTAAAATTGTTTCTGCAATGAGGTACAAGGGTGGAATCTGCATGAAAATTGGTTTTTCACAATCTCTATAAATACCATAAAAAGAGAGAAAATCGAGCAATCTTTCATTTAGGGATAAAGAAGTACTTTTGAAACTACGACTTGTAATTGCCCGGGCTTGGAATGTGTGGACAACAAAGGACACTGAAACCTTCAGTTTTGGCAACACTCACTGGATCGAAGTGGCAGTGCCATTCATCATCGGAAACTCCAAAAAAAAAAAAAAAGTTCAAATCTTTGTAAGTCAAGGGTCGATTACCAGTAGCTAAGCCAGGCGTGAAGGAAGAAGTGAGTGGCGAAGCTCCGGATGAGGAGAAGCGCGTCAAGCTGCAGGATTTTGAGATAGAAGCACCTGCGGATTGACACCAACGATTGTTATAACCTCATACAACACACTGGATGGTTAAGAATGAGAGGGAGAGAGGGAGAGAGAGACGTGGCACTGAGAAGAGATGATGAGAGACGACGGTGAGAAGAGCTGGGGCACCGGCGGCGGCCATCAGAAGATCAAATCTCAAAATTTCGAGGCCAGCCTGCGCTGTTGGCCATCAATCTCGTCTTGGTCCCCGTTTTATCTTCTCACCGGCGCTTTCTCCGCCACTTGATTTGTAGCGGTTTGGTATATCAGAAAAATCGTTCTACATAATATATACCGGAATCTGTTATTTTCAGGAGGAAATTTCACTCGGACCACCCAAATGTTTTCAAACCTTTTAGTTTACCTCTCGCAGTTTTAAAATTATCAGTTACAGCTCCAGATTTTCAAATCCATTTCATCTCTGACAAGGATAAATTTATGTAGAGAGAGATATTAGGCGCTAAATTGATATTATCATTGCCATTTTATTTAATATAACGTCCGTTACTTTCCGATGAATATCGTGTTACCAAAATCCGGGAGCGATAAGGCCAGCCGTCGCTCGTTTTCTGTCCGCCATGGCGTCGTCCACTGTGCTCACTTCTCCCTCTGTCGCCGCCGCACATCTCACGACCGGAGACGACTCCACCAGGAGGCGGCACTTCTGGGCGAAGTGTTCATTGCCGCTCCCTCCGCCACTCCCTCGAGATGCCCCTACGTCCACCAGGCGGGCCGCCTCGATCGCGCTTCTCTTCCTCCTCGGCGGCTTCTCCGCCCACTCCAAACGTGATCCTCCGCCACGTTCTCCTCTCACTGCTTCTTCAGCCGAAATCGACAGCTGCTAATCTCCTTTTTTTTTCTTCATCCGTAGGCGCTGATGCGGCAAATCCCTTCGATAAGTACCTGAAGCGGTAAGCTAATCTCTTCCTAGAGATTCTTTGACGTCGATTTTATTTAGAAATTTCATCGTTGTGGAATCAATACCAGTTCTTTATTCGATCAAATGGAAAAGAGAATAGAATTGAACCTTCATGTGAGGTGTTGTTGCTCTCTGCTTGTGGTTGACACTGATTCAATTTGGGAATGACACTAGGAAGAAGTTGGATCCGTTGGAATCGTATGTTCCTGCTGTTCTACTGAGTCGAGCACAATTTGAGGACTTGGGTAACTTCTCCAATTGATCTTCTTACACTACTTAGTGGAACTCAATTGCTTACCCTAATGCCATTGCTAGAAATTACTAAAACATCTTAATTATATCGATATAGCTTTTAAATGAATTGCAGGAACTCAATGAAACCATCTCTCTACTATGTGAATTATCTAGTTGCACACGGGTCACACGGGTCGTTCTATTTGAGTTATCACCATTCCTTGCTCTATACAATAAAACAAGGAACTTGTAGCTATTTCTGCATTTAGGGGTCCCTTCCTTTGTTGGAGAAAAAAGTTACAGGAAAAATAGATTATTTGATGTCATTTGGCTGTGATAACTAAAATGTTTCTGGTGCTTCCTTTGCTTCTGCTTGGTCAACCATCACATCCTCTCACGCTTCTTTGTGATGATCTCAAACCCTTTAAGTGTTTGCTCCAACCTCGTTGTTATCTTCTTATTCCCAGAGCTCTACTAGGGCCACCCAATCTTGGGACAGAGGACGAGGGGGCAGTGGGGGCAATGAAGATGAGAGGGAAGTGGCAGTGGAGGTGGATAGGGCAAAGAGGATGAGTGACAAAGAGGGCAGGGGATTGACTAGAGAGGATGAGTAGCAGAAGTGGAGGCTGACATGAGATTGTTGCTTACTTTCTCAATCACCCTTGAAGTGGCATGCAAGTTAGTATGGATGATAAAGACTGTTATAGCATACAATCTCCCTACTGTTCTTTTTTGGAGTAAGAATACAGGAGGCTCTTAAATTATCTTTTTTGATGAGCAATTCCTTATTCTGCTACACAGAGAAATTCTTGGATAGCAAGCAGCCAAATTATGACATAAGTCGATCTTTGTTGCGTTCTGGCCCAGCAGCTTCTCTACGCATTAACATCCGAGCCGTAAGTATTTATGTTATGATTTTTTTATTTATTATGGGTGTCTGTTATGCAGTTCATAATTCAAACCAAAATTCCGAGTCAGGTTAAATCAAGCTTTTCAATTTACTTTGGTTTCATGAAAAAAAAAGTTCACTTCAATTTAAGGAATTTCAGTTTCAATTTTGATTGGATTGGCTTTTGATAAGTATTTATACATTAGTTGTTTAAATATTTGTTTGCACCAAATAAAAATAGTAACCAGAATCCTTTTTAGAGTAATGCTGTTTAAACCAAACTGATCAGATAAACTACTGTCTCAGTAGAATTATCGTTCTGTTTGGCTTTCTAAAAGCAATTTCAGTTCAACACAGTCCAGTTCAGTTTGGATCAAATGAACAACCTTTATTTATTAGATAACTCCTTCAAATATATGCCTCTCAGAACTATTTGCTTTGCCAGCCTTGTTAACTGCGGAAATTTTAGATGAGATTTGAATGACTTGGTTTCTGAAAGAAAGGGAAAAATTAATATTCTCTGGGCTCAAACTTGCTGCAGCTAGTAGTTTCTGACTGCCTTTCGATGTTGTCAGAGTAGTTTTGGTCTAAAATTTCCCATTTTGAGGGTTTTACCTTGCAATTTTAATGAGGTTGATTCCTTCTAGCATTGTACATGATCTTGGAAATTATAGGTGGCACAATATGCAACTGAAGATGGTAATGGAAAAGCAGCCTCCGATGCTGTTGAGCAATGCCTAAGGTTAAATTTGTCTTCTAGATATGTATCTAGATTAAAGCATTTGGGTTTATAAATCGATTTACTTTATTCATTTACAGGGCCTTAGAGGATCTTGACTCGCTTTTGTTGAATGCAATAAGAAATGATCCCAGAGCTTCCACTGAATCCATGAAGGGAAAACTTGACATTGTTTTGGGATCCTTGGACAGGTACTGAAGAATTTATTATATTTAGTAATGTTAAATTGCTAAGCACATATTTTCTTCCGATTTAGTAGAACTATTCCCGAAACAACTTGTGGCTTGAAACTTGATCCGTTTAATCGTCTATTTTAAGTAGTAAGTTCTTCATAACTAATGTTAACCACTCCTACATCATCATCATCATGTTAGTGTCTAGTAATTCAAAACTAATGCGATCTATTTTAATTACATCAACCACCCTGAGATAAAGTCTCCTGTTTTCCAGAACATAAGAAAGAATAGAATAGACGAAACAGTCACATAATTTTCTGACGGTATATAGTATCTCTCTGCAGCCTCTTGCAAACTGTACCATCCAAGGTGCTAGATCAAGGGAAGGCAATTGCAGATGCTTATATGGACCCAAGCTACCAAAGTGACAAGCCTGCGGTTTCGGACACGGAGATTACCAAGTTGGAAGCACTTTTTTGAGTGAGTTTGTTTCCTAAGTAGGGTTTCAGTTTGGAAATCGAGTACATGTTTTCGTAGCATGACCAATTAATTAGTTTTACCTAGGGAGCTTTCAAAAGCCATAGCATGTAAAAGTTTTCTGTAAATGAATGAACCTCAAAGCTTCAGGCGAGTGATGCATTTTTATCTGTTCGATTGGAACATTCGTTTACAAGTAGTTTACTCGTAGATGTATTAGGGATCAAAATGTGAAAATTAGGGATGTATCTAAATGTGTTAGATATCTAGATGTGAAAATTAACCATCTGTTTGTGAATGATGTATGTGCTACGGCAGCTTGATGACGAATTATAGATACAAACAATATATGTAGATAAAAGAGATGGTCTTGGTTTCAAATCTCACCTACGCACGTTACACTTAGAAAGTTTGAAAAAACAGGTGACGTTGGGTTGTCTGTTAAGCCCAATTTGCCTTGGTGATTAAAAAAATATTTAAAATTATGAAATTCGAGTGGAATTTTAATACGTTCAATAATTTTTTAATATTTTATTTAATTATTCATCAATCACTTTATAGCCATATTCGTACTCAACTCTATTTATTTATTTTTATAATTTTAGTATAAATATACTTTGGTTTGAATAATTCAAATTTAATTCATTTCCATATACGGTTTAATTCTGCTCGAATCAAAATCTAGAGAGCTCAAATTTCATTTCAAATCGACCTTGAGCTATAATCATTTATATTTTAGAACTTTGAATCAAATTTAAATATCACATGTATTTTTCAAATTCAAACTGCAATATTAATACTTTCATACTAGTCTACTCAATTCAATTCATCTGCACCCGTACTCCAGACCCTAAAAAATTACAGATACTAATGGCATATTTACGTTACAGATTCTTTAAAATATCTTTATTTAAAAAAAACTGAATTCATTTTTTTGAAAGCCTTGTAAAAAAAAACTTGTGCTTTTCTATTAAATAATACCTTGAATCATAATCTTGTATCGCATTAAATATTGAAAATATTAGTCATTGAAATAAAATACGACAGGCATCATCAGACATTTGAACTGTATTTCATGTATAGAGCTGGACTATGATGCTTGTCAATGAAACATCATGCAGGGAACTGCATTATTGTTTTATTTTCCAGGGCAAGCTTTCTGTCTGTTTCAGTTTTCACAAGGTTCTCCAATTGTGTCTACGAACTATAACTTTTCACCGTATTGCTACATATTATTCTCCCTACCTCCCTCTTTACAATGAAAAAATAGAAAAAAGATGAAAGATCAGTAGAGTGAAGCTACAAAGCAAACATGATAGTGTGCATCTGCACCAGATAGCCTCAAATAGCGAAAAACAACACATTCAAATTATGTACATCTTAAAAAAAAGGGGGCACAAAGTGGCTGCTCCTATAGCTGCACTCGAAGGATTGCCTGCTGGAAAACAGCTTCTATACGCAGCTTTGTATTCGTTTGAGACTCGGGCATATCGCATGCCATTTGGTCAAATCCTTAGCACGTATCTGCCACAGAAAACACGATGAATGTTGTACAAGATTTTCAAGGATAACACTGCATATTGTGTCGCACACCATAATTGCATTTCGTTTTAGCCTACCGCTGCCAAAGGCATCTCACTATTACAGGTCCGATGATTGGCTTATTTTACTAGGGCAATCCAATCAATATAGTGGTGCTTATGAAAATGTACCAAATCACAAGATCCTGCTTATATGACCGGAAATGTATAACTTTATCAAATGTCATTTTCTATTTGTAAATTGAGCCAATGAAAAAAATATTGCATGTTGTAAATAACTAAATCTGATATCCAATAATCTAGCAAGATGTAGATATGATATCTAACCTTAGGACAAGAGTCGATGTTCATAATTTCCAGTGTGGGACACTCAGAAATGGCAGTTTCTAACTCTTCTTCAGCTAGCATGCTGCAAGCCTGTGGTTAAAAATAAATCAGAACAAGACTGAAGTGACAAATTGTGAAAAAGAAGCATATAATACCAATTTTCATGAAGGCATTTGTAAAATTGATTCTTAACAATAATGCAAGGATATAGAGCATCTTGTTTAACAAAATCCCATGTTACCTTAATAAATGGCCAAATTGAATTTTACACAAGATATATCTTTTGGAATATTGGCATTAGAGGAAAAAAAAAATTAAAATACAAAAACATAACAACTAACTAGAACAAAATAGTGTGGCAAAAAAAAAAAGCACATAAAATACAAGGGAAAGTTCACACTCCCTCCCACCTTTCTGTGCAAAATGTCCCCCAAGTTTCAATATTGTTAAATGCCATCAGAAATTCATAAACTCAGTTTACCTCTCATTGGAAATATGACGATATTTTCCAAAACAAAAAACTAAAAAAATTCCTCCCTCAAAATATCATGCTTCTTTGCAAAAATATAATATAGCTGAGATGAGGACAGGAAGTTTAAAGGAAAATACAACAGAGTTTTTGATAATTGAAGAAATATTACTAGCAAATTCATAATCACAAGCAGTCATTTACCAGAAGCCAGAGATTGTTTAGCCTTGGACACTTGAGCCTCAAGAACTCCAGGGAATTACAATAGCTAAACAAAAGGTGCACAGTGTGTAAGGTAGAAAGAGAGAGAGCGCAAAAGCCTACTGCTAGTGGAAACTATTCAGGATGAGTATTACCTTATGTTTAGCATACAAAGGCTTCCACATGCCAAATCTACCTCCTTCAGATTTATAGATAAATTAAGGTTTATTTTTGATAAATAAAAACAATTGGCACTTGAAGAAATAAGGGCTTTTGTAATGTTTGGACAACCGGTGCAGTTCAAAATTTCAAGCAGATGGCCAGTCTCCAGGTAGACATCCTTCTCATTGTCTTTCAATGGGGAAGGTGAACAGACATTGACAGATTTTTGAGATAAATTGCAATAACTTCTGTTCCAGACAAGTTGATGCATATTTGCACAGCCATTCAAATTCAGATGAGCCAAATTCGTACATTGAGCGAGAATATTTAGTATATCAAGCTGCACAACAGATGAGTATGACAGATCTAATTTGCATAGGGCTGGAAGTGCACTCTCCTTATACAGGGCACCCAAGGAGGAATCTGTGAGGTACTTGCACGCAGAGAGCCTTAAGACCTGCATGTTAAAATCCCAAAGCTCAATAAAACAGTATCATTTTTTTCCAAGCATATAACTGGATTTATAAGCATAACCCTAATTGAGGGGAAATATAAAATATACATGTAAAAAAATCTTAGATATTCAAACATTTGTTTTATCTGAAACAATTTATATCATTCTCCACTTAATCTGATACATCTTGCACATAATACAGCTTAGAGTAAATCTCAGATGGTGCATAATTTAACTACTATGATACATGTCACCAATTTGAACTTTTATCAACTATATTCAAGGAAACCAGCATGAATGAATGCCAACAGCTCAGATCAAAATCACAAATATGAATCCAAATAAAGAAGATACAAGCTCAAGAGAAAACAAAAATATAAACTTACCGCCAACTTAAAACAATTGTCAAAAACAGGTTGTAAGTCTGTCACAAAGGTATAGGACAGATCCAGTAGAACCAGATGTCGAAGCAAATGCAAGGAAGATAGCCCATCAAATGCAACAGATTGGCATGATGAAAGGACCAAAGATCCAATCTGCAGGCAAGATCTAGCTGTTCTAGACAATGATTCATCACTTAAGTTCCTGCAAAACAGACAAAAGTTCACAAGTTCATCTAAAAGAAAATAAAACACATTCCCAGAGAAGAGATGACAGTAAATAACCTGCAGAAGGAAGCATCCAAGGACTTCAAACAAGAACAACTAATATAAGCCTCAGACAGTATGCCACATCCCTTAAGCTCTAACACTTGCATGCTTGGCGCTTCAATCTGCAGAACACTTAATCGTGGACAGATACCCAAATCAAGCAACTCAAGGCCAACCTAAACAACAGTCACGATTGATATCAAGGCATATGAAAGGAGTTGTCGTGGACATATATAAGATGACTGAATTTGCTCAAAAGATACTTAAAAACCGTTTTACACTAAAAAAACCATATTTACTGAAAATTTCAGAAAAGTAATTGGTGGCAATCAGCCAAAGTTGCAAAGCATCAAACTGAAAACAGTTTTTTTTTTTTTGGTAATAACAGCTAGGTAGAACACATCAAGCACATGTGTAACAAGGAAAAAGCATTAGAGTCAGTTCCCAACAGATATTGCCTTAAGAAAGTCAACCATGCAGATTTAAGCAATTAATAACCACACAACTGCTCAAATAAGTTTAATATTTCACATAGTTATTAAAGGCACTCGCCTGCTGTGCCTAGGCATAAGCCGTAGCCTTTTGTGCCTAGGCATAAGGAGTAGCCTCTTGTGCCTTAAGCGTGTGCCTTGTCGAAGAGGAAGAAATCAGTCTTGATGGAACCCATAAATCTTATACAAATATGAAACATCTAGTGATAATGATAATGATATGATTGAGAAAGATGATGAAGATTTAGATATTTGAAGTTCTTTTTAAAAAAATTTGAATTATGTGCATAACATATTTATTTGTTATTGAATTTTATATTAACATTATTGTTTAATATTTTATGGATTATAGTTTTGTTAATGAAATATTTTGGCAGAAATTCTTTATATAAGTTTGAATTGTAAAACTTTATACCCAGAGTGCATTACTTTGGTAAAGACATGCGTCTCACCTTGCGCTATGCGCCTCAGGCCCCATAGCACCTATGCGCTTTTGGGCGCCTAACACCTTAAATAACTATGATATTTCATCAACAAGCCCAAATAAATTACCAGAACAATTAATCAGCATTAGTTTCCAACAATGTATTGATAAAATTGTCATCGCTGCAAGATTTTAACAGCCGCCTAACTATGCAATTGTTCAGAATATGAGTTACAAGATTTAATTAACAACACCAAAATAGATATCAAAATAATCAATCTATCATTAACAGCTCTCCCTCAAGGATGTTCAAAATTGAATTTTAATAGAGCCGAGAATTTACTCTATTAATGATTTAAATTCATGGATCTGAAAAATTTCCCTCAAAAGATATTATACTCTCTTCATAAAAAGAACACGGTCTTATTTAACTTTTAGTTTACATATATACAATACAGTATAGAAAATGTATCATTTAAACATACAAAAAAAAATTCAAAAACTTCAATAAGCTACACAAAAAGGAAAAATTAACTGGAAATTACAATAGTAAACCTGAAATATTTTGCTAAAAATGATCTAATGACAAAGAAAATTCCCTGTTAGTAGAAAACTTGATAAAAGTTATTATAAGAACATAAATGATTGAGTCAATAATGGCCACATACCGGGCTAAATGAAGCTTTTTTAAGGTGATCACAACCATCAAGATTTAGTTCTTGAAGATTTGGACATGACAGTTCAAGGGTAGTGATGGCACGACACCCATCCAAGGATAGAGAGACTAGAGTATAACTTTTGATATTGATTATAATTAAGCTCTGGACAAAATGAAACCATCAAAGAATAAAGGCATAAACAATACAATTATTTTTCAGCATAATTTACAACATAACATCAAAAAATAAAAAATAAAAACTCTAGTCATAGTTATGATGGATGAAAACGGATAATATGCATCTAAAACTTCAAATTAAATCACTTCAGATAACTACCAGAGTTTGAAAGGTGAATAAATAAAGATTTCAGAAATGAAAGTCATGAACTGAATCAAGCCTTTCAAACATGCCAAAACGAAATGCTCAACATAACGGCTAGATTACCATATATCAATAATAACATCATGAATTATGCATGATAATGAATTGGGTCTTCTTAAGTAAGAAGCCTAAGTGTTGTTAGTGATATAGCCTTTTATATCCAAAGTCCAAAATAGTTGGTACTAACAGCTTGTAGTATAAGATGTTGATAATGTTGTTATTATTGGATCATGTATAAGTACCTGCAGCAAGGTTAGAAATCTCGAACCGTGCCGGTATTTTGGTCCTTGACTAGAAGGATACTGTTGATGTATGATGTTGGTAATAAATTAGAGGTGAACGGAGGAAAGAGATGAAGACAAAAAAGAAAAAATTAAACAACTATATAGTTCAATGTTTGCTACAATTTTGAGATTATCTTATATGAACACAAAGTAAAAAAAAAAAAGAACATTATCTCAAATTTTAGCATGTCATCAAGTGTTCACATGAAATAATGCTCGTCGACATGATTGATACGGCATAGGAGATATTGTCTTGAGGCTGAGCAGTATGGAATTTTGGTAATTTATCGGAGCAAAATGTTTCGACAGTTATGCTCGACACAGTACAAGATTTCCTGTGCAACACTTCTTACAACAACTTTCATCCTCACATTACTATGCCATTAAGCCCTATGCAAGGCTACATTACTAGTAATGTTCAAATTAATTTGAATATTTTTTTATTTCATTAATTGATTGTTGTTTGTTTTCCCTCTATTCTTTGCAACTTCCATGATAATTGATTCAACTTCTTCTATTGTGATTGAATCAATTAATTATTCTCAGGTATTAGTATTTCTTTATTTTATCCTTTTAGTTGTTCAACACCTCCATCTTTATATTCTGATCTATGCTAGGGGCACACAATCATCATGTACCATGTTTCATGAAATACTCACAAGGTGAAATTGGTAGGCTGATTCTATATACTGTTAGTTGCATCTTTATCATTTTCCTTGAGATACAACACTTACATATCTACAACTCTTATAGGAATTTCATGACCATCTATCTTAAATATTCCATCAGTTCTTGTTATTGAAATGACATTTCACATATCTATTTTTAGTTCCCTTAATTTAAAACTTTTAGTTCTAAATTTGTTCTCATTTCAATCCTTGAATTTATTGTATTTACACTCTCATCATTAGCATTATATCTTGGCAAATAACTTACACCAAGGACACCCAGCACTGACATCAAAATTACCAACTCGAAATGGGCTAGAGCTCAAGAATACAAACCCTTTCAGGCCTCATAACTCAAGAATACTTGAACTTAGGCATCTTAGGCCATTAACAAGTGCTCTTAGGTCTGAGATAACTCAAGCATACAAACTTAGCTCCATGTTGAAGTGGGGTAGAGCTCATTCTGTAGACTAATTACTTGGGATGAAAGAACCCTCAAAAAAACGTTTGGGACTATGGGTGGACCATGCCAGCAAAAATGGTAATAGAAAACTGAACAATGACATCCACGTATATAGCACTTCTACATACTAGCTTCTAGTATAATATCCCATGTGGAAGTAAACTAAATATTTTAACCAAACTTACATTTCATTTACATCTTGTTAACTATGGCATCTTTCTGGATTGCTTTTACCAAGTTCTCAACAAATACCTGAACTCCAGTTTAACAAATACAATTAATGTCAAATAATAACTTAATAATGATGGCATATGCATACATACTAAAATATAATTGTAGTGTTCACTCTACATTTGAGAACTACACAGAATATTTATGTGATTAACTAATCAATTGTAGTGTCTATTCTGCTTGTTACTTATGATTGAAATAATATACTGAACCTAAAATAGCATCTATTTCAGTAAAACAATGTCTATAACATGATGCATGCTTAGGAAACATGTGTTCATGGAAATTCAATATTGTTATATGCTACATCGAAGTAAAAACAGAACTGACAATTGTCAAGAATTAATTATCACAAACTGATATAACTAAACAACAGACCTGGCAATTGTCAAGAATTAATGATCTCAACTTGGGGCAACCTCCCTCACTATTGAAAACTTCAAGAGAATCTGTCAAAGAATCACAATTGCTAAGGTCCAGTTCTAGCAAGCTTTGGCATTGCAGAGACAAATAAGCCAAACTTTCCTGTTTTTGCAACACCAGTTTCTGCATGAACAAGAATCAGGGTCATACTTTCAAAATCATATTTCACTTCAATAGCATTTTATTCTATAATAGAAAAATAAATTCTAGCTTCACATAAGAGAAAGCAGACCTGAAGAACATTTGAAGTGATACTTATGTCTTGAAGTGCTGAACACCTAGAAATTTTGATCTGCTTGAGCACAGGACTCCGCAAATCTAAATAAACAAATCTAATACATGTGCGATTTAGTTTTAGTTATAGAGAAGAAACAACACAATCAAAGAGGAAAAGAGAAAATAAAGAAACTTTTACTTGCGCAGGTGAACGAGACTTATAGTCTGCAGCTTTGGCATATCAAGTGTCATGGCAGTAAGCATGCTGCAGTTATCGAGCTTCAATGACTGCAATATCTCAAGGTCAGAAAATTGACAAAATCAAGGAAACACACTGAGGAAAAATTGTTGTATGTCTCTAACCTCTAACATCACACTGTATGATATTGCAGTCATAGAAGCAGATACTATACCCTCACAGCTTTCAAGCCTTAAATCCATTAACTTTGGGAATCTCACAGCCTGAAAAGTCCAAACACATACTCTTACGTGCATATGAGATATGACGTTGGAGTATCGCAACAAAATACCATGGCATTTGAAACTAACCTCTAATGAAATATTTGGACAGTTTGAAGCATCAAACATGCATATGTTTGGACATGTGGAAGCTATGTCGCGTATGGTTTCATCAGTGACACTAGAGCAAGATGACATGTCTATTGATGCCAATAAAGGGCATGACATAGCAGCAGTTCGAATTGTAGTATCTGATAATTTGTGGCAGGATGATAAATCCAGCACATTTAATTGTGGGCAAGTAAGCAAAGCATGGGCCATGCTGCTGCGCTTTAGAGACAAAGTTTGTAGCTGAGGACATCTGCCAAGCACTCATGTTGTGCAAAGTAATTAGATTACACATTACAATATGGTCAGAGCAAAACAAACAACCAATTGGCACTACAATCACCTGATAATAACTCGGAGAACTCTACATTTTATCATCTGCAAGTTGTGTAAATTTTCATGGTATACAGTTACATCTTGAATACCATTGCCAATCGATGAATCAGAAATTTTCAAACTAGTTAATGCAGGACAGCTCGTCAATGTATGAAAAAAAACATCACTAAAATGCCCCTTGTCCAAGATTAAGGTTTGAAGTCCCCTGTGAATTATGACAAACCAACATATAAGGGCTAGCAATGATTAAATAAATAAAAATTGAGCCAAAGTCAAAGAGAGCTGTAAATAAACCTCAGAGAATTCATTGCATGAATGACAAGGGCATCAGAATTTGGTGTGCCATTCATACTCAGTTCAGTAGCATTAGGGTAATGATCACAAATAGAAATAACTGCAACAAAATCATACATTAGCAGTTGGTAAGCAAAGTAACATTCAATATGAAGTAAATAGTTGGAATATCATTTGATTTATGAGGAATTATTTAGAGTCAACAAGTAGTGATCTCGCACAAGACTGAAATCTGGAATTAGAAACAAAACCAATGTAATGGAAGAATCCTCTTGCAGACCATTCACTTGTTGAACCCCATGGTTGTTTTGATGTGATCAACTAAGTTAGGTTAGATTCTGTTTGGTTTTAATCCCTATGTCTAAGTGTGCAGGAGCTTAGTAGCGCAGGAAATCGAGCGGAAGACGCAACTAGCGAGAAGGACGACACGGGAAGGGAGCCGACGGGCTCGGTGCGTCCGAAGGACGAAAGAGCTGCGGAAGAGTACATCGGTGGACAAGAAGAACGTACGTGGCGTTCGAGGGATGAGAAGCCGGAGCGGAAGCCTGCTCGAGGAGAAGGTCGGAAATTGGGTTCGGGTGAGCCCTATTTCGGCTGGCCGAAATCACCCAAGCGATCGGAGCTTCGGAAGAAGAAGAAAAAGAGAAACTGGAAGCTATTTATACCATGCAGGTTGAAGGCACCCTCAACCCAGTCTTTGTGATCGTTGGCAAGCGGATAAAACTTTATCCGTTTATCCACCTTGGAGGCACCCTCAATCCCTTTGGATGCGCCCTCAACATTCGAGATAGGTTTTCCAAAAGCTATATAAAGGCCCCTGGAGCTAGGAAATTAATCATTCAACTCTGTAATCAATTCCTAGTAACTCTTGAGCTCTCTAAGTGTGTAAAAGGCTTCTCCGCCTTCAGAGAAGGAGACTTTTAGTGCATCGTTCAACCGCCTTGGATTAACAACCTTATTGGTTGTAACCAAGTCAATTGCTGAGTTCCTTTTCCTTCTTTTCTGTTATTTTTTATTTTATTGTTGCTAATTTTTGAGTTGAAAGTACGAGGAGGGTAGTTATTATTTTGTAGGCAATTCACTCCTCCCCTCTTGCAGGTCCCGCTGCACCAACATCACTTTCTTTTGTGTGACTTAATTCTATCCTATCCAAAAACATGTTAAATGGTTAAGTATGGCAATATCAAATAGCCTCAGATTGAGGTTTTTCTACCTGAAGCTTCTTCATATAGAGAAAAAAGAAAAGTTTCTAGGCTTCTGGCTGCTTTTAGTTTTGCATTTTACCTATCCTCCCTTGTATGAAATGTGAAATTTGACTCATCTTTCCTTCAGTGGCTCCCTCACTGATGAAGTTTGGAATTTTCTATGAAAAACTGTTCTACAAATTAACTTGAAAAGAGAGCAGGAAAGTGGGCCAATGAGCCATACAAATGGGCTTGAAACTTTCCTAAGCTTATAATTGCTTAATGCACCATGGTTTAACAACTGTCTCACTAAATAAGATTGGAAAATCTAAACACACTCCAGTTAACGTAATACCACATAATCTAATGGATCCCAATATTACTAATTGAGATAACCTTGCACAACAGTCAATGGAGGGATAGGATCTATGTAGACCATCCCAAGTAGTTGAGATCAATACGCTATGATGATGATATATAATACTATCGTATGATAAAATATGATATAACCATTGTTTCTTTTATTACAAAGCAGATTTTTATTGCAAAAGTAGTGTGGAGTCACAATAACCAATAACATACAATGTTAAAAAAAAGGGTAGCCCGGTGCACGAAACTCCCGCCATACGGGTTCTAGGGAAGGATCTATTGTATGCAGTCTTAACCTGTTTTTTGCAAAAGGCTGTTTCCAGGATTCAAATCCATGACCTTTAGGTCACAAAGCAACAACTTTACCGTTGCGTTAAGACTCCCCTTCTAAGAAAATAATAATTGAAGTTCATAAAATGACACACATATACATGAAAAACTATTAAATTTGATAACATGGTACTGTTGATAACAATGCTAAGGAAATAATCTCTTTATTATGATTTAGCCACCAGTGTGATGAGACAGGCGTCCAACATTCTACCAAAACAAAGGAATTAAATGAACCCCAAGTTCAAGCAGGGAACTTAACTGAAGGAAGCCCATACAAGTAATTGTCACATTCTATGATCAGGAGATAGAAAATGTGTTTGATAGAAGGGCAGCATATAGCATAAGTTGGTAGCAAGGAAGTAGTATTTATTTGATTTTAGGAAATTACTAAGATCAGTTTTGACATTCTCAGGTTTTTCTTTTCAAATTATAGATACTCATTGGTTTCAATTTACTGTAGGTAAAGCTTAGGAATAGGAAGTATTGTCACTAAGAAAGTAGTGAAATGGAAAAACATAGAGAAAGTGAAGGGAAAACGATGTATGGTTGAATTTTTTTTTTTTGTTTTTTTTTTTGGTTTCAACAAAATAGATTAAATAAAAGAGACCCAATTGCATGCTTTCCCTAAGCCGAAATGGAGATGATGTTGGGGCTGACCTCTTCGAACCCAACCCTTCTTTGATCCAGTTCATCCCAACTGCCTCATTGGACAATAATGGCATAATCTATGGAGAATGGTGTAGCCTATGGAAATATAAAGGGGGTCTACGGTCAGGTATTCGGCTAGGGATATATCCCTAAACAGTAGGTGTAGTAGTTGTAGAAATAATAGTTGGTTAAGCCTTTATCCTAATCTTAGATTTTGAGACAGTAAAATCAAGTTCTTGTTTGGATCCATTAGTTCTTTAATTGGATCAGCATGTGGATCTACTTTTGATTCTACTTCTGTTGAACCTGTTCTTGCAATGGAACCATGTTTTTTTTTTTTGACAAAGGGAAACAACCAATTACATGCAATTGATGCTACATTAGTCTCAGATTGTTATTTGAGGCCTTCATGAGCATGTTTAAGTATCAAAGGGACTATTATCTAAGTATCTTGACATTTGGGATTAGATCGGTTGTTCTTTAGGCTTTAACACAATATTAGAGATAGCTCCACTGCTAGCTATGTTGGGGCCGAGAGTACATGCTAAAGAGGGTAGGAGGAAGAGAGAAGAGAACACAATTCCTCTTTTTAGTCTCACATTACAAAGGCAAGTCCTACAGGCATGCTTAAATATTAGAGAGACCTCCTAGCAACGGCATTTTGGGTTGAATTTGATTCGCCTTTGGGTATTAACATATCAGAGAAAAAATAGTCCATAAAAGTGTACTTTGCTAAAAAAGGTAAATGATATTTATAGAAGCTAATATTTGCCAATATCATTTTTCAGTTAATAGAGATAAACATGACAAGCAAGAAGACAAGAAGAAGTCATACAGTTCTGTATGGAGATCCTTGTATTTTCAAACTTTAGGCACCTCCAAAAATTTTCATTTGTGCTAGCTACCAACCACTGCCTACATGTAGACCCAGCTCTACACAAATCTTTTTGTCCTAGGAAAGAGAACACCTGCAAAGCATATCCCACTTATAATGAATGCAAGTTCAAGGCTTCAAGTAAATGATTACTAAAGAAACATATCAAAAGAAATTCCAAGACATACCAGATGCAGTAGATCATCCGAAAGATCCATCCTGAACTCCACATCCTCAGTATTTCTAGTACCTGAGATATCCCCATAAGCAACCCCACCATCGGATTTGTTATTTCCATCATCTGGTAGAGTGCTGGAGCTCTGACCTTTCATTTCTTCAGGTTGATATGATGAACTTAGTGTCATAAAATCAATAGCAGATGCTGGTACAACTGGTTCAGTAGAAGAGGTAGGCACTTCACTGAGCAAAGAAAAGAATATCAGGGAGGGAGTGAAAAGGAAACCATGTTTGAAGAATTAAAAGTTGGAGTATAACAACAACACAAGGCAATAAACATTATGACAACAAATCCAAACATGATATTGCTAAAAAAGTAGACTGTAGTTGTAGACAACCCATCATGTAGACATGACAAATATAACTGGGCATACAAATAAACACCCGAAGGTAGCTGGTTTAAACTCTATCAATCCATTTCCAAACAAATCAAATGTTTCTATAGTAAACCCTAATGCATATTCATTGCAACTGCATAATCATGGTAGCAACTGTAAGGAGCTATGTTGTTTCTATATCAATCACATGACCAGCAAATTATGATGAAGTAATATAACCATTGCAATAGCCAATAAGTAACAAAATTCAAGTTGGAAAAAAAATTTAATAGGCCAAAACTAGACCAGCACATACTTCAAACCAAAAATTCAACAAGCATTAAAATGGTATTTTGATCAGCAAGAACGAAAAGAATCTTGAAATATGTGCGTGGAAAGAGACGAGGCGCTAAAAATATTGCTGTTGGTCAGAAAAGACTTTAGGCCACTTGTGCTGGGCATCCTTATCCTTGTCCAATGTTGCTCCCATCTCTATCAAACTTTCTTTAGAGTCACCCACCTCTCCACAATTCTTCTCCCATTCTCCAATATCCAATTGCCTGACACGTCCTGACCTCTTGACATCATGGGAGCTCCCAGAACCTTGCTCTGACGATGCTGATCTGTTTCTTGCAGGCCCACTACTTGTAAACCCTACATTCCATTCCCGATGGGTCAGTGAAAGGCTGAGTTCTAATTCATCATCTTCCTCCTCGTGCTCGACCAATGCCTGCAACCCAACCTCCCCACCACCATCCTCAACTTCAACTTCGTGAACCACCGCCTTCATGCGTTCATCCGCTATGGCGCAGTCCCTCAGCCACGCACAATAACAGAAAAAAGCTAAAATACTATCCCAACATCTGAGATCAGCATAGCTGCGCAATCGCCTAATACGCCCTATCTTAAACCCTAACCTAAAATCCAACAAATTGTCAACGCCGAGACTGAAGTGAGAACATTTTCGTCAACACAAAATACCATGCAAGAAAATGTAAGAAAACAAGAAAAAAAACCCACGATTTAAACCAGAAGGGCTCGCGATCTTTACCGTTAGAGAAACAAGAAGGGGGTCAAAAGCCAAAAAAAATAACAGAAAATGTAGATCCTTCGCGACTATCGAAGATCGGATTTCCGGAGGAGCTGATTGGATCGTAACGATGAATCTGAAACTAAAATCGCCCTCTTTCTTCTCCTCTTCCAAAAATCGACGCGCCGCTTGCCCTCTTGATCGCTTCGCAAAACCTCGTCGATGGTCGGATCGTAATGATGAATCTGAGTCTGGAAATCGCCCTGTCTTGCTTCTCCTCCTCCGACAATCGACGCCCCCCGCTCGTCCTCTCGCTCCGCTTTTTGAAACCTCGTAGTCGTCGATTTCGAGAACCGAGTTGAGGGGGGAGAGAGAGAGAGAGAGAGAGAGAAGGAGACCTCCGGGTTTGCTGTGTGAAGAAGTGAAATCGACCGGCTTGGATGGACCCTGTTGCGGGTCCCACCCGCTGCTTAGACTCTACGTGGGAGTTAACTAGTGGCGGAAATGGAAGTCTGCTGTAGGTGGTGTTCATCGGCACCGAGCCCGTGCATCGGTCGCCTCTCACGCGGGTCCCGTCGGAGATTTACGCGTGGAGGAAAAGTGTAAGTCAGAAAAGGAGTTTGCTGTTGTGTCGTGGATTGTCGAACCTATCGGAGTGGAGTGTAGCTCGTCCCCCCACACGGACGGAAGCCCGTGATCCCCGCGCAAAAGACGCAAATGGCCTGTGTTTATTTGAGATGATGGAAATGTGAATTGAATCGGAAGGAAAGAAGAGAAGAGGGAATAGAGAGATTCAAGATCCATCTTACCTGTTTACTAATTACCCTAAAGAGAAAGATATTCTTATCTTCAAGCCCATGGCTTCTTTTGTAAGTGGGCAACAACGACTCTAATTTAATCGTGTTTACTCAATCAACATACACAGTTCGTATATAAAAAATTACTTCAAGGATTATGGTGCAATGGTCAAGGTGTTCAGATTTCTATTTAGCAAAAGAAATAGCATTGAAAATAATATATTAGATAATGAGATGTGATTTTATTATTTAGTTATGATATTGAGTAATTTTATTTATTGGCTTTCTAATAAAGCTTATAAATTATACAAAAATTATGTGTATTTTTATAGTTCGAGAATTCCTCTAGTATGAAGGATATTCAAATATATTATATTTGTGATTCTTAACTATCATTGTCAAATGATTAGAAGGATGATTGCATCATCAACTTATATATCTTTCATGCTTTAGACATTTCTCTTTAGGTATTTGATAATTTATTCTCTTTTATATAATTTGAAGACAGATTATAAAAGATACCTAGAATAAATGAAATTATCTTTTATTATATTTTTTTATTACACGAGTCTATTTTGCTTCTAGCTATTCTTAAAGCTTTTGATTTAGGTAATTATGATATGATATAAACTAACTTTTCTTTTTAAATTTCAAGATCAAGAGATCCTTCAATTAATACCTTTTTGGCTATTGTAACATTCGAAACACATAATTTAACTTTTGAAATAGCACTAAGTATAATTTTTAGTTTAATAAGATTGATAAAAGATAGTTTTATTATCTTGCATACACCTACATAAAACTTGTGAGCACTTATTGTTATTTTTTTAAAATTTTTTATTTCTTTTAGCTTAAATACTAAACCTTAAATAAAAAAATTAAATGCTCATGGATATATGTGCAATATAACATTTCACTATATACATGACACCCCCTTGGGCGTCGCGCCTAGCATGGGTTACTGAGTACACACAGAGCCCCCAAAAGTATTTTGAACACCCCACGTGTACTCAGTCACCCACACTGGGCACCCACAAGGGGGGCCCAACATATCATATCTATATAATCAACTATAAATTATTTAATTTGATCTTAAAATGTTAGATCATGTTAGCACACAACAAAATTGACGTTCAATTTCCATACACCTACCTAAGTAGCCAAATAATTTGACGTCTATACTTCATTACTCCAAAGAATTCACGATAACTCATGACCACTTGCGAGTGACCTCACAACAATGCTGCAAAAGATTTGACCTAGACCATGGGTTGACAAGGAAGGGAAGGAAAATTCATTTTGCTTGATTTTTGAACGGATAAAAAAATGATAAAAATAATCCAAAAATATATATTTTTAATTTGTCCAACTATTATTTTGCAATGGATAAATATTTAAGTCATTTTTCTCTTGTATTATTGTGATGGGCTCTATGTTTGACATATATGTGTCCCCACGGACATAGTCGAATTAGTACTTAAGTGATATATTGTCACATGAAAATAAAAATCGAATCTCAAAGAAAACAATCCTTTGAAGAATAAAATCTCACTCACCTAAAGATGCCGCTCGAGATTTACTTCCTTTATTTTATTGTGAGACTGATAATGAGGAGTCTTTGGGGTGACCCAATCACCTTTTGACATGAGTATTTTGATTTGAGAACTTGGAGTGAACACCGTACAACGCTCACTTGTAAGGCTTTTTATTATGTTGAAAAATGGTGAACCATGGCCATGTGCATTGCATTCCAATACTCTACTATCTTTTTATTTTCTTTTCTAGCACTATCAATTTGTGATCATAAGTTCAAATTGCATAAACATCTTACAATACAGAGTAAGATTGCACAATAAACTTAATATGATCCAACACTTTCCCCAAACCTCACACTATCAAGAATTTCATGCATCAGGCTACCCTTTAATACTGCCAATTTATATGTTTTCAGGTCCACAACTCAAGTCTCTACGCTTTGGTTTCTTAACTATAATCTTGTCCATGCAATACTCATAGGAATGCTAAATCAATCTTGTCTTGTTAAGTCTTAGTTTGGTAATTTAAGAACACAAATATAACCTACTATTAAGCTCGGATTACTTGAATATAGACAAGTAAAATGGAGACGGGGAGAATAAATAACAAGGATATTATTAACATTAACCAAAACTTCTTAATAGAGAGAATAGTTTTAAATATACATATATAATGGCAAGCTCCAAATTCAATGTCTTGTCCATGTAATTATCTACATTAAAAATATTCATTGACTATAAGAGATAAATACATTCATTGACCGTCCAAAATCTAAAGAGCCACATAATAAACATTTTAAGATGAAACAAATCACACTGTCTTAATTCAACCATTTGAAATAATAGATTAATTAAATAATTACAAGTACATAATAAGATAACAGGAAAGATAGACCCACAGTTTATCAAAGTGAAAGGAAAAAATTTGCAATTAAAGAAAAGCAAAATCATTGTCAGAACTGTTCCTTGAGGGAACAACAAACAAGTGGCAAAAAGGCGAAGCGCTCGCCCCCAGCGCCTCCGATAGTCAGCCAACCCCAGGACCATCACAAAGAAGGTAAATCACGGTGACTAAGGTGACAAGTGAGGGAACAACAAACATGATAAAGTACTTGGAAATACTTATTTCATGATCTCAAGTTTAGGGAGAGAGCAAAGTGCATTTTGCTCTTATGAAGGATATACAAGGTGTGTTTGGAGGTGTAAACAATATATAATACACACAAACATTTAGGAGCAAGTACTTGTCATACTTTACCTATTTTGAGCATTTGAAGTTTCAGATGTCTGGCAGAAGGATAGATTACTGAGGGAATCAATCCTGACAATGACTTCCTCACCTCCTGATTCATCACTGGAGTTATCTTCGCCATCCTCCGGGTTCCTCCGGTTTCTGATTGGTAATGCAGGGTCTGCACCCAATCTGCTAGCGGATCCTGTTGGAGCTAGCCTGTTTTTGAGGCTACCGCCCTCTGATTGAACAGACACAAGAGTTCTGGTATCGTTTACCAATCGCAATGGAATGCTAGGGTGTGACAGGCTGAGTGAATGATTCACTGATGAACCCAACAGGTCATTTCTGCAATGGCTTCTTGGGATATTGGCCTGCATTGAAGAACATTCAATTTGATTGTGAAATTGTTTATTACTTGTAAGGAGAAAAAATGGTGTTGGCTTATAGATTCACAGACCAAGCTCCCGTAAATGCTTAGTTCCATTGCTCGGGCTGATAAACTAGTTGTTTGCTTGGCGGATTCTTTAGGATTCTGATGATCTCCTCTCCCCTTGAACAAATTCTCTGGCCAGCTGAGCAAACCGACATGCTCCTTACTTAGAGTTCTATGGGGTTCACCAGATTGAGAAATCCATGAAGCAGTTCTCTTTGAAAGAGAAACCTCAGTCTCTGACATAGCAAGGTCAAAAAAGATCATCCTAGCCCTTGTTTCTACCTGATAGCCAGAGGCAGAATGACAAAAGCTGAGATTGTTCACGCCTGCAATCAAATGAAGCAACTCAAAAGGTTAGCTCCAAAACTAAGAATGATGAAAGAAATATTTGCTTGCAGCAAGCGACAGTTATTGAAAGGGAAACATGACAAATCCTGAATGAACTTGGGAATAATAATAAAATGAAAACACAGTTCAAATAATGCTCAAAAACTGTTTCCAGTATTTTCTCATAGATTCATAGTCCAATCCCCCATTTATGCAAAAATAAACTGTTTCTAAGCTGTATCTTAGCTGTTGTATAACTCGTCTCTTTGTAATCAAACTACAGGACAATTAGACACAAGCAACTTGCAATGTATACGCAAATGCATAAATCAATTTTATGATTTCATAGACTTTCGTTTTAACAAATTATGAACTGGAAGTTCTTTTCCTACTACAGACTCATGCAGCCTGATCAACCAGCAGATGAACAAATGGATCAGTCGCACTTGTAGTGCAATAATATGAATGACTTGTTATTCACTATTCACTGGGTTTCTAGTCAATAATAAGATCATGTAGGAGAGATGACAGAGTTTTTCAAGGTGTAGCATTGGAACTGCTACGTAGACTTTTGTTTACCAAGGATTCAAATCCCTCTCTTTCCATTTATCTTAATTCACCAATGTTATTGAATTAAATCAAATAACAATTGATACCATCATCTCAACAATGGGACCTTATTTGATATAAATTCTCAATTCCTAATCACATTACTTTTATAAATATAAATATCAGAAAACAAAAAAGTACAATTTGCCCATTTATAACAGGTGAATAATAAAAATTTGGACCAAGGCCCTTAAATCTATTTGTTTTATTTCCACAAAACAGACAAAATTCTATGAAATTTTCTTTGTTATTTTTGCCAGGAATATGCCTGACCTGTGCAAAAAACTCAAAATTATAATAGAAATATCTATAGATTACTCATTGAGACAATCCTTGAATTCATCAAAATTTAATTGGCTTAAGCCCAACCAAGAAAATAAATATTAATGACGTTACGGCTACCAAGGTCCAAAATTTCGAGTTGTATCGAAGTTCCAAAATTTGATTGGAACAAAACTATTTCAGTATTATATCATACCATATCAGTGTTTCGATATATGGTGCTAGTGGAGAATTTGACAGGGAAGAAGGAGATGAAAAAAAAATAAGGAAAGATCACATCTATATTCTTAGCTCCCATATGAAATAATACAATTTTGACATTGAATTCCATTAACAAAAGTTAAGAAAAATAACAAGTATTATTTCAATTCATCTTGACATGCTTTATACGTAGCCTATCAAGAGAGGTTTGGATGTTAGTATGACACAATACTATTTGGCAAATGGCAAGTAGTTTTGAATTTTGATCATTTATTAAAAGAGTAGCCCGGTGCATGAGGATCCCACAAATGCGAGGAAGAATCTATTGCATGCAGCCTTACCCGCTTTGAAGAGGTTATTAACGAGACTTGAACCCGTGACCTCTAGGTCACATGATAATTTATTAGAACAATAATTTTAAATGTGTCGTTCGGTACGATAAGAGATTATTGATATAGATAAAAAATAACTTATCCAATTGATTTAAGCTACTTGTATTTACATTGACTAGTTACACCAAGAATTGAGATCACACATTCTAATAAAATGTGGTTTTAACTAGGCAAGGCACAAGGTACAAGGTACAGACACACATTCTTAGCATTGTAATGTTCAACAACAGATAAGAGCATTTTTTTTTTTAAAAAAAAATTACTCTCTCCAAGCCCATGGTCTCACAAATAATCCAAAAATGGTGTCAGCTATCGAATTTTATCATATTTAAATATTCACATTTAAAATTATTTTTTAACTTTTAAGACGACAAAATAAGTTGATTGGACCAATATTTTAGATTTTGAAAGGTTGAGTTGAAGTCCAACTGAATTTGGATCCATTGTGTAGACAAGGTGAGAGGATCACATAGGTTCGGATTGAGATCTGGACTCATTTTAACAAGCTTAGGTTAAAACCAAATTCATATTTGGGAAAGTCAAGTTCAAGTGCATTAAATTGAGTTACCTTAGTTTTTAATAGGGAATTATATAAACTCCTCCCTCTTTCTCTCTCCATGTATTCCCCCTCTTCCTCTTGATTCATCTATTCTTCTCACAACACCACTCACTGTCTCATGCCCTTTTCTACTTGCCACCCTACCCTGCCCATAGCCACTATCGGCCTCTCCTCCTTCAGAAGCTCTCTCTCTTAATCTTTCTCTCCCTCTTGTCTCTGCTTGCACAAGCAGCCGCCTTTGCCACTCAGAGTCAGGACAACTGCCACTGCATGAGCCATGAGAGTTGTTGTCGTGAGTCATGACTCTCTCTCCTTTTCCCTCTCTTTTTTGCTCGCACAACACTTTCCTCTCCCTCCTGTCTCTCCTTGCACAGACAGTTGCCTTTTCCACTCTTCTCTACTCGCCCAACACTAAGGGGGTTAAGGGGCTCCATGTTCATTGGTTCCACATGGACAAATGCAATAGTCCATTATAAATTAAATACAACAACAACCAAGCCTTTTCCCACTAGGTGGGGTCGGCTTCCATTATAAATTAAATATTAATATAAATTGATGTTTTTCCTAATAACTAGAGCTTTTGGATTAAGTGGTTTAGGGAGCATATTGAAGGTTCTACATCCCATATAGACAACTGGAGGTCTAAGATTCAAATCCTACTTAGTATTAAAAACATGATATTGAAGGCTCTGCATCCCATTGTCTTGAAGGCTCTACATCCTATATAGACAACTGCAGTGGTCTATTGTAAATATAAATGTAAATTGGTTCCTTTCCTATTGGCTTGAGCTTTTGGGATAAATAGTTTGCCAATAAACTTTAACACACATAAAAGGAATGTAATACCTGATGACTCTAAACCAATAGAGCTTTGTTCCACGTTTAAGGGAAGTAATGCAGCTGGGGATGTTATCAACTGTTCAGTTGAATCTTGAGTCTTTAGAAACCCATCTAATAAAAAACCAACAGACCTTGGTCTGATTTCTACTACTTCTCCTCTTATGTATACGTTCATCCTTGATCTTTCAGCAATAAGACTCCTCAATTCTTGCATTGTCATTTTCTCAAATATTTGTGGAAGTATGGTTTTAGCAACAACTATAACACTTTCCTGCAAAGTAAACATCAAATTGTAAAAATATAGAAAGGGATGCATGAACTCGAGTAACTTGAAAGTTCAAACATTAAAGGAACTAAAATGCTTAACAATAAACATGTTTTTCATTCAATTATTATCAGTAGATCATGATTGCAAAGTGTAGTTCAACTGGCAACTACATCAATCACATTCTCATTAAATATTTATACTACCTAATATTACATGACTAGAAATTACTCTGAAGAGGAAATTTTAATTCTAGCGACATACCTGGTTGTCAACGAAGCTAAACTGTAGTAGTACTGTAGTAACAAATAAAGAGAAACATGAGATATAGTGTATAATAGTATACCTGCCAAAGAAAATCTTCAATAGCTGGATCTGATCTTAGTAGTGAGAGTATCTTTTCAGAGTCAATGAAAAAACAATGGACAACAGAGTCAGTAACCATGTCACAAATATATGGCTTTCCAATTAGCACTTCGTATAATCCCAAAGTAGTTCCATGTGAGAAGGTTGGATGCAATGCATGCTCGTTTGTCAACTTCTTACTGGTCCACTGAGGAGATAAACATTATTAAATACCAAGATACAGTTGAAGTGAAAAGAAGAGCTTAACTAAAGCATAGCACATGGAGGACTTTGGATCTAACCTTAACTACTCCAATTGATATGAGCCATATTCCAGTGGGCTTCAAACCCTCTTTATACAAGTTTACACCATGTAGTTTTATTGTTTCCTTGGTTGAATTTTCAAGAGGCTCACGGATATTAGAGGGTAATGCGCCAAGCAAAGGATGGGAACTTAACAGCTCACCGATTTTCGGCATTTCAACCATAGGTGGATTTCTTAGGAGCTTTTTGAGGTCAGTCTGCAAAGTCAGTAGAATTAGCATTGCATATGTGAAGAACCAAGGAATTTTGAAGGATGGAAATTTCGCCAATGTGAGACGGGGATTTTCAGCTACCTGCAGAGCATCATATAGATGAAAAGTCTCCTTGTCTTCCAGTAGTCCAACTTCCTCAAGATTTTGCACATATTCACTCAGATGTTTCAGTATAGAATATGTTACTTGTCTTGTCTTGACAACACGGAGGACCTAGAAGCAAGACAAATTTGTTTGAGAAGAGCATGAAGTGCATAGTCATCAGAGACAATTAAAAGTTTTCATTCCATTTTTCTGAAAAATGTTACAGCAATTCAGACTTTATTCAACTAATAGGAGAACAAACAAAACATGTGTGGCATTATTAACTATCTCAACTTGTCCCTGAAACAAAGGATAAACGTGCTAATTGTTATAATGTCAGCCTAAACATCTCCAACAGAAGTATGATTCTTCAAGGAATGCACTTAGAAGTTACATACCTGGGGAAATGCTAAGCGAACATCTTCCAAAAATTTTCTAGCTTCCTCACCTTCTTCATTGCTTTCATTGATGACAGCAGTAGCAATTACACTCTCACCTGGTGAGGGAAGAACTTTCAGTAAAAGTGTCACAAGTAGTCAGGCAAACCATCTATAACTAGAGTTATAAAATAAAGTCAAGATTCTAAAAAACTGATGTCTGTGCCGTTAAGAATCTCTTCTATGCTAGTGTTGCTGTTTGTACCAATGAGTATTGCATTAGTGCCAACACTCGACATACTTTAGCATGCATTGACACACACCAGAGCTTATCAAGCTAATATTTGTAATTTTTGGTATTTGCTGCTCTAAAATTATAATTCAATTAAATTAATTATGTTTGTTATTTTTTGTAGCTAGTTGTTTTAAAATTTTAATTCAATTGATAATCTAATTGCTAATAATTATTTAAAAAGTAAAGTTTAGTGGAAGAAGATTTAAGTAGTAAAATTCACCTCAATTCAACTTAACTTGCATTGAAGTAAAAAAATTAATAATTCATTTTTAATATACCTACTTAATTGATATTATTTTATTTTCAAAAGTAGAAAATCTAAGTACAAATCATTACAACAACAACAACAACCAAGCCTTATCTCACTAGGTGGGGTCGATCTAAGTGCCGATCATTAAATGAGCAAAATCCATTTGAATTCATCTTAGCACCTTTTAACATGTGCAGAAATATGTCGAGTATAGATATACTATGGTATAATAATTTTAGTATTGAATTCACTATCAAATTCATTAAAGGAAATACCTGAAACATAAAGATGGATATTAAAAGAGGAAAACTCATCTAATTTTCCTCAAGTTTATTGAATGAAATAAACTAAGTAGAAAAAAGTAAAAACTCATTTAAAGTTATCTCGGCACATTTTCAGCATGTTGGGTGTCAACCACAATACAGTGTCCAAAACTGTACCATTCTATGCAACGATAGAAACCCATGCACAAAATTATATTGCAAACCTTGACTGCTAGTATTCTACAATTTTTCATCTCTGATAAATTGTGTAGCAGACTCATAGATATCATTTTTAATATTCATGAACTAGTTTATGAAGCAAGTTCTGAACTGATTATTCATAGCACAAAGATAAGCCAAAAACAATGATATGCACATAAAGTGGCGAGTAATGTACCAAGAAAATCATGAAGTTGCCTCCTGGCCATTCTATGGGCACGAAGAAAAGCTGCACATATATAGCATGCAGACTCCAACCGATCCACGGTGAAATATGTGACCAGCCTCCGTGGAAATCTTCTCATATGAAGGAATCTATAATACTTTGGGAAATGAACACTGGATTTTAAACCCTTCCAATCAGATAGAGGAGCACTTGCTACCAAATCCATAGCTTCATCGACAGACTGCATCAAGAGGTTTGCTGTAAACTGTGTTATTCTTCCCTCATCAAGCATTCCCCAATAAGCAGCCTGAACACCTGAAACATACCATACATTTAGGTCCTTACATAGTGACAAGCTTGAAAATCAACAAGGAGTGGTATTTTTCACATTTACAATTGAGATATAGAATTGAGTTCTCAAAAAATGTAGAAAATGAAAGAACTAAGCAAACAACAACAACAACAACCAAACCTCTATTTAAAGTGGAGTCAGCTATATAGATCCTCCTATGACTTTGAGCTCAATCCTCTACTAAATCTTATTTTATCATTACCAACCAAGTCTTCTTTGGTTACTTTCTTCCTTGATTAATTTGTGTATTTGTCATGCTTTCACATAGTCTAACTGGAGTATTTATTGGCCACCTAATTACATGTTCATCTTACTATTTTATTAAAAATTTGCCCCCTTTACTAACTAATTTTGGTGAAGCCCAAAATGAAAGTACGTTAATGTCCTTTTTTCTTTTCACGCTAAAAATAATTTCAAGGTTTATTAGTAATTTCTACAAACGCATCAATCAGGGATCTAAAGTTTAAGATTCAGCTGTGGTGTGGAATTTTTTCATTAATCAATCATTGATCTAGAGTTTGAGACTCAGCTGCGGCGTATTATTGGAAATTTTTCTCATTATTAATCAGGGATCTAAAGATCGAGACTCAGCTTAGTGTATTATTAATTAATTAAAAATCTAGAGTTTTCTTTAGTCTCACATCTTAGAATTGACACACTGTGAGCAGGAAAGCTTCTATAAATACCTTGGGCCGGCGATGTTAGAAAACATACTTTTCTAGGATTTTTGGCTAAAATCAAGTATGATAGTAAATTAATTTTTTTTATTAAGGGGAAGTCCGTTATAGTAGTTTGGTGCTGGGATTCTCGAGCATCACCCTAGCATTACACTATTGCATGGGTCTGACGCACTCTTACCCAATTTATATCTGATATATAAAAAATTAAATTAATTTTTTATAAAGGAGAGTCCGTTACCCGCATGCGTTCATGTATTATATTATACATGTAACCAGGGGTAGAACCACGTATAGCTTTGGTATAAAATTATAAAAATATTAGAGTCTTGTCCCACTAAAAAAAATAAAAGTAGGGCAATACTAAAAATTAAAACTATTTTCTATAGGTTAATTCTTCTTTCCTTAGATCTCTCCTTGATTGCCCCACGATATAAGAGGCCTAGCTCACGCAACGTGTGTGCACGATTGCTAGTACCATCTTAAAGATGTCACTCGGAGTTTTTCCTCAACAATACAACCACGACTTTCTTTCTAATATTTTCATTTCTTATCATATCCATCCTCTTATGTCCATATATCCATCTTAACATTCTCATCTCTGCAATTTTCATCTTATACTCATGTGCTCGATTCGTAGCCCAATATTCAACTTTATATAGTATAGCAGGTCTAATCGTTGTTTTATAAAACTTACATTTAAGCTTTAGAAGTACTTTACAATTACACAGAACACTTGAAGTCCTCCATTTTAGTCATCCTAATTATAGCCTATGTAAAACATCTATATCAACATTCAATCCTTTTGCAAAAACAATCCAAGATATTTAAAGCTCTCAATTTAACACATCATCTCCCATCTTAACAATCACCTAATTACGTTTAATACTACTAAACTTATATTCCATATGTTCTATTTTTACTCTACTAACCTTAAAAAATTTAACTTTCAATGTTTCCCACCAAGATTCGAGCTTGGCATTTATTCTTTCACGTATATTATCAACCAAAACAATGTTATCTGTAAACAACATGCAATATGGTAATATGTCTTAGATGTGTCGAGTGAGCTCATCCATGATTAGTGTAAAAAGATATAGAGTTAAAATTTATCCTTAATGTAACCCGATCTCTATAGGAAAGACTTCGATTAATTCGCTTAGAGTATTCATTCTTCTCATTATATCCTTATATATATCATTAATTATTCCAATATACACTATACTAACACTTTTCTTTTATAGAATTCCTCATATAATTTTCCTTAGATTTTGTTATAAATTTTTTCTAGGTTAATGAATATCATGTGTAAGTCTTGCTTCCTTTTATGATACTTTCCAACTAGTTGTATGAGAAGATATATCATTAACCTTTCAGGCATGAATCCAAATTGATTTTAAGTCACCTCGATCTCCTTAATTTTTTTTTATCACTTTTTCCTAAAGTTACATAATATAACTTATTAGCTTAATGCCCCTATAATTCATACAATTGTCTCCTTTGTTTACCATTTTTTCGTTTTGCATTCTATTTAATGTTTGCTCTACTTTTGAAATTTAAATTTTTCGATAAATATTTAAAATTCTATACTCCTCTAACCTATTTAAATTTCTTAAGCTAAGTTTCTCACTTAAACCTTTATTAAGAGTTGATGAAAATATCTCTTTCATCACTCCATTATTTCCTCATCCTTCATTAGTACTCTATTGAAATCATTTTTAATGCATCTTATTTGGGTAAGATTCCATGTTTTCCTCTCTTTCACTTTAACTATTCTATAAAAGTCTCCTTCCCCTTATTTTGTATCGAGCATTCGGAAGCTTCATTCTTCGTTTCACTCACTACTTTCTTGGCCTCTTTTTTTTACTATTATATGCTTTTTTTTCTTAAAAGTGTACAATAACTTATAGGTTGTTTGTTGTTGTCACTTTTTCCTTCCTCATTCCACCATCAAGATACTTTATACATTGATATCAGTCCTCTTGACTCACCAAGTACGCTTTTGACCATCATTTTCAAATTTGATGTCATCTTATTCTATGTTGTATTAGAGTTGTCAAGTATTTCTCCTAATATTTGTGCTCCTACCCTTTCCATAGAGATACTTTGTTTTCCATCCTTTAACTTACACACTTGATCCTAGAAGTCATGCACGTTTTCTTTCTATTGATACCATGCTTGACACACGTATCCAACACCATCAACCTATATTGGGTGTTTAAACTTTCGCTAAGGATTACTTTTGCAATTTGACTATTTTTTATCCCTTTTTCCACGTTAGAAAATCAATTTACGATTTATTTTTCCTACTTTTGAACAAGGGGAATAAATTATAACTCCATGGAAATTTACATAGAATAGAATAATTATTCCTAAGAATCAAACTCTATCTCCCGGTCTATCCTCCTTATCAAACTATATCCATCTTAATCCACCCTCAACACAAATCACAATATCATTTAGGTTATAAGTTGGACAAATTTCACATTTGGATTTTGGTATCCTCACACACCATAAGTAGTCCATATGCAAGTGTCTAGACAAAAAGCACTTGGAGCCATTTTCTCAGTGAATCTTAAATAAGATTCAACCTAGGCAAGAAAAAAAAAGAGCCAAAATACTTTTAGTAAACGCTAATCATGCTCCAAGATTAAGCTTCATTAGTTGTCATAAAATTATTTTGATAATGACAAACAAATTGCTGTTTGTTTTCGCTCATCCAATCTGATTCAACTTACTGTTTGTTTTAGCTCATCCAATCTGATTCAACTTACTGATTGCTAGGGCATTATATGGCCTTTGTCAGATGTATCCAAGTATTGTCAACAAATTTACTTCATTGAGAATGCAACTTCCAACTTGTAATGAGTGATGTATGTTTAATCTCAAAACCACTTATAGATGATATTCATAAACAAAAAGTGCAACACCTTCTAAGCAACACCTTCTAAGTTTCTCTTCAATGTACATAAAACTTTTAATTTTTTTTTTTTTTTTAATTTTGTTGCATGTTGTTAGAACAGGAAGAATGTTCACCCTGTGTTTTACTTATTTATTTATTTATTTTTGAAAATGGTGTTCTGCCTGAATTACCTCATCAAAATGGATGTGTGCCAATAAAATGTTGCGCCTGACATTTCATTAAGCTTCTAGCATAACATGTTGATGTTATGTTGTCTAACACTTAATGGCCAACACATACATGTGCAAGGTGCTGACCATGCATGCTAAAGAAGAAAAATGACCAACTTGATAGTCCTAGTATATACTAATTATACACATATTTTACAAGCAGCTTACCATTCAGAAAACGCACACGAATGTCCCTCAGGTTCATTGTCTGCAAGTAAGACTCACCCTCCCCAACATTATGGGGGTGTATTTGACCTTCATCCAAGTTATTTAAGCATGTGATATGCCTAATGATAGTGGGCCAATCAGCAGGCCCAAGTTCTTCATCATCTCTAAAATCACCAAAAGATTCTAAGGCCTTGTTCCGCATTTCATATCTTGCATAGTTTAGTACGCGAATCTGCAAGGTGACATAACAAAATGAACTTAGACAGAGATTGTAAAGGAACCAGCAATAATGTGAAAACTGTAAACTTTCTTTAGCTAAATTGTGTTGCATAAAAGACATTCATCCTGTTCAATCTATACCAAAATAAAAAAGCCTAGAAATTAAGGAAATGATGAAGGAACCGAAGGCTATAGTTAAAACTCCTAACAAATATTTAGTTACATTCTCTTGTGAAAGGGTTTATTTTGATTCGTCTTATCAAAGACAATAAAAATTGGCCAAGCCAAAAAGAAAAAAACCCAACCGGTCTAATGCGTGTGAGTTATAAATTTTAACAATATATCAAAAAATTGCTAGATTCACTTGACCGTCCAAAGTAATAACTCGCATAGAAAATGATTATGATTGATACTAATATAAGTACTAACCTTTTCTGTCGAGAGCTTATCCATGCCTAGATAATGAAGCAAGAATTGTACAGTTGATCCATTCACAATTAATGTCAACAAAACAACCCCGCCAGTAAAGAATAGAAACTGCATCAAACAAACAATATCATATTTCAGGTAATTTTGTTGGCACATTTAAATATAGCAACTCTAAAAAACATACCAGGATCCCTATCTCTTGTGTGAGAATTGTTTGATTCAAGTTGTCACTGTCACGCTGAAGAATAGCAAAAGAAAAGTGTTACATTAGCATCCAAAGAGATGATAATCCTTTTCAAGTAGCAAATAAATAATTATCCATTCAAGGCAACTCACAGAATGACTTATGCATAGGACTGAAAAGCGCATTAATCCCAAAAGTCAAAATGTGGCCTATGACCAGCAAGTTATAGCAGGCTGGCATGGGTGTTTTTAGAGTCTTGAGGTATAGACATATGGAATGTAAACATACTGATAATGACCTAGTTAAAACCAAGATCAAAGTCTTTATTTTTTCCCCCCTTTAGTGTGCAATTTTTTATTCATCTATTTTCTCTATCATTAATTTAGAACCCTCCATTCTTCATTAAACCGTCTCTATCCGACTTAACACGTGGTGCCCATTCCTAATCAGTAACAATGTCACAGTGTTTGAGTTACTGGATAACTACATGCATCAGAAAAAAGCTTGATATTTTAGGATGGGAACCATTTTACAGAGGTCTAACATAATGTTTAGGCCAACTAAAGTGTCGGTTTGTCATGGGGCTGAGCCACACCATCCAAAGCAATGCTTTACTCAAGGTAATTGGTAGGGCTAGAAGGCTACTATCTCTGTAAGTATGACTTACAATGCACCTTGGATTACATCAATGTTTTATGATCAGACCAAATCATCCAATACAACCAATTTAAGAATTGAGTTGGACCAGTTCAAGATAATAATCATAGTATGAGATGGCAACACGGTTGAAATATATTGTTCTAGTAATTAACTAAAATCCGATACTAGCCAATGCAAATAATCTCTTTTATGTCACCTGTGTTGATTAGGTGAATAAATATTGTGTCGTGCTAACACGATACATCACTTAACATGCCATAACATGCACAATAGTTATTATTTTATAAGTAAGAAAAGTACAATTACAAATAATACTTCTCAACATGCATTGGAGTAAAATGAATAATTTTTAAAATTCAATTAACAATAATCTTATCAAAGTAAAGAAGTTAAGTGAAAGTGGACTAAATAAGTAAAACTCATCTAAATTCATCGTGTCATGCTATAATATGTCAAAATATTTCAATGTATGACAAAGCGTATTACATGTCAACACAACATGGTGTTATAATGATAGCATTCCAGTTATAGTTCAAAACACCAATAAAATACTTTTACACTTGGTTGTGCTCCCGTGTTTAATTGTCTTTTCTCTTTTTTTTTCATCATCCTCCTTGCTTCACATCCAATTCTGTACTAGCATCATGCATTGACACTTGAACACAATATCAAAATTGTCATTACAGTCAAAAGCTGAAACTTCAATATGGCTCGAGATTTCAAACCCTGTTCATCATCATCATCAAACTATTTAAAGTCTACTACATGCATTTTATTCCTTAATTAATCTAAATGTAAAGGCTATATCGCTAGTAATAACTAAACTATATTTTATTACACCTAGTAAAATTTTCTTTAGTCTCTCTACTTTTTGCATGGGTTCTACTCTAAACAATTTGACTCTTCTAATTAAAAAATGTATCAATCGCCTTAGAACAATCTAAATCATCTTACCTTATATTTTTAGCATTTTTATATATTAAAACTATACCTAATTCATCTCAAATATTAGCATCTTTTAGTATATCCTTTTAGAAACCTCACACAACAATCTTAACATTTTAATTTTTATTGCATTATCTATTTTATGTGTTGTTTCTTATCGACCCAACAGTCTTATTCTTAAAGTATAACAAATCATACCGCAACCATACAAAAAAAATTATTTTAGCCTAAGGTGGTGATGCAATGATGCTCCAAAGTGGAAGGATTTGACCAATTGGTTTTTATGTGTTTGGCAAAGAGTTTAAGTTAGATTTCACTTATGTTTAGGGTTTAAATTATGTTTGAATTATGTTTCAAATGTGTGCATAAAGTGTGTATGGACTTGATAGAAGTGCTTACCAAACTTATGAAGACACAAAAAGTAAAACTTAAGAAGCAAGATGAAAATTGGAGAAAGAAGATAAGACCATAAGAGATAATGAACAATGTTGTAAATGGTAGCAGGCGGTAGCGGGGCGGTCAGTGACCGCCTACCACCTCGGTCACCTAGGCGGTGCCTAGGTAGTGCTTAGCCGGTTAAATTAATAGGATAATTTTATTAGGTTTTAATTAAGTCTATTTAAATTATCTCAAGCATAGTTAGAAGTTGATTAAAATTATTAACATAAAGTAAGTTAATTAAATCCTGACTTACAACTTACTCTATTTAGTGTTTGACACATCGTCGGGACCGCACGATGAGTTTGGATGCGTCATTGGCCTGAGCAACATGTTGAGACCTAGCGTTGGGCCCGAGCGACGCTTCTCGACCCATCGCCAAGCTCGGGCGACACGTTCGGGCTTGTATGACGCGTTCAAACGCGTCACAGGCCAGACATTGTTTCCAGGCTCGCGCGACCATCTGAACTCATCGTCGGGCCCAAGCCATGCATCCGAATGTATCGCGGTGGCGAAATGGCAACAGTGGCGACTCTATGTGTGGCAATGGTGGAAGAAAGTGAGTTGCCGCCTAAAGCACTGCCTCGGCAAAGGCGGTGCGGTTGATGCCCGCCTCCCGCCTAGGAGGCCGCCTCGACCGTCATTTAGAACACTGATGAGGAAAGATAAACAAGGATTACAGGATGAAAGGTAAAAAAAATTACTCAAAGATCTTGAATTTATAGGCATGCAAGGGTTTATTATGGAAATAAGACAGAGGATTAATAGGCTAATTCCTCAAAGTGGGCTATTTAGTAGAAGCACAAGGGTAATATTTTGAATCGTGTAAAATATAATAATAGGGAGAGTAATTGATGGTTGTATAATTGTCATAAGATTATTTACTAGCATGAATACACATGGAAACGAGGAGAAATAAAAGAGCGATGGAAGAGGTATTTTCAACTTTTTAATGAAGGTTTAGGTGATCAACTTAACTTAGGTAATTTAAGTAAGTCAAATGAGTATAGAAATTTAAATTTTTATTGTGGAGTTCAAACTTTAGAAGTAGAACAAGTTTAAATGGGATGTACAATGGAAAAACCGTTAGACCAGATGATATTCCGATAGAGGTATAGAAATGTCTAGGGAAACAAGGTATTGAATGACTTACAAAATTATTTAACATGATATTGAAAATGAAAAAAATGTCTGATCAATGGAAGATAAGTATTCTAGTTCCCTTATATAAGAAGTATCAAACTAATGAGTCATGCCATGAAACTTCGAAAAAAAAATAATAGAAAAAAGATTAAGGAAGGTGACCATGGTGATCGAAAATCAATTTGGATTCATGCCTAGAAGGTCGACAATAGAAGCTATACATCTTCTTAGACAATTAATTAAAAAAATATCGGGAGCAAAAACGAGATCTACACATTGTATTCATTGACTTAGAAAAAGCTTATGATACAGTCCCAAGAGATATTATATAGAGAATTCTAGAAAAGAGAGATGTTAACGTAACATACATTGAACTAATTAAGGATATGTACGAGAATGTAATGACTAGAGTAAAGTAAAGACTTCAGGCGGAGTAACTGAACCATTTCTAATAAAGATAAGGTTATATCAAGGACCAGCTTTAAGTCCCTATTTTTTTACACTAATTATAGACGAACTCACTGCACATATTCAAGACACAGTATCGTGGTTTATGTTATTTGCAGATGATATTATTTTGATGGATGAAACACGTGAAGGAATAAATGCTAAACTAGAAACTTTGTGGGAAACACTAGAAAGGAAAGATTTTAGACTTAGTAGACTAAAGACGACTTAGTAGACTAAAGACAGAATATATAGAATTTAAGTTTAGCAATATTAAATATAATGAGACAATTATTAAGATAAGAGACGACGAGTTGCCTGGAACTGAGAGGAGAGATTGAAAGAGATGTCTTATATAGAATACAAGCAAGATGATTGAAATGGAGGAGAGCGTCGGATGTTTTATATGACCGTAAAGTACCTCTAAAACTTAAAGGAAAATTTTCTGAGCCGCAATTAGACCTGCTATGTTATATGGAGCTGAATGTTGGGCTATGACTTGAGCACATGAGCAGAAGATGAGAGTTGCAGAGATGAGGATGTTAAGGTAGATGCATGGACATACGAGAATGGATAGAATAAGAAATGAGAGCATTAGAGAAAAAGTCGAAGTTGCATCTATTGAGGAAAAACTCCGAGAGACACGTTTAAGATGGTACAGACATGTACTTAAACGACCAATAAATGCTCCGGTTAGGTGATGTGAAACTATGACAAACACATATATTAAACGAGGAAGACAAAAAAAAAACTTGGTTAGCCACGATAAATTAAGATAAACTTTATTTAAATATAGATGATGGTATAGTTGGAGATAGAGCTCAATGACATAAAAAGATCCATATAACCGACCCCACCTAGTGGGATAAGGCTTGGTTGTTGTTGTTGTTGTTGAGGAATACACATGGAAAATTAAGCACACACATAAGGGAAGAGGAGCTCAACCTAAGGAAGAAAGCAAGGGCAACTACAAGTTAGCACATAAAGCGGTAATCAATGGACAAGAGGGAGAGTTCATTAGATGATAGGATTGTTATAGAAGCATCACATGTTGAGCCACGTGACACCTCTAGTAATGACTTGGAGGCTTGAAGTTGAACGTGAGGCCTATAAAGAGGACTTGATGCTATAGTGAAAAGGGTACCAATACTGATATTTATGGAGACTAGAGCTTTTGGTCTTTGACTCTGGCTCAATCATTCCTTAGAATTTTGCTTCCTCACAATCAATTTGTCTCTGGATCCACATTAGAACCCTGGGTGATTGCATGGGGCACAGTAGTGCTTCAAACAAACGGTGGGCTACTTGATCAAGGTATATTTCAGTCTAATTGTGGTCCCTTTGGTCAAACTAAGGTGACTTGGAAAAACTACAGACACTTCAGATGAGCTGAACCAGTGAGGAACTCTCAATCAGGCCTGTCCTCAAGCTAAATTGGGCAGGTCATTCTAGTTCATTGTCGTTTGGCCATATTACCTGATACTTGAATCATGACTTTATCAATTGTCAGAAAAAAAATGCAGTCACAGATACCATTCAAAGGCCCAAGACCATTCTGTTGTCAAATTGATAAATAAGATTGAAAAGAATGGCAAAGTAACTAGTACAATTTCAGTCATAGCAAAGTTATGAAAAGTGCTTAAAGTGACTTCTAATATGAGTAGTAGTTTCAGAAGAAAGTTCAGTAGTTATATTGCATAGAGGACTGTAAATAAAACTTGTAGATGGATAACATTTAGAGGGACCTACTTACTTTAACAGAAAGTGACAAAGCCAATGCAACAGTCCCTCTCAATCCTGACCAGATAAGAATTATGGACTCTTTCCATGTAATACCATAGCCAAAGTATTGTAAAAAGGGATACAAACTCCCCACAACAATGATTCGCGAGAGTTGAAGATAAACATAGAGCAACATTACATAGCCCCACGAACTCCCTGGTTAAAATATATTGACAACAAAACAGTAAAATTAGTGTTTCCATATCCAACTCGACAACTGCTATTACAGTCTGACGAAGATACTACCAAATATATTCCAACAATATCCTAATCCTTCACATTTCTTTAATTAGAATATTGCTGGTATTAAGGAGGATTAGGGGAACTAAGAAGAGAAGAAAAAAGACACATAAGTTATGAGCACGAACTATTCTTTTAATGCTAACTGATGTTCAGTCCTAACAGTATAAGAGATTCAGAGTACTAGCATGATTAGAATGGTAAAATCTGCATAAATATAGTGACTATTCATTCCAAAGCATCAAGCATTTATTTTAGGTGACAGCTAAGAGACAGCTTCCTGCTCCTGTGAGACAGCTAAGTTAAAAGAAACATTTTGTGAAGTTTATATAAAAAATAATCAAAATTAAATGGTAACAATAAGAGTTATGTGCAAAATGCCAGCAAATTATTCCATGTAATTCATGGATCAGCTAGAAAGATTTGAAAGGGAGTTGCATAGTAGCTGCAAATACAAGGCCTTGCATATGCAGTTGATTTTTTTAATTCATTTGAACTAGTTTAAATTGAACCAAAAATGACTTACAATCCTAAGCTACTATATTTGATGTTTTGTAACATTTAATTGTTAAATCTTCAAATGCCATGTATATGCATCTTAAATTTCATCTATTCTGCACTGTATTTTATTTTTGATTGTTATACTTCATGCTCATGTGTCTCACATTGTTTGATTAATTGTTTTTTTCTCAATGTGGAAGTATCCTTACCAATATTCTTTATTGTATAACATGCAGTCCTTTTAATCAATATAAACATTTTTTTAATACTACCCACATATGTTTCCAAAATAGTGTATATGCACTATCTCATGTGGGTGGACCACATATCACTAGTGCACACTTTTTGGAAACTTTGATTATCTAAAGGAAGGTCCCAAGCCCATGACGAACCAGTCATGGCCGATTCCAAGTCCAGATAAAGGAGGAGGGTTGCGTTAGGTTGTCAACCAACATTAAAACTATGATAAATATTCAATGAATGAATCCATTAAACTATTGTGTTAATACTATATTATTCCCCAGAAGGAACGCGTTGCAGGGTCCGACTGTAACGTCTCGACAAAAACCGCTACATCTCCAGAACTCGAGTGTAGTGTTAAATATGCAAGAGTTCGCGTTGCAGGATCCGATTGTAACGTTTCGGCAAGGACAGCTATATCTCAAAAAAAAAAAACTTGGGTGTAGTGTTAAATAGGTAAGAATTCTCACACCATAAGTTAGATAAAAACAAATATGATAGGATAACTGATAATTTAAGATTTGGAATATGGAACATAGGAACCCTCACTGGTAAATCAATGGAGGTAGTAGATACGATGATTTGGAGAAGAATTAGTATTTTTTGTATACAAGAAACAAAAATGAGAGGCAAGAAGGCTAAGATGATAGAGAACTCGGGTATTAAATTATGATACACGAGAAAAAGTAAAGTAAGAAATGAAGTGAGTATTGTTGTAAATAGTTCGTTAAAGGATGAAGTTGCAGTAGTTAGAAAAGGGGATAGAATTATAATCCTTCAGATAATAGTGGTAAAAGAAACTATGAACATAATTAGTGTATATATACCACAAGTAAAATTAGATGAAGCTATCGAATCAAAGTTTTAGGACGACTTAGATGAGATATTACAAAATATTCCGCCAAATGAAATGATTTTAATAGGAGGTGATCTAAATGGGCATGTCGGAGTGAAAAATGATGAATATGAGAGGGTAAATGGAGGTTATGGGTTTGGAACAAGAAACGAGGAAAGAAAAACTATGCTAGATTTTGCAATAACATATGACCTTATATTAGCTAATACGATTTTTTAGAAAAAGAGAAGAACATTTAGTCACGTTTAAAAATGAAAATAATAAATCATAAATTAACTTTCCTATGGTTAGGAAGAAGGATAGAAAGATTTGTAAAGATTACAAGGTTATCCTTGGAGAAAGCTTAACTGCCCAATATAGGTTAGTAGTGTTGGATATGCGCCTCAAACATAGTATCAATAGAAGGAAAATATATACGACTCCTAAAATTAAGTGGTAGAAGTTAAAGGACGGAAAGCAAAATATATTTAAGGAGAAGGTACAAGTACAAACATTATGTGAAATATATAATACTCTAATACAATATGAGATAAGATGGTATAAAAGTTGAAAATAATAACTAAGAATGCACTCGGTGAGTAAAAGGGACATGCACCATTAAGTAAAGAATCCTGGTGGTGAATGAGAAAGTACAAGAAAAAGTGAAGGAAAAAAAGAATAACCTATAAGGAATTATATATTTGTAAGAACGAGGAAAACTTAGAAAAATATACAATAGCCAAGAAATAAGCTAAGAAAGTAGTGAATGAAGTAAAAAATGAAACTTTTGAACGATTATATCAAAAATTGGATAAAAAAAGGGAAAGAGACATTTATAGAATAGCTAAAGTGAGAGAAAGGAAGACAAGAGATCTTATCTAAATAAAATGTATTAAAGATGAATGTACTAGATTACTAGTAAATGATGGAGAAATAAAAGAGCGATGGAAGAGGTATTTTCATCAACTTTTTAATGAAGGTTTAGGTGACCAACTTAACTTAGGTAATTTAAGTAGGTCAATTGATCATAAAAATTTAATTTTTTATAGTAAAATTCAAACTTCAGAAGTAGAACAAGCTTTAAATGGGATGAACAATGGAAAAGTCGTTGAACCAGATGATATTTCAATAGAGGTATGGAAGTGCCTAAGGAAACAAGGTATTGAATGACTTAATTTAACATGATATTGAAAATGAAAAAAATGTCTGATCAATAAAGGATAACTACTGTAGTTCCCTTATATAAGAACAAGGAAGACGTACAAAATTATGCAAATTATAGAGGTATTAAACTAATGAGTTATACCATGAAATTTTAGGAAAAACTAATATAAAAAGGATTAAGGAAGGAGACTTCGGTGACCAAAAATCAATTTGGATTCATGCTTGGAAGGTCGCCAAAGAAGTTATACATCTTCTTAGACAATTAATTGAAAAATATCGGGAGCAAAAATAAGATTTACACATGGTATTCATGGACTTAGAAAAAGCTTATGATAGAGTCCTAAGAGAAATTATATGGAGAATTCTAGAAAAGAGATGTGTTAGCAAAACATATATTGAACTAATTAAGGATATGTACAAAGATGTAACAACCAGAATAAAAACTTTAGACAGAATAACTAAATCATTTCTAATAAAGATAGGATTACATCAAGGATCATCCTTAAATCTCTATTTTTTTCCACTAATTATGGACAAACTCACTGCACACTTTCAAAACACAGTACCATGATGCATGTTGTTTGCAGATGATGTTGTTTTGGTAAATGAAACACATGAAGTAGTAAATGCTAAACTAGAATATTTGCGGGAAACACTTAAAGGGAAAGGTTTTAGGCTTAGTAGAATAAAGACAGAATATATAGAATTTAAGTTTATTAATATTAGACGTAATGAGACAATTGTTAAGATAGGAGGTAACGAGTTACCCTGAACCGAATGCTTTAAATATTTAGGATCATTTTTACAAAACGATAAAAGGATTGAGAGAGATGTCTTTGAGGAGAGCGGCGAGTGTTTTATGTGACCGTAAAATACCTTTAAAACTTAAAGAAAAGTTTTACAAAACCACAATTAGACCTGCTATGGTATATGGAGTTGAATGTTGGGCTATGACTCGAGCACATGAGCAGAAGATGAGAGTTGCAGAGATGAGGATGTTAAGGTGAATGTGTGGACATATGAGGATAGACAGAATAAGAAATGAGAACATTAGAAAGAAAGTCGGAATTGCATTTATTGAAAGGAAACTTCGAGAGACACGTTTAAAATGATACGGGCATGTACAGTTAGGTGATGTGAAAATATGACAAACATGCATATCAAACGAAGAAGAAGACAAAAAAAAAATTTGATTAGCAATAATAAAACAAGATAAAATTTATTTAAGTATAGATGATGATATGGTAAAGTTGTTGCTTTGTGATCAAAAGGTGAGTTCGAATCCTGGAAACAACCTCTTGCAAAAAACAGGGTAAGGCTGCGTACAATGGATCCTTCCTCGGGACCCCGCATAGCAGAAGCTTCGTGCACCGGGCTATCTTTTTTATAGATGATGATATGGTAGAAGATAAAACTCAATGGTGTAAAAGTATCCATATAGCCGACCTCACCTAGTGGGAGACTTGGTTGTTGTAGTTGATTATTTAAAATTTAAGTGATCTATTTTAAAACTATCTTTAAGTTCCCTATATATTCCATCTTTTAAATACTACACTAACAAATTGTTGGTTCCACTGATGATATTTTATTGTACTGGCCATATAGTATTAGCATTCTAATTGGACCATAGAACAAGTCAAGAAGCATAGATTTATTATGTGAACATGGTTGAAATTAAGGGAAATGATTGAAATATGCAATATCTAAGTCCAAAATTATTGTCAAATTTAGTAACACTCTTTCATTACTATTACTGACATTATAATTCAACAAGTAAGAATTTGATACAGTAAATTACTTAGCTAGCAAATGGTATATTATATATGTAATAAACATAGGTCAAGTTATAACAGTTGCTATTTTGAATCAAACAACTAAACTGAACCAGAAGGATATATACATGTTTTGGCCAGTAAAACAGACCACCAGATTGCTTTTGCTAGCAAGAAATGTTCTTGGCACAATCAATAGCACATGAGTAGAGGTAGATAAGCAAGTGCGTACAAGGTTGGTGTGCAAGGAAAAAGAAAGATTGATAAACCAGTCAATCACGTTTTATAGTAGCAGTGTTCTAAATGGTGGTTGCCTAGGCAATAGGCAGGTATCAACCGCACCACCTCAGGCAAAGGCGGTGCTTTAAGGGGTAACTCACCTCCTTCCATCATCACCGCGCTGGGAACTGCCACCTCCGCTGCCATCGCGACACGTTAGGAAGAGATGCCTGGCCCAACTACGAGTCTGATGCGTCGTGTGAACCCAGACGCATCATCCGTGCTCGACAATGGTCCCAAAAGCATCGCCCAAGCACCACAATGACATGCTCGTCGCCCAACCCTGCGATGGGCCTGGACGCGTCACGCGAGACCGGCGATGGGCTCGAACGCATCGCATGAGCCCTGCGATGGGCTCGGACGTGTCGCACGAGCCCGACGACGGACCCAGACACGTCCCTTGGTCTGCGACACGTCCGAACGTGTCGGGTGAGCCTGGCGACGCATTCGAACGCATTGAGCTAGCCCAAACACGTCACCCGAGCTTGCGATGGGCTCGCCCGAGCTCGACGCATCATCAGACTCTTCGCTTGGCCAAAACAAGGTGCACGGTTTAATTAAACTTTAGGTTAATAATTTTAATCAACTCCTAGCTATGATTGGGATAATTTAAATAAACTTAATAAAAGATTATAAAATTATCCCATTAATTTAATATACATATTTTTAAAAATTATTTTATTTTTTATTTTTAAATATTTAGATTAATTTTTTTATTTTTAATTAATATATTTTATTAAAAGTAAATATAAGAATAATGACTATTTATAACATTATATATAAAAAATAATAAAAAATTCAACCGTCTAGGCGGTGCTTAGGCGGTCAATGACCGCCACCGTCTACTGTCATTTACAACATTGTATAGCAGCTTAAATAAGACCAAAAGAATCCAAGTTTTGGGTCTGATTTCATTAGGTCAGAATGAATACCCACTGTACGAGTTATTTGCCCACACAGAGTTGAAATCAAAGTCTTCATTAGAAGACACTGTTGGAACCCCAAGGTGTTTTGATGTGATCAAACAAGCTAAGTTAGGTCCTGCGTTTGTTTAACCCTTGTGTCTAAGTGTGCAGGAGCTTAGGAACACAGGAAGTCGAGCGGAAGACGCGGCTAGCGAGAAGGACGGCACGGGGAGAGAGCCGACGGGCTTGGTGCGTCCGAGGGAAAGGTGACCGCGGAAGAGTACACTGGTGGACGAGAAGAACGTGCGCGGCGTTCGAGGGACGAGAAACCGGGAAGGAAGGCTGCTCGAGGAGAAGGTCGGAACATGGGTTCGGGTGAGCCCTATTTCGGATGGCCGAGATCACCCAAGCTAGTGGAGCCGGAACAGAAGACCCGAACCGAGACGAGCTGAACCGAAGCGGAGCGACCGGACGGAAAAAGTCAACCAGAGTTGACTTTTGGGGTCTGGGGCGCTGGACCCCTCCGGGGCGCCCGGACCCCTCCAGGGCGCCCGGAACGAGGTTTTTGACTAGATCGAGTCAAACTCGATCTGAACGTTGGGGGATAAAGTTTTATCCCCCCAGGGCGCCCGGAACCCCTTCGGGGCGCCCCGACCAGTGCTATAAATATAGCACTGGTTTGCACAGATTAGAAAAACTAACTTGTAATCAATTCCTTCTGTGCTTTCAATTCTGTTCTTTTCATTTGTGCTGTCAACGTTGTAAAGAGGCTACTCCGCCCAGAGGAGAATCAGATTTGGATTAACAATCCCCTGATTGCAAACCAAGTAAAACTCTGGTGTCTGCTTTTCTTTACTTAGTCTCTTTTATTTATTTATTACAAGTGTTCATTATATAGTTGAAATCCGAGAAAGGTTCGAGTTTTATTTTGTAGGACAATTCACCCCTCCCCTCTTGCCGGCCTCCAAAGGGACCAACAAGTGGTATCAGAGCCAAGGCGTTGATCGAAGCAACAAAGATGGCCGGACCAAGTATTGTCCCACCAAAATTCGAGGAGAACTTCGCAGACTGGAAGCGTCGTATGGAGGTATTCCTAAAAACAGATTTTGAAATTCGGTTTATTATGAAATATGGTTTTGTAGCTCCAATAGATAAAGATGGAAAAGAAAAAGAAGAGAGCGATTGGACAAAGAAGGAGCAGAATGAGTCGGTAGCAAACAGCCGTGCGGAACATCACCTGTTGAGCGTGTTACCGCCTCAAGAGGTCAACCGCATCGGAAATTATTTATCTGCTAAAGAACTTTGGGAGAAGTTCTTGGAACTCCACGAAGGCACGTCCGAAGCAAAGCTCGCTAGAAGGGACATCCTCCGCAACAAACTGATGAACATCCGTCTGGAGAAAGGTGAGAAAGTAGCCGGTTTACATGCAAAGGTAAAAGAACTAGTTACTGGTCTCGAAAATCTGGGTGAAACGGTAACAAACCGGGATACTATTCGCTGCGCGCTCAATGCGTTTCTAAGAACTCCGGAATGGACATCAATCGTCGATGCTTACTACATCTCAAAAGACCTGGAGGTAAGTACTTTAGAAGAGTTGTTTTCTACCCTTGAATTACACGAAACTAGATATGCAGAGATATCAAAGGACACAACCCAGACTATGGCGCTGAACGCAACCAACAAGGATGAACCCGAGTCAGACTCGGAAGATGATCAAGAAGCGTACATGGTAAGAAACTTTAAAAAGTTTTTTAGATCTAATAAATTTAAAATGCAGAATAAAAAGAATCAAAAAGGTAGAAGAAAGGTACGGTGCTATCAGTGTCAGAAGGAGGGACACCTAAGGGAAGACTGCCCAGAACTCAAGAAGGCTAAAATGAAGACACCCAAGAAACACAACCTAAAAGCAACTTGGGATGCGGGGATTGCACTGATGGCAAGCCACGAAGGACAAAGTACATCAGAACGCAGTATCGATGAAGGGGGAGCGACCTCAGATGGAAGTAGCGAAGCAGGGGGAGATTCAGGCTTCAAGTCCGATATGGTAAGTGAGGTATGCCTCTTACCCCCTGATGAACTTTACTTTGGTATCAAAGCTATGACTAAATCCATGTATAAATTAGAAAATAAAAATGCCAAATTAGAAAATGAAATTTTAGAAACAAAGAGAATTTTGGCAAAATCATGTCTTATAGAGGATTTTGAAAAATTAAAAATTGAAAATGAAAAACTAAAAGAAGAAATAGAAAGATTGAAAAAATCTAATAGTTCAAATATTTCTACTTTTAGAAATTATGGAGGTTTAAATTGGTATTATAGATTTCATCAAAATCAAATTAGAAATATATCAAAAATCTATATACCTAGGAAATACTTGGTTAATCCTGTAGGTAGGAACCTCTATTGGGTTCCAAAAACCTATTTAATTTAAAATTAAAAATTAGACTTAGCACTTTCAGCAAAGAAATTAAACAACTAATTTCTTTATGAGGCTTTGTCTAAGGAAGTGGTTGTTGCTCCAATAACCAAGAAGGCCTAGTGCCTCGCTACGACCTGGAAGCCAAGTATCGAAATGAAAAGTTTAATTGACTAACTGAAAAAGCATTAATTTAAATTACTTGATGCTTTAAAAGAGTTATTCAATTTGTGTTAGAAAATATTTTATTTTCTTAATTTTTTTTATTATCTTAGAAATATTTATGAAAATTGACTTAGAATTTTTTTTTAAGTTATCTTAGAATTTTTTTAAAATATTGCCTTATAATTTTTTTTTTTTTAAAAAAAAATTGACTTAGAATTGTTTCTTATGAATATTAACTTAGAATTTTTTCAATTAATTAGAAAATTGAAATTTTTTTCAAACTTAAAATTTTTTTTATGACTGTTTTATCTGAAAAATATTTTACTTAAATTTTTTTTCGAAAGAAAAATTCTGAAGAGTGTCTTTAAATTGAATTTTACTTAGATATTATTAAATCTTTTACAATTAAAGCTTTTGTTTGAATTTACCTTAGACTTATTTATAACCCCAATTTTTATGTGATCAAAGGGGGAGAAGTATGTTAAGTCTAGGGGGAGGTACTATAATTTTTCAATTGAAAAATATTTGGACTTATTGAAATATAAATCGTTTTTATTGCATATGGTTACCCTAACTTAACTTGAGTTGCTCACATCAAAAAGGGGGAGATTGTTGGAACCCCAAGGTGTTTTGATGTGATCAAACAAGCTAAGTTAGGTCCTGCGTTTGTTTAACCCTTGTGTCTAAGTGTGCAGGAGCTTAGGAACACAGGAAGTCGAGCGGAAGACGCAGCTAGCGAGAAGGACGGCACGGGGAGAGAGCCGACGGGCTCGGTGCGTCCGAGGGACAAGGTGACCGCGGAAGAGTACACCGGTGGACGAGAAGAACGTGCGCGGCGTTCGAGGGACGAGAAGGCGTCGAGGAGAAGGCCGGAACATGGATTCGGATGAGCCCTATTGGATGGCCGAGATCACCCAAGCTAGTGGAGCCGGAACAGAAGACCGGGACCCGAAGCGGAGCGACCGGACGGAAAAAGTCAACCAGAGTTTACTTTTGGGGTCCGGCGCCGAACTCATCCGGCGCCCGGACCTCGGCGCCGGAACCATCCGGCGCCGGAACGAGGTTTGACCGGATCGAGTCAACTCGATTCGAGCGTTGGGGATAAAATTTTATCCCCAGGCGCCGGAACCCCTTCGGCGCCCCGATCTATAAATATATGCATTAGAAAAACTAACTAATCAATTCCTTACGTGCTTTCGATTTTCTTTTCATTTGTCACGCGTTGTAAAGAGGCTACTCCGCCCAGAGGAGAATCAGATAGTGCGCTTACATTCCTTGGATTAACAATCCCCTGATTGCAAACCAAGTAAAACTCTGGTGTCTGCTTTTCTTTACTTAGTCTCTTTTATTTATTTATTACAAGTGTTCATTATATAGTTGAAATCCGAGAAAGGTTCGAGTTTTATTTTGTAGGGCAATTCACCCCTCCCCTCTTGCCGGCCTCCAAAGGGACCAACAGACACGACCCCAAGGAAAAAACCAATATCTAAAGTTCCAAGATTATATTGAAACAGAGCTACTGTAGATTAGTTACACTGACTAACAGTACCTGGAAGTCTTCAAGTAATATCCACTATGATAATTTTCACTTTCACCACAAAAGTGTACCTCTTTTTGCAAAATATTCCCTCAAGTTTCACTGTTAAAATGCTGACTAGAAAGTTAAAACTTAGGGGCATTTTGACAATTTTGAAGTTTTGAAGACATTTGGCAATAAGGGTAAACTCTATCATCACTTTGATAATAATGAAAATTCTAGAAGGCATTTTACAAAAACGTGTAGTCTTTTGGAGTGAAAATAAAATTCACCCTATCCAAGGATAAAAACACAAGAGGAATCTGTAAAGAAACAGAATCCTTAGCTAACCATTTCGAGGAACAATTTTAGTAAAACTCTATGCATTTGCTCTTTTTCCAATAAATGATGTCATGTTAATCAAACAATGGTTTAAACATTGGACATTTGAGCATATTTCCTTGGAAGACAAAAGCTATGACAGCTCTTCTCGACCATAATGGCACGGCTTTAGGACTTTTACCACAACAATTGGTGCTTAAGGCCCCAAGCAAGGCATGGTAAACTAAAGCATCTTTCTCCTTTTCTTTCTTGTCCATTATCTTCATTAATGTTTTGAAATGCCTTTTCTAACTAAGGTAAGCTATATAGATAAAATTATTAAACTTCGAGACTGTTTTCCCAACACACCAAGATGTACAGTCGGTAAACCAAAGAAAGTGGGAACACAAAACTTTCCTAACTTCATTGAAAACTGGAGCATGGTCTCAAGGTACCTTGTAGTGCCTGAAAAAAAAATGTAATTAAAGCATTAATACGTTTAAGTAATTAATGTATAAATAAGTTAACGAATCCGACCTGATTGGCTAGCAATCCAACCCGGCTTATCCTTTTAAATACATGTTTTACTTCCCCTCCCCTCACCTTGGTAGCCGCCGACCACCCCCATCCAAACCCTAGCAACTTCGGAGGGGATAGAGGAAGAACCCCGTCGGAACGCTTATGGCCGTCTTTCCCTACGTCTCGCTAGTCATCTCCCATACACAAAAACACCAAGGCAAGTTCCCTTTTATGGTTTTTGATATTTACTGCACCATATGGATCGTAGTATAATATTTTGATATACATCGCAAGTTTCCTCATTTTTGTGATCATAGTATGATATAGACATTAACCAGGCTAGGATCTTGAAGTTTTCCTGCATTGTTGTTAGAAAATCTTAAATGGATGCATGTTTGATGAGTTGCTTCTCTCTCGCTGACGTTTTTTTGTTCAATTGCATGCAACATCGGCATTAATCGCAAGATTAATTTCAGAATTTGTTTTCTTACAAGCCTATATTAAACCTTCCACATCAGATAGCTTGTTAAGGTCAAACTTTGATAATCCCAAGGTATCGTTGGAGGAATCTGAAGACAACATGATTTTTCAACCCCTCTCTCAGAATATATGGTAACTGCTATATACTTGATCTTAGGACCCAGTGGATCTTATAGCGTTCAATGTGTTAGAATACTTCTGATAGAACTGAAAGCTTCTATCTTAAGTCTATAAATTATTCTTTATGAAATATTTTCTTCCAATAACTTGTACACGGTTACCAATATTTCTGGTCTCTACTTCTCCCTTCCTCATTGTTTGTTTGCCCTATTCATGACCTGTCCTTTTGTATATAGGATCTGATGTTATTATGCTATTAACTGAATATTAAACTAATGTCAAGATACTCTTACTCCAGTAATTAAGAAGATATAACATTTTATCTAACATGATCCACGTGATGACCTCCTCTATCAATGTCTAAATTCTCAACTCATTGTTTATTGCTAAGTATTGATTATTGCTAGGATCTTAGTCATTAGGGAAAAATTAGTTTTACCCCCCACAATCTACCACATTCATCAAAATGCCTTAATTTCAAAATGATCAAAATGTTCATATAGTTTAAATTGTCATCATTTTACACCCTCAACTATTAACACTGAATCTTATATGTAATCGAAACTTGAAATGATAAGTGTTAGTTCTATAGAAAAATCCTACATGTTTTTCTTATGTCATAATAATTCCATTGTATAAGTAAGGACGTTGGGAAACACATTGTAATGTAAATGAATTTTCCCATAACTAATTTCTAGTTGGCACACCAAGGATACTCCTGAATGAACTAAGCAGATACGACAATATAAACAAAAAAAAGAGAAGTCAATGTTTCAATTAACAAAAGAGATTTGGGAATCATGCTTAAGAAGGGTCCGGTGAACCTTACCAAAATAAAGGGGTTGGGAATTCGACTTAAGAAGGGTCCGATGCACCTCACCAAAAAAGAGGGGTTTGGGAATCTGGCTTAAAAAGAGTCCGGTGAACTTTACCAAAACAAAAGGGTTAGGGAATCCGACTTAAGAAGGGTCTGGTGAACCTTACCAACCTAGTACTAGGGTAAATGTTTGGCCAAATGATCAGAGGTTAAGGTATAAAGTAAATACGTTTGATGACTTGCATTCTTGTAATTTACAAGTCATACAAATAAAATAAAAGACAACGAAGGTTAAATATTGAAGGTAAATCTACGGAAAAATTTGGAGGTTCATGAAACTAATGTCAGAAGTTACTCTCTAACACTATTTAACATGGTAATTATCAAGTTTTTTTTTTTTTGAATGCGACGAATGCTATTTATGTAAAAAGGTTTAACTTGCTATGTCTTTAGACTCACTAGATCTATATGGTGCAGGTAATGAGGATACGGCAGGTAATGAGGATACGGCAGGACTTGATGGATGAGCGTTCTTGTACCTGGCAGTGCACACCCGCGGGTTTCTTTTATTAGTCTACTTTTCTTCTTGCATTAGGATGTTGAGTCCTCTAGTCAGTTGCACTCCTTGTTCTCTAGAAGATTTAATTCACCATTATGATGTTTAATGTCAGTTTGTTTTGGGTTTCATGTTGAACCAGTTTGTAAGGCATTATCAATCGAAATTGTTGATTTAAATTGAATCTCTTTAAGGTTGATATTGTGAGGTTCGTCTATATAATGGTCTAGGATGTTTCATACCTTCAGTGGTATAAGCTTCATCATGCCTTCTAATGTGAATTAAAATCACTTTAGCTCCAAGAGTGGAAATAAAAATAATTAAAAAGTACATATATCAATATAGTTAAACAGGTGAGGTCAGAAAACTTCAGAGTCCTATATATTGGGCAAGTTTTATATTTCCTGGTGAATGACAATTGAGCTATTCCTAAAAAGTTTTTCATTCGGGGAACATTCTAAAGAAATTTGTGACAATCACACAAATAGGGAAAACATTACTTACCATGCCTTTCAAAATGGCTTTCATTGTGAAATATAGCATCAGCAATAACCACTCCACTGAGACAAAAGAAAGTGGTAAGGGTTTAATCATGACAAGAAAGCAACAGCAATTGAAGATTACTAATAGCACAGAAAAAGTGATGTTCAAATAAAATTGCTCACTGCCACTCTTTTTCCAGAGGATCATTAACAAGATTTAGAAATTTCATAAGAAAAATAAATAAAAAAATAAAAAAAAACAACAATACAAAATGGGAAATATCCTGAACATATTTATGGCCTTATCATTGTGTTATATGGTAGCCTGGTAGTAGCATTACAGCAATATCCCTTGTACCAGATCAGTAGTCCAAGCATGCAATATTCTATTTCAAGATTAAGAAAAAGAATTAAAAATTTAATTTCATAAACCTATTACAAAACAAAAATATAAGATTATTTTATTTATCTTCTAAATTTTCATAGTGAGACTTGCAAGGCCTTCAGCATCCTTGCTAGCTTTGCCTTTGATTGTCTATCCACCACAATCATCCTCTCACCGCAGGTCTATGTAGAAACGACCAAAGGCAGAAGAAACTGCTGGCCATTGCCCCCTAAGTATAGCAACAACAATGACTTATTTTTTGGTGAGGGATAGTTAGATGTAGAAAGGATACAGGAGCGTGCAACTTCATGTATATAGGTCTTTAGGCGTCTATTCAGATTCGATACTTCAACAGACATGAATAACCCCTAAAGCCTCATTTTGTACATTTTGACACATGATATACAACTTTTACTTATCAAAAAAAAAAAAAATTCAATGACTGCTAGCAAATGTTGGTCGAGGACTACCGGGCCTCCCACCTCCATCTAGAAAGATTATATCCAAGGTCTGAAATATTGTTCAAATTTCAAGGTTTTGGCCGTTGGAGATGTTGGTGCCATACTGACATGTGGTGTCAGATGCACCAAGAAGGAAGAATAAGAGAAAAAATGAGAAGAGGAAGAGCATCTAGAGGAAAGGGTAGGAGTCACAACTATGCCAAAAGAAGATGATCCTTCATTGCAACTATCATCGCAAAAGTCCCATCCCAGAAGGGTTGCCATGAAATAGTTGAAGTGTAGCCCTCACCCTCACAGAAGCCTAGTCCTTATAGTCGCTCATAGAAGCTTCGTCATGGTCACTCATTAAAGCTCCATCGTGCAAGAGTGGCCTTCTCTTTCTATCAAGCGTCTCAAACTTGTTTCACTTGTTGGACAATAGGCAGAACCAGAAGGTTCCATGTCAATCTACATGGAACAATTTTAAAACAACACTTGTCTTGACCTCACTATGTGTTTCTTTTTCACCTGTAATTTAATTTGAGAGGATTCTTTGATTGGGATCTCTTGGTTTGACTCTGCCATTGACTAGATCCAACATGATTAGTCTAGGATGGGCCACATCCAAAACAAATAGTGGTCATAGCAGGAAGGGACCAACTTTTTAAAAAATCAAAAAACAAAAAAGAAGAGAAGGCACAAGGCTAAAAAAAAAAAAAGAAGACATGAAAAGACAAAGTTAGATCTGCGAAAAAAAGATGGGAATGGTGAATCAAAAGGGAGAGAGTATTTCAAAACGAAATTGATTAATGTGAAGCATCTATTCTTCTTAAGTTTTTTTTTGTCTTTCCTCCGTCTCAAATTAAGGTGCCACAAGTTTCTATTTCACCACCCTCTTTTCTCGTTTGTGAGGATGATTTAATATGGAATTAATTTTCAGTTTCCAACATCTCTCTTCTCTCATAATAAAATTTCCAGCAACTCCTTCAGGCATTTTTTTCTCCACTCTAAGAAATTGTTGGAACTCTAATTTTGCTTTTATTTTGCAATGCTCTGTCTCCACTAGCTGCAACTTCAAAAAGATAGTCCTAGTCATCTTTCTCTTCTAGTATCATCTTTCTCTTGAATAGATGCTGGATCTTACAATCTCCTCTCTAACATTCTTGTCATTTGGAGTCCGATCAATCTCATTTGATCTTACTCCTAAAATTAACCCATAGTAGACATTTTGAAGATCATTTAAAAATTGTCACATTCATCCAGTGAAAATATCCCAAGATCATCATGAACGAATTTTGTGACAAGTTGGACATAGATAACATCATGTATGCTCCAACTTTAAGAAAATTTTAGAATTATTAGTAAAAAATTATTGATAATTGTAGGTAGAATAGATTTAGATATTTCGATACAAGATGTTATGCTGAGTTCTATAAATATAATCTAATGCTTCTCTTTAAAATAAAATAATATTTTTTTCTGTCTGCATCCTATACAAATAAGAAAAGCACGAACCATGAAATCAAGCAAATAAGAATGTAGACAAAAAGAACAAGAAAGAAAGAGACTGTTCATTCCATGAGGCGCTAACCAATGCAACAATGGAAGGTCTAAGGAAAGATAACTTAGTCATACCTTAGTAATGTAAACAATCTGTTTCTGTGACTCAGTAGGGATAACCAGAAACAGGGGAAAAGAAAAAAAAACATACAATATAAATGCAAAAACTCTTCTATCAATGAACAAGATAAACTTTGATGAGCCTATGAAAATGAAACATTAAATGAAATAGTTATACCTTAAGATGAATATTAATGTGTTTGCAATGTAAGCAACCATTTCCCTGAAAAAGAATTAAAAGTTATTTTTTTTTCTCATGAGAGAAGTACATTAACCACATCAATGAATGCAATAAAAGCAGTGTAGTTTGATATTATCTAAAAGTTTACACACTTAAGTGTTATTGTAAAAGCAAACATGAACAAGAAATGCAGCCAATCTCCAGAATATAGGTTATCAGGGCCTATAGCAGCCATACCAAAAATGATGCAAACTTCTTTCACTATCGCTCTTAAATGCTGTTCTAGCAAAAGCTGCAAAAAACCTGCCAATTCAAGTGAACTTATAGGAAGAAAATTATAAACTCAACAATTGCAAACATCATCGCAAGAAAGTGCACTTACATTCCTAAAGTCATCACAGCCAGGACACCTGAAATATTTGCCCCATCTTGAGCCTATGAAAACAATCACCATGATGAATAGCAAGAAAATAAGCTAGTTTTAATGCAAAAAGAAAAATACACTACCTTGTTGGTAAATGAACTTGAACAAATTTCTTTAACTCTAAGAAATCCATGAAAAAACAATGAAATAATTCAATATGTTGCAGTTGCACCCATCAAAACTCCTTTATAGTCATTTTGAAAATGTGACACATAAAACATTGGTATTTCCAGTTTCACTCAATCCATACAAATGAAATCAGATAAAAAAGATATGAATTTAGCATATTTTCCATTCCAATAATTAAATGATTCATTTGTTTCACATTTAGATCTTTAGATCTGGTTTTTCCAATGCAGTTATAATGATGCAAGTTAGGTTAGCTTTATCAATTTTCAAAAGAGGATAAAAGGGTTCCAAGATGTAGTAAATTGCAATTTCTGTCGAGTTCAGTGATTATGATGCCTGGGATCAAAATGCTGGGAAAAAAATGTTAAGAAATAGTTTTAGCATATTAATTCCTTATCTTAATTAAATCCAACTTGTAAATTTTAGATCTAATTCAGAACTTTAAATCTTGGAACTTAAATGGCAATCAATGTCAAATAAATTTCTTTTTTTAACTAATTTAGAATTTTAAACTATCTATAATTCGTGGAAATGATTCAAGACTTCCTAATGGAAAACTATCAAATTTATGTCAACGTTGCATTATTACAAACTACTCTCGATCCCATAGTAGTGAACCATTCGCTATCATCATTGGCAGAGAGGAGTCATTTTCAAGTTGGATTTCTCCATCACCTCCTCCACCATCTCCTCCATCAATATCATCCTTGTCTCCAACTCCTCTATCTCCCCACCACTATCCCTCCCACCATTGCCCCCACCCCTCCTCTATTATCTGCACTGCCATCTCTAATCTATTGCATCCCACCTCCAATCTAGGACTCACCACCTCCACAACCTATTTTGCCAGCAACTTGGTGGATTAACCCCTGTTAAAATAAAACCTCGTGTTATGGGTACCACGAGTAAGACCCTTTATATAGGAAAGAAGATAACACAACACAAATTGCAAAAATACCCCTATATATTTACATATTCTAACACTCCCCCTCAAGCTGGAGAATATAGATCATATGCACCAAGCTTGTTACATATGTAGTCAATTCGGGAACCTCTTAGTGACTTAGTGAATATATCTGTTAGCTGATCATATGAGTTGACAAAACTAGTATATATTTCTCCAGATATGACTTTTTCTCTGATAAAGTGACAGTCAACTTCAATATGCTTTGTTCTCTCATGGAAGACTGGATTTGAGGCAATATGCATAGCAGCCTGGTTGTCACACATGAGTGTCATTTGTGTAACCTCTCCAAACCTTAGTTCCTAAAGCAACTGTTTTAACCATATAAGTTCTTGACTAGCTATAGTCATAGCTCGATATTCTGCCTCTGCACTAGATCTTGCCACAACATTCTGCTTTTCCAAGAAACAAGGTTTCCTTCGACAAAAATACAAAACCCAGAGGTAGATCTTCTATCAGAGGGAGATCCTGCCCAATCTGCATCAGAATATCCCACAACTCGAGTATGTCCTTTGTCTTCATATATAAGACCCTTTCCTGGTGCACCCCTGATATATCGAATAATGCGAGTCACGACATCCCAATGTTCTTTGCACGGAGAGTTGAGAAACTGACTTACTACAATTACTGCAAATGAGATATCTGGACGAGTAACAGTAAGATAGCTCAGTTTCCCTACTAATCGCCAGTATCGTTCAGGATCTGAAAAAGGCTCCCCTGATTTGGTAGGAGCTTCACATTAGGATCCATGGGATTGTCGACTGTCTTTGAAGTAGCACAGTCTAAAGATGGGATCATTATATCCCAAAAGAAGTATGCAATGGATATTCTGGAAGAAACAGGAATGTTAAATTCAAAGACAGTCGACAATCCCATGGATCCTAATGTGAAGCTCCTACCAAATCAGGGGGAGCTTTTTTCAGATCCTGAACGATACAGGCGATTAGTAGGGAAACTGAGCTATCTTACTGTCACTCGTCCAGATATCTCATTTGCAGTAAGTGTAGTAAGTCAGTTTCTCAACTCTCCGTGCAAAGAACATTGGAATGTCGTGACTCGCATTATTCGATATATCGGGGTGCACCAGGAAAGGGTCTTCTATATGAGATAAAGGACATACTCGAATTGTTGAGCCTGTGTCCAAACGGTTTTGCAGGTTTTGTGAGTACGGAAGACATTCCTAAGAGTTGGATGGATGGTAGCTCGGATAATACAACACAATTGAGTGTCAATCTTCTTCCATAGAGGGCGATCGGCGACTAGAACATCATCTTCAGTTTGAGTGAGATGTGTCTCATATCCCTGTCCAACAAGCCAAAGCTCAATGTGAGACGCCCAAGAGGCATAATTCTTACCATCCAATTGCTCAAAAGAGAGGGGTGCAGTGATGTGGTTGGTAAAGATTGAAGTATCCGACTTTGGAACGCCGGATGTAGCCATAAAACAGATTGGAAAGAACTGTGGCGTCGTTGGCAATCGGCTGGACAAGTTGGGATCCTGGCGACGGCAAGATCAGGCAAGAGATGTGAGAATGAACCCTAATCCAATGGCCAGGGATTAGGGTGTTGTGAGAAGAACGCCGGAGAAGAGGTGCGGCAGCAGAAGCAGTGGAGATCAGTGCTCAGGAGAGTCACCAGTGGAGGAACGGGTACAGGTTGCCCTCCGACTCACGGTCACAGAGGAGCCCGACCTAGGATAACTTCGTTGACCGTCAGGGAAGGGATGGGAGGCAGCTTGCGGATCACGCGCTTGCTGGCTACGTCGAGAATGATGGTGCGGTCGTTGGCAAATACAAAGAGGGTGTCGTCCTTTCATGGCTGTGGCTGCAGCGGGAAGAGGCAGCGAGGCGGGGCTTGTCGCAGCGGGGCTTTTCACGAAGAGAAGGTGAGGCGGGGCTTGTCGCGGCGGAGATGCTCGCGAAGAGAAGGTGGGCTTGTCGCGGTGGAGATGCTCGCGAAGAGAAGGTGGGCTTGTCGCGGTGGAGATGCTCGCGAAGAGAAGGTGGCGTAGCCTCTGTCGCGCGCCGAAGAGGTTCGCGAAGAGAAAAGGTGGCGGCGGCAATTTAGGGTTTTTCTGAAGAAATTAGGGTTTTCTTTTAACCTGGCTCTGATACCATGTTAAAATAAAACCTCGTGTTATGGGTACCACGAGTAAGGCCCTTTATATAGGAAAGAAGATAACACAACACAAATTGCAAAAATACTCCTATATATTTACATATTCTAATAACCCCAATAGATAAGCTTCACCATGCAAATGCAATTGCAACGAGAAGTTATGATGAAGCAAAGGAAGATTGCTACTTTGGGGGGATCAAGCTTTAGGTATTTAGGGATTTGATACTAGGGTTCTCTTAAATTAATTAATCCTACTTGAGTTGGCAATTGATGTAGATGACTTGGGTGAGTTGATGTTCCACCAAGTTAGTGAGTTTGAATGAATGAAAGTTTCACAAGTGATAGATTTGTTAATGAAATTGAAACCCTGTGATAGACTTGAAAATGCTGAGGCATTATTATAGATTTGAACATCTATTGAAAACATGCATTAGATTTAAAGATTAACATACTATACAATTACATAAAAACATGCTATATGTATGCACCTGCTTATCCAAAAAAACATAGACTGAGTTTAGCTACCTGTACAATATTGTATAGCACCAACACCTTAATGGAGCATAAAAAAGTGAAGATTCAACTTACTATTGTATTGTTGGTGCAATTAGGCTAGCTTGGCCTTTCACCGAAGTTGTGTTTTAATGTTTGGAGGTGTCAAGTATATCACAATTGGCTATACTTAACATTGGATGTCAGGCAATAAAGGAAGTTCTAAAAGAGTGAACCGTAGGCAAGCGAAAGTCCAGGCAGGTCAAAGTTGACTTGAGATTAGGCAACTGGAAAATCTTGGTTGGTCGAAGTCCACTAGATAATAGGCAATGGATGAAGTCTCGAAAAAAATGATTCTCTAGGCATTGGAAGTAGTCTTTAGGCCACAAAAGTTTAGGTAAGTCAATGTCAAATTAAACTAGGTAGATAAGGAAGACTCATAGACATGACACAGTTTCAGTCTTAGAATGGCTGGAATCAAAGTATCAATCGACTAATATAGGTCTCAGCCAGGTCAACCAAGTAGTCAACCCAAGCTGGGAAATAAATGAATAAAATAATGACTAGTTGACTAGATAATCATTAGGCAAGATTCAATACATGACTAGTCGATTGATGCAATGGGAAAAGAGTCGTTGGTCTGAAAAGGTAGTGTAGCAACAATGAGCTACAGTAATTGGTCAACAAATGAATTCAAACTAGTCAATTGATTAGCAGATTCTAGAATAGTGAGCAATTTATAAAAGGAAAGCATGGGAATTTTGACCTAACTCTTGGAGCTTTTTAGAGGTAAAGAATGCAGGAGCATCTTGAGCCATTTTACAACCAAGCAAAAGAGCAAGAAGCAACAAAAACAAGTGCTAATTATTGTTATTTTTTATATTTATCTTGCTTGTCTTTGTATTCCTCTTGTATTGATGTAATAACAGGTGTTGTAAGAGGTTTCTCCACCTACATATCCGAGAAGGAGAAAAGTAGTGGAATTCTAGAAGTGATCCACCAAAGGATTATAGGTCATGGAGTAGGAGTCATGGGAACTATCAAACCACACAAAACAACTTGCATTCTTTTGAGTTTGTTGTTTGTATTTTCCTCTATGCTAACTAGAATTGTAGACACACAATCAAAAGAAGTGAGCATCTATTCACCCCACCCCACCCCCTCTAGTCGCATCCAACTGATCCAACACATAAAAACATGCTATATATATATGTTCACTTACTTAGAAATAGTCTAATACAACATTGATAGCACCAACATCTTAGTGGAGCACATAGTTGTGAAAAACGTGCAACTGGCTGTGTCTAGGCACAAGGCGCAGTGCTTGAATGAATCGCGCTTAAGCGCACGCTTTTTGAGAGATTAAGGCACGCTTAAGGCTCGATTTGCCTCACCTTATTGAAGTTAAAAAAAAATTAAAGCCCAACTCATTCCTTTAATTACCCTTTAAATTAATTAGGTTACATTAACTTGCATGCATACGACACATTTTTCTTGTGTGGCTTTTCCTCTCCCCTAAAAAATGAACATCAACCTCCCTTAGTCCCTTGCAAACTTATTTCACTGATTTTCTCTTTACCGGACTCTTCCTCTCCCCTAAAACATCAGCATCATCCTCCCCTCCCACTTATCTCCCTTATTTTCGGTGCTGATTTTTCTAAAACATCAGCTTCAACCTCCCTCCAACTTATTTCACTTATTTTTGCTTAAAATAAGCACCACTTTGATGTTGTATTTTGAAATCAGCACCGCAGTAGTGTTGTTCTTTGAAATACAGTAGGTGTTGTTTTTTAAATGCAAACTACAGTGGTTGGCGGAAGGGGTAAAATGGAAAATAAGTACACCCATTGGAAACAAATGCATCGCTAATGAATTTTATATTTACAATATTGTTTAATAGTTTGTGAAATATTTGAATTTTGTTAGTGAAAATTTTTGGCAAAAATTCCCGCCCCATGCCCCGCAGCACTTATACGCTTTTGGGAGCCTCACGCCTTAAATAGCTATGGTGGAGCATAAAAATGTAAAGTTTCAAAATACTATTGTATATAGTTTATCTAAAATCCTGAAATATCGCCAAATATGTTGAACCACTTAGAAGTATTTTGAAGATAGCAAACCGACATTGGGAGCATTTAGTGCATATTCAACAAGATTCTCAAATATCAAAACCTAGGAATGACTTGGATGATCAGTTAAGATGTACAATTAAAATTAAGTTATGTAAGCTTTGCAGAAGGAACCAAACAAAAGTGAAAAAAAAATACATGATCAAAAAATTAATAAATTGTAACCAACATCCCATCATTGCATCACCTAGATGGATAAATTTATCTAAGAACAAGACTTGAGCCCTGATTGATTAAATGTGGTGCACTTGTCTAGTAACTTAGTCTCCAGAAAAGTCTGCCAAGAAAAATCAACACTGGAAATGATAGAGGTGTCTAGACTTACCGTGAAGAAAGCAATGTAGCTGACAGCTAGAGTCAGTGTGATCTCAATAACTGTGTCATTGAATATGAAACCCAACCATATCACAGATGCTATTCCAAAAGCTAGGCCCATAGCTACACTGAAATTAGAAAACTCATAACCAACATTGCATATTAACTTAAATACACTAAGATGAATAAAGTAAATAACTTACGCTCCAAGTGAAACTTTTGATAGAAATTCAATAATTTCACCCACATTGAAGCTCTGACCCATGACTATTTGGTAGAATAACTGGAATACAACAATTGCAGTCCTGAAAAAGAATAGCTTAGTAAATGGAGAAATTTCAGTCAATAAATGTGTTTATTAGAAAACTTGGTGAATAATTGTGTATCCAGATAACAAATTATCAATTGGGTAAAGGTCTACTAACACATTCTAGTGCAGTTATCTATGTCAATCACTTCATTGAGATGACTCATAACAGCAGTCTGTGCATATCACTCTTGAAGTGAGGGAAGATCCCTCACCTAAGTGATAGTCTTGGGTCTTAAACCTTAGTATATCGAGATATGAGATTGTTGAGATACCCCCACATCGTCAGCATGTGTGTTTGTCTCTCCTAAGTGAGCAAAGGTCTCCAGTCTAGGGAGACAAGATTGCGCTTTTCCAGGGCCTGTTACATACTTCAATTTTCAAGCACTCAAAAGAAATAGATGATCTTCTACTTGTTATTTGAAGACAAATGGAATGCTCTAACATAGAATAATGCTTCATTCTCTATACCATATTGGGAATAGGTATTAAGTAGAAATGAAAATCTGGGACGAATACTACATGAATAGGTAAAAGATTAGGTCACTATTCAGATTATAGGATAGTAGACGGGATCACACCCTATATTTATTCAATTGATATGTCTTGAATAATAAGGAAAAATCATCAAACCATAGGTAGCTCCCTCTGCCTGCCTACATATGTATTTCATTACACATTTACATATTACAACTTGCCCTTTTATATGTAGATATTATAGCAAAGTCTTCAACACTAACTCCAGGATATTATAAAGTATCCAATTTGTTTTATATGTAGATGTCATAGCAAAATCCTCAACACTAACTCTGGGATATTATGAAGTACCCAATTTGTTAAAATATCTTTAATTCTAGCATCTCTAAAAGGACCAGTTAGCAAATCCATCAACTTATTATTGAAATTAACAAAAGATGCAAACTCCTTGTATTTTACATTTTTCTCTAGCAAAATTATACTCTATCTCTGTGTATTGTACTCTTGAAAGGCTGGGTAACTAGCTTAGAAGCAACATACATTATAACACGATTATCACAATATGCATTCATTAGTTTAATAAGAGCAATATGCAACCCAGTAATTGTTGCTTGAGTCAAACAAACTCACATATGGAGAGGACCATGGTTTTCTATTTACCTTTGCACTTGATTTGACCACTTAAGTATACTTTTTTTGTGAAGATACTAGATTTCTACCCAAAAGTACACAACTAGCCAATGTAGAAACACAATCTATGTGGGAGCTTAACTAATTTCCATGGTTGCATCTTATAGCATGAAAGCAACCTTAATGAAGCGATTGTTGATTCCTCCCTTGTTGATTTGCCTCATGCAAATTATTATTTATAATTCATCTTTTCAATATGCCTGAAGTGGACAATTACATAATTTGATGACTTATCATATTAAATATTTTGAGACTACTTTTATATATTTATATAACAAGCATGATTGTTAATTGCTATATCTTAGTAGTAGTGAATTCCTAATAACATGTATTTTGGCACATACTTGGCACAAACACAGCACACATTTAGAGCAAGAATCACCAAGGGGATTGGAAAACTCATTCACACTTTGATATCTTGTTGTGGGCTGTGGATGTAGGAGAAAGTCTCCAAACTATACTAATAATCTTGTAAGTATTTGTTAGTATGTCTATTGTGCATTTATTTTGATGACGTATATTTCACACTTTGATATCTTAATCATCCATGCACACATTATCATCTGACAAACTAAATTAAATTATATTTTACATGAATTCGGGACATCTATCCCCCCCCCCTCCCCGCGGTTGATTCCACGATCCTTAACATTGTGTAACATTTATTTACCAATTAATTTTGATTCATTATTATTTTTACACAAGAATTTGTGATATGTATGACCGATACAGAAGAAGCAAAGAATTATCAAAAAAAAATCAAAATCAAAAACCACATTTTGGTGAAAAATAGAGCACCAATAAGGCAAATTAGCTAATGTTGGTGTGGTAGTTATCCTGCATTGATGAAAATCTATGATGGTCAAACCATATTTGTAAATCACCACCTTAATTTTTTATTACCAACTTCTGGCTAGTCAGTAGCCATTTATACTACATTTACAAAACTGCTAATTTGTATTGTTGCCTTAATTCCTTTCTTGATTGCAACTTTCTGGTTTTAATGATCTTACAAGTTCCTCATTGTTAAATCAACAATGTGATGGTTCTTTACAAAACCATGGACAGAGATTTATTTCTTCTCCACAAGTTACCATGGCAACCACCTTTACAAAACCATGCACACAGATTTATTTCTTTCTCCACAGAGTTACCATGGCAACCAGATAACCATACAGAATTGTTTGTAAATCCTTCACAGGCAGAAGCATTAATACCTTAATGGCCTTTCTAATCCACTGCCTTAACTGAAGATTCAAAGACCAGCTGGGTTTCTGGAATTCTCTATTTTCTGTATCCAATTTGGGTTTCCTAGGGGGGAAATTAGATATTGAAAAAAAAATAAAAAAATATCAGTTTTTGAAATTTCTTTTATTTCTTTTACAAATAAACTCCAACTTAACAAAAAAAAAAAAGAAAAAAGAAAAATACACTATAAAAAAAACTATAAAATGAGAAATTTAGAAATGAAAACAGGAAATTCCCATAAACAGAGTAGGGTCTCCATGCCGACACCCTTACTGTGTCCCTTACCGTGTGTTAGTATGAGTCGGTGTCATTAAGCATCAATCTGTATGGATTATTGCCAATTGGCGCCCAGTTTTAAGCACTAAAAAATTGTATTGAAACCCATGTATGGATGAAATTTTTGTAAGGATGCAGCACAATATCTCAAATAAATGGCATGAAAAGGTCATACCCATCGTTCATGAGGGATTCGCCTTCAATTATTGTATTCATCTTTTTACTTGCTCCAAGTTCTTTCAGTAATGCAACGACAGCAACAGGATCAGTAGCACTAAGTAGCCCTCCCAGAAGCAATGATATCTTCCAATCCCAACCATAGGGAAAGGTAATCTGCAGCATTATTATCAAAGCTTGAAGCCCAAGAGAGGTTTATAATTGTAGCAATGATGGACAAAGATGCCTCAAAGCATTGAGCATAATGGAAGTCAGCACACCTTCACAGCATACCCAACGCAAAAGGTTGATATGATAACGCCTGGTCCAGCAAGCAGCAGCATTTGCATCATGCATTTCTGTACCAACAGAAGTTTAGTGTTAATCTTGAGCAACTGCAAGCTAGCTCAAACCACCATTTCTTTCTTAACGATGAAAGATAATTGTATGATACACATTATCATAGAAATGGAAGCAAACTCATCAATCCTCCAATTGAAATGGGAATAAGTTTGTTAATATCCTACCTTGTAAATGAAAGGAACAAGGGACCAAAAATAATACATGATAGGCTTTATATAATGCATAGTGCATTTTGGTACTTCCAATATCATGGCTCGACCATAAGTGCCATGATTTTGTAGTAGTCTAGAGAATCAAAGGAACCAAGTTATCATTTAATGAGTCTTTTCTTCCATACAAATGCTTGCTCTAAACACTATGTTAACACTTCAACTAGTCACTTAGAATTACCCATGAGTATTTTTTTTTTTTTTGATGTACGATGGAAGAGGTATTTTCATCAACTTTTTAATGAAGGTTTAGGTGACCAACTTAACTTAGGTAATTTAAGTAGGTCAAATGAGCATAGAAATTTTAATTTTTATCGTAGAATTCAAACTTCAGAAGTAAAACAAACTTTAAATGAGATGCACAATGGAAAAGTCATTGGACCAGATGATATTCCGATAGAGGTATGGAAGTGCCTAGGGAAACAAGGTATTAAATGACTTACAAAATTATTTAATATGATATTAAAAACGAAAAAATGCTTGAGCAATAAAGATAGGGTATTCATTGACAATTAATTGAAAAATATATGGAGTAAAAGCTTATGATAGAGTCCCAAAGAAATTATATGGAGAATTCTAGAAAAGAGAGGTATTAGCGTAACATATATTGACCTAATTAAAGATATGTATGAGGATATAACGATTAAAGTAAAGACTTCAGGCGGAATAACTGAAGCATTTCCAATAAAGATAGGGTTACATCAAGGATCAACTCTAAGTCCCTATCTTTTTACACTAATTATGGACGAACTCACTGCGCACATTCAAGACACAGTACCGTGGTGCATATTATTTGCAGATGATATTATTTTAGTAGATGAAACACATGAAGGAGTAAATGCTAAACTAGAATCTTGGCGGGAAACACTAGAAGGAAAAGGCTTTGAGCTTAGTAGATTAAGACAGAATATATGGAATTTAAGTTTAGCAATATTAGAAGTCATGAGACAATTGTTAAGATAGGAGAGGATGAGTTGCCCGGAACCGAGAGATTTAAATATTTAGGATCATTTTTGTAAAACGATGGAGGGATTGAGAGAGATGTCTTACATAGAATACAAGCAAGATGTGTGAAATGGAAGGGAGCGTCGAGTGTTTTGTGTGATCGTAAAGTACCTCTTAAACTTAAAGGTAAGTTTTATAAAACTACAGTTAGACCTGCTATGTTATATGGAGCTAAATGTTGAGCTATGACTCGAGCACATGAGCAAAAGATGAGAGTTGCAGAGATGAGGATGTTAAGGTGGATGTGTGGACATACGAGGATGACAAAATAATAAATGAGAGCATTAGAGAGAAAATCGGAGTTGCATCTATTGAGGAAAAACTCCGAGAGATATGTTTAAGATAGTACGAACATGTACTTAGAGACCAATAAATGCTCCAGTTAGGCGATGTAAAACTATGATAAACATGTATATCAGACGAGGAAGAGGAAGACCAAAAAAAGACTTAGTTAGCAATAATAAAAATAATGATATAGTAGGAGATAGAGCTCAATGACATAAAAAGATTCATACAGCCGACTCCATCTAGTGGGAAAAGGCTTGGTTGTTGTTGTTGTTGATGTGTGGTTGCATTTCTCATGTAACATATGTTCCCTAGTACTCTTAACCAATATTTTTTCTTCTCAAATTCTCTTAATCTTATTTAACATTTCAATCATTTTTAAATGATTCTAGTCATGATATTTGCTCAAAAAAAAAGTTTCCTTGTAATTATTCACAAGGAACAATAATGGGCAAAAATCATAAGGATGCCCCATTTTACCGAATCGTCAAAGGACACGCCATTTTAATTTATCATCAAAAGAGCACCCCACTTATTTTTACCTGCAAAAAAATACTCTAAATCTACCCATTCAATCTGTTCCACCCTCACATGCCTACCCCTCCCCAAAAGTTAGAAACGAAAATGAATTGGAAGACGCCTTGCCTGAAATTGTTATATGTAGCCTTGTTCCCACACTTAATTTCCCTTTTCTTTTTAAGTTTTTCTCATCTATCCCTTGTCAATATTCACTGACTCTCTACGAAACTAACCTGCACAAGCTGCATGGAAGACACCTTAGCATTGTGACTAGTTCACCATGGCACAAAATGCTTAAAAGGTTTCATGGTTTCTTATTTTAGGGTTATACTTCGTCACAAGCAATTATGTATACATGAATGACTTAAACCCTATTAAAATTTCCATAAATTGTTGTAATAGAGATGTGGACTAGCAATCCTAAAAGCATAATCAATTTGGAGGAGGATGGCAATCCTAAAAGCATGGGTGAACTTCAAAGGCTTCACGGAATGCATCTATCCACTCAGGTTCAAAACTAGAGTAAATAATTTTCATATAGCAATTTTGGCAAAAATTATTACATAGACTTAAATTGATAGAATTTCACAAACAAGTACTCTCTGTTCCTTGAACCCTTTGGATTTGTACAATATATTTCTTTTACAATTTTGAACATTTTAGGTTTGGCCAAAATGGTACATGAACCCAAATTGGTCTAATTTCACAAATAAACACTCCTCTTTATACCCTATACATTCGAGTCATATATGCCCTCCTTATCAAATTTAGACTAGTACAAGTCCAAATTTTCGAACTCCTCTACTATAGAAATTTATCAAGCCTAATTCCATAAACAAGCTCTTCTCTAAGTTCTATGGACCCTTTGTATATGTATTTCTTTTTTCAATTTAGACAAATATAAGTACATGTATCAATTTTGGCAAATTTGCTATATGTGCCTAAAATGGTCGAATTTCACAAACAAACCCTCCTTTCAGTTGGACCTTCAAGACTCAATTCTATGCTTTTCTTTTTAAATTTAGACAAGTATAGGTCCATATAGAGAAATATTTTCAAGACTGCTACATGGACCTAATATGGTCAAATTTCACCACAATCGCTTCTTTGTGTTCCATGGATCCTGTAGAGTTGTTCAATGTCTTCCTTTTCCAATTTATATCAAGATAAATCATCATAGAAATTTTAGCAAAAGTACCATAAGGTCCTAAAGAAGTCGCAAAAGAATAACCTAAGTGAGGGTCAAAAGCATCAAGATCTACTTATTTAGAGATTTCCACAAGCTTTATAAATAGGGCAAAAAAGTGTTTCCAAATGTACAACAAACAATAAACTCAAATACATGAAAGCAGAGAAATGAAGAACAATAGTGTAAATTAGAGAAGAAAAGAGAGGAATTCGCCGACAGAAGGGAGACAAAGCAATGTGCAGAGAGAACAAGTGGCATTGCAAGGAAACAAAAAGGTACACTAGTTTGACAAAATTAAAAATAGCAATAATATTTGGACAGGCGTCTTCCAGTTTGTGAAGGATGTAGGCTAAAAGAGGACTAGTTTTTTTTGGCTAGTGGGTGAGAATATAACGGTTTAGATGACTTCAAAGAGGTTTATTTGCTTGAAAGTACAAAGTGGTGCATCCTTAGGGTGCCCATGATGATAAATTAAAATGGGGCACCAGTCTGATGATTCAATAAAAGGGGCGCCCTTATGATTTTTGCCTAATAATATTAGTCTCTAATTGGACCAAGTATGTAAACCTAGTATAAGTTCAGCACATAAAAAATCTTTATAGGTACAATGATTATACTTAATAAGAATGTCAAAGCTCCAAATGGCTCTGATAATGGCAACCCCCTCCCGATGAGTTTGTTGTTGAATTTGAATTGCCCAGCTAGGGATTGAATAAATAATGTTTGGTTATCATGAGTTCTTGCAAACAATACAACTAAAAATCAATGTTAGATAAAAGTGTGCTTGTGTGATCGGTTAAAATGATCAAATTGCAACTGAAATACATATAAAGTAACATCATGCGCTAACATGCTTCATAAACCCTGTTCTTGGTGCATCACCCACAACGAATTTACTAATCCACCCATTCACAAGAGGCAATAGGGTAAGCCCTTAGAATTCAAGGTTAACACCTCCAACCAATAAGATTTCACAAGCTCAACAATTGTAATCCTAACCGAGATTTCACTCACAATATAGCATCCCTTCCTAATAAAGAAAAGATAAATTACCAAGAGTTTGAGGGTTAAAGTCTTTCAATTTTATTCAAGCTTTTAGATTCCTTTGGGCATTTGTTTTTGATAAGCGCAACAGATTAGATATAGTTTAGGGTCTATTGTTCACTTATTGGATGCATCTAATCGACTAGAAGCAAGGTAAATCAACTATATGACCCAAATTTGAATGTTAAACTCAAATTGAAATCAGTATAGTTGATTGCTCAACCTTCCAATTGGCTGGAAAGGTTATTATTCGACCAGATAGGTCTTCAATCAACTAGAGCTCAAAATATTTTGTTTACCTAAACTTTGTAACTAGTAGGCTGCCAACCTTTTGCGAATACTGTTTCAGTTGGTTGGGTTAACTAGATTGGAAACCCTTATCCAATTGATTGGCACACCAGAACAGTCTCTTCTAGTTGGGTCGACAATTTAAGATTTAACTAAATTAAATGGACAAACTTATCTCTAGTTGAGCTCTATAAAAAATTAAGCTTGGCTCAAGTTCAATTAAGCTTTTTAATAAACAAGCTTAAACATTATTTTAATTTAATAAGATAAGCTTGAAAATAGCCATGCTCGGCTCAACTTGTTATAGCCGTAGTCCTAACAATAGACAATCAAAGATTCACAGCAACAAGTATAAGAAAAATTTTGCAATATCTCTAATGACAATAGAAGTTGTTACTTTAGTGCAACGGTAAAGTTGTTGCTTTGTGACCAAAAGGTCACGGGTTTAAATTCTGGAAACAACTTCTTGTAAAAAGCAGGTTAGGCTGCGTACAATGGATCCTCCCCGGGACCCAGCATAGTGGGAGCTTCGTACACCAAGCTGCCCTTTTTTTTATCTCTAATGACAATAGATAAGAACACAAATCCAATCCTTAGTACAATAACAACAACAACAATAACCAAGCCTTTTCCCACTAGGTGGGGTCGGCAACAACATCCAATCCTTAGTAAAGAGAAAAAAAGTGATTGAATCCTACTCAAGTGAGTGAAAAGAATGGCAAGAGAGTGAGCTTTACTCGCAAATAATTTGCAAGGGAAGGACCAATGCTTTAAGGTAAGTACTTGGAGACTCACAATTAACTTATAGATTGACTCTCTTAATGTTGTGACGAGGAACTTGTAGATGTTGGCATCTTCACACTCACTTTGTCATTCAATAAGAGGTCCAAGATAATGATACAGGTCCAAGTTGATGATAGTGACATCAATTGTTTTGGAATCACAGTCAAAAGGGTGGTGGTGGAGTTGATGGTGGTGGTCATGATGATGGGACCGATTTGAATGCAGATGAAACTGGAGTCAAGTGTTCTTTGTAATCATGAAGTCTCTCTAAAGTTTAAATGAAAATTCTACAAAATGACGGTAAGACCTACTATGTTATATCATATATGAAACTAAATATTAGGTTATAAAGCGAGCACATGAATAGAAGATGAGAGTTGCAAACATGAGGGTGTTAAGCTGGATGGCGAATATATGAGGATGGATGGGATAAGAAATGAGAATATTAAAGAGAAAGTCGAAGTTGCACCTATTGAGGAAAAACTCCAAGAGGCACGTTTAAGTACTTAGGTGACCAATAAATGTCCCAGTTAAACGATATGAGACGGTGACAAATACATAATGGAGGAAGAGCGATATCAAAGAAGACTTGATTAGCAATGATAAAATGGGATAAAATTCATTTAAATATAAAGCATGATATAATAGAGGATTGAATCCCATGACATAAAAGGATCCATATAGCCGACTCCACTTTGTGGGATAAAGGCTTAGTTGTTGTTGTTATGAAACTAGTGTTCCCAAACACTTCAATCATGAGTAGTGGACTAGGATTACATGCTTACTGCTCATGATAATCACAACTTCAGACCGATTAAAGTCCATTGATAGTGGAGTCAGGAAAAAGAGAGGCAAATCAATCAAAGCTCCTAACATGCAACCACAGTGTTTACTTATTCATACAATGAATAAGTTCAGTAATATTCTTACAACTTGAGTGTTCAGTAAACATCATCGTAACAATGTGAAAAAAATCTTATTGTCTTACAATTTGAACATCAGAAGATGACACTACAATAATCTTGTACACACGAATCTGACTTTTTGTCTAAGTGTCTACCTTAATGATAACACAGAGCAACCAATGTTCACTTATCCATATGGCTACGTTTGGATGGGTGTAATATAATCGAACTTGTAATGTAATCAAATTTGTAATGTAATGCATGTAATCTTTGATTAAAAGGGTGATTACATTCTTTTGTTTGGTATTCATTATTTTTTATAAGGAATGTAATTCATATTATTATAAAATGATAAAAATATCCTGCGACGGCGCTGCCGTCAGTCCGCGGCCGGGGGAGGCTACGGGGGCGCCGACGGTCGGCGACCGGCGGTGGCTAGCGACCGACGGACTAGGAGTATATTCGGCATTCAAATTTTGATTAAACGATGACATCGTAATGTAATCGAATTATATAGTATTTGCTTTGTAATCCAGATTACAAAACTTCACTATCTTTTGTAATCGAGATTACATTAAATTACAAGTTTAAAAGTAAACCAAACAAAATAATCAGCCTTGTAATATAAGACATTACAAGACACATTACACCCTACCAAACGCCACCTATATGTTAAGTTCAGCGATTTTTGAAGTTTTAAAGCGTTAGTGCGGTTATAAACTTATAATAGAAATAAGGAGAACTTCTCCAATAGTGGTTTTTTCTTTGAATTATTTTTAATAGATTCATTGATGTAGAAATTAAGGCATGTGTTATGCACATGCCTTGCAATGTCATTGATGCAGACCTAGAAAAGGTATCTTCAGATTACAATTTCACGAATATTAAGTTATTTCCTAGTTTCCATAAAGAAGAAATGGATATACTAATATGTTCTAGTTTTATATCATTCCATCCATGCAGACAAGGAGAAACATGTAAACCTTGGCTAACTTCCAAGAGTGTAGATTCCGTAATAAGAGTAAGTTATTAATCTTTCACACTTCACTAAAGAAAGATTCCAGTCCAAAAATAGAGCTTCAAATATTAATCGACATAATCAACTATATAAAAACATAGAGAATATAACCTTTTAATAATTTTCTATATGAAGATAGAATAATACCTTTATTTGGTGCACTTCCAATAAAAACGAACTCTCAAAAAGAAGAGCGGGAAGGAAAACAGCTAGGAGAAGATTAGGATTAATATTTGCCCCTGGAAACAACCCAGTAAGCCCTATCACAGTCAGATATATCAATTAGCATTAATTGCTAGTAGTTTAATACTTACAAAGACGGATGCCAGCTCCTAATTTTCCTAAATCAATGTTTGTTCCATATTCTGAAAACAAAGTAAATTGTTTAAGAATTGCATAGTGGAAGAAGGCAACCAAATAAGATGGAAAAAAATGAGTCGTATAATACCAAAGTCATTTAAGACTCCATCATAATATTGATTCAAGAATAACAGTCATTCAGTGGGCTACACTGCTAAAATTGTCCGCACACACTGCTTCGATCAATACTTTCACTATAATAAAGAAAGTCATTTACATGCTCTAAACTATAAAGCAGCTTGGAAGGTTGCATGGAATACACAAATGACTGAATAAGCTAAGATAGATTGCATGATCTGTCTAAAATCATTCACTGAAGTGAAAAGACTCATATGGAAGCATAGCCCCCCTTTAACTCCAGACATATCTTACTTCATTAAATGGCTGTATTGACCGCATCTTTTATCAGTTAAAAAATTATCAAGATGTTGTCATTATTATAATAGATTAAGTTGTCTACATGTCCTAAAACAACTGCTGCATTGGACATTCAAAGATGAAAAAATAGGATTCGATAAATTGCATAATAGTCACTTGAATCATTAAGTGGGCTTCAATGGAAACATCGCCCCTTTTTCCTTCATCAAACAATTTTTTTTTCATTACATTAACATCCAGTACAAAATAGATAGCATTTAACATCTCACTGTGTATCAATAGATTTAGTTGCAAACTAGAATGACCATTGGTGATTGGTCTAGAAGATCCAGAAGCTATAGGCTGTATTAATCCTTGAAATATCTACAATAAATCAGTCTTTCCTAATAATCTACAGTCTCTTCTAAGAATGACTATATTAAACTAAAGCGACAACAAACATAGCATAAATATCAGTAAGACCACTCAAGTAGCATAATAGCCTCAAAGTTTATCTTGACACTTTGAACAGATCTTCTTATGCATTAAAGATTGGTCAATCTCGAGACCTGAGAAGTATTGTGCCTATATTCACAGTCACATCTACATACATTTGTAAATCTTCAACCAAAAGGTATGCAGAACTACAAGCAATACTTGATAAGTAAGCAAGTGAGTAAATATGGTCTATGCACTCATTATGATCCCTTGATTTAACAGTTCATCACCATTTTACAAATTTTTTGACACGTGGCAAGAATGTCAAGTATGCATGTCTTTAACAGAATGTGTCCTCCATGATACAACATCAAGAACCAGACAACAAGAACGCCACTAGAGATGACATTATACAGATCTACATATCTTGAAATCATCAAATGACCAGAATATAAATTGTTCATAATCAATTGCTAGAAGCCTGCAAAAAATACACATTGTAGGAACTTGCCTTCAGTATTTTAAAAGTGAAATATTTCAATTTATAACTCTTAGACATTAAACCACACACCAGAGACTAAAAGGTTGCTATACTAGAAAGAATTGATGATTTTCAGATAGGAAAAAAAAATTTACCAAATCCTAATCAACTTCATTAAGAACTTAGCGTGATTGGATGTTAAATCCTTGATTCCATTGTGCACTATTTAGTACAATTGGACATTGAGGCTGACTTTCATGCAAAAAGTTTCAGTAGGTTAACTTCTGTAACTGTATTTCTAACATGTACTACTAGGTCATACAGGAAGAGACCAAACATCAGACTATAAATTCTACTCCCCGACAAGACTATCTTCAGAAATAGTAGGGACAAATTCAAGGATCATCAGAAGTACCTCAAGATGGATGTATCAAAACAAGACTTCACTACCTATAAACGAAAATGGATAAATGATGGAGCAATGTCATTGTCTATCATTTACCAAAAGTACCATAAACTAAATTTGTGAGTTTGTAAATTCAATAAGTATGGTGCCTTTTTAATAATACAGGCTCAAACATATTGACAGACTTTTATTTCACAAAATTTTTCAGGCTTTCTGCCAAAAAAAATAAATGGTAATCCTTTAGTAGTCTTTCATTCTAAAACAACATAAGTTTAGGTAAACTTCAAATAAACCCAGAAATTCAACTTTGAGCAATAGTTCAAAACGATGTGATTTCTTGGTCTTTGATATTCTAAACCTTTCAAATTTAATATTTTAGCTAACTATAGATGCCCTAAAAGCAAGTCTAAGGCTAAATTGCACTTTTCAATTCAAGGTTTAAAATTTCAAGCCTACAGTTTTGGTTTATAACCAGAACGATACAATTTCAGTAACATATCATAACGTGTTGATACAAATTTGGCACTTTTTTAATATATAAATATATTAATTAAAATATATTTTTATTAATATTTAATTGTTATAGATGCTTATTATTGAGTTAAATTTGAGATGTTGAATGTTGAGCTTAAATTTTGATATTATCTCGTGAAATGTTTGATGCTTATTGAGAAAAAGTCAATTTAGGGTTAGCTTAAATCCGAATAGACATGACACGATCAAGTAGGTTCAAACTAAATCTAATTTGAATTTATTTTGATCACTTTAAAATTAAATTGAATTTAAATATGCAATAATTTAAATCATAGAAGTATATTTTAAAAGATTAAAAATTATATTATATTTAATTTTTTATATTTTTCAGTAATTTGTTTCCTCCGTCTTTCTTTGTTTACCTTGTGGACAAATGAAAGAGGGAAAAAATTAAGGTTTTTTTTTTCTTGGTTTATCATGTGGCTGGATGAAGGAAGGAAAAATTAACATCCTTAAATTAACAATCCTTAAAGAGGTTTTTTCTCTCTATTTACTCTCGTGGATGGAATGAAAGAGGGAAAAAACAATGAAGGAGGAAAAAAATAATGAATGAAAGAGGAAAAAGATTAAGAGAGGAAAAGAAATTGGAATTAACTTTATAAACAAAGAAAAATTAAAATTTAAAAAATGAATAATTAAATAAATAAAAACACGGCACGGCCTCGCGGCTCTATGCCAATGTTGGTTCGTTGGCGGAATGGTAAATCCTACTTGTGTTTCAAATTTAACATTTCTACTGACTAAAGATGAAATTGCCTAAATTCAACTTTTGAGTGGTAGTACCAAAAGACAATAATACTTGGTCTTTAAAATTTTGCACCTTCCAAAATCAATATTTCCTTCAACTAAAGAGGAACAAGAATGAATTTTAAGGCTAAATTGGATTTACTAAATGCACACTCGTAGTAAAACTGCATCATATTTTATGGAATATAATTTTGGATTGGTAGGAACAACACATGCAGAAAGGTTAACATAGCATAAATAAAAATATTAAGATGGATGTATAGAGTTACTAAAAATGATAAAATAAAAAATACTCGCATCTAACAGCAATTAATTGTTGTTCTAAATGAAGAAAAAATGAGAGAAAATAAGCTGAGATGGCATAGTCATGTTGAAAAAGGACCAATAGATTCTATATTTAGAGGAGAATTAATACTAGCATAAGGCTCAAAGGATAGAGAGACCAAAGGAAACATTTGTCATTATAATATAAATGGCTTAATCGATCTAAATATTTCTCGATTTATTTGGTAGATGGAAATTCTCCCCCACCATTTAGTATCAGAAAAGGTTATCGACAGATACAGCTCATTCAAAAAACGGACCTAAAATGGTATGGATCCATCCACACAAGGAAAGTGAGACGAACCGATGGATCCAAGGCCGATGCCGAGGATGAGCAGCGCGACAGTGTAGGGGACGCGCGTCCCATTCAGTAGATGCCTCGATGCTATTCCGAGCAAGAGCGATATCCCGAAAAAGATCACGGCGTCATCCGGTGACGAGGAGTCGTGGGGAGCAGGATCCTCCGCGACCGCCGCCATTCTTCACCTTCCCTGACCTCGGCAAGCCGGCGCCACACCCAAATCCAAAACCTCGCCAAGAGATCGCCACCCCAGGCCCGACGAGGAGAAGAGGACAGCGAGATCCCGTTGCTCCCTCCCCGCCCTCCCTCCTCTCTACTTATAAGACCCAAAGGGTCTGGGGAGTAGTCTCACACTGTGCCTCGTTCTACTCGTGCAGAAGAATAAAACGAGGACAGCAAAGAACAAGAAAAAGAAACAGAAAAAGCAGCGGCCAGGAATTCGAACAGGGGAAGGGAGGGGAGGCGACGGAATTACCGTGATAAAGTTTAATTCTCTATAATTTTTTTTTAATTCTGAATTTGCAAATTAATTAATATCGTAATATTTCAGAAAAAATTGATATTTGAATTCTTTTGAATAATTAACGCTCTGTCACATTGTAACTTTAATTTAAGATTTTCAAAAGCTTAGGACATCTCTTTCTTCCTGTCACTGAAAATTAAAAAGCTGGATATAATTTTTCCAACCAGCTTCTTTATCTCTTTCTTCTTGTTATTTGTGGGGATAAAAAAAGTTCAAAATCTCTTATCTATTGGAGATGCTCTTACTTATATAAGATTTGATGATTTTTATAGAAAAATTGCAATGCCTTCGTGCCTTTACTTTTGATTTTGACTAGAAAAAGTTAAAATGTTTTGATGATGTTTTAGTTGTTAAAATCAAAATGAATGAGTTTTTATGAAGTCATATATGTCTTACTTATAATTTTTAATTTTAATCATTAAGGAGTCATTAAAATATTCTTCAACAATTTTTAATGATAAATCATAATATAAATTCAGTAGCTTCAATAATATATAGAAGTTAACTGATAGCTGCTATATGTTAGTTTTTATATGTTTTGTTTATTATGATTAAATTATATTCATTTAAAATATAATGAGTATCATGAAATCTTCATCGTTTGATTTATTTATTGAAATATTATTTTAATTCAGTTTTCACTCATAAAATTAAAATTAAAATGATATAAAATTATTTTGTAAAATTTAGAATACTAACTTTTACATGTTGTGGAAATTAGTATTTATATAGTCGAATGATCAAATAATATATGGCAAAAACTAGTTATTAGATTCTATAATTATAAAAGTTAGTTGTTAGTTTCCATCTGATCAAATAATTAGATAATATAAAAATATTTTGTACCGATGATTTTAAAAGGATACATAGCGACACTCATTTTATTTTAATTAAAAATAAATTACTCATCATATTAAAACACAAATATTGGACACCCATTTAATTTTTGTCAAAATATTTTTACAAGTTCTAAATATTTATATTAAAATATACATCTTAAAAATATATATACTTGTAAAAATATTTTCCAAAAAATAAAATACAATGTCCATTAAAATGATTTTTTTATTAAATATTATTTAAAATATCTATTAATATTTTAAATAAAAGTATGACGTGAAACTCAATCTGTCCAAATACTTGTTTGCGGGTCCCAACCGTGTGGCGGTGGGCCCACCCGCGAACGACTTAAATCGAAAGTGACGGCAACTCAAGTTGTACATCCATTGACGAAATGTTAATAATGGACTTATTAATGCAATTATTAGGCACACACAATTGTACCTATTTATTAAATAAATAATACATATATTTTTTTTAAATAAAACCTTTCACTTTTGACTTTTTGCATTTATTAATAACTTAGAGCCTGCTAGGTGATACTTTGCTATATGATTGTACTCCAATTATTTTCTTTAACAAGTTAGGTTTTCCTACTTTGCTCGATCCATCATCTATTCTACTCGTTTGCTCATCCTACAGTAGTATCGGTCCATTCATGATGATAAAAAGTGAATACGTTCGTCCTTAGTACCTCCATCAATCTGTCACAGGATCAACACGGAGGAGATAAATTACGGACGACTACCAACCTTTGGAATAAAGTATCGATCCATCCATGATCCATCTTCAATTTGTTTGATTCGCGTAACTATAACTAGTTCAACTTGCTTGATTGACTCGCTCTACTGACTTCGTTTAACTTACTAATATACTTAGTCTATCATTTTGTTTTTTTAATATACCGTGTCGAGTTGGTATGATTTATCTATAGTTCTTGCATAATAATTTTTATTATTTGTCGTTGACTTGAGAGAAATCTAAGATCACATTGAATCTAGTAGCGACAATGACAATGAGACTTGAGGAATTTAAAATTTAGCTAAATGGGTTAAGGGACTAGGTAGCTAAATTATTGAAAGGTCAAATTAGAAACCCTGTGAATTTTAACTTTTCAAAGTAACAAAAAGGAATTTGAATTTGATTGGATATATTTTTTAAAAAGAGATAATTTTGTTTTACACTTGTTTAATTTGTGAATATATAAATAAAATAAATCATTAAAATTTTAAAAATAATATCATGCTGATTTATTAATATACAGAGCCTTTAAAAATAATCTATAAATACTAAAAATTTCTAATTTTCCAATTAAAGTCCCTTCTGCATTCAAAATTATAATTTTACCCTTATGTTTTTCAAAAAAAAAATATGGAACCGTCACATCAGCGACCCCTAGAGCCAGTCCCACGGATATGGAGGGAGATAAATATAGGTATACAGCTGAAATCGCATAGTCGGGACGCTAACCCCAGGTAATGATACCCTTATGTATCTCAAGTTATGTGGTATAATGGTCACTCACTCGTTCCAATCGTTTCTCATCGTCGACCATATAACGAGCAGGGGCAGGCCGGCTAGCTTGCACCCACCGATCTTAAGTCTTAACAATGGTTTTCACTGAATAATTCAAAAGTCTTACCAATCATTAAAGTGGCAAGCAGCGTGACTCCAACTAACACCATGGAACTTGATTCGCTGACAAGCATAGTTTTGCTCGGATTGTGGAGGATCGATCATAATTTTTATTTTCTTTCTATATTCGACTTCTCAATGAAGCTCCAACTTTCGATCGTGTGTGTGGAGGTTCATCAATTGGGTCGACATCTATGTATCTTTGTTTAAGGAGGAGGTCCTATATGACTAGGCCATCAAGAAGTTTAGCGAAACATTGCTCCGTGTCCCTCCACATAAACTTCGATATACTCATGAATCAATTATGGAAAGGAAGAGAAGGGAAAAGAAAATAATCCCTTGGGAAGAGAGAGATCTGTTGGGAAGATAGGAGGATGAAACCCGAGAAGGAAAAGAACACCCCGTACACGGTACACCTCTCGTGCTCGCAAGCGGCTGTGCTCACACTCTCGAGCAGCAAGCTCCCATGCTTGCAGTTGTGAGTGCGAATGACACTTCGGGGACACCCGCTCTGCTGAGAGCAGATCCTCTGGTCCGCAAATTACGGATCAGGGGATGATCCATTACATGAGGACCCTTGATTTGGATGGACCTCATATTTAAATAGATGGGGTCCATCCAAATCAAGGATCCATATCAGTGGACCATCCTCTGATCCGCAATTTACGGACCAGAAGATCATTACTGTGCTCTGCTGCCCGTGCATTCACTTAACTTAGTTGAAATTAGTTTTATCAAAATTATTTCATTGCATTTTATTAAGCTTGTTTTTTTTCCAACTGTAGATCATTGAAGAAATTACATCAACTTCTAGAGAAAGAAACAATTATCAAGTTTGGAGAAAAAGTTACACCGGATGAGTGCGTTTAGACATTTTATAGGATTTTGTTGTATAGCGTCCACAAAGAGAAGGCTCCATTCAAGAATACATCTTCATCGAAGACACATTCAACTTATAAATAGTAATCCTTTGTGTGATCCCTTAGCATACCAAAAATATCACAACTCATGACACTATTAGTTAACATATTTAAGAATTGAAATTCGAAAGCAATGACATTTAAATTCTCCAATATGATTATGTCATTCATAGTGAAAGATATAACATTATTGCTTAGAATCCTAAATAAAGAAGATAGATTCTAATATTGCTTCGGTGAATTATTTGAAAAAAAACTCAATTAAAAAAATTTAATAAATCCATATTAAAAAACCATGAATTCAGATGTTTTGTTATTTTATAAATTTTAAATTTGATATTTTTTCTTATGTTTTGCTTGCTTGTACATATAAACTACCTTTAGGGTTTATAGATATATATCATCGATAATTTTAACAATCTACAAAGTTATAATTAGGTTAAGACGATATATAATTATATGACTTCTCAATTCTTAATATTTAGGGATATTTTTTCATTAAAGACTCCTAGTCTTACTCTCACTATCTTATACAACAACAATCAAGCCTTTTCTCAACAACAGCAACCTCTCACCATCTTATATGAAAGAATTTACAAGTTTACTTACAGTAAATTTTAATTAGTGAGTTAATTTATTTCACAAATAGGTTATGACATATGTTTAATTTGTTGAACATGTCCCTACTCAACAACCAACAAAAATTTACAACCGAGAATAAATAAATGAAAGTCTACTTATTCTCATACAAATAAAGAGTTAAATTACAACCCAGATGATCATTACGTATATTTCAACTATTGTTGAATTCATATTATATAATTTAAATTTTTTAATTAATTGTGTATTATTATTGATATTCTCCCTATGCCAAGATTGATTTACTTGGAACACCGACTACACAATTTAATATAGAATCACAAGAAGTTGTAGGATGGACTCCGCGGGTCATCCGAGTTGGTATGTGACAGGTATTGTCACAATGAGATCGCAGGGTCAATCCTCGGGACAGCTGGGGAATAAATCCCCTATCCCCGTATTACACCTAGTCCATCACATGCTCGCTCGGATGCTGCGAATTACCTCCCTCGTGATGGCCTTGGATCGGATACGACGGGGGCACTGGGAAAGCGTTTCGTTTTTTTTTTTCTTTTTGCCACAACAAGAAGTTGTAGGATGTCCAGATTACATTGCAAAGGAAAAATTAATCCAATTGCTTATCGATCCAGAGTTAGCTAAACTAAATGAAGAACGCTAGATTTAAGTTTTGAGCATCCATCCATGTTTATTTTTTCACAAAGAAGGCAAAGCATTTGTCTGTCGGGACTTGGAGATTTCATTGCAAAAAAGGTGTAACCGTCACCTTAGGGGACTTGGAGATTTCATTGTGCAAAGGCGGGTCCCGCCGCCCAGCGGCCCCCTAGACTTGGAGATTTCATTGTGCAAAAAAGGCGGATCCCGCCGCCCAGCGGCCCCCTAGGCCTGGCCCCACAGGGATCCTAGGAGGAGGTAAATCAGCGGTGAATGCTGGCCCAGTTAAAGCGTGGTGTCTCCGGATTTAACACAGCCGGCCCAGATTATTCATCCAGTGCGCGTCCGTGGACCTTCGACCCTACGACTCATTGTGCAAGGATGCCACGCCTTAACCGGTTGATCCAGCCCGCGGGGGCAGACTTGGAGATTTCATGCACGCACACAAAGTGGTTTAGACGTTTCCTTTGGTTTGGGCGAACAGGTGATTATTTCGTGGAAAGGAGGGTATAATGGAAATGTGCTATGCGTTTTTGGAATTATGAAACATAGATACGTGAAATGGATAGTATGGAAACATGTATGCGGTTCAGTAAAATTAGGTGGAAATACTTATTTCATGGTGATCTCAAGTTTAGGGAGAGGAGCAATGTGCATTTTGCTCTTATAAAGGATATACAAGGAGTGTATTTGGAGGTGTAAACAACATATAATACACACAATATTTAGGAGCAAGTACCTGTATACTTTACCTATTTTGAGCGTTTGAAGTTTCAGATGTCTGGCAGAAGAATAGATTACTGAGGGAATCAATCCTGATAATGACTTCCTCACCTCCTGATTCGTCACTCGAGTTATCTTCACCATCCTTTCTGATTGGTAATGGAGGGTCTGTGCCCAATCTGCTAGCAGATCCTGCTGGAGCTAGCCTGTTTTTGAGACTACTGCTTTCTGATTGAACTGACACAAGAGTTCTGGTATCGTTCACCGATCGCAATGGAAGTCTAGGGTATGACAGGCTGTATGAACGATTCACTGATGAACCCATCGGGTCATTTCTGCAATAGCTGCTTGGGATATTGGCCTGCATTAAAGAACATTCAGTTTGATTGTGAAATTGTTTATTACTTGCAAGGAGAAAAAATGGTGTTGCTTTATAGATTCACAGACCAAGCTCCCATAAGCTGGTAAACTAGCTGTTTGCTTGTCGGATTCTTTAGGATTCTGATGATCTCCTCTCCCCTTGAACAAATTCTCTGGCCAGCTGAGCAAGCCGGCATGCTCCTTGCTTAGAGTTCTTTGAGGTTGACCGGGGAGAGAAATCCATGAAGCGGATCTCTTTGAAAGAGAAGCCTCAGTCTCTGGCACAGCAAGGTCAAAAAAGATCACCCTAGCCTTTGTTTCTACCTGGTAGCCAGAGGCAGCATGACAAAAGCTGAGATTGTTCATGCCTGCAATCAAACGAAGTAACTCAAAAGGTTAGTTCAAAAACTAAGAATGATGAAAGAAATATTAGCTTGCAGCAAGCAACAGTTATTGAAAGGGGAACATGGCAAATCCTGAATACACTTGGGAATAATAATAAAACGAAAGCACAGTTCAAATAATGCTCAAAAACTGTTTCCAGTGTTTTCTCATAGATTCACAGTCCAATCCCCCATTTGTGCAAAAATAAACTGTTTCTTAGCAGTTGTTTAGCAATGCTTGTACCTTAGAAGTTGTATAACTCTTATCTCTTCGTAATAAAACGATAGTACAATTACACACAAGCAACTTGCAATGTATATGAAGATGCATAAATCAATTTTGAGAAACACTTGCACTTGTACTAGCAGCCTGTTCAACCAGCAGATAAACACTCCGTTGTTTAAACCTTCTAGCTTCTATATACAGGAATTTTTCCTATGAAACTATCCATCAGTTGCACTTGTACTACAATGATATGGATGACTTATTATTCACTATTCACTGTGTTAGAATTTGTGACCCGAACTCCATTTGCATCCGACCTGATTTGTATTCCATTTGGATCCGACCTGATTCATTACCCTATATATATAATGTAGGGTTTTGTGGTTTGAGGTGTTTTTGAAGATTCTGCCGTCTCTGCTTTTGGCCACCATTGTACCAATTTCGATATAGTGAAAGTTTCTCCTCTTCCCGTGGTTTTTTACCCGCAAGGGTTTCCACGTAAAATCTTGGTGTTCTATTCGCTCTATATTTCATTAAGTTTTTGGTTGGATTCTATCAAACTGGTATCAGAGTCTGGTTTGTTTTGTTTTCTTTCGAATTAATGGCAACAATGAAGTACAATATTCCGCTGTTGGATCAAAACACCAGATTCTCGTTGTGAGGTGAAGATGAGAGCTGTTCTAGCCCAAAGGGATTTAGATGGTGCTCTGTTAGGGATTGATAATATGTCATCATTGTGGACCGTTGAGGAGAAGAGTCGCAAAGATCGCAAAGCTCTCTCTCAGATTCATCTACATCTGTTGAACCAGATTCTTCAAGACTGCTTGAAAGAAACGTCCGCTGCGACACTGTGGAGAAAATTGGAGCAATTGTGTATGACGAAAAGTCTCACCAATAAGTTGCATCTGAAGCAACGTCTCCACTCACATCGAATGTCAGAGGGTACAATTCTAGAAGACCACTTGATAGTGTTTAAGGAAATCATTTCTGATTTGGAATCTGGAATCCATGGAAGTAAAGTATGACGAGGAGGACTTAGCCTTGATTTTACTGTGTTCGCTGCCTACTTCGTATGCGATTTTCAGTATACACTCATGATTCCTTAACATTGGATGAGGTGTATGATGCTTTGCTGTCTAAGGAGAAGCTGGATAAGCTTGTAGGTGGATTAGAGGCAAAGAGCGAGAGTTTAGTTGCTCGAGGGACACCTCATGAGAGAAGTTCAAGTGGTGATTCCTGGGGCAGGTCAAAGTCCAGGAACAACAAGGACAAGACGTGTCGATATTGTAAGAAGAAGGGTCACATTAAGTTAGAGTGTTACAAGATGCAAATAAGAACAACTGAACAACAGATCTGAGCAGAAGGGAAAATAGCCAGAGAAATCTAGCGTTGCTGATGTTGTTGAGGACTATAGTGATGGAGAACTTCTAGTCGCATCTAATGGTGACCCTAGATCCAGTGAGGAATGGATTCTGGATTCCAGCTATACGTTTCACATGTGTCCCAATCGGGACTGGTTTGCTACATATGAAACTGTCTCAAAAGGCATTGTGTTGATGGGAAACAATTCCTCTTGTAAGATTACTGGTATTAGATCAGTCAGGGTGAAGATGTTTGATAGAGCCATTCAAACCTTGGTTGATGTAAGGCACGTTCCAAATATGTAGAGAAATCTGATCTTACCCTTGATTCTAAAGGGTATAAGTACACTGGTGAAGGTGGAGTTCTAAAGGTTAACAGAGGATCTCTTATAGTGATGAAGGGGATCAGAAGAGCTGCCAGTTTATACGTTCTTCATGGCTGCATAGTTACAGGCGATGCTGCTGTCGCTAGTTCATCTATGTCTGATTCTGATGTCACGAGACTTTGACATATGCGTCTCGGTCACATGAGTGAGAATGAAATGATCGAATTGAGCAAAAGAGGACTTCTTGATGGACATAGTATTACGAAGCTGAAGTTCTGTGAGCAGTGTTCTTGGAAAGCATAAGAGAGTCAAATTTTCAGCAGGCATCCACAACACAAAGGGGACACTTGACTACATACATTCTAATCTTTGGGGGCATCGAGACTGTTATCTAAGGGTGGCTCGTTCTACATGTTGATGATTATTGATGATTTCTCCATGAAGGTTTGGGCATTTTTCTTGAAAAAGAAGAGTGACATTTTTACTACTTGACTACATACATTCTAATCTTTGGGGGCCCTCTCCTCTCTCTCTCTCTCTCTCTCTCTCTCTTTTGCTCGCCCAACACTTTTTCTTTTCCTCTACCATCACCACTTGGAACTAGGGTAACTACTGTCGCTTGGAACCACAACAATGTCTTCATAACTCTCTTTCGTTTTCCCTCTCTCCTTTTACTTCTTTGATCACCCAATACTAAGGGGTTAAGGGGCTCCATATTCATTGGTTCCACATAGACAAATGCAATAGTCCATAAATTAAATATTAATATTACAACAACAACAACAATCAAGTCTTATTCCACTAAGAGGGGCTAGCTATATGGATCATTCTACACCATTGAGCTCTACCTCCTACTATATCATCATCTACATTTAAATAATTTTTTTCTTATTTTATTGTTGTTAACCATTCTTCTTTGGCCTTTCTCTTCCTCATTTAATGTGTGTATTTGTCATAATTTACATCACCTAACTGGAGCATTTATTGGTCGTTGGTTTGACATAGACAAATGCAATAGTCCATTATAAATTAAATATTAATACAACAACCCATCTTTATCCCACTAAGTGAGGTCGGCTATATGAATCTTTCTATGTCATTGGGTTCTCCCTTACTATATTATCATCTATATTTAAATAAATTTTATTTTATTTTATTGTTATTAACCAAGTCTTCTTTAGTTTTTCTCTTTTTTTTTTTTTTTTAAGAAGGTAAATATATTACTAAAATAGAATATTATAGACGACACACCTAGGGGGCGGCTAAAAACCGAAACACATGAGTTTGCATCATTAGCAACATGCTATCTATATTTAGAACAACCCCCTCAAGTAGGCACTTGTTCCTAGCTTGCCAAAGAAGAAAAATCGTAGCCAAAAACCTGGCTTTTGTGGTACTATGTATGTGTTATGTTTGAGAGGTGTCCTAAGACAATTGTTTTATGAGTTGCACTATTTGTTTTGATAAATAAAGATTCACTATTTGAGTGTACATTGTTTATGTGTTTGAATGATCTTAAACTCACTTACTGAATACCCGCAATACGATTCATAACATAAGAGGATTTGTGATTATATCTCAACTAGTGAGCATTTTTATATGTGTAATTATGAAAGTATTGGAATATTCCCTAGTCAATGAATTGATGTATCTGGACATTATCAATTCTGTGAGACTAGCACGGATTATACTCCTTGGTCTGACCAAGTAGCTGTTACTCACTAGCTGGAGACATTGGGATGTCGAGAGTTAAGCGTGGGTGCTAGTTATGGTAATTAGTTTATTGGAGTGACCTGCTGTAAGACTTTATATGGTTCTCTACATATATGGATATGTTTGAAGTTCTTACTGCAACTTGAGTGCAAGTTTCCTTCGACTTGAGGTATTCAAATCACCTTGGTCATGGTCTCATGGAGACTTATATTTTGACATCTTAAGCAAAGTAATTTCATGGAGATATGGACTCGAGATGATTGGGTATAATTCGAAGTGCCTGAAGGTGTTTAAATAGCCCATAGAGGATTCACCGCTCTACGGAGAGACGTATACCCTATGGCCACTTATCAGGTTGTTACTCAAAGCGTTTGCAAAGCCTCACATGTTAAGAGTATGAGACTCTTAGACACATAATTGAAGTAATTCAAATCCACATGATAAGTAAATATTACTTGGGCTAAGTGTGACATAGTCATCCTAGTAGAGACAGACATATAGACTATGTCCTGCACCAAGTGGATATAAGACGAGTGAAAGGAACGATGCATGGCTCACTGTAGTTGCTAAATGGTTCAGAACTTGTTCTGAAATTAACTGTGATTTTCTGATTAATTGAGGATCATGATGTACTACTAGGTGTCACTCATGATCGATTCATAATTAAATAATTAATTATGGAGGGCCAAGATAACCCGAGAACCTATTGTGTCACACACACTATGAGTATCTGAAAGATGTAAAACAAGTTTGAGAATTCGATTCTCAGATCAAGAGATACGATGTTTCGTTGGACCAAACAAAAAACAAATATGGAAAGATATTTGTCGAAACGGAAGTGCGGATGAGCCATGACTATTATAGTAGATATGATTTCATAATGATTTGATATAAATCAAAAGGGGTTTGGTTTAGTTATAAAACAACTTGGTTTAATAATAAACCAAATAAGCTTGGTTTAATTATTAACCAAGATGGTTTGATTTTGAACCAAACTTATTCTTAATGGTAATGGATCGATTTAGTTTTACTTATTGGGTTGAGGAGATGACTTGCTCCCCCAAGTCATGTAGAGGTTTATAATACCCCTCCATGAGGAGAAACATATAAACGTAGATTCATTGGTTTAGGTTTTGGGAAAACCCTAGGCACCCTCTTTCTCCTCTCCCTCTCCTTATCGTCGGCCACCAAGAAGCCAAGGGAGATTTTTCTTGCAAAGCTTCTCCGCTTCTCCTCTTGGATCGCATCGCCTTCACGCTTAGCTAGTACCAATCGGAGGCAAACCTTGTTGCTCAGCAAAGTTGTCATGAAGATCTCGTCGTGGATACGAATAGAGACGAGGTTCGTGAATGTCACTAATGTTGATGCTCTTTCCCCTTCGCATCATCCGTAAGATATACCTAGAATAATTATTATTCTTTTATTTTGTAACATTTTATTTTATGCTTATGTCTGCACGTGTTGTATTTTGCGTGGGTGTGTGTAAAGGATCGAAAGATGCGATAGGGGGTAAATATCGCACGTTAAAAACTTTTCTTTTGGTATCGTAAAACCAATCAAAGTAAGCAGCGAAAAATAGAAGATTCTTTTGGTTACTTGGTTCAGAATCTATCTCAACTTCTACTCCAAGATCTGCGATATCGTATTCGTACCGACAATCCACTAAAACTCTTCTTTCCGAAATCCTTCGGAGAGAAATAATTCATACAGATGCAAAGTATAAGATAGTAACAACCTACTATCTTATTTTAACTCAAGTATAATGCAAGTTAAATAATATTTATACCGAACAAAAAATGTCGATGAAGTTTATCGGCGCTATGTCGAAGCAGTAGCTTGCTTGAAGGTGTGTTGCATAACAGTAGCACGAACAGAGTCTTTGCATAGAGGTGAATTGAAAACTGATTACCTACCTCGGACCTCGAGCTCCTTTTTATAAGAATCGTCACCGTTCGGTCGACCGATCCTCGGGTTTGGTTGACTGAACCTGCTCCCTTCCTTCTTCGCTAAGATCCGATCTTCGAATATTAATGATGTTTAATGGTTCGGTCGATCGATCACCATGTTCGGTCGATCGAACATTGAACCTTCTCTGTTCGTCGAAATTCGCACTTAATGCACCATTAATGAGAGATCTTTCTGTCAATCGATCCTCTGGTTTGGTCGACCGATCAGCCAGGTTTCCTTCACTGTTTTGCCTCGGTATAATTTGTGCCACAATATCATGGTTCGTTTAACCGATCATCTGGTTCAGTCGACCGATCAAGCTTTGATCGGATTGTGCTATGCTTTGGTCTGAACTAGTCTTTGGTCTGAGTTAGCCTTATTCGGTCAACCGATCCTCCGATTCAGTCGACTGATCAGGTCATTCCCTACAAAATGGAGTTAGATAATTCCCTGCAAAACAAAGGTTAACACAATAATATAGTGAGATGCATACGTAGTAAAAGACAGTAACATTGGATTGATCTCAACTTGAAAACATTCCCGGTTTTTTCAGTTGGATCAGCAACCTAGGGTTTGTTCCTTCCCGGAATACGACCTCACTGTCGCTCCTCCAGTTGCTTACCTCAACCTACTTGCCAAACCTTGGTCTCTAGACCTGTTTAGACTTTGCCGCTTAGCATCGGATCGACCCTCCAAGACTTTCCCTCAATCTTCGGTCCTCCAAACCTATCGAGCTTCCCTGCCAAGTGTTGGGTCCTCTCGACCCACTTGGTCTTTCCGCTTGGCTTCCACGATCTGCTAAGTCTTTCTTGCCTAGTCACGACTAGGGCTTTCCTAGTTGAGTAAACAGCCTGCACACTCAGTCAACTTGTTAGATCACAACAAGACTTAACTTGAACTTTTGACAATATCAAAACTCAGATTCGATTCTGGTGCACCCTGCACCAACAGTGTGTTGTAATAAATTAGAAATTTATTATATTTTTATTTTTCCGCTACGTATGTTTTGTGAAAACGTCTAAAGACTCATAACCACAACAGTATATTCCCATGAAACACTCTTAGTAGTTGCTTGTGAGTGGAGATTAATTGCTGCATACATAGCCAATGTCACACCTTGTCTCATAACATCTTGCTGATAAGACAAGCAAAATAGAGATGATCCAGTGTTTCATCTGCTTGCCTACAAAGAGGACAAACGTTGTCCATCTCATAAACCAACCTATCTTTGGTGCCCAACCGTCCATGAGCCATTAGCCATAAAGTGAACTGATGCTTGGGTATGAGGTAGGATTTCCACACCACCTTTGCCTATACCTTGATGGCGCCTCTTGGTCTGAAGGCTTCATAGGCTGAAGCTGTACCCATGCTTTGATCACCAGAAAACCACCTAATCAGTAGTAGCTCGGAAGCAGACTGACCTGCAGGTGCTAGGATTTATAGTGTATCCTGGATATGAAGTAACCTCTTGATCAGTGCTCACTCATAGTGCTTGCCTTGCCATTCCCATCGCATACACAACCATAAAGTGAACCATTCTTTGGTATTTCTCTTTCTCATTTAATGTGCGTATTTGCCATAGTTTCACATCACCTAACTGAAGCATTTATTGATTGTCTAAATGTATGTTTGTACCATCTTAAACATATTTTCCAAAGTTTTCCCTTAATAGGTGCAACTTTGACTCTCTATAATGTTCTCATTTCTTATCCAGTCCATCCTCGTATATACGCACATCAACTTTAGCTCGAATCATAGCCCAACATTCAACCCATATAACATAGTAAGTCTAACTGCTATTTTGCAGAACTTCCCTTAAAAAACACATAACACTCTCCTCCATTTCAACCATCTTATTTGTGTTTTATATAAGTAATCTCTCTTAACTCCTCCATCCTTTTGCAAAAATAATCCTAAATAGTTAAAGTTTCAATTACAAATACTCGTTATCTCCTATCTTAACAATTGTCTTATTACGTCTGTTCAAAGCAAAACCTAAAATCTCGTGTATATGTAGGAACCACGAGTTAGGCCTTTATATAGAAAAGAAGAAATAAACCAAAAGACCAAACTACCCCTATACTTATTCTAACACTCCCCCTCAAGCTTGAGAATATAGATCATATACACCAAGCTTGTTACATATGTAGTCAATCCGAGGACCTCTAAGTGATTTAGTGAATATATCTGCTAGCTGATCATATGAGTTGACAAAACTAGTAGATATTTCTCCAGATATGACTTTCTACAAAGTGACAGTCAACTTCAATATGCTTTGTCCTCTCATGGAAGACTGGATTTGAGACAATATGCATACCGGCCTGGTTGTCACATGAGTGACATTTGTGTAACCTCTCCAAACCTTAGTTCCTGAAGTAACTGTTTTAACCATATAAGTTCTTGACTGGCAATAGTCATAGCTCGATATTCTGCTTCTGCACTGGATCTTGCCACAATATTCTATTTTTTACTTTTCCAAGAAACAAGGTTACCTCCATACAAAAAGTGGATCTTCTATCGGAGGGAGATCCTGCCTAATCTGCGTCGAATATCCTACAACTTGAGTATGTCCTTTGTCTTCATATAGAAGACCCTTTCCTGATGCACCCCTGATATATCGAACAATGCGAGTCACTGCATCCCAATGTTCTTTGCATGGAGAGCTAAGAAACTGACTTACTACACTCACTGCAAATGAGATATCCGGACGAGTGACAATAAGATAACTTAGTTTCCCTACCAATCGCCTATACCGTTCAGGATCTGAAAAGGCTCCCCTGATTTGGTAGGAGCTTGACATTAGGATCCATGGGATTGTCGACTATCTTTGAGTTTAACATTCCTGTTTCTTCCAAAATATCCATTGCATACTTCCTTTGGGATACAATGATCCCATCTTTAGACCGTGCCACTTCTATCCCTAGAAAATATTTGAGTTTGCCAAGATCCTTTGTCTGAAAATGTTTGAAAAGATGTTGTTTTACTTGTGAAATCCCAAGATGATCATTACCTGTGATGATGATATCATCAACATAAACCACTACGTAGATGCAACCAGTAGATGAGTGGCGATAAAAACAGAATGATCAGCTCGCTCGAATCATGCCAAACTGTTGAATTACAGTACTAAATCTATCGAACCATGCCTTAGGTGACTTCTTGAAGACCCGAAGACTCCCCCTAAGCAACAAAACACGGAGGTTGCTCCATGTAGACCTCCTCGAGCAGGTCACCATGTAAGAATGCATTCTTGATGTCCAATTGATGAAGAGGCCAATGGCGAATTGCAGCAATAGACAGAAAAAGACGCACAGAAGACATCTTGGCAACAGGAGAAAAGGTGTCTCCATAATCCAATCCAAATACCTGAGTATAGCCTTTAGCGACAAGACGAGCCTTAAGCCGATCAACCGTGCCGTCTACACCAATTTTTACCGTAAACACCCATCGACAACCAACCATTGACTTTTCAGGAGGTAGAGGAACGAGATCCCAAGTCCCACTGCTCTGTAAGGCACTCATTTCATCAAGCATAGCCTGTTTCCATCCTGGATGAGCAAAGGCATCAAATCTTTGGAAGAGAAACAGACGACAGGGAAGACAGACAATAATAATAGGATGGGGAAAGACGATGATAGCTTAAAGAAACATAGTGAGGAGAAGGATTACGAGTGGAACGCATACCCTTTCGAAGTGCAATAGGAACATCAAAGTCAGGAGATGGGACCGGAGGAAACGACGAAGGACTTGGCTCCAAAGATGTGCCCACAGCAGTGTCAGTGTTGGTCGGCGGCAGAGCAGAACGAGGACGACGCTGATAAACCTGCAAAGGAGGAGACGAGGTTGGAGGTGATAGAGGCGCCTCCGGAGGGTAAAAGATAGTCACTGGTGCAGGTGGAGAGGGAGAAACCTCGGCCTGTGAAGCGGAAGGACCAAAAAAAGAATGTGACGTCAGCAGAGATGAAGTACCGACGAAGAGTAGGGGAATAACACTTGTACCCTTTCTGAGACCGGGGGTACCCAAGGAAGACACACTTATGAGACCGGGGAGAGAGTTTGTCAATGCCGGGATCAAGAGCATGAGCAAAACAAATAGAACCAAAGACCCGAGGTGGTAGAGGATGAAGGGACTGATGTGGATAAAGTACCTAATGAGGTATTTTACCCTGGAGAGTGGATGAAGGCATGCGATTGATGAGATAACACGCAGTAAGTACGGCATCACCCCAAAATTGATGAGGGACATGAGAATGGAGAAGAAGAGTCCGAGTGGTTTCAAGGAGATGACGATTCTTGCGCTCTGCAACCCCATTCTGTTGAGGGGTATGAGGGCAAGACGTACGATGCAACACACCATGAGATGTCAAGAAGGTACGAAACTGAGTAGACAAATATTCGCGTGCATTATCACTTTGTAAAGTTCGAAGAGAAGTACCAAATTGAGTTTTTATTTCAAGGAAAAAGGATTCAAAAATAGAAAACAATTCTGAGCGATCCTTTATTAGATATAACCATGTACAACGGGAAAAATCGTCTATAAAAGTAACAAAATACCTTAATCCCATTGTAGAAGAAACACGACTCGGACCCCAAACATCAGAATGAACCAAAGCAAAAGGAGACACAGCCCGACTCTCAATACAAGGAGAAAAAGAACTACGAACATGCTTACCTAATTGACACGACGCACAAGATAAAGACTCTAAGTGAGAAAGACTAGGATGTAACTGTTTCAACTTATTAAGACCTGGATGTCCCAACTGAGCATGAATAAGAAGTGGAGATGCCGCCGCCGAACCAACAAAAGAGGGTTGTTGAAGCTGATATAGGCCATGAGATTCACATCCGAAGCCAATCATCCTCCCCGTACTCCGGTCCTGTAAGGAAACAGACGTGTTAGTAAAAGAAATGACACAATCAAGAGATTGAGTAAGTTGACTTATCGACAATAAATTAAAGGGAGCTCCGGGAACACAAAGAACATTATGGATTGAAAGAGATGAAGAAGGATGAACAATACCAATACCCTGAGATTGAGTTTGGGAACCATTGGCCATGGTGACCATTGATAAACTACCAGAAGTAGTGAGAGAGGAAAAAAGGGATTTATTACCAGTGATATGATCGGTAATCAAGAACCCAAGGACCGAAGAATGGGATATGCCAGCAAAGGAAGTACCAGCATGTGCAATAGTAGCAGTGGAATCAGAAGTCTGTCGATCCTCAAACCATTTCAAAAAGTCGGTATAAGAAGGTAGTGAAGTCGGCTCCGGTGTTAATTGTGAAGCAGAAACTGCGGAAGCAACAGAACTCTGAATAATCTGAGCAACGCGAGGAGGACGACCATGTAGACTCCAACATTTATCAATCGTGTGTCCCGGTCGGTGGCAATGATCACACCAAGGGCGCCCTTTGCCACCCTTATGAGGTGGAGGTCCTTTGTGTCGAGAGACCAAAGTCGACGAGTCGACGGAATGAAGAAGGCATCGTCAAGACTTTGGCCGGGACACGGAGAAGAGTCGCCCAGGTAATTTCCATGGTAGCTTCTATGGGGCTGCCCAGGATCTGGTCACGGACATGAGAATAATCCGTGGGCAGACCATATAAAGCCAAAGACATAAAAAATTTCTTCCGATTTTCAAGCTCTTCAACAGGAGTGGTCGCAGGCGGTAGCAGTTCATTGAAGTCACAAAGAAGGCTAGAGACCGAACCCAGATAAGTTGACATTGAATCCTTAATCTGATGGGCACTGAGGATGGTCATGAGATCTTCACAAACTTGATAGCGACACCGAGAGGTGTTGGTAAAGAGTTGTTGAGCTTGTGTCCAAACAACTTGCAGGTTTTGTGAGTATGGAAGACATTCCTAAGAGATGAATGGATGGTGGCTCGGATAATACAACATAACTGAGCGTCAACCTTCTTCCACAGAGGACGATCGGCGTCTTGAACATCTTCTTCAGTTTGAGTGAGATGTGTCTCATATCCCTGTCCAACAAGCCAAAGCTCAATGTGAGATGCCCAAGAAACATAATTCGTACCATCCAACTGTTCGGAAGAGAGAGGTGCAGTGATGTGGTTGGTAAAGATCGAGGTATCCGGCTTTGGAACGCCGGATGTAGCCATTAAGCAGATTCGAAAGAACTGCAATCGGTCGAGGACAAGAGATGTGATAAACGGAGCTCGTTGCTAGGCCCGTTCCTTGAAACCCTATCTTTTGCAATTTCCTCTGGCGAGAGCAACAAGGAATCAAGGGAAGAAGGTAACTCACAACCGCCGGAAGTAATGCTGCTGGTTTCTCCTTGCAGCCTCTGCCTCCAAATCGGGAAAGGGCCGGAAGGTATTGCTTGTCAGCGACACCCAACCAGAGGCGCAGGCTGCTGAGACGACCGGAAAGAGCTCACGGGATCAGAGTTTGGGAAGAGAGGCTGCGTGCGGCGCTGGAACAGGTGAGGGGGCGACGGGAAGAATCGCCAGTGCTGGCCACACGCCTGGACAGACGGAGTTGGGCGGAAGCGGCTCACCTCGAAACTCTGAGAAAGCGTGCGCCGACACCGATCAAGGCAGCGAAGAAAGCTGCTGGCCAGTGGCGAGGAAGAAGAAGAAAGCCGGCGGTGGTGGGAGTTGTCGCGAGCCCTAGCCGCACGATCGAGGAAGAGGTCGATGCCAGTTGGCGCCGGTGAGAACTCGCGCGGAAGGAGGCGACGCGAGGAAGGAAGCGGCGCTCGAGAACTCGCGTCGCGCCGAGAAAGAGAACTCGCGTCGCGCGGCAGAAAGAAAAAAAAAGGAGTTCGGCGCGGGGAAGAAAAAAAAGAAATTAGGGTTTTGGCTCTGATACCATGTTCAAAGCAAAACCTAAAATCTCGTGTATATGTAGGAACCACGAGTTAGGCCTTTATATAGAAAAGAAGAAATAAACCAAAAGACCAAACTACCCCTATACTTATTCTAACAACGTCTAATATTACTAAAATTAAATTCCATATATTCTGTCATGTTGGTGCTGGAGCACAATAGTAAATCCAAAGTTTTGATGTATGACTAAGATTAAAGATATGTTCGTTGAAATCTAACAAGTTTGTCTTAAGTGTGCAGAGTAGGTTACTTGACAGATGATGAAGTCCTGGTTGGAACCATGCCAAAGCCCTAGTGAAGCAAGGCAAATAAAGTCCCGGTTAGGAACAAGCACCGACTAAGTCCTAGTAGAGCTAGGCAAGTGAAGTCATAATTGGGAATCAGGCAGGAGCTAAATCTTGATTGGGAACCAAGCAAGAAAGTTCTAGTTGGGAACTAGGTGGATCAAATCCAAGTGGAGTGAGCTGAAGACTTGGCAAACAAATCCAAGTGGAGTCAGTTGGGAGTTGAAGTTTAACAACTCATACTAGATGGGTTAGCTAGGAACTAAACACCTAGCTAAGTGCAAACAACTTAACAATTTTTATCGTACTCATTATGCGCAAAGTTCGAGGGTTCTAAGCGATCGAAAGAGGGTTCGGGCGATTGGCTGGTGATAACTCTCAACGGGCGAAGTTGAAGGGTTCTGGGTGACCACAACTATGGTCGAGGCGACTGGATTGTACGGGCGATCAGAGCTACTTTCAAGCAACCGGTAGAAGACGAGATTCAGCGATCCAAGCGAGACAATCAAGACCAGATTTGACCATGCTCCAAGTGATCGGAGGGCTTCTAGTCACCCGGAGAACGCGAACGACGTTATCTATCGAATAAAAGTTGTAGCCACATCAACAGTTTCCAGGTTACCGAGGAGGTTCTAGTCGACCGAAGCTTGTCATATTAGCAACAAAAGAGTTATAAAAAGGGTCTCGAGGCAGAGCTTTCATAACAACTCTTGATCATTCCAATACTCTATTCCTGCTCATACTCGGTGTGCTCGTTGTGTCTTCCATGCTCTGCGATGGCATGATGCAACCTTAGGCTTTATCTTCAAAACGGAAACACTTAACATATAACTCGTTCATATTTTTGTTGTCATATTTCTATTGATTTTGAGCTTTAATTTTTAGATTCTTTTTAATGTTTCTCCACCTCTAGAAGCTTTTTGGAAAGGAGGAATTATAAATAAGAATCACATTTTTTTATACTGTGACTATATTTGCATGTTTATGTTGGAATCGAATTCGAAATTCGATGATCGTATTTCTACACTCCTATGCATAGCGAAAATTTGAAATTTTATTTGTGATTTAACAATTAAATCAAAGGAGTATTCGTATGGTTTTAAAACAAACATAAGCATGATCTTTATCTAAGCATGCATTACAATCTAACCGTATAAGTAAGATCCTTAAAAGCATAACAAAGATAAACTACCATGTGATTGATTCATATAATGCTAATTTAATTATTTTATTTAAACATGCTAAACTATCTAAAAAAACATATTAGATCATTTAAGGAAAACCTAATTAAAACTATTAACACATGCATTAATATACATACGAATCAAAGTACAAACATAAACATACCTTCCAAACAACTTATGTTTGGGATGATTCTAACTATTCCGGTTGTAGTGAAATACTTTTTGTTGTTGTCACGAGCTTGTACTTCCTTCGTCTAATTCGGTCCACGATCGGAGTCCTCTTTCCAACACTTGATCACACTAGAGATCAAGTGTCATTTTTCGTCGAGACGATCAAAATGTCTTCCTCAAAGATGAGGAAGGGACTGTCCAATTACCCCTTCACAAGGGGTTGCCTAATAGCCCTCAACAAGGGGCTATGCCTTCCAAAATTCTGCAAGAAAGTGGGCGGCAAAAATACTTCTCAAAGAGGAGAAGTAATAACAAGGAGATGGGACTTTTCGATAGAAGAGAGGGAGAAGATCTCTATCTTCTTTCTTTAGAAGGTGCTGCCAAAATTCTCCAAATAGATTAGAGGATATGGTCGTCGGAACTCCAAACAAAGGAAGAAGAAGCTTGCTGTCCGAAATTTAGCAAGGTCTCAAAATGTTGCTGCCAAAAATCCTCTCTCCAAAAATGAAGCCGTAGTTTTCATCAAGAGCTTCACAAGAGAGCTTTCTTCTCTAATAGTTTCAAAGAGCAAGAAGAAAAAAAAAACATGGAGTGAGTGGAAGAGTGAGTGGGGAAAGTGGATTAGTGGAGGAAATGTGCTCCATTATTTCCAAAACGTGGAGGTTAAGGGAAAAAGAAAAGATAATTTTTTTTTCATTCTCACGTTGAACCAAGTTTCCTTTTTGATTTTTTTTTCATGATGCAGTTTAATTGTAATTGCATTTCCTTTTGGGCTTGAACTTTCAAAACACATTGTCTTTTCCATCTTAGTCTATTGGATTTTTAGAACTTTTCTAGAACCCAATAATACGAGTCCATTGTAATTATATCAACGATCCAATATCGTTGACGCGGCAAACACATTTGCTCGCTATTACAATAATATAAATCAAATTTATATACGTTGTGTGGAACTCTTCCACTCTCCTTGCTTCTATTGATTGGAAATCAACTAACATTTGATTATATCAAACTTTATTTGTCAACATTTGATCGCATCAAACTTTATTCGCCAAATTTAACTACTTGAATTTGACTTTCTCAACGGGAAATAGTGAAATCAATACTTGTGTGACCCTCAATGGTTCAGGGATATAGCTAGCCGTGAGTTCACAAGTCTTTGTGATTCAGGACTATACTTGTCCTTTATTCGGGCATACCCTTAATAGCCTCATCCTATGATTAACTCCTTAATTATAGGACGTTAGAACTAATTCTGATTAACACCCAACGAATCATGGTAAGAGCGTCTAGCAGTACCGCCTCATGATTCCCTAGGTATCACTTAATAGTGTCTGCAAGAACCAGTCGATTATGGTTAACGTACAGTCCGGTCCCTTCATCTCATATATCCCGGCCGAATCTACAACCATTGGTATATCGAGGGTTGTATATTGATTCAACAGCCATGTGATATATCTTATAGTGATATCGCATGTGTAATTAGGAAACTCCTTTCCTAAAGTACATCTTATAGCTCTGATCAGAGACTTCATTCACTGTAAAACAATATATTACATATCATATCTACACCTGTGGGTGTATGGTAAATCCCCGACTACAATACACTGACTCCTATATGTTTCGTTACTACACCCAATCTCACCACCTGATGACCCTAATAGAGTCGATAAATGAGTCAAAGTGCAGCCTCAGCATATAGAGTCTCAGTGTTGTCTCGGGTAAGGACTACTAGTGTACAACCATAACCAAAGACTTATAAAAAGGGCAGCCCGGTGCACGAAGCTCCCACTATGCGGGGTCCCGGGGAAGGATCCATTGTACGCAGCCTTACCCTGCTTCTTGCAAGAGGCTGTTTTCAGGATTCGAACTCGTGACCTTTTGGTCACAAAGCAACAACTTTACCGTTGCTCCAAGGCTCCCCTTCCCCAGACAACCAAAGACTTATCCACTCGATAAATGATAACCACTTGGAAAGTCTGTGTGAGGGATGTTCGATAAACTCATCATATGATCACCCATCTATATGTTTGAACATCTCTATGCCCTTACCAATGAAACATGGTACACTACATCACAGATGCTAATCTCTAGCTTAAGCAGCCTTTTATCCTTGTTTATTAGGCGATCCAATTGACTAGGAAAAAATTTAGAATATACAGTGAATATTGATGTATTTCATGATGACCTTCATATGTACCACCACATCTCACTATAGTATATTCAAGGACTTTATCTATGCCTATAGCATGAGTATAAAGATAAAGTAATGTCAAACTGAATTGAATTATATTAAAATAAAGGTTGTTTATTTTCAAGAGTCAATAAAGTCCTAGCCAACAGTTGGCTTTGCAGGGCACCTACTCTAACATTTTCCATAAAATTCTTGCATGCTTGAATTGCTAACTATCTGAAGTTGCATGCTCGTAAAGTTTGTTAAGGGTTGTGTGTTTGATCGAGTTTAATATTACTCTTTGACGTGTATCATCTACCAAAATAATATCATTTGTAAACAACATGCCCAGATAATGTGTCTTGGATGTGTGCAGTGAATTCATCCATAATTAGTGTAAAAAGATAAGGACTTAGAGTTGATCTTTAATGTAACTTTATTTTTATGGGAAAAACTTCGATTAATCTGCTTGGAGTTTTACTCTTGTCATTACATTCTTATACATATCTTTAATTATTTCAATATACACTAACACTTTTTTTCCTAGAATTCTCCACATAATTTCTCTTAGAGTTTATCGTAAACTTTTTCTACTCCCGATACTATTTAATTAGTTGTATGAGAAGATGTATAGCTTCTATTGTCGATCTTCTTGGCATGAATCCAAATTGATTTTTGGTCACCATGATCTCCTTCTATAGTCTTTTTTTCTATTATCCTTTCCAAAGTTTTATAACATGATTTATTAGCTTAGTACCCCTATAATTCGCATAATTATATATGTCTCCTTTGTTTTTATATAAGGGGATTAGAGTACTTCCATCCGGTGATCAAATAATTTTTCCGTTTTCAATATCAAGTTGAATATTTAATAAGTCATTCAATACCTTATTTCTCTAGCAACTTTTATACCTCTATCAGAATATCATCTTATCCAACTACTTTTCCATTTTGCATCGCATTTAAAGCTTGTTCTACTTCTGAAGTTTGAATTGTACAATAAAAATTTAAATTTCTATACTCCTCTAACTTACTTAAATTACCTAAGTTAAATTATTCACCTAAACCTTCATTAAAAAGTTGATGAATATAACACTTTTATCACTCTTTTATTTCCACATCCTTCACTCTGACTTCACTTACCTCTTTCTTGGCCTCTTTCTTAGCTACTGCATACTTTTTAAAGTTTTTCTCGTTCTTAAAGTGTATAATAACTTATAGGTTATTCGTTTTTCCTTCATTATCTCTTGTACTTTCTCATCCACCACCACCATTCTTTACTTAGTAGTGCACGTCCTTTTAACTCACCGAATACACTTTTGGCTATCATTTTCAACTTTAATGTCATCTTATCTCATGTCATATTCGAGTCGCATGCAATTCTCCTAATACTTGTATACCTACCACTCTTCATAAATATAATTTTTTCTCATCCTTTAATTTTCATTACTTGATTTTAAGAGTCGTGCACATTTTCCTTCTATTAATATAATGCTTGAGACGCATATTTAATACTATTATCTTTTTTTTTTAGAGAGGGTAAATATATTACTAAAACAGAATATTACAAAGAATACACCTAGAGGGCATCTAAGAACCGAGACACATGAGTTTGCATCTTTAGGAACATGCTATCTACATTCAGGACAACCCCTTCATGCGGGCACTTGTTCCTAGCTTGCTAAAGAAGAAAAAACATACAAGACAGGGGCAAACATGGGTTTAATACTATTAACCTATGTTGGATAGTTAAGTTTTCTTTAGGATGACCTTGTAATTTTTACAAGTCTTTCTATCCTTCCTTCTAACCATAAGAAAGTCACTTTACAAATTAAATATTAATATAAATCAATATTTTTCTTTATAACTAGAGCTTTTGGAGTAAGTGGTTAGCCAATCAGCTTTAATTTGATATCAGATCAAGAGGTCGAAGATTCAAATCCTACTTAGTATAAAAAACATGAAGGAGTGAGGGAGCATATTGAAGGCTCTGCATCCCATATAGACAACTGCAGTGGTCTATTGTAAGTATAAATGCAAATTGGTCCCTTTCCTATTGGCTTCAGCTTTTGGGATAAGTAGTTAACCAATAAACTTTAACACACATAAAAAGAATGTAATACCTGATGACTCTAAACCAATAAAGCTTTGTTCCATGTGTAAGGGAAGTAATGCAGCTGGGGATGCTATCAACTGTTCAGTTGAATCTTGAGTCTTTAGAAATCCATCTAATAAAAAACCAACAGACCTTGGTCTGATTTCTATTACTCCTCTTATGTATATGTTCATACTCGATCTTTCAGCAATAAGATTTCTCAATTCTTGCATTGTCATTTTCTCAAATATTTGAGGAAGTATGGTTTTAGCAACAACTATAACACTTTCCTGCAAAGTAAACATAAAATTGTAAGAAAATAGAAAGGGACGGGACACATGAATTCGAGTAACATGAAGGTTGAAACATTATAGGAACTGAAATGCTTAACTAATAAACATGTTTTTCATTCAATTAGTAGGAACATTGCAAATTAATTATTAGTCAGAACATAACAAAAGATCATGATTGCAGAAGTGTAGTTCAACTGGCATCTGCATCAATCACATTCTCATTAAATATTTATACTACCTCGTATTACATATCTAGAAATTACTCTGAAGAGGAAATTTTAATTCTAGCGACATACCTGATTGTCAATGAAGCTAAACTATAGAAGTAATAAATAAAGATAAACATGAGTATAGTGTACAATAGTATACCTGCCAAAGAAAATCTTCAATAGCTGGATCTGATCTTAGCAGTGATAGTATTTTTTCAGAGTTAATGAAAAAACAATGGACAACAGAATCAGTAACCATGTCACAAATATATGGCTTCCCAATTAGCACTTCGTATAATCCCAAAGTAGTTCCATGTAAGAAGGTTGGATGCGAAGCATGCTTATTTGTCAACTTCTTACTTGTCCACTGAGGAGATAATCATTTATTAAATACCAAGATACAGTTGAAGTGAAAAGAAGAGCTTAACTAAAGCATAGCACATGGAGGACTTTGGATCCAACCTTAACCACTCCAATTGATATGAGCCATATTCCAGTGGGCTTCAAACCCTCTTTATACAAGTTTTCACCATGAAGTTTTATTGTTTCCTTGGTTGAATTTTCAAGAGGCTCATGGAAACTAGAGGGTAATGCACCAAGCAAAGGATGTGAACTTAACAGCTCACTGATTTTTGGCATTTTAACCATAGGTGGATTTCTTAGAAGCTTTTTTAGGTCAGTCTGCAAAGTCAGTAGAATTAGCATTGCATAAGTTAAGGATCAAGGAATTTTGTAGGATGGAAATTTCGCCAATGTGAGACAGGGATGTTTCAGCTACCTGCAGAGCATCATATAGATAAAAAGTCTCCTTTTCTTCCAGTAGTCCAACTTGCTCAAGATTTTTCACATATTCACTCAGATGTTTCAGTATAGAATATGTTACTTGTCTTGTCTTGACAACACGGAGGACCTAGAAGCAAGACAAATTTGTTTGAGAAGAACATGAAGTGCATAGTCATCAGAGACAACTATAAGTTTTCATTCCATTTTCTGAAAAATGTTACAGCAATTCAGACTTTATTCAACAAATAGGAGAACAAACAAAAAATGTGTGGAATAATTAACTATCTCAACTTGTCCCTGAAACAAAGGATAAACGTGGTAATTGTTCTAATATCAACCTATACATCTCCAACAAAAGTATGATTCTTCAAGGAATGCACTAGAAGTTACATACCTGGGGAAATGCTAGGCGAACATCTTCCAAAAATTTTAGAGCTTCCTCACCTTCTTCATTGCTTTCATCGATGACAGCAGTAGCAATTGCACTCTCACCTGGTGAAGGAAGATCTTTCAGTAAAAGTGTCACAAGTAGTCATGCAAACCATCTATAACCAGAGTTATAAAAAAAAGTCAAGATTATAAAAAACTGATGTCTGTGTGGTTAAGAATCTCTTCTATGCTAGTGTTGCTGTTTGTACCAATGAGTATTGTATTAGTGCCAACACTCGACATACTTTAGCATGCATTGACACACACCAAAGCTTATCAAGCTAATATTTGTAATTTTTGGTATTTGTTGCTCTAAAATTCTAATTCAATTAAATTAATTATGTTTGTTAATTTTGTAGCTAGTTGTTTTAAAATTTTAACTCAATTGATAATCTAATTGCTACATAATTATTTTAAAAGTAAAGAAGTTTAGTGGAAGAAAATTAAAGTAGTAAAATTCACCTAGATTCAACTTAACTTGAATTGAAGTACAAAATTAGTAATTCATTTTTAATTTACCTATTTAATTGATATTGTTTTATTTTCAAAAGTAGAAAATCTAAGTGCAAATCATTAAATGAGCAAAATCCATTTCAATTCATCTTAGCACATTTTAACATGTGCAGAAATGTGTCGAGCATCAATATACTATGGTATAATAATTTTAGTATTGAATTCACTATCTAATTCGCTAAAGGAAATACCTGAAACATAAAGATGAATATTAAAAGAGGAAAATTCATCTAACTTTCCTTATGTTTATTGAAGGAAATAAACTAAGTGGAAGGAAAGTAAAAGTGTAAAAACTCATTTAAACTTATCTCGGCACACTTTCATGGGTGTTGGTTATCAACAACAATACAGTGTCCAAAACTATACCATTCTATGCAAGGATAAAACCCCTGCACAAAATGATATTGTAAACCTTGACTGCTAGTATCCTACAATTTTTCATCTCTCATAAATTGTGTAGCAGGCTCATAGATATCATTTTTAATATTCGTGAACTAGTTTTTGAAGCACGTTCTGAACTGATTATTCATTAGCACAAAGATAAGCCAAAAACAATGATATACAGATAAAGTGGCAAGTAATGTACCAAGAAAATCATGAAGTTGCCTCCTGGCTATACTATGGGCACGAAGAAATGCTGCACATATATAGCATGCAGACTCCAACCGTTCCACAGTGAAATATGTGACCACCCTCCGTGGAAGTCTTCTCATATGAAGGAACCTATAATACTTTGGGAAATGAACACTGGAATTTAAACCCTTCCAATCAGATAGAGGAGCACTTGCTACCAAATCCATAGCCTCATCGACAGATTGCATCAAGAGGTTTGCTGTAAACTGTGTTATTCTTCCCTCATCAAGCATTCCCCAATAAGCAGCCTGAACACCTGAAACATAAGATAAATTTAGTTCCTTGTGTAGTAAAGAACTTGAAAATCGACAGGGCAGTGTATTTTTCACATTTACAATTGAGATATAGCACTGAGTTCTCAAAAAATGTAGAAAATGGAAGAAGAACTAGGCAAACAACAACAACAACAACAACAACCAAACTTCTATTCCACCAAGTGGGATCAGCTATATGAATTTTCCTATGACTTTGGGCTCAATCCTCTACGAAATCATATTTTATCATTGTTAGCCAAGTCTTTTTTGATCTTCCTCTTCCTTGATTAATTTCTCTATTTTTCATGCTTTCACATCGTCTAACTAAGACATTTATTGATAAGTACATATCCATACCATCATAAAGACGTCTCTCGGAGATTTTCCACAATAGGTGCAACTTTGACTTTCTTTCTAATGACCTCCTCTGTTTATACATCCATCTTAGCATTCTCATCTATGCAACTCTCATCATACACTTGCCTGATTCGTAGTTCAATATTCAACTTTGTATAACATAGCATGTCTAATATTCGTTTAATAATTGTATTTAAGCATTAGAAGTACTTTACGATCACAAAAACACTTAAAACCCTTTTTCACTTTAACCATCCTATTTATATCCTATGTAAAATATATCAACTACTACATCCTTTTTCAAAAAGGATCCTAGATACTTAAAACTCTCAATTACAAATAACACATCATCTCCTATTTTAACAATTACCTTGCTACGTCTAATACTACTAAACTTAATTCCATATTCTTGTCTTTACTATATTAAGCCTAAAACTTTTTTACTTTTAGTGTTTCCCAACGAGATTCGAGCTTAGCATTTACTCCTTCACGTATCTCATCAACCAAACAATGTCATATGTAAACAACATGCAGCATAGTAATGTGTCTTAGACGCGTTGAGTGAGTTTACCTATGAGTAGTATAAAAATATATAGACTTAAAGTTTATCCTTGATGTAATCCTATCTTTATAGAAAACGTTTTTGTTAATTCGCTTGAAGTCTTCACTTTTGTCGTTATATTTTTATACATATCCTTAATTGTTTCAATATACGATATGCTAACACCTTTCTTTTGTAGAATTCCTTATATAATTTCCCTTAATATTTTGTTATAAACTTTTTCTAGGTTAATGAATATCATATCTAAGTCTTGCTTCTTTTTTTTTTGATACTTTCTAATTAGTTGTCCAAGAAGATGTATAACTTATATTGTTGACTTTTCATGCATGAATCCAAATTGACTTAATTTTTTTTCTCACTTTTTCCTGAAACTTCAATTCAACTCATGACGAACCAATCATGGTAGATCCCAAGCCCGGATAAAGGAAGAGGGTTGCGTTAGGTTGTCCGTCAACGTTAAAACTATGACAAATATTTAATGAATGAATTTATTAAACTATTGTACTAATACTAGGTTGTTCCCGAGAAGGAATACGTTGCAGGGTCCGACTGTAACATCTCGGCAAGGACTGCTACATCTCCAGAATTCAGGTGTAATGCTAAACATGCAAAAGTTTGCGTTGCAAGATCCGACTATAACGTATCGACAAGGACCGCTACATCTCCATAAGAACTTAGGTATAGTGTTAAATAGACAAAAGTTCTCATACCATAGGTTGGATAAGAACAAATATAATAGGAAAACTAATAATCTAAGATTTGGAACATGAAACATAAGAACCCTCACTAGTAAATCAATGGAGGTAGTAGATATCATGATTAGAAGAAGAATTAACATTTTGTGTGTACAAAAAATAAAATGGATAGGCGAGAAGGCAAAGATGATAGAGAAGTTGAGTTTTAAGTTATGGTACACGAGAAAAAGTAAAGCAAGAAATGGAGTAAGTATTGTTGTAAATAATTCGTTAAAGGATGAAGTTGCAGTAGTTAGAAAAGGAATAGAATTATAGCTTTTAAAATAATAGTGGCGAAAGAAACTATAAACATAATTAGTATACATGCACCGCAAGTAATATTAGATGAAGCTACCAAATTAAGGTTTTAGGACAACTTCGATGAAATATTACAAAATATTCCGTCAAATGAAATGATTTTAATAGGAGGTGATCTAAATAGGCACGTCGGAGTGAAAAATAAGGAATATGAGAGGGTGCATGGGGTTATGGGTTTGGAACGAGAAATGAGGAAGGGAAAACTATATTAGATTTTGCAATAGCATATGACCTTATATTAGCTAATATGTTTTTTAAGAAAAGAGAAGAAGATTTAGTCATGTTCAAAAGTGAGAATAATAAATTGTAAATTGATTTTCTTATGATTAGGAAGAAAAATAGAAAGATTTGTAAAAATTGCAAGGTCATCCCTAGAGAAAGCTTAACTACCTAACATAGGTTAGTAGTGTTGGATATACGCCTTAAACATAGTATCAATAGAAAAAATATATATACGACTCCTAAAATTAAGTGGTGGAAGTTAAAGGAGGGGAAGTAAAATATATTTAAGGAGACGATAGAAGTACAAGCATTAGGTGAAATATATTGTGACTCTAATTCGACATGATATAAGATGGTATTAAAGTTGAAAATAGTAGTTAATAGTATATTCGGTGAGTCAAAGGGACATGTACCACTAAGTAAGAAATCTTGGTGGTAGAATGAGAAAGTACAAGAGAAAGCGAAAGAAAAACAAATAGCTTATAAGAAATTATATATTTATAAGAACAAGGAAAACTTAAAAAAAATATAATAGCCAAGAAAGAAGCTAAAAAAAGAAAGAAGCTAAGAAAATAGTGAATGACGTAATGACACAAACAATGAAATTTTTGAACGATTATATCAAAAATTAGATACAAAAGAAGGGGAAAGAGATATTTGTAGAATAGCTAAAGTGAGAAAAGGAAAGACAAGAGATCTTATCCAAATAAAATGTATTAAAGATGAATGTAATAGGGTACTAGTAAACGATGAAGAAATAAAAGAGCAGTAGAAGAAGTATTTTTATCAACTTTTTAATAAAGGTTTAGGTGATAAACTTAGCTTCGGTAATTTAATTAAGTCAAATGAGCGAGCATAGAAATTTAAATTTTTATCATAAAATTCAAACTTCAGAATTAGAACAAGTTTTAAATAGGATGCACAATGAAAAATCCATTTGACCAGATAGAGGTATGGAAGTGCCTATGGAAACAAGGTATTGAATGACTTACAAAATTATTTAACATGATATTGAAAACGAAAAAAATATCTGATTAATGGAAGATAAGTACTTAGTTCCCTATATAAGAACAAGGGAGACGTACAAATTGTGCAAACTATAGGTGTATTAAACTAATGAGTCATACCATGAAACTTTGGGAAAAATTTTAGAAAGAAGATTAAGGAAGGAGACCACAGTGATCAAAAATCAATTTGGGTTCATACATGGAAGGTCGACAATAGAAGTTATACATCTTGGACAATTAATTGAAAAATATCGAGAGCAAAAATAAGATATACACATGGTATTCATTGACTTAAAAAAAAATTATGATAGAGTCCTAAGAGAAATTATACGGAGAATTCTAGAAAAGAGAGGTGTTAGCGTAACATATATCGAACTAATTAAGAATATGTACGAGTATGTAACGACCAAAGTAAAGACTTCATGTGGAGTAACTGAAATATTTTCAATAAAGATAGGGTTATATCAAGGATCAACTCTAAGTCCCTATATTTTTGCACTAATTATAGACGAATTCACTACATACATTCAAGACAAAGTACCGTGATGCATGTTGTTTGTAGATGATATTGTTTTGGTAGATGAAACACATGAAGGAGTAAATGCTAAACTAGAATCTTGGCGGGAAACACTTGAAGGGAAAGGTTTTAGGCTTAGTAGAATAAAGACAGAATATATGAAATTTAAGTTTAGCAATATTAGACGTAATGAGATAATTGTTAAAATAAAAGATGATGAGTTGCCCAGAACCGAGTGTTTTAAATATATAGGATTTTTTTTTGCAAAATAATGGAGGGATTGAGAAAGATATCTTACACATAATACAAGCAGAATGGTTGAAATAGAGGAGAGCGTCGAGTGTTTTCTGTGACCTTAAAGTACCTCTAAAACTTAGAGGAAAATTTTACAAAACCGCAATTAGACCAGTTATATTATATGGAATTGAATGTTGGGTTATGACATGAGCACATGAGCAGAAGATGAGAGTTGCAAAGATGAAGATGTTAAGGTGGATGTGTGAACATAGGAGGATGAACAAAATAAGAAATGAGAACATTAAAAAGAAAGTCGGAGTTGCATCTATTGAAGGAAAACTCCAATAGACATGTTTAAGATGGTACAAGTATGTACTTAGATGACCAATAGATACTCCAGTTAGGCGATGTAAAACTATGACAAACACATATATCAAACGAGGAAGAGGAAGATCAAAAAAGACTTAGTTAGCAACAATAAAACAAGATAAAATTTATTTAAATATAGATGATGATATAGTAGGAGATAGAACTCAATGGCATAAAGGGATCTATATAGCCGACCCCACCTAGTGAGATAAGGCTTGGTGTTGTTGTTGTACTTTTTCCTTAAGCTTCGTGGTATGACTCATTAGCTTAATGCTTATATAATTCATACAATTTTATGTCTCCTTTTTTTTCTTAAATAAGGGACTAGAGTACTCACTTGATAAAACATTTTCTTTATTTTCAATGTTAGGTTAAATAACTTAGTGAGCCATGTAATACATTCTCCCATAGAAACTTTTATACTTCTATTGGAATATCATTTGATTCAACCGTTTTTTCATTTTGCATCCCATCTAATGTTTGTTCTACTTTTGAAATTTAAAATTTCAATAAATATTTAAATTTCTATACTCCCTTGAACTACCTAAATTTTTTAAGCTAAGTTTGTCACCTAACCTTCATTAAGAGTTGATGAAAATATCTCTTTCATCACTTTTTTATTTCCTTATCCTTCACTAGTACTCTATAGGATTCATCTTTAATGCATCTTATTTGGGTAAGATTTTTTGTTTTCCTTTCTCTCACTTTAGCTATTTTATAAATGGCTCTTTTCCATTGTTTTGTATCAAGTTGTTGATACGAGCATTCGAAAGCTTCATTCTTAGCTTCACTCGTTGCTTACTTAGCATTTTTTTCTTCTTTCTTACAAGTGTATAATTATTTATAAGTTATTCATTTTTCCGTCACTTTTTTCTTTACTTTCTAATTCCACCATCAAAATTCTTTATATAGCAGTGTCTGTCCTCTTGATTCACGAAGTACGCTCTTGACCATCATTTTTAAATTTGATGTCATCTTATTCCATATCGTATGCAAGTCGCTATATATTTCTCCTAATACTTATCCTCTTACCTTCTCTTTAAAGAGACTTAGCTTTCCATTCATTGACTTCCACCATTTGATCCTAGGAGTCATGCATGCTTTCCTGCTATTGATACTATACTTGACACTTATATCTAACACCACCGACCTATATTGCGTGTTTAAATTTTCTCTAGGGATGACTTTTACAATCTTACCAAAAAATTTTATCCTCTTCTTGATCATAAGAAAGTTAATTTGGACTTATTTTTCCCACTTTTAAACAAAGGAATAAATCTTAACTCCATGGAAATTTACATAGAATAGAATAGTTATTCCTATGAATCAAACTCATCTCATGGTCTATCCTCCTTAGCAAAATATATTCATTTTAATCCACCCTCAACATAAATCACAATATCATTTAGGTCATAAGTCGGACAAATTTCAAATTTGGATTTTGGTATCCTCACACACCAGAAGTAGTCCATAGCAAGTGTCTAGAAAAAAAAGTACTTTGAGCCATTTTCTCAGTGAATCTTAAATAAGATTCAACCTAGGCAAGAAAAAAAGAGCCAAAATACTTTTAGTAAATTAATGCTAATCATGCTCCCAGATTAAGTTTCGTTAGTTCTCATAAAATTATCTTGATAATGCCAAACAAATTGCTGTTTGTTTTAGCTCATCCAATCTGATTCAACTTTCTGTTTGTTTTAGCTCATCCAATCTGATTCAACTTGCTGTTTAATTTAGCTCATCCAATCTGATTCAACTTACTGATTGTTAGGGAATTATATGACCTTTGTCAGATGTATCCAAGTATTATTAATCAATGTACTTCATTGAGATGGCAACTTCCCACTTGCAATGAGTTGCAAGCTCATTTATGTTTAATCTCTAAACCATTTATAGATGATATTCATAAACAAAAAGTGCAACACCTTCTAAGTTGCTCTTCAATGTGCATAAAAGTTTTATTTTTTTATTTTGTTGCCTGTTGTTAGAACAAATAGTATGTTCTCCCTAAGTTTTACTTATTTATTTTTGAAAACGGTGTTCTCCCTGAATTACCTCATCAAAATAGATGTGTGCCAATAAAATGCTGCAATTGACATTTCATTGAGATTCTACCATAACATGCTGATGTTATGTTACTTACTCTCAATGGCCAACACATACATGTTCATGGTGAAAGCAATCAACTCTCCCTCTTAAGAGTTGGGGTAGACATGTCGTTTAGAGAGAGAAACTCTCCCTTCTCTCTAGGGAGGTGACTGCAAACCATCTTGGAGTTCTTGTAGGCAAAAGTGTGTTGGTGCGGGAAGCATCCGACGATCAAACCTGAATTTTGATAATGACAAAGGGTTCAAAGTTAAGGTTATTTGTGGTCTAACAAGTTTGAATGAGATTGCAGGAAAGTCCTAAGTGTTCTTAGGCAAAAATTCTAGCTGCGGTTAGGCAGGTGGAAAACTCTAGGAGGTGGTAACCCTAGGTCCTAGGGGTGGTAACCCTAGACGGAAAGTCTTGGCGATCGGGCAAAATCCTAGAGTCGGGGACTCTAGGTTGAAATCCTAGTGTCGCGAGCCGGGTGGAAGACTAGATGGGTCGTGGAGTGAACGTCCAGCATGAAGATCGGAGCTTCGGACGTTGAGCAAAAGTCCAGTTGATCTGGAGAATCAATCTGGCAATAGGTAATCTCTCATGAGAGGAGTAGGTACGGACACATTCCTCGGTGAGGGAACAGTAGGCGTCAGTCCGACGTAGGTTTCCGAAGAAATCCGAAGTCATAACCGGATAGTCCGAAGACTGTCAACTTAATTGTTTAATATTATTTGCTCTATTTGCCTAACTCTGTTTTGTAGGAAACTAACAGTTCTGCAAGGTTAGACATAACCTTGATCGATCGACCGAACGACCTGATCAGTCGACTGAACCCCAGTACACAAAGGATTAAAATCCAACTCTCAATGAAGGGTTGACTAGAGGAATCAGTCGACCGAACCTCGGAATCGGTCGACAGAACCGAAGATAGACAGAAACTTGGTCGAGCGAGTTGATCGGATCAGATGAGGCAAAGACCATCGGCTGATCGGTCGACCAAACAGAGGGATCGGTCGACCGAATGCAGGCGCTATCCAAAGAGGCTGCATCTAGACGGAAGGTTGGGCAAGTTCAGCAGGTTCGGTCGACCGAACCAGGGGATCGATCGACCGATCCGGGTCGAGTCAAGGCTTGATCCTGAAGACTAGGGGATTTGGATCAGGCTTGAAGCAGCTCTAAAAAGGGGTCTCGGTCAGCTACTTCGAACAACAATTCTACAAGCAATCTTTGAAGCTGAGCTCTACGCCGAAATGACTCAACGACGCTCAACTGCTGTTCCGACACTCAAGACTACTTCCATCATCTTTTGTATTGTCGATATAATCTTTTAAGTTTAATACTTCTATTTACTTATTTGTAAAAGATTCTCGAACTTATAGTGATTGTCCATCGAAAGCACTCTCACGTGCGGGTCTTGGAGTAGGAGTCGCCACAGACTCCGAACCAAGTAAATCCTTAGTGTTTGTGTTTTGTCTGTCTCTCTCTTATTTCCACTGCATCTTTACTTTGAGTTTACTCGAAATGAATGAATTAGCCACGAGTACTATTCACCCCCCCCCCACCCCCCGGTGCTTTTCGATCCTATAAAGTGTTGTTGTGCAACGGGTTCTAATGAAGTGTGTGGATTCGTGGTTCACTTCTTATGTGCCACACCTTGGTGGTGCTCTTGGGAGGTCCTTCAGATGAGATATTCTCACATGGGGAGGGAGGTTTTCCTGTGTAGTTTGGAAAACATCTAAGAAGGTTGGGCGGAGTTCTTGTGCCTGGAGAATCAAGCCTCTCAATGCAAGTGGCAACTCCTGCCGATGCTGATTTGTGGAAGAGGGCTGACACGGAGGGTAGGTGATGGAAGATATACTGACGTGTCTTAGGTAACCCAATCAGTGGCTACATAGTGGATCCTTGTGGCTGGTTTTCACACAAGGAAATTCCTTTAATTGGAAAGCTAGCAGTTTTCTCTCCTTTTATTTCTAGATTTGGGATGCAGATCTGGGTCATCTTTGGAAACAATTATTTCTCTCCTTAATGGCTATCTAATCCAATTCTATTCTCCTTTACTTGGCCAACAAGTTACAGAATTATTTGGTAACTCCAACTGGATTTAGAAGCTTGTTGAATTGGTCATGACATCCCAAAGCTACCAATTTGCCAAATCATCATCCCAACTATGGTCCACTTGCCAAATCTGAGACGGAATCAGGTGCATGTGGGTGAAAGGAGAAATGCGGCAGCAGTACAACAACCAGTGGTGCGGCCTCTGGTGGCCTGAAACAATGCTTCACAGGTGCAAACTACGAACTCAAATGATAACCCAATGGAACAACAAAGACAGGAGGGCATAAAAAATACAAAACATTGGACTGATCTATTCTCGTCCAATAGACTTTTCAATGAAGAAAATGCATTACAGTTTGTTCAGCCAAGACCTGGGAGTGTTGCACTGGAACTGGAGGATGTGGACACAATTGAAGACGGCATTGGAAACTGCTTAGTAGGGTGTTTTGTAGGATGTTTCCCGAGTTGGTCGACCATCAAAAGCATGGCAAACAGGTGGAGGGTCAAGTATGAAGTTCAGCTACATAAAACTATGTGGCTACTGTTTAAATTTCAGAATGCGGAGGATTGTGACAAAGTGTTATGTGGTGGTCCATACATTGCGTTAGGTTGCATGCTATACCTGAAACCATTACCTACAGGTTTCTCTTTCCAGCGGGAAGAGCTCCAATGATTGCTGATAATTTTTAATCACCTCCTTGAATCCTGGATGGTGCGGGCTCTGGCAAAACAGCTTCCGCTACTAGGCAAGCCGCTTTATACAGACTAGGTGATGAGGCAAAGAAGACGAATTAATTTTGCTCGATTGCTTGTGGAAGTGGACATCACCAAAGAACCACTACATTCTATCCCCGTTATGCTACCAGGAGGTACTGAGGTAGCTCTACCTCTTCAATTCGAATCAAAGTTCAAGTTTTGTTTATAATACCAGCACATGGGTCATTATCAAAAGCATTGTAAGAGCGCTGATCAACATGATTCTCAGTGTGGTAATTCAACTCAGCCGATTTCCAAACTACATGGGGATACCCTCACTGCTGTCAATGGTTCGGAAGTCCACCGACTCAATCCAGAAAATCTTGAAGTCAGTTTGGGGTAGCAGGAGGTTGGCCAAATAGCAAATCAAAGAGAAACATCGCAGTCTCAGCAAGATGGAGCTCATCTGAGTAAAGACAAGGAAATTGTAAATGGCTCGGGAGTTCACCGGTTGAATCCAGAGGCCACATTGCCTGACAACCCTCAAATCAGTTTGGGGCAGCAGGATGTTGGCCAAATAGCAAACCAGGAGTAAGCATTGAAGTCCCAGCAAGATGGAGCTCATCTGAATAAAGGCAAGGAAATTATAACTGAGAAATATGTGTTTCAGAAATATGGAAGAAAGAAAGGAAGGAAGCAGGAAACAGCAATATGGATTGGCACAAACAGGCACAAGTTTGGGCATTGTCGTGCAGTGAAAACTGGCACAGGTTCATAAACTGTCCATGCAGAAACTGAGGAATTCCAGAAGACAAACCCTATGACCAGGAGCATGAGCAGGGCAATGGGTGCCATAGAACCACTAGGCAAGCAAATAGAGATGGCAAGCAAGGGAAAACAAATAGCAGTAGCAGATACAACAGTACCAGAACTGTCACTGGAGGAGAGTCTTATTTCTTATACTAAACTGAGTAGGAGGGTACAAGGTGAAAGGGCACGAGCAGCTCAGCAAAAGAAATGAAGATTGCTAGCTGGAATATACGAGGCTTCAATAAAGGCCTCAAACAAAAGGGAGTGGAGAACTTCCTCTGTAATAACAAATTGGCAGTGTTAGGAGTGCTAGAAACTAAATTATCAGCAATAAGTTATCAGAAATTGAAATTGAGTCGGTTCCAGCAATTCTAGATGGAACAACTAGATGTTCCAGATGATCAGAGTAGGATATTGTTGATATGGGATGAACAAAGGGTCGAACTTGAGGTATGAGAATGGCATGATCAGTTTGTGCATTGTAAAGTGATCTGCAAAGTGACACACAGACCCATAGCTGTCACTTTTGTGTATAGCAGATTGACTATTGGAAGGAGACCATTATGGGAAATCTTACATCATCTATCAGATGATATGGCTTTGCCTTGGGTTGTCCTAGGGGATTTCAATGCTTATCTATCAATGGAGGATAAGTTTGGAGGACTCCCTCTCTCACATAACAGTCTTACTGAATGTCAGAATTTTGTTGCAGTTAGTGGAGGACTTAAGCCATATGGGTTGCTGATACATACGGTCCAACGGTCACATATGCAGTAAACTTAATAGAGCCTTAGTGAATAAGTGTTAGCTAGAGGCTGAGTTACAGAGTTTTGCTAGCTTCACACCTCCGGGCAGTCTGTCAAATCATTCGGCGTGCACCATCTCTATTTTGAACAGTGACATTCAAATTCTTAAGCCATTCAAGTTTTTTAATATATGGGCCAAGCACAGCACCTTCTTGGAGCTAGTTAAAACAGCTTACAAGCAGCAGATTACAAGCAGCAGATTGTCCAAGGAACATTGCAGTATAGAATTGTGTAGGTTTTGAAACTTATGAAATCATACTTGAAAACTCTAAATGTTGTGCACTTTCAGCACATTTTGGCACGAGCAGCAATTGCACAAATGAGATTGGAGGAGGCTCAAGAAGCTGGACTGTGGCACTATGGATGGCAATTACAAAGAAATTCAACAGGTTGCATCTCGTTTAAGTGTTGCTGAACACAGTTTCAGACAGGTGGATCATAACTCCTCTTTTTTTCATGTGCTTGCAAAAAGAAATAACAAATGTAATGAAATTACAGCGGTGGAGAGGGAGGATGACAATCTTACTGAATCGTTTGGGGAGATTGTTGGAGTATTTACTAATTATTTTTAGAACCAACTTGGCACAAGTGGGCAAGACTGAATTCCCAATATCTTGTTTGTAATTTGGTCAGTTTATTCAAAGAGCGTAGCATGATCAACTAGTTTGGTTTCCCACAGTTGAGGAGATAAAGGAGGAGCTCTTTGACATAGGAGATCAGCATGCCCCATGCTCAGATGACTATGGATCGAGGTTTTTTAAGCAAGCTTAGAACACTATTGAACAACAGCGGGAAGCTAATTAAGAAATGGAACCATACTTTGATTTCGCTGGTCCTGAAGTCTTCTCATGCCAACAAAGTGAAAGATTATAGACCTATCTCCTACTATCTTCTACAAGGTCATCTCAAAGTTGTTAGCAAGTCGTCTAGTAGATATTATAACAAGTTTGTACACCAGTCACAAGTTGCATTTGTAAAGGGCCAACTCATTACAGATAACATCCACTTGGCTCAAGAAATTTTCAAGAAATAGAACCAAAAGAGATTATCTCCGAGGTGCATTATGAATATTGACCTGCAAAAGGCTTTTTGACTCAGTCCACTAGGAATTTATGAAGGAGCCTCTTCTTGGGTTGCAATTTCTAGGGAGGTTTAAAGATTGGATTATCGAATGCATGACCACTATCTCATACTCACTTGCCATAATGGTGGGATTTTTGGGCTATTCCAGGGAGCTAGGGGGTTGCGCTAAAGAGACCCATTGTCACCATATCTATTTGGAATATGTATAGAAATCTTTAGGAGACAAATCTAGCAGTGCATTGTTGGTTCGACCTTCATATTTCACCCTCAGTGTGCGCCTCTAGGATAAACTCACCTAGCTTATGCTAATGATCTTCTTTTATTTAGTAAAGGTGATGAGAATTCGATTGTTGCATTATTTACCTGTTTGCACAAATTTGGGGAAATAGCTGGTCTTTGGGTTAACAGACTGAAATCCTACATCTATTTGGCTGGAGTTGAGGATAGGGTCCGCATGAGGTTACTGTCCATCACGACTTTCAAGAGGGAGCTATATCGTTTAGATATCTTGGGATTCCTCTTGCAATTAAGCGGCTTCGGATTTCAAATTATAGCCCTCTCCTTGTCTCCTTAGTCCGGCGTATTAATGGATGGCCGAGACTCTATCTTATGCGGGTAAGATGCAACTTATTTCATCGATGCTTCAAAGTGTGGAATGTCTATGGATGTCCATCTTGCCCATGCCTCTGAGAGTCATAGACCGTATCTATAACATTTACAGGTCTTTCATGTGGACATCTAAGCATACTCCAGTTTCTTGGGCTGATATGTGTAAACCGAAGGAGAGAGGCTTGAGATTCTAAGAGTTAAAGAGTTGGAACTTAACTCTGCTAACTAAAGTACTTTGGTGGATTGAGGTAAAAGCACATGCTCTTTAAATCAAATGGGTCCGCCACATGTATCCAAGACGTACAAATGTGTGGTCCTAGGAAGTAGCCTGTAGCGTTAAAAAAAAACGGTTCACTTAAACAAATCAAGATTTATGTTATGGTTTAATACTAAAGGGTTTAAATAATTAATGTATTAATAGGTTAACGAACCCAACTTGATTTGCTAGCAACCCGACCCGACTTACCCTTTTAAATACAAGTTTTATTATTCCCCTCCCCTCACTCTTGAAGCCGTCTGCCTCCCCATATCCCCATCCAAACCCTAGCGACTTTGGAAGAGATAGAGGAAGAACCTCGTCGAAACGCTTAATGTCACCTTTCCCTACGTCTTAGCGGGTGATCTCCCATACATAAAACACCAAGGCAAGTTCATAGTAAAGAGGTCTTTGTGATTGTTGTGGGTTATGTGGTTAGCGGGTTTAAATTTCAGATTTGTTTCGGTGAAGATGTGGCAGTTTTTTTTTTCTAATTTCTGGGTTGATTTTGGTCTTGTTGGGTGAGGAAGGTCCGTTTTGAGAGCTTTCAGGGCTGTTTTGGTGAGGGAGGATATTCAGCTTGAAGGGAGGATTTCGTTGTTGTTTGGGGAGTTTTCTTTTCGGCAGTTTTGTGGTGGGTAAGGAGGTCCGGCTGGGAATTTTGTTCAGGGATGGTTGAGTAAGATAGGAAGGGGGTCGAATTCCTAACACACCAGTCCTAAGCTATTATTTACTTCCTACATGTATTAGTACCTTGAACTCTATTACTGTAATTGTTAGTAGGATGTGAATGCACGCAAACTAATGATTGTTTTGGTATGCAAAGTGAACCAGCAACTATGTAGCAATGTTTTATAGGCATGAAAAGTAATAATACTTTGTTTAATAATGTGATCCATATGTGGCATTGTAACGATAGGGGAATTCGGCTTAAGAAGGGTTTGATGAACCTTATTAAAACAGAGGAGTTTGGGAATCCGACTTAAGAAGAGTCCGATGAACCTTACCAAAGTAGAGGGGTTTGAGAATCCAGCTTAAGAAGAGTCCGATGAACCTTACCAAGAACTAGAGGGGTTTGGGAATCCGGCTTAAGAAGGGTCTGGTAAACCTTACCAACCTATTACTTGGATAAATGTTTGACCAAACGATCCGAGGTTAAGGTACAAAGGAGCTACACTTGATGATCTGAATTCTTGTAACTTACAAATTTTACAAGTAAAATAAATGATAATGAAGGTTAAAAATTGAATGTTAATTTAAAGTAGTTTGGAGGTTTATGAAACTGAAGTCAAGAGGTTATTCTCCGTTGATATTTAACACGATAATTTATTAAATATTTTTGTTAAATGTGAATAGATGTTATTTATATAAAGGTTGAACTTGCTTTGTCTTTTGACTCACTAGATTCATATGGTGTAGGTAATGAGGAGACGGAAGGACTTGACGGATCAACCTTCTTGTGCCTGGCAGTGCACACCTGAGGGCTTCTTTTATTAGTCTACTTTTCTACTTGCACTAGGATGTTGGGTCCTCTTGTCAGAGTTGAGTTATCTATTTTGATAGTCTGTTGAGTTTATCTCACTAGTTAATTGCACTCTTTGTGCTTTTGAAGATTTTATTCACTATTATGATGTTTAAACTCAAATTTGTTTTGGTTTCAAGTTGAACCAGTTTGTAATACATATAAAGGTCTAGGATGTTTCATAGCCTCTACCAACTCCCCCTTGATTAAGAGGCTACTATTGATATGGGACCGAATTCTTTCGGATGCGGGCTCACCGGCGACTGCTGGACAAAGACAGGCAGGTTGGTTCGCATAGGACAGCGAAGTGGCTTGGGTATATGACTTCTTTTGACATCCCGATCTAAAGAAGGTATAAGCACGAATGGTGTGGTACTTGCAACCTAGTCACACTACCACTTGCTGGATGCTGGCCTTGGGGCGTCTTCGCACCAAAGACACACAAGAGTATTTAGAGGATAGGTAGTGTGCATTTTGTCGACAAGTGTTGGAGATGTAGGAGCATTTATTTTTTTGGATGCCCCCCTATTGTTGAGTTATGGAGGACGGTCAAAAATCGGCTTTATATGCAGTAGGAGATGTCCACTTTTAGATGGGCTCTAACGGTGTTTGGGAGATGTTAGCGTGGGAATAGGGTATTAACGAAGGCTCGACACTTGGCTTTGTCTTCGTTAATGTAAATGATGAACCAGGTAATACTGAACCTGGGACAACCGGCCCACCCCATGGAAGTTTTCCATGGGCCGCCAAGGTAAACTAGAAATAAATGTATTTTTGAGGATGAGCAATTAAATATTGAGTAGATATTCAGAAGTGTGAGTCTACATATATACATGTCTTTAGGGGTATACTCTAATATGATGCTGTGTCAGACATAAATATCTGCTATAGACCATTTTTTGTACTTTTTACCTATGATAGAATATTTTTCTTATTCAAAAATAAAAATACATGTGCATGGTGCTGACAATGCATGCTGAAGAAGAAAATGACCAAATTTGTCCTAGTATATATTAATTATGTGCATATTTTAGAAGCAGCTTACCATTCAGAAAACGCACACGAATGTCCCTCAGGTTCATTGTCTGCAAGTAAGACTCACCCTCCCCAACATTATGGGAGTGTATTTGACCTTCATCTGAGTTATTTAAGCATGTAATATGCTTAATGATAGTGGGCCAATCAGCAGGCCCAAGTTCTTCATCATCTCTAAGATCACTGAAAGATTCTAAGGCCTTGTTCCGCATTTCGTACTTTGCAAAGTTTAGTACACGAATCTGCAAGGTGACATAACAGAATGAACTTAGACAGAGATTGTAAAGGAATCAGAAATATTGTGAAAACTTTTAACTTTCTTTAGCTAAATTGTGTTGCATAAAAGACATTCATTCTGTTTATTCCATACCAGAATAAAAAAACTTAGAAAATAAGGAAACGATGAAGGAACTAGGATGGTTGTAATTAAAACTCCTAACAAATATTTAGTTACATTCTCTTGCAAAAGGATTATTTTAGTTTGTCCTATCAAATACAATAAAAATTGACCAAGTCAGAAAAAAAAAAAGCCTAACCAGTCTAATGCATGCACTTAAATAAACTTACGTAGTTTTGGTCAAAACTACAACATATATATATATATATATATATATATATATATATATATATAGTTGAAAACAAATACTAGAGACCAAAATGAAACAAATTTAATAAATTCAGAAGCAAAATAATTTTTTTCAAAAAGACTTAAATGTAAATAAAAATATGATAATTTTGGTCAACAGTGGCCAAGCAACAATTGTCAGAATTGCTAGATCCACTTGGCAGTCCAAAGTAATTGATTCATCGAACAATTTCAAAATTAGTATATCAATTTGACAGTTTTGGCTAAAATTGTTACACAATCATGTAGTCATTTTGGTTAAAAAAATTATTATATGACTATTTTTTAGTCATTTGGTAATGTATGAATGAGCTCCAATGGTCACTTAAAGTGCATCTATCTATTTAATTTTTTTTTAGTGTTTTGTTCACTTTAAAAGTATGGATGAACACCAATAATCTCTAGAGTGCATCTAGGTATTTAAATTCAAAATTTGAGGATAAAATGACCATAGTATTGACCAATCCATCTTTACCAAAATTATACCATTTTCATTTATTAGTTCACTTTTTAAAAAACAATCTACTTTTCAAATTATAAATTTTGTAAGTTATTCATTTCCAAGTGACCAAAAAACTCAAAGATGACCATGTTATAATTTTACCAAAACTGCTACGTCATGAATATTTTTGAGTTTTTTTATATCTGAATAAATGCATACACTTTAGAAGGTCATAAAAGTTTAAGTCATTAAAATCCATACATACTTCAAAATGACCCAGAGACTTACAAATAACCCATGTAATATTTTTGAGTTTTTTTAATATTAATAAATAAACGCACTTTAAGAAACTGTTGGAGTTCAACCATGCCCAAGTTTAAAATTTGAAGTTGTGCCGGAGTTTACGTGCTAAATCGGAATGATATGTTTTCGGCACAACATTAATATTTTTTTTAAAAAAATGTGTATATTATACAACAACAACCAAGTCTTATCCCGCTAGGTTTAAATATATGTATATTAATTCAAAAAAATATCTTTACTAATATTTAATTGCTATAGGTGCTGGTTTAAATATTTAAAATTATTAAAAAAATATAATTAAAATTTTAAATTATTTGAAAGTTATGAAAGTGATTCTTATATAATAAAATAATAATAATAAATCATCTTTCTAACATATTAGTTATATCAATTAAATAAACTAAATAAATAAACAATATTAATTATAACAATTATAATAAATATAATGTTAATACATATAAAATAACTGCTATAATTATAATTACTGTTAAAATTTTAATAACAATAATACAATAATTATATTATAATATTATTGGAGAAAAGATAATATAGTTCACCCCAAGCAATTAAGTATTGTCGATTTACAAGATACAAGTAGGTAAATTATGGAGAGCATTTTGTCCTAGTATAGCAGCCCTTTGCATGGGTAGGTCAAGCACCCAAAGAGGCATTTTGCATCCGTTGTGAATTAACCCCAAGGCCGATTGGAGCAAACACCCATTTAGGTACCAATTTTGTATTATAATATATTTTTTTTTATAATCCAGGTATCTAGCTCTTCTATTATAGTATTATTGTTATTATAAATGATATAATTTTAATTAAATTGATCAAGTTTAGACTTTTGATTAAATCTAATTAATTAACCGATATATCACTTTGAGTAAAAATAAAAAAGGACACCTCTTTCTCTTAATGGGTAGTTAACCTAAAAACACTGAGCTGATGGGCCGCCCGCTGTGAGCACTTCCCGATTTCCTCTGGTGGCTAGTGAGAAACTTCCGTGGGGTTGGTCACTCGTAGAATTAGTTGATATAAGTAGGATATCTGGTGCTAACTTAAAAAAAAGGCACCTCTGATTGAATTGTTAAAACGACACTCTTTTTTCAAAAAAAAGTCATAAGAGCGTCCTGTTATATTTTTCATACCGAAAATGTCCATGTTCCAGCGTTGTTGTTGCAACCACAAAATTGCTACTACAACATGTAAAAATAAGCCGATTCAACTCAGTCAAAAACTCTATATATGTCACTTTTATATATAAAAAAAAATCTTTACGAACTTGCTCAAAATTACTTAAATTTAATAAAAAATTCTTCAAAATGGGTCTAAAACATCGTAAAACTAGTGGTTGCTACAATGTTGTAGCAGCCATTTTAATCCTTTTATGATCATTTTAACCTTTTTAAAGTGATTTTAATTGACATTAAGTTATATTGACTGAGTTAGTAAAGAATATATATATAAACCTTTTAAAAAGTCATGATTTCTTTCTCTCATGAGGATTTCCCAACCCAGCCGACAGTCCCTCACTTCAGTGATTTGACTGGCTATCGCCAATGTTTTAGCTGATGATCACCAACGATTGTTGCTTCCAACTCCTCTATATATTACCTATTGTTGATTCTCCATAAAAGAGTTGTTGCCGCTCCTCACTATCATTTGCTACTGTTGTTTACTGCCACTCAGTACCTCTTGTCATACTCATCACTAGAAGTCTTTTCCATTGTTGCACCAGGTAAAATTTTAGGAATGTTTTATTGATATTTTCAATAGAAGGAATCGATCTGATTCTTTTGTCTCGTATCGTGCCAGCCATGAGTATATGAGAAAACCCCATGACTGATCACGAGAATTACGTGCAATACGACTGACATAAGCTGTGTGCCGATGGAGACATGACACAGTGTTGTTTACTTTACCTTTTGATTTGCATCAAGTGAGAATGTATTCAAAGGCAAGCAAATCACTTTGGAGAAAATAATTTGTATCTAAATTAAATGAAACAAACACTCCAAAAATTAAGAAATGTTGTCCGAGTCTAAATTATCAAAACTGCATATTTCATCAATTTAAGTTAGCCAACCTCCAATGGAAACCAGCAAAAAGTGGTGCAACATGAAATTATTAGCTGATGGTGCTTGCTCAGATTTATGTTTACTTGAAGGTACAATCATTTGTATGATAGACTAATTGATTCAGGAAACAAATAAAAGAAGATTTTCAACACATGAACTCCAATTACATTCTTAAAGCTACAAATAATTAAGATAATCTCCTTCAATGTGTAACTTCAATAGATATTTTGGTAACCAACATCGTCATTTCATATTAATTATAATGATTGTAGCACATCAAAATCAAGTCAATTTACTTGGAAGATAAAAGTCGTGTATGATTCTGTGGAAAGTAATAACTTGCATAGAAAATGATTATGATTGACACTAATATAAGTACTAACCTTTTCTGTCGACAGTTTATCCATGCCTAGACAATGAAGCAAGAACTGTACAGTTGATCCATTCACAATTAATGTCAAGAAAACAACCCCACCAGTAAAGAATAGAAACTGCATCAAACAAACAATATCATATTTCAGGTAATTTTATTGGCACATTTAAATATAGCAACTCTTAAAAACATACCAGGATCCCTAACTCTTGTGTGAGAATTGTTTGATTCAAGTTGTCACTGTTACGCTGAAGAATAGCAAAAGCAAAGTGCTACATTAGCATCCAAAGAGATGATAGTCCTTTTCAAGTAGCAAATAAATAACTCTCCATTCAAGGCAACTCACAGTATAACTTCTGCATAGGACTGAAAAGTGCATTAATCCCAAAAGTCAAAATGTGGCCTATGATCAGCAAGTTATAGCAGGCTGTGGTGGGTGTTTTTAGAGTCTTGAGGTATATACGTATGGAATGTAAAAAATACTGATAATAAGCTAGTTACAACCAACATCAAAATCTTTATATCTTTTCCATTATTGTGCAACTTTTTTATTTATCTATTTTCTCTATAGTTGATTTAGAACACTCCTTTCTTCATTAAACCGTCTCTATCTGACTTAACATGTGGTGCCCATTCCTGATCAGTAACAATGTCATAGTGTTCAAGTTACTGGATAACTACATGCATCAGAAGGCTTGATATTTTAAAATGGGGACCATTTTACATAGGTCTCACATAATGTTTAGGCCAACTAAAGTGTCAGCTTGTCATGGGGCTGAGCCATACCATCAAAAGCAAAGCTTTACTAAAGGTAATTGGTAGGGCTAGAAGGCTACTATCTCTGTAAGTATGACTTACAATGCACCTTTGATTACATCAATGTTTTATGATCGGACCAAATCATCCAATACAACCAATTTGAGAATTGAGTTCCAATTTGGACCCGTTCAAGATAATAATCATAGTACCTTTGAAAGATATTGTTCTAGTAATTAACTAAAATCTGATACTGGCAGATGCAGATAATCTCTATTATGTCGCCTGTGATGATTAGGTGAACAAGTATCGTGTTGTGCTAACACTCGACATCGCTTAACATGTCATATCATGCACAATAGTTTTCATTTTAAAGTAAAAAAAGAGTAAAATTACAAATAATACTTCTCGACATGCATTGTAATAAAAAAGAGTAATTTTTTAAAATTCAACTAACAATAGTCTTATTAAAGTATAAAACTTAAGTGAAAGTGGATTAAATATGTAAAACTCATCTAAATTCATCGTGTCATGCTTTAATATGTCAAAATATTTCAATGCACACCAAAGTGCGTCGCGTGTCAACACAACATGGTGTTGGAATTATAGCATCCCAGTTATAGTCCAAAACACCAATAAAATACTTTTACACTTGTTGCGCTCAAGTATTTAATTGTCTTTTCTCTTCTTGTTTTTCATCATCTTCCTCTCTTCACATCCAATTCTGTACTAGCATCATGCATCGACACTTGAACACAATATCAAAATTGTCATTACAATCAAAGGCTGAAATTTCGATATGGCTCAAGATTTCAAACTATGTTTGTCCAAACTATTTAAAGTCGGCTACATGCTTTTTATTCCTTAATTGATCTCAATGAAATGGCTATGTGACTAGAAATAATTAAACTATATTTTATTACACCAAGTAAAATTTTCTTTAGACTCTCTCTACTTTTTACATGAGTTCTACTCTAAACAATTTGACTCTTCTAATTAAAAAAATGTATCAATCGCCTTTGAACAATCTATATCATCTTAGCTCTTATATTTTTTTATCATTTTTATATATTTAAACTATACCTAATTCCTCTCAAATATTAGCATCTTTTAGTATATCCTTTTAGAAACCTCAGACAACAATCTTAACATTTTAATTTTTATTGCATTATCTATTTAGGTATTGTTTCTTAACAACCCAACAGCCTTATTCTTAAAGGATGACAAATCATACCATAACCATAAAAAAATTTACTTTAGCCTAAGGTGTTGGTGCAATAATGCTCCAAAGTGGTGAGATTTGACACAATTGGTTTTTATGTGTTTGGCAAAGAGTTTTAGGTTACATTATGTTTGAATTATGTTTCAGATGTGTGAATAAAGTGTGCATGGATTTGATGAAGTGTGGATGGACCTTGCAAAGCTTGGTTGACTTGACATTCAAATTGTTTGAATGATTTCTGCTCGATGGCTCAGAGGCCCGTAGCAAAGTGAACTTAGAGGCAACACAAAGGATGGCATGGAGTAAGCTTGGAGATCTTGGTTATTCGAAGATTGAAGACTTAGCAGGGGTGGACTTTAGGGTAAGGAGCATGGAGTGGTTGGTGGTTTGCTGGCTTGACTTTAAGAATTAAAAGTACCAAGGGTCTAATCTGAGGTGTAATCTAAGGCAACCTAACAAGAAGTAAACTTGATAGACAGGACAAATACTCAATAGGCAAGAGAAGACGGATGACATGTTAGAACAAGCTTAGAGAGCTTGGTGCATCTAAGGAATTGAGGATCTAACATGAGGTGAACTTGAGGGCAACAAAGAGCATCAATGAAATTGAAGACATAGAGACAAGAAAACTATGAGAGATTACAAGTGAAATATAATCTTGGATTTTTGTCTTTGGGCCACATTATCATGGGATGATGTGTTTAGTTAAATAATCGACTATTAGTGGCTTAAGTGAGGCCTTTGATCGAGGGGCAACAAGTTCGAGATTAAATTCAAAGGCTTAGCCTGATCCAAAGACTTTGCATAGGTTTACATTGAGGTAAATCAAGTAAGGGGATCTCCAAGTAGATTTAGTAAATTGGAGGTGAGCATAGGTTCAATCAACTTACTTATGAGTCAATTGAATGAGGGTTTGGTGAACAAAATATTTATGTTCGAGCTATAGTTGAGGAGAACAAAATATTCATGTTTAAGCTACATTTGATTAGAAATCAATCCAATCAAGATTGGAGGGAAATTCAAGTCAACTACTCAATTAGTCATTGCTTATGCAACTACTTCTCCCTGATTGATTACTGGACTAGAAATGGACCAAATAGAGTCGTTTGGGTAACATCTATAAAGCACCTGGAGAGCCTTGAGCTGGAAGAGGTCACTTGAACAATTCTCAAAAGCCTCCATTGGTGTGCTGGAGTAGGAGCAACGTTTCTAAAACAAGTAAAGTGAAGGTGCGAGCATTGTTGTTTACATTTATATTCTCATATTTCTGGCACAGACATACTTGACACGAACACACACAAGCACCTTATTGAATACTAATGTTTAATTTGGCTTTACCTAACAAGAAAGTCTTAATTTGAAGGCTTTGTCAATACATGCATCTCTCTGGTCGGACTTAACTCGTATTCAAGTTGTTATTTGTTCTTTGCATAAGAAGCACACAACAATATCACAAGCCTCTAAGAGCTTTCAAACCTAAAAGTTGCACAAAATTGATGGATAAGACCTTGCAATTAACTTTATTTTTATAAAAGAATTTGAATAAAACTGGTTGGATGGCATTAGGCTAATACAACAATGGCCCAATTCCTTTATTTTTGATTCAACCTTTTTTTAAAACACTCCTTTCTGGTAGCATAAGCTGTAGGATGGAAGCTTTGACTTCATGTGTTAATAATAAATGAGAAAGAGGAAATTTAATGTGGCAATGGCGGAAAGATGCCATGAAAACAAAAAAAAAATGGCATAGAAAAGCAAGAATAAGTAGCGACAATTAAGATTTAAAATATCGCCTCATGCCCAAGTTTCAATCTCTGATTGAAATGGTTGAGTTTTGGTATTGTGCCGTGTCAACATTAAACGCGCTTCAAAGCTTTCCGAGATCAACTCAAAATATAATTTCCCCCACATAGGTTCTTTACCTCCAATATAAATCTATAGCTTTTATAAGTCAATCGAATTAAAATTTAGGAGAAACAAGCTATAAAAGAAAATAAGCATCTCAACTAGTGACTGCACCTTCCTAATACTAAAACGAGTATGCGCATTAGATGCCATTGATTCTTAAAGCATCCTACTGAGATTAATCTTATAATTGTCCAAGCCTATATTAAACAATTCAATCAATGCAGGACATCTGGTATTGAAGTTGTCTTCTCCACATGCTCCTAAATCTCTTTGCTAACCACTAAGAGTTGGACTTAAACTAATAACATTAAAATGAATCAGATACAGCTACATATTATAAATACAACTCGGTTTCTCCAACTTTAGCATCATCCTCTTTGTTACTCCTAGTGCTCTAGTTGATGCATCTCCAACTTTACTTCAGTCTTTAGATAACAAATATTTAAGCATTTTGTGCTAGCTGAACTATCCTAAGTCAGCACAAAATAAGGGCCAAGACAAAATGCATTGTTATCAGAGCAATGCACACCATCTTACACTCAATTCAACAATGCCATATATTTGTGAATCAATTTCTCTACGTCCTCAGAGCATTAGAAAAGAGGTTTTGTTGTATGATTTGGTGAAGAGATGAGCACCACATAGGTAATCACAGGCTTTCTTAAAGTTCTTCCATGATTTGTCACTTCCCATTTAGCATGGAGGATTTTTTTCCTCTAGGTTCAGCGAGCACTCTGTGAAGATCAATAATCATGGAGTATCAAGAACAATAAAGTTTAATCTTAGAAGCTTGGACTTCATGATTAACCCTATCAAGTTGGTAGGGGCTATCAGTTTGTAGTTCTCTGAGAAAAAGTACTTACTTTGAATTTTGGTTATTTTGGCTTTGCCTATAATCAAATATTTTGGATAACCCTTGCCCCATTTATGATAGCCGTCAAGGATTCATGCAGTCTAGGTAATTTTGATTTGCATGCTTGGTTGACGGTCCACTATAAAAGGGAAGAAATTTGCTTGGAGATATCCCTTTGTTCAAAGTAAATTAGGACTGAAAGGCACTTCAGGTGAAGTAGTATATTTCCACTTTGGGTGGAATAGACAAGATTTGGTAGCCCTTTGAACAATGTGGTTCGAAAAAGGTTTGCCTTAACTGAAGTAATCAAGGTCAGTGACAACTTGAGCATTGAGTGTCAGTAGAGCAGGGAGAGTTCCCATGTTATCTAGTGGATGGTTCGAGGCTAACATAAGTGATTACCAAACTTATGAAGACACAAAAAAGTAAAATTTAAGAAGCAAGATGAAAATTGGAGAAAGAAGATACGACCAGAAGAGACGATGAAAGAGAAAGATAACAGGATGAAAGGTAAAAAAAATTACTCAAAAATCTTTGATTTATAGGCATGCAAGGGTTTACTATGGAAATAAGATAGAGGATTAATAGGCTGATTCTTCAAAGTGGGGTAGTTAGTAGAAGTACAAGGGTAATATTATGTATCGAGTAAGATATAATAGTAGGGAGAGTAATTGATGTGTGTATAATTTTCATAAGATTATTTACCAGCAGGAATACACATGGAAAATTAAGCGCGCACACAAGGGAAGAAGGGCTCGACCTAAGGAAGAAAGCAAGGGCAACTACAAGTTGGCACATAAAGCGGTAATCAATGGACAAGAGGGAGAGTTTATGAGATGATAGGATTGTTATAGAAGCACCACATGTTGAGCCACGTGACACCTCTAATAATGACTTGGAGGCTTGGAGCTGAACGTGAGGCAGTGAAAAGGGTACCAATAATGATATTTATGGAGACTAGAGCTTTAGATCTTTGACTCTGGCTCGGTCATTCCTTAGAATTTTGCTTTCTCACAATCAATCCGTCTTTGGATCAATTAGAACCCTGGGTGATTGCATGGGGCATAGTAGTGCCTCAAACAGACTGTGGGCTACTTGATCAAGGTATATTTCTATTTAATTGTGGTCCCTTTGGTCAAATTAAGGCGACTTGGAAAAACTACAGACACTTCAGATGAGCTGAACCAGTGAAGAGCTCTCAATCAGGCCTGTCCTCAAGCTAATTTGGGCAGGTCATTCTAGTTTATTGTCGTTTGGCCATATTACCTGATACTTGAATCATGAATTTATCAATTGTCAGAAAAAAAATGCAGTCATATATACCATTCAAAGGCCCAAGACCATTCTGTTGTCAAATTGATAAATAAGATTGAAAAGAAAGGCAACTTAACTAGTACAATTTCAGTTATAGCAAAGTTATGAAAAGTGCTTAAAGTGACTTCTAATATGAGTAGTAGTTTCAGAAGAAAGTTCAGTAGTTATATTGCATAGAGGACTGTAAATAAAACTTGTAGATGGATAACATTTAGAGGGACCTACTTACTTTAACAGAAAGTGACAAAGCCAATGCAACAGTCCCTCTCAATCCTGACCAGATAAGAACTATGGACTCTTTCCATGTAATACCATAGCCAAAGTATTGTAAAAAGGGATACAAACACCCCACAACAATGATCCGCGAGAGTTGAAGATAAACATAGAGCAACATTACATAGCCCCACGAACTCCCTGGTTAAAATATATCGACAGCAAGACAGTACAATTAGTGTTTCTATATCCAACTTGACAAATGCTCTATCATTATACAACTACTATTACAGTTTGAGGCCAATCCTACCAAATGTATTCCAACAATATCTTAATCCTTCACATTTCCTTAATTAGATTATCGCCAGTATTATAACACCGAAGGAGGCTTAGGGGAACTAAGAAGAGAAGAAAAACAAGACATAAGTTATGAGCATGAACTATTCTTTTAATGCCAACTGATGTTCAGTCCTATTTAACAGTATAAGAGATTCAGGTACTAGCATGATTAGAATGGTAAAATATGCATAAATATAGTGATTATTCATTCCAAAGCATCAAGCATTTATTTTAGGTAACAGCCAGGAGATAGCTTCCTGCTCCTGTGAGACAACTAAGTTAAAAGAAACATTTCGTGATGTTTATATAAAAAATCATCAAAATTAAATGGTAACAATAAGAATTATGTGCAAAATGTCAACAAATTATTCCATGTAATTCATGTTGGTGTTGGGAGCACAACATTGAACCCAAAATTTTGATGTATGACTAAAGTTGAAGTTAGGTTTATTGAAATCTAACAAGTTGTGTCAAGTGTGCATGAGTTAGTTACTTGACAAATGGTGAAATTCTAGTTGGGAACTAGGCATCTGGAGTCTAGGCAGGAGCTAAGTCTTGGTTGGAAACCAAGCAAGAAAGTCCTAGTTGGGAAATTAAGTGAATCAAGTCCAAGTGGAACCAGCTGAAAACTGAAGGTTTGGTAGACAAATCCAAGTGGAGTAAGCTATGAGTTGAAGCTTGGCAGACAAGACTAGGTGGAGTAAGTTGGAAGCTAAAGCTTGGCAGATAAGACCAGAGTAAGCTGGACTTGCAACCTGGTAGACAAGTCCAAGTGGAATCAGCTGAGAGTTGTAGCTTGGCAACTCAGTCTAGATGAGTTAGCTGGGGTTGAACATCTAGACCCAAAGTACGAAAAACTTTTCATTTTCTATAATACTCATTATGTGTAACCATTGTAGGAAAGCAAAGTTGGACGGTTCCAAACGAGGAGTTTGGGACTACTGGCTAGTGATGACTCTCAACGATGGAAATCGGAGAGTCCAAGCACCCTACCAGGGTTGGGGCAACCGGAGCATCCAGGTGATAGGAGCAACTTTCAGGCGACCGAGAGATAATGTTATTAGCGATTTGAGCGAGTCGAGTCAAGATCAAGTTTGACCCCTCTCTAGGCGACCGAAGGGCTTCACCGGAGAACACGGTTAACATTATCTAACGGATAAAAGTTGCAATCACGTCAACAGGAAGTAAGATTTAGGCTACTGGGGAGTGACGTTAGCAACAAAAGAGGGCTATATAAAGAGCCTCGAGGCAAAGCTTGCAAGTCACTAATTTACTCAATCTCTAATTCATTCTCATGCTCTAGTGCTCTCAAGATTTCTATGTTGCAACATGTTGCAATCTCACGCTTCAATTCTGATTGGCAACACCTAACATAATCCTTTTATTCTTCTTGTGTTGTCATATCTGTTTTTAAATTGTGCTTAATTTTTAGATTTTTTTCTATGAGGTTTCTCCACCTTACTTTATTTTAATTGTCTTGCGTGTCAATTTATAAACTAGTCTTGCCTATTTATATTATCTTGTCTTACATGATCAAATTTATGCTAGTTAAATTATTTCCACTATGATTATTTTTAAAGTTATTTTAGTTCGTAAATTCATAACGCTATTCACCCTCCCCTCTAGCGTCAAATTCGATCCTACAATTCATGGATTACCTAGAAATATTTGAAAGGGAGTTGCTTAGCAGCTGTAGATATAAGGTCTTGCACATGCAGTTGATTTTTTTAATTCATTTGAACTACTTTAAATTGAACCAAAAATGGCTTACAATCCTAAGCTACCATATTTGATGTTTTGTAACATTTAATTTTTAATTCTTCAAATGTTATTAATGTATATCTTATATTTCATCTATTCTGCATTGTATTTTATTATTGATTGTCATACTTCATGTTCATGTGTCTCACATTGTTTGATTAATTTTTTTTTTCAATGTGGAAGTATCCTCACTGATATTCTTTGTTGTATAATACGCAATCCTTTTAATCAATATAACCATTTTTTAATACTACCCACATATGTTTCCAAAATAGTGTATATGCACTATCACATGTGGGTGGACCACAAGGCACAAACCACTAGCACACACTTTTTGAAACTTTGACTATTTAAAATTTAAGTGATCTATTTTAGAACTATCTTTAAGTTTCCTACATTCCATCTTTTAAAACTACACTAACAAATCATTGGTTCCATCGATGATATTTTATTGTACTAGACATATAGTATTAGCATTCTAACTGGACCATAGAATGAGTCAAGCAGCATAGATTTATTATGTGAACATGGTTGAAAATAAGGGTCAACATGATTGAAATATGCGATATCTAAGTCCAATATTATTGTCAAATTTAGTAACACTCTTTCATTACTATTATTGATGTTATAATTAAACAAGCAAGATTCGATACAGTAATAACTTAGCTAACAAATTGTATATTATATATGTAATAAACATAGGTCAAGTTAGATTAATTGCTATTTTGAATTAAACAAGTACACTGGACCAGGCAGACATATACATGTTTTGGCCAGTAAAACAGACCACCAGATTGCTTTTGCAGGCGAGAAATGTTCTTGGCACAATCAATAGCACAAGAGTAGAGGTAGGTGAGCAAGTGCGTACAAAGTTGGTGTGCAAGGAAAATGAAAGATTGATAAAACAGTCAATCATGTTTTATAGTAGCCTAAAGAAGACCAAAAGAATCCAAGTTTTGGGTCTGATTTCATTGGGTCAGAATGAATACCCATTGTATCAGGTTTTTTGTATGCACATAGTTGAAATCAAAGTCTTCCTAAGAAGATACAACCCCAAGGGAAAAACCAATGTCCAATGTTCCAAGATTATATTGAAATAGAGCTACTGCAGTCTACTTATACTGACTGACAGTACCTGGAAGTTTTCATGTAAAATCCACCATGGTAATTTTCACTTTCACCCCAAAAGAGTATCTCTTTTTGCAAAATATTCCCTCAAATTTCACTGTTAAAATGCTGACTAGAGAGTTAAAAACTTAGGGGCATTATGCAAACAAAGATAGGTTACAGGGGCATTTTGACAATAATGAAATTTGAAGGCATTTGGCAAGTAAAGGGTAAACCCTATCAGCATTTTGATAATAATGAAAAATCTGGAAGGCATTTTACAAATACGTGTCGTCTTTTGGAGTGAAAATGAAATTCACCCTATCCGAGGCTAAAAACGCGAGGAATCTGTCAAGAAAACAGAATCCTTAGCTAACCATTTTGAGGTATCAACAACTTTAGTAAAATTATATGGATTTGCACTTTTCCAATAAATGATGTCATGTTAATCAGACAAACGTTTAAACACTGGACATTAGAGCATATTTCCTTGGAAGACAAAGGCTATGACATTGATCCTGTCCGAAAATCGTGAAGAAAGCTGGCTGGGGATGTGACTTCTGGGTCGACATCAGTGCCGAGCTAGGGAAGGGGTCCCCGGCGTCAGCCCTCCGACGCTCAAGTCAGTCATCGGAAAAATGAAAGAAAAAGGAGTAATAGTAAACACAGGAGTGAATAGTGAATAATGTGTACCTCTGCCGGTGCATAGATCCCTTTATATAGCGTCCCAGTGGGTGACGTGGACGTGCCTCAAGGCGCAGGCACGTTTCCCTAAACGTCCTATGAAAAGATTTGTCAGGAAAGTGTCTCTGACCCTAATGCGACAGTAGAAGCTTCTGTCATACGATCCACCTGTTGATCATGCTTCGTTGTCAGCGACACTATCTCCCAAAGGGATATTAAGAGATATAAAAGGGATGTTTGGCCGAGCGGGGAAGCCGCTCGACCGAGGATCCCCACTCGGTCGACCTCAGCCGATCTTCTCCATAATGCTTTAGCCCAGTTGATTGTTTCCGCCCAACCGGACCAGCGCTTTGGTTGCCTTAGCGTTCCTCTACTTCGTGATGAGCATCTGATGTTTTGGCCGTAGTGCTCTTGGCTATCCGGGCATTCCGCTCGGACAAGTCACTTGCCGATCGGACACTTCATGCCTGATCGGCAACTGCAGTAGACCTCCGCTCGACCCACCTTTGGCGAGCCAATTGGTTCTTTGGCTTTGACCGCCTTGACTTTGATCTCCATGTTGATTGCTATCTCCGCTCTTGACCCGCACTTGGTGGGCCCCCTTTTATCAACGCATCAGACATCATTCGCATGACAACTCTTCTCAAACCATAATGCCACAACTTTAGTGCTTTTACCACACAAATTGGTGCTCAAGGCCCAAAGCAAGGCATGGTAAGCTAGAGCATCTTTCTCCTTTTCTTTCTTGTCCATTATCTTTATTAAAGTTTTGAAACGCCTTTTCTAAATAAGGTAAGCTATATACAAATTATTAAACTTCGAGACCGTTTTCCCAACACACCAAGATGTAAAGTAGATAAACCAAAGAAAGTCTCAACACAAAGCTTTCCTAACTTCGTTGAAAACTCAAACAAGGTCACAAAGTACCTTCAAAGGTTTCTGCTTCATAATGCCTTCAAATGTGAATTAAAATCGCTTTAGCTAAAAGAGTGGAAATAAAAAAAAATTAAAAGGTGCACATATCAACATTGTTAAACAGGTGAGATCAGAAAAGTTCAAAGTCCTATATATTGTGCAAGTTTTATATTTCCTGGTGAATGACAAATGAGCTGTCCCTAATAAATTTTTCATTGAGGGAGCATTTAAAGAAATTTGTAACAATCACACTAATAGGGAAAACATTACTTACCATGCCTTTCAAAATGGCCTTCATTGTGGAATATAGCATCAGCAATAACCACTCCACTGAAGCAAAAGAAAATGGTAAGAGTTTAATCATGACAAGAAAGCAACAGCAATTGAAGATTACTAATAGCACAGAAAAAGAGATGTTCAAAATAAAAATTGCTCACTACCACTCTTTTTCCAGAAGATCATTAACAAGACTTCGAAATTTCATAAGAAAAATCAATAAATAAATAAATAATATCAACAATACAAAATGGGAGATATCCTGAACATATTTATGGCCTTATCATTGTGCTATATGGTAGTCTGGTAAGAGCATAACAGCAATATCCCTTGTACCAGATCAATAGTCCAAACAAGCAATATCATATTTCAAGATTAAGAAAAATAATTAAAAATTTAATTTCATAAACCTATTACAAAACAAAGTATAAGATTATTTTATTTATCATCTAAATGTTCATAGTGAGACTTGCAAGACCTTCAGCATCCTTGCTAGCTTTGCCTTTGATTTAAATATTTCTATACAAGATGTTATGCTGAGTCCTATAAATACGATCTAATGCTTCTCTTTAAAATAGAATAATATTTTTTCTATCTCCATCCTATACAAATAAGAAAAGTACGAACCATGAAATTAAGCAAATAAGAACGTAGACAAAAAGAAGGAGAAAGAAAGAGACTCTTCATTCCATGAGGCGCTAACCAATGCAACAATAGAAGATCTAAGGAAAGCTAACTTAGTCATACCTTAGTAATGTAAAGAATCTGTTTCTGTAACTAAGTAGGATAACCAGAAACAGGGGAAAAGAAAAAAACATACAATATAAATGCAAAAACTCTTCTATCAATGAACACGGTAAACTTTGATGAGCCTATGAAAATAAAACATAAAATGAACTAGTTATACCTTAAGATGAATATTAATGTGTTTGCAATGTAAGTGACCATTTCCCTGAAAAAGAATTAAAAGTTAGTTTTTTCTCATGACAGAAGTACATTGACCACATCAATGAACGCAATAAAAGCGAGTGTAATTCGATATTGTCTAAAAGTTTACACGCATAAGTGTTATTGTAAAAGCAAACATGACCAAGAAATGCAGCCAATCTCCAGAATATACTTTATCAGGGCCTATAGCAGCCATACCAAAAATGATGCAAACTTCTTTGACTATCGCTCTTAAATGCTGTTCTAGCAAAAGCTGCAAAAAACCTGCCAATTCAAGTGAACTTATATGAAGAAAATTGCAAACTAAACAATTGCAAGCATCATTGCAAGAAAGTGCACTTACATTCCTAAAGTCATCACAGCTAGGACACCTGAAATATTTGCCCCATCTTGAGCCTATGAAAAGAATCACCATGATGAATAACAAGAAAATAAGCTGGTTTTAATGCAAAAAAGAAAATACACTACCTTGTTGGCAAATGAACTTGCATATACAGTGACAAATTTCTTTACTCTAAGAAATTCATGAAAAAACAATGAAAATGATTCAATATATTGCAGTTGCACCCATCAACAGACTCCTTTTATAGTCATTTTGAAAATGTGACACATAAAACATTGGTATTTCCAGTTTCACCCATTCCATACAAATGAAATCAGATAAAAAAAAAATGAATTTAACATATTTTTCATTCCAATAATTAAATGATTCATTTGTTTTACATTTAGATCTAGTCTTTCCAATGTAGTTATAATGATGTAAGTTAAGTTAGCTTCATCAGTTTTCAAAAGAGGAAAAATGGGTTCCAAGATCTAGTAAATTGCAATTTATGTAGAGCTCAGGGATTATGATGCCTAAGATCAAAATGTTAGGAAAAAATATGTTAGGAATGTTGGAAGAAACAATCTGTTGCCGGAGATTTACGGGGTATTAGTTGAATTTAAACTATATTAAATTAAATTCAACTTACAGTCGAAATGACCTGAGCGAATAATCTCAGACTGCCAGCAGGGGCTGGTTTCTGCTATGTGCCGAAGACCGGACTGAGTCGCCGAGCGGACAGACTGAGCAGCAGGTTTGTATTGCCGAGCGGGCAGATCGGCCAAGCAGCAGACCTGTGTTGTCAAGCGAGCAAATCTGCCAAGCAACAGAGCGGACTAAGTCGCCGAGTGGACAGATCAGCAGAGTAGCAGCTTTCGGAGCAGACCGAGCGAGTGGCTAGCCGAGCAGACCGACTGGGTAGTGCAGCCGATCGGGCAGAGCAGCTCGAGCAGGCCTAGCGAAATAGTGTGAATCATTGGCAGATCACAGAGTCTGCTCGGGCAGATCAGATAGGCCGACCGAGTAATACGATCGGGCGGGTAAAACGATCAACTGGGAGGACAGAGAGAGGTCGACTGGGCAGTAAGGTCGAGCAAGTTCGACTAGGCAAAGAGGTTGGCCCGGGCAAGTAGGCAGACCGAGCTAGGTCGGTCGAGCGAATAGACAGGCAGGCCGAGATGGTGCCAGTCAGGCGAACAGACAGGCAGGTCGAGATGGTGCCGATCGGACGAATAATGCAGGCTGGGCAAAGATGTCGAGCCAAGAGGCTGACCAAACAAGAGGTCGGTCGGGCTTTGAGCAACGGATCGAGGCCTGTGATTGATGCAGTTTCCTTGAAACAGATTTGCCCACCTCCGATTGTGCTTCGAGGTTTACTAGGGTCATCTATTTCGCAGGATACACCGGTTGACCGTGATTCCCACCAAGCACTGGTGATCACAACGAACTGAGTTACACCCGATTGCTATCACGGGCACTCTACCGAGAGGGGTTGCACGATAGAGGAGGGAATGAAGGTAGAGAGCTTCTACTTGTGTTGTTATGTGTCCTCTACCTGTGATCACAACCTCCTTATATAGGAGCTCAGACCAATGGCAGCGTTAATGATCTTAATGATCATTATTCGCCGAGTAGTGAAACGCCCACCATTTCACTCATTATCACTCGACCGTTTTGATTCCGCATTAATCTCGAATTTAATGAATCCGTTACACAGCAACAAAAGGTTTACGTGGCAAAATGTTGATTGTTCCACTTGGGCAAATTTTGCCCCGACCGATCCGACATTCGACATGCACAGGTGTGTCCACACACGAGTCAACATAATTCAGTGCAATCCGGTCCCTGGACTTGCACCCCCCGCACACCCAAGCGTGAGAGAGAGCCTCTCTCCATGCATTTGTTCACATCATCAAAGCATGTGAATCAATATAAACCAACCAATGTGCCAAAAAACTCCTAATGTGGGACTAAAGTCACATTCACAATGAAGCTTCTATCCTCTTCCAACTCTTCTCCATTCACACATATTCAATAAAGAAATAGTTTTAGCATATTAATTCCTTATCTTTATTAAATCCAACTTGTAAATTTTAGAACTAATTCAGAATTTTAAATCTTGGAACTTAAATGACAATCAATGTCAAATAAATTTATGTTTTTTTAGCTAATTTAGAATGTTAAACTATCTATAATTCATGGAAATGATTCAAGACTTCCTAATGGAAAACTACCAAATTTATGTCAACATTGCATTATTACAAACTACTCTCAATTAAATCAATTGAAACAGGACTAACAGAGAAAAAACCCTTGAGGGGTGCAAGTAGCTTCAATGTCTAGGAAATAGTGAAGTTGACCTAGATTTTTCAAAGGAAATCTCTCACATAGTTGAGCATGTGAAGAGGAGATATGAGGGAAGGAATTGCCAATGAAGATAATAACATCAACATAGACTAACAAATAGGAAGTAATCTGAGCCGAGTGATAGAAGAATAGTGAGAAGTCAGACTTGGATTCCAAAAAACCCAAGGAGAGGAAAGATGCTCGTAGTGTGGCATGTCATTCCCAAGGAGTCTGTTTGAAATCGTAGATAGCCTTGTGAAGTTTACATACATGATTAGGAAAGTCAGGATATGTGAAGCCAGGTGATTGAGACATGTAAAATTCCTCGTGAAGAGTCCCATGGAAAAAAACATTACTGACATCAAGTTGATAGATAGGCCAACCTTGAGTGACAGCAAGTGCAAGAACTGTGCATAAGGTGGTGGGTTTAATGACAGGACTAAAGGTCTCAACCTAGTATACCAGGCTGTTGGTTAAAGCTTTTGGTGACAAGACGAGCTTTGTGATGCTAGATGGTGCCATCAGAGCGATGCTTAAGTTTGAAAATCCACTTGTAGCTGATAATATTCTGAGTAGATGTGCAGGGAATAAGTGACCAAGTGTCATTTTAAATGAGGGCATTGAATTCAAAAGTCATGGCGTCCCGCCAAGCAGGGTCTTTGTTGGCGATGGTAAAGCAAGTTGGTTCAGAATCCTCCATACTGACAATATGTGCAACGACTTTTGATTTGGCACAGGCAATCATAGGCTGCAAGGAGCAAGCTGGTGCTTTGAGAGGGCCACTAGTAGATGCAACAGATGGAGGTGAAAGCGATGGAGAATTAGTAGTATCTGAACTGGATTGAGGCTAAGCACCCAAATGATCATAAGGGGAGGCAAATAGTCCACTGGAGCAATAGAAGACCAAATAGAGAGCTCTGAGGAAACATTGCAGTCGGTGCGAGTGGTATAGAGTTAGAGGGCATTAAGGATTGTGCTGCAGCAAATGGAAATGAGGTCTCATCAAAGTTAACATGGCGAGAGATAAAAATCCGACCAATAGGTGGATAGAGACACCGATATCCTTTGTGAGCATCACTGTACCCAAGGAACACACGCTTGACAGACCAGAAATTCAATTTGTGACGATTGTAAGGCCGATTCAAAGGATAACAAGCACAGCCAAATGTGCGAAGATACCCATAGACATGTTGGTAGTGGGGTAGTGGGCCTATAGTTATCATGAGACTGCATCGTGCACAAACTGCACACTTACCTCCTTTATTAATGCATCCAAGTAGAGATACAAACGGCTGCTAGAACTCTTGGTGTTTTGGTGACTGAGAATAGTCTTCATCTCTACGAGAGGAACATCCACTTAAAGAGGGATTTGGCTCGTGGACTTCTGAAGGGTTTTTCAATTACATGATCACTCTTTCGACAATAAGCACGAAGAACAAGTTCTACTGCTGATCGACTCATGAAGAACAAGCTTTGGTGTGAATCCACAATAAGTATTTATAGATTTCGTTTCTGTATTTCATGTTTTAGAATCAACAATGGTATCAAAGCAAATTTTAATTCTAAAGGATTGAAACTCCTAAAAATCTTTCTTCTTTGAAATCTGTTGTTCAACGGAGTTGGCTCCGTCACATTCTTCCATTGCCTACTACCGCACCAGGCGAGATTGTGGCAATGTCATGATCTGCCACAGTCGTCAGGCGAAAACGCAACCTTGTCGTGATTTGTCACATTCATCGAATGAAATTGTGGTTGCCCCGTCGCCAGGAGGCAGTTGTGATCTGCGACTGACAAAGGATCCCAAACGCATTTGGGGTTAGTCCTCCGATTTTGGCCGACGGATGATTAGGGGGTCAATCCTCGATGTTTGGCCAACGGGTGAAGGGGTTGGAGTGGTTGGCGGTGTGGATGTTTTGGCAGAGGCAAAGAAGAGAATGGCGGCGAGTGACAGCGGAAGAAAAGAAACGAAGCATTAGGTTTCATGTTGAAAAAAAAACAACATTTTTTTTATTATTGCATGTTATTGGCATAAGCCTTCATGTTTTTAAATTAATGAAATGCATGTAGAAATTAATGCAATGTTTTTAAATTAATGCATTAATGTTGAAATTAATTAAAATTGGGCTTAATGATTCAAGGCTTCAATTAATTGGACTTAGGCTTGGGCTTAAACAATTGGGTTTGGCAAAGATCCAATCAAATTAATTCTTATAATATTAGTTCTTATAAGAATTTTGGATCACATCAAACTCAATTAACACCAGTTTGAACCTACTGGGACTCAACTTTCGAAGTCAATAGTTGACTGATCAACCGACTGAATAAACACCAGTTAACCGATCCAGCGGATTAGTTGACTAAAGCTTCACAAATCAAGAAAAATTATTTTTCTTGATTGCTTATGTGTTAGTTTTATGCATATTTTTGAATTGGAATGAGTAAGTTTTGTTACTGTACTGCCTTAGTAATTTCAATTTCAGATGACACGGATAATATACACTATGACTCGTAGTGATGTATTGCAAAATAAGCTAAGAGAGGCTATCCAATACATAGAGTATGATCGTACTTATAGAGTCAGAGGACACATTAGGAGGCTTGATAGATTATTCTGGAGACTTGAGCAATAGGATTTTCTATCCCGGACAACTATTAGATTTGGGTTGTGATTCATTCACTGCCGACAAGTCTCAAAGAAGTAGCACACTATGCATAAGGGGCGCTGTGAAGGGCGCATCACATATGCAGAGTTGTCTATGAAGCTACTTCACTATGTGGATCTAGAGGATCCTGAAGAGGTTGAGGAGAATCCAGAAGAGGATCTAAATGTGAATCCAATAGAGAATCCTGAAGTTGGTCTGCCTAAGATTGTGAAATACGGCACCCAAATAATAATAAAATAATAAGGTTATTTGAGGAATAACTTTAAGGGAATTTTCAGAAATTTTTAGAAATTTTCTGGGAATTAATTGGAGTTCGTATGATAAATTTGAGGGGATAAATTTATAGGCTTGGTAAACGGCCGTTTAGATATCTCGATTACGCTAGGAGTTGATTGATTAAATTAACCTAAAGTTAGTTAATTAAAGCTTAGGTATAAAATATCTAACCTAGGTTTTCTTTTCCCCAAATCACGCCGATTTCCTCACCTCTCCCGAGCCCCCTCGCGCGAAGCCATCCTCCTCCTTCACCGAACCCTTCCTCCGAATCCACCGTCGGCCTCTCTTCTCTTGAGCCACAACCGGCGATCTCCCTTCTCCTCACGTGAGCACCCTAGTCGCCGAGCCACAACAGCCGGGGATCTTCTTCTCCTCCTCACGCGAGCAGCAAAGCCGCCGACCCTCTTTCCCTCCAAGCCGTGCCCTAGTTTTCTGGCGCCGCCCCTCTTCAACACCGCCGACCATAGAGCTCCGACGCCGACAGCTGCGGGCTTGATCACCGACGCTGAGCTACCTTGGCTCCGGCGCTCGCCGCGATCTTCCTCTCCGGCCGCGGCGTTGGCGAGCGCGAGACGCGCCTCGTCCACTGGGTACGGGCCGTCTACACGCCGCTGCTGAAGGCGGCCGAGCGGCACGCCCCCGTGACGGTGCTGGCGACGCTCGCCCTCATCGTCGCTGAGCTAGGACCATCGTTGGCCCCTGGCATTGCCAACATAAATCTGTGTGGTAAGGTTATAGAATCAAGCTTGATTTGAATTACAAGACTAATTGATGGATTCATTGATTAGATTGATAGGTAGTAAGGGTAGAAGTAGAGGACAGTAATGGATTGTTGTTGTTGGTCGTGAGTCGTGTCCAGTACCCCTAGCTGCCAAACTTGGGGTAAGATATGTTGAGATTTGATTTTATTTCTACATTGGTTTTGGTTTGTTGATTTATGATGTTAATCATGGATTTTGGAGTTAGCAAACCTCTTATAGTTTGTGTAATTGAGATTGGTTGAATATCATGATTGTATGTTTGTCGTTAGGCTCATTGAATTGATTATCATACGTGGAGCGTTTGGTTATTGATTGAGGATGATTGGATTTATTCGATGAATTAGGAATGTTGGATTAAACCTGACTCAATCAAATGGATTAGATGAATCGAGATTTAGCGTTGGATTGAGGTTTTCTTAATTAGTTTTAGGGATTTTATTTAGCTATTTAATCGATGTGAATTTAGCTAAATAAAATATATTGATGCAGGATTTTGATTTGAGGCGAGCGTCTTTACATGGGATTGATTTGATACGATCTTCTTTGAACTTAGTGCATGAGTTATTTTTGGATAAGGATTGTTTTACCTTGACTCCACTCTTATTTTCTTACGCTTGATACTTCCACTCAGACCTTTGAGTTATTGATTTCTATATCCATACAGTCTCTTGTTGTCATATATGATATTTAGCAGATATTGGATACCATATCTGCATGTTTTGATTATTGTTTAGTTATGTTCTATAATGAGCATGTTGGCTTCATGTAGCATACCTAATTTTTGTTTATATTTGTATGATGATTGTTGCATTTGGCGCATCATGTCATGGCATGCATGTCAACGACCAATTCTCCCTTGCAGTCGAGAGAGTCGTTGACCAGGGTCGCATCCTCGGCCACTCAAGAGAGTGGTAGTTGGAGTTGATGCCGCTTGTCCTGTCGTGCCGCACTCGGCCAATCATAGGTAGTGGTAGCTGGAGTTACGAGCAGTAGGGACCCCCGTCGCAGATGTAGCTAGTTAGCTACTATGCAACTGTCCCCTCGGCCACTCGTGAGAGTGGTAGCTGGAGTGGTGTACAGTCTGTCACTGACCCGGCCTCTCGACCATACAGGGGTCATGGTGCAGAGAGGTGGGCGGGAGTGACCATCCGTGCATACGCTGTTATTATATTTGCTTTGGCTGCTACTGTTTATATATGTTGTTATTGCTTACTTACTGCTGTTGTTCACATATACTGATATGCTTACATATGTTGAGATATATTCTCATTGTAGATGTAGCTTAAGATATGGTTTCAGGTATGAGCATTTATTTTGGTTCTATTGTAGTATCTGCTATTTCTTTTATGAGACCGTATACTCTTAGCTCACTTTCTATTTGCATATATGTTCATGCACTATCCTTTCTTTATCCGCTGAGTTCCAATACTCACCACCTCGCAATTTGGTTTTCTTTCGCCAGGTAACAGGTAGATGAGTCATAGATGCTTGGAGAGTCCCAGCTGCCAGTCCCACGTCACACTCGAGGATAGTCTTCTTTTTTGGTTTTGTTACTGTTTGGGTGCTATGTTGATTTTGCATATTTTGTTTTCCAATAAGTCGATGTGGATTTTGGAGTCTGGTCTGGTGGTTGCAGGTATTTTAGTTAGTGATTTTGTTGGTCTTACATTCATATTGTTTTGTGTTTTTCGTTGCGTTTATTATGGTTGTGTTTATTTTGTTCCAGCCGAGTGGGCTAATGATATAAACTGCGTGGTTGTGTTTATTTTGTTCCAGCCGAGTGGCTGATGATATAAACTGCGTGGTTGTGTATATATTCCATCCGTATATGGCTGATGTATATTTTGTATGTAGTAATGTTTCATATTGTCACCCGTACAGAGGAGATGTTGTCGAAATTTCTTCGGACAGGGACTCCTCTGGGGCATGACAAAGATTGCCCTAGCTGAACCTAGAAAGATAGGTTTTAAGTTGATTTCTACTGCGCTAGTGTCTTTCCTAGTGGGAGCATCAAAATATTTTGCAAAGATACACTTCTTACTCCTGAATCCTAATTTTCCATATTTGTAAGTCTTATCATAAACATAAGCAACTGAACCCAAGATCTTAGATTACTCAAATCTGAATTTCTGCCGATTCAACTCAAAACCTATCTTTCTAAGTTTTGAGGTTGAGTAGCAGATTGCCTTCTAAATCTGTTCCATTTACTTCATATGAACGTTAGGTTGGCAGAAAATCAAATTTGAGTAATCTAAGACCTTGGGAGTCAATTGCTTATGTTTATGATCAGACTTACAAATATGAAAAATTAGGACTCAGGGGTAAGAAGTGTATCTTTGTAAGATATTTTGATGCTTCTAATGGTTATATTTTCATCGATGAGCAACAAAATGGAACCATCTCTAAAATAGAATCTAGAGATGCTACTTTTCTTAAAATTGAGTTCCCAACGAGAGGTGAAGTAGATAAAACTATTTCTCTATTTGTAATAGAGGAAGAGGATTGTACTTTATCAATAAATCAGGTATCACAAGGGATGCCTAAATCTAGTCAACCTAGTGGGAGTGATTTGTCAATGAATGAGTTAATTTCTCAACAGTCTAACCTATAAAGTAGTCATCAGATTATTCCTCGGAGAAAGTTTGACATTGAGAATGAGACATTAATGATTCTCCCACTTGATAATGAGGAACTCAAACGGTTGAGGAAGCATTGAGATGCTCAGTTAGAGAAAAATGAAAGTTGCAATGGATGAGAAAATGGAGTCTATAAGAAAGAATCAAGTTTGGAATTTAATCAATCTTCCTTTGGGCCAAAGGGCTATTGGAAATAAATGGATTCTCAAAAGTAAGAGGAAAACAGATGGATCGATTAATCGATGCAAAGCTCACATAGTTGCAAAAAGATATACCCAAATGAAGGATATTGATTTTGAAGAGACATTTTTTCCGATTATGAAATTTGTGTCAATTTATGTCATTTTAGCTATAGTAGCACATTTTGACTTAGAATTACATTAGATGGATATAAAAATAGTTTTCCTTAATGGCAATCTTGACGAGAAAGTCTATATGGTACAACTAAAATGTTACACTGTGGAAAGCCAAAAGAATAAAGTATGTAGACTTAATATGGGCTAAAACAAGCATCAAAATAATGAAACATAAGATTTAATGAAGTCATTTTATTTTATGGTTTCGAAATGATCAATGAGGATCATTGTGTTTACTAAAAAAAAAAAAAGGAAAGTGTCATCTTATCATTATATGTTGATGATATTCTAATAACTAGAAGTGACATAAAGTTTCTGACAGAAGTCAAATCATGACTTTCATTACAATTTGACATAATAGATATGGGAGAAATTGAGTACATCTTAGAAGTAAAGATTATAAGGGATCGATCAAAAAGGCTCTTGAGTTTGTGTCAAGAGGCTTATATCTCTAAGATGCTACAACATTTGAATATGTCAGATTGCAACATTGAACAAACTCATATATCAAGTAAAAGTATGTATCCAAGACTCTTGAGGAAATAACCGACATGATGAAAAGACCATATGCCAGTGTCATTGGTAGTTTAATGTAGACTATATTGTGTACATGTCCTGATATAGACTATATTGTTGGTCTAGTTAGTCGTTTCTAGTCAAACCCTGGATCGAGATACTGAAAAACAATGAAGAGGATATTCAAATATCTCAAAGGGACATCTCTGTTTTCAAGGTTCAAAGATAAGCCTGAAGGACTACACAAATATAGATTGGGCAGGAACCTTGATAACAGAAAATTCACATATGGTTATACCTTCTTGCTAAATAGTGACGTTATCTCATGGAACAGTAAGAAACAAACTTGTGTAGCGTTGTTGACAATGGAAGCTGAATATGTGGCTCGTGTAGTGGCTATGTAAGAAGCTGTCTGGTTAAGAAGGTTCTTAAAGTATCTAAAGATTGCTGAGAATAATGGGAATTCTGTTATTGAATATTGTGACAATTAAGCTGCTATAGTTTTTTTTTAAAATCCTAAATATCACAGCAAAGGTATGCATACAGAAATTAAGTATAATTTTGTAAGGAATATTATTGACAAGAAAAAGATAATTCTTGAGTATATCCTACACGTGCTATGCTTGCAGATCATTTTACTATGTCATTAACTAAAGAGTTATTTTAAGGACATTGAAGTTTTGAGGACTTTGTAAAATGTAACATATTGTAAAAATAATTAGATATATGAAATATCATGATTTATTCAGTATATGTCTTTGTTACATTTGAATAAAGTCTATGTTGGTAGATTAAGATTGGTCCACTCACATGGAAAATCATCTCCGTTTATTAAGTATAAATAGAGATAAGACCATTATTTATGGCACGACTTGTGAAGCTATGAATGGAGACATTTCTATAAGTTGGGATCAACTTAATAGTTGTATCAAGATGAGATCATTTATAATATTCATAATCGGAGTAAATGTACCCGCCATTTATTAAACCTAGAGGCTAAATTGGAGTTCATGAGTTGAATTCAAGTTTAGGTATTGGGAATGTCTAGATCAAAAATCTGTACGATGTTGAAATTGAGAAAAACATGCACTCTTTATTGATAAAGAGAAAAATATGTGATTCATACCACGTGCAATAGTGACAATAAGGGTAATAAGAGAATGAATCTCTGCTTCTCTACTATATGAGACCCTTGAAATTATAAGTTAATCTCAATTTTATCCTAAGTGACTATTTTCTGTGTACTTGAATTTCTAATCAGTGACGACAACTTTAGCATGTATCATATTAGCTATAGATGATTCGGTCTATGAAGCACAATTATAAAGTAACTAATTAGAATGAATAGATTTTAACTAAAAAAGCATATTAACATAGATGCATTTATTCACTAGTCAACTAATTACATTTTTGGTTGAGTACTTAAAATGTTATTATGAATAATTATAATATTGAACATGCTCTCAACATGATTGTTATTATGAGAGGTTAGAGATGTTTGTAATGATGTAAACGATGTAATCTGGGATAAATACAAGATGTTGATGTCTCCAATTTGCTGGTAAATGCAAGATGTTGATGTCTCCAATTTGTTTAGATGAGCGGCTATGTAAAGTATAATAACCTTCTTAGCATTAATCGCTCTGTGTGCTTGTTATCGCACGAACCATTTTTCCTCACGTATGGATGTTCTTATTTAGTCTTTATGGCTATTTGGTTTTTGTGACTTGACTTGGACAAGTAAGAGATGTTGGTAGTGATGCAGTGGGCTTGCAGTTATCACAAAACTGCATCGTGCACAAACTACCCACTTACCTCCATTATTAATGTGTCCAAGTAGAGATACTAACGACTGCTGGAACTCTTGGTGTTTTAGCGACTAAGAATAGTCTCTGTCTCTGCAAGAGGAACATCTGCTTAAAGAGGGATTTGGCTCATGGACTTGTGAAGGGCTTTTTGATTACATGATCACTCTTCTGACGACAAGCACGAAGAACAAGTTATGCTACAGATCCACTCACGAAGAACAAGTTCTATTGCGAATCCACCATAAGTATTTACGGATATTGTTTATGTATTTCATGCTTCAGAATCAACAAGGAAGCCGATGGAATAAGATCTTAAAGGGTGACTAGTGACGCAATGTAGGAGTTGGGGGTCGATTAATTAGATTAGCCGCAGTAAGAAATGCCTCATCCTAGTAATAGAGTGGCATAGTCGCATGAGCAAGTAAGGTGAGGCCTATCTCCGTAATATGTCTGATCTTGCGTTCAACAACTTTATCTTGTTCATGTATGGGCATTAGAGGCGATGATGAATTCAGTGTAAGCCAGTGATAGTAGCAAGATTGTGATATTCGCCACCCTAGTTAGTTTGAATGGCTTTAATTTTCCTAGTAAATTGGTTCTCAACAAACGCTTTAAATTTTAGATACATGGATAAGACATCATATTTTTGCTTAAGAGGATAAATCCAAAGTATAGTGGCTATAATCATCCAGAAAATGCATAAAATAACATCCATTAGAGGAGAAAATTGGTGATGGCCCCAAACATCTGAATGTGTTAGTTCTAAAAGACTTGCAATTCGAAATTGCGAGTTTGGAAATGGCTGTTTATGAGCTTTCCCATATTGACAAGCATCACAACAAGCAACTATCTTATTTCCTGAGATAGGTAACAAGAATTTAGAGACAATAAAAGAAATTTTGTTGAAGATGGATGTCCAAGCCGGTGACACCGTGTTGCTCTCCGAGAAAAGTAGCTTGTTTGGTGTTGAATTCCCCATATTAGATTAGCTGATATAAACCCCCATCAAGTGTTTCACGAAGAAATTCCTTCTTCGTGATTTGGTCTTTAACAACACACAATGTCAGATGAAATTCAAAGAAGACATTATCATCGGTTGTAAAGCAGGCAACACTTAATAGATTTTTCGTTATAGCAAGCACGTGCAATATATTATGCAAGTGTAGTGATCTGTCAAGACTATTAACAACAACATGAGAAATATTACAGATTGGGAGAGCATTATCATTTCTAACCATAATTTTTTCCTACCTTAGTATGGAGAGTGCATAAGGAGATTGTCAAGATCAGTAATAAGGTGATCAATAGCACCTAAATCTGGAGACCATGCAAGTCAAAATAGTAGATGGTGCAGTGACCATTGCAATCGGGTTATTGGTGGAGCTGAAGTGATAATCAAATCGACGCTAGCAAGAGACAACAGAATGACCTATACCATTACAAATTTGGCACGAGAGATTAGACTGACAATTAGCCGCAATATGACCAAACATCCTACATAATTGGCATTTGGATCGTCGATATCTGCCGTGTCCTCCTTTGTTATTCCGGCCATCGCAAGAATGGGTTGTTAGTCCTGCTTGGGCCATACCCTAAGGTGCCTCTATCCTCCTGCACAAGGGAAGCTCCCGACCCTTTCAAAGAGAGAAGATGAAGTCCTGCCATGGCTAAAAAAGGGGTGACGATGCAGGCAGCCAAAGGGTGGAGTTGTTGAAGACGATATTCATGGGTTAACAGAAACTTAGTAAGGTCATCAATACTAACCATATCCAACCTTGTTGTGATTGACACGATTAAATTTTCGTACTCGGGGCCCAAGCCACCGAGAATATAGAGGACGAGATCTGCTTCGGGAACTATTTGACCGGCGATCGCAAGGTTATCTGATATCAACTTTATATTTTGCACGTAATCGGTGATGGAAGCTTCTTTTCTAGCGGTTTGAAGTTGCAAACGGAGTCACATCAATCACGCCTTCGATTGGGAGGAGAACATTTTCTCTAGGGAGCAACACATGCTCCATGACGAGGTGCACGAAACCCTGACAACCTGTGACAAGATGGTTTCAGAAAGAGTGGAGAGCAGCCAGCTAAGGAGACGTTGATCTTGTTGTTTCTAGACAAGGTAATCGAGATTGGAAGCACTGATAGAATCTCCATTTTCGTTGGTAGAAGAAACTATTTTAGGAGGGATTATTGCATCTTCGCTTACTATTGAAATAATCCATGCCCTTTCAATACAGGCAAAACTTGAGACCTTTGGAGAATGTAGTTTCTTTGATCGAGTTTAATTGGCACTAGATATGCAAACGGAGACATCGATGTAGTCGGAACTATGGGAAGATGCGCCATAGCAAATTCTGGGAGTTTTCCCTTTGAAGGGTTTTGATACCAAGTTAAAACTAGAGAAACAATGAGAAAGAAGAAGAACTATTCGCTTGATACAATTGTGTAGGGTACTGTCTTTATTTATACACAAAGCTACGTTAATAAGGTATTTAGGAAATTGTGCTACAATTAGAGTGTAATCAAGTATTTATGGAGATCCAATCAAATATTAATGCTTGGTTGATTTTGTGAAGCTGATATGATTATCCTGATCTGATTGCGATTGGGATTGATCTAGGAGGATTGAATTATTATCTCTAACACTCTCAATCCCTCAGTAGTGAATGTTGGTGCGGGAAGCATCAATGATCGAACATATGTTTTGATTATGTCAAAGGGTTCAAAGTTAAGGTGATTTGTTATCTGATATCTTGAATGGTCATTGCAGGAAAGTCCTAAGTTTACTTAGGCAAAAGTCCTAGCTGCGGTTAGGCAAAGGGAAAATCCTAGGGGGTGGTAACCCTAGGTCCTAGGAGATGGTAACCTTAGGCGGAAAGTCTTAGTGGGTCGGAGCTTCGGGCAAAATCCTAGGGGGAGATAACCCTAGGTTGAAATCCTGGTGTCGCCAACCGGGTAGAAGTCTGGACGGGTTGTGGACCGGACATCCAGCATGAAGACCGGAAGCATCGGACGTTGAGGAAAAGTCCAGTCGGTCTGGAGGACCGAACTGGCAAAAGGTAAACTCTCCTGAGTGGAGTAGGTGAGGACGCATTCCCCGGTAGAGGGAACAGTAGGCGTCGGTTCGACCTAGGGTTTCCGGTTGGAAATCCGAAGTCAGAACCGGATAGTCCGGAGACTGTCAAAGTATTTCATTTATCATATTTATTATGTGCTAACTTTGTTTTACAGGATATGTTGTGTTTGTATGGTCTAACATGTCTTGCAGGGTCAAAAAACAAAGTTATGTCTCGGATGAACAGTGTCCGAGGCGCCTCTAGGGAGCTTGGAGGCGCCTCGGGTGCAAAGCAGAAGTTGGCGAAAAGGAGCTGGAGGCGCCTCGGACCAGGGCCTGGAGGCGCCTTGGAGTGACCATGGAGGCGCCTCAAGCAGGATAAGAGGAGAAGATTTCAGCGCTGATCCACGCGGCCGACTCGGGAGGCCTGGAGGCGCCTCGGACTGCCTTGGAGGCGCCTCCAGCAGTGTATAAAAGGAGCTCTCGAGGCAGCAGTTAATCAACCTTCCAAAAAGTAATCTTTCTGCAACCTGCTGCAAATGAGACGTTCCGATAAAGCTTCAACTCAACGCCGACGACCCGGAGCTTCAGATTTAGTCTTTTGTTGTCGGTATAATTTTTATTACTGCTTCTAATTGTACTTAGTTTGTAATAGTTTTATGAGATATAGGTGTTGCCCAAAGTAAACGTTCAACGAACGTGGGCTTTGGAGTAGGAGTCGCCTCAGGCTCCGAACCAAGTAAATACCTTGGTCCTCTGTGTGTTTGTTTATTTTATTTCCGCTGCATTTACTCGAACGATTTCCGAATCCGAAACGTGTGAAAGCCACCAGCGCTATTCACCCCCCTAGCGCATCTCGATCCAACAATTGGTATCAGAGCGGGGTCGCTTCAATTTGGTGCAACCACCAGTCAAGCAAATTTTTTCGTGGTTTTTTCAATTTTTCGAAGTCAATCGGAATTAGTATAATTGCTATATTCCGATCTATTTTTACATTCGAATCGATTTTTGGTCGAAGTTGGTGCAACACCACTCGAGTTCGTGATCTTTTTATTATACATCCCGCACTGCTAATCCAGGATCAAGTCCTGGGATTTGTTTTTATTTTTTATTTTTTGTGCAAGTTTTACAAATGGCCCTCCAAGAAGGCTTTAGCACAGTCCGCCCGCCACTCTTCTCCGACGAGAACTTTGACTATTGGAAGAACCGGATGGAATACCACCTCAAGACGCAAATCGAGATGTGGATTATTATCCAGACCGGTCTCGAGCTTCCACGTGACAGCACCGGAGAACTAGTTTCATGCATCAACTGGGATACCAGCATTAAGAAGAAGGTTGAAGCTGATGTCAAAGCAACCTGCATGCTACAATGCGGGCTTACAAAAGAAGAACTCAACAGAGTTGGTCAGCGCCAAAGAATTATGGGAGAAGCTGATTGAACTACACGAGGGCACTTCCGACGCTAAAGTAAGTAAACGCGATTTAATTTTGAATAAATTGTATAATATAAAATTACAGGAAGGTGAGACGGCTACCCAACTCCACGCCCGGATACAAGACCTAGTCAACGGGCTTCATGCGATCGGCCAAAGGGTGGAGAACAGGGACGTTGTAAGGTATGCACTCAACGCTTTTCCGAGAAATACCTTGTGGGCATCCATGGTAGATGCGTACAAGGTATCCAAGGATCTCTCATCAATAAAATTAGATCAACTTTTTTCTGAATTTGAGTTGCATGAACAGACTAATGCACGCCCAGCCGAGAAGGGTATAGCTTTGGTTGCAGGTACAAGCAGAACCCGGGAAACTAAAACAAAGCGCAAAACCAAACCCGAGTCCAAAGACGCATCAGACGCAGAAGACGACGACGAGGTTATTTCCGAACTGGTAAAGCTTGTAAGAAAGATTTGCAAATTAAAAAAGGCGACTCAAACGAACTTGAAGGACAAGACTGGATCACCTGCTACGGCTGTAACCAGAAGGGGCACTATAAGCCAGATTGTCCAAACAAGAAGAAAAGAAAGGTGTTGAAGGCAACTTGGTCCGAGTCGTCAGACGAATCTGAGATTGATGAAGAAGAACCGGTAAGCTTCCTCATGTTACCAGTACAAGCAAACATCGTCAAAACCGAGTCCGAGTTCGAATCTGAAACCGAGAGCGAGTCAGAGACCGAGCCCGAGCGAAGTCACGGATCCGCATCCGTCTCCGAAGGCCCGAACCCCACTGTAAGTTCTCTACTCGCCAAGACTCAATTCAATGACTTGCAAAAACTAGTACCTTACTTATTAAAGAAGATGGCAAAATCCAACGTCCGGATCAAGTCGCTCCAAAAGAAGGTAACATCCCTTAAGGAGACGACTGACTTGAGTGCTTTAAATGAGCCAGTTCAAATTGGAAGTTCAACTCAAGTCCAACAACTTGAGGAAGAAAATTCCAATTTGAAAATTCAAATTAAAGAACTCAAGGACACGTTGGAACGGTTTACTTTGGGCTCCAAGAATCTGGATCTGATTCTTAGAAAACAACGAGCCATTTATAACAAATCTGGACTTGGATTTAAAACCAAAAGAAAATATAAAGCATATCTATCCCTAGTTAAAAGAAACAATAGAAACATAATCCAAGCATGGTAACCAAGTCCAATTTGGTAAATCAAGTTGGACTTGGAATATATTGGGTCCTCAAGGATCAAATCCATTACCTTGATAGACTATATCGAGGCTATGATCCAGGGGGAGCCAATAAAAAGACTATTTTTATCATAAAATGAATTGTTTGATGCTTGAACTTTCTACTTTTTAATATGCATGTCTAGATCAGGATAGTTTAAGGACCTAGGCGTAATTTACACTTGCCCAGTTAAACCTAGGGGTTCAAAAAGTAAATTAAATACATAATTTCTTTGAGTGGCTCTGTCTAGGAAGTGGTGGATGATCCCATACCCAAGAAGGTCTAGTGTCTCGCCACGACCTGGGAATCAATCCTTGAAATGTGTGTTTAATTAACTAATTGAAAACACTAAGTTTAACTCAAATGTAAATTAAACCTTAGAAATAACCAAAATTAAAAGATAACCATCTCACAAAATTACTTAAGATTACTTGATTGATAAACTAGAATCGGGTGAGATGGATCTAGGTTGAACTTAGTTTAAAATAAAAAATTTGATTAAGTTATCATAAATAAATTTAATTTAATTAACTCACTTTAATTATTTTGAAAATAATTTTAAAAATCTTTGAAAATTATTAAAAAAAAATCTTTTAAAATTCTTTTAAAAAACTTTTTAAAATCTATGAAAATAATTTTAAAAATGTTTTAAAAATCTTTGAAAAATCTTTTTAAAAACTTTTAAAAATCTTTAAAAATCTTTTTAAAATTATTCAAAATTATTTTTAAAATCTTTTAAAAATCTTTGAAAATAATTTTAAAAATGTTTTAAAAATCTATGAAAATTCTTTTAAAAAACTTTTAAAAATATTTGAAAATTATTTTAAAAAACTTTTAAAAATCTTTGAAAAACTCTTTGAAAATTATTTTTTTAAAAATAAAATCTTTTAAAAATCTTGAAAATTATTTGAAAAATCTTTTAAAAATCTTTGAAAATTCTTTTAAAAAACTTTTAAAAATCTTTTAAAAATCTTTGAAAATAATTTTAAAAATCTTTAAAAATTCTTTTAAAAAACTTTTAAAAATCTTTGAAAATAATTTTAAAAACGTTTTTAAAATCTTTGAAAAATATTTTTATAAAAAAATCTTTTAAAATTTTTTGAAAATTATTATAAAAATCTTTTAAAAAAAACTTTGAAAATATTTGAAAAATTCTTTGAAAAATCTTTTTCAAAATTATTTGAAAAATTCTTTAAAAATCAATTTCAAAATTATTTGAAAAATCCTTTAAAAATCATTTGAAAAATTATCTAAAAATACTTTGAAAAGTATTTCAAAATCATTTGAAAAATTATTTAAAAATACTTTGAAAATTATTTCAAAATCTTTTAAAAAGCTTTCAAAAGAATTTAGCAAAGTGTTTCTCAAAATAATTATTTAAAGAAGCTATGTGTTTTGACAATACTAAGGTTTTTCAAAACACTTTCAAAATTAACTAAGTGTTTTTCAAATAATTTTTCAAAGTTAGCTACTTTTCAGGGGAGCTAATGTTGGTGCAGCGTGAACCGGCAAGAGGGGGGTGAATTGTCTGCAAGTAAAAATAACCCTCCTCAAAGCTTTTCAACTCTAAAATTAAGCAACACTTAATAACAGAAAGAGAAGTCAAGACAGAATCTTAACCTGGTTACAACCAAGAGAGTTGTTAATCTAGGGCGATGGAAAGCGCAGTAAGAAACTCCTTCTTTGAAGGCGGAGAAGCCTTGTACACTTTGAGAGCACAGAAGTTGCTTAAACAGTAATTACAGAGTTGAATTTCGTATCAAATCGTTGTTTTCTAAAGCTGCCCGAGACCTTCTTTATATAGGGGTTCTCGAGCTTATCAGATCACCTGATCCTTCGGGATCAGGTTTGACTCGAGAGGGATCGGTCGACCGATCCCCAGGTTCGGTGGACCGAACCTGCTGTATCTGCCCATTCTTCCGTCCAGGTATAACCTTTGTGGATCGAGCATAGGTTCGGTCGACCGATCCTTTTGTTTGGTCGACCGATCGGCCAACGGTCTCCAGCTGAGTTGGCCCAATCAAACTGCTCGACTTGGCCTCTGGATAAACTTGGGTTCGGTCGACCGATCAGGAGATTCGGTCGACCGATCAGCTTCACCAACAGTCAGTTTCTGACGTGGCATTCGACGTGTCTGCTGCGGTTGGCTTCGGTTAATGAAGGGTTCGGTCGACCGATCAATAGGTTCGGTCGATCGAACGCCGACAAGTCAACTCAACACGGTTCGCTCGCCTGGGTGATCATGCCATCCCATAGGGCTCACCCGAACCCAGCCCCGCCATCCTCGAGCAAGCCTGCCGCCCTCGAACGCCAAGACGCTCTTCTCGCTCCACCGAGTACTCTTCAGCCTCTCGTCCTTCGGACGCACCGAGCCCGTCGCCTCCCTTCCCGTGCCGTCCTTCTCGCTAGCTGCGTCTTCCGCTCGACTTCCTGCGCTCATACGTTCCTGCACACTCAGGCACAGGGTTCAGACAAAACGCAGGACCTAACTAACTTGGTTTATCACATCAAAACTACCACGGGGTCCAACAATCACCCCTTTTTTGATGTGCATCAACCCAAGTTCAAGTTAGGGTAAAACAGACACAAAAAGTAATTTTAAAGAAAAATTGCTAAACTAGCATATTAAGCATAAGTTTTGCAATAAATAAAATTGCAACACTATTTAGAAAAATATTAAAAATTTAAACTTTTAATTTTCCTAACTCCCCCTAAACTTGTATTTTTCTCTCCCCCTTTGATCACAGCAAAAACGGGGAAGCAAGTTCTTACGATAGAAAAAAAAAAAAATTCTAAGCATTTAAAAAAAATGAAGAACCATTATTTGATTAATTTTTCAAAGTATTATTCAAGTGTTATGAGAGTTTTTCTAATTTAAAATATATTTTCTAAGTTAAAAATTTTCCAAAAATCCAAATAAATATTTTTAAAAAAAATATTTGTACTCTTTCAAAGAATTTTAATTCTACTTTTAATGCTTTTTCAGAAAATTAATTAAACATTTTTGTTTCAATATTTCAGCTTCCAGGTCGTGGCGAGGCACTAGGCCTTCTTAGTTATTGGAGCAACAATCACTTCCTTAGACAAAGCCTTCATAAAGAAAATGTTTAATTTTCTCTCTATAAAGCTTTTAATTTTAAGAGATTAGTTTAGCACAAATTTTGGAACCCAATAGAGGTTCCTTCCTACTGAATTAATCAGGAATTTAGGTGGTACATAGTTTCTTGGTATTTTCCTAATTTGACCCTGATGATGTTTAACATACCAATTTAATTTTCCATATAACTTTATTTTTTATTTTGGAAAAATATTTACTTTTAGACATGCATCAGATTTCAGTTCTTGATTTTCATTTTTTAACCTTGCATTTTCTAATTTCAAATTTTGATTTTCCTTTTCAAATTTATCTAACTCTTTAGAAAGTGCTTTAATAAAGCGAAAGGACTGAGTAGGGGTAAGATTGCGTACCTGACTTATCTGATTTGGTGATGCTCCCCCTTCATTGCAGCTTTCCTCTTCTGATGTTCCTCCCCCTTCATTGATGCTCATCTCTGAGCTTGATTCTTCTTCTGGCTGATAGTTAGCTAGTAGAGCTACTCCTGAAAATTCTTCGACTTCTGACTCGGAGGATGAAGAGTCGTCCCATGTCGCCTTCAGATTTTTGTGCTTTGTTCGAGTTGGCTTCTTGCTTCTTTCCTTATCTTTCTGTTTGCTCTTCAATTTTGGGCAATCATCCTTGATGTGCCCTTCTTCGTTGCAATTGTAGCACCGGACTGTCCTTCCTTTTTGATGACGTTTACTTGACTGCGATCTAAACTTGTTAGATTTAAAAAACTTATTAAAACGTCTTACCATTAACGCAGCTTCGTTTTTGTCGGTTGACGCTTCGGAGTCGGGATCGTCCTTTTCAGCTCGTAGGGCAATGTTGAGGTTCGACTTCTCTACCGGTTTTTCTGCAACTCGAGACTCATGAAGTTCGAAAGTTGAAAACAAGTTTTCTAAACTACTTACCTCAAAGTCCTTAGAAATGTAGTAAGCATCTACTAAGGACGCCCATTCTAAAGTCCTCGGGAAGACATTGAGCGCGTATCGGATGGAAACCCGGTTGGTTACTTCTTCTCCAAGGTTCGTTAGTTGCGTTATCAGCTCCTTGATTCTCGCTTGGAGTTGCGCTACCTTCTCGTCGTTGTTCATCCGGAGGTTTGTTAGTTATGTCCGGAGGATGTCGCGCCGCGCCAGCTTCGCTTCAGATGTACCTTCGTGAAGCTCCAGAAATTTCTCCCAAAGATCTTTTGCTGAGTCGTAGCTTCCGATCCGACTTACCTCCTGAGGTGGCAGAACGCTGAGGAGGTGGATTTCAGCTTTTTCGTTGGCGACGAAATTGGCTTTCTCCTTCTGGCTCCACGTGCTTTCTTCTTTGTCTTTAGGAGCTGCAAAACCATATTTCATAGTAATTAAAATATCAAAGTCTGTTTTAAAGAATACCTCTATTTTTCGCTTCCATGTAGCGAAATCTCTGTCGAACTTCAGGGGATGAATGTTCGCACCTGCCATTGTCTTGATCGTAGTGCTTCAGTTGGCGGTTAGTCCTTCTGAGGCGATCAGGCTCTGATACCAATTGTAGGTGCAGCGGAGGCCGCAAGAGGGGGGTGAATTGCCCTCCTTAAAGCTTTTCAACCTAAAATTAAGCAAGACTTAATAATGTAAAGAGAAGTCAAGATGCATCTTAACTCGTTACAACCAAGAGGGTCATAATCTAGCGATGGAAAGCAGAAGAAACTCCTTCTTTGAAGGCGGAGAAGCCTTGTACACTTTGAGAGCACAGAAGTTGCTTAAACAGTAATTACAGAGTTGAATTTCATATCAAATCGTTGTTTTCTAAAGCTGCCCGAGACCTTCTTTATATAGGGGTTCTCGAGCTTATCAGATCACCTGATCTTCCGGGATCAGGTTTGACTCGATCGACCGATTCCCGTGTTCGGTCGATCGAACCGCCGATTCACCCGCCCGTGTGCCTCCGTGGATCGAGATAGGTTCGGCCGACCGATCCTTTGTTCGTCGACCGATCGCCAACGCCTCCACTGAGTCGCCCGATCAAACCGCCGACTCGCCTCTGGATAAACTTGGGTCGACCGATCGGAGATTCGCCGACCGATCGCCTTCACCAACGCCACCGACGTGGCATTCGACGTGTCCGCTGCGGTTGGCTACCGATAAGAGGGTTCGGTCGACCGATCAATAGGTTCGGTCGATCAACCGCCGACAAGTCAACTCCGTTGACTTGCCCGGCTCGCCTCGGGTGATTGCGCCATCCGAATAGGCTCACCCAACCCCCCGCCATCTCCTCGAAAGCAAGCTTCCGTCCGCCCCTCGAACGCCAAGACGCGTTCTTCTCGCTCCACCGGAGTACTCTTCCGCAGCTCTCTCGTCCTTCGGACGCACCGAGCCCGTCGCCTCCCTTCCCGTGCCGTCCTTCTCGCTAGCTGCGTCTTCCGCTCGACTTCCTGCGCTCCTAAGTTCCTTCACACTCAGACACGGGGTTCAAACAAAACACAGGACCTAACTAACTTGGTTTATCACATCAAAACTACCACGAGGTCCAACAGTTAAAAATTACATGAAAAATAGAATCCTTCTCCCTAAGTAATTTCTTTTAGATTTATGTCAAAAGGGGGAGAGAGATCATTAAGTAAGGAGGGAATATAAGGAATTTTTCTTTTCTTATCTCATTTATTCCTTTGCTTTAAATTCCTAATACTACTGCTATATTTTCTTGACTTTGAACTATATTGCCATAATTAAAAGGGGGAGATTGTTTGTGCAGGAAGCATCAATGATCGAACCTATGTTTTGATTATGTCAAAGGGTTCAAAGTTAAGGTGTTTTGTTATCTGATATCTTGAATAAGCATTGCAGGAAAGTCCTAAATTTACTTAGGCAAAAGTCCTAGCTGCGGTTAGGCAAAGGGAAAACCCTAGGGGGCGGTAACCCTAGGTCCTAGGAGGTGGTAACCCTAGGCGGAAAGTCTTAGCGGGTCGGAGCTTCAAGCAAAATCCTAGGGGGAGGTAACCCTAGGTTGAAATCCTGGTGTGGACCGGACGTCCAGCATGAAGACCGGAAGCATCGGACGCTGAGCAAAAGTCCAGTCGGTCTGGAGGACCGAACTGGTAAAAGGTAAACTCTCCTGAGTGGAGTAGGTGAGGACGCGTTCCCCGGTAGAGGGAACAGTTGGCGTCGGTTCGACCTAGGGTTTCCAGTTGGAAATCCGAAGTCAGAACCGGACAGTTCAGAGACTGTCAAAGTATTTCATTTATCATATTTATTATGTGCTAACTTTGTTTTGCAGGATATGTTGTGTTTGTATGGTCTAACATGTCTTGCAGGGTCAAAAAACAAAGTTATGCCTCGGATGAACAGTGTCCGAGGCGCTTCCAGGGAGCTTGGAGGCGCCTCGGGTGCAAAGCAGAAGTTGGCTGCGAAGAGGAGCTGGAGGCGCCTCAGACCAGGGCCTGGAGGCGCCTTGGAGTGACCATGGAGGCGCCTCAAGCAGGATAAGAGGAGAAGATTTCAACGCTGATCCACGCGGCCGACTCGGGAGGCCTGGAGGCGCCTCGGACTGCCTTGGAGGCACCTCCAGCAGTGTATAAAAGGAGCTCTCGAGGCAGCAGTTAATCAACCTTCCAAAAAGTAATCTTTCTGCAACCTGCTGCTAATGAGACGTTCCGATAAAGCTTCAACTCAACGCCGACGACCCGGAGCTTCAGATTTAGTCTTTTGTTGTCGGTATAATTTTTATCACTGCTTCTAATTGTACTTAGTTTGTAATAGTTTTACGAGATATAGGTATTGCTCAAAGTAAACGTTCAACGAACGTGGGCCTTGGAGTAGGAGTCGCCACAGGCTCCGAACCAAGAAAATACCTTGGTCCTCTGTGTGTTTGTTTATTTTATTTCCGCTGCATTTACTCGAACGATTTCCGAATCCGAAACGTGTGAAAGTCACGAGCGCTATTCCCCCACCCCCCCCCCCCCCCTTCTAGCGCATCTCGATCCAACAGTGAACCATTCGCTATCATCATTGGAAGAGAGGAGTCATTTTCAAGTTGGATTTCTCCATCTCCTCCACCATCTCCTCCATCATCATCATCCTTGTCTCCAACTCCTCTAGCTCCTCACCACTATCCCTCCTACCATCGCCCCCACCTCCTCTATTATTCACACTACCATCTCTAATCTATTGCATCCCACCTCCAATCTAGGACTCACCACCTCCACCACCTATTTTGCAAGATAAGCTTCACCATGCAAATGTCATTGCAACGAGAAGTTATGATGATGCATGGGAAGATTGCTACTCTAGGGGATCAAGCTTTAGGTATTTAGGGATTTGACACTAGGTTCTCTTAAATTAATTAACTCTTGTTGAGTTGGCAATTGATGTAGATGACTTGGGTGAGTTGATGTTCCACCAAGTTGGTGACTTCGAATGAACGAAGGTTTCACAAGTGATAGATTTATAACCTTGTGATAGATTTGAAAATGCTGAGACATTATTGTATTGTTGGTGCAATTAGGCTAGCTTGGTACTATCATCAAGGTTGTGTTTTAAGGTTTAAGCGATGCGTTTGTTGTTTGGATGTGTCAAGTAGGCCTCAGTTGGCTATACTTAACGTTGGATGAAGTTCAAATAGGTCAAGATCAACTAGACATTTGGCAAGGATGGGAAGACCAAAAAGTAGTTTGCAATGGATAAGTCCAAAGGGTATTGGCAAGTGATGGGAAGTTCAATAAAAAGTTAGCAAAGAAAAGGAAGTCCAACATTGTGTGGCCGTGGTAGTACGGATAGGTCAAGGAGGACCTCATCTTTAGCAAGTGATGAAGTACCAACAAATCAAGGTTGATTGGATGTCTAACAATAGAGGAAGTCCTAGAAGAGTGAATTGTAAACAAACGTAAGTCCTAGTAGATCAAAGTTGACTTATAGCTAGGCAACTAGAAAATCTTGGTTTGTCGAAATCCACAAGATAATAGGCAATGGATGAAGTCCCAAAAAATGATCTCTAGGAATTGGAAATCTTGTTTAGTCAAGCTTGACTAAATCTCAAAGACTAGGTCTTTAGGCAATGAAAGTTATGATAAGCCGGTCAATTATACCAGGAAGATAAGGAAATCTTAGAGACATGAGATTTCATAGCATGACACAGATTCAGTCTTAGAATTATTGGAATCAAAGTATCAATCGACTGATATAGGTCTCAATCACCTGGAGGTCAAGTCGACTGAGTAGCCAACTCAAGCTAGCAAGCAAATGAACAAAATGTTGACTAGTACAATCAATTAGGCAATCGATAGGTATCAATTGATGCAACATGAAAAGAGTTGTTGGTCTGAGAAGGTTGCGTACTTGCGTAGCAACCATGAGCTACGGTAATTAGTCGACAAATGGGTTTGAACTAGTCAATTGATTAGTGGATTCTAGAATAGCAAGCAGCATATAAAAGGAGGAAAGCTTGGAAAGTTTGAACTAACTCTGGAGCTTTTTAGAGATGATTCTTGAAAGAATGCAGGAGCATTGTTGAGCCATTTTCCAACCATGCAAAAGAGCAAGAGAGCAGCAAAGAAAAAGCACTAATTGTCGTAATTTTTTTAAATTTTTATACTTATTTTGCTTATCTTTGTATTCCTCTTGTTGATGTAATAGCAGGTGTTGCAAAAGGTTTCTCCACCTACATATCCGAGAAGGAGAAAAGTAGTGGAATTCCAAAAGCAAAAGTGATTCATCGAAGGATTATAGGTCGTGGAATACGAGTCTTTGGGACTTTCGAACCACATAAAACCACTTGCATTATTTTGTGTTTTGAGTTTGTTGTTTGCATCCAACTGACCCAACACATAAAAGCAAGCTATGTATATATGCCCGCTTACTTAGAAAGTCTAATACAACATCATTGAATACCACCAATATCTTAGTGGAGCATGAAAATGTAAAGTTTCAAAATACTATTGGATAAAGTTTATCTAACATCTAAGCATCCTGAAATATCGCCAAATAGATTGAACTACTTAGAAGTATTTTTGAAGATAGAAAACCAACATTGGGAGAATTTAGTGCATATTCAAAAAGATTTTCAAATATCATAACCTATGAATGCCTTGGATGATCAATTAAGATGTATAATTAAAATTAACCTATGTAAGCTTTGCAGAAGGAACCAAACAAAAGTGAAAAAATACATGATCAAAACAATAATAAATTGTAAACAACATCCCATCATTGCATCACCTAGATGGATAAATTTATTTAAGAACAAAACTGAGCCGTGATTGATTAAATGCGGTGCACTTGTCTAGTAACTTAGAATCCAGAAAGGTATGCAAAGAAAATTCAACACGGGAAATGAAAGAGATGTCTAAACTTACCGTGAAGAAAGCAATGTAGCTGACAGCTAGAGTCAGTGTGATCTCAATAACTGTGTCATTGAATATGAAACCCAACCATATCACAGATGCTATTCCAAAAGCTAGGCCCATAGCTACACTGAAATTAGAAAATTCATAACCCACATTGCATATTAACTTAAATACACTAAGATGAATAAAGTATACAACTTACGCTTCAAGTGAAACTTTTGATATAAATTCAATAATTTCACCCACATTGAAGCTCTGACCCATGACTATTTGGTAGAATAACTGGAATACAACAATTGCAGTCCTGAAAAAGAATAGTTTAGTAAATGGAGAAATTTCAGTCAATAAATGTGTCAATTAGAAAAATTGGTAAATAATTGTGTGTCCAGATAACTGATTATCAATTGGGTAAAGGTCTACTAACACATTCTGGTGCAATTATCTATGTCAACCACTTCATTGAGATGGCTCATAACAACAATCTGTGCATATCACTCTTGAAGTGAGGGAAGATCCCTCACCTAAGTGACTGAGCATTTTAAATTAGATTGGCCTAACACCTGAGCCCATGTTATAAGAGCAAATTTGGTTGTCTTGACCTTCAAAACTTAGTATATTGTGATATGAGATTGTTGAGATACCCCCACATCATCAGCATGTGTTTGTCTCTCCTAAGTGAGCAAAGGTCTCCAGCCTAGGGAGACGGTATTACGCTTTTCCCAGGGCTTGTTACATACTTCAATTTTTAAGCACTCAAAAGAAATAGATGATCTTCTACTTGTTATTTGGAGACAAATGGAATGTTCCAACATAGTATAATGTTTCATTCTCCAAACCATATTGGGAATAGGTATTAAGTGGAAATGAAAATCTGGGATGCATACATGACTACATGAATAGGAAAAAGATCAGGTCACCATTCAGATTATAGGATAGTAGATGGGATCACACCATATATTTATTCAATCGATATGTCTTCAATAATAAGGACAAATCATCAAACCATAGGTAGCTCCCTCTGCCTGCCTATATATGTATTACATTAGACATTTACATATTACAACTTGCCCTTTTATATGTAGATATTATAGCAAAGTCTCAACACTCCCTCCAAGATATTATAAAGTAAAATCCAAATTTGTTAAATATCTTCAATTCTAGTATCTCTATAAGGATCAGTTAGCAAATCCATCAACTTATGATTGAAATTAACAAAAGACGTAAACTCCTTATATTATACATTTTTCTCTAGCAAAATTATACACTATCTCCAGGTGCTTTTCAAAATGTTGGGTGACTAGCTTGGAAGCAACAAACATTATAGCTGGATTATCACAATATACATTCATTAGTTCAATAAGAGCAATATGCAACCCAGTTATTGTTGCCTGAGTCAAACAAACTCACATATGAAGAGGACCTTGATTTTCTATTTACTTTTGCACTTGATTTGACCACTTAAGTATACTTTTTTTGTGAAGATACTTGATTTCTACCCAAAAGTACACAACTATCCAATGTAGAACAATCGACGTGGGAGCTTACCTAATTTCCATGGTTGCATCTTATAGCATGAAAAGTAACCTTAATGAAGAGATTGTTGGTTCCTCCCTTGTTGATTTCCCTCATGCAAATCGTTATTTATGATTCATCTATTAAATTTGCTTGAAGTGGGTAAATTACATAATTTGATGACTTATCATATTAAATATCTTGAGACATGCTTGCTTTTATATATTTATATATCAAGCATGATTGTTAATTGCTATATCTTAGTAGTAGTGAATTCCTAATAACATGTATTTTGGCTCATACCTGGCACACATTTAGAGCAAGGATCACCAAGGGGATTGGAAAGCTCATTCAAGGTTTGATGCTTGCTGATTAAGGTTCCCTTGATAACTTCTCATATAAGTCTAAGTTTTTATCTATCAAATAATCTAGAGGTTGATTTTTCTTGTCTTATACTTATTTCATATTTTAAGTGTGATTGCTTCTGCATGGAACTAGAAGCAATAGTTATATCTTATATCCTTCACTAGTGAAGGTCTCCAACAACAAGGCCTTGCCTAGTATGACTTAAGAGGATCACAGGTAATTTAAGCAAGGATACTCGATGCCCTGACAGGCTAAGAAGGACCTAGGCTGAGGGTATGTCCCAACAAACTAGGGAGAGTTGATAGAGGTTGAACTGAGTAGCTCAGTAGTTTGATCATTGTGAGGAGAATCTAGTGATGTAACTAACTCATTGTAGTGGCATACTCCATCATCCCATTTAAGGGAGAATTTAGTGGATAAATTTCAAGGAGTGATGTAATGGACATGTTGTGGGTTGTGGATGTAGGAGCAAGTCTCCAAACCATATTACATAATCTTGTAAGTATTTGTTAGTATGTCTATTGTGTATTTATTTTGATGATGTATATATCACACTTTGATATATGAATCGTACATGCATACATTGTCATCTAACAAACTGAATTAAATTATATTTTACAAGAATTCAGGGCATCTACCCCCCCCCCCCCCAGTTGATTCCATGATCCATAACACTATGTAACATTTATTTACCAAGTAATTTTGATTCATTATTATTTTTACGCAAAAGAATTTGTGATATGTATGACCAATACAAAAGAGCAAAGAATTATCAAAAAAAACAAAAAAAAAAAGCTAAAACCACATGGCGGTGAAAAATAGAGCACCAATATTCATTTAGGGATAAATGGGGCAAATTAGCTAATGTTAGTGTGTGGTAGTTATCCTACATGGATGAAAATCCATGATGGTCAAGCCATATTTGTAAATCACCATCTTATTTTTTTATTACCAACTTCTACCTAGTTAGTCATCATGTATACTATATTTACAACAACAATAACCAAGCTTTATCCCACTAGGTGGGGTCGGCTATATGGATCCTTCTACGTCATTGGAATCTATCCCTTACTATATCATCATCTATACTTAAATAAATTTTATCTTGTTTTATTGTTACTAACTAAGTCTTTTTTGTCTTTCTTTTCCGTTTCACATCACCTAGCTAGAGCATTTATTGACCATGTTTGTACCATCTTAAATGTATCTCTCAGAGTTTTCCCTTAATAGATATAACTCCGACTTTTTCTTTAATGCTCTCATTTTTTATTTTGTCCATCCTCGTCTACGTACATTTCTTATTATGTCTATACTTAAATCTTAAACCCTATATTTACAAAACTGCTAATTTGTATTGTTACCTTAATTCCTTTATAGTAACTTTCTTGATTGCAACTTTTTGATTTTAATGATCTTGCAAGTTCCTCATCGTGAAATCAACAATGTGATGATTCTTTACAAAACCATGCACAGAGATTTATTTCTTTCGCCACGAGTAGTTTCTGTTAAAAAGAAAACTAAACCTCATGTATTGGATACCATGGGTTCGGTTTTTTATAGAAAAGATGTATGTTACATAATTACAAAAATACCCCTATAAATATATTACATATTTTAACACTCCCCCTCAAGCTGGAGAATATAGATTATATGCACCCAGTTTGTTACATATGTAGTCAATTCGGGGGCCTCTGAGTGGCTTAGTGAATATATCTGCTAGCTAATCATGTGAATTGACAAAACTAGTAGATATTTCTCCAGATATGACTTTCTCTCTGACAAAGTGACAGTCAACTTTAATATGCTTTGTCCTCTCATGAAAGACTGGATTTGAGGCAATATGCATAGCGGCCTGGTTGTCACATATGAGTGACATTTGTGTAACCTCTCCAAACCTTAGTTCCTGAAGCAACTGTTTTAGCCATATAAGTTCTTGACTGGCTGTAGCCATAGCTCGATATTCTGCCTCTGCACTGGATCTTGCCACAACATTCTGCTTTTTGCTTTTCCAAAAAATAAGATTACCTCCGACAAATATACAGAACCCAGAAGTAGATCTTCTATCAGAGGGAGATCCTACCCAATCTACATCAGAATACCCCACAACTTGAGTATGTCCTTTGTCTTTATATAGAAGGCTCTTTCCTGGTGCACCCCTGATATATCGAATAATGCGAGTCACGGCATCCCAATATTCTTTGCACGGAGAGTTGAGAAACTGACTTACTACACTTACTGCAAATGAGATATCTGGACGAGTGAGGTAGCTTAGTTTCCCTACTAATCGTCTGTACCGTTCAAGATCTGAAAGAGACTCCCCTTGATTTGGCATGAGCTTGACATTAGGATCCATGGGATTATCGACTGTCTTTGAATTTAATATTCCTGTTTCTTCCAGAATATCCATTGCATACTTCCTTTGAGATATAATGATCTCATCTTTAGACTGTGTCACTTCTATCTCTAGGAAATATTTGAGTTTACCGAGATCTTTTGTTTGGAAATGTTTGAAAAGATGTTGTTTTACTTGTGAATAAAATGATGATCATTACCTGTGATGACAATATCATCAACATAAACCGCTACATAGATGAATAAAAGACAGAATGATCAGCCTCGCTTCGAGTCATGCCAAACTGTTGAATTACGATACTAAATCTACTGAACCATGCTTTGGGTAACTGCTTGAGACCATATAAAGATTTTCGCAAGCGACATACAAGACCAGTAGACTTCCCCTGGGTAACAAAACAAGGAGGTTGCTCCATGTAGACTTCCTCGAGCAGGTCACCATGTAAGAATGCATTTTTGATGTCCAATTGATGAAGGGGCCAATGGCGAATTGCAACAATAGACAAGAAAAGACGCACAGAAGACATCTTGGCAACAGGAGAAAAAGTGTCTCCATAATCCAATCTAAATACCTGAGTATAGCCTTTAGCGACGATACGAGCCTTAAGCCGATCAACCGTGCCGTCTACACCAACTTTCACCGTAAACACCCATCGACAACCAACCACTAATTTTCCAGGAGGTAGAGGAACAAGGTCCCAAGTCCCACTGCTCTGTAAGGCACTCATTTCATCAAGCATAGCCTGTTTCCATCCTGGATGTGCAAAAGCATCACCTGCAATCTTTGGAAGAGAAACAGATGACAAGGAAGACAGACAATAATAATAGGATGGAGAAAGACGATGATAGCTCAAAGAAACATAGTGAGGAGAAGGATTACAAGTGGAACGCATATCCTTTCGAAGTGCAATAGGAACATCAAAGTCAGGAGATGGGACTGGAGGAAACGGCGAAGGACTTGGCTCCAAAGATGTGCCCACGGCAGTGTCAGTGTTGGTCGGCGGCAAAGCAGAACGAGGACAACGCTGATAAACCTGCAAAGGAGGAGACGAGGCTGGAGATGATAGAGGCGCCTCCGGAGGACAAAAGATAGTTACTGGTGTAGTTGGAGAGGGAGAAACTTTGGCCAGTGAAGCGGAAGGACCAAAAAAAGAAACCGAGTCAAAGAATGTGACATCAACAGAGATGAAGTACTGACGAAGAATAGGGGAATACCACTTGTACCCTTTCTGAGATCGTGGGTACCAAGGAAGACACACTTATGAGACCGGGGAGAGAGTTTGTCAATGCCGGGATCAAGAGCATGAGCAAAACATATAGAACCAAAGACCCGAGATGGTAAAGGATGAAGAGACTGATGCGAATAAAGTACCTGATGAGGTATTTTACCCTGGAGAGTGGATGAAGGCATGCGATTGATGAGATAACACGCAATAAGTACGCCATCACCCCAAAACTGAGGAGGGACATGAGAATGGAGAAGAAGAGTTCGAGTGGTCTCAAGAAGATGACGATTCTTGCGTTCTGCAACCCCATTCTGTTGAGGGATATGAGGGCAAGACGTGCGATGCAACACACCATGAGATGTCAAGAAGGTACGAAACTGAGTAGATAAATACTCGCGTGCATTATCACTTTGCAAAGTTCGAAGGAAAGTACCAAATTGAGTTTTTATTTCAAGGAAAAAGGATTCAAAAATAGAAAACAATTCTGAACGATCTTTTATCAGATATAACCATGTACAACGGGAAAAATCGTCTATAAAAGTAACAAAATATCGTGATCCCAATGTAGAAGAAACATGACTCAAACCCTAAACATCAGAATGAACCAAGGCAAAGGGGGACATAGCCCGACTCACAGTGCGAGGAGAAAAAGAGCTACGAACATGCTTAGCTAACTGACACGACTCACAAGATAAAGACTCTAAGTGAGAAAGACTAGGATGTAATTGTTTTAACTTATCAAGACCTGGATGCCCCAACTGAGCATGAATAAGAAATGGAGATGTCGTCGCCGAACAACCAAGAGAGGGTTGTTGAAGTAGATAAAGGCCATGAGACTCACATCCGAAGCCAATCATCCTCCCCGTACTTCGGTCCTGTAAGGAAACAGACGTTTTACTAAAAGAAATGACACAATCAAGAGACCGAGTAAGTTGACTTATTGATAATAAATTAAATGGAGCTCCGGGAACATAAAGAACATTTTGAATGGAAAGAGACGGAGAAGGATGAACAATACCAATACCTTGGGACTGAGTTTGGGAACCATTGGTCATAATGACCATAGGTAAGTAACCGGAAGTAGTAAGAAAAGAAAATAGGAAAGCATTACCAGTGATATGATCGGTGGCCCCTGAATTAAGAACCCAAGTTTCTGAAGAACGAGATATGCCAACAAAGGAATTACCAGCATGTGCAACGGTAGTAGTGGAATCAAAAGTATGACGATCCTCAAACCATTTTAGAAAGTCATTATAGGAAGGTAGTGGGGTCGGCGGCTCTGGTGTTAACTGTGAAGCAGAAACTGAGGAAGTAACAGAACTCTGAACAATCTAAGCAATGCGAGGAGGTCGACCATGTAGACTCCAGCACTTATCAATCGTGTGTCCCGGTCGATGGCATCACACCAAGGACGCCCTTTGCCACCCTTGCGAGGTGGAGGTCTGTTGTTGTGTCGAGAGATCAAAGCCGACGAGTCAACGGGCACAGAAGGAGGCATCGTCAAGACTTTGGCCCGGACACGGAGGAGAGTCGTCCAGGTATTGTCCATGGTAGCTTCTGTGGGGCTGCCCAGGATCTGATCATGAACATGTGGGCAGACCATATAAAGCCAAAGACATAAAAAATTTCTTCCGATTTTCAAACTCTTCAACAGGAGTGGCCGCAGGCGGTAGCAATTCATTAAAGTCACAAAGAAGGCTAGAGACCGAACCCAGATAAGTTGACATTGAATCCTTAATCTGATGCTCACTGAGGAAGGTCATGAGATCTTCACAAACCTGATAGAGTCGCCGAGAGGTGTTTGTAAAGAGTTGTTGAGCCTGTGTCCAAACGGTCTTGCAGGTTTTGTGAGTACGGAAGACATTCCTAAGAGATGAATGGATGGTAGCTCGGATAATACAATACAACTGAGCATCAACCTTCTTCCATAGAGGGCGATCGGTGACTGGAACATCTTCTTCAGTTTGAGTGAGATGTGTCTCATATCCCTGTCCAATAAGCCAAAGCTCAATGTGAGATGCCCAAGAGGCATAATTCTTACCATCCAACTGCTCAGAAGAGAGGGGTGCAGTGATGTGGTTGGTAAAGATTGAGGTATCCGGTTTTGGAACACCGGATGTAGCCATTAAAACAGATTGGAAAGAACTGTGGCGTCGTTGACAATCGGCTGGACAAGCTGGGTGAGAGATATGCGATCTGCAGGAAGGAAGACAATCGAGGGGATCCTGGAGACGACAAGAGATGTGAGGATAAACCCTAATCCGACGGCCAGGGATTAGGGTGTTGTGCTTTCGTCGGCAGTGCTTGTGGCGGCAGTAGAAGAACGCCGAAGAAGAGGTGCGGCAACAGAAGCAGCAGAGTTCTCCGTCCTTTACGACGGCGGCTGCAGCGGAAACCCTGTCACAGCGTTGGGTGTGTGGATGTGGTGATCGCGGCACGGGACAAGGAAGGCACTAGAGACCAAGAGGCGATCTGGTCCAGATGGGGGAAGGCGCGAGTCGCGGCGGCTTCTTGCGGGGCCAGCGAGTGTGGAAAGGAGAAGAGGAGAAGTGGGGGCACTCGTCGGCGAGGTAGGCGCAAGGGAGAAGGTCGGCGGAAACTTTAGGGTTTTCTTAAGAAATTAGGGTTTGCTGGTGGCTCTGATACCATGTTAAAAAGAAAACTAAACCTCATGTATTGGATACCATGGGTTAGGCTTTTTATAGAAAAGATATATGTTACATAATTACAGAAATACCCCTATAAATATATTACATATTCTAACAGTTACCATGGCAACAAGCGTTACAAAACCATGCACAAAGATTTATTTCTTTCTCCACAGAGTTACCATGACAACCAGACAACCATACAGAATTGTTTGTGAATCCTTCACAGGCAGAAGCATTAATGCCTTAATGGCCTTTCTAATCCACTGCCTTTACTGAAGATTCAAAGACCAGCTGGGTTTGTGCAATTCTCTATTTTCTGTATCCGATTTGGGCTTCCTAGGGGAAAAATTATATATTGAGAAAAAAAATCAAAAAAATATCAGCTTTTCACCTTTTCAAGTATTAATTTTATCACAAGAAAAATACACTAGATAAAATACTATAAAATGAGAAATTTAGAAATGAAAACAGAAAATTCCCATAAACAGAGTAGGGTCTCCATACCAACACCCTTACTGTATGTTAGTATGAGTTGGTGTCATTAAGCACCAATCTGTAAGGATAATTGCGAGTTGGTGCCCAGTTTTAAGCACCACAAAATTGTATTGAAACCCATGTATAGATGAAATTTTTGTAAGGATGCAGCACAATATCTAAAATAAATGGCATGAAAAGGTCATACCCATCGTTCATGAGGGATTCTCCTTCAATTATTGTCTTCATCTTTTTACTTGCTCCAAGTTCTTTCAGTAATGCGACAACAGCAACAGGATCAGTAGCACTAAGAAGCCCTCCCAAAAGCAATGATGTCTTCCAATCCCAACCATAGGGAAAGGTAACCTGCAGAATTATTACAAAGCTTTTGAAGCCCAAGAGAGGTTTATAATTGTAGCAATGATGGACAAAGATGCCTCAAAGAATTCAGTATAATGGAAGTCAGCACACCTTCACAGCTGCCCCAAGGCAAAAGGTTGATATGAGAACACCTGGTCCAGCAAGCAGCAGCATTTGCATCAAGCATTTCTGTACCAACAGAAGTTTAGTGTCAATCTTGAGAAAGTGCAAGCTAGCTCGGATGCACCATTTCTTACCTAATGATGAAAGATAATTGTATGATACACATTATCATATAAATGGCAGCAAACTCATCAATCCCCCAATTGAAATGGGAATAAGATTGTTAATATCCTACATTGTAAATGAAAGGAATAAGGAACCAAAAATAATACATGATAGGCTTTACTTAGTGCATAGTGCATTTTGGTACTTCCAATATCGTGGCTCGACCATAAGTGCCATGATTTTGTATGAGTCTAGAGAATCAAAGGAACCAAGTTATTATTAAATGAGTCTTTTCTTCCATACAAATGCTTGCTCTAAAAACCATGTTAACACTTCATCTCGTCACTTAGAGTTAACCATGAGTATTTTTTTGTGTTTGGTTGCATTTCACATATAACGCATGTTCCCTAGTAGTACTCTCAAGTCATGGTTTAAAATCTCATGACAAATTGGGTGGCATGGCCGAACATTTCGTTCTGCCTGTCGACCGACACACCACTAACACCGGCACGTTTCGCATGAGGCGAAACTATTTAAGTTAATTAAACTTAGGTTAATAATTTCAATCGACTCCCAACTATAGTTGGGATAATCTAAATAGGCATAATTAGACCCTATTAAAACTATCCCATTAATTTAATATATATATTATTTATTTTAATTCTAAAAAATATAATAAATTATTTATTTATTTATCATATGGGGTGCCATAATCTAGTATTTTTTTCTTTTTAAAAAATTTATTTATTTTTTATTTTTTTAAATATTTAGATTAATTTTTTAAAAATTAATATATTTTATATTTAAAAAAAACAAAATCATATCGGCACAACACGATATGGTACCGAAACCGTATCATTCAGACCACAAACCAAAACTCTGAAACAGATTGAGATTTTAAACCATGCTCTCAATCAATAATTTTTCCTTCACGAATTCTCTCAGTCTTAATTAATATTTCAATCCTTTTTAAATGATTCTGGTCATGGTTGTAAGGTCCAACTTTATTTTTTTAAAGAAAAGTCAAGGGGAACATGATAATAAACTCTTTATTTTATTTAAGAGGGCTAAATTGATATTAACCAACTAATGGACTCATGGGCTCGACCCAATTGGTAAGGAACGGACCCAACCCTAGGGTTTAGTTCTTATAAGAGGAGCGGTGGAAATAAAAAAAAATAAAAAAAAAAAAGAGAAGAAAAAGGAGAGGGAGAGGTCTCGGCGGAAGAAAAGAAAGGGAGAGGGAGAAATCTCGACTTCGACCTTGGAAGGAAGAACGAGGCCAAAGGGACGCCCCATCGTTGCTCCTCGTCATCACCTGCGCCAACACCAAGCCTCCGAGCATAAAGGCACCTCTGAAACCCTTTTCTTTTTACTCCTTTGAATCTGTATATGCAGCAGGTTTTCGACCTTTCTTTCTACTCCTTTGAATCTGTATATGCAACAGGTTTTCAACCTTTCTTTCTACGCCTTTGAATCTGTATACGCAATAGGTTTTCGACTTTTTTTCTACTCCTTTGAATCTGCATATACAACAATTTTTCGACTTTTCTTCCTACACCTTTGAACATGTATACGCAGCAGGTTTTTGAGAGATTTTTGGGTTATACGCAGCAGAATTTCGAGGGGGATTTGAGGGCTAAGAGCAGCAGGTTTTCGAGAGGGATTTGAGGGTTAAGAGCAGCAGGTTTTTGAGAGATATCAAGGTCATACGCAACAGACTTTCGAGGGGGATTTGAGGGCTAAGAGCAGCAAGTTTTTGAGGGGTATTTAGAGCATGTGCAACAAGTTTTTGAGGGGAAATTAGGAGCTACAAGTAGCAAATTTTTAAAGGATTACTTGGGCTATTTGCGACAAGGTTTGAGAAGTTGTCGAAGGGTGTGTGGGTGTGTAGCAGATTTTGACGAATGGTTGGTCACTTGATGTTCGAGGAGGTCTAGGAGTATGGATGTTTATTTAGTTTTAAGTAGTTAATGATGTTCATATTTATTGAGCTTCACGTAGTTAGTGATATGCATGCTTATTGGAGCCTCATGTAGATTAATGGTATGATTGTTTAATTAGCTTTATGTAGTAAATTATAATCATGCTTATTTAGTTTTATTTAGTTAATGATATTCATGCTTATTTGAGCCTCATGTAAATTAATGGTGTGATTGTTTAATTAGCTTTATGTAGTAAATGATAATCATGTTTATTTAGCTTTATTTAGTTAATGATATTTATGCTTATCGAGCACATGTAGTTAATGATATACATGTTTATTTGAGCCTTATTTAAATGAATGGTATGAATGCTTATTTAGTGATTAAAAAAATGAAAAATGACAATGATGATGAGAATTAATGGAAATTTTGTGAGGGTCAAGGCCCCAAAGGAACCCCGTTTACGGGACAAGGCCCAAAGAGACCCCAATATCAGATTCCCATATTTGACTACGGCCTAGTGACAAGAATTGTTGACGCCCTGCAACCTAGTAATACGGTTAAATAGATTAATCAATTGAACAAAGGATAAAGGATAACTGATGCATCTCCACCCAAGAATGATATATGATAAATGCTAAAAGAAAATACTATATAATGTAATGATTAAAGGATACATAAAAATGTTGTGTGATACTCACAGTTTAATGTTTTATGGAAAAATGTCTATATGCTTGCTTACTTGTTTCTTTGACAATAAATTCCAAGTAAAGGTAGATTTAATGATGCATGCGACTGGTTAAGGAATTTTTGCTACTATGGTTTGGAGGTGCTGAGTTAGACTCACTAGGTTTGGTTTGTGGCAGGTAAAGAAACGAATGATGTTGGAGGCTTGGACCCTTGACCACTCCCGAGGACCTTCCGATTCCGCATAAAGAATAAATAAATAACATTTATGATTTAGAGAGAATAAAATAGTATTGAATTTAGATCTCCAGGATGTTTGACTTGTTTATTGATTACAAATAGTTTTCTTATTTATTGGAATGTTATATGGTGCATGGAATGTAAACAAAAAAAAAACTTAGGGTCATTTCAGTTGGTATCAGAGCAAGGATTTTGTAAGGGATGTGTATTGTCAAGTTCCAGGGAGTTCAAGAGCTGAGCCCCAAGTTTGTGAGTTATTACCGCTTTGAATTGTATATGCTGAATTTAAATGCTTATATGATATAAAAGTTAGGCGGTTAAATGTTCCGAATGAGTGCAAGATGGTTACGAATATGATTGGATGATATGTGCAGGTATGCCTCCAAGACGGGTCTATCAAAGGCGTAGAGAAGATGGCCGTGCTGGAGGAGAGCGTGAGGAGAGACATGTTGTGCCCGATCCCCCATCTCCACTACCAGATGCTGCTATCCATATACTGGAAGGAATGGCTCGACTCCTGGAGCAGCATACTAGTAACGCCCATAGGGGACGAGAGGAGGACGTGTATGTGCAGTTCAGGAGGATGGACCCTAAGGATTTTGCTGGCACTACTACCCCTTTGTTGCTGAGGGGTGGATCCGATCTTGGAGGTGATATTCCGATACATGGATATAACTGACACTGACAGAGTTCGATGTGCTATATATCTGCTAAAGAATGATGCTTCTCTATGGTGGAAGGGAGCTGAAAAGGGGGTTAATCAGAATACCCAGACCTGGGAGGAGTTCAAGAGAATCTTCTACGAAAAGTACTTTACCACTGACGTGAGATCGAGGTTGAAGAGGGAGTTTATGAGTCTCCGACAGGGAGACCTGTCTGTTGCTGAGTTTGTCAAGAAGTTCGATAGAGGATGTCATTTTATGCCCCTAATCGCAAATTATGCTACTGAAAAATTGAGGCACTTTTTGGATGGTCTCAGGCTTACCATCCGCCGGGACGTTCTGCTGGCCGATCCAACTGAATATCAGGACGCTATCACTAGAGCCTACAAAGCCGAGCAGTCCTTGAAAGATATCGAGTGGGAAGTGCAGAGGAAGAGGCCTCATCCATAACAGTAGAATAAGAAGTCATATACCAGACCACAGAAAGAGCAGGGGCAGTTGAAGCCTCACAGGAAAACGAAGCAACAACCACAAGGAGCAGCTGCCCTAAAAATAGAGGAAAAGTCATTGTGCAATGATTGCAATTGCCAGCAGGCCAATGTCTGTGGGGTACCTACAAGTGCTTCAAATACGGAGGAGATGGACACAAAGCTAAAGAATGCCTAAAGCTGCGAGAACCGGTGATCGGACGAGCATTTGTGATGCATGCCAAGGAAGTAGAGCCAGACACTATGCTTGTCACATGTAATCCAACTAAATAATTTAATGTATTTATTGTCTATCGCATAAAATGTTAAGCATGGGTATTTAGGATTGCATGTCTCGAAGTTTTACATGATCTGAGATGGGACCTCCAATAACAGGATTATAGACAAGAAATATAGAGCTCCAAACATAATAAGGACTGGAATTTGATCGATACAAAACTTTAAGGGGCTTAACGGGCAATTTTTGGAAATTGGTATGCTTAAATGGGTATAATGGTATTGTTGTCACAAGTAGGATATCTATCGCAGGTGTAGCTACCTATGCTTTGCAGGATTCAGGAGCTACACACTCATTTATATCCGAGGCCTTCGTAAAGCGACTGGGAATCTTACCAGAAGACATGGGGATTGGGTTTAGAGTCACCGGACCTTCTGGCGAGCAGATGTTATCTACCAGGATGGAGAAGGACATGGAGCTTAGACTATAGGAGCATGTGGTTCAGGTAAATCTTATCGTATTGTCAATGCCCGAGTTCGACATTATTCTGAGAATGGATTGGTTATCGCAGAATGGAGCTTCGATCGACTTCCGACGCGGGGAGCCGTTTATTTTTGAGACAGCCAAGAATAGAGAGAGGTCGCACCTCATTTCTTGCATCAATGCGAGGAAGCTCATGACGAGGGGATGCCAAAGATTTCTAGCCAATGTTGTTTTTATACCTGATGTAGTCGACCAGAAGGTGGGGGATGTCGAAGTTGTCCGAGAATTTCCTAGTGTATCTCCTGAGGATGTCTCTGGCATTCCTCCGGAAAGGGAGGTGGAATTTTCCATTAAGCTGATACTAGGTACAGTGTCAATCTCTAAGGCACCGTATCGTCTCGCTCCAGCAGAAATGAAATAACTGAAGAATCGGATTCAAGAGCTACTCGAAAAAGGATTTATTCGCCCAAGCTTTTCGCCATGGGGCGCACCAGTATCATTCGTGAAGAAAAAGGATGGAAGTATGACACTACGTATCGATTATTGGGAGTTGAATAGAGTGACGGTGAAAAACAAGTATCCTTTGCCAAGAATCGAAGATTTATTTGATCAGTTGCAAGGGGCGTCGGTATTCTTGAAGATAGATCTCTGATAAGGATACCATCAGCTGAGGGTAAAAGAAACGGACGTGCATAAGATGGCTTTCAGGACGCGATATGGACATTATGAGTTTATAGTGATGTCATTCGGAGTGACAAATGCCCCAGTAATCTTCATAGATTTCATGAATCACGTATTTCAGCCATATCTCGATTAGTTCATTATTATATTTATAGACGACATTTTGATTTATTCAAGGAGCAAGGGGGAGCATAGTCAACACTTGAGGATCGCTTTGCAAATATTGCAAGACCGAAAGCTATTTGCAAAGTTCAGCAAGTGTGAGTTCAAGTTAGAGAAAGTAGCATTCCTAGGTCATGTTATTTCGAAGGATGGGGTAAAAGTAGATCCTACTAAAGTCGAGGCAGTCAGAGGATGGTCAATGCCTAAAAATGCAACTGAGATAAGCAGTTTCCTAGGTTTGGTGAGCTACTATCAGAAATTCATCAAGGGCTTTTCTTCCATTGCAGTGCCCTTAACGGCCCTGAAGAAGAATGTCAAGTTTACATGGGGAGCTAATTGTCAAGACAATTTTGAACGGTTGAAGCAAGCACTTACTACAACGCCTGCTTTAGCTATGCCTTCAGGACAAGAAGAGTATGTGTTGTATACAGATGTTTCGAAGCTAGGTTTGGGCACGGTTCTTATGCAACGCGATCGAGTCATTGCATATGCGTCCCGACAGCTAAAAGTGCATGAAAAGAATTATCCGACCCATGATCTTGAACTAACAACAGTTGTGTTTGCTCTTAAGATATAGAGACAGTATTTGTATGGGGAGAAGTGCAAATCTTTACTGACCACAAAAACCTAAAGTATTTCTTCACCCAAAAAGAACTGAACATGAGACAGAGAAGATGGTTAAAGCTTGTGAAGGACTACGACTGTGATATTAGCTACCACCCTGGGAAAGCTAATATGGTTGTTGATGCCTTAGTAGAAAAACAATAGTCATTGCACAACTATCAGTACAGAAACCTCTTCAAACAGAAATTCAGGGATTTAACCTATAGATGTATGCTAGGAGTCAGGCTCCCAGCTTAACCACTCTAACAATACAACCTACCTTGAGGGACAAAATTCGGATAGAACAAGCTATTGATGGACAGCTATAAAAATGGATACAGAAGGATGAGTCTAAGGGTTTGAGTTTATATTCGGTCGAAGATGGTACTGTCAAATATCGGGGCCGACTCTGGATTTCTGGTGTTGACTCACTTAAGAGTTGAGATTTTGACAAAAGCTCATAATATTCTAGATTCTGTACATCTAGAGAGTACAAAAATGTATAAGGACCTGCAATTACTTTATTGGTGGCCAGGTATGAAACATGGCATCGCGCATTTCGTATCTGAATACCTAACTTATCAACAAGTCAAAGCAGAACATCAGAGGCCAGCAGGGATACTTAAGCTACTTTTAATTCCAGAGTGGAAATGGGAGAACACCACCATGGATTTTGTAGTGGTCCTACGAAGACGGTGAAAGGCTTTAATGTCATTTGGGTGATAGTTGATCGTCTCACTAAGGCGACGCACTGCCCACCAGTGAAGACGACCTTCTCCATGACTCAGTATGTAGAGTTGTACGTCTGGGAAATAGTCAGATTGCATAAGATTCTCGTTTCTATCGTTTCTATAGTATAGGACAGAGATCCGAGGTTCACCTCGGCTTTCTAGAAAAGTTTGCATTCAGCCATGGGAGCTAGACTACTATTTAGTACAGCATTTCGTCCCCTGGTCAATCGAAGAGGGTGATACAGATTTTGGAAGGCTTACTGCGAGCGTGTGATCGATTTGAACTGAAGCTACCACTTATGGAATTCACCTATAACAACAGTTATCAGTCATCTATAAGCATGACTCCTTATGAGGCACTTTATGGAAGGAAATGCAGATCCCCTATCCATTGGGATGAAGTGGTTGAGAGGGCAGAGGTGGGTCCAGAAATCGTGAGGCACACGACAGATCTAGTAGCCAGAATCAGGGATAGAATGAAGACTGCTCAAAGTCGACAAAAGAGCTATACTGACAAAAGAATAAGGGACCTGGAATTTATAGTTGGGGATCACATTTTCGTGAAAATAGCACCGATAAAGGGTGTTATGAGATTTGACAAGAAAGGTAAGCTCAGCCCGAGATTCATTGCGCCCTTCGAAGTCATAGACAAGGTGGGAACATTGGCTTACCGGGTGGCCTTGCCACCTAATCTTTCAGGGGTACATAATGTATTCCATATCTCAATGCTATGCAAGTACATGTCGAATCCCTCCCATATGCTAAATTTTGAACCATTACAGCTTACCTCGGATCTATCCGGAGAGACCCATACAGATACTGGACCGGCAAGAGAGGAAGCTACGGAACTGGACGGTCAAGATGGTCAAGGTCAGGTGACTGATTCACACTAACGAGGAGGCCACTTGGGAGACGGAAGCTGACATGAGGGACCGCTACTCGGAGTTAATTGGTAAGTTTAGAATTTCGAGGACGAATCCATTTAACGGGGAGAGGATTTATAGGGTCCGACTTTATTTTTTTAAAGAAAAAGCCAAGGGAGAACATGATAATAAATTTTTTATTTTATTTAAGGGTGCCAAATTGCTATTAACCAAGTAATGGACTCATGGGCTCGGCCCAATTAGTAAGGAATGGACACAACCCTAGGGTTTAGTTCTTATAAGAGGGGCGGTGGAAATTAAAAAAAAAAAAACGGAGAGGGAGAGGTCTCGGCAGAAGAAAAGAAAGGGAGAGGGAGAGCTCTCGGCAGAAGAAAAGAAAGAGAGAGGGAGAGATCTCGGCTTCGACCTTGGAAGGAAGAACGAGGCCAAGGGGGCGCCCCATCGTTGCTCCTCGTCGTCACCTGCGCCAACACCAAGCCTCCAAGCACAAAGGCACCTCTTAAACCCTTTTCTTTCTACTTCTTTGAATCTGTATATGCAGCAGGTTTTCGATCTTTCTTTCTACTCCTTTGAATCTTCGACCTTTCTTTCTACGCCTTTGAATCTGTATATGCAGCAAGTTTTCGACTTTTTTTCTACTCCTTTGAATCTGTATATGCAGCAGTTTTTTGACTTTTCTTCCTATGCCTTTGAACCTGTACACGTAGCAGGTTTTTGAGAGATTTCTGGGCTATACGCAGCAGATTTATGAGGGGGATTTGAGGGCTAAGAGCAACAGGTTTTTGAGAGATTTCTAGGTTATACACAGCAGGTTTTCGAGGAGGATTTAAGGGTTAAGTGCAACAAGTTTTTGAGAGATATCAAGGTCATACGCAATAGGTTTTCGAGGGAGATTTGAGGGCTAAGAGCAACAGGTTTTTGAGGGGTATTTAGGGTATGTGCAGCAAGTTTTTGAGGGGGAATTGGGAGCTACAAGTAGCAGATTTTTGAAGGATTACTTGGGCTATTTGCGACAAGGTTTGAGAAGTTGTCGAAGGGTGTGTGGGTGTGTAGCAGATTTTGACGAATGGTTGGTCACTTGATGTTCAAGGAGGTCTAGGAGTGTGGATATTTATTTAGCTTTAAGTAGTTAATGATGTTCATATTTATCGAGCTTCCCGTAGTTAGTGATATGCATGCTTATTTGTGCCTCATGTAGATCAACGGTATGATTGTTTAATTAACTTTACGTAGTAAATGATAATCATGCTTATTTAGCTTTATTTAGTTAATGATATCCATGCTTATTGAGCTCGTGCAGTTAATGATATACATGCTTATTTGAGCCTCGTGTAGATTAATGGTATGATTGTTTAATTAGCTTTATGTAGTAAATGATAATCATACTTATTTAGCTTTATTTAGTTAATGATATTCATGCTTATCGAGCTCATGTTAATGATGAAAAAAATAAAAAATGACAATGATGATAAAGATTAATGGAAATTTTGTGAGGGTCAAAGCTCAGAGGGACTCCAATACCAGATTCTCATATTTGGCCACGACCCAAAGACGAGAATTGTTGACGCCCCGCCGTCTGGTATCATGGTTAAACAAATTGATCAATCAAACAAAGGATAAAGGATAACTGATACATCTCCACCCAAGAATGATATATGATAAATGCTAAAAGAAAATGCTATATAATTTAATGATTAAAGGATACACAAAAATGTTGTGTGATACTCATAGTTTAATGTTTTATGGAAAAATGCTTATATGTCTGCTTACTTGTTTCTTTGACAATAAATTGTAAGTTAATGATGCATGCGACTGGTTAAGGAATTTTTGCTACTATGGATTAGAGGTACTGAGTTAGACTCACTAGGTTTGGTTTGTGATAGGTAGGTGAAGAAATGGATGACGTTGGAGACTTGGGACCCTTGATCACTCCCGAGGACCTTCCGATTCCGCATAAAGAATAAATAAACAATATTTATGATTTAGAGAGAATAAAATAGTTTTCTTATTTATTGGAATGTTATATGGTGCATAGAATGTAAACAAAAAAAACTTAGGGTCATTTCAATGGCATTTGCTCAAAACAAAAAAAAAAATTCTTATAATTATCTGCAAGGAACAATATTGGGCAAAAATCATAAGGATGTCCCATTTCACCGAATCATAAAAGGGACACCCCAATTTAATTTATCATGAAAGAGCAACCCACTTGTTTTTACCTGCCAAAAAATACTCCTCTAAATCTACCCACTCAATCCGTTGCACCCCCACCCATCCACCCCTCCCCAAAAGTTAGAAATGAAAGCCGATTGGAAGACACCTTGCTTGAAATTGTTATGTAGCCTCGTTCCCACACTTAACTTCCCTTTTCTTTTTAAGTTTTTCTCATCTATCCCTTGTTAATATTCACTGATTCTCTACGACACTAACCTGCACAAGCTGCACGGAAGACACCTTAGCATTGTGATTAGTTCACCGTGGCACAAAATGTTTAAAAGGTTTCATGGTTTCTTATTTAGGGTTATACTTCATCACAAGCAATTATGTATACATGAAAGAATTAAAGCCTATTAAAATTTTCATTAATTGTTGTAATAGAAATGTGAAGTAGCAATCCTAAAAGTATAATCAATTTGGAGGTTGGCAATCATCATGGGTGAACTTCAAAGGCTTCACGGAATGCATATATCCACTCAAATTCAAAACTAGAGTAAATAATTTTCATATAGCAATTTTGGCAAAAATTATTATATAGACTTAAATTGATTTAATTTCACAAATAAGTAATCTCTGTGTTCCCTGAACCCTTTGGATTTGTACAATATATTTCTTTTTCAATTTTGAACATTTTGGGTTTGGCCAAAACTGTACATGAACCCAAATTGGTCTAATTTCACAAACAAATACTCCTCTTTATACCCTATACCTTCAAGTCATATATGCCCTCCTTATCAAATTTAGACCACTACAAGTCCATGTAGTGCAATTTTCAAACTCCTCTATTACAGAAATCTAAACAGGTATAATTCCAAAAACAAGCTCTTCTCTAAATTCTATGGACCTTTAAAGTCATTTTATGTCTTTCTTTTTCAGAAGGGGAGCTTGACACACGGTAAAATTGTTGCTTTGTGACTAAAAGGTCACGGATTCGAATCCTGAAAACAGCCTCTTGCAAAAAGTAGGATAAGACTGCGTACAATGGATCTTTCTCCGGAACCCCGCATGTGAAAGCTTCATGCACCGGGCTAAGTCTTTCTTTTTCAACTTAGACAATAAAAGTACATGTAGCGATTTTGGCAAATATGCTATATGCGCTCAAAATGGTCGAATTTCACAAACAAACCCTCCTTTCAGTTACATGGACCTTCAAGACTCATTTTATGCTTTTCTTTTCAAATTTAGACAAGTATAGGTTCATATAGAGAAATGTTTCCAAGACTGCTACATGGACTTAAAATGGTCAAACTTCACCACAATCGCTACTGTGTTCCATGGATCTTGTAAAGTTGTTTGATGTCTTCCTTTTCCAATTTATATCAAGATAAGTCCACGTAGTACTTTTGGCAAAACTACCATATGGTCCTAAAGAAGTCACAAAAGAATAACCTAAGTGAGGGTCAAAAGCATCAAGATCTACTTATTTAGAGATTTCCACAAGTGTTTCCAAATGTACGACAAACAATAAACTCAAATACATGAAAGCAGAGAAATGAAGAACAATAGTGTAAAATTAGAGAAGAAAAGAGAGGAATTCGCCAACAGAAGGGAGACAAGGCAATGTGCAGAGAGAACAAGTGGCATTGCAAGGAAACGGAAAGGTACACTAGTTTGACAAAATTAAAAGGTTGCAATAATATTTGGACAGGCTAAAAGAGGACTAGTTGTTTTGGCAAGTGGGTGAGACTGTACCAGTTTAGACAACTTCAAAGGGGTTTATTTGCTAGAAAGTACAAAGTGGTGAGTCCTTGGGGTGCCCTTGATGATAAACTAAAATGGAGAGAACTTAATGATAACACAGAACAACCAATGTTAATTTATCCATATACGTTAAGTGATATTTGAAGTTTTAAACAGTCAGTGCAGCTATGAACTTATAATCAAAATAAGGAGAACTTCTCCAACAGAGTTTTTTTCTTTAAATTTTTTTTAATGGATTCATTGATGTAGAAAATATGGCATGTGTTATGCACATGCCTTGCAATGTCATTGATGCAGACCTAGGAAAGGTATCTACAAATTATAATTTCACTAGTATTAAGTTATTTCCTAGTTTCCATAAAGAAGCAATGGAATGGTAATATGTTCTAGTTATATATCATTCCATCCATGCAGACAAGGAGAAACACGTAAACCTTTGCTACCTTCCAAGAGTGTAGATTCCATAACAAGAGTACGTTATTAATCTTTCACACTTCACTAAAGAAAGATTCCAGTCCAAAAAATAGAGTTTCAAATATTAATTGACATAATCAACTATATGAAAACATAGAGAATATAACCTTTTAATAATTTTCTATATGAAGATAGAATAATACCTTTATTTGATGAACTTCCAATAAAAATGAGCTCTCAAAAAGAAGAGCGGGAAGGAAAACAGATAGGAGAAGATTAGGATTAATATTTGCCCCTGGAAACAACCCAGTAAGCCCTATCACAGTCAGATATATCAGTTAGCATTAACTGCTAGTAGGTTAATACTTACAAAGACGGATGCCAGATCCTAATTTTCCTAAATCAATGTTTGTTCCATATTCTGAAAACAAAGTAAATTGGATAAGAATTGCATAGTGGAGGAAGGCAACCATATAAGTTAAGATGGAAAATGAGCTGTATAATACCAAATCCATTTAAGATTCCATCATAATATTGATTCAAGAATAACAGTCATACAGTGGACTACAGTGCTAAACTTGTCCACACACACTGCTTCAGTCAATACTTTCACTATAATAAAGAAAGTCATTTACATGCTCTAAACTATAAAGCAGCTTGGAAGGTTGCATGGAATACACAAAGATGACTGAAAAAGTTAAGATAGATGCATGACGTGGCTAAAATCATTCACTCAAGTGAAAGGACTCATATGGAAGCATATGTTACTTCATTAAATGAATATCAGTTTAAAAAATTATCTAGATGTTGCCATCATTATAATCGATTAAGCTATCTACATGTCCTAAAACAACTTCCGCATTGAATATACAAAGATGAAAAAATAGGATTGGATAGATTGAATAAATAGTCACTTGAATCATTAAGTGAAGTGGTGAAAAGGCTTCAATGGAAACATCGCCCCTTTTTTCTTCATCAAACTTTTTTTTTCCATTACATGAACAATCTGGTGCAAAATTACCAAGAAATTCTATCTACAAATAACATTTAACATCTCACTGTGTATCAGTAGATTTAGTTGCAAACTAGGATGGCCATTGGTCTAGAAGATCCAGAAGCTATAGGCTGTATTAATCCTTGAAATATCTACAAAAAATCAGTCTTTCCTAATAATCTATCTAAGAATGGCTATAATGAACTAAAGCAACAACAAACATAACATGAATATCAGTAAGACCACTAAAGTAGCATAATAACCTCAAAGTTTATCTTGACACTTTGAACAGATCTTCTTATGCATTAGAGAACATTGGTCAATCTCGAGACCTGAGACATACTGTGCCTGTATTCACAGTCACATCCACATACATTTCTAAATCTTCAATCAAACGGTATGCAGATCTTCTTATGCAGAAATTCTCCTCCGCCATTTAGTATCACAAAAGGTTATCAACAAATACAGTTGTAATTGCAAGGTAGTGTTGAAACATAAAAACATAGAAACACATAGGAAAGAAAGAATCAAGAGAAAAATAATGAGAAGACAATTGGTTCATTGTTGATATTTGTCATAAGCTAACAATCCTATTTATACAGATTAACTAGACAATATATATGAATACTAATATGACAAATACAATAATAGATCATCTTAACACTTATGGAAATAATAATAATTATGATATGGCTACAATGTTAAATATGTCAAATCTTTGACGATTGAAATCAATTAATTTATGATTCTCATCTTGGACCGCTATTTTTATCGTCATTACTCCCCAACAAACTTGACGGAGGGGTAGAACGTCATTACTCCTCGATTGGGAAAGGACGGTGAAGAACGATAAGAGGGAGAGTTGCTATTGTTGAGAAAAAACTGAAATTAAGAAAAACTGTTTGTGATCGCTAGAAAAAGAGCAACATTTTGTAGAAGGCTGTCGACGGCTTGAAAAGGGACAACAAGGTGTTGCTACTGCAGTTTTAAAGAAAAGAGTGGTCAGTGTTGGATGGATGTATGTGAATGGAAAAGAAGTGGAGAGGAAAGAAGTTTTGTTGTGTTTTAGTCCCACATTGAGAGTTTTAAGGTGTATTGATTGGTTTATATTGTTTCACAAGCATTGTAGTTGTGAACAAATGTATGGAGAGAGGTTTTCTCTCACCCGTGAGTGCGCACAAGGGTGCAAATCTAGGGCCTGAATTGCACTCAATCAAGTTAACTCAGGTGCAAACATGACATGCACACGTCAAATGTCGGACCGGTTTGGACAAAATTTATCCAAGTGAATGAACCAACATTTTGCCACTCGAATCCAATTTTGATACCGGCTCAAGTGCATAACTAGGGCTGTAAATGGACCAAACGTTCGTGAACAAACTTTGTATTCGGCTTGGTAAAAGCTTATTTATATTTGTTCATACAAGATCAATTAAATAAACAAGCTTCAGCAACTCGTTAAACTAAACAAATAAGTTTGAACACGTATGTGTTCGGCTCATTAAGGTTCTTGAACAACGTTTGTCAACAATATTCATGAACAACATTCGTGAATCATGTTCATTAATAAAATTTTTATCAATATGCTAAATAAACAAAAAAACACTTTTAAAATAAACAAAGTTTGAATTATCAAGCTCAATAATCAATTAAACAAGTAAAAATTTCAAACAATCAAACAAGTTTGAATTGAGAGCTCGACAACATCTAAACGAACCAAACTCAAACTAAGCTTGAATTGAAGGTTCGATAACATCTAAACGAACTAAGCTCAAGCTAAGCGCAAACCAAGCTCAAGCTCATCAAAAATAAACCAAGTCAATCTTGAACAATCATTTCAAAAGCTTGGTTCATTTTAGACTCAGTTTGGCTCGGCTCGGTTATCTTATCAAACAAGGTTAAACACCCCAAGCTTGGCTCGGCTTGCCTTGTTTACAGCCCTATGCATAAAGGATGCATTAACTGATGTTAATGGCGTATCCTAAACCTCCCAGCGTTTTGATCTGGGTGAGAAAAGGCGTTAAATGGCGATTAATTGGCCATTTAAATGTTGCATAAGGTCGGAGCTCCTATAAAAGAGGAGGCCATGATCTTGAGTGGTGTATGCAAGAAAAGTGATCTCTATCCACTTGCGTTATCCCACTGTTTTTCCTCTGTCGTGTATCCACTCGGCAGATCCACTCATGATAGTAATCGGGTACCTCTTAATTTGTCGCGACCATCAATGTTTGGTGGGGATCGTGGTTTACCATTGTATCTTGAGAAATAGATATCCAATGAATCTATTTTAAAGAAACTGCGTGAACCACATACCTCAGTATCTTATATCTCTGGTCACAATAGACATCTCTGGTCTCGGCAGACATCTCTGCAAAGGTCTCTGGTCACAACAACGTCTATGGTCACGGTAGGCATTTCTAGTCTTGACAGACATCTCTAGTTATGGCAGACATCTTTGATCATGACATACATCTCTGGTCTCGGTAGACATCTCTACCCAGGTCTCAGCCAAGCCTTCTTAGCAGCCCATCTTTCCAATTAGCTTATTCTTCCCTACTTGACAGCCTGAGATTATCAACTCATGGCATATCAACAGGAAGTTGATTTTAGTTTGTAATTTCAATTTCAGCAAATCCCTTATCTCTTACAAGCAATCTTCATTGTGAAAGATTGCCCGACGGTCTTAAAACAAAAAATTTTTCTATTGAGATGACCACGAAAATGGCTGAGATACAACAGGCTCAACACATGAAGACTCCCTCCACCCCCATTGGAAATCTCTCAATGGGAAAGGCCAGAGAAGTCCACTAGGTTGACCTTCAAGCAATGGCAGCATAAGATGCTCTTTCACCTGACCACGCTAAATCTAGCTTGGTTCTTGACGAGGAACCTCCCAAGCATGCTCAGGATGCTACTGATGTCGAGGCCATCGGGCATCAATGCACTGGAGGCATGGACTCATTCTGAGTTCTTTTGCTGAAACTGCATCCTCAACTTCTATACCGACTCGTTGTATGTTGTGTACAATATAAAAAGAACGACAAAGGAGCTGTGAAAGTCCTTGGACAAGAAGTACAAGACGGAAGATGCAAGAGCCAAAAATTCATTGTGGGACGATTCTAGACTACAAGATGATTGACTCCAAAACGATGATTCGACAAGTCCAGGAGCTTAAGGTGATTCTGCACGAGATTCACTCAAAAGGCATATCGTGCTAAGTGAAACCTTTCAGGTGGCAGCAATCATTGAGAAGTTGCATCCCGGTAGGAAGGACTTCAAGAACTACCTAAAACATAAGTGGAAGGAAATGAATGTAAAAGAACTCATTGTTAGACTTCAAATTGAGGAGGGCAATAAGAGTTCCGAGAGAAAGTTATTCTATCAGGCTACTAGCCTGTGAAACTCAAACGTGGTTGAGCACGGTCAAAACTCAAAACGGAAGAATCCTAAGTCTTCTAAGATGGGACCTAGGGGAGGTATAAGCAAAAAGTTCTATGCGAAGTGTTTTGACCGAGTCGGTCAAATCTTCGGAGTGCAGAAAGTCAAAGAAGAAGCCGGAGGTCAACCTAAATGAGCAGAAATGGATGACCTTTGTGTCGAGGTCTCCGAACTGAACATGGTGGGTTTAAATCCGCGACAATGGTGGGTCAATATCGATGCCACCAGACATATATGTTGTAATAAGGAGCTGCTCCACAACTTTTAAGAAATTAAAGATGAGAACAAACTGTTCATGAGAACTTAGCAACCTCGGACATCATAGGTCAAAGGAAAATGGTCCTGAAAATGACCTCGGGCAAGGGGTTAACACTCAACAATGTGATATATGTTTCGTAGATTAGGAAGAATCTAATGTCCAAATCATTATTAAGTAAGCATGCTTCCGTATTATTTTTTAATCAGCCAAAGTTGTTTTGTCTAAAAATAGAGCATTTTTAGGAAAGGGCTATGTAACCGATAGGCTATTCAAACTCGATGTAATGGCTATTAAGCCTAAGGTTAATAAAATTGAAAAATCTTCTGTTTATATGTTTGAGTTTTCGTGTTTTTGGCATGGTAGATTAGGACGTAAACTACGATGTGTTGTCTAGATTAATTAACATACAAAGTATACCTGCATTCCATCTTGACCCAAAATACAAGTGTGAGATTTGTGTTAATGTGAAAATAATAAGATCATCCTTTCAACATGTTGAAAGAAGCAACGAACCACTCGGCCTGATTCACACTGACATGTGTGATTCAAAAGGTACACCGACACGTAGTGGGAAATGGGAATAAGTAGTTCATCACTTTTATAGATGATAACACAAAATACTATGTATTTTCTAAAAAGTATAGATGAAAGTATAGAGAAATTTATTCTCTATAAGAATGATGTTAAACTCGGCCCATGATGATCGGTCATGGTCGGTCCCAACCTGGATAAAGGAGGGTTGCGTTAGGTTGCCAGCCAGCGTCAAACTATGACAAATATTCAATGAATGAATCCATTAAACTATTGTGCTAATGCTAGGTTGTTCTCCGGAAGGAACGCGTTGCAGGGTCCGACTGTAACGTCTCGGCAAGGACCGCTACATCTCCAGAACTCGGGTGTAGTGATAAATATGCAAGAGTTCAAGTTATAGGGTCCGACTATAACGTCTCAGCAAGAACCGCTACATCTTCATGAGAACTTGGGTGTAATGTTAAATAGGCAAAAGTTCTCACACCATAGGTTAGATAAGAACAAATATAATAGAAAAACTAATAATCTAAGATTTGAAACATGAAATATAGGAACTCTCACTAGTAAATCAATGGAGGTAGTAGATATGATGATTAGGAAAAAAATTAGTATTTTGTGTGTACAAGAGACAAAATGGATAGGTGAGAAGGCAAAGATGATAGAGAACTCGGGTTTTAAGTTATGGTACACTGGAAAGAGTAAAGCAAGAAATGGAGTGAGTATCATTGTAGATAATTTGTTAAAGGATGAAGTTGTAGGAATAGTTAGAAAAGGGGATAGAATTATAGCCCTTAAGATAATAGTGGCGAAAGAAACTATGAACATGATTAGCGTATATGCACTACAAGTAGGATTAGATGAAATTAAGGTTTTGGGACGACTTAGATGAAATATTACAAATATTCCACCAAATGAAATGATTTTAATAGAAGGTGATCTAAATGGGCATGTTGGAGTGAAAAATAAGGAATATGAGTTGTACATGGGAGTTATGGGTTTGAAGCGAGGAATGAGGAAGGAAAATCTATATTAGATTTTGCGATAGATATGACCTTATATTAGCTAATACGTTTTTTAAGAAAAGAGAAGAACACTTAGTCACATTCAAAAGTGGGAATAATAAATCGTAAATTGACTTTCTTATGGTTAGGAAAAGAAGGATAGAAAGATTTGTAAAGATTGCAAAGTCATCATTGGAGAAGCTTAACTATCCAACATAGGGTAGTAGTGTTGGATATACGCCTCAAACATAGTATCAATAAAAATATATATATATATAATTCTAGAATTAAGTGGTGGAAGTTAAAGAATGGAAGCAAAATATATTTAAGGAGAAGGTAGAAATACAAGCATTAGGTGAAATATACGATGACTCTAATACAACATGTGATAAGATGGTATCAAAGTTGAAAGCTAAGGTGTGCTCGGTTGAGTCGAAGGACGTAACCATTAAGTAAAGAATCTGTGGTGGAATGAGGAAGTAGACATGCCTATAAGTTATTGTAGGCTTGTAAGAATAAAGAAATCTTTAAAAAGTATGTAATAGCCAAGAAAAAGATTAAGTACTGAGTAAAGTCAAAAATGAAGCTTTCGAAAGCTTGAATTGACAGCTTAATATAAAAGAAGGGTAAAGGGGCATCCATAGAATAGTGAAAATGAGAGAGAGAGAGAGAAACAAGGGATTTTACCCAAATAATATAGATTAAAAATGAATCTAATAGAATACTAGTGAAGAATGAGAAAATAAAAGAGTGATAAAAGAGATATTTTCATCACCATTTTAATGAAAGTTTAAGTGACTAGCTAAGGAAATTTAAGTAGGGTTGTAGAGCATTAAACGGAATGTAAAATGGAAAAGAGGTTAGATTAGATGATATTCCAACAAAGGTATAGAAGCGCATAAGGAAGTAGAATATTAAATGACTTACGAAGTTTTTTAACTTGATATTGAAAACGAAAGAACGCTCGACCAACGGAGGATAAGATTTAGCCTTTATATGTTAATGGTATATACAAAATCAGGCAAACCATAGGCTATAAAACTCTAGGAAAGAATGATAAAAAAAAGATTAAGGAGATCAAGATGATCAAAAATTAATTTGGATTCATGCCTGAAATGTCAATAATAGAAATTATATATCTTCTTAGAAAATTAATTGAAAAGTATTGGGAAAAAAACAACACTAACATATCATATTCATTAACTTACACATCCTATTCATTAACTTAGAATAAACAAATGATAGTCCTAAAAGATTATATAGAGAATTCTAGAAAAGAAAGGTGTTACTGTATGTATATTGAAACAATTAAGGATATATATGAGGATGTAATAACAAGAGTGAAGACTCTAAATTGATTAATCGAAGCTTTTCCTATAGAGATAGGGTTGTATCAAGAATTAACTCTAAATCCATGTCTTTTTATATTTTAATAGAGGATCTCAAAACATTCAAGATAAATTATCATAGTGCATGTTGTTTGTAGATGACATTATTTTACTTGATAAGATAGTAAATGCTAAGCTCAAATTTTGATAGAAAATACTAAAAGTAAAAGTTTTTAGGCTTAGTAGAGTAAATAATATATAGAATTTAAGTTTAATAGTATTAGACATAACAAGATGATTATTAAAAAAAGAAATGATGAGTTACCATTAATTGAAAGTTTTAAGAATTTAGGATCATTTTTACAAAAGGATAGAGAAAAGATTGATAAAGATGTTTTACATAAGATATAAGTAGGATGGTTAAAATGAAGAAACGGATCAGGTGTTCTTTGTAATTGTAAGGTACCTCCAAAAATTTAAAGGAAAATTTTACAAAATGACAATAGGACCTGTTAAGTTATATAAAGTTAAATGTTGGGCTACGAATCAAGGAGTCGTAGAGATGAGGAAGTTATGGTCGATTTACGAATATACAAGAATAGATAGGCTAAGAGATAAGAATATTAAAAGTCGCAATTGCACCTATTGAAGGAAAACTCAGAAAGACACATTTAAGATGCTATGGACACACACTTAAATGGCTAATTAATATTCTAGTTAGGTAATGTGAGGTCATGACAAATATGCACATTAATTGAGAAAGAGGAAAACCAAAAAAGACTTGGTTAGCAACAATAAAACAAGATAAAAGTTATTTAAATATAGATGATGATATAATAGGAGATAGAACTCAATGACATAAAAGGATTCATACAGCCGACCCCACCTAGTGAGAAAAGACTTGGTTGTTGTTGTTGTTGTTGAACACTCATTCTTATGACACCTCATCTATTCTATCTCTATATATAATATTCTGTCTCTATCTTCTAACTTTATCTATATCTCATGAACATTCATTCATATCAACAATTGTAATCTCATCTATTCTATTTCTATCCATAATATTCTATCTCTATCTTCTAACTTTATCTCAATCTAAAAATAAGTTTAATCTCCAACACTTCTTTCTTTCTCCTTTTCGCGCATCTCTCAATTCTTCTTTCTTTCCCTTTTTATTATTCTTCTTCTTCCTTTCTTCCAACTTCTTCCTTTAGCTGAACCCTTCTCTCCTACATAAGTTAGTCGCCCCAGGCTTTTCCTTTTCCACCTACAACATTTCTTCTCTTTGTTGGACAATCTTTCACGATGAAGATTGTTTGTCGGAGATAGAGGATTTGCTGAAATTAAAATTACAAATTAAAATCAACTTCAGACTTGAGATGTCTGCCGTGACCATAGACGTTTGCTGTGACTAGAGACGTCTGCTGTGACCAGAGCCATGAATAGAGACGTGTGCAGAGATGTTTACCGTGACCAAAGATAGAAGATACCGAGGTTCGTAGTTCAAATAGTTTTCTTAAAACAGATTCGTCATCTCTAGCTATGCTTCGAGGTTATGTTGGATGTCTGTTTTCTATAATACAATAGTAAATCACGATCCCCACCAAGCATTGATAATTGCAGCGAACTAAGAGGTACCCGAATTCTATCATGAGTGAATCTACCGAGCGGATGTAGGACAGACGAAAAACAGTGGGAGAACGTAGGTGGATAGCGATCACTTTCATGCACACATCGCTCAAGATCATAACCTCCTCTTTTATAGGAGCTCCAACCTTATTCAACATTTAATTGGCTAATTAATCGCCATTTAATGCCTTTACTCACCTGGATCAAAATGCTTGGAGGTTTTAGATACACCATTAACATCAGTTATTGCATTCGTTATGCACTTGAGTAGATAGTAAAATTGGATTTGAGTAGCAAAATGTTGATTCATTCACTTGGATAAATTTGGCTCTAATCAGTCCAACATTCGTCGTACGTAGGTCGTGCTCGCACACGAGTCAACTTGGTTTAGTACAATCTGGGCCCTAGATTTGCACCCTTGCGCACCCAAGCATGAGAGAAAGCCTCTCCCCATACATTTGTTTACAACTGCAATGCTTGTGAAACAATATAAACCAACCAATACACTTTGAAACTCCTAATGTAGGACTAAAGTCCCATTCCCAATGTGAATGGAGCGTCTTTCCTCTCTTCTTTTCCATTCACGTATATCCAATAATCCCCCAAATAGACATAGGGTATGTGATAACATTCAACAGTTGAGTCTTATATAGGACAAGTAGTTTTTACCCTTTGAACCTTCCCTTGTAAAGATTTGTTTGCTACAGTAGACACGATGTCCTTGAAATGGTGTACCATCTATGTAAGTATTGACATATTTCACCCAAGACTCTCTCTGATACAATTTAGTTCATTCTAGGCCATGAACACGCCTAGTTTTGTGAGAAGTTCTAAGAATTGTGCCTCTAATTTTCTTCGAAACGACTCCACTTCTTTTTCACATGAGTGATCTCTTAAGAGTAAAGTCGTATGTTTAACTTCCATCTTTTTATTAGGTAGTTCTGTTTGTATTAGCCCTAGTATCAATTATGAGATGATTGTAAAGAACTTATTTTGTATCATATATCATTATTAATAAAAGGCAAAGTTGATTATTATATTTATTTCAGTTCAGTGCCAATTGAATAAGTATAATAATGTCCTTGGGTAGTAGGTTCAATTGATAATGAGATATTGTAGAGAACACTACTCTTAACTATTCCTACTCGAGCATTAATATACAAGGACAATATTAATGCGTTGAGACTAGCATGTAGGTCAACGGATGACTTGATCTCACAAGTCATGGATATGAGATATCAGGTTGACACATGAGTTTATATTAGAGAATATATAAACATTCTCATGTGACTATTGGTATGAATAGTCCTTAGACCTGAAGTCACTACAGTTCTCTACATAAGAAGTTGTGTACTTTGGTATCGGCAAACGTCACCTGTAACAAGGTGGACAATAAATTCAATTACTGGGTATGCAATGAATTGTTTGGAGGGATGTGAGTGATGTAGATGGGATCTATCCCGTCCATATGACGGAAGCGATATCTGTGGGCCCCTTGATTAGTAGGATACAAAGAAAGCATGATTATGCTCAAATGAGTCAATATGAGATATTGAGCTTATTAGATTGAGTGTGTCTACTTAGAGATCAAGAAACACAAAGGTTGATAAGAGGATGACACGGTCTATGCCTCATTGATCAATCTAGATATCAAGGATAGAGGGACCAAGTCATACAAGATAATAGTCACGGACAGGTTAGGTCGAATCTCGACTTTCTCGTCACTTGAGTAGCAATGATGCCTTGCTGGATGCCACTCATTGCTTATGTATCTAAATGTTGATTTGGGTACATTGCCAACGTTACAAGAACCTATTGGGTCACACACAAAGAACGAGTAGATTTGGAGATGGGTTCATATGATGAATCATTGGATTAAGTCTAATCAATCGATTTATCGAGTTGACTCAATCGATCTAGTTATCGATCAAGTCCAATTCAAATTAGACTTGAGGAAGTCAATTCAAATTAATAAAATAGTGATTCATTGAATTTGAATTGCATGAGAATTAATTAAGACTCAATCAATTGACTGAGTTAGACTTCAGTGAGTTGACTCGAGTTGACTCATGAGTTATATTGTTAGACTTACGAGGATAACGAAGACATTCATTGAATTTTCGAAATTCAATGAATCATTATATTCAATTTTCGAAATTGAATGAAAAAATGAGGAGTTTCAAAATGACTCTTAATAGAGAGTGAATACTCATTAAGGCTCATTAATGGAATTAATGACATTAAGTGTTTTCATTGGATGAAAAATACTTAAGTCATTTTACTCTCAGTTGTCTTACTTTTTCATGATCCTTCCTCTTCTTCTTCCTCTCTTGGCCGAAATCACTCTTGGTTGCTAGCACAACCATAAGTGTTTTCTTCTCCATTTTTGTGAGTTTGTGAGACAAATGGAGGAACACTTGTTCGTGTGGATACCGAAAGAGGCATAAACGCTTGATCGTGCTCAGATCCGAGCTGTCGGGAGATCGTGTGCACGCTCCAAAGATATACTCTATCATGTTCTTAGATATAAACTTAGTATATAATTTTGTTTCCCTTCGCATGGATCTTCTGGAGGAAATAGGTTTTTCCGTTGCGCGTTTGCGTGTTTAGCAACCTATTTCCTTACAAGTTCCCCTACTTAGTTGGTATAGTTAGGTTATCCTATTGAACCTAGTTCTTGTGATTTCTAGCATACACAGGTTGGGTTTCCTTTATACCATTAGTTTTTATCGGCATTAAGTCTATCTCTCGTGATGAGCTTGCAACTAATTCTCGATTTAACTATTTGGTTAGTGGATCCACTAGGTTATCCTTTAACTTCACAAGTGATAACACTCGTTGAGAGTAATTGTCTAATGGTATTATGTCTACGATGTATATGTCTAGACTTACCATTATACATTTGGCTCTGTGCTTAACTAATTGCTGTTTGACTATCGGAATGTATGTAAATTGACAACATATGTTTTGGCCATTAAGGAACATCTTCTAAGATTGCTGTAGTCTTTTAGCCTTTTCACTACATTTGTTAAGAGCTACAATCAGATTTTACGATGGATCTGGTTATTATGGTTTACTTAGAAGATTTCCATGAAATAAATACACCTCTAAAAGTTATCCAGTTCGCATCACTGTATCCTTCGATCACAGCAGGATATATCGTATAATGCAAGTCATATACACAAGTATACCTTAAATACCTTAATACTTTTGTTATCCCTTTCCAGTGCTCAACACCGGGATTAGTCGTGTATCTACTCAATTTACTTACTACGTAGGCTAAGTCTGGTTGTGCACAACTCATTAAGTACATCAGACTGTCAATCATTCGAGAGTACTTTATCTAAGATATTTTTTCTTTGATTCTTCGATAGATGTTGACTCATATTTATTGGCATTCATGCCAATGTAGTATCATTTTTGGTGAATTTCTTAATAATCTTATCCACGCAATGAGATTGACTAAGAATAAGTCCTTTTAAGAATTTTGATTCCTATAATCATATCAGCTAGGCCTATGTCTTTCATATCAAATCTTGAGTTCAACATATTTTTAGTGGATTTGATTATCTTATCATTACTCTCAATGATAAGTATATCATCTACATATAGGCACAAAAAGACATAATCATTCTATGTGATTTTATGTAGACACATTTATCATATTTATTAATTTTAAATCCACTTTTCTTCATGACATTATCAACTTTTTTATATTACTGCTTTGGTGCATGTTTCAAGTCGTATAACGACTTCACCAATCTATAAACCTTGTTTTTTTCCCTGGCATAGAAAACCCTTCAGGTTGTTCTATATAGATTTCCTCTTCTAAATCCTTATTTTAAAAGACCGTCTTTCCATCCATCTGATATATTTCTAGATTTCATAGAGCGACTATAGTCAACAATATTCTAATTAAAATTATTCTCAACACTGGAGAATACGTATAAAAGTAATCAAGGTTTTTTCATTATTGGTAACCTTTAATTACCAATCTAGCCTTGTACTTATCAATTGTGCTATCTGATTTCATTTTTTTCTTGAAGATCCACTTGCAACCTAGTGATTTACTTCCCGGAAGAAGAACACAAGTTCCCAAGTGTGATTTTATAAGATATAATTTATCTCAGATGCATTTACTTCTTCAAGTGAGGTCTATTAGAAAAGGTTACTGCTTCTTAGTAACTTTGGGACTCACTTTCTAATATAAAAGTGATAAAATCTATTTCGTAGGATTTTTCCACTCGAACTCTTTTACTTCGTTTAAGCTCAACCTCAGTTTATCATCTTCATCTCCTCTTGTTTTTCAAATGTCTGTTTTCAGAATTTGGTTCTGTTGGTGCAATCGACCTCCAAGGTTTTAATGTCAGACAAATATGTTTAAGTAAGAATGTTTAAGTATGGAGCTTGATCTAGGGAAGTCCTAGTTGTAGGCGAGCAAGGGATAGTCTAGTTGCAAAAGGAGAGAAATCTCGGTATATCGTGGAAGGTGGATAGTGCGAGGACTTGATCCTGGGGTAATTAACACCGAGTCCTAGTTGTATGCTAGGTAAGGGAAATTTCGGTATATCGTGGATGCCAGGTGGATAGGTCTGGAGGACTTGATCCCTGGGTAGTTGAATACTGAGTCCTAGTTGTATGCTAGGTAAGGGAAATCTCGGTATATCATGGAAGCTGTGGATAGTGCGAGGACACGATCTCCGGTAGCCGAACACTGAGTCTTTGTGAGTGAAGCCGTATGGAAAATCCTAGGGTGTAACCTTAAGTAACGAGAAGTCTTGAGGAGTGAACTTGCAAGGTTGATCGGATGATTTTCCGATCGGCCGGACCAAATGGATCTCTCAGAATTTAGGTTTAGGTTTACCGTTGTTTTCTGTATATTATTGTCACTAACATAATATTAGAAAAGTCTTAGTGGATCGACGATCGGACATGTAGGAGTAAAGTCCAAACGGTCTTGAGGACCGTGTTTGGTAGGTAAGTTGAGGTAAGCAACCGGAGGAGTGATGAGGTTGAGTTCCCAAAGGAACAACCTAAGGTCGCGATCCAAGTGAAGAAACCGTAGGTTTTCGAGTTGAGATCAAGACAGATTCTGTCTTATATTATTACTCACGATTTTATATTATCGCTAATCTCGCTTTGCAGGATTATTGTCTAACTTCGTGTTGCGGGTTTCGGACGGCCGATCAACGTGGATCGATCAACCAAGATGACTCAACGAGATCGGTTTATCGGAACGATCGACGCAGGAAATTGAGCGATCGGTCGGCCAACGCGAGGATCGGTCGACCAACCATTAATATTAAAGGCGCAGTAAATAGATCACGACAAATCTCGACGAACAAAGACGTTCGGTCGACCGAACAGAGGGATCGGTCGATCGAAGTAAAGGCCAATGCAAAAGATCGAGCCAACGTCGCGAGAGGTGAGGAAGGAAGGAGGGTTCGGCCGACGTCGGTCGACCGAACAACAATGGTACTTATAAAAGGAGCTTGAGGTCTGAGGCTCGGTAACACTTCTCTGATCGACTCAAGTTCTGTTCTGCAAGCAAACCATGCTACAAGCCCTCATCAGCTCAGCAAGCCACACTATCCGGAAGTGCCGACCAAAGCTTCAACTGCATTTACTTGTCGGTATATTTTTATATAAGCTTGCATTGTAATTCATTTAAGCAAGATAGTAGGGTTGTTACTATCTTGCTTATTTGTACGATCTGCTTCTTTTCGTGGATCTCAGAAAGAAGAGCTTTAGTGCTTTGCCCATTGGTGCGGTCAAGGACCGCGAGCCTTCGAGTAGAAGTCGAGCTAGGCTCCGAATGAAGTAAAAGACCTTGTCCCTTCTCTTATTTTCGCTGCACGACTTTGGTTTCAAAAGGTTAAAGAAAAAAATAGTTTTAAACGCGCGATATTCAACCCCCCCCCTCTATCGCTCCAAACGATCTATCAGGTTCCTCGGATCTTATACGGAAACACATGCTCAATGAACGACGCACTTCTCGATTCTATTATCGAGTTCTTGTGCATATTCGGAATTTATGACTCATATTTAAAAAATTCAATATCTACTGACTGCTGTTATGTGCATATACAATAAATATGCAATCAACAATTTTTTATCTTATTTTAATCCTTTTCAGATCAGGCATGAAAATTTTGGCAAAATATCTCCACATTCACAAATATTTGTAGGATAGTTATCTTCCATTTCATAACTCATAAGGGCTTTTATCTATTTTCTTTTGGGGCACCTTATTTAAAAGGTAATTTGATTTTAACATAACTTCCCTCTACAAGAACTCTGGCAGTTCATATCTTAATAGAAGAGCATTCATCATTTCTTCTAGAGTGCAATTCTTTCGCTAAGCAACTTCATTTTGTTGAGTTGTATAAGAAGTTGTTGTTTTGTATCTAATCTCATGTTTAACACACAACTCAATGAATGGTGAAACGTATTCATTGCCTTGGTCACTTTGAATAAGCTTAATTTTTTTATTAAGGTGATTTTCAACCTCATTCTTATTCAACAACAACAACCAAGCCTTTTCCCACTAGGTGGGGTCGGCTGTATGAATCCTTTTACGTCATTGAGCTCTATCTCCTATTATATCATCATCTATATTTAAATAAATTTTATCTTGTTTTATTGTTGCTAACCAAGTCTTTTTTGGTCTTTCTCTTCCTCGTTTGATATGCATGTTTATCATAGTTTCACATCGCCTAACTGCAGGTCTAAGTACATGTCCGTACCATCTTAAACGTGTCTCTCAGAGTTTGTCCTCAATAGATGCAACTCCGACTTTCTCTCTAATGCTCTCATTCCTTATTTTGTCCATCTTCATATGTCCACACATCTATCTTAACATCCTCATCAATGCAACTCTCATCTTATGCTCATGTGCTCGAATCATAGTCTAACATTCAGCTCCATATAACATAGCAGGTCTAACAGCGGTTTTATAGAACTTACCTTTAAGTTTAAGAGGTACTTTACGGACACATAAAACACCCGACGCTCCCCTCCATTTCACCCATCCTGCTTGTATTCTATGTAAGACGTCTCTCTCAATCTTTTTTAAAAAATGATAAAATTATCTCTTTCACCAGTTCTTTATCTTCTCATCTTTTACCAATACATATTAGATTCATCTTTATTGCAACTAAATCTAATATGCTTATTTCTCTCTCTCGCGTTAGCTATTGTATAAACATCTCTTTCTCCTTTTGTTAAGCTGTTGAAATAAGTATTCAAATGTTTCATCTATGGATTCGCTGCTTTCGTAGCTAGTGTTAAAGTTTAGTTTGATCCAAAAGATAATTTATAGACTATCTTTATTCCCTTCAAATTCTTACTCTTTGTTATTCACTACTAATTCTTTACACTAATATACGTATCCTTACACCTTGATATACGTTTAACACTTTTTCTAAAATTTGACTCCATCTAATCCCATGTCATAAATTTTTTCTAAGTCGATGAATATTATATGTAACTCTTATTTTTCAATTAATTGTTCAGGAGATGTATAGCTTCTATCGTCGACCTTTCGCGTATGAACCCAAATTGATTTCGGTCACTTGGTTTCATTTCTTAATTTTTTTCATTACTTTTTTTCATGACTCATTAGTTTAATACCCTATAGTTCGCAGAATTTTGTATGTCTCCTTTATTCTTATATAAGGGAACTAAGATACTTATCCTCCGTTGAATTTTTTCGCTTTCAATATCATGTTAAATAATTTTGTAAGTCATTCAATAATTTGTTTCCCTAAGCATTTTCATACCTATTAGAATATCATTCGGTCAAGCCATTTTTTTTTCCATCAATCTCATTTAAAATTTGTTTTACTCTTTGAATTCTACGATAAAAATTAAAATTTCTATGCTCATTTGACCTAATTAAATTACCTAAGTTATGTTGGTCACCTAAACCTTCATTAAAAAGTTGATGAAAATATCTCTTCCACCGCTCTTTTATTTCTCCATCATTTACTAATACCCTATTACATTCATCTTTAATACATTTTATTTGGCTAAGATCTCTTGTTTTCCTTTCTCTCACTTTAGCTATTCTATAAATATCTCTTTCCCCTTCTTTTATATCCAATTTTCGATATAACCGTTCAAAAGTTTCATTTTTTGCTTCACTCACTACTTAATTAGTTTCTTTCTTCGCTATTGTATATTTTTTTAAATTTTCCTCGTTCTTAGAAATATATAATTCCTTATAAGCTATTAGTTTTTCCTTCACTTTCTCTTGTACTTTAATTCCTTATAAGCTATTCGTTTTTTCTTCACTTTCTTTTGTACTTTCTCATTCCACCACCAAGATTCTTTACTTAGTGGAGGATGCCCCTTTGACTCACCGAGTACACTCTTAGCTACTATTTTCAACTTTGATATCATCTTATCCCATGTTGTATTAGAGTCATCGTATATTTCACCTAATGCTTGTACTTCTACTTTCTCCAAGGATGACTTTGTAATCTTTACAAATCTTTCTATCCTTCTTCCTAACCATAAGAAAGTCAATTTGCGATTTATTATTCCCACTTTTGAATGTGACTAAGTGTTCTTCTCTTTTCTTAAAAAACGTATTAGCTAATATAAGTTCATATGCTATCGCAAAATCTAATATAGTTTTCCCTTTCTCATCCTCGTTCCAAACCCATAACTCCCATGTACTCTCTCATATTCCTCATTTTTCACTCCGACATGCCCATTTAGATTACCTCCTATTAAAATCATTTCATTTGGTGGAATATTTTGTAATATTTCATCTAAGTCCTCCCAAAACCTTGATTTGGTAGTTTCATCTAATCCTACTTGTGGCGCATATACGCTAATTATGTTCATAGTTTTTTTCGCCACTATTATCTTAAGGGCTATAGTTCTATCCCCTTTTCTAACTACTTCTACAACTTCATCGTTTAACAAATTATCTACAATGATACTCACTCCATTTCTTGCTTTACTCTTTCCAGTGTAGCATAACTTAAAACCCGAGTTTTCTATCATCTTTGCCTTCTCACCTATCCATTTTGTCTTGTACACACAAAATACTAATTTTTCTCCTAATCATCATATCTACTACCTCCATTGATTTACCAGTGAGAGTTCCTATATTCCATATTCCAAATCTTAGATTATTAGTTTTTCTATCATATTTGTTCTTATCTAACCTATGGTATGAGAACTTTTGTTTATTTAACACTACACCCAAGTTCTCATGGAGATGTAGCGGTCCTTGCTGAGACGTTACAGTCGGACCCTGTAACGCGAACTCTTGCATATTCATCACTACATCCGAGTTCTGGAGATGTAGCGGTCCTTGCCGAGACGTTACAGTCAGACCCTGCAACGCGTTCCTTCCGAGGAACAACCTAGCATTAGCACAATAGTTTAATGGATTCATTTATTGAATATTTGTCATAGTTTGACACTGGCTGACAACCTAACGCAACCCTCCTCCTTTATTCGGGCTTGCGACCGACCATGACCGGTCATCATGGGCGGAGTTTAAGAATAAGTGTTCGTGATAAAAAAATAAAATTGTCTAGATTCAATATTTTTGAGATTACTGGTTATCCAATAAGACTATAAATATGTTACTTTTCAATAAATAAAAATGAATGGAGTTAACATTTATTTTCTTATTTTCCTCTTCGACGTAAAGTCCATTTCTTCTCCCATAATTCTTTTTCCAACAATAAGGTTTTCTTGTTGTCACCGGAGGAGCTTCGGAGGAAAGCTGCTGAGGAAAGGAGAGGAGTCGTGGCCTGTTGCTGGAAAAGAAAACAGCTAGCCTTGGACCTCAGCTAACCTGTTGCTGGAAATAAAAGAGGAAGGCTGCCGGGACAGAGAAAAACTACTGGTGTTGTCCGGAAGATCAAGCAATGTCGGAAGAAAGAACGGTGGAAGAGAGGAAACAAGGAAAGAATGCTTGCTGCCGTGGGCTGAAAAAACTCAGAAGAAGCTTGTTGTTCTTGAAATTAAGGGGAAAAGGAAAGGGAGTTCACGAAAGGGCAGATGATGTAGGCAGCAAAAATACTTCTTTAGATGGTTAGCGAAAGGAAAATTGCTGCTGTGGAGGAGGGATCGAAGGTTGTTTCCGTTGATGAGCAGAGAACCGATGGTGGAGGCGGCGGAGACGCCGACGGAGGTGGCGGCGGTGGCGCCTGGCATATGGGACTGGCGCAAGGATACCGCTGCTGGCTAGCTGGCAGGTTGAAGAATTAATTGGAGAAAAAAAATATAATTAAAAAAATATTTAAAACAAAAAAAGGACAAAGTTCACGTGTAAACAACTAGAAAAGAAAGAATATAAAAAACAACGAGAAGATAATTATTTCGTTGATATTTGTCATAAATTAACAAATCTAATTATATATATTAACTAGATGATATATAAACAGAATAATTATGCCAAATACAATGACAAAGAAAGTGAGACGAACCGATGGATCCAAGGCCGATGCCGAGGATGAGCAGCGCGACAGTGTAGGGGACGCGCGTCCCATTCAGTAGATGCCTCGATGCTATTCCGAGCAAGAGCGATATCCCGAAAAAGATCACGGCGTCATCCGGCGACGGGCCCTCGTTCTGATTGAGATTCCCGGAGTCGCGGGGAGCAGGAGCCTCCGCGACCGCCGCCATTCTCCACCTTCCTTGACCTCGGCAAGCCAGCGCCGCCACCTCCAAATCCAAAACCTCGCCGAGAGATCGCCACCCCCGGCCCGACGAGGAGAAGAGGACAGTGAGATCTCGCAGCTCCCTCCCCGCCCTCCTCCTTCTATTTGTCAGATCCAAAGAGCACAGTGAGATTTCGCAGCTCCCTCCCCGCCCTCCTTCTATTTGTCAGATCCAAAGAGTTTTGGGTGCAGAAGAATAAAGAGAGGCCAAGAAAACAAAAAAGAAAAAACGACAATTTACTAAAAGGATGGATTAGCTTTTAGTAATTAACTAAAGAAAGAGATTTGATTACGTTTTCGTAAAGAGAGAAGGAAATCTAGGAGTAATTATCCAGAGGGATGAATAGAGGGATGAATAAAAAATAAATAATTAAGCTGTGTAAGAAGCCTAGTATCTTTTAATTATATATTTTATTTTTAAAAAAAAATTATAAATTCATCATAATATGATAATATGAATGAATAAAAAGATTATATATATTGATGCACACTTTTATAATTATCAAATTGTAATATATCTTTTAGTCCATTTATAAAATCAGATGCTCCTTTTTAGTAAATTGACGAATAAAAAGTAGTCAGGTCCCACCTAAGAGACGACAAAATAGAATAAGCAAACAACAGTTATCGTTTGTCTGACTGATAATGTTTAATTTTAATTAGTAAGGAATCATTAATAATACTCAGTATTTTAGCCGAAACATTTTAAACATCTTTACTATTTTAACCAAATCGAACAAATTAAATCAAATCTTTCATACAAAAATTATTAATCACTTGAAAACTTAATTTAAGTGATTTTCAAATAATATATAAAACTCATAATGTTCTCCTAAATTTATCCCATTTTTAAAAATTTTAAAAATAATAAAAGGAAATTAATAAAAAAAATAAAATTAAATTAAAGTAACGTTATTTTCAAATAACAAATATTTTTATTATTTTTATCTTTTAGGCAACTAATTAAAAGAGAGAAAAATTAAACAAAATTAAAACCGAAGAAAATAAAAATTAAATAACTAAAAATAAAAGATTACTTTGGTATTAATTTAGTTAAAGCATATCATTTTGATATTGATTTAATCAAAATATCACCCCCTTTGTGTCAATTTCTTTAAAGTATCATTATCATAATATCGATTCCATTAAATCATCACCACTTGCATGAATTTTTTTTAGAATAGAATGTGTACGGCTAAGAAAATTTTGAATCTAAGACTTAATTTATGATATGATAAGACTAAGGAGCTATGTAAAAATCTACATGATTTGGATTGGATCCTATAAAATTTATCTAAGGTCATAAATAAATTTTGATTTGGAGAAATTGAGTAGCACGATAGAATTTTTTATATGAAATGGAAGTGGAAGATGAGAATGTAGAAAAGATAGGTATGATGTATAATCTTGATTTTGAGTCTTCTATATAAAATCTTATCGTGCTCTAGAGTCTCATATTCAATGTCTTCTTATCCATCCACAATCTATTTTTAAAAATTCAACCAACTTGTCAATTGGCACAACTTATAATTTCAGATAGGAGATTTAGAATTAGGGTTGCACTCCATTTTGACTTTCTTTACATTCTCATCTTCTGCTGTAGGTCTGAGTTTCATAATTCTAAATTATTTAGGTTCATATAAATGAATTTCAAGCAAAAATCATTGATAGTCTTAGATTGTTATGATGAAACCCAATTCAAGTCATATAAGTTTCTACCGAGCTCCTTAAGCTTATCATGCTCTAAAGCCTCAAATTCAAGGCATTTGTAGCTGTTCACAACCTGTTTTCAAAAATTCATATAGGTAATGGTGCTTTGATAATTAACAGCTATATGGTGATGTTTTGAAGAAATAAGTACCAAGTGATAATGTTTTTAAGAAAAGTAGTGATGTTTTGACAAAATCAACACTAAAATAGTGATGCTTTGATGAAATCAACACATGATGCTTTAATTAAAATAATACCAAATTAAGTTTTTATTTTTATTTATTTAATTTTTTTCGCTTAATTAGCTATTAAAAGATATATGCATTATTATTATTATTATTAACCTTCCTTTAATTTTAAAAAATTTTATTAATCTTTTTTGTATTTTTATTTTAAAAAAAATATATTAAAATTCTAATATTTTTAAATATATATATAAATAATTTTTGGAGATCATTATAAGTTTAATAATATACATTTAAAAAAAAACTTTTGTAGGATCATTAATGGTGAAATGCTCCCAAGACTATGGTGCAGTGATCAAATACCTAAATTATCACCTTGGTACTGACAATTCGATCCCTAGTTATGACACATTTGTAGAAATTTTCTTTTCAAATGGAGCGCACAATCAAGGAATACTAGATTTCTAGATCGTCTGTTGTGAGTATTTTTCGATTTACTATGATGACTAATGAAAAAATTCTATAAAACTAAAATGGTCACCTAATAGTGGCTGGGTTTATCATTAATGGTGAAACTCTTTGAGTAGCTGGGTTTATCATTAATAGTGAAACTCTTTAATTTGGTACAGTTTAAAATAAAGAAGTCGAATTTTTACTTTAATTTAGCATTGAAAGGTGAGGAAGATATTTTTTGAAATTATGTTCTTTGATAAATATGAACGGCAATTTATCAAAAGTTGTAGATAAGTTTTTGAATTTATTAAAAAATACATGCTACTTTATTATTTATCAAAGCAGTGCTCTTCTCATTCTATCCTCTTGATAAATTTGATTATTTTTTATTTTCTCGGTCATTTCTCTCTCTTTTCATCTATGCACGACATCTCTTTTCTTTTTTCTTTCCTTTCTTTTACATGTCGATTCTTCTAAAAATATTTTAACACACCTAAGAAATCAAAACAAACAATGAATAACATATTTGAACTCATTACAATCTCATAAATCTATAGAAATTGAAATAAACAATCTTATAATTTAGGTCGGGATGGACGGTCAGAGGTCGCCCTCGCTCGGTGCTCGGCCACCCGCCCATCACCATGACCTCCAGACAACCTCTGACCACCTACCCCAATTTAAACTAGGAAAGTAAAACAGAAAAAGATCTCAACTAATTACTCATATAATAACTTGGAGCGTGCAAGGTGATAATATATTTTTTATTTCAATTTATTCTTTAACAAGTTAGATTTGCCTGATTTGTTCTATCTATTCTACTCATCTGCTTAGCTTGAATTAATAGTGGTCCATCCTCCAGCTTCAATTTGTCTGATTTAGTTGCTCTATCTATTTTTAACTTACCAATATACTTGGTCTATTATTTTATGTTCTAATTTAGCATATCGAGTTGGTCTAATTTAACATATCACATGATTTCACTGGCTCGACTAGCCCACTTGATCTAGCTAGTTCTTTGGACCATTTGGATCTCTTGGCCAACCCAAGTCTGCATAATGGCCTACCCACTTAGCTCGACTGACCTGATTGACCCAACAGATCATTTGACCAACATAACTCACTGTTAGTCTACTTGGATTGCCTAGATGATCAGGTCAGATTGAGTAACTTGCCCCCTTCGGTCTTGACATTGAAGTGGCACATTGAAGTGGCAGCAGCTTGCCTCCAATTAACACTACGTGATAAAAGCGTTCATCTTCAATATTTCCGTCAATTTATTTCTAGATAACATAAAAAAAATAAATCATAAATAATTACTCATCATTAGTGTAAATGACCAAAATTTGAAAAAGGGCATGACCTCCAACTAATACCATGGAACTTGATTAAGTAGACTCCATGGCGTAGCCCAGTTAATATTCGGATGACAGAATTATTTTATTCATAGGACAAGAGTCAATTTTTATACAATCCATTCCTTTCAGAGTTAAATATTATATTCTTTCACCTAAGAGACCTTTCAGTCCATGATTTATGTGCCTTCATCAAGTGAAGAGATCTTTTAGTCCAGGATTTATGATGACAAAAAGTGAATACGCTCGTCCCTAGCATCCCTATCAACCCGTCTCAAGATCAACACGGAGGAAGTAAATCACGAACGGCTATTAGTTAGCACATAAAGAAGACATTTATCTCGACTTTACCAAGATTCGAATCCCAGACCTCATGATAACAACACCTCATTGTTGGATTTTTCAGGCCGCGAAAACCACTTTTCGCGTCGCGGAAACCCCGAATCACCCATGCCACCGGATCCGTGCAAAGGAAAAATTCGAAAAATTTCGAGTACGAGTTAGAAAACTTCAATTTACACTAAATCTACAAAGGTTAAGATGTTTATACCCTTGATGCGTGTCCGACGTGAATCCCGCTCGTCCAAAATGCCGGATCTCTAGAGTATCAAAATAAATACTCCTCTAGAAGTATCCACACAAACAACTCTAGATGGAGAAGACCAAAACCAAGGTGTGCTAGCACCTATGTGGTATTCGGCCAAAGAGGAGGAGAGGGGAGTGATCCTGTCCGAACCAGGGGTCAACGAACGCTGGGGACGTGGCGCTCCCTACTGGATCCTCAGGCGCTCCGGCGAACCTGCAACAAAACCGAGCCGGGAGGGGTGTCCCGGCGACGGCCCTCCGACGTTCAAGTCAGGCGAGGAAATAGCAAAGAAGTGACTTTTAAGTAGAAGACTCGTGTACCTCCGGTGAAGAAATGGAGACCTTATATAGACCTCTCAAAGAAGCCTGGGCGCGCCAATCAAAGCAACCACCTGCTTTTGACCATGCCCAGGTATGGGTCTGTCAGAAGGGCCATGCCCAGATATGGATCTGTCAGGAAGATGTCCATGAGGCCATACTGCTACTGTATCAACCTTTCCATGATGTGACGGCAAGATCCTCCATCGTGCGATCTTGTGTACGGCCTAATCGACATGCTTCTGCGATATCCCATATCCCGAGCCGAAAGATAGGCCGCTCGCCTTTGTACCCTCGCCTTATCTTGGCCGAACGGACGACCCGCTCGGCCCTTCGGTCCTCCTGCCTTGGCGTCGGAAACTCAAGCCCCTGGATGGGTTATCTCTAGCTCCGCTCGGACCTACTTAGCTACTCGACGTGGCCATTAACCGCTTAGTCAGCCCTTCATCGGTCCTCAAGCTGAGACCCTTCAGGAAATGGGTCCCCCATTCTTACCGCCGGATCACTTGCTTCCTTAGTCAAGGAGGCAGTGAGTCCGACTGACTGGACTATATGTGTCCGAGCGGGCGGTCGCCGCCTTTCCATAGCTTATAATATCCCTGGGGCCGTTCGGCCCTTCTGTCAAATTCAGCCGTTCGGCTCTTCATTTCGGTTGTCTTGTCGCTCAACATGGATGTTTGCTTGTCTAGATCTTCTCGAAAATCACGCAAATCCTCTCCATTAAGTCGAAGCATGCGCGGTATGGGCGCATTAATTGTGCCTGGCGACAGAGCGCCACGTGGCTCCTCTTGCGTGGCGGTGACGATCCGTACGATGGGACACTGGTCATTTTGAAACGGACGGCTAGATGATGACTTCGTCTTCCGTGACCTGCATCCGACGGACGAGGCAGACCAACCTCATTCGTATAAAGCCCTCGTCTTCGCCTTTTACGCCGCATTCTCTGTTTCATCGCGTATTCTCCGTCGAAGGTGTCCGCTGCTGCTGCATCATTCCGGCCATCCCAGCTCTCGCCTCTTGGTGGTCTTCGGCTCTTTGGTGATCCTTTCTGTCTACCTTCCCTCAGTAAGCTTCTCCCTTCCCTTACAAGGCCTTCCCAACTTGTTCTGCCTCCTTTGTTCCCATTCCTTCGGTTTCTCGCTGTCTTTTTGCTCCTTCGAGATGGCAAGCTCCTCTGAACCCGCTGTTGGAGTTCATGGCCCTTGGTACCTGACTATGGAGAGCCGATTTGATGAGGAGGGCGCTCGACGCCTTGTTCGGACGTACGGGCTTTCCGATAACTATGAAATAGTTGTAGCCGACCCGTCTGACCGGCCCCATGACCCGCCGATCGGAACCGTTTGTTTCTTTTTAGACCAATTCCAGGGCGGCCTTAGATTTCCTACCCATCCATTCATTTTGGAGGTTTGTAATTATTTCCGCATCCCGCTCGGCCAACTTGTGCCGAATTCCTTTAGACTGCTGAGCGGGGTGGTCGTCCTCTTTAAGCTGCACAGTATCCCTCTTGACCCCAAAATATTCCACTTCTTTTTCTACCCTAAACAATCCGAGCTGGGGACTTTTATTTTCCAAAGTAGAATAGACTTTAAATTTTTTGACAATATGCCGACCTCCAACAAGCACTGGAAAGAATTTTTCTTCTACATCCGACTTCCCGAGCGGCCAGCATTTCGAACCAAATGGCAAACCGCCGTGCCGACCCAGCCGGATCTCGGCAAATTCAGAAGCAACCCAGCATATCTTCATGCGGCGAATCGTTGTCCGTCACGATACAAGATTGACCATTGCTTCTCAGGGTGTTGTATATTTTCGGATTGTCTCCGTTCGGCAAATCTCCCTTCCGCATGAGTAAGGATTCTTTACTCTTAGTCTTTTTGTCTAATTGATTTTAATTTCTTTTCTGCAGCTGAAGTCATGTGGCGCCAAGGCTACCGTCACTCAAGTTGACCGTGGAAATTGAAGCGGCCACCAAGAGAGAGCTCACGAGCGGGGTCTCATCCCATGCCGGATGGAGGGGGCGCATCCCAAAAAGATGCCCCCTCCGCTAACGGAGGTTGAGGCGGATCCTGCTTCTCGCCCCGCCGAGTCAAGGCCCCAGTGGAGATCCACCATTGAGGTTCGTGGAAACGTCAAGAGACTCCACCTTCCACGACCCAAGAGGGGCACCACAGCGCCGATCGGCGAATCCGCCGCCGCACGCCATCACAGATCGGGACTCCCGTGGCCTCGCCTACCGTCCTCCCCTGACTCGTCGCCGCTTACGTCGGTTGGGCGAGACGTCCACCATAGGGGAGTCCTCACATCAGGCGGCCGCGACTGAAGAAGCGCCGGCCGGCCACCCTTCCATCAAGACTACTCTCCGATTCCCATCGGAGGAATATTTACTGTCCGCCGATCGGCCTTCGAGCCCCGTTCACGAAATAACCCTGACTGGTCCGCTCGCCAAGCTCTTCGAGGACGCCCAGATTCAGGTGGCCCTCATGACACCCAAGCAGCTCGGCGATAACAACATGCAGCAGGCCACACAGGTAAATTCATCTTTCTTCATGTGTCATGCTATTGTTTGATTCCTGATTTTATTATTTCCTTACAGCATTGGGCTGAGCAAATCGCCACTAGCCACCGGCTGGCCGAGTTGGAGGATCTCCTGGAAAAACTCCAAGTATCAGGGGGTCCATCGGCCGAGCGGGAGAAACAGACCCTCGAGGCCGAACAGAAGAAGGCTGCTGATCTGGCTGCAGAGGTGGCCCGACTCGAAGACTTGGTGAAGAAGCGGGACGGGGACGTGAAGCGCGCCAGTGGCCGGAAGAGGCGGGCGATTGCTGATCTGGATAAAATGAAAGTTGAAGTCCGGGCCCTAGATCAGCAATCTAAAAAGCTAGAGGCCGAGCTGAATGCCGAGCGGGAGATCCGCTCGGCCGAACGCACGAAAGTTGAGATGGACTTGAAGGCCGTGCAAGATTCCCTAATTGCCTCCCGGGCGGTGCTTAAGAGGTATAAGGAGGGAGAGCCGAGTCGCTTAGCAGCAGCGCGCCAAGAATATCTCCATTCGGAGCGGTTCGGCGCAAAATTTGGCGACAATGTCTCTTCTACTTTCGCCGAAGCGGTCAGGGTAACCATGGCGTACCTGAAGAAGGGTGGCCACCTTCCCGAGGGAATGCATATTCCCGCCTCCGACCTGGCGGCCATGATTGATGACATCCCGGACGCCTTTTTTAACTTTGAAGACGCGGAGTGAGGCGAGTTCTTTCAAGTACTTTTTGTATTTCATCCGCTCGGCGGATGCAAAAAATTTTATTGTACGTGTCGTTCGGCCCCCTTATGTTCCTTGTATTTTTTGTTTGCCTTTCATTGCCCCTTTTTAATGCGTTGCTGCTTATTCGTATAATTTGTTGGGCTCCCCGGGTTTCCTACGAAACGACCGATCGGGTTAATCAATTGGCTCGTTTCCTCAAAATCACTTAGCGCTTAACCATACTGTTTGCATTCAGTGCGCGCGAAGTATTGGCAAACCGTCGGCCGACCGGCATTAATCAATCTAGTACTTGTGAACGATCATGAGCTCGTCGGCGCGGATGTTTATAGCCGATCGGCGCGGCTCTCGATCTTTAACGACGGTGCTCGTCGGCGCGGATGTTTATAGCTGATCGGCGCAGCTCTCGATCTTTAACGACGGTGCTCGTCGGCGCGGATGTATATAGCCGATCGGCGCGGCTCTCGATCTTTAACGACGGTGCTCGTCGGCGCGGATGTTTATAGCCGATCGGCGCAACTCTCGATCTTTAACGACGGTAGTTTTCGCGGTTTATTACTCTGATCTTCGTTCGTCCGCTCGGGATGTTTATAGCCGATCGGCGCGACTCTCGATCTTTAACGACGGTGCTCGTCGGCGCGGATGTTTATAGCCGATCGGCGCGACTCTCGATCTTTAACGACGGTGCTCGTCGGCGCGGATGTTTATAGCCGATCGGCGCGGCTCTCGATCTTTAACAACGGTGCTCGTCGGCGCGGATGTTTATAGCCGATCAGCGCGGCTCTACAGTTTAACGTCTGGGCTAGACGGCCTTCGAGGCTAACTCCTTACCAGGTCGAGCGACCTTGGCCTTCATATCCCGCGCTTGAACAATATTTATGCCCGGCCGAACAGCACGGGTCATTCGCTTGCGAATCTGATCGGCTGGGAGGCTTTCACTATTCGGGTGCTCGGCTCGGATAATCCATATGCCCCTTTTACCCAGCTTGGAGAACGTACTCCTGGCCGAACGGCTCAGGGTCTGCTTCGAGCATTTTGGCTCGGATAATTTATCTACGTCCGGAAGGTACTGGGACTTCGATCCTCGAGCGCTTGGCTCGACCCATTTACCTCCGGCTAAACGGCGCGGAGCCTTCGTTTCTTGCCAATGCCTTATATTTGTTCTCTTGATTCTTCATTTCTGCATTTCCAATATTAGTCGAAAAAAAAGTACACAGAATGATTTACAGTGGTACACCTTTCATCCCGCCCGGTAAGGCTGGAGGTGGTTCGCGCTCCATGGCCTATCTAACTGCCGACCGTCCTCGTCCTCCAAATAATACGCGCCCGAGCAGAGCTTTTCGATGATTTTGAAGGGACCTGCCCACGGAGCTTCAAGCTTGCCGACGTCGCCGACCGGCTTGACTTTCTTCCAGACAAGGTCGCCGACCTGGAATGATCGGGGGATGACGCGTCGGTTGTAGTTTTGCTTCATCCGTTGACGGTACGCCATCAGCCGAACGGATGCCTTGGCACGCTCTTCGTCGACCAAATCCAGCTCCATATTCCTCCGCTCGGCGTTGCCTTCATCATAACACTGGACCCGGATGGATTCAACGCCGACCTCAACTGGAATGACCGCTTCACCGCCATACACCGGATGAAAAGGTGTAACGCCCGTTCCTTCCTTAGGAGTTGTTCGGATGGCCCATAAAATGCTCGGCACTTCATCCGGCCAACTTCCTCCCAAGTGGTCGAGCCGAGCGTGCAGGAGATTGGCCACTTCAGCTTGACCGTTGCTCCGAGGATAGGCCACGGATGTGAAATGTTGCTCGAGCCGTAGCTCTTGCACCAATCCTCTAACATCTTCCCCGTGAACTGCCGCTTGTTGGACACTAGTCGACGAGGGATGCCAAACGACAAATGATGTGTTGCCGGATGAAATTTTAACCATCTGCTCGGATCTTTGCTGCCGCTCGGCCTCCACCCATTTGGAGAAATAGTCGACCGCCACTAGTAAAATTTCCTCTGTCCGGCGCCATCGGAAACGGATCGACAATATCCATTCCCCATTGGTCGAACGGCATGAAACACTTGACGCCTTCATTTCTTCGTCGGTGGGAGAAGTTGTGATACTCGGCATGAAAGGCGTGTAGACCAGCTAGTCTGTCTGCTTGTAAAGTTGGCCAAAAGTATCCGCCAAGAGGATCTTCTTGACCAATGAGCGCCCGCCGGATGACTTCCGCATGATCCTTGATGTACTTCCTGGAGGATGTCGAGTCCTCCGAGCTTACACATTTCAAAAGTGGCGAGAAAGCTTTCTTGTAAAGCTGATCTCCGATGAGTGTAAACCGACCGCCCTTCTTCCGAGGAGCCGGGCTGTATTCATCGGAGGGTGTGGTGCCCGAACGGAGAAATTCTATAAGAGGTGTCCTCCAGTCGCTTGGAAACGTGAGGCCTTGCATCCGATCGACGTGCGCCACCAGTAGTACTTTTTCAATTGGTTGGAATGGCAACCGGTGTTATTGAACTTGCGAGTTTGGCTAACTCGTCTACTGGTTCTCCGTTCGGGATCTTCTGTATAAGAACCTCTCGGAAAGTAGCTTTGAGTTTTTCAAAGGCCTCAACGAGTTTAAGCCGAACACGTTGATTTCAAAGGTGCGGAAAGTTGTTGAGCGGCCAACTGTGAATCCGAATAGAGAGTCACCCGACCGGCACCCACATGCCGGGCCGCCTGCAATCCGGCTATGAGGGCCTCATACTCTGCTTCGTTGTTGGTAGCTTTGTAATCCAGCCGGACGGATAGGTGCATCTTCTCTTCTTGAGGTGAGAGCAGCAATATTCCAATCCCACTTCCGAGCCGAGTGGAGGACCCATCCACATATATTCTCCACATAGCTTCCGGTTCTGGCCTTTGCACTTCGGTCACAAAATCAGCCAAGGATTGGGCTTTGATCGCCGAGCGGGGTTGATATTGGATGTCAAATTCACTTAGTTCTGTCGTCCACTTGATGAGCCGTCCGGACGCTTCTGGATTCAACAGTACTCTTCCGAGTGGACTGTTCGTCCGGACAATGATGGTGTGAGCCAAGAAATACGGTCGAAGGCGCCGAGCAGCTAGAACCAAAGCAAAGGCCAACTTCTCGAGCCCGGTGTAACGAGATTCAGCATCTTTTAAAATGTGGCTTAGAAAATACACCGGTTGCTCTTCGCCGCTCGCCCTCACAAGTGCTGAGCCTACAGCATGTTCAGTTGACGACAGATACATATAAAGTGACTCACCCCCGATCGGCTTGGCAAGTACAGGCAGAGAATTTAGATATGTTTTCAATTCTTCAAATGCTCGGTCACATTCTTCATCCCACTGAAACTTCGTAGCCCTGCGCAGGATCTTGAAGAATGGAAGGCTCCGGTCGGCGGTTTTGGAGATGAATCTGGACAAAGCAGTTATCCGACCGGTCAACCGCTGCACTTCCCTTGTATTTCTTGGAGGCGGCATGTCTTGCAGAGCTTTCACTTTGTTGGGATTGGCTTCGATTCCCCGCTCGGTCACTATGTACCCCAAGAAACGCCCTCCTTTCGCTCCGAAGATGCACTTTTGGGGATTTAGCTTGACTCCATACTTGCGAAGCGTTCGGAAGGTTTCTTCCATGTCCTTGAAGAGATCGGCCGCTCGGACGGATTTGATAAGAATGTCGTCCACATAGACTTCCAGATTACGCCCGATCTGCTCCTTGAACACCTTGTTCATCAAGCGTTGATAGGTGGCCCCGGCATTCTTCAATCCGAACGGCATTACATTGTAGCAATATGTGCCGTCGGCCGTTACGAAGCTTACTTTTTCTTGATCTTCCTTGGCGAGCGGCACTTGATGATAGCCTTGGTAGGCGTCAAGCATACAAATTAATTCGCAGCCGGCCGTAGAGTCCACCAGCTGATCTATCCGGGGTAGGGGATAAAAATCCTTGGGGCATGCTTTGTTTAAGTCCCGAAAGTCGATGCAGACTCTCCACTTGCCGCCCGGCTTGGAGACTAATACTACGTTAGCCAGCCAGCTCGGGAACTGCACTTCTCGTATGTGGCCGGCCTCCAGAAGTTTCTCTACTTCCGCCCGGATGATGGCATTCTGCTCGGCACTGAAATCCCTTTTTCTCTGCTTCACTGGCCGAGCGTCCGGTCGGACATGCAATTCATGTTGTGCTATGCTCGGCGAAATTCCAGGCAATTCATGTGTCGACCAGACGAATACATCATGGTTTCGTCGGAGGCATTGGATCAGCTCCTCCTTCTGCTTCTCCTCCAGATCAGAGGCAACAAAAGTCGTGGCCTCCGATCGGGTCGGATGAATCTGCACCTCTTCTTTTTCCTCGTAAATTAAGGCGGGTGGCTTTTCAGTGATAGTATTTACCTCGATTCGAGGCACCTTCCGAGCGGAGTTGGATTCTGCTCGGACCATCTCGATGTAGCATCGCCGAGCTGCTAACTGGTCTCCCCGTACTTCTCCCACCTTGTCTTCGACGGGGAACTTCATCTTCTGGTGGAAGGTTGAGACGACCGCTCGGAATTCGCCGAGCGCCGGTCGTCCCAAAATGACGTTGTAGGACGAGGGAGAGTCAACCACCACGAAATTTATTGTCCTGGTCCTCCTGAGCGGCTCCTCTCCCAGCGAGGTAGCCAGCCGTATTTGTCCGACCGACTGCACTTCGTTGCCCGTAAACCCGTAGAGCGGGGTCGTCATGGGCAGCAGCTCGGCTTGATCAATTTGCAGCTGATCGAACGCCTTCTTGAATATGATGTTGACCGAGCTCCCTGTGTCAACAAATATTCGGTGGATAGTGTAATTTGCTATTACCGCTTTAATGAGCAGCGCGTCGTCGTGGGGCACTTCAACTCCTTCTAAGTCTCCGACTGCGTGGATCTGCAGCTGCCGGACGCCCGCCTTTCTGGCTCGGTTAGAGTCTCCTCCGGTCGGCCCGCCTGCAATAACGTTGATCTCGCCCCGGGAAGTATTGCTTCTGTTTTCTTCTTCTCGAGTGGACGGTCGGGACCGTTCTCTGGACGCCCGTCGATTCTCCTGTCTCGGAGATCGGTGCCGATCGGGCGTCTGTTGATGACGCCTCTCGGTGCGTGTCCGATCGGCTTCATAGGTCCTTTGTCTCCTGTCGATGGGAGGTGACCGTCGTTCGGCTTTCCTGGAAACGGGATTAGCCACGAAGGGAAGACTTCGACAATCCTTCGTGTTGTGCGTATTCGTCTGGTGGAAGGAGCAGAACATAGGGGTCCACCTCTTCTTTGGCTTTGGCCGAGCGACAGCCACTTCTTGTACGTGTGACCTGGCGTGGGGGGATCGGACTGCTTCGGCTCTTGGTCCTCTAGGTGGCTGCTGAGCGGCGTGCTGTTTCCGCTCGGCATGAATAGGTGCCCGCTCGGTAGGAGTTTCCTTTTTCCGGGCTGCTTGTGCTTCTTCCACGTTTATGTATTCGTTAGCCCGATGTAGCATATGATCATAATCTCGAGGCGGCTTTCGGATGAGCGACCGGAAGAAGTCCCCATCCACAAGGCCCTGCGTGAAGGCATTCATCATCGTCTCCGATGTGGCCGTCGGGATATCCATCGCCACTTGGTTGAATCGCTGGATGTAAGCTCGAAGCGATTCTCTTGGCTCTTGCTTGATGACAAACAAGCTGACACTTGTCTTCTGATAACGCCGACTGCTGGCAAAGTGGTGGAGGAAGGCCGTTCGGAAGTCCTTGAAGCTAGTGACGGATCCGTCCGGCAGCCTCCGAAACCACCGTTGAAACGATCCCGAGAGAGTTGTAAGGAAGACGCGACACTTTACTCCATCTGTATATTGATGGAGTGTAGCTGTGTTATCAAACTTACCCAGATGATCATCCGGGTCCGTTGTTCCGTTGTACTCGCCGATCGTCGGAGGCACGTAGTGCTTGGGTAAAGGGTCTCGTAGAATAGCCTCCGAGAATTGGCGATTGATCCGCTCGGGAGATGAGTCCGCCCGGGGAGCTTTCCCTTTTCTGTCATCCCGCCTTGGCATTTCGTCTGAAGAAGAGCCTCTATCTCTTCGAGCTGGTGCGGCTTCAGGGGTGCGAAATAAGGCCCGATGGAATGCGACGGTGGCTTGAGGTGCTTCCGCTCGGCCACCAGACGCAGATGTTGCTTGTTGCTCCGGCCGTTCGGCTGATGCTTTTTGTTTTTGCTCCACAAGTTTGGCGGCCCTCATCTCGACCAGAGCGTCCAACTCTTCTTGTGAGAGTGCCACATTGTGTATTCTTCCAGCCTCGTCCATTGTCTCTGTTCAGATGCAGGAGCGTTCCCACAGACGGCGCCAAATTGATCCTGTCCGAACCAGGGGTCAACGAACGCTGGGGACGTGGCGCTCCCTACTGGATCCTCAGGCGCTCCGGCGAACCTGCAACAAAACCGAGCCGGGAGGGGTGTCCCGGCGACGGCCCTCCGACGTTCAAGTCAGGCGAGGAAATAGCAAAGAAGTGGCTTTTAAGTAGAAGACTCGTGTACCTCCGGTGAAGAAATGGAGACCTTATATAGACCTCTCAAAGAAGCCTGGGCGCGCCAATCAAAGCAACCACCTGCTTTTGATCATGCCCAGGTATGGGTCTGTCAGAAGGGCCATGCCCAGATATGGATCTGTCAGGAAGATGTCCATGAGGCCATACTGCTACTGTATCAACCTTTCCATGATGTGACGGCAAGATCCTCCATCGTGCGATCTTGTGTACGGCCTAATCATCAGACATGCTTCTGCTGATATCCCATATCCCGAGCCGAGCGCATATGCCGCTCGGCCACCTTTGTACCCTCGCCCTTATCTTGGCCGAACGGACGACCCGCTCGGCCCTTCGGTTCCAGCCGAGCGGACTCCCGCTCGGCCCTTCGATCCTCCTGCCTTGGCGTCGGAAACCCAAGCCCCTGGATGGGTTATCTCTAGCTCCGCTCGGACCTACTTAGCTACTCGACGTGGCCATTAACCGCTTAGTCAGCCCTTCATCGGTCCTCAAGCTGAGACCCTTCAGGAAATGGGTCCCCCATTCTTACCGCCGGATCAGGGAGAGAGCAAAAACTTGAGAAAGAGGATGAAGTAAATGAGGCTTGAATGAAAAATTCATTTCATTCCCCTACAATAGTGGCCGGCCACATTCAAAAGAATGTAACTCTCATTTCCACATTAAGTGCAATTAATGTGGAGCCATTAAAGAGTTGTAACCTCCATGAGATGACACCCATGATGATGTGTAGTAACATCATTGGTCCACATCAATGTCAACTCACCAATGAGGTGGCATAAAGTCAAGTCAAACTTGACTTTTAATCTTCCTCTCAAGTCAAATCAAACTTGACCAAATCTCTTCCATGGTTAATCTAATATAACCATTTGATTCAAGCCAACTTAATATAATGAATCTAATTCATTTAATTAAATTGATTCAATGAGTCATAATCTAAATTAGACTCATTGAACACATGAATCAACTTGAGTTGAACTCAAGTTAGCCCAATTAGGATTACTCTTAATCCAATTTGATTCATCAAATGAATCTAATCCTCTTGGTTCATCATATGAATCTAATCTCCATCTAATTGTCCTTAGTGTGTGACCATATAGGTTCTTGTAACGTTGGCAATGGCCCTAAACCCATTTAGGAACATAAGTAATGAGCGGTATCTAGCAACACATCATTACTACCCAATGTTAGAAGAATGTTGAGATCCAACATCACCTTGTGACTACTAATTGTGACTCCTCACAATATATGACAAGTGTCCTTCTATCCTAGACATCTAGATTGGTCAATGCGAGGCATAGACCGTGTCATCCTCTGACCAATCTAAATCTTGAACTCCAAGTAGACTCACTAAATCAAATGAGCTCAATATCCTATATTGACTCATTTGGGCATGGTCATGCACTTCGTGGTCTCACTCTATCAAGAATACCGATGTCTCTCCAGTCATATAGGAGGGATAGATCTCATCTACATCACTCACATCCCTCTGCATAATTTGTTATATACCCAGTAATCGCCTTTATAGTCCACCCAGTTACGGGTGACGTTTGACGAAACCAAAGTACATAACTCCTTATGTAGGGATCTATGGTGACTTCAGGTATAAGGACTAGTAGTCATACTAATAGCCACATGAGAAAGTATATGACACTCATATAACGATCCATGATACTTTCTCATGGCGGGTCATTCAGTATACATTCTCTAATGTATACCCATGTGTCAACTTGATATCTCTATATCCATGACTTGTGAGATCAAGTCATCAAGTTGACCTACATGCTAGTCTTATTGCATTAACATTGTCCCTGAATGTTAACACTCGACTAGGAATGATTAAGAGTAGTGTTCCCTATATCATCTCACTATTGGTTCAACTAACCGATTGATATAGGTGAGAACCGTCTACTCAAGGACATTATTATACTTAGTTTATTTGACACCAATACAAGTAAGTATAATAACCAAAATCCAAATGTCTTTATTTATATAGAATATGATATAATAAGTCCAAAATACAATCATCAAATGATTGGCTCTAGGGCTCTAGCTAATACTCATGATTCAGTACATGATTTATGTGTCTTCATCAAGTGGGTCGATGATAAAGACGCTCAAGAACGAAATAATTGATATTACTCCCTACAATCGTATCACCTTTATATAATCAAGAAAATTTATCTTAAATTTTATATGACATGATCTGTGTGGGACCAGATTCTCTCATGATGGTACAATGAGCATATGATATTGTTACATAAAATCTTAAAGTTAAAAATCGATATCTTTTTTCATATCTTGACTACCTATACTAATAACTAATAATTATTCATGATTTATCTTTTCCATATTAACTTAAGAAATATTGACGAAGACACTTAAAGTAAACGAATCATCGTATACCACATAATATGTGTGGGACCATCTTGAGGTTTTAAACTAAACTGTTTGACTGCGAATCTCAATTCAAAAACATCTAACAAAATGATAATTTCATCATACAAGCTTTGAACCTACTTTGTATATGAGCAAGAGGTCCCATAGGATGGACAAACTTTGTATTTGAGCAAGAGGTCCCACATAGATGGACAGATGGTCATTATATGGGGCATCATCATCGAAAGATTTGGAGATCAATTCTTGACAATAAAATATTTATCATGTTCGAACCCTTCCCCATACAATGATAACGGTTCAAAGGTAAAATCATCCATACAATGGTAACAGTTCAAAGGTAAAATCTCAACAAATGACTGTAAAACTAATCGTATGGAATGCTCAAAATCAACGACCTTTGTTATCAAGAGCTTCAAAAAAATTTATGATAAAATATTTCCATAATTTACCTATCTATGTCTTACTATAAAACCGGTGATAGTGGAAAATAAACGATATCATCTCTTGCTCTATATAAATAATAAAACAAACCCTTAACAAACAAGTTCAACAAAAAAAACATTTGATAATAAAGACAATCTGGTGCACAAAACTTTCGCAATACGAAATCTCAAAAAAAAATCCATTGTATGTAATTTTACTTTACTTTTTACAAGAGACTATTTTTAAAATTTGAGCTCATCACCTTTTGGTCACATTTTGATGATATAGTAATTATACTTTGTATACTTTTAGGAGTTCATTTATATTTTCATAGTAATATTTTACTATAAGATATTGAAAAAAAAACAAAAACAAAAACAAAAACATACATAACTAATATGTTTGTTTATCTAAATTCAAAAAGGAACCCACCTATTGTCTGGAAAATATCCTTCCGTTGGCAGTCAGAAAAATATTAATGTTAGTAAATGCAAGTCACTTTTGCAAGTTCATTCAAGATTTAAGATGAAAATATTAAATTTAAGAGATTCTACAAACCTGGAAGGTTTTCTCATAACCAATGAAATGCAGAAACTATCAGAAATGATGTGATTCCACTCTCTTTACATTTGCTCCAAAATTTTCCTTGTAGTACCCGGTATAACATCATTCTGTCTCTTTACCTTCTCTTCTACTAAACATTCTGTCAGATTGCTTGCTAGCTTCTTCACAACAGCATCTTGCTGCTCTGCGCTGGGAGCACTATCGATGTTGCTCGAGCAAGCATTGCTTTCCATCTTGCGTCTAGTCGACTCTGCTGTACTCTTCGGGGATGCCTTTTGCTCGATTGTTGGAGAAGCATCGCCATTACAAATTGGTTTGTCAGCTAAAGTAACTGCTTGTGAAGCATGGATAGCTTCAGTTGATGTAAGTTTTGGTGGTGGGGGATGAATAGACCCAGGGGGAAGGAAGACTCCAGTGCCAGAAACAGACTGTCGGTGGCCAGGGTGTATAGGATGAACTGACAACATTGGTGCAGGGAAAGGCGTAGCTGCCTGAGGGTGATTTGGTTGCCCAAATAAGGCATGGCTTGATGGATGTGTCCTACCAGATAATGGGTCAAAGGTTGGATGTCCGGAGAACAAGCCTTCAGATATGAGAGTCTTCTTTGATATAGACTTCCCCAAAGTTAGAAGGATTCGCTGCTTGTGAAGTGAAGGGATAGCGCGTCTAGCTAGATCGGCACTTTTCCCTTGCATCACAATAAGAGACCTGAAGGAAAAACAAAGAGAAATGGCTACAGATTAATTCCACCAATTCAATGTGCATACAATGAAGGTTTCTGACTTTTAATGAAAATCTAAATTAGACATTCCAGATTGGAGCAACAAAGCCGAGATAGGACAGTCTTGCATGGATTTTTCAATGCTAGCTTCCATAATAATTACTATGCACATTATTATAGTCACGCACATCTTATGATAATATTTAACATAGGCATTCTAGAATGTCATCGTCATCATCTTATGTTGTGATATCAACAAAATAGATAATTTTGTTAAGTGTTTACACCTGAATAATCTAACAATATGTAAATTTTGATAATAGTAAATCAAATCTAAGTCTTGATTGTTGATTTCTAGTCTACCATTCCTACTAAAATTAGAACCACGAAAATTGTTGATAGAAAAAAAAAACATTAAAATTCCATACACCTATGCCATTGTGAGATTTTCTGGCAACAAACTCATATGAAAGAAATCTGCTATTTCTTATTACCTAATCAATCATATCATAATTTTTTGATCAACACAATTTTATTTAAATGGAAATGAAACATAAAATAATAAAATTTAAAACTAATTGAAAAAGTTAGTATCTTTCATAATTGTATGTGAACATTTGGAATAAGATTTTCTATGGCAATACTATAAAAACATCAGTCTCAAGCCCGGAAGGAACGGTCGTGGATTGTACCAGCTCCTGACAACTAGTGTAAAATAATATCAAAAGCTTTATAGCATGGATCTTAATTTCAACGGATGGATACTATATATCCACATAGCCAACCCCTCAATTAGTTCGAACTCATGACTTATTTGTGCCAATTCTTCTCAATTAGTTGAGTGTTTGATGATCTTAATTCACATGGCACATGGATTAAAAAACTCCATTCTAAACATTACCTGGTTTCTAAGGAGCTTAAGATTATGATTGCCTTACTAGCTTAGATAAACAATACAAAACTCGGGACATACAAATTTTGGAAAACATGTAAAGATCCATTCTAACAAACCAACAAAAATTGTAGACTTCATCTACTATAGCAACTTTCCTTTAAAATATTTACACCGTTCTAGTCGCTGGTCCAAGGCTATGAGGTCTCAGATACATTCATTGTTAACCATATTTCGTTCCCAACTCATGCCAGATTACATATGACTAAAACCCTTGAAGTTTTCACATGAATTTTCCCCCAACTCTACGAATGAACAAATAAAATGGTATTCAATATGCTCCTCAATCATGCTCTGGTTATGATTACCATTTCTGTTGCAAAGATTGTTGATACGAAGCTAGAGGTTTTCACTCGTGTTTCATATGTTCAAATATAATGGTTAATTGAAGACTTGGCTTTAATGCCAAGAAACCAAAACACAAACTGGAAGCTTAATTACTGGATAACATAAAGATTAGAAAAAGGAAAACATATCTTAAACCACAAAAAAATAATAATAATTTTTGAGACTTGAATTTCTCCCATATAACACTAAATTGGAGAAGAGTGAAAAGGGAGAAGCTTCAACTAAGGAACATACCCCGCAGTGAGAGAGAGTTTCAGTGAACCATTGTAATCTCCCCTTTGATCTAATGCCATTGCTCGGCCATATACAAAATTACACTCAGTCAATAATATGTTGCATACAGGTCTACCATACCATGGTAGCCATGAGTGAGGCTGTGAATGATCTCCCTTTACATAAGCAGCCATGTTAGTTTGCATCTAAACAAGTTCCAGTATCAAAGCATTAGAATAAGTTTTACCTCATTAAAGAAATCAATAGTACAAAAATCAGGTTTCATAAGAAATATTTGCAGCCGAACCAAACGATCAAGCACATCCTTCAGTAAACTAGGAATTTTGTCTTCGACTTCTCTCTCTGCAAATGTTAGAGCTTAAATTAGAGGATTTAATATATGTTGAAGGATAAATGATCGAGTTCATTTGACTAGACTCAGAAATTACCTATGGTAAAACCATAACTTTCATCTTCTGGAGGTCCCTCAGCAACTGGGACACCTAATTGAATCATTTCTCTTCCATGTCCCTTCATCGGTCTTTTCAGAACTACCAGTGTTTGCCCTGCTCGTAATCATTCCATGCATGTAAAATGTAGGATTTAATACAGCTGGCTTTATCTTGAAAACCAATTGAAGCTTAAAGATGTTTCTAAGATAAAAAGAAAAACCAATAAATTTCTGGCAAAACTGCTGAATACCATTCGTAATTCAATATCCAAGAAATGATTCCCTAACTTCTCTTTATTCTCTACAAGGGGTCACTATGAAACCTGATTTGTCATAGGTAAAAGTATCGTAGTCTAAGGATTATATAAAGAGTACGCTTTGAAGAAAACAAGAGTTTCAGTCACAACATCCATATAATTAGATGAAGAAGCTGATAACAATCTTCAAAGAATTTAAATGAACGAAATATTGCTGCAGAATGAAGATAGAAAAAAGATATCAGAATTTCAAGATTAAAATGGGTACTGAAACAAAGTTTAGAAAAGTTGAGTCCATTGCATTGCTAATTCTAGGAAAATGTAAGGTAAGATTACCTGCAGTATCCACCTTAATGTATATTACAAACTAATAAGATTAACTTTCAGTATGTCAGGAGCAAACAACAAATAAAAGAAAATTTAATTATCCAGGGAAAACATTGTCTTTAACCACCATAAATTTTGACTATTATATAAACCCACATACTTGTAAAGAAACACCAAATCAATATTTTCTTTTACTGTCAACCATATTGGAGAAAAAGGGTAAGGTGATCAGGTTGACTTGCCTTGAAGTTCTCCTTTAAGACCAGCAGTTCTCATTTCATTAGCTAATGAAACTAGTCTATCCACCTCTGATCTATCCAGTAAATCCTCATAGATATTAAGCCCTTCAACAACATTAACCTACATAATATGGTGAAGTAGTTTCATTGCCAAGTAAAAAATGTTATGCAATTCCACCAAATAACAGAAACCTGACATGAGAATATGCATGCGCTAATATATAAGAAAAATACCATTGTGCCATTACACAATTCATTGGCCATAAATTCTTTTGCAATTGGAATAACATTCTGATTCTCATTGGGATTTGAAGTCGCCTTTGCTCCGTCCTTAGCAGAATTATTGTAAGACCCTAGAAGTAGAGGATTGAATCTCATTAACCAGGATAGATATGAACTGAAAAAAGAATATATTCTTAAATTACATTTGAAATAAAACATCCTCTTTATAGATTTTTCCAGTAATTCAACCAAAAATAAATTAGCATGAAGATGAAAGGCATACCTCTATTAGCTAAGGTTTGGCTATCACCCACAACAAAAGGATCCAACTCATTACACTTATTCTCAACACTCCCACCTCCATCTTCTTGGCCAACATTTTCCTGAGAGCTGGATGAATTGCAAACTCCTGAATGAATTTATTTGCATAAAATGAGCATATCAGGTTATACCATGTAATAAAAAAAAAGTGACAGAAAAACTTGTATCAAACCTAATTTCTCAAAGAAAATAAAATGCAGATGTTTTACAGATTTAAAATTAATGATGGGGTCTGATCCATTAAAATGGCGCATGGAAGTCAGAGAAATCACATGGATAGAAAAGCAAACATGATGCATAGATTCAATAAATTATTTCATTTCAGTTATGGTTTTGAGGGCAATTTAAGTTCTTCTATAACCATAAACTGAAATATCTAGGAAAAAGTTGAAGGAAGGCAAACTTTGCAATGAACCCAATGCTCACCATCCTTCTCAGAATGAAGAGATGAATACTTTGTCTGTGACGTAGGGGCATCATTATTCTGGTGTACATGCTTACCATTTTCTACCTGACCATCTTTTTTCCTCACATTTCTATCATCAGCCACAGCCGTACCAAGAGAAACAGATCCATGTCTTTCTAGAATCCCGTCGGATCGATGACCATAATGGTGTCCAGCCCCAGACTTCTTTCCGTCCCTCCCCTTTGTGCCATAGGAATACCTCTGTGGCATTAGTTTCCGCTGACTCCATTCGACCTGCTGCAGAGCGGACGCGACATCCGCCACCGGAAAGTACTGCTGCATATGGAGGAAGGGCGTCCAGTAGTACCGCCGCTCGTTGATGGATTCCAAGACGCCTTCATACTCGCCTGGCGATCCAGAGGCCATAAGATGAAACATCAACAGATCAACGATAGCATTGGCCGCCGCGAATTCTCCCCGCAACCATGAGATAAACCCATCCTTCTCGTCCAAAATCCAAGGCCGCGACGCCCCATTCCCGCCACTTACAGTCGTAAACCGCATTGGCTCCGGCATCGCAACTTCTTTCCTCACCTCCATCGCTTTGGCGTCTAACCCAGTTTCATGCCCAGGATTATAGCGCTCCAACTCAAAAATCCCTCCGAGAATCCGTCAAAGTACGAAACAGTCAAAAACCACGTACAAAAACCGAAATCGTATGACCGGAAAAATCAGCAACCAAACTCAAAAAAAAAAAAAATGCAGCAAAAGGAAAACAAATCTTAAAATACAATCCACTCAGTATACGAGAAATCGATAACAACAGAGAAGACAGATTCGTGCATCCGAGACGATTAGTAGCAATCAGAAACGATTCATCAACGATCGCGCTATAGAATGGAGATCAGAATCATTGAAGAGGGAGGCGATTAGGGTTCTTGTTGGCTTCCGGCACACGCTCGCTTGCTCAATGTGCTCTCTCTCTCTCTCTCTCTGCGCTACTCTCCGCACTCCCTATTAAGGGAGAGAAAGTACATTCTAGATTAGGGAGGAAGATTCTCTCGCAGGAACATGCGAAAGGGATCACCCTCCGATAAATGGATGGTGAGGATTCGAGTTGCGTTTCCTGGTGCAAGGTAAGGAAAGCACGGTTACCCAGCGATTACCTGGCCTGGGGGGAGAGCTGGCCCACAAAATATCAAGCCGTTGTTAATGGAGGGAAGCCGGTATTGTCGTTGGTCGAGTAGATGACTTTCCTTTTTCTTTTGTTTTATAATTTCAGGTCGCGGCGAAGTGAAGGCGTCCGGGAAACGCGATTGGAGATCCGTTCCGAATCAACGATGGCGTTTCCCAACGATTTCCCTACGTCCAACGTGTGACACAATTCCTTTAATTTATTTGTTATTTCAAAGCCAAATAAATTATATTGACTTTGAAAAATCAAAATTTGTCCACCGACTACTCTATATCAGAGGAAAAAGCCATCCCGGCTATGAGATAACGGAAGAGTATTATATTATCATTTGGATATTCATAATTTAAATTTAATTATGATATATTTATATAGAATGTTTTTTTTAAATAAAGTGTATAATCATAGGCCATTAGATTTTTAAATAATCTATAATTTATCTTAATAATTGATATAAATTTTCTATACAATTAAACAATCACATATGTTAATTCGGTTAATTTAGGGATGAGCATTCGGTGAATTTGATATTAATTTTGTATAAATTTTTTTTATTATTATTTTAAATAAATTTAGTTAATTCAGTGTTAATTAAATAGTTAATTTGGTTAATTTAGTTTTAGTAAAATTTAGTTAACCAACACTAAATTAATTTTCGATTAATTTAATTAATTTATGAATCAAATTAACTGGATGCTGTTTTTTATTTGAGGGAAAAGTTCGTCTCGAGTGGTTGTGGAATTAAAAAAATTCAGATAGTTACGTGAGTTTGAGGTTTTTACTTTAGATCAATACTGAATTTTTGTTTTAAAAAAAATCTTTTAAAACTAGTAAAGATCATTTAATAATAAATAATTAATAAATATATATGATTTAATAATATAGTGTAAAGAATCTTTTTATGTTTTTGACATGTCAGAAAATAATTTATTTAGAATTCTTAACTATTTGAGATACCATAGAGTCTAATGGTAATTTATATGATGAAAGATGATTCATTTATCCCTAATATCCTTGTCAACTTAACTCTGTTTTAATACGGATGAGATAAATAACTAATGATTACTAGCCATTTACTATAAAAAATATAAAAAATAGAGACGGAAATTATTTTATCGGTTGTATATTGGTCGTTACCACATTAGCAACGGCAATTTAGACATTCGTCAAAAAATTTAGCCATGGATTTTTAAAAACCTATCGCTAAAAATCAAACGGAGCAATAATTCTGTCAAAAGTATTTAGCGATGGAATATTTAAATATCCGTCGCTATTTATTTATTTTTTTAGATATCGTACATACTGAAAGGACATCGTCCGACGATATTTAGTGACGGAAAGTCAATTTTCCTTTGCTATTAGCAACGGAATTTAGGAATAAACTGTCGCTAATAGCGACGGAAAGTCAATTTTCCATCGCTAATATATTGTTCATTTTTTCAGATTTTTTCTTTTCCAGTTATCCTTGTTTACGTATGAATAAAAATCACTACAACCACCACAACCAGTTTTCACAATAAACTCATAATACTTAACAACAAAACTCATTACACATAAAAACTAACAATATAACAAACTCATAACACCTAATAAATTAAATACATAACACATCACAAACAGACAACAATCAAGCTGAATTAAACTAAACTAGATACAAAATAGTAAAATCCAAACATAGGTTCGAGTCTAATACAAGATAAAGTTTCTCAAATAGATAGTAATCCAATACAACAATACATCCTAAGCAAAATAAGGAACTATCGTCTCTACGTCCTACATGAAATTTCATTAAGATTAGTTGTGAATAGAAAATGAGATATTAAACTACGAAGGATATAACTATTTATCTTAAACTAATATATAGTTTAGCTAACGAACATTTTTAAAAATGCATACCTGCATTCCTAAATAAATTATACATACCTCAAAATAAATTATCTTAATCATTGGGATCCTGGGTCTCTTAGGACTCCAAACGATGTGGGTCAACCATCTGTGAATCCGAAGATAACGTCGCTACAAATGCTTGCATTTGATGAAATATTGCCCTAAGTCTATCGCCACCGCATGTCTCGTATCTTTGTGTGTCTCCCGGCCATCGTCTGCTCCAATGACGATAGTCGAGTCCGCAAGTCCTCATTTTCCTCTCGCAATTCTCGTACCTCACTAGATGAGGAGGAGGAAGTAAGACAACCCCTGATCCCTAGAGTCTTCATTCGCTCATACATAACTTTGGCCTGAGAGTCAAGCCCATAGAGGGATGTCTTCTTCTTTCCACCGACGACATCATAATAAATGTCATTAACTACATCAGTGGAAAGAGATTGTGACCTATCTCCCTCTACATTAGGCTGAGACGCCTCAACAACTCTAGTGGTCATTGCTTCCTATGTTAAAATAATAATTTTAGTAACCTGCACATAAAGTGTACAATTATATTCACGAAATTTAATATACTTATATTAATTGCTAAAAAATGTTGATCAACAAATGACACATCCTTCTTATTATGAGTTTTATTAAATATCTCCTAACAAATTGAAGGTCTATGTAATATAGCTGCATGTATATAAAAAATATAAATACATTAAAACGAATTACAAAACATATGTCAGAAATATTTATATAACTTAATTTTAATCATACCAAGTCAGAGGCATGCTCCACCATCGAACGAGATCTAGCAGTATGCTTTGTAGATCTGGTGCTCAGTCTAGTAGGCTCTGAATTATGATTGTTGTGTGCAATCGCTGAATTGTCCTACCAATGCCGGGCAACCCAAATGACTCTCCAAGACTATCAAACTACATCAGAGACCTCAGATGGTCTGGTGCTCCTCTGCCTCCACTTGTATATGTTAGAGTGTATACTAAAAGTCTAGCTTTTGTATAAACATATAAGAATCACATTGGTCAAATGCCTACATTTATGCTAAGTGTAGTTGTCCATTTAATTTATATTGAAGATAACATGGTGTAAGGAGATACACAGAAGTTCATGTTATCAGTTCCTTGTAAATTATAAATAGTTGTTCACAACCAAGATGGAATGGGACAAACCATTAGAGTGGTTGTAGTGTAATTAGGTATTAGTTTATCTTGACTAATAAATTACACTAGTACACTATGAGTATATTGAGCAGGACAGGACCATTTGAGGTAGTATCTTTTTATACTGACTATATAAAAGAACAATACCTCTGTTATCATGGAAGTGTGTGCTCTTAATCATGATATAATAACAAGCACGTATACTTAATAGTTATTTCTTTAATTTATCAAAGGGTATGATTTAGCTCGTTAAATCAATAGGCCCGATAAGTTGAGAAATGATATTATTTATATGGTATGTTGTTGATTATAGAATGAAATTGTGTCCTAGTAATCTAGGTTGATGATGCCCCCTTGAGAAACTCATAAGGATTGTCATGTAAACCCTGTAGGTGGACCTAGTCTGGCATGACAATGAAGTTGAGTGGTATTACTCTTGGGGCTAGATATTAATTAAGTGAGTTGTCAGTAACTCTTAATTAATGGACATTCGATATCTTAAACACAGGGAGACTAACACACTCATGATAAGAACGAGTCCATATAGTAATATGAGATTAGTGCGGTAGTTCAATAATAACTCTTTAGTTGTATGAGTTATTATTGATGAACTCGAGTTGGGTGTTCAGGAGCAAGGGTCAGTCAAACCAAGCCTTGAATGGGATTAAGATGTGGTCGGCCTAGCTTGGAACCCAAGCTTAGGTGGTCGGCCACAATAAAAATAAAAGGGATTTTAATTTTAAAATCTTTCCTTACGTAGAAGCCATGATTTAAAAGAGAGTTTTAAAATTAAATTTTTCCTTTTATAGTTTCTACAAAGGATTAAGAGAAAGGTTTGATATCTTTCCTTATTTGTAGTTAAAAGAAAGATTTTAATTTTGAGAGTTTTAAAATTAAATTTTTCCTTTTATAGTTTCTACAAAGGATTAAGAGAAAGGTTTGATATCTTTTATTATTTGTAGTTAAAAGAAAAATTTTAATTTTTGAAGAAAACTTTCCTTAATTGCAATCATTCATATATATGTTTTAATAGAGAGATTTTAATTTATAAAAGTTTCCTTTTATAACCAACCATGAAGGGAATTTTAAAAGAGAAATTTTTATTTTAAAAATTTTCGGAAACAGATAAGGAAGTTTTAATTTTGTGTTTAAAACTTTCCTTGTTTGGAGGATTTGATATGGCCGACTATTGAAAGAATTATAAGGAAGGTTTTATTAAATTTTCCTTATTAGACATTAGCAAGGAAAATAAGGAAATTTTAATTATGTTTTAAAACTTTCCTTATTTGCCAAGACCAAAGAACATAAAAGAGAGGGTAGAGGTGTCTCACCTCATAACAATATATCTATTATTCCTCTCCTCTATTCCTTGGTGGTGGTCGACCCTCATCTTCTTCCTCTTCTCCTTTTCTTCTTCTTTGGTGGCCGACAGCATCAACTCTCAAGGAGATTTTGGTGGGTGGATTTAGCATGGTGAAGAAATAGAGAAAGGAGACTTTGTTTCTTAGCATCCCTTGGAGCTTGGTTGGTGGCCGAAGTTCTTCATCTCTAAGAGATTGTTGGTGGCCGAAACTTGTAAGGAGAAAAAGGAGGCTTAGGTGGATTCTCGTCTCGGTAGATCGTCGCCCACACGACGTCCGAGATAAGAAGAGGAATACAACAGAAGATCGTAAGGTCTATAAGCTACAAAAGGTATAACTAGTATTAGTTTCCGCATCATAACTAGTTTATTCTTTTGTTTAGATCTTGAAATATCAAACACAAGAGGCTAACGATTCCAGGTTTCGAATTTATGATTTGATCTTGTGTTTCTTTTGTTTTTTTGATCTTGTGATTCAATTGTTCTTATTGGTTAAACTTAGGGTTACTATAAGGAGATTAAATATTGAATTTCGTTGAAAGATTTTGCCTAGGAAATGGTGGATGATCTCATACCCAAGAAAGTGTTAGGATCCTTCGTACGGAGGCTAGAGAGGGGGGTGTGAATAGCCGACCCCAAATCGTCGCGTTTCTACACACTAGGGTTAGCGCAGCGGAAAATAACACGTAGAAACGAAGGAAAAGAAGACAAACCTCAAACAAACCGATGTAACGAGGTTCGGAGATGAACTCCTACTCCTCGGCGTGTCCGTAAGGTGGACGAAGCCTACCAATCCGTCGATGGATGAGTCCCCGGAGAACCGGCTAATACAAGATACTCCTTCTGGGTGGAGAAACCTCGCCACAATGTTTCTTGCACAAGCAAGATAGGAGTACAACAGATACAAGAAAGCAAAAGATAATATGAAACACTTGCTTGCCTTTCTTGTTGACTGGAGTGATGAAGCAGCAGCTTCACACCAGCAGCAGCTGACGAGAAGCTCACGCGAAGCTTCAGCTGCGAGGAGCTCAGCAAAGCTCTGATGGCAGGTAAGAGCAGAAGCTCTAGAGCACAAGAACAGAAGTTCTAAGGAAGAAGCAGTAACAGCAACGAAGCCCTGTAGCTTCTTTTATACCTGCGAAGAAAAACACGAAGGAATATAGTCGTTGCGTCGCAACGGCTAGTGCCCTGATCGGTCCACAGATCGATCAGGAGTCTGCCTGATCGGTCCACCGATCGATCGACTGATCGATCAAGGGCTTATCGCGCAAAATCACAGCTCCCAATCGATCGACTGATCGATTGGAGTCTTTGGATCGATAGGCCGATCGGTCCAGAGCTGTTTTGTGCGATCACGAGCTTTTCCCAATCCGATCACCCGATCGATTGGGAGGAGGCTTGTCGTGGGGACTCACCCAATCGATCAGGCGATCGATTGGGCATGAGCCAATCGATCGGCTGATCGATCCAGCCCATGGATTTTGCCCAAAACCAAGTCCAAAGTCCCCTAAACCAATATCCGATCAACCATGACCTATTGGTACATCATGCTTAGCATCCGGCCACCCTTGACTTGCTAGGACTCTCTCACCAAGTGTCCGGTCAATCCCTTTGACCCACTTGGACTTTCTCCTCATGCCAAGTGTCCGGTCAACCTTGACCCACTTGGACTTACCAATACCAGGTGTCAGATCAAACTTGATCCACCTGGATTTTCCTATGCATGGCTTCACTCACTAGGACTTCCCTTCTACCTAGCTTCACTCACTAGGACTTCTCATCTGCCTAGCTTCACTCACTAGGACTTCCACCTAGCTTCACTCACTAGGATTTTCACCTGGCTTCATTCACTAGGATTTTTCCACTGCCCGACTTCACTCACCGGGACTTTCACCTGACTGGCTTCACTCACCAGGACTTTCACTTAGCTTCACTCACTAGAATTTTGCAACTGCCTAACTTCACTCACTAGGATCTTCACCTGCCTGGCTTCACTCACCAGGACTTTCCCTGCTTGGACTTTTCCAGTGCCAAGTCTCCATACTTGGACTTTTCGCGTGCCAAGCTTCCTGCTTGGACTTTTCCCGAATCAGGTCAACCAGGTCAACCTTGACCTAAGGTTGCCCCTACAATCTCCCAAACACCTATTCTTGTCAAACATCAAGAATACAACTCTCTTCTCGTCAAACATCGTCAAACATCAAAACACAACTCGAGTCAGGTCAACTCGAGTCAGGTCAACCAGGTCAACCTTGACCTAAGGTTGCACCAACAGAAAGCCTAGTGTCTCGCCATGTTTAACTTGGAAGTTGATCTCTGAAATAATATTTAATCAAATTTGTAATATGGGTGGATTTGGATTAATAATGTTAAATATCGTTTGCGATCTAAGTCTAAACCTCTAAGAACAGATAAGTTGAATTTGGAATCAATAATGTTAAGTTCTGTTTGTAATTTCAAATTTAATTTCTAAAGAACACAATAAGTTGTTAGGATAGGTTCGAGACTTATACAAAATTTTTGTACAAGGGAACCAGTACGATATTCCAAGTAGCAACCAACAGTACAACATGTCCCTGTACAGTTTAGAGCAGCAGGTATTTCAAATTGTTTTGAACATTTCCTCCTGACCCTCCTTCCAAACATATCTCTTCTGCATTAATATATTTTGACAATTAATATTATGTTAATTACAAATAAGTTTCTATTCTAAATACTTACTAAAAACTCTCCATAATAAAAATTCTTCATATCTTAATCTACAAGTCGTCATGTAATACCAGCAGGAGACAATCATTCTTTAAACTTTTTGGATATATATGTTGCTGCCTAGTGACCATTTGAGATAAAACTGCATGGAAAAATATTGTATTAGATATGTTAGATTATTAAAAAGAAGTTAAAGTACTAAAATAATTACTAAATACATAATTACTTATCAGTCACCAACAACTCCCAACACAATCTAGTCACCAGCGGTCTCTGTGTTGGCTGCATGACTATATATGCAAATGCACAGTATAAGATATACATAATTGATATAATAAAGCAGCATGCATTGTAAAGTTTGATTTACTTTTAATGTCATAAGTCTCAAACTCTACATTCCATAAATGGTTTAGCTTAGCAATCAAAGGTTGTAAAAAAGCATCTATTTGCCCTTTAGGATTCTGAGGACTTGGAATAAGCTCAGTAAGAAACATGAATTCGTCTTTTATACACATCCATAGAAGTAAGTTATATGGTGTTAATATAATTGGCCAAGATGAATATTATTATCCATAACTTCCAAATGGCTGAAATCCATCTGTGGACAGTCCAAGTCTTATATTACATGGTTCTAAGGCAAAGGAGGAAAATATTGTATCAAGATGTTTCCACGTTGGTGAATCACAAGGATGACACATTATATTTCCCTTGTGTACATGGTTTTGATGTCACCTCATGTGACTTGTTATTGCGGCAGATGCATACAAGCGATGGAGCCTAGCAGTTAACGAAAAGTAATACATGACTTTTAAGTGAATATTTTTCTTCTTCTTAATGAGGGTGATTACACATTCTGCATTTCATCAGTTCGCTATCTTCATTCCAAAAGATCATGCAATTATTGATACAACAATAAATTTTCTCTACTGGCAAACTCAAATCTCTAATCAATTTATTTGTATTGTAGAAACTATCAATCATGCAGTTATCAGTGGGAAGCAACTCTGACATCAATTGACACATTTCATCATAACATCGTTCAGAGAAATAATGTCCTGCCTTCATGTTTAGTAATATTGCAGTAGCTGATAGTTGAGAATAGCCAAAAGGAATGCCTTCCCATAATTCTCTCTCACTAGCCTCAACATGTCATACATTTTTTGAACTTCGAACGTAGGTGTTTCCTCTCTATTTGATTGATTATATGCATTCATTGCATCGTAAACCATTAATTGCATTGCATTTACATGCATTAATGATTCCTTTGGAGCAATCGGGCAGGACGACAAAGCAACGGAAGGTCAAATTTCTTCAAATACATATGGATTTTCATAACAATATCAGTTGTAATAATTTGGAATAAACTCATACCTGTTGGTGCAGAAGCATCCAACGATCGAACCTTAGTTTTGATAATGGCAAAGGATTCAAAGTTAAGTTAGTGTGTGATCTAACATGTTTGAATGAGTATTTCAGGAAAGTCCTGGCTGCGGTTAGGCAGGTGGAAAATCCTAGGGGGTGGTAACCCTAGGTCATAGGGGGTGGTAACCCTATGCGGAAAGTCTTGGCAGGTCGATGGCTTCAGGCAAAAATCCTAGGGGGTGGTAACTCTAGGTGGAAAGTCCTGGTGTCGCGAACCAGGTGAAAGACTGGACTAGCCGGGAAGCGGATGTCCAACAGGAAGTCTGGAAGCGTCGAGTGCTAAGCAAAAGTCCAGTCAATCTGGAGGATCGACTGGCAACAGGTAAATCTCCTGAGTGGAGTAGGTGAGGACGCGTTCCCCGTAGAGGGAACAGTAGGCGTGGGGTCGACCTAGGATTTCCGGTTGGAAATCCGAAGTCAGACTCGGACAGTCCGAAGACTGTCAATTCTTCTTCACAATGTCTTATCTTATTCTAACACTGTCTTGCAGGGGATTTTGCTCGGACTAACCTTTGTTTGCAGGTGAGGAACCTGCTGGAAAAAGGCTGTCCGGGCGCCCGGGATGGATCCGGGCACCCGGAGGTCCGGGCGCCCGAAATAGGTCCGGGCGCCCGAAATAGGTCCGGGCGCCCGGGACCAAACTTTATCCCTGCCGCGACTTCGCCACGTGGAGCATCCTGGTTGGTTGGCCACGTCACACTCCAGGCGCCCGGAAGGGATCCAGGCGCCCGGAACTTCATATAAAAGAAGGGTCGAGGTGCAACTTCAACAACAATCTTCACAACAATCTTTTAAGCAATCTCTCTGCGACAAACTGCTAACGATTCGATCCAGAAAGTGCTGCAACGACACCCTGACAACCCGGAGCTTCAGATTTAGTTTTTGTTGTCGGTATAATCTGTTTACTGCCTTAAATTGTAATTAGCCTGTAATATTTTTATCGTGCTTATAGTTGTTGCCCACGGAAAGCGATCAAGGATCGCGGACCTTCGAGTAGGAGTCGCCTTAGGCTCCGAACGAAGTAAATCTCCTTGTCTCTCTGTGTTTGTTATTTCTTTATTCCGCTGCGCTTTTACTCATTTGTTTTACGAATCGAAAGAAATAGCCACGAACGCTATTCACCCCCCCCCCCCTCTAGCGTGGTCTCGATCCAACATACATATATGAGTTTTCACTGTATCCTCATCACGGAAAGCCATATTTCTACATTTACGCTGATTATATGGACACTTTAACTCGACACTGTTGGAACCTTAGGCGACCATCTAGAGAGGGTGAATAGCCCTACAAAATTTAAACGAACATTTCTCAATCTTTATACCTTAAAAATAATCAATACTTGCATAAACAAAATAAACGACTAAAAAAATAAGAGGGATGAAAGGGCTACTTGGTTACAACCGGGGAGGTTGTTAATCCAAGGAAGTTGAAAGCACACTAAACTCTCCTTCAGACGGAGAAGCCTCTTTACAACAGTTAACACACTCAATTATAGAACAGAACTCAAGAGTATTCAGTTACAAATGTTGTGTTCTATTTCCTAGGTCCAGGGGTCTTTTTATAGTTCCTGAAAAATTTTATCCCGGGCTGGAAGGCGCCTCTAACAGGTTGAAAGGCGTCTCCAATGAGGCACTAAAGGATAAGGCTTTATCCTTTGCCAAAGGTAAAATTTGCCCAGTCGAAGGGGCCTTCAAGTGATTGAAGACGCCTTTCATAAAGGGTTGAAGGCGTCTTCCACCAGAAGGTTATGAGGGCGCCTTCGATCCATTGAAGGTGCCTCCAGTAGCTACTACCGAGCTCCAAACTTCTCCTTTGGCTCTTCCGTTGCTCCGTTCACTTGAGTGATTTCGACCAATTAGAATAGGGCTCACCTGAACCTAATTTTCGACCTTCTTTTAGAGCAGTCTTCCTCTTGGCGTCTCGTCCCTTGGATCACCACGTGCGTCCTTCTCGTTTGCCAGTGTACTCTTCCGCAGCACCTCGTCATCAAACGCACCGAGCCCATATGCTCTCTCCCGTGTCATCCGTCTTGCTAGTTGCGTCTCTCGCTCGACTTCCTGTGCTCCTAAGCTCTTGCACACTTAGACACAGGGATTAAATACCAACATGACCTACCTGACTTGGTTGATCACATCAAAACTATCACGGAGTACCAATAGGCATCATTCAAACATTCTGGATGAGATTTAGCGAAGTTCACAAACTCTTCAACCCCAACAACAAATTCTTGACTGATAAATTCATTGTCTGACCTATTGTACATCCAAGCATTATTCATATACATTGTATCCTAAAAGGAATAAAATTTCAAACATGGTTAATCATGTCAAACTAAGCGTAATTATATTTTCAAGCATGGTTAATCATACAAGTAATATCAATATGGTTAATCTTGCAGATAAGATCAATCTGATAATTAACTAAATAAGTAACATAGTATCTAAATAAACAATATGCACATACACATAAAATATATTAGTAGAGTATTTACACGATTGTGCAAGAGAAAAATAATTAGCAAGAGTCTAAAAATTAGCTTCTAAATTTGATATAAAACTAGTCCTACTTCTAAACTTGATGATCTAAGTACTAAATCAATTGAGGGCTTTTAAAGACCTATATGAGTTCACTACCATTAATATAGATCAACATTCTAGAAACACAATGTGCAACACTAAAGATAAGCAAAGTCATTTAAATTCCTGGACCACTTGGCAAGGGTTGTTGGTCACGCCTGCAACCTGGCAGTGGCTGTCGGATGCGCCTGCGGCCTGGTAGTGGCTGTCGGACACGCCTGTAGCCTGACATTGGCTGTCGGACGAGCCTACAACTTAGCAGTGACTGTCGGTTGCGCCTGCAACCTGGCAGCGACTGCCGGCTGTGCCCGCAACCTATTAGAGGCCGCTTGCCAGAGGCTGCCAGCCGCGAAGGCTGCCGCGGCGCCTAGCGAAGGTCGTCGGTCGCAGCCTGGCAGAGGCCATCGGTCGCGCCCTAGCAAAGGTCGTCGGTCGCGGCCTGGCAGAGGCCGTCAGTCGCAACCAAGCAGAGGTCGTCGCCCTCCGCCAGGGCGCGGGCGGTGGCCTCTGCCAGGCCATGGGCGGCAACTCTGGCAGGCGACCTCTGCGCGGCCAAGCAGGGCCTAGCGGGGGGAAGGAAGAGAAGTCGGAGGAGTACCTTAAGTCGAAGGAGGAAATCGTCGAAGCAGCTACGCTATGAAGAGAAAACACGCAAGGAAGATCGACAGCGGCGCTGTGCCCTAATATCCCAAATATTACTACGACAACTTATCGAGTTTAAAAGGAGAAAACACATGCAGATAACACTAAACGACGAATAATTAATTATCCGTCACTATTAGCGACCGACGGATAATTAATTATCCGTCTATATTAGTGATGGATTAAATAATTTAACGAGTTTGAAGGCGAAAAACATATCCATATACCACTAATAGTGATAGATAATTATTATTTATTGCTATTAGCAATGAATTAAATAAATTATTATATTCAGAGGTAAAAAAAAACATAAGCATGTAATACAAAGTGATCGATATTATCCGTTACTAATTGAGACAAATTAAATTTCATATTTCACGTCCGTTGTTATTAGCAACGATAATTAATTTGGCCGTCGCTATATAGAGACAGAATTTAAGTGTCTATTGCTAATTCCATCACTAATAACTTATTTTTTTTAGTGATTAATATATATGACCAATGCATTAAAAAAGATATACTCAAACACATAAATTTCGATCCTAAAATTTCAAATATTAATAATATTTGATATCTTAACTACCGCATGGCTTCAAGAGGCCGGATCTAATGGTAATCCAGGTTGATACCAACAGGCATCAATTGGTTAAATCTGCCCTTAAATTCTGATGTAGTTGATAAAGTTCTAAAGTTAGATTTATATTATACTAATATTACGTGTCAAGTAGGTCAATGCATGCTTATCTAGTTTATTTTGATACTCACGTTATAAGTGCAATGGAAAAAATCAATATGCTTTTATAAAAATTAAAGTGAGTTATGGATGATTGGACCAGAAAAGTCTTACAAGCGCAGGTAAAATTTGAAAATTCAATTGTTGGTAAATGAAATCTCGGTAGATTAAGATAGATAATAAGTAAATAAAAAATGTTAAAGGTGAAATTTCTTGATGATGAAAGTTCAATAGCAGTTGGTAAATGAAGTGATAAGATATGAAGTAAATAACAAAGATCTACAGGAGAAACTTTTTGGTGATGAGACGTGTTAATAAGGTGATGAATCACTGAATACTAAGAAAGAAAATTCATGAAGTGAACTCGGAGCCCATGAGTAATTTTCTTACTCTTTAAACTAGATAAAGAAATAAGATTAATTAGGTATAAATAATTAATATTTAAAAGAATAATAATTTAAAAATAATAAGTATGAAATCTATTATTTACTTAGTTATAATGTAGATGATTGTTAATCTAAGATAGTTGAAAGTACAAAAAAATCTCTTTTGTTGAAGGCGAAGAAGTCTCTTACATACTTTGATAACTCAAGAAAAGACTAAAAATTGAATACAAAAGTTGTTGTTTTATTCATAGCATCATAAGATATTTTATAGTCTCTTGGGATGAAGTGGTTGTTGGTATTCATCGCTTGGGGGTGCCTCCAAAGAAGTCCAGAGCACCTCCAGTGTAGATAAATATTTATCCAAACTTCAACAGTCGACGAATGACTTTGCAGGAATGGAGGCGTCTCCAAACTCCAGCAAGGCGCTCCCTTGAAGAGGCACAAGAGCGCCTCCGGATCACATGAGGGTGCCTCCAACCTAGGCACGAGGGCGCCTCCAATTGCTACAGATTCCAAAGTTAGCTTTGGAGTTGACTTTTTCACGCGGGTGATGCTCCAGTCATTCGAAGTTGAGCTAATCCGAACCCAACTTTGACTTTCTCCTCAAGCAGACTTCCTCCCGGCTTCTTGTCTCTCGAATGTTCCTCACGCGTCATTCTCGTCCACCGGTACACTCTTTTATAGCTTTTCATCCCTGGAATGCACTGAGCTCGTCGACTCGTTTCCCGTATTTTCCTTCTTGCTCACTGCATCTTCTACTCGATTTCTTGTGTTCCTAAGTTTCTATACACTTAGACACAAGGTATCAAACGTTAACGAATACAAGACCTAACTTAACTCGGTTGATCATATCAAAATTAATTTAGGATACTTATAATCTCTTCTTTTTTTTTTTATATGTATCAACCATTACGATTAAGATTAAACAAACAAGTAAAATGTAATTTGACATTTAAGTGCAAGTAGTAATTGTAATGAAATAAATGCAATAAATGCATTAAAGTCTCCTCCTAAACTTAACTTAATAACATATTCTACCCCTTTAATCATATAAAAATAGAAAAAAAAATAAGTAGAGTTAGAGAAAAAATATCTAAAAAAATTTCTAGGGGGTCATATACAAACATCCCAATGTTGTGGATTTTTATCGATATTAATTTGCAAAGAAAGTAATTTTTAAGAATTAAAATTTAGAATTGAAAAAATTAATCTAAAAAATATTTCAGTTTTTGAAGAATATTGAAATTTTTTGTTAATGTTGAAGATATGTATTCGAATCAGTATAAAAATTGTCACGAACATACTATTTTTTCATTATCAAAATATTTTTTTTGAGACAGAGATATATATATTGAGAATGTAATGTTTAAGAATAGTTTTAGACTTCGAAAAATATTGCTAATTTTTTTTAAGTATATAAGACATGATGTTTATCCACAGAAAAAATAAATTTTGTAAATAAAATTTCAAGATTTTTTAATTAATAAAAGAGTATTTTTTTAAAAAAAAATCATAGAAAATGATATAGTAGTCAACAAATTTTTAAAAAATTTATATTAACATATAATATTTTTATTTTTCACATTAAAAAAATTTGGTCAAAAAATTCAGAGTTTAAGAATTTATTAATTTTTGTAACAATATTAAAAGCAAAATTAAATTTTAAGCATGTATTATAAAAATTAATCAAAGCAAATTAAGCATGGTTTAGAAATCTAAAATAAATTTCTACCTACTAGATTTATCAAAAAAAATTATAGAATATTGTTTCTAACTACTTCTATAATTTGATCCCTATGACTCTTAATATACCAATTTAATCTATTATTTCTAAAATTTAAAAACTTTGAGCATGCATAATTTTTTTTCAATCTTTCTACTTACTCTTTTAATTTAGAATTTCCATTTGAATTTTATCGAATTCTTCTAGTGGACATGCTTTAGCTAAGATTATTTTCAAATTCATATTATCCTTTTTCAATTTAATATTCTTAGATCTAAGTTTACATAAAGATGTAGACATGAGTTTAATACTTTCGTATAATTGGTGAAGAGACAGAAGACATACCTTACTTATCGTGTCGGATTCGAAGTTGGATGCTCTCCCTTCACCGCTGTTTTCCTCTGAAGTAGCTCCCCATTTCTCAATACTTTCCACTTGATAGTTGGTTGTAAGTGTGATTCTAGCATATTCTTCATTCTCAGATGCTTCTGTTGACGACTAATCCTAGGTTGTTTTGAGGTTCCGTTGTTTGAACTTTCTTGTCCCTTTGTCTTTGTTGTTTTCTTTTACTTTGCTTTTCAGCTTCGGACAGTTGTCTTTGATGCGCCCCTCTTCAATGCAGTTGTAGTATCAAAATTTTCTTCTTCTAGGGAGAAACTTCTTAGCCTACATCTTATTAAATTTATTAGTCTTAAAGAATTGATTTAGCTTTCTTACCATGTATGCTTCATCGTCTTCATCCATTGATGAATCTAAATCTAGTCCGGTTTGCTTACTTACAGTACTTTGTTTTGACTCAACCCCTTTTCTTTTCTCAGTCATGCACATCAAGTTTCGTGTAATTTCAAAGTAGAAAATAAACCTTCTAAGGCACTTACCTCAAAATCCTTAGAGATATAGTAGGAATCGATTACCGATGTCCAGTCTGGGGTTCTCGAGAAGGCATTAAGTTGTATCTCAAGGTATCTCGATTAATTATCATTTGTGTATTATTGTGATTAGTTTGTATGATTGTGTTTGTTTGTATGTTTTGTTGTTGCAATATCCCTGTGTCAAGATTGACCAAGTTGACTAAGCTTAAGTTGACTCAAGCTTGAGTCTTGATATTTGATTTTTGATATTTGACAATATATGGAGATTGCAGGAGCAATCGTCCGATTGGAGAGATTGTTGGTGCAATTCTCCTTTGGTCAAGGTTTGACCAGTTTGATGTGAAGAAGAGTCAAGTAGGTAAAAGTTGATCGGATACTTGACTGGGAAAGTCCTAACTGGAAGCTAGGCAGTGAAAGTCCCGATGAGTGAAGTCGAGCAATGGGGGAATCCTAGTGAGGGAAACTAAGTGAAAGTCCTGGTGAGTGAAGCCAGGTAGATGGAAAGTTTTAGTGAGTAAAGCTAGGCAGATGGAAAGACTTGATGAGTGAAGCCAGACACGTGGAAATCCACGCGGGTCAAGGTTGACCGGACACTTGGTGTTGGGAAGTCCAAGTAGGTCAAAGGAGTGACTGGATACTTGGCATAAAGAAATCCAGATGTGTCAAGGGTGACCGGACATCTAGTGGAAGGAAATCCAAGTGGGTTAAGGTTGACCGGACACTTAGCACGAGGAGAAAAGTTCAAGTGGATCAAAGGATTGACCGGACACTTGGCGAAGAAGTCCCAACAGGTCAAGGTTGACTAGATACTAGGCATGAGGAGTCCCAACAGGTTACGATTGACCAGATATTGGGTATGGGAGCCCTAGACTTGACTCGGGCAAATTAGGGTTGGTCAATTTGATCAAGTGATTAAATTGGACCAAGCCCAATCGATCAATTGATCGATTGGGCACAATGCTGCGACAAACATCACCCAATCGATCGACTGATCGATTGGGAAGCGATGTCGTGAGCATAGAATGGTCCCCAATCGATTAGCCGATCGATTGGGCACTGCCAATCGATCAGTCGATTGATTGGAGGCTGATTTTCTTACGCAGACGCGAGGAAGCTTAAATCGATTGGTCGATCGATTCAGGTTATTTCCAGCGGAGCACAGAGGTTCTCTGAATCGATTAGCCGTTTGATTCAAGCCTCCCCAATCGATTGGGATATGATCGTTGCGCAGGTAGCGAGCAACGGACGGCTGGGATGGCGTCGATCTCATGTGGCAATCGATTGGGAACAAGCCCAAACGATTGGGAGTCCTAAAAGCGTCAAGGATAAAGTCGTGGCTAGCTTTCTTCTCCGTAGCGCTTACACAATCCTTCACTACTACTTACCGTCGGACTGAGAGCTTGGAAGAGAAGTGTTGTTGCACTTTCCAAAGGGTCCAGAGTCATCTCCATCAACAAGGTCAAGCAAGAAGAAGGTTTTTCATTTTCATTCTTGTATTTTCTTCTTGCGTGTGTTGTATCTTGTTGTGTGAGTCTTGTACGAGGTTTCTCCACCTCCGGTAGTTACCAAGAAGGAGTGTTTTTCATAGTGGAGAGCATGTCGTGTGTGGATCCTTGGATTAGTCACCTCTTCTTGAGATGGATACCAAGTAAATTTTTTGTGTTAGCGTTGTCAGTGTGTTTCATGGTTCATTCCGCTGCATATCATCATCACGAAGCAAGACAATAAGCTCGACAAGCTATTCACCCCCCTCTAGCTACAAATCGCCCTAACATGAATGTGATAGATGATGTATTGTATGAATTGTATTTGTTCATCTGATTGTGATGTATGAATTGTGTCTGTATCGTCATTGTCTATAATGGTTTATATATATTTGGAACTTAGACACAGGGTACATTCTAAATATAAAGGTTCTCTTGCAAGAAAAATTTTAAATTTACCAATGGAAATTTGTTTTCCGTCGGTAAGTTTCGACGGAAACACATATTCCGTTGCTAAATATCGATAGAACTAAGATGTTTTTTCAATTGAAGCCTTTGTTCCATTGGTGTTTGCCAATGAAATTCAAGGATCCCATCGGTGTGTACCGACAGACCAAAGATTTTCATTGGTGTGTACCGACGGAATCCATGGATTCTGTCGGTGTTCTCCGACAGAAAATAAGATTTCATTGGTACGTATCATGATTAAAATAGGTTACTGATGGTATCTATGTTTCCATCGATGCTTACCGATTGAATTATAACTTCTGTAGGTAATTATCGACGGAAAGTAGCTAGATATACTGACGAAAACACTAATTCTGTAGCTAGATATACCGATGGAATTGTAAGATATTCCATCGTTAGATAAGGACAGAATATAAATTCCATCGGTAAATCATCTTCAACACGATATATTCAGGCTACCATTTTTTTGTCGCTAAACCAATATAGCGACGAAATATGGATAGAAATTTTCATTGGTAATATAGATTTTTTTGTAGTGTCAATTGCGACACACTATAGAAAATTTTCAATTGGATGAAAAATCTAAAACGTTGACCGCTTAAATAGGTATTCGTGACCGCTTCCTGATTTATCATGCTAGCCGGTGGAAAATTTTCATAAAATCGAACCAGTCACTTCTATGATTAATTGATTTAAAGAGATGAATACCTGGAATTTTTTTTTTTTAAAAAAAAAACTTATGACTTAGTTAAGAATGTTAGGACGCATTGGGAGCTAGGGGTGATTAACTCCGATCGCTTCGATGATAATTTGTTGTAGTGGAAACTTCAAGCAATCGCTAACACATTCGTTTTACTTGAAATTCACCTCCTTGCGGTAACAAATCCAAGGGTGACCTCCTCACTCACAGTTGTGCTATGAAGACCTCCTTTCGAAGGCGGAGAAGCCTCATACAAACTTAATCACGAGAATACATGAGAAAATACAACAAGGATACAACAAGAATAAGGAAATAAATACAACAATAAAGAACCTTGCTCTTGATCTCTTATTGCTATGGACTGTCTCTTGTTGACTCGAAAATGCAGCAATACTCCACTCTAAATTGTTCAAGAACTAGCGGCCAACAATGTTACGAGAGTGTTGCTTCGAAATGCCCACTAAAACCCTTTTCTAGGTTTCTTCGACGCCTCCCAATGGATTAGGCCCACTCATAATCGATTGCCACATCATTATTTGTCTGTTCACTTGCAGAATAGCTTTTTTTTTCTAAACCCTAATCGATTGGCGAGCTATACCAATCGATTAGACAAGGCCTTAATCGATTCTCAATCTTTCTATTCTCTCGCAAAATGCCTTAATTGATTAGCCCAATATGCCTAATCGATTAAACTATTCTTAATCATTTCCTCCAATATATTGACCTCTCTTCACGACAAATTACTGCCTAATTGATTGACTCAATCGATTAGTAAGGTCTGAATCGATTGGGTCAATTGATTCAACACCTATTATGGGTCAATCTCAGTTAGGACTTTCCCTTGCCTAACCGCAGTTAGGATTTTACTTTTGCCAATATGCGATTCTCCTTGATCCCTTTGGATTTTTCTTTGTCTACTCACAATTATGACTTTTCTTAGCTAACGTGCGATCTTTTTTGACTCACTTGGACTTTTCTTTGTCTAACTCTCAAGTTAGGACTAATCACTCGGTAGACTTCCATCCTACCTAAGCTCAGTTAAGATTTTCCTTTGCCAATGTGCGATCCTCCTCGACTCATTTGGACTTTCCTTTGTCTAACCACAGTTAGAACTTATCTTTGCCTAACTTTCAGTTGTGATTTTCTAGTCAAGTATCTGGTCCTCCATGTTAGTTAGAGCCCTAGAGCCAATCATTTGATGATTGTATGGACTCATTGTATCATATTCTTGTATATTAATAAAGGCATTTGTTTGGTTATTATACTTATTTGTATTAGTGTCAAATAGACTAAGTATAATAGCGTCCTTGAGTAGAAGGTTCATACCTATATCAATCGATTAGTTGAATCGATAGTGAGATGATATAGGGAACACTACTCTAAATCATTCCTAGTCGAGTATTAACATTCAGGGACAATGTTAATACAATAAGACTAGCATGTAGGTCAGCTCGATGACTTGATCTCACAAGTCATGGATATAGAGATATCAAGCTGACACATGAGTATGCATTAGAGAATGTATACTGAATGACCCGCCATGAGAAAGTATCATGGATCGTTATATGAGTGTCATATACTTTCTCATGTGGCTATTAGTATGACTATTAGTCCTTAGACCTGAAGTCACCATGGATCCCTACATAAGGAGTTATGTACTTTGGTTTCGTCAAACGTCACCCGTAACTGGGTGGACTATAAAGGCGATTACTGGGTATGTAACGAATTATGCAGAGGGATGTGAGTGATGTAGATGGGATCTATCCCTCCTATATGACGGGAGTGACATCGATATTCTTGATAGAGTAAGACCACGAAGTGTATGGCCATACCCAAATGAGTCAATATGAGATATTGAGCTCATTTGATTGAGTGAGTCTACTTGGAGTTCAAGATTTAGATTGGTCAGAGGATGAGACGGTCTATGCCTCACATTGATCAATCTAGATGTCTAGGATAGAAGGACACTTGTCATATATTGTGAGAAGTCACAATTAATAGTCACAAGGTGATGTTGGATCTCAACATTCTTGTAACTTGGGTAGCAATGATGTATTGCTAGATGCCGCTCATTGCTTATGTTTCTAAAGGAGTTTAGAAACATTGCCAACGTTACAAGAGCCTATTGGGTCACACACAAAGAACAAGTGGATGGAGATTAGGTTCATATGATGAACTAATTGGATTAGGTTCATATGATGCACCAAAGATTGGATTCGAATTAGACTTATTGAGTTAGACTCAATTAGATTCAATTGTTGAATGAGTCTAATTTAAATTTGATTCATTGAGTCAATTTATATTAATGAATTGAGATTCATTAAATTGAAATTGACTTGAATCAAAGGTTGGATTTAACTCAACAAGGAAGAAATTGATCAATTTTGACTTGACCAAATGGAATTTGAAATATCAAGTTTGACTTGATGTATTGCCACATCATAAGGATGACTCATCCTTGCCACATCACCTCCACCTCATGAGGTATGCCACCTCATGGGGGTTACACTCTTCCCTTGGTTTTAATGTGGCCGGCCACATTAATGAAGGGGGTTACATTGTGTGGCCGGCCACACTAATGGTAGGGGGGTTTTGATTTTGTGGAGTTATGTGTGCATTCATTCAATCTTCTTCCTTGTTTCTCCCCTCTCTTGGCTAGAGGTTGCCGTGACTTCCATTGAGAGGAGAAGGTGGTTGAGTGAGTTAATCCAAGAAGTCCAAGAAGAAAGGTAATATTTTTAGAGGAGTGTATTGTATTCTCTTCTTTGCTTTCCTTTCTTCTTCCATTCCCATCCGAGAGCCCTAGAGAGAGTGCTAGCACACTTGGGGTCTTTCTTCTCCATCCTTGAGTGCTAGAGAGTACTCCTTGTTCATGTGGATATCACTAGAGAAGTATCTATCTTGATACTTTGGAGATCCGACACGTACCTTGGACAAGCGAGATTTTGCGAGGGCACGCATCGAAGGTAAAATGTTTTCTTTGTAGATCTACTGTAGATCAAAGTATTAAAACTCGTACTCATGTTTTCGGAAATTTTCCTTGCACGGATCTACGGCTTTGGGTGATTCGGGGTTTCCGTGACGCGAAAAGCGGTTTTCGCGGCCCGAAAAATCCAACACTCCAGACCTACTTGATATTTTGTCACATATTGTCTAAATATAGAAACCCAAGTCCGAATCTACTTAAGCTTAGTCAAACTGATCAAACTTAACCCGAAAATGATTATACTAACAATCTCATAACAAAGAATTATGCCACAACTCTCACTAGGGAAACAAAATGTGAGAGAAGATCAGAAGTAGAGATCTACCATTAGAGAAATTGGGCAAATGTTGCTTGCTAGAGTAAACTACTAGGAAGCAAGAATGAGAAGAATCAAAGGTGAGATTTCATCACCCATCGTAATGAATAGCAAGACACCATTTTAATTTTTTTAATAGATGATTGATCTAAAAATATTAGATTGATAGGCTACTTATAACAAACACTTCTCAATTTATTTCATTAGTCGGTAGGAAATTTTTATGAGACAAAGTCAGTTATCCCAATGATGTAAGCTAGATACCTAGTACAAACTAAAAAAAAATAAAGATTTCATCTAAAGAAAAAGAAGTGAGAGCTTCCCATACACACACTACTCCAACTAAACCACAAAATATGATCGAATTGGACTCCAACTCAGTTACGGTTCAAGTAGATTTCAATCAATCACTAACCATAACTAACTCAACTATTATCAATTTCAACCAAATCACTAGCCATGCTACACAAAATTGCTCGAATTGAGTCCGCACGACACGATAAGCAAGGCAATGACCAGAGGACTTGTTGTTACTCGACACCAAAGCAAGGAGACCTCGAAAGGGAAATGGACAACGAGTCGGACGCATTCTTCTCGGATGTTAATGTTCTCGTGATTATGTGTGTCGTAACACGCCTATTTAGTCCACCCTAATAATTAAGTCTAAGATAAATTGCAAGAGCCGGTCAATTCAAAAGTTTGATCTATTTCATCATTTTATCGAGGTGGTTTAATTATTGCATGCTAATTAATTTATTTTTGTGACCCCAAAGAAGGGTACTAGTAGTAGTTGTTGATCAAGAGGAAGACTTTTGACCAAAGTCCATTCTTAATAGACCATTGGTCACGTCAATTTTTATTTAAGTCAAGGAAACAAACTAATAATAATAATAATATACTTTTATGGAATATGTACGCCTTAAAAAAAATCTGGGAATAAAAGAGAATAAATTGACATACGGAAGTTTATATAATTTACTTTAAAATTAATATCTGCAATTATAAGGGTTAAATTAAAAAATATCTTACTAGTTTTCATAGAAAATTTCTACAGTATTTTTCATCGACGTCAATTCCATAGTTAAATAAAGAAGGTAAATCATGATCGATCGTTTTTAGATGAGAGAAATTTCATTCTTTAAGAAATTGTTCTTCAAAAATTTAATCTCGTGACAATTTATCATTTAAATACTAATTCAACTATACCCGTAAGAAAAATATTATCAGTAGTGTCTATGGAAAATATTATCATTTTAAGATGATAGACCTCGGCCACTAAAAATTCTTCTTAACTATTTCAATCATTTTTAATCGTGATTTTTTCTACGTTGACGTAGGGATAGCGTCCAGCTAAAGGCAAAAATAGTGGGTCTATTAAATGAATGAGATTGTCTCTAACAATCTGTAGAAATTTGCAAATATAAAAAAGTTAGGGTGGTAAAATGAAATTTCACCTAAAAATTAAATTATGGTCGGTAAAACGATTGATCAGACCGAACAAAATTACGAAAAGAGAAGGAAAAAAAAAGAGAGGAAGAAAGTGGCGTCCCCTCGTCCAGCGTGGCGCTTACCGTTTCCTCCCGCGGTTTTACATGTTCAAAAATCAACGGTCAACATTCAAATCCGACTCTTTACTCTTTCAACATTTCAAAAAATTCCTCTTCCCCTTCAATTTCATATACGCCCACCCATTCCATCCGCTTCCCTTCCACCGCCCATCTTCCTCCTCTTCTTCTTCTCCATCCTTCTTTCGATATCCAATCTCTGATCTCCGTTCTCCGATCTTCGATCTTCATTCTCAGATCTTCATCTTCCATGGCGTTTCCGTGGAGAACTCGCCGCCGCAGCCCCAAGCGGAAGGAAGACAAGCGGCTGGCCCTCTCCGCTGCCGCGGCCTCCGAGGAGCTCTCCGTCCCCGCGCACTTCCAGTGCCCGATATCGCTCGAGCTCATGGAGGATCCCGTCGCCGCGCCAACCGGCATCACCTACGACCGCCGGAGCATCGAGGCGTGGTTGGATCAGGGAAACGGCACCTGTCCAGTCACCAACCGCCCACTTGGCCCCGATGCCGACCTCCTCCTCATCCCCAACCACTCCCTCCTCCGCATGATCCAGGACTGGACCGCCGCTTACGGTCCCCGACGCGTCCCTACCCCGAGGGCCCCGCTCACCAGAGCCGACGCCGTGGATCTCGCGTCGGAGATGTCGGAAGCCGCCCAGGAGGGCGACTGGCAGCGCTGCGAGAGGTTGATTTCCGCGGGGAAGCGGCTCGCCAGGGAGAGCGAGCGGAACCGGCGGTGCTTCGTGTCGGCCGGCGCCACTCGGTCGGTCGCATTTGCCTTCCGCGCGTTCGCGGAGGGGATTAGCGCGGACCGCCAAGATCCACCCCTCGCGCTGGAGGAAGAGACAATCTCCCTCTTGGCCGCGCTGCCGCGGCCGCTCACCGAAGCGGCAGTGGCAGAGGATTTGGGGGCGCCGGCGTCGCTTCGCCGTCTCGCGGCGGTCATGCGCCATGGCCGCGAATCGGCCGCCGCGGCGGTGCTCGTGAGGGAGCTAGTGGTGGGTTCCAACGGGACGCAGTCCGGCGCGGTGGCCGCGGCGGAGGGGATGGTGGAGGCGCTGGTGGAGCTCATCAAGAGGCCGGTCTCGCCTCAGGCCACCAAGGCCTCCCTCGTCGCCGTCTTCTACATCATCAAAGACGAGACCTCGGCGTCATCGAGGGCGATCGGATTAGGCCTCGTCGGCGCGGTGGTGGAGACGCTGGTGGACGCGGACAGGGGCGCGTGCGAGAAGGCACTGGGCGTTCTGGACGAGCTGATGGGGCTGGAGCAGGGGAGGGAGGCGGCGCGCGGTCACGCGCTGGCGGTGCCAGCGCTGGTGAAGAAAATGTTCAGGGTGTCAGAGGCTGCGACGGAGATGGCGGTGTCGGCGATGTGGAAGCTGTGCAGCGGGGAGGAGGAGGGAGGAGGAGGAGGGAATGGGAGGTGCGCGGAGGAGCTGCTGCAGGCGGGGGTGTTCCAGAAGCTTCTGCTGCTTCTTCAGATCGGGTGCAGCGACGAAGCGAAGGAGAAGGCCACGGATTTACTGAGGGCGCTGAGCGAGTGGAGAGGAAGGGAGGAATGCATCGACACCGCCGACTTCAAGGGCCTCAAGAGGATTCAGTAAAAACAATCTTTTTTTTTTTTTAAATTCCTTTAGTTTTTTTTTTTCGTTGAAGGAAAACTTGGCCCAATCATAAAATTACTGCCTACAAAATGTAAGATGAAAACAATCTCTAATAAAATATAGCACAAGACTACTTATAATTATAATTGATCCAATATGATCCTTCTCCAGTTCTCCTTTCGAATTTATATTGATGGGAGCTTTTTTTTTTTTTTCTATCCCTTTTTATTTTATTCATTTTGCGCTGTAATTTTGAATTGAGATTGGAAAAAGAATGTATAGAAATTGCAAAATATAATATTTCAATCATTTGAATGTATTTTTTTTGGACATGTATAATAATAATATTTTAGATCCTGAAATTTCAAGAAACAAACTATCTTATTTTGTTATTATATTTTAATGGCATTGAACTATATTTTTCTTAAAAGATAATTTTATTGTTTTAACATAGAAGGTTCACGTACCTCTCCAATGATATTTTTAAGTTGTTAGTAAAAGCAAGTTATAGGGTCATTATATTTAATTAATTAAAATATATGAAAATCTAAAATAAACTATAAATATCTACTGTGCAAAACATAAAAATCATTATTGATGAGATAATTAAGCTAATATATGTAAATTGCTTTTCCCACCCCCAACAGTCCACCACCCTCTCTCTCCCCTATTAAATGACCTTTTAACCCCTGTTTCTTTAAATAACAAATTATTTTTTTCTAATTTTATTTACTTCTTTATTTTTTTTTTCAATTTTATTTACTTCTTTAGTTTTATTTTTTTAATAAATTTTGTTTATTATTTTTTCATCAATTTTTTCATTTTTTATCTATATTTTACTTTTAAATTTTTTATAAATAATAACCCCTGAAATTTACTATTAAAAAAATAAAAGCTTACAAGAGATCTAATCCTCTATTCCAATATCACCTGCCTCTGTTTCCACTCGTTGCCTCAACCCACCGTCGGCGGCACCACCGACGTCCCTCGGTTGCCGCCTCGATTAAAATTATATCCTAGGGGGAAGGTGAACGTAGTGGGGTCGCATTGATGTGATCATCGCCGAAATTTGGCCGGATTTGAGCAGACTTTCCTTCACCATCGATCTGAGTCTCTGCTCAAATTCGACCAAATTTCGATGTCGATCATGTCGATGGCGATCCTCCTCGATTTACCTTCCCCCTAGGGTATAGTTCTGGTCGCGGCAACGACCAGAGGTCATCGGTAGAGGGCTAGAGGCGACGAGTGGAACACGGGGAGAGAAAAAATTGGAGACATAGGATCCGATTTCATATTACAAATATAAAAACAATATGATATTCATGCCGAAAAAATATTTAATAAAAAAATAAAAAAACAAAAATAAATGGAATAAAACATAATATAAAGGTAAATAATATGATGGAGCTAGGAGGAGTGTGTGAGATGTGAAAATCTATAACTAAAAAATAAATAAAATATTATAAATATATAATAAAAAATTATTTAAAAAGAATAAAATTGATAAAAACTGATTAAAAAATAAAACTGTTAAAAAAAAATTTGATAAAAAACTGATTAAAAAGAAATAAAAATTTGTAAAAAAAACGCGGACACTTAATAAGGGCCAGGGGTATAAAGGTCAAAAAAATGGGTGGGGCCAGGAGGTGAGGGTGCCAGGGGAGGGGGGAAAAGCAGGTCTCCTAATATATTTGTCTAAATTATTTGAATTAATCTTTATAATTTTGATTAGTTTATGATACGATAGGTATGCCACGTGATTAAGAGGAAATTAATAATCCTATTAAGGTGGTGGTTAAAGTCAACAGAAAGTCGTTCTCCGGTTCCAGACCACCCTCGCCTCTCCCAACTCTAGGTTCCCTAGAGTTGGATTGGTATATCTGACTTCTGGCAAGCGAGACATTGAGCCATTGTCTAGTGAAGATACAGACGACATAATCATTTTCCCCTAAAGAATATGGAAAACACCGCCATTTGTTCTTGAAAAGGTGGACAACACAATCATTTTTTTCAAAAAATGTGGGTAATGGAAGTACAGATTTCAAAACATATAAAGAACGTGAAACATAGCCACAACTCTATAAAAGGTCGCATGCTCTTGCGGGCTCAGGAAAAGGGAACTGCCTTGACTTGGAAGAACATCAAGTACTCTTCTTTTTCATTCTCTCCTGTCGTAGATTAACTTGAGTGTCAGAATGATTGAGTCGGGACACCCCGGACATCATTCTAACCCTCCCCTTCCTTGTTCCTTCTTTCTAGGCTTTGGTGGATCTCTCAACAAGTTTCTGCTATCCCTAGGAGATTGACGACTTGGTGAACCTCAATGTCAATTCATTGTTAGCTCAGTCGTCGGTGATCTCTAGCAGGATCAAGTTAGTGTCATCTGTCAGAAATCTAAGTTAAGACCATAATTGAGATGTTGAGATGAGTGACACTAGAAGACTTGATGTCATCACCTCGACAACACATGATTTCAATAGGCTAAGTTGCCGCCACAGTGTAAGTGGTGTTGCAAGGACAATCCCAACAACCAACACCGCCAGTACCCAACCCTCTGCTATTCGAGATGCGCCTCATCAACGATCAACTCGACCAACCAGAATGCCTCAGGCTACGAGTCCCACTCCAATTGGGACAGCAGTTGTGCGAGTATCATCCTTGGAATCTTCGGAAGAGATCCCACGTTAAGATCCTTTTAGGGAAAAGCTCGTGCATCTAGCAGAGAGAATGCCCCTCAAGGCCCTCCATTTTCAAGAAACATCCTTCAAGATGAATTATCATGATATTTCATAGCACCGTCGATCGGGGAATATAATGGAACAACTGACATGAGTACCATATCTATAAATTTGAGAACATCTCTTTATTACATCAATACATATAAAACTGTGTTCATGCATCACTTTTCCAAGAATAAGATGAATAAAAAAAACTTCACTCCATCGGTTCGCTCTCAAGAAAAACTCCAAAGAACCTTTGAAAAAATATTTACAATGGTTAAACTAGGTATCTATGGATGTTCCCTCAATTATCTTGGGTGTCCTAGTCAGTGTTTTCTCACAAGCTTAACCGATGGAGCTTTTTTACGTCTCTAGTAAAGAAGTCCTCAGTCGATTTTGAAGATTTCCAGGCTCAGAAAGTCAGATATGTTCATGTTGATGAAGCTCAATAAGTAAGGAGAAAGGAAATTCCAACTTTGATTTCCATCTCTAATCAGCCAGATCGTAACGCTCCCCATCTTACTTTACGAAATCAGAAACTCACAAATTGAATGGGAGAAAAAGTTGTGCAGACGGTGGAAATTGTCGCGACCCCTACGCCTAAGTTAGGTCGAGGGCCACTCGAGATGGATGGTTATTGCGCATATCATCAATCAAAAATTCATTCTAGTCACGATTGCCAACAATACGCAAGGGAGTTATGACAAATGGTTGATCAATAAAAAGTCGATCAGAGCCTACCGAGTAGAAGATCCCCCAAGCCTTACCGAGGCTCTTGCTGTCCCATTTGCCATGCTGATACTAATCATCAGTCAAATCAACAAATTCACTACTCCTCTAGGACGCCTCGAGGCTTATCTCTATCTTATAGGGAAGTGGATTGGGAGAAGGATAAAGATAAAAGAGGCAAAAGGCAAGATTGATCCCCGAGGAACTGTCCACATGATTTTAGGAGTCCAACATATGTAGACTTCGCTCGGGACAGAAAGGCTCATGGCCGAAGATAGGAGAGTTATGGAGTCAGCACTAATTGGGAAAAAGGAAATGATCCTTCAATTAGCTTTGGGCCCAGGGATTTAGAAGGAGTAAAGACTCTTCATGACGATGCTCTGGTGATCAAAGCTCTTATTGCCAACTACATAGTGAAAAGAATGTTCATAGATATGGGTACTCCGTCAACATCATCTTCAAAAATAACTTTGAGCAAATATAACTTAATGAAGAAGAGCTTCGTCCTATAAACACCTCCATGTATGGATTCACAAGGCATGAAGTGCAGACCCCACGGGTCATCCAAGTTGGTAAGTAGTAGTTTATTTGCCACTTGAGAATGTGGGGTCAAACCGTGGGACTGTTGGGGCATAAATCCCCAGACCCTGTGCACCTCACCCCACCCACTACTTGCCTGCTCGGTTGTCGTGATTTACCTCCCTCGTGATGACCTAGGGTCGGGTGCGGCAGGGGCGTTGTGGGAGAACAATTTCGCCTTTGCCACAGGGCATGAAATGCAACTACTCGGCCAGATCAATCTCTCCCTTTCCTTAGGGGATGATCCGCTAATGAGGATTCGACATACACCCTTTACTATCATAAATATGCCCTCCATCTACAACGTCATACTAGAGAGATCGACGCTAAGTATTTTCTAAGTAGTAGTCTCCACTTTCATCAAAAAAATTCAGCCCCTATAAAAAACCAAGTTGGAGAGGTGAAAGGAGACCAATCGGTGGCTAGAGAATACTATATTGATATAATCAAGATCGACTCATGCAAGATCCACTGAGCTTGAGATACATCAGTACAAGCTGTTCAAGAGATGCTAGTGTCCCAACCGATAGAAGGCCAACAAGACGTACAAATTCATCCATACCGATGCCAAGGCTACACACTTGGACTTACAACGCCACATGGACTTACAATGCCAAGGCTACACACTTGGACTTACAACGCCGAATGGACTTACAATGCCAAGGCTACACACTTTGACTTTTAACGCCGAATCAATGCATCATGCATTTGAACCTATCCCAAGGCTCCCCCTACACCTATGCTCCCCAATAAGCTAGGATTTTTACAACGGACTTTTTAAGAACTTATCCCAAGGCTCCCTCTACACAAAGGTACTTTCAGGTTTTCCCAACTAAACCTTACTTCTCCCCCTTTGCCTAACATCCAAAAAGTTCTCCAACAATATCCTAATTGTTGACACATTGTCATTCAAATTGACCCTAAACTCATGTATTAATCCCCCATGGATTTCATACATCTATACGAGCTGACCCGGTCAAAATCTAGTGTTGAAAACACTTTCAGACTGGTATCAGTCGACTGCAAGAAGTACCAATCGACTGCCCCCATGAAAACGAGCTTACAGAGATATTCTGTGCTCGTGAACAGTGTTACCAGTCGACTGGTACACTATTCATGAAAAAATCAGCCTTTTCTGGCCAACTTCAGAAATGCGCCAGAAATTCCACAAACCTCCAAAAATCTCCAAATTTTGTGGAGAGGTCTATTATATCAATATCTACTTGGGAAATATATATATAAAAATATATCTATCACCAATCCCAAGATTGACACAAAACACAAAACTAGCTAAAAAGTTCAATTGAACTTTGACCTAAAGTCCTAGTTTTGGCTTCCTCTTGATGTATTTGTCCATACTAACCCACAATGCATCCCTAGCATTGGTTTATATGACATCTATACATCCAAAACTAATTATCATGCTATGTGACCCAAATGTCATATTTTCAAGCATGAAACACAACCCATGTGTGTCAATTCCCTAAGTTTGAGACTCAAGTCCGTCTCCAAACCACTTGGCACATTCCATGACCTAACCTAGACTCCCAAGTAAAACTCACTTGAGATCCATTGGCCATGGGTCCCAAATTGACTCTTTGAGCTCCCCCTAGAGCTCTTAGCCTTAGCCACCTCCCTAGGTGACTCATCCACAATGGCTAGGCCATTCCGGTGCACCTCCGGTGATACTTGACCTACAAATCTAACTTTCTTAACCTTGGACACTTTGTCCTTGGTTAATTTCTCCTTATCATTAAATGACTTTCCCTTTCCATTTATTGGCTTCTCCTTGCTATAGTCATATGCAACCCTAGCATAAGACTTTCCCTTAGCTTTGGAGGACTCTCCCTTGCCATGATCATTTGCCACCCTAGCACATGATCTCTCATTAGCCTTGGAGGAACTAGATCGGTATCCCAAGCCCGATCTATCATGGTTGGGTCTTTGGCTACCCAACACCATATTTAATTCTTTAGATCCAAAATTGAATCTCTTAAGGAATTGTTCTAACTTATCAAGCTTTCCCCTTAAGGCTTGATTCTCCTTCTCTAGGTTCCTAACCCTAGAGTTAATTTGTCCAAATTGGACATTCCTAGACCTACCCTTTCTAGGCATATGTCTCCCCTTCTTGGGATTAATGCCTTGGGTCTCCTTAGGTCTACCATTTCTAGATTTTTCATGAATGAGTCTCCTAGGGTTTTGATCTACAATTACCCTACTCCTATCATGATATTTGAAACTAAAATTTTGCATGGGCATATAATGATTAACATTATTTTTCCTAACATACATGGGAACATAATGTTGGTGCAACCTTAGGTCAAGGTTGACCTGGTTGACCCGACTCGAGTTGACCTGACTCGAGTTGTATTTTGATGTTTGACAAGAACAGAAGAGTTGTATTTTGATGGGAGATTGTTGGTGCAACCTTAGGTCAAGGTTGACCTGATTGACCTGACTCAAGTTGTATCTTGATGTTTGACAAGAACAGAAACTTGGGAGGTTGTGGGTGCAACCCTTGGTCAAGGTTGACCTGGTTGACCCGAGGTGAGTTGACCTGACTCGGAAAAGTCCAAGCAGGGAGCTTGGCACGGGAAAAGTCCAAGCAGGGAGCTTGGCATGGGAAAAGTTCAAGTAGGGAGCTTGGCACGGGAAAAGTCCAAGCAGGGAGCTTGGCATGGGAAAAGTCCAAGTATGGAGACTTGGCACGGAGAAGTCCAAGTATGGGAACTTGGCAAGTGGAAGTCGGAGAGGGCTCGGTAGCTCGTTCTCCGGACTAGGTCAGAGAGGGCTCGGTAGCTCGTTCTCTGGACCGGATGGAAGTCGGAGAGGGCTCGGTAGCTCGTTCTCCGAACTGTGGTCAGAGAGGGCTCGGTAGCTCGTTCTCTGGACCGGATGTGGAAAGTCCTGGTGAGTGAAGCCAGGGAGACGTAAAAGTTCTAGTAAGTGAAGCTAGGCAGTTTGGAAGTCCTGGTGAGTGAAGCCGGGCAGATTGAAAATCCTGGTGAGTGAAGCCAGGTGAAAAATCCTAGTGAGTGAAGCTAGGTGAAAGTCCTGGTGAGTGAAGCCGGGCAAGGGAAAATCCAGATGGATCAAGGGTGATCGGACATCTGGTGTTGAGAAGGTCAAGTAGGTCAAGAGAGTGACTGGATACTTGACACGAAGAGAAAAGTCCAAGTGGGTCAAAGGGATTGACCGGACACTTGGTGGGGAGTCTTAGCAGGTCAAGGGAGTGACCGGATGCTAAGCATGATGTACCAACAGGTCAAGGTTGACTGGGTATTGGTTTGGACTTGGCTTGGGCAAAAATCGAGCTCTGGATCGATCAGTGGATCGATCCAGTGATACACTGGGTTATCTGATCGGTCTGGTGACCGATCAGTAACCAAACAGTATGCTACTGTATGTTATCCGATCGGTGCACCGATCGTAAAGCGCAACAGCAAAGAGAAAGGAGGGACCGATCGTGGACCGATCCACGACTGATCGGTCCACGACCCGATCAGAGATGATCGAAGAACTTGGGCGAGTTCTTCAGGAAGAGTGCTGATCGTCCGGGACCGATCATACAGTCCCGTCGGTCCCCAAGACCGATCGAGAGATCTGGACCGATCGAGCTTCCGACTGATCGGTCCTGCCTGCCGTTGGCACAACGGCTAGATTCTGTCTTTGTCTTCCTCGCAGTGTATAAGACCTCTCGATGAGACGAAGGAGAAGACAACTCTCTTCCTCACGAGACTGACTTGAGCTTTCTTTGAGCTCTTTGTTTCAAAGCTTCGTGAGCTTACCGATCAGCATTTGTTGTTCTTCGTGAAGTTCGCTTCAAACGATCACCAAGGCAAGCAAGGTGTTTTACATTCATATTGTCTGTATTTCTTGCTGTATTTCTGTACTTCATTCTTGCTGTTGCAAGAGATATTGTGGTGAGGTTTCTCCACCCAAAAGGAGTTCTTATTAGCCGGTTTTCCGGGGACTCATCCACCGACGGATTGATAGGCTTCGTCCACCTTACGGACACGCCGAGGAGTAGGAGTTTATCTCCGAACCTCGTTACATCGACGAGTTTGAGGTTTGATCTTTCCGATTTCATTTCTATTCGTTTTATTTCCGCTGCGCTAACTCTAATTGTAGAAAGAAACGAGAATTTGGGGTCGGCTATTCACACCCCCCTCTCTAGCCGCGACCATCGATCCTAACACATAAGAGTTTGAATTACACTTCAAATTAGGGTATACCTCCCTTACCCTTGAAACTCCCTCTTGACTTGAGCTCCTCTTCTTCTTCTCCCACTTCTTTAGATGCTCCAACCTCTTGAACTCTCCCTTCCTTGAGCATCTTGTGTGGTAGTGCCCAAGTTCTACACACGTGAAGCATCTAATGTGCTTCTTCTCCTTCTTCTTCCTACAACTCAAATTAGATTCTAAAGAGATTGAATTGAGTTTAGGAGATACCTCTTTCTTACACATAGGACATCTACTCTTGTAGTGTCCTTTCTCATTGCACCCGAAACAAATGATGTGATCTTTTGACTTTGCTTCGGTGGAGGTGCTTGCTAGATTGACCACTTCCAAGACCTCTTCTTCTTCTTCACTTGCCTTGGAATTTTCTTCAATTCTTGAGGATATAGATGTTATATCTTCCTCATCCACACTTGTGGATGACCTTTCTTCATCCTTTTCCTCAAATGTGACCAAATTTACTTCCTCTTCTTCTTTTGATGTTGAATTGGTCTCCACATCCGATTGGTCCTTCTTCTTCTCTTGGACCACTTCATCACTTTCTTCAGATTTTTCTTCGTCTTCTTCTTGTGTAGGCAAAAATTCCTCCCATGGTAATTTCTTCACTTTACTCCACAATTCATAGGCGTTCTCATATTTACCTATATCACATTAGGATGCAATAAATTAATTAAAATTGCTATTACCTATGAGTTTGCCTCCGATCATGAGGTTTTCTCATCCGTCCAATGTCGTGTTCTGAGCTTCTTTCCTTTCTTGTCCGGGACTTTGAATGACTCCTTTACCACCATCATGGTATCCCAATCCGTGTTGAAGAAGATCTCCATCTTTATCATCCAATAGGTGATGTCCCCAAGGCTTCCTCCTTCAAACTTTGGAGGTTCAATCAAGCCGGTCATCTTTTGCCTCCTTGGCGGTTAGTTCAATAGAGAGCGTCCTCGTTCTGATACCACTTGTTGGGGATCGGTAGTCAGCTTGAAGGGGGGTTGGATAGACGGCGCCCCTAAATCGATCGCTTTCTAAGTATTTGTTAGTTGCGCAGCGAAATACAAATAATACAAACACAAATACGAAAGCTAAATACAAATACAAAGAACAAAAAAGAGCAAGCAAACCAACACACGACGATTTACGTGGTTCGGAGATAAAGCTCCTACTCCACGGCTGTCCGTAAGGTGGACGATCCCTATCCGTCGGTGGATTACTCCCCGGCAGACCTCCGGCTAGCTCAAACCTCCTTGTGGGTGGAGAAACCTCACCACAAACTCACCAAGACCTCTTGGACACAAGGGAAACTCTTGAGCACTTGTAGACTACTAATTCGACCTTAACCAAGTCTAATTTCGTCAGGGATAACCAAGCTTCCAAGCCTTGGTTATATAGGCCGCGGGTTGAAAACCCCGCCTACTAGTCGACTGCCAAAACATGCAGTCAACTGCCCTCTGTGGAAATTCGACCGTTACATCCCAACGGCTCGATTCCACACTAACCGAGCGAACAGAGGCATTCTGTTCGCTGCCAATCGACTGCCCCAGTCGACTGCACCAGTCGACTGCACCAGTTGACTGATAAAATATGTAGTCGACTGTTACAGTACTGCTACAGTAAAACCCTAAAATTAGGATTTTACTCCGAGTACAATTTCTTATGCACTCGTACCCTCACCCTTATGACTCATTTGACGCTTGATTTGCAGCTTTGACCTCTTGCCTTCAAGCCTACTTCCTTTGGCTCCCGTCCCTCGGATGCATTCAAGCCCGCGGCTCGTCCCCAATGTCATCCTTCGCGTATGTCTCGAAGTCGCTTCCCTCGGCCCTTGTCCTTGCTGCCTTGTCCACGGTCCCTCGGATGTTCTATCCTTCACCGGATCCGAAGTCGTCAACCTGAGTCACATGTGTATCCTGCAGTCCTGCACAACTCAAGTACACATATCAAATAACAAGGGTGAACCTAACTTAAACCCTTTGCCCAAACACCAAAACACATGGTCGCATGGACCATTATGATTGCTCCAACAGCTGGGTCGGTGAGCTCCCGAGAATGTTTTGAGATATAAAGGCCAATGGAGCTAGGAAATATTCATTAATTCAAGCATCCAACTCTGTATTCATTCCTAGCAATAGTTCTGAGCTGTTAGTGTGTAAAAGACTTCTCTGCCTTCAGAGAAGGAGACTTTCTTAGTGTTGACCAAAATCACCCAGACGATCAGAGCAACAGAAGAGAGAAAAGAGGCTGGAAACACTGCTGGACGCGCCTTCAAAGGGAATTAAAGGCACCTCAACGACGCCTCCGCGCCTCACTGTGGAGGGCACCTTCCAGGAATGGAAGGTGCCTTCGTACTGTTCATCGAAGGCGCCTTTCATAAGCTGGAAGGCGCCTTCAACCAGGTAGATTTTATCGTTGGCAGTGGATAAACTCTTATCCACTGGCGCCTTGCTGAAGGCACCTTCCAGCCTAATGGAAGGCGCCTTCTAACCCAAGATAAGATTTTCCAGAGGCTATAAAATGACTCCTGGACCTTGGAAATATAGCACAACACTTGTGATTGATCCATCTTGAGTTCTGAGTTGTAATTGAGTGTGTCAACTGCTGTAAGATGCTTCTCCACCTGAAAGAGAGTTTACTGAGCTTTTATCTTTCTTGGATTAACAACCTCCCCGGTTGTAACCAAGTAATTCATTATATTGTGTCTTTTCCTTTTAGTTTATTTACTTTGTCTATGCAAGTGTTAGATTTAATTACACTATAAAGAACGAGGAAGGTTCATTTTTTATTGTAGGGCTATTCTACCCCCTCTAGCCGGCCGCTAAAGGGACCAACAATAGTCACTTGTTAGGATTATTACTTAAAGTCTTTAGTCAAAGCATCACATGTTAAGAGTGTGAGACTCTTGTACCCATGTATGAGTAATTTGAATCCGCAGAACGAGGAAGTATTACTTGGGCTAGGTGTGATGTAGTCAGCCTAGTGGGGACAAGAGACATAAACCATGTCCTGAACCAAGTAGGTATAAGACGAGTGAAAGGAACGAGACATGACTCACTGTAGCTGCTAAAGGGTTTAGAATTAATTCTAATATCAATTATGATTTTCGACTAATTGAGGATCATGATGTACTGCTAGGTGTCGCTCATGATCATTTTATAATTAAGTAGTTAATTATGGACGACCAAGATAAACCGGGAACCTATTAGTTCACACGCACTAATGAGTCTCTAAAAGACATAAAATAAGATAAAGAATAGGATTCTTAGATCAAGATATAAATGTTTGGTTAGACCATACATAAGACAAATATGAAAATATTTATCATAATGGAAGCGCGAATGGAGTACATCTCTTATGGTAGAGTTGAACCATATTTTGTTTAATCATGAGTCATGAACCAACTTGGTTTAGTTGTGAACTAAACCAAGGGGTCAATGAGCTAATTTTTTATTAAGAGATAATTGGTTGGATTTGTGCTTTCTAATCCAACTCATTAAAAAGGATTATATATAAATGTAATTAAAAAGAATTAGACAGAAGTTTCATTATTTGGTTAATTGGAATTTTAGAAACCTAATCCTCCTCTCCCTCTCCCCTCCCTTTGTTGCCACCCATACTAAGGAGAAATACTTCTCCTTATTGCCATGACCAGCAAGCAAGGAAGAGACATCTTCCTTGTTTGCTTCTTCTTCCTCTTGATCTCTCTTCTTCTTTCGTGGCTAGTAACTTTTGAAGGAGAGGCTTGTACTCAAAGAGTTGTCTTGAGGAGCTCGGTGTTGATACGAATAGATACGAGGCTCGATAACGTAGCTACGGTTGGTGCCCTTCTCGTTATAAGTCATTCGTAAGGTATACAGAGCATGTAGTGTGTGTATCCATAAAATTTTAATTATGAGATCATGTTTGACATATTGTATCCTTATATGCGTGTGGTGTGTATGATGTAATTGTAGGACCGTGATCGTTCGATAGAAGGGGGGGTGAATATCGATTCGAAAAGTCGAGTAAAACTACGCAACGGAAAAGTAAATGAACACAGTTGTTTTTACTTCGTTCGGAGCTTGTGACGACTCCTACTCGAAGGCCCGTGGTCCTTGACCACTTTCATTGGGCAATCACTAGCAATTCGAATATAATTACAAAATGAATACAGGAAATTCTAGTGAAACAAAGTAGTATCGACAAAGAAATTAACTAAAAATCGAAGGAGCACTTTGTCGGAGCTTTGTTGGCGTCGCAGGAACGTAGAGCAGCAGGACCAGCAGTAGAAGAGTTCTCAGATTGATTATTGAAGAAGCTCCATCCCTGGGGTTTCTTTTATATCGCCCGGCGCTGATCCTCCGAGCTACCGTGCGACGCAGGTGTCTAATCAGCGAACTCCACGTGCACGACTCGCCAGATACCTCCGCCCGATCCTCCCGCTTGACCTGATCCCTTCAGCGCCGACCTCGCTTCCGAAACTTCCTTCTGCAAACAGAGTTAGTCCGAGGCACATATGTATTCCGCAACAGATTGTTAGCACAATTTATGAAATAGAATTAACAGTAAAATATGACTTAGATTCCATCTTCCGAGATCGAATCTAGTCACGATCTCGACTTAGATATCCGAATGGATTCAAGCGATCGCTAATGTTCCTCCTGGAACGCTGCCCTCAGCTCCCCTCCGACTTACCTCACTTACTTGCCAGACGTCCGTCACCTGGCCGACCCGTCTCGGACTTCGCCACTATCTAGTCACCGTCAATTAGCCGACTTCGTTGCCCGTCACCACGACCAGCTGGACTTCACGCCTTATCCGGCTCACCTCCGACCTAGCCGGACTTCGTGCGAACATCCGGTCAGCCCGTCGACCTGTCTGGACTTCCCCTGCACACTCGATCAAAGTGTCAGACAACAACAAAACTAACTTAACCTATTTGTCATTCATCAAAACCTAGGTTAGACCGTTAGTGCTACCCGCACCAACAGTAATAATTAGGAATTATTATTATTTTATTTTCTGCTGCGCATGTTTATGAAACGTGTTCTAGCACGCACCCGCATCAGGCATATCTCAATACCCAATCGACCCTCTCTAGTCAACCGATTCATACATTCTTGTCCTATGTGTCCTAATCTAGCATGCCAAACCTCATCAGTTATATCTGCATCATTAGTTAGAGCAATGTTTAAAAAATAACCTTTAATAGCATAATTGACATTTGTTTCTACATCAAAAACCATAAAACTATTTGTTAAAAAATCATATCCGATTAACACAGAGTTAATCTTAAGTTCAACACATCGGCTATACAATATCCTAAATCAAGAAAACACGTAACGGAACCAAGATTATATTCCATCGAATTTCAGGAGTATACAGGATATCATGTAGAAACAAAACACTAACACCACGGAGGTTGAGTTTGCAAGTGTCTACTCTTTTGACTTTAACTCTTGCATTATTTCCTACATAGATTCATCTGTTGCCAGATGGTACTCGACGGTACTCTACAAATGTAACTCGCTCCTGAGCTATATAATCTATAAAGGATAAGAATCAACTAACAATACTGAGCTAGAAACAAAATACTCAAGAAAAGAATACACATTCGGATTTACCTTTTTCGGCTCAGTGTACTCCCGAGCGAAGTGACCCTTCTTGCCGCAATTAAAGCAAGTCAACTTGCTTAGGACAACAGGAATCACCTTATTCAGCCACACAACAGTCCAGTCAATCAAACTCTCGTCTCCTTCAACTAGACTTAAAGGGGAGACTAGTGATACAAAAGATAATCAGAGGCTGCCACGTGGTTAAGGGAAAGTCAATGTCCTACTAAAGTAGTGGCCAAAGTTAATAGAAAGCCGATCTCCGACTTTAGACCACCCCCGACTTTGTGTGGTCTCCAGCTCTAGACCGCCGCGACTCTGTATTGTCTATGGGTTCCAGACTGCCCCTGACTCTGTGTTGTCTTCAGACTCAAGACCACCGTCGACTTCATGTTGTCTCTGGCTTCGTACCGCTCCAAACTCCTGGTTCCCCAGAGCTGAATAGATATACCTGACTTCCGGCGAGTGGGGCATTGAACCATTGCTTATTGAAAATATTGACAACGTTACCGTTTTTCTCTAAAGAATGTGTGAAACACAGCCGTTTACCCCAAAAGAGGTGGATAACTTGGTCATTTATTTTAGAAAGCGTGGGTAATATAAGCACGGATCTCGGAACACGTGGAGAACGTGAGAGCACAACCGCAACTCTATAAAAGGTTGTCTGCTCTTGTGGGTGCAGAAAGAGGGAACCATCTTGACTTGGAAGAATATGTAGGACCCTTAGCGGCCGGCTAAAGGGGGTGAATAGCCCTATAAAAATAACACGAACCTTCCTCGAACGTTATAGCTTAATTAAACTAACATTTGCATAAATTAAATAAGAAATTAGAAAGTAGAGGCACAACGAGGTTTACTTAGTTACAACCGGAGAGGTTATTAATCCAAGGAAGTTGAAGCTCACTATCAAAGTCTCCTTTAGGCGGAGAAGCCTCTTACCGCAGTTAAAGCACTCAAAATACAAAGATAGACAAAGGAAATTATTTACAAGTGATCTGTCTAAGATTCTGGGACTAGGACTGTATTTATAGCCCTGGTCAGGGCGCTTGCAAGGGTTCCATGGCCTAGAGGGGGATAAAATTTTATCCCCGTCTCAACGGATCGGGCAAAACGCGATCTGGATAAATTTTCATGGTCCGAGCGCCCGAACGAGTTAACCTTATGTTAACTTGTTTAGTCCGGGTTCTTGCTCCGACTTCACTCGCTTAGGTCTGGATCTTCCGCTTCAGCTTTGGCTTCGCTTGCTTGGGTGATTTCGGTCATCCAGAATATGGCTCACCCAAACTCATTTTTCAGCCTTCGAGCACTCTTCTGCTTTGTCTTCTTGTCCCTCGAAAACGTCATGCGCCTCTTTCTCATCCGCCCGCGTACTCTTCTGCAGCATCTAGTCCCTCAGACACACCGAGCCCGTCGGCTCTCTTCCGTGCCGTCATTCTCGCTAGCTGTGTCTTTCGCACGACTTCCTGTGTTCTTAAGTTACTATACACTTAGACACAGAGGTTAAAAATCAACAGGACCTAACATAACTTGATTGATCACATCAAAACTACTTTCGAGTATTAAAAGAATATTTGTACTTTTTTTTTCCATTCTACCCATCGTAGACTTACTTAAGCATCAAAGTGTGCCAGGCCTAGATACCCCCGTCATTATTCTAACATTTTACTTCCTTAATTCTTCTTCTCTTGGTATATCTCTCTATAAGTCCATGTTGACTCTGGGAGATTGACGATCTGATCAGCCTCAACGCCAACTCACTGGAAAATAAAAGGGTATTCATTTTTATTAGATTCATAAAAGGGGCGTTTCTTTTTTATTTATCACCAAGACAATGTTTCCTTCCATTTCATCCTTAGTTTTTTATCTTCAAAAATATCCTTATTTTTTTATTATTATAACAGTCATGGTTCACACTTGTTACAACATACCCACTTCAATTTTAGTAAATACTAATAATATTATATTATATTTTAACAATAATATTATATTATAGTAGCTAAGAAAGGTAGATGTTATGACATTGATATTTTATTTATAATCTGGTGAATATTATATTATAATAATTATTATAACTATAACTATAACTATGTAAGTGTAGCAGTTATATATATATATATATATAAAAGTCATTTGTTTATATTGTAGTTTTAGGTACCTACTATAATATAATAGTATCGAAAAAGTTGTATTTTCACAAATAAAGAATGGATTGAGATGTGATGAAATATTGTTTCATGATAAATAAAAAATGAGTACCTTTTTCGATTTTAATTAAAAAAAAATACCCTTTGGATTTTGTCCAACTTTGACAGGATATTTTTTGAAATTTCATGAACGAGGTGGGGGCATTAATGAAAAATACAACGTCGTTGATTTTAGACCTATCAATTGTATCGTCACTTCTGGTTGAGCATGGACGTGTATGATAATACTAAACGGGACGACTTCAATAAAGACTTTGACCAATTAATCCCTGGGTCAACACCGGAGATTAGATTGTTTTAACAAGTCAATGTCATGATGATGCCGGTGTTATTATTTTTTTTTTGATATTCTAGCTATTCAATTTTTTAAAAATAGATTAATTTTAAAAATAATCGATTGACTTCGTAAAACGTTTTCATCAATCATCTAAGTAAATAAAAAATAATCCTTTTAAACGGCCAGCTTTATTATCCCTTGAAAAAAATTCCATCTGTAAATATCTAATTAATCATTTGAAGAGTTTAACCACTGTATCATAATACCAAGAGTAATACTAATGTTATTTTCAAATTATCTTATTATTATTATTATTATTATTATTATTATTATTATTATTATTACATAAATAATAAGAGTGCTATTTTAAAATTTATTTCTTAAAAATATTTTACTGGGATACAACATTTTCCACAATGTGCATTAAAATTTGGAACTGACAATTATATCCATAAAATAATTCGTTAAAATGTTAAACGTTTTCTGCTTAATTCCCTCAACCCGAATTTTGTTATTTTTTATTTGTATGGACTCTAATAGGATAAACTTACTGAAACATTATAACTAAACCATGTAATCATATGTGATTAGATGATTAACTCAAAATGAAATAGGTTGTAGAAGTTTACTTATTAATTTGCCAGCAAACCATAATTCTATTGAAAAAATATGGTGCTGTAGTACTGATCATGAAGACGCTATTTAAAAAATAATTTCGCATAATATTGTCTATTTCCTAAGTTGTGGTATGACCGACCAAAAACATCTATAGAGAAAATAAAGATACAAAGAAAAAAAACAAAAGGAAAGAATTTTTTTTTTTAAAAAAAAAGACAAAATAGGAAGAAGAAAAATGTGAATAAAAAATACATAGCCACGCATAGGCAGGAAGCGAGGAAGGAAGGACAGTTAGTGGACGAGTAGTCTGTTCTTTTTCAAGAAATAAACGTTCAAAAAAATTCCATGTGAAAAATTTTCTTCCATTTTTATTTCCGTCCTCTCCGAAGAAATGTAATAAAAACCATAACAAAGTAACAAAGGTTTAAAATGCCGATAACATCGAATCTAAAACAACCAATTCGACTACAAAAAAAAATAAATAACCCACAATTGAACCATTGTGGGCCCATTAAAAAAAATCATTACAAATACACTTTTAACTGAAAATCAAATATCATAAAGAGAATTAAATACTCTTTCATTTTATCATAGCCCTAAAGACAAATTAATAAAGGTTTATTGGCAACATACAATAACAATCGGTCTTATCTTACTAAGTGAGGTCAGCTATATGAATTCTTTTATAGCATTGAGCTTTATCTCCAACTATATTATCAGTTATATTTAAATAAATTTTATTTTATTGTTATTGATCAAGTCTTTTTTGATCTTTCTCTTCCTCGTTTAATATGCGTGTTTGTCATAGTTTCACATCGCTTAATTGAGAACATTTATTGGTCGTCTAAATACATGTCCACATCATTTTAAACGTGTCTCTTGGAGTTTTCCCTTTATAGATGCAACTCCGACTTCCTCGCTAATACTCTAATTTTTTATTTTGTCCATTCTTGTATATCCACACATCTACCTAGGGTTGTAAACAAGCCGAGCAAAACAATAAGAGGCCCATGCTCAATTTGTTATCCCTAAGCTCAAGCTCAGCTCTAGTTCGATTCAAGCTTTAGTTCTTAAGCTCGAATTTGACTCGTAATAAAATTAAATTGCTCGAGTTCGACTTGAGCTCAGCTTGAACTAAGCTCGGTTAAAGATTGTTTAAGATAATTAGCTATAATAATTAATAATATATTATTATATTTATTATTTATGCGATATTTAATAATAATAATAATAATAAAGATAAACGTGTCTCTTAACGAATATGTTCGCGAGCCTCACAAACTAAATACTGTTAAGCTCGAGCACGGCTCGATAATGTTTTCGAGTTTGAAATCAGGCTTGGGCTCAGTTTGTTAACTTAATCAAATAAACTTGAACGATGTTTTTTAATCGAGACCCGAATAGCTCACAAGCGGCTTAGCTCGTTTATATCTCAGCATCTACCTTAACATCCTCATCTCTGCAACTCTCATTTTCTATTCATGTGCTCGAGTTATAGCTCAACATTCAACCTCATATAACATAGTAGGTTTAACTCCAGTTTTGTAGAATTTTTCTTTAAGTTTTAGAGATACTTTACGGTCACATAAAACATCTGATGCTCTCCTCCATTTTAACCATCTTATTTGTATTCTATGTAAAACATCTCTCTCAATCTCTCTATCATTTTGTAAAAATGATCTTAAATATTTAAAGCTATCGGTTCCGAACAACTCGTCATCTCCTATTTTAACAATTATTTTATTATATCTAATATTGCTAAACTTAAATTCCATATATTTTGTCTTTATTTTATTAAGCCTAAAACCTTTCTCTTCTAGTGTTTCCCGACAAGATTCTAGTTTAACATTTATTCCGTGTTTCATCTACTAAAACAATATCATCTACAAACAACATGTACCACGGTACTGTGTCTTGAATGTGCAGTGAGTTCGCCCATAATTAGTTTAAAAAGATAGGGACTTAGAGCTGATTCTTGATGTAACCCTATCTTTATTGGAAATGCTTCAGTTACTCTACCTGAAGTATTTACTTTTATCGTTACATTCTCATACATATCCTTAATTAGTTTAATATATGTTATGCTAACACATCTTTGTTTCTAGAATTCTCCATATAATTTCTCTTAGGACTCTATCATAAGCTTTTTTGAAATAAATGAATACTATGTAGGGCTGTAAATGAACCAAGCGTTCATGAATAAGTTTGGTATTCGGTTTGGTAAGAGTTTGATTATGTTCGTTCAATATACACAAGATCAATTAAATGAACAAGCTTGAATAGCTCGTTAAACTAAATAAACAAATTTGAACACATATGTGTTCAGCTCGTTAACGTTCGTGAACAACGTTCGTGAACAATGTTTGTTAATAACGTTCATGAATAATATTCATGAATAATGTTCACGGACCATATTCATTAATAAAATTCTTATCAATATATTAAATAAACATTAAAATAAATAAATAAGTTTGAATTATCAAACTTAATAATCAATCAAACAACTGAAAGTTTCAATCAAACAAACTTAAATTGAAAGATCGATAACATCTAAACAAACCAAGCTCAAGCCAAGCTTGAATTAAGAGTTCGATTCCATATCCGTGGGGTCGGCACTATGGGGGTCGCTAAGGTAGCGGATCTACCTTTTTTGAATTAAGAGTTCGATAACATCTAAACAAACCAAACCAAGCTAAGCTTCAAACAAGCTCAAGCTCATAAAAAATATACCAAGTCAAGTTTGGACAACCATTTCAAAAGATTGGTTCATTTTAAGCTCGACTTATTACCTTATCAAACAAGCTTGAACACCCCAAAGCTCAGCTAGTCTCATTTCGTTTACAACCCTAATACCATGTGTAGATCTTGTTTACTCCTTATATTTTCAATTAATTATCTAAGAAGATGAATAACTTTTATTGTTGATCTTTCGGACACCCAAATTGAATTTTAGTCACTGTGATCTCCTTCTTTAATATTTTTTTATTATTTTTTCCCAAAGTTCCATGGTATAACTCATTAATTTAATACCCCTATAATTTACATCATTTTATATATCTCCCTTGTTCTTATATAAGAAAACTGAGTACTTATCCTTTATTAATCAGACATTTTTTTTCAATATCATATTAAATAATTTTGTAAGTCAATTAATACTTTTTTTACTTAGACATTTTCATACCTCTATTAGAATATCATCTAATCGAACAAGTTTTTCATTGTACATCTCATTTAAAACTTGTTCTATTTTTAAATAAATTTCTATACTCATTAATCTATTTAAATTATCTAAATTAAGTTAATCACCTAAATCTTTATTAAAAAATTTTACTTCTTCTATCATTCTTTTATTTCTGCATCATTTATTAATACTCTATTACATTCACCTTTAATACATTTTATTCATCTATTACATTCACCTTTAATACATTTTATTCAGATAAGATATTTTATCTTTATCTTTTCTTTTATTTTATTTTATTTAATTTTATTTTATTTATTTTATAAATGTTCTCGTCAGTCTATTAACATATGAAATTTAAATAGTAGAATTTGAAGTCACAAGTGGCTAGTTTTTTTTTCTTTTGGATTATTGAAAAACATCCAGAAAAGACTACAGATAAAAGATTAATAGGCCATGCCAACTGAAACCAGGCCATCACTGTAAGTAGCCCTACACCAACCACCAAAAACATGTCAAGAATTGCAACATCTACAAAATTACTTTACACCAATTCCTACAAAACATATAGAAGAACAAAATTTACTGGTCGCAAGACGAGGGCGTAGCGTTTACATACACAAGATGGATCATTAATCCTTCTCATACCAATTAAAATCTTTTACTTCATATTTTGAACCTATAGCACAAAAACTATGGATGCTTGCAAAATTAATTTAAATCTAGTTCCAATCTACACACTGTTGCACGCTGCGCCGATCTCCCAACAATGTCCAAATAAATTATATCACAATCATCATAATTAATATTTTCATGATTGGCTACCACAAATGGATCTGTAAGGATAATGACACACCATAAACAATGCAGATACAGTGGAATAGTTAATGAGAATTCTGTCATCTTCTGTGCTGTAGAATCTGAAAGCTTAATAGATCTGCTTGTGGCAAGGTCCACAAATGCAGTACTACAAATTCCATCGTTGAATCCATCTTCTGAGTTTATTCTGATCCCCGACAGCACTGGCATGGCACAGACAGCAGAAACACTAGATGTACTCATCGAGGTAACAGGTTCATAGCTCAACAAAATTTTGACACCATTAGATGTTATCTTACACCTGGCTAAGCCTGCAATAGCTTGTGATGTTGCTCCTAGAACATCAGCACATAGATGCTCATCGCTGACTACTTTCTGTGCTTCCTTTTTGCTTCAGGTCTTCGCTTTTCTTCTTCCCATTCCCTTTCATGTAGTCTGAAGTTACAAGTCAAAGTAACACTTTCTAGACCAAAATGGAAGATGAAAACAAGAAGAGAAGCTTGCTATCTACTGTTTTTTTTTAAAAAAAAAAATCATATAAACATCAATTATCTAGATATGCATTTTGGCCTTGTGCAACAAACAACTTGCAACTTGAAATGTAAATTGTACCGCACAATAATTCATGTAGTTCAATTTGGTTTAGTGCTTCAAGTTGGTTTACAAATTTGGTTTTGTTGATGGGTTGTAGAACCAAGTTGGGGTTCAATTTGGTTTAGTGCTTCAAGTTGGGTTACAAATTTGGTTTTGTTGATGGTTTGTAGATACTCTAAAACTTTTTGGGATGCCCTTTTGGCTTCCTAGATCTCACCAATGAGCCTCACCTAGTAGAGAGCCTCAAGAACTTTTGTGTTTACTTCATTTTCTTACCCTGGCTATTTTCAAGTCTTACAGCATGTTTGCTTTTTGCCTTAGCCTGCACAGATTTTACAGAATACAGAAGCATACAGTTCCGTCTCCTCTCTTAGCTAGTTACTGTTCTACCAAGGTATACTAAGACAAGGACTGACGAATTCTTGATGTAGAAAGTAAAAGAGGCAGAGCCCTTAAAGGCTTAGAGAGATTTATTTACTCAGCCATGCAAACTATATAAACACATAAACACCATGTAGCCATTTTCACTATTCTGATGATTATCCTAGAAGTGCACACCCTTTTTCTTCAACTACAAAAGGGGAAAAAAACTACTCAGAACACTGGAGCAAAATAAAAGGTAGGTATATAAGTAGTTGTTGATGAAGAAAAATATTAATCTAATTGGTCATCTATTTGTCTGACTCATTTTTATGCTACTTACAATTTGTGAAAAAAAATATTTTCACATATACAAGTAAAAACTATAAGTCGACTGAAATAACACAAGATTAGATCTAAAGAGGATGTTATAAATTGGTGAAGAAATGTAATTGAAAGCATATAAGTAGGCACAAGGATACTGATCAGATTCCCTTCGGTTAATTTTGCCTACAGCTTCCTTCCCATGTATTCTTGGTGCTTCCTCTATGTATGCAGCACGTTGCTGCCCTATGACTGCCTTTTTGTCTGCCCTTTCTCTACCATCATATAACTGAGGCATTCCTGGAGCAAGTGAGGAAGGTAGCTGACCAGCTTGGGAATACTCTCCACCTGTTTCAGACATGTGTTCTCTCTTCAGTTTCCTTCGCTTGGAGCCTGCAATGAGTTCCGTATCATCCTTCATCATGGGTACTTTATCCCTTTCCCTGTCATCCATCTGGTGATCATAACACAAAAACATCATTGACTTTTAGCATATTAATGATCTTGACCAAAATCTGACAGTCAACTATCTTGCAAAGGAATTGAAAACCTAACCATCACTATCCATTTGCAAACATGAAACGAGTAGTATGATTTAAGACCTTGTACCCATTAAAAGTTGATGGACGTGAAAGTTGATATGATAATAATTGAGACATGCATTGGAGGAAATTACACATCATTAAAAGTGGAGCTGACCAATCAGTTGCCACGCATTGCTTAATGTTGAAGATTACAAATGGAGCAGAAACATATTGCCCAATCAAAAATGATTAATAAACTGCACGGGTGTATTTGTTTTTATGTAGGTTATTGAATGGATAACACAAAGCAAGACAAGGATGAAGAGCAAACACTAATTAAATAGTAATGTTGCTGATAACCATATATCTTTTCACATTTGGTATATACTATCTTATCAAAGTAAGATGTTTCCAGTTTCCACTTCGGTACAACATGCTGCCATTACAAATTTGTTGGCAATTTTTGCATATTGGTGGTTAGTTTTCATCCGGAAGAGTTTTATCTACAATGTTCCATAGCTTCTGATAAAATTGTTGCTTTGTTTCTTTAGCCAATTATCTCAGATGCGTGCCACATTAAGATCCACCTATATATTTAATCATGATCACCTAATAGATAATGAAAGCCAAAGCCTTTTGGACATGCCAATTATGCAAATCCTAAAATAGGATAATAATGATAAATAAAAGAATTTTGAAAATTTTAATAGAGAAAAGGACTTTATATAATGTGGATAATTGTGTAACCTTTTTAAAACGTGATCTTTTATCATTCTGGACAATGATAGAAAATTTTACACAGAATTAAGGTCTACCTTGACTGATGGTCCATCCCGTTCATCACGCTTTCTTTCACGGTAGTCATCCTCTCTTCTACGTTTTGAATCATCTTGGGAGGTTAAAGTATTCTCTTCTGATCGCCTCCTTTCTTTTTCATCATGTCTAGGAGAAAGTCGCTGGATGTGTCTTGTGTTAGTAGTTCTTCTGTCAGTCTCATCATCTCTTCTACTGCTACCCACTGATTGAGGAACAAAACTGGGAGGTAATGGTGGAGGTGGAGGCAAACTTTGTCCATGAAATCGTTCATCGAGATGTGTCTTATCTGTGGAGATCTCAGTATGCCTGGGCTTGGTCCGATCATCTTTACTTCTATCCTCTCTAGCTTTCTCAACTGACCTATCAAGATTTCTATCGGTGCTCCTATCTTGTATTTTTTCAATAGAACGCTCTCTTCCATGCCTCTCCAGTGACCTATCTCTTGATTTGTCATGAAGATCTTTGTCAGTGCGATCCGACTTTTCTCTGTGATCCTTTTCATGTCTTTCATTAGTTTTATCCTTTGATTTATCCAGTGATCTATTAGTACTCTGCTCTTCCAAAGAAGGCTTCTCAGGCTCCAGAAAAGGAGATTTATCCATTGCTCTTGCATCATGACCTCTTTCTTTATCAGAAACTCGTACATCAGTAATTTCACCATCTTTAGTTTCAGTTTCCCCTTTCTTGCGTTTGTATGTTTTTTCTTGTTCTTCACCAGGAAATGTTCTCTTCTGTTGTCTAATGGATGCATCAGAAGTTTCCACATTTTCATGCATTTCATTCATTCTAGTAGATGCAACTGATGCTTTTGCAGAAGCAGGCACAGAGATGCCATTGGATACTGCAGAAGAAGTAACAATAGTTCCACCCTCCCTAGTATCAGCTGGATAAACTTGGGTATCTTTGTCTGCAGATATAGAAGACTGTTGACTGGCACTCCTGCTAACTGGTTTTCCAGATTTGTTGTCTTCTTTGGCAACCTCCTGTTTTATCAACTTTGGAATAGAAGCTCGTTTTTGCAGTACTCTTGTCTGCCAACAAGAATATATCTAGTTCAGAATAAGGTTTACTCCTGTTGCTAGTTTAGAAAATGATTAGGGCAACAAAGCTTGTTCATCAGGTAGATTGCTTTCAGTTTTGTTACAAGCGATCATTCAGAAAATCACAAAAAACAATAGAGTTTAAAAAAGTTGATCTTTTAGATTGATGTCTTATGATGATAGTGCATCTATAAGTTGGTAACTATGAGCAAATATTGATTCTTGCAGTATCGTTCGCCGATTGATCTATAAATTGATGCCTCTACGAGGAAAGGGCAGCCATAAGTTGTTAGCCTAAGCATGGATTCTTACAGCAAGTTCTCCATTATAGAGACAATCAGCCAAGCCTATTGCTTTTTGTATAATTTCAATCAACACTACACGAAATTATAGTGTCTTCAGAAGTTGCCAATTATTTTCCACATGGCAAAGGTCATAAAAATTTCAAAATTCAAGAACAATTTCGATATGATGCAAGAGAAGATTTGGTATATTGTGCCAATATTAATTGTAAAAATATTAAAAAGAAGCTTAGGATCTGATACAATAACACATTTAAGACACAATACAACAACAGTTGCATAAAATGCAAGACAAAGAGTGCAGTTGAAAGTAACCTTACAAGCATCAACCCAATATCTTTAATTATTCTATTCATCATATCTTAACCATAAAAGAATGATTTTTTGTTATGCTCTTGTTCACCCATGCAACTTATTATGACCATTATCTATTAATACTCTTATGTGATGAGAAGAGCCCGTAGGGCGTAGCTCAGATGATGGGTGCATGACATCCCTGGCGTAATGACTAGAGGTCGATTCCGAAGAACTGACAACTTGTGATCACCCCACCATGCGCCTAACACGTACCTGCATTTACCTCCCTCCATATTTATGGGTCTGACATTAGAGAGGCCGTTAAGGTAGCACGGATCTACCTTTTTTTTCTTATGTGATGAGAAGAAATATCCTCAGTAGTCTGTACTATGAGAATTATAGATGATAGGTATGAGAATCTTAAATATCAAAATGAAAAACAGTTTGTTATTAATAAAGACCTTGATTAGTCAGCCTAAACAATTCCCAAAAAATTGTTAATAGGTTATTTGACTTAAAAAGTAAGAGTGATGTACACCAAACCTAGATCGATTATTAACATATATCCTTCAAAATGCCTGGTACATAATTTGCATGTTGACCAACAACTATACCAGTATAAGAACTCTACCAGCTTTTAGTATAGAAACTAGATTATAAAACTGGTGTGGGCCATCAGGAAAATATACTTACAATTTCAATTTGAAAACAAAAAGGATAATTGATTAAATGAACCGCATAAAGTTGAAAAACCTAGGAGAAAACCAGATGCATTCGAACTACCCGCATAGGAAGCACATGGAGGACAACTCTATATGGTATTTAAGTTGATTGGCTAATTCATTATCCTAGAAGCTTGAACATTGAAAAAAAAAGACCAACCTATAGTTTATATTTCTATCCCTTCCACTTCATGTGTGGATGGGTATATTGATGGCTCAAATCCAGCACATGAATAATGAGAGTATCTTTGACACAAGTAGGATATCAACTCAAGACATTCTCCTTTGGTACCATGTTAAGTTGATTGGCCAGATATTTATCCTACAAGTTTGATTTGTCAGGAAAGGGACCGACATATGTATTTATATTTCTTTTATATCATAACAGATATAAATTGTCATAAATCTGAAATATGCATGAATCAAACTCCAAAAAAGTCCATCCTCTGTAATACAAAGCTGTATGGGTAGACAAAATCAGTCTCGGATCCAGGTTTGTGCCAGTTGACGTGGGCAAAATGTATCAATCATCTAATGTATCAAACTCACACAAGGCTGCAGCATACAAAAATAAAGTGTTTTAACTGTGATGTGCAACAAAAATCTTTGTATCATTTGTATTGGATGATATTCCTTTCCAGCAATGTCAAACAATACAAACTCCAACAATGTCTAAGAAGAGAAACCAAGCTACTATGCACTGTTCCTTTTTTTATTTTTTATCTTCCTTAGCCTTTGTTCTCTCAACCTCTCATTATTACTGTCAGATTGCTTAGCCATGCCATCACATGGCAGTGCCCTAGGCAATCCAGTCTAAGTTCAATTAAAAATGATTCAACGTAAAACCAGATTGAACACAATTCAATCCTAAAATCAAACTCTAATCAATAAAATTATAATTTCACCAGTAGAGGTTAACATAAACTTGTTGAAACCATTTCAAGTCTTGAACTCAAGTAAATTCATTACTGAATTGAATATGTTTTTTTAGCTCAATTAAACATTGGTTTAACAATAATAATAATAATAAAATATAAGTTATTATGCACAAGTAGCATTGAATTATAATTAAATTTCTGCAAGTTGTTCTATGTAATATTCACACAACTAATTATACTTTTTAGGTAAATGGATTAAGTAGGAGTAGATCAAAGACATCAACACAGTTCAACTCGTGCTAAACTATATTGTGTGTTGATACAAGTACCAAATTACCCACATCCTTACTGGTTCGTTTGGAGATCTCAAATTTTAAATGTTGGACGACACCTCTTTATCAATCACGGAGAGATGTTTGATGTCCTCAAATGGGAGCAGAGTTACAAATAGGGTGGATGTTCTTCCATATGTTATCTACACTATTCTTAATTGACCTTTGTTATTTGGCCTCTTCATCATTACGATGGAAAGAGTACATATTCTTTTAACCAAAATAAATAACCATTAAGCTTAATCCTACTAAACGTAGCCAAGCAAAAAATAAAAGTAAAGCTACAAACAGCAAAAGTAAGCCTCTCTATCTCCTCATACAGTCTCAAGTTGAAAAGGAAAAGAAGATCCAAGAGCAATGCAAATTTTATTACCCAAGATCCAGCAATCAGAGCCTTCACCTCATTTAGTTGCACTTTCCTTTGATTAAAGAACTTTTAAATGAGTCCTAAAATTTAACTCTACAAAAAACACTTGTTAAATTGCCTTAAGACTCCACTTTGAGAAAGAAATGAGAGACACACAATTGATGCCAACCATAGTATCATAAGAGATAATAGGCAAAGCATAACCCACTTCTACTAAAATCAAAGAACCTTGAATGAGCTTATGTTAAGTCAAGAAGAGTCACCTAATAACGTGCCTATTTTAAGGAACACCCAATATGCCACTAACCATAGCCCGAACTCACAATTGTTGAATTCTCCAAACTATTTTATGAATCTAAAAGAACAAATTAAACTAAATAAACATGATGAAGAACATTAGATAAACATTAGATATCATATAAAATTTGTTAATTGTCTACTAGTACATGTTCAATTTTAGTTACTCATGAGTATCAAGCTTGTAATCAATTGATTCAATTCTGTTTCTTCTACCAAACAGAGTTCAAATGAGTGTATATAAGACACACATTGCAAAGTTATGAGAACAATCATACTGAGAATGATTAATAAAATATTGTTAATATTCCAATCTTTAACGTAGTAAAATTGCTAATTGTAAGGCATCCAATGTTCTATCTTTGTCTACCAATTTTTCCACAGATGTGCGCCTTTAGTTATCATGCAAGAACTCATCTTTAGCACAGTTATTCAAGACAGAGGGGATAGTTGGGATGCACAGTGTTTTTCCTATTGTTGACTTACAATTTTCCTTATTGGAGGAAATGACTATGCTGTAGACAACAACTCTTTAAGAGGCTGTCATTGCTGGAGAATGATGCATATAAAATACCCATTTAAAATAAACTGGGGAAAAGGAAATCAATTGATGCTTCAATTTCTATTTTTATTTATTTATATTCTCACTATTTCAATCAAACCTAATATAATTTTATATTAATTTATATTCTCACTATTTCAATCAAACCTAATATAATTTTATGTTGAGAAATTTATTGTACGTAAATCATATAAGACTAATTTGTTGTGCCCAAGTAAATTTTAGTCTGGCTTGTAAGGACTATAAAATGGCATCCCCTCATTGTTATATAAAGTTACTTTGCTCATTATTCGTGTTTGAAAGCATGTTGCAGTTAAATAAATAGCACTTAAATGAACAATTAAATAAAGCAAGGTTTAGCTGCTTATTTCATTCCTTGATGTTGACCTATGCTGCATGATATAGATTGGCACAACTTAACTCTGTTGATATGGTGTAGTTGGTGGACAGGAGCAAGATTGAAAAAAAGAAAAAGAGAGAGAGAAGATGAAGAGGAATCAACAGAGAGGAAGGATTGGAAATGAAGAAAGGATGTACAGTTGTTATTCCCACCTGCACATAACAGAGAAATTGTTTGCTGGCTCACAAGTCATGCTTTGTTTGACATTCATTCTTTCATGGTCACCTTTGAACACTTGCTGAAGACAGCAAATGGTGTGATGTTCCAACATTGTCCCATGGCTCAGTATGGGCTCAAAATAATATCAGGCAAGAAGGTACGATAGCACGAGATTTAAATTGTAAACTAAAATATTTGTTTTCTTTCATTTAGTGAAAAGTATGTTGAAGAATTTAACACCATGATACCAGACCCGAATATATCCAGAAAATTATACATAATAGATTCTCGAAACTGATATCTACAAAGGCGATGAAGTGTGCAACATAAGATGCATAGTTGGAGTATGATCATTACTTACATCGGATTCTGCAGCACCTTTAGTATAAGCTTTGGCACTCACATCATCTGATCTCATGGATTCATCGATGTTTTTCACAAGACCAGAATTCTTACTCATTGTAGCAGATATAGAGAAGTTTGTTTCCTGCCCATTTGCCAGAAGGCCAGTTTTCACTTTCGGTTGTGTAGAATCAGGCTTCAAAACACTTCCGCCATCTGTTCTATCAGTAGATTTCATGTGTTGGATATGTTCCTTGCCTGTGCTCAAAGGGTCTACAATCTGATTTCCTGTAGAAGAATTTGGTCCTCTTAACATCCTTTGGAGTAATGTTGCAGTTGATAAAGACGTTGAAAAATTACCAGGTACTGATTTTGCAGCTGATGCTGTTGATTTCAACTCTACAATGCCCATGCCAAATTCTTCTTCAGAAACCCATAAGCTCTGTGTCAGTAGATAAAGAATGAGCAAGACATTGACCAGAAAATTGATATGGATAAAATTTGTTGCAAATTAAATCGGTCAAAAACAACATTATCCAGTTTATGACTAACCTTACGAGCAGCCAATGCCGCAGCAACTCCAGTGGCCAAAACCTTCAAATCCTCTCTTTCATCCCCTTTAATCTTGGTCACCTATAAAGAATAGTCCAACCAAAATGGGAATGAGAATTCTGAATTCTTTAGATGGCGTCTGAAAAAAAGGGTAAAGAAATGATTATTACCCTTTTCTCAAGATTAAGTCCAGACTTTCGGGTAACAGGGAACACATTAGATATTTTGGTTAAAACAATAAGTGCATTTCTTATTTCCATGTATTCACTAGATTCCAAGCACTGTACAAGTAACCGTGTTATTCTTGTGTTCCATTTGAAGTGTACCTTCTCAAAACAAAATAAAAATTCAGTAAAATACAGTAACAAAATTAGCTGAAATAATTAATGAAACTGAGTTTGCTAAAATAATCTCCAATTATATATATGTAAAGTGTGTTCTATTTCCTAAGATCAAGAACACTAGCCATAAACTGAGAATAAATTTTTTGCATTACCCAGCAGATGGCCATTGCAGAACTTTGCAAAAATCATAGGAGTATCAAGTAAATCTATTGAATAAATAGATGGAGGTGTAGGAAACATACATTAGTGATATATTTCAATCATCTAATTCAGAGCAGATCTTTAAAGCCTAGCACTTTCAAAGATGATGCAAAGTCGTAGCAACAATGTCATCGAAAGACAATACATCCATGGCAGGATTAAAAAATTGGGCAGACATAATAAAAACGAAACAGAAAGGGTTAGAAAAAACAGAGGTAGAAATAAGTCAAGGAAGAGGATGTCCTAGCTGAAGAATAATGCAAAACAAGTTAAGATGAGAATACACGAGATATAAAAAAAATGCAAATAAAACAAGATAACATGCTGATTGGCACATAAAACATTTGGGTAAAGATATAAGAACATGATAAAAATCAATACATGGAAAAAAAAATCATAAACAACTTCTAGCATAGACTGTTGAACCTATAAACTCTGTGTGTGTGTGTTCTGCATCTGAAATTAAGCAAGTTATTTTTTGTTCCTTCTGTTATCGAACATGTTTATGAAGATCTACAAGCCACATGTTTAAAATGTCTAACCAAGGCTAAGCAACAATGCTGCATCTACGAAACTTCTAAACTTCAAACAATCTAGGAATTTAATGCTACATAAAAGTAAAAACACGAAAAGTGCATACTCGAACAAACTGGCTGTAAGTGACACGCTGACTGTTTGGAAATCTGTAATAAACGGCAAATCCAGGCATGTTTCCGCATTCATTTTCATAAATAGACTCGTCACTCTGAAAGGAAAAAAACAAGATCTTATGGCATGAATTTGAAGCAAACTGATGAATCATCTTCCTATAAGACAATTTTGATAAGATAACTTTACAAAACCAACATAAGAAACCAATGTAGCACAACTGAAACAATTCCCATTTACCTTCCAGTGGTATGCCATTTTTAATGTCTCATACAAAAACCTTCCAAGTCTTCCAGCTTCATATTCAGTGCAGCAGCAGATCATAGGTTGCAGGGTTTTACAGATAAGAACATCTATATGGTTCACTGTGTTAAAATAAGGTGTTCCAAGAGAATGCAAGGTAAACACAAAATTAGCACAATATACAGCATCTTGCATGCTGAAAGTGCAACGAGGGAAAATGCATCGCTGAAGAAACTCCATGTTGATCTTTAAAGTGTCAGGACAGGAACTTAGCCACTTATCCTTTTCACGAGCAAGCCGTTGGAGCACAGATGAGACATGCTGCTCATGCTTTTGAAATTCACTAGTCAATCTATCTAAAACCTCTTGAATCTTTTCCTTGTCCTTTTTACGTTTTGTGATTGCAATACTTGAGTTGTCAGAAATCTCTTCCAAGGCTTTCATGGCAGACTGTTGTTTGGCAATCTCTGCCTCATACCTGTTTCTGGGAACATGAAGATCATAAAGAGTTAACCCCCAAAATGTGGCATACAGATCTGGAGAAAGGCTATTCCAAGCTTTTGAGGGAAGCATTGACTGGACTGTAGCAAGAAGATCTGACCACCTGAAAAATTATAAGTAGAACATGAATATGTTAAATATTAAGAAGCATGATGCAATTTCAATGTAAAATCCAAAAGTTATTGAGCTCAGAAATAAGCCAGCTACATATTGGACAGGCTGCATACAGCTAAACTTTGTGAGAGAGATTGGATCAAAGCTAAGAAACAGAGCTTAAATCCAACAGAACTTACATTATAGGTCTCCATGGTGAACCAAGATCCAATACAACATCATTTGATGAATTTGAAGGCTCTACTTCATTTTCTTCAGTTTCATTGTTTGAATAGTCAATGGTGTCAAGGGGCCAGCAAGAATCAGATCCATGCATTCTTTTGAAGAGTCTCATCACGGGCCGGTATACCAGAAAGGCAACCTGTGCCAAACGAGAATTTAGATTCTAAATCTACATATGACAAAACAAAAATCATATTCTATCATACAGCTCAGTTTTATCTAGGTGCTATAAGAAGCAACAAGTCATATGTAGGCTCACATAAAAAAGTAAAAGCAGAAAATTCTAATGCTATTTCCAATAAAGGTGCATTCAATGAAATCTGAAGATAAACTTTCATGTCTTCCCAAAACCACCCACAAGTTTCATGGCTACAATTTGATAGCTAAACTATTTAAACAATTTTAACTTCATCCAATTGTCCACATGAGTTCTTCAATTCAAATAATTATTGATTTTTTGAAAATGATTTTTCTTTGAATGAAGAAAGTGTTTCAAGTTAAAAAACACATTGTTCCTAATGGAAAATACCTTATTTTTTGAAGGAAAAAGAGTTTTAACAAATAAAGAGTTTATAAAATTGGTTTATAAATTCAAATAGAACATATATTATTAAGAATAGGATACTATTAAAATAGCTTAAACAGTTTAGCTATGAATTGGAAGCAAGTGAAATTTTTAGAAAGATTTTTAAACAAAAATTGAAAGTTTGAGACACTTGTATTAATTAACCAAAAGAGAGAATAAAAAGGAAAAACAAAAATCACCTCTGGGTCCAGATGGTACTTTTGCACAAGTTCATCTAAAGAAGGAATTAATTGAGCATAAGCTGCAGGAGCCAATGCATTGCATAGAAAATCTACATATTGCAGGAGTGTGCCGTGACACCTGTCAAACTGTTCACTAACCATTTTGATGTATGACGCATCTGCATTCATGACAACCCTATACACGAAGCAACGAACTCAGCATTGGAGTTATAATTACATTATAAATCACAATTCAAAATGAACTAGTAAAATTATCATGCAACAACTAACATAATGGATACACAAACAGAATAAGTTGAAACAGTTTTGAATAAATGGTGAAGCAAAACACATTACATGGAGCGGTGGTGAGCAATAAGTACTAGAAGTGGAATAGCCAACTTTGGTTCTTCCTTAGGTAGCAATGCATCCCTCAGCCTGTTGGTGGATTTACTCAGTACCTACAAGAAAAAACAAAATATGATCACATGACCAAAGAATTTGGGAGTTTTATAAAGAACTGCAAAGACTCCAGTAGATTAACTCAGTCCCAAAAAGAAAAAACAAGATATGATCATACAATTAAACAACTTGGGAGTTTTATAAAGAACTGCAAGACACCAGAAGATCAACCACACAATAAAATGACAACCAAAAAACACTTGCTAAGGTATAGAATTGTTACTGTGTCAAAATTTGCTAATGTATATAGGGATTGCCTGAGTTAATATTGAGAAATCCAACTTAAATTGCTCTACTTGCCACTGCTTGATTGACCCTTCAACCTTAACAATCTGTCACTAGCTAAACCAAGTGCCTTATCAACTACTCTCGCTAGATCAAGAGATGTCATCGTCAATCAAGAAAGAAATATAGTACCACTTGATCAACATTAACCTCAAAACCATCGTTCTATATATTAATAATTTAATACTATTTTATAAGTTGATCCCGTGATTTACCTCTCTTCCCATGACCTGGGGATGGACTATGAAGGAAGCCTAGGATGAGCTAATCACCTTTTTGCTACAATAATCTAATACTACTTGGTAACTTTACATTAGTTAACTATTTAATTTTCTCTTCATCAATTTGTTTCTTAATGATTCCAATTTCATTTATCCTATCAAACTAACACAACTAATTCATACTTGGATATTCTTTTACCATCAGATCTACAAATGGATATGGATTCTGACAACTATGTTATCTCTCTCACACACACACACAGTGCAAAAGCAACAGCAAAAGAAATAATGGCATACAATTTGTACATTTTTCTTTATCTTAGAGCATCAACTTTAAATTTGAATCTAGCATGCCAAGGTTCTACCATCAGATCTACAAATGGATATGGATTCTGGCAACTATGTTATCTCTCACACACAAAGTGCAAAAGCAACAGCAAAAGAAATAATGACATACAATTTGTACATTTTTCTTTATCTTAGAGCATCAACTTTAAATTTGAATCTAGCATGCCAAGGTTCAGATGGCTGTCTTCATCAATGAATCCAACAAGAGTGGAAATAGATATTGGCCTAAATCCAAAAGTTTACCTATCTATTAAATCCCATGCAGAAAATCAATTTATGTAATAATAAAAAAAACATAAATATTGGCAAAATAAGAGTTAGAACAATAAGAAATAACAAAAAATACACCTAATAATCACAGAAATAACTTATACCAAGTTGAGCATTGATAAACCTAACAGTAAAATCTCTCATTTGAAGCCAGCCAACCAATTTGAGAACAAAATTTTCTTCTGTAGGGTGCCAATAGTAGAACAAAAATGGAGAAACCAAATACAATAGCATGCAAAAACTCGCAAACTCTCAACGATTAAATCTGAAACAATGTAGATATTAAACAAGAAAAATTATTGTCCAGGTAAAAGAAAATATAGCCAAATCCGTTTCATTGAGGCTTTGTCTAATCGAAACTAATTTGCATAGGCATTGAAGCCACAACAGATACCAGTTTGGCATTGAGCATTAGGCAAAAGCTACAGCCAAATGTGTAATGCATATGTTGAGATGTGTGTATTCAGTTACTAAGAGACCAAATTTTTAGTTTTTATTTATGATAGAATGAGAGAACGTAAGTTAGCATCATATGAAAATGTCCAAACATGACTAGAAGAAGTTGTAGTTAGATAAGTCAAACCAATTGGAGTAAAGGGGAGGTAAAGGCCAAATAAAACTATTAAATTTCAACTAAAAGAGATTTAGACATTCATATAGTCACCCTAAATAGTTGGAAAAAGTGTTTGCACGCGTTATCTCTCTCACTATCTAGAATACAGAGGTAAACAGATAATTGCTAGAGCAGAAAGGACATAATTAAATTGAGCTAGAGCGAGCATAGAGAGTGAAAGGACAGGAGAGATGAGTTTCTATTTTGGACATGCACTATCCTACCTCTCTCTATAGTGAGAAGTAATAGAAATGCAAATGATAAATGTGGGCAAACATATACAAGTATATTAAAAACACAAATCATCACAAATGTTGAAAGATTATCTGATTAATAGTCTCACATGATGACTTATAGCGGCCGAATGTGAATTTACCTTATTATTTTTAGTCATTCCAAAGAGAGTAGCCTGATACCGCAAAGTCTCGCTTCCAGACATAGCATCAAGTTGTTCTTCAGTCATATTTTCAGTGTATTGCATATTTGCCATTTGCTGAATAAGTTCCTGCACTTGGACCAAAATGTGTAGGTTCAAAATTCTTAGCAAGACCATAAACAAAAGATAAAGCCTTTGAAGCTACCTGTAAAAGAACAAGCTCAATACCAGTGCCCTTCTTCAACTGATTGACAAGATACTGAAAAAGACCTCTCAACTCCATGGAAGGATACTTCTTACAACTGAAAACAAGCAAATAAGTGATATTGGTGATAGTACCAAAAAAAGCAGTTTTTGTAGGCCGAATTTAACAAACCAGAGTTTAACAAATAAACACATTCAGCTCATAATAAATTATCATGAGCAAACATTATGGAGGTTAAAAGCATTTATTTGAAGAAATATATACACACAGATGACCCCAGAAGGATGCAAGAGATTGAAGCCAATCTGACAGATTAAGGCCATCATCTTTGAGCTTAGATCGCCCTCCATATACTAGACGCTCAATCACCACATATTCCAGCATGTCATACTCCAACTGTCATGGAAAATGGAAATATACACATGAAAAAAAACATGAAACTGCAAATAATTGATAAATATATAAGACATGGCAAAACTAAATTCAATAGATCAACCAACAAATAAATTGCTCGGTGCAAGAACTCTGTAAAAGAACACAATCTACACATGACAATAAAAAATATTTTTAGCATAACAAATTTACCTCACGAAGAAACATACACATGAACCTGGTGGTGGTCCCTTAAAATGCATGGAAGAAAAAGTACTGAGGAAATGCACATAAATTTTTTTTTTAAAAAAAAGGACTGTTTCCAATTCCTCAAAACAATGAAAACGAAGAAAAATAAAGAGACAAGGTTTATCCTATGATCTGCCAAATGAATGTTCTGAAGCTAGGATACTAGTTCTGATAACACAATAATATTTGGCACTTAAAATGTAAATATGGACTAGGGCATTAAGGCAGATGACAAGAGACACTCAGATGTCAGTTTATTCAAACAAAAGCAAGGTTTTGGTGCTACAAACATGTAAAGATAATTTACAGTTGTCTAAATGGAAAGTGCAACATGCTATAGCATGTTGAGAAATAATACATGGAAGAATCCTGCAATATGAATCCTCCAACGAGAGCTTTACTCTTTGAATGAAAGAAAATATTATTAGTAAGTTATGGATGAACTTCTTCTCAACTGACCACCTAATCTCCCCTTAGAGGAGAAAGACTACTGCCATTGCAGCTTCCCCTTTGTCATGTTACAGCACCACCATCCCTCAAGTGGCAGACCCCTCCTTTCTCGCCTCTCATCCCACTAACCCTCTTGATGTCTCTTCCCTTATTCTTTTGTATTGTGTTGAACATAACCACTGAACTTTCCTACCATATCCATTACCCCTTACTAGTTTGTTGATTAGGTCATGTGTTTTCTAAGTCAGATAAACCATTATTGTTAGATTTGCTTTTGTTTTTCATTGCAAGGCTTTTGAATTAGGCATGTACCATTCAAAATCTCGCGTCATGCCTGAATTTTGGATTTTACCTAGAACCATATTGTTGTTATTTTTGAGTTATGGTGCCAGTGGAGATGAAAAAGAAGAATAAAAAATAGAACACATCCATATTATTATCTCTTATACAAAATCGTACAATTTTAACATTGTTTTGCATGAACATAAGCTAAAAAACTAACGAGCATCACTTTATCTTCACGTTGTTTGTAACACGTCAAAGGGTGTTGAATGTTAGTATGACACTATACTCATCAACAAATTAAGTTAACAACACAGGATAAATTATAGTAGTTTCGAGTTTTTATAATTTATCGGAACGATACATTTTGACTAGGCTTCACAACACGACACAAGATTTCAAACAATGCATCATGTTTCTTTTACTTTTTGAGTCAAAATAAAAATACATCAACTTTTCCTCTAGCTCACTCCAATATGATGTTGTGTTGGATGGAAATAGGATAGATAAGAAAACAAATCAAATCATTGATTCATCCTGTTTGTATAAAAGAAGAAATTAATTTAATTCCAACTAATTTCACTTTCTTATTTCTACCCAAATCAAGCAAAAATGAAATTAAATGAAGCTTAGGCATTTATTACCCACAAATAATCAAGTGGCATAATTTTTTTTCCTTTTGATTCCGTCCAAGTAAACAACAGGCATGGGACAGAGTTACAATAGTGGGTAGTATTAATTCTTACCTTTCATTTCTTTCCATTTCCCTTCACTTGAACTACTTCATTCCCCCCTACTTCCACTCCAAGTAAAAAAAAAACAACTTTAAGGTCCATATTTAATTTTTACTATGGAAATTTTTGTTACAATCATACATAAGTATTCTATTAAGTCATAGTTGTATCTTATTCTTTGTTACTCTCTTGTCAATATTCATCAAATCGTTTATTGACTTGTTCTCATATATCTTGTCAAAAACCATCTCCTTGATGATTCTTGTACTATAATGATTCCTGTAAATATTTCTTTGTAATACCAAAAATACTTCAAATAATACATTAAATTTTATTAACTTACAAAATACATACCTAAACATATAAATATAAGGTATATTTAAATATGATCCATGTTGGTTCTGTTTGGTTTTATCAGCAGCTTGCCATTGTCCCAAATTATACCGATTTTTTTATTTTATAAAATAAATGAAAAAAAGGTCAAACTGACAAACTAAAATTTTTCCCACTATGGTTTGATACAATTTGATTTCATTTTAGTTATGCTTGCCCAAGCTTACTTGGTGAATAACAGCAGTGGCTGTTATAAAAGTTATGATCATGAAATTAATGCTAGAAATCAATACCAATTGTTATTTACCAGACGAATTAAGAAAAGCAAAACTAGACCATGGTTGGCAAACTCAGCCGATTTCAATACGGATAGGAGTAGGCATCTATAAACCAAGCCCAACAAACCAAATTGAACCAAACCAAAAAATTCAATCTATTGGTTTATTGATTAGTTTCAGGTTGGATACTAGGAACAATTTTCAGTTTTGATTTGGTTTCAGTTTGAACTTGTTCATGCTGTTAAAACCAAACCATTAAGGTTTTTTCAATATATATATAAGGGGGAAAATGCAATGTTAACTATTATGATTTCTTATTATTATCTTCCCTAATCTATGTTAACCTTAAATTATGATTTTGTCACTAATTTCAATAGAAGTATTATTCGGAAACTAGTTTTTAATTTATTTTTGATTAATTTATATTTATATTTATTTAACAGTTTAAAACCAAATCAAATCGAACAATTCAGTGTGGTTCAAACCGAACCTCAAACCAAACCAAAACAGTTTCAGTTGGTCTTGGTTTGGGTTTGGGTTTTCCAAGCTGAAATTTTTATATTTGGTTTTAGTTTTCCTCACTAAACTAAAAGAATAGTGTTCTTCCCTAGATACCCATCAGCTCAGTTGGATCAAAATCAGCTGAGAATAATCCGATTTCAGTCAAGAAGTCAAGCAATGCTATCAATCCTTTGGAGGTACGAAATAATAAATAAAAAACAACCCAGAATATAATTGATTTGGCCAGAAAACAGATCGAAGAGATGAGAATTTAAGGAATCGGTCTTTTTCACAAAATCAGGTGGCATCACTCCACCATCCTGCCGTCGCAGGCAATGGAAAAAAAAAAAAGAAAAATGAAGCCAACTAGAGTTGGGACACCTCATAGCTGTGAGTTTACAGAAGAGGCACAGGCCTTGGCTAGGAAGGGAAAAGAAATAGTGCCTTGAAGTTGTGTGGCTGCTAAATTCAGAAGGAGAAGAGGAATGAAGTGTCCCTGCAGTGACACGTGTTCACTGATTAATTATAAGTTTGCAAAGCTTCTAATATATGAAACAGTTTTAACATTCAGTGTTATTAATTGCTTCTATGACAAATGAGGAAATGAAACTAACAATATTATTTAGTTATAATTTTTATTCATTAACTATCATCTAGTATTTAAATGTTTTATATAATTTTAGTTATGTTAAATCAATTGCTATTTTATGTACTATTAATTGTTAATGCATTTTAACCACCATTCATGAGATGTTAATAATTGTCAGATGTCATTCATTATGTTTATGTTTGATAATTTAATCTGAATTTTCAATATGTAAATGTTTTAGTTAAAATATTGTTTGATATTTTTTTAATCATTATAAAACAATATAACTAATTCATTAAATATACTAATTAAAGGATGCGCTTAAACTAAATACTAAAAATATTATCAGTATTATTTTTTGTGTTTTTAACATATGAATAATTGGATTAGGTGTAGGAAAAAGGTGATAGTAGAGGCGGATTTAAGGTGGATGGAAACATTAGAAGAAGGATGCTGTGAGCATGTATAAGTGAACAAATTGGTCTGTTTGGGGGTAAACAAATTAATAATCAAAACTATTAATTACTACATAATTAATTAATACTCCAATACTGTTAGATTAATTAATATAATAAATAAGTAAATAATATTGAATATATAATTAACATTATTAATTAAATTGTTAATGAACACAGTCAAATAATATGTAAAAACTAATATATATAACTACAGATTTAATTGTGCAATATATTTGATATGCAATTACAAGTTTCTATAGCATTTATTTATATCTAGATTAAAAATGAATATTTTGATGCTAATGATTATATTATTTGATATAATATTATTGATTGAGTGATCAATTTTCAATATAAGTGAGTATATTAACAACCAAGGTTTATCCCACTAGGTGGGGTCGGTTATATGGATCCTTTTATGTCATTGAGTTCTATCTCCTACTATATCATCATCTATATTAAATAAATTTTATCTTGTTTTATTGTTGCTAACCAAATCTTTTTTAGTATTTCTCGTTTGATATGCATATTTGTCATAATTTCATATCGTATAACTGGAACATTTATTGGTCGTCTAAGTACAAGTACATGCCCGTACCATCTTAAATGTGTCTCTTGGAATTTTTTCCTACAACTCCAACTCTCTCTCTAATGCTCTCATTTCTTATTCTGTCCATTCTCGTATATCCACACATCCACCTTAACATCCTCATCTTGGCAACTCTCACCTTTTGCTCATGTGCAACAATGAATATATAATACTATATATAATTGGTTAATAGTGAGTATATCAAATTCTATGATATAAATTATTTATTCGGATATTTACAGAGTAAAGAAAATTTTTCTTTTATAATAATAATATTACTCAAATATATCAAGCATCTTTAGGTTTTTGAATAACCTTTATATCTTAATTATTAAACAAGCTTATTTATTTTACATATTTTGAATTTATCCGGATTCAATCCCACCAATCAGATGCCAAGGATACTTAGGTTTTGCAATTTCTGACACCAATACTACCACCCATGAATCAAATTACCAACTCTAATAGACCAGAAAATTCACCTAGAACAATTCACTATCGTTCAAGGTATTCACATGTTACAGCGTTTGAAAATTGATTCAGATATATGACTCTATACTCAAGGCTAAAAAAGAAAGATAAAGGAGGAAATAGAGGGAAGTTGAAGGAAGTGCGTCCTCCATTGTCCACTCCCTTCATAATTATCTTATTCTTGTAGTAGGTGACACTAACAGGTGGTGTTGCTTTGTTCATAGAGTTCAAGTACAATGATGAAGCAATGATCCATATCTTGATCCACCATATAACAAACCTCAAAAGCACACAAGTTTGAATCGAGATTCTGTAGCAAATCTCCCCAGCAACATGGTCATATACGTACAATGATAAGAGATAGTTATCGAGGCAGCAAACTATAGTCAGCACGATAAGCTAAAAGTGAATGTTAATATAAACTTGGCATTTACAAATGTATGTTGGTTCAGTTTGATAAAATAAGAATGTGCATAAAAAAAGATAGTGTCCGAACAACATCATGGTTATGCTCAGTAATGCTACAAGAGAACCAATATAACCATTTACCAGAAGCACAATAGGCATAAAAGATCAAATAAAAACGGTACCTGTGTTAAGTACTTGAATGCATCCACAACAGGTGTTATCATATCCTTATATGCTTCAATCTGCAATTTATGGTCTTTCCATAGTTCTTTATCTCCAATGGGGATGGAGGCATGATATATCCAAAAAAAAAATAATAGGATAGTCATTCTTGGGAAAAGTGAACCTGCTGAACTATTGTGCGGAGAACAGTCATCGGATTAGAATGAGCAAGCTTGGCTACCATGCGACTCAGTTGTTTCAAGTTTTCCTTTGCAAGCCTTTTCAAAATTCTCCTTGTGTCCAACTAATTTCCCAAATACTGGAACTAAGTTCTGTGCATACAAAATATACATAGATGATATGAAAGAAATTAAAAGATATGGACCTTTGCAAGTTGCCTTGCTGCCAGAAGAATTGGATTTTGTTCATCCTCCTTCTCCCATTCACCATATAGACGATAACGGGCCTACAATGCAAAATTGACAGGATAGGACCAATATTAACTCATTACAAAGAATAACAATACCAAGCGAACCTCATAAGGAAGCATAGACAGAATGTTCCATATCTCCTGGCCAACTGCAGGATTTGCAGGTACCATTTGCAGGGAGGGGAGTAAACATGTTCCTAAAGCTTCCTCAACTCTATGTCTAGCTTCTTTAGCTCGAAAACGAGGATCTCGGTTCTTTGCATCATTCAAATCAGCACATGAGACAGTACTGGAAATATCTTGTGCAGATACATAATATGCCCTTAACAATATGCACACCTGCACATGCAAATATCACCAAATATGCAACCAGAATAAGGAGTGTATTGATATTTATAGGGTATAAGACAGCGGGGTGAGCATTCGGTTAATTCGGTACATAAATTAACCGAATTAACCGAAAACCGATTTAGTGTTGGCTAACCAAATCAAATCAAAGTTTTACTAAAATTGAATTAACCGAATTAGTTATTTCAATTAACACCGAATTAACTAAATTTATTTAAAATAACAATAAAAAAAATTTATACAAAATTAATATCAAATTAATCGAATTAACCGAATGCTCACCCTACTATAAGTTACATATTGGTATAGGTAGACATAGTATCTTCATTATATTCAACATTGGAAGTTAGCCTGTAATTTTAGTCTATGGCTTAAATATTGTATCAATGATGCACCATGCAATCCTATGGTATTGACCAAATCATGCAGAGGGGGAAAGAAAACATAAGAAAGACATCATGTGGTTAACATATGTACAAAAAAATGCCCATGGATAAAGAAACAGTTTGAAAAAGCATTGTCACCATGATTAAGCAATAAAACAACTTTTCACCTTCTGAAGCAGAATTGTATCACGGTAGAGGTATGGTCCAACAGCAGCAATCATTTGAAAAAATTCCTGGGGAAGATCATCATAAATATTCAGCTTGGAAGCGGCAACTGTTGCATCCAAGGAATCAGAGCAAGGATAACTAAGGCTTCCAAGGCTTCTAAAGCTTGTTTGACTGATTAAATCATAAGCTCTTGACATAGTCTTCTTAATGAGCCTACAGCCAGATAAAAGATAGTTGATATAGAAGATTTATTGAGGCCAAAATTGAATGGAAAGAATAAATCATGACTTAACAAGAAAGGCAAGCGTACCCATCACAATACCACTGCTAGACTGTTATACCCACCACTACTAGAGAAGAAAATAAATAAATAAATAAATAAATAAACACTTGAACCCTGAAGGTAAATTTTCAATGTTAAAATTGTGCAGCTTGCAACTGTAGATAGTTAAACATCTTTTATATTGATTCAAATATCCTTTTTTTTGTAAACCAGCAACCATCACACAACTGCATTACTTATGTGTCTGTCTCTAACCTCATCACCTATATATTTTATTCATCCTTTGTCCTCTATGTTGAACTTCTACAGCTAAACCACAACTATTAAATGCTCAATGAGTTCTATCTTCCTCTTAGATCACTTTTTAATATGTTAGTTAATGTTTAAGAAGAAAATAAAAATCCTAGGTATCTCCTTACACTTACAAATATTAGACTTCATGAGATTATTCCAGCACAGGTAGTCCACAAGAGGGTCCAAACACTCCCCCTCAAATTGGTCCAAAGATTTAGTATAAACTCAACTTGTTTCATGTATATTCAACTCTAGGCTTATCATAGATGTTAGGTCATTAGAACTAACAACATACATAATGACATGGTTCAAAATTTCGTTCCATGCCGGGCGGAAAGGGCGAAACTTACCATTCCGCCCGGGCACTGAAATCGGCACTAAACTAGCGGCGATTTCGTCGTGTGCGTCACGCGCCAGAAGGAAGCGCGCTCGTCGTCGGCAGCATCACGAGACGCTTCCGGTGCCATCGGAAGCATCGCAGGGCGCGTCGCGGACGCCATCTTGACACAACATTTCTAGCGGCGTCGAAAGCGTCGCATGACGCTTCTGGCGGAAGCGTCGTCAGAGGTGTCGCTAAACGCCTTTGGGGCCGCAAGCGCACGCACGCGTCATGGGAGGACGTGACGCCACTGTGCAAAATTAATATTTTAAATAAATCAAACAATTACTCCTTGTTTGTGATATTTTAAAGAAGCTTTCATAAACCCTAATTAAATTATCTCAATAAAATATAAAAAAAAATATTTAAATTTTTAAAAAAATTAATAAATTTTATTAAATAATATTCCGAATTGTTTTTACTGTTTTAAAATTTTTTAAAAATTTATAAAAATTCTAATAAATCAAATTTATATTCTTATATATATTTTTTAATTATTTTTTTTTACTGTTTTAATGTTTTATTGATATTCTATTTTTTTTACTATTTTAAATATATATTATTTAAATTATTAATTAAGTAAATAAATTTATATATATAATACTATTTTGTATTAATTTATATAATTATGATTATTTAATCGGGATATTGGAGAACTATAAAGGTTATCTAAGTAAAATATTACACTAACCATTGCATCTATTTGATTCACGCTAACATACTATAATATTATGATTTATCACTTTTAATTCAAGTTATTTATAGATCAATTGTTTTTTTAAAAAAAATTATATTTGATTATTTTTTATAACAATATTAAGTTATTTAATAATGAAAACTTATATAAAATTAATATATAACTTATTTTTAAATTATACATAATAAATATATTTATCTAATAATTACTATATATAAATAAAAAAATACCGAAATCGTATCGGCACGGCACGATACCGAAATCGTATCGTTCCGGTCTGGGACCAAAATCTCGACACGGATCGAAATTTTAAACCTTGCATAATGGTCTCTTAATATCGCTTTCTATCTAACAAAAAGAAACTCTTCGTGTTTTGTCCTGCAATGGAAAACTAAATCATAATATAATGCAAATGATGACCTAATTATCATAATATAATTTAATCGGTTTAGTTGAAAGACACCCAACTGTTTGAACCAAAAAGACATAATAACTTGGTTTATGCCCAATATGCATTTATGCATCCTGACAATATAGTAGCATCATTCGCTTAAAAAGACAATAACTAGGACCATGCCAATATGCATCTTGAAGATGACACAATCATGATATAAGAGATTAACTAGGGAAGCCTTGGGATATTGAAGAATTCTTGAACCTGTAAACTAATGACCCAGGACAATGAGACTCGAGAAAGGGGCTACCACAATCACAAAACAAGATGGCATATTAATTTAGTGAATGCAAGATATTTCAATAAGCCAACCAATTTATGATTTTTCCCTAGACAAGATAATGGCATCTATGCCCTGGTATTAGTCAACATTTGGATCCACAAGATGTCAAAGGATCTAGTACATATAACACCAACCTCTATCACATATTTACTTTGAAATGTGAATGCATCCCTATCAGAGCATTCCAATGCTTAGGAATTACCTCATGTTACCTAATCCTAAATTTGATATTGCTAATAGAGATGGAATTTCAACCTTATAATTCATGTAGTGTCAATCCTATATAGTAACCTATGAGTAACATAAACAATGAGAAGAACATTTCCTGAAACTAGGAGTGGCCTTATACACTCTTGATCATGCTTGGTTAGATAAGCGAAAGATTTTACCAAATCATGCTCTAGGAGATTGCTTCCATATATAGAATTACTGTTTTCAATTTAGATAGAAGGTCATGGTCCCTTTAAACAACAAAAGATGTCTTATATATAGCTCTTAATTGAGACCATTGGGGAAGAAAGCAATCTTGATATCCATATATGTAAAAATTAAATATACTGTATATACCTATATTGGGGAAGAAAGCAATCTTGATATTCAAGAAATCTTAGCCACGTGAGAATATACCTATATTGCCAATACTATATATTATATATACCTTTTTGCCACCAATCGATGTTTTCGCATGTCAACTAAACCATTAGAGAATGTTTTAACAGTAAATAATAACTTGCACACAATAATAGACTTCCACAAAGCAAGAGAACTAAATTCCAGTGTATGATATAGCCATAATATCACAATTTATCTCCAAATGATGAGAAGTGACGAGCTATAACTGAACTCTATAAAGAAAAGGAGAAAATCATGGTAACATCAAAGTGATTTTGAGAGAGAGATATCTAGAGAAAATCATGATAACTCTTTGGCAGCTTGCAGCATCTACGAGGAGAATTACCACCATGTGGTGGAGGTGTGCAGCCATGTGAGCAGAGAATTCAAAGTTATTCTTAAGAATTTTCTCAAGGAGAAGCACCAAGTAACTTCCCTGCAAGTCTAGGGTGTTCAAAAGTTTACAAGGAGGAGATGGTGCAAACATTGGGAAGTCAACATAAGGAAATTCTAATAAGGTAAAGTTTATTATATGCAATTTAATCAATATACTAATTAATTTAACTAATTTAATTATTATAAATTATAGATTAAATTAATTTAATTAAATATATTTTAGTTCAAAAATGATTAAATTGACAATATTATAGATTTTAAATCATATTTTAAATTAGAATTAACTCATTTCGGTTTTATATCAATTAAATTAATTTAATTAATCACATTTGAAATATATATTAAACTAATTAAATTGAATCATATTTTAATCTATATAATTTAATTACAATTTAATTATTTTCATCACATTTCAAATCCAATGTAATTAACAAAAAAATCATTTTAATCATGTTTTAAAATTTATTTGATTGAAATTAACTAGAATTTAAATTATTAAAAAAAAAAATTAAAGCTACTCAATTTAATTAACCTTAATTTAGAATTAAATTAACTTAAAATTGTTATCAATTTAATTAAGACTTTTGATTAGATTGATTTTTTTTAACATAAGATTGATGGCTAGTGGAAAAGGAAAAGCACTAATCAAAGACATACATAGTAAAGATTAAACAAAGTTCATTTTTAGATTTTTAAAAAATCTATTGTTGGATTATTCATTAAATACTAATTATTGTTAGTTTATTCTTTCTAATTTTTTTACTTTTCTGATTTTTAAAATCTATTTTATGTACCACATTCAGCAACACGATCAAAATGTATTTTTAAGTAAATTTGTAACAAATGATCTCTTCTATGCTACTTGTACCAAACATGTCAATGAAAATCGTATTGTCTCGACACTCAGTAGGCCTTGGCATGTCATAATATGTGTCAATATGCATTTAAGTAATTTTTTATTATTTCCATGTACCTTATTTCTTTAAAAATTCTAATAATTCGATTAATAATTTAATTCCTATAGTTTTATTTTTATAAGTAAATAAGTTAAGTGGGAAATTATAGTATTCATTTGCACAACCATTTAGTAAATACTGAATAAAATTATTTTTATCTTTTACAATTTGATATAGCCATATTAAAAGTAGAAATACAAGTAAAAAAAGGAATAAATAAGTCAAGAATAAATGAGCAAAAACCCAAATGAATTTATCCCAACATGCTTTAATATGCAGGAAGTTGGTGCAATACAATGCGTGAAACTTTAATCGAACTGATTATTTAATAGCTGCATTCATATTTTTATAAATAATTAAACTAAGTGAAAGAGTATTAAAGAATGAAATGTCATTGAAATCGATTTAGATTTGCCAAAGCATACCAAGTCAGCACAATACAATGTCTAGACTGTACAATTCTAATTGAGATCAAAACTCCAGTATGGAGTGGTACTTTTAACCTTACCCATGGGCTTGTAGTTACATTTTCCTTTTCTTTTTATTCTACTTATCTTCTTCCATCCTCCATCTCCAATTTACCATCGGCACTCTCAACACTTTAGAAGTACAAAGAGAGTACCCATCCCAGTGAAAAACTAAATCTCCAACATGTATTAAGATTTTAAATTTTGTTAGGTAGTGCAAAAGAGAATATGTGGTGGTGCACTATGAGTATATAGAAACAAAAGTGGTAAAGGTTGAAGATACAATTTGGGATCAAAAGGATCTATTAAGATGAAATTTTTAGGAACACCTGTAACAAGCTCAAATTTTGTTTATTGTAGGATCTAAGTTGTTTGTTGTAGATCCTTAGTGACTGAATTTGTTGTAATAATAATTCCCCAACTGAAAATGGTTGACAAGATAACAAAGCAAGAAAAGGAAGTAGCTCAACATTAGACTCAGGAATGGAGAAAAATTCCTATTCTTTGATTTTACAGTATTTAATTGTAATGATGTATGAGAACAAGATCAATAATGCAGAATATTGACTAGTAAAAAAGAGTGAAAAAAGCTAAGAAGTATTCTAAGAATTATCCATTGCTCATATGAAAACACCAACCAGTATTTTTATCTCAACATAACAACAACAACCAAACATTATCCTTGGGGTCATTAAATAGACATAAAAGGAAGATAAATAAAAAGGATTAACGCCCTTTCATTAAAAAAATTGTCATACAAAAATAAACATTAAATAGAACCAAACATGTTTTCCCACAAACACTCAAGACACCTAAGACTGAACTACAAAGCATTTTTTGTATACTTTGCATGGTTGAATGTCCCAAGAAACAATGTTTCTACTTTCTAACAAGTGAACTCAATCACCAGAGCGGAAGTTGGAGCCATGGCTAACTTACACAATTATTGGGATTTATGTCTTACATTCTTCTAATCCATGAATCTAGTATTAAAACAGAATAAACAACAAAAGTAAAAAAAGTAATTATTGACTTAATTTCTATCAAATATAGTGAACTAAACAAAAAAAAAGGCATAAAAGTGAAACAAAGTAAGAATTACCTGGCCAATGCCTTTTACTAATGAGGAAAGGTAGGCAAGAATGACACTAGTAGGATTGGAAGTCATTGTGAGGCTAGAGATACAGGAAATATACTATGAGACAATGCCCAGAAGCACTTGAATCTAGAATCAATGAGTTTAATGCATGTGGAGCCATGATCCCCTCCTAGAGTGATAATCAAATGTGACTGAACCATAGAAGCAAATCAATCTTGTGCTAGTTCAGGAGGAATTAGTAGTGGGCGCACACAACATCCATTTCTAGAACATGGATAGATGTGTCTCCTAGAATGAGTTTTGATTGGCCCAATTCAGATCACACAGTGGGAAGGAAAAGAATAGTGAGTAGCTTATCATTACCGCCTTGCATGATTCAACAACTAATGTGACCTTGAGTAAGTTTCTAAAAGTGGCAGCAAATGCCTGGAATCAACTGATATATGCACACATCAAACCGTTGATGTGCTAATCGAAATGCCTCAATGGTTTGATTGATGTGTGAGGATCTTGCAGCAAATGGTTGAGGATCTCTTTCAGCAACTTTCATAACAACCTAAGAAGCATTTTTTCCACGTTTCATCGAAATGATGGTTATGGAGTCAGAAAGATTTAGAGGTGTTGTAAAATAGAAGGTGAAATAATCAAAGAACTTGACATTCTCCTGGAACAAAGGAATCCCTTGAAGTGAGAAGCAGATAAGATCAGTTGGCAACAACAAGAAGATAGACGATGAGTCGTGAATGTAGGAAAGATTTGAAAAAGATCTTCAGACTGGAGATGCACTGACAGATAAAAATAAGATGGTTGACGATCAGTAAATCAAACATATCAGCATATCATCCTGGAAGAAACTAGCATATCTGGTTATGAGCATAGTAAATCAGTATCAGGATAGTAACTCGGATTCTGTGACAATATGATCTGAGGCTGAAGATCCAGTTCAGCAGGTAAAGCAGATCTCGGCTGAAACAGAGGCATCAAAGAGCTGAGAACTTGAAACATTCAATGCTGAAGTGAGGTTATAGAGGATTGCGAGGCAGAATGATCTGGTGTTGTTGCAATATTTTGAAGGATCAATAGGAGCCTGCTATCTAGTAAGGAGAACAGCATCTCTTAAATAAGAAGACAACTGTCAAAAGAAGTGTTTTTTAACCCAAACCAACGTCTAGATCAACTGGTTAAACCAGAAATCAACAGCCAACCTCCAGTCCTATTGATGGAGAGCACCCTGGTTGAACTAGATTTTGAATTGGTACAACAAGAAAAGAGAACCAGTAATGCCTACAATTCCCTGTCAGTTCCAGTTTTAGAAACACTATCTAAACCCCATCCTTATCCCCCAACAGAGCACACTATGGAAGACATTAAGGATGGCATGGATGTGGGGGCAGCGAGCTCCTAGCTACAATGAGTGGCAATTTGGGTTGATCGGTCAAAAATAGATCTTCTCTCTCTGACTTGTGATACATTTAATCTAAACCCATACCCAACCTGGGTCTGTAAACAAACCGAGCCAAGCTCAAGCCAACCTAGGCTCGAGCTCGGCTTGACTTGATTTATACCTGCTCGACTCAAGCTCGAGCTCGCTCGAGCTGATAGAGTTGAGCTCAAGCTCGAGTTCGATATTTAATTATGAGCCCGAGCTAGAGCTTGAAATTTTTTTATTTTTTAATAAACAAATTAATATATTATATATTATAAAAATATATATTATTACTTGCTCGTTTGGCTCGACAAGCCACCAAGCCAGTAATAATTAGGCTCGAGCTCGGCTTGATTTATAATCAAGCCGGCTCGAACTCGGCTTGAGCTCAGTCAACTTCGAACTCGAGTCAAGTTTTGACCGAGCCGCTCAAGAGCAACTCACGAGTGGCTTGGCTCATTTGCACCCCTAACCCAACCCATATAAGGGTCAAAATCTTAAAACCACAATGACCCATCGACTAGTTTATGACCCGTTTGATAAAATGAGTTAAACATGTTATGTGACACAATCTGTATAATTAAAAAGGTCAGACAGGTTATAATTGAGTCACATGACACTAGTCATGCTACACGTGAATTCATGATGAAGAATCAAATCAAAAGCCAAGATAGCCACATTTAAACTATATGTATATTAGATTGAATGAGATACTTATGAATAGGTCCTTGTACAATATGCAGGTTTATCCCTTACTTTTCCTTTGTGTGCCTGCACCTTTTCCGGCCTCTGAGGTCTTAGAGACTAGTTGTGTATAAGCCTTGAAAACACTAGTGTGAATATCATGTTAGCATATCCAATATGGTCCCGCTCTTAAATTGCTAGGCACAGTGTCATCCATTTTAGTGTCAGCCAAAACACTACTAACAAGGTATTAGAAAGTGCCACTGACATGATCAATCTTTTAATATGTCACACAAGCTAATCAGAACAAGAATATAATGGATGTTCTCATTTACAGCTACTGTTTAATCCAGATATGTAACTTTATAAATATTAAGGTAAAATAGGTATTTTGGAACTAAGGGACAACTAAGAATCAAAGTGATGCAATGCATACAGGATCATATCATGTGTCAATATTGTAACACACTTGATCAAACTAGGACCAGTGCTTCTATCAGGTTAAGATTTAAAATTTTAATCCTTGGGAACTGATGCCAGTATCTATAGCAGATCTATATGCTAAAGCAAACGGATCACAAGTGAACTGACAGAATCATGAAGCAGAAAAACTTGATGCTGTTGCGATCTTGTAAGGTAGGAGATCACAATCTAGTAAGGATCACAAGATGGTGCAATCCTCTCTAAATCTACAGTCAAGTGCCACAAACCACAACATTTGAAGCAAGGAAAGAATTCACCAACAAGGGTGCACACTCTGAATACACAGGTTTTGGGGCAGCAAGATCCTGCCTATAGCTGATACCATGTGAATTTATGGGAAGAATCAAAGTCATAACCCTAAGCAACAACTTCCATCTATATGCATATTAGATTAAATGAGATATCTGAGTAAGCCCTTGAACAGTTAAATATTCTCCCATTGGTCCTTGACGAACCAAGGTGTGAGTGTGTCTATGCCTTCATAAAACTGGTGTGAGAGTTGTGTTTATATATCAATGATATCCAGCTCAGGATTTGCTAGTCTAGTAAAACTCTATTAACAGTGTATTAGAGAAAATGCTAGTAACAAGATACACCACCTAGTCAACCTATACAAGTTAATAAGAGTCAAAAATCAGGATGGAAGGTCTCATTATTTTTTTTCATTTATATATGTAATCTAGATCCTTATGCTTTGACATTGGCGGATATAGTCTTGGTTGATTGATATCGGCCTCTTCATCCCAAAACAATTTGTAATAACTCAATGTAGCATACATTCATAGTACAAAAATCAACAAAAGACCAGAATCTATAATGGATCAAGATTTCAACGCTTGGGTTTACTATAAAAGGTGACATTTTGGATGCACCTCATCCTAAGGAAGTCCATTATATATGGATTAGATTTTCAAATTGTTGGACGGTATAAATGCAAGATAAATTAATCCTCAGCCATAAATTTTTAGCTTTATCCACATGTGAAAAAAAAATGGTCATAAATGATAACCGAGCCTGTTACCACCTGAATATCTCTCTAATTTGGAGAAAGGTCTAGGCAAAGATACTTATTTGGTCCAACAGTAGGATAATTTACATAAGAAAACTACCAAAATAAATGCTCAGCAGAGTTATTCCTGAAGTGGCTGATCAAAATCAGCCATCATACACTTCAATATAATAAGGAAAAGGAATGAAGTGATAAAAAATAACAGTAAAAGAAGCATACCAAAAAATCAAGCATACCTGAATAATCCATCACAAATGTCAATATGCTCAACTGGATTTAGACGAGAAAGTCGATCAAGGAGAATTTGGGCATGGTACCTGAAATCCAAGGTGCCATTTCCATGAGAACAAGTAGGGAATTCCAGCCAGAATATAAAAAGAATAGCATGAATTTATTACAGAACAGTTAAGGAAACAATTTAAACACCTGCAGAAACAAGAATTCAGATGAATGAAAGTAAATAGGTGAATAAGGATTGAAATCAAATGCTTGATTCTACAATTGCAATGATTTCAACAAAAAGACACTCGGCAGCTTAATGCTCATTGTAGTTGAAACCTGTCCCATGCTCTCCTATAACTTACAGAAGGAAGCCTTCGTTGAGATTTTAGGAAGCATCTCAGATCATACTGGTGTAGCTAACCAGCAAACCATATGATCATTTCTGCGAGCTTATGCGAGAACTTGTTTCTATTTGGAAACCAACCATCCAAAATAGTTTTTCTTATATCTGTCAAATTTGTGCCTAGTTTGTATCCAGTTTATTTGAGCCAAATGAAGTTAATATATTAGATTAATTTTTAGATTGTAAGTTATTTGATAGTGCTGTTGTAGGAAGTTCAGTTGTTGCAGTTGATTACTTGTGTGGTAGTGAAGAGATAGATGATCATGTTTTAGCTTTGTAGGACGTCCATGTTGGAGTAGAGAAAGTATCAATTTATATGGCTTAGTTGCAGCTTTGTAAACAATTATATACATGATAACAGATGAATAAAACATGCAAACAATTGCACAAATAAGAACAGATGAACACAAACAGGATACAACATCCTCTAATGACTAATCAACTTTGCATATCCTCTCCGTCTATGGAAGATTGGCTTCACTTCTCTCAACAGATCCAAGGATATTTGAAATCCTCACATCAGTAAACTCCATCCCATTCAGCTCGTGCGGTCGATAATACTGTGCCACACTCACATTTTTAGAAGATTGATAGATGAAAATGGGAAGTTCGTGTCATGAAACAAAATGAAGATTATGTGAAACAAACCTAAGTTAAGATTAATTCAAATATTAACCCTAGTCTATAAGTAGCACAGGCATTGAAATAAAGGTACACATTATGACTATTTCCAGAGATTAACCCAGTTCTGCAATGCCCGTGTTGCCTAATAAAATTTTACCAAATTAGCATAAAAGAAGTCCAATAAAATGCATCTTTGCAAGAAAAAAGAAAATACTAAAGAACATGTGCTTATATCCATATAAATATCAATTTAAGGAAAAAAAAACAAAATTATCAAGAAATTCATCTTCTCTACACAACATATTTACCAATCATCAACGGAAAGGAAGCCGATTAATAAACCAAGTTTTTGGTTATTTCCAACTTCTGGCACCCGTTCTTTGATTGCTTCACTCTCCATATCCAAAGAAGCAAATAGATCAATAGCAACATCTTGCTTTTCATCATCCATTAGATCTTTGCCAGTTGCAGCAAGATTAATTTTGCCAATCTTGTTAACCTGTATAAAACAAAAATTTCACCTAAAATATTTTGTTGGCGTATAAATTTTCTATGTGCAATTTGAATATCTTAAACGAACATCCAAAATATAGCAAAAAAAAACCAACAGACAAAAAAAAGTAGTATGGAACAAAAAAGGAACGTTGCTTTTCAACCAACAGATTAACAAGTGAAAGACTAAAAAATATCATTGACTAACTAAATAAAAAGCAGGTATTATATGTGGAAAATCTGCTAACATATAAGAAGATATGTTTTTGTACTTTAAAAGATTTTAAGTGTAATAGAGGATAATGGTTAAATGAATGTTTGAGGATGTTAATGATGATAGAATCAACAATACAATCCAGAATCAAAAGTGTAACATCGACAAATTGGTAAAATCAAAGAACATAGATAAAGATGGACATATTCAAAGTGAACCAATAAATACAATAGTTAGACAAACTGAATTAGTTAGTGTTGAAGGTGAGAAGGGTAAAGAGAGGAAAAAGAAGACTCTCTTTGCAATAAAAGTGATTAAAAATTGTGGATATTTGAAGAAAACCAGGAAGATTGAAGGGGAAAAAAACTAGAAGAAGAGGAATTGTTAATATTAAATAGAAGATACAAAGTGTTGAAATAGGAACAAATAAAAGAAAGGAAACATAATAAATGGAAATTATTAAAATCAATTATTTCCTATTTTCCAAGATTCTTTCCTAGTTCTATGCAATCATTATCTCAAATATTACTTCCTGATTTCCAAATATTATTTCCTGATTTTATGCAATCAGAATCTCCTAATTTACCAATACTTCCCCTCAAATTGGTGCATAAATATCAATCCTGCTCAACTTGTTTATTAATTGTTCAAAGTTGACTCTTGCAAGTCCCTTCGTCAAGATGTCAACTATTTGTTTGTTAGAAGGTACAAATGATAAGCAAATGGTCCCCGCTTTAATTTTTCTCCTTTATAAAATGTCAATCAATCTCAATGTGTTTCGTTCTATCATGTTGGACTGGATTATGAGCAATGCTTATTACGGCCTTATTATCAGAGTATAACTTTAATGGAAGTTTTATGGGTTTCTTGAGCACTTCAAGTATTCTGTATATCCACAATACCTCACAAACTCCCTGAGCCATTGCTCTAAACTCAGCTTTTGCACTACTTCTAGCTACAACACTTTGTTTCTTACTTTTCCATGTTACTAGGTTTCCCTATACAAAGGTACAACATCATGAAGTGGATCTCCTATCATTAACCGATCCTGCCCAATCTGCATCAGTAAACACATTAACAATCCTTTGATTAGTCTTTCTGAAAATTAGACCTTTTCCGGGAATAGTCTTCAAATATCTCATAATTCTATAAACAACCTCAAGGCGTTCCTTAAATGGTGCATGCATGAACTGACTCACAACACTGACTAAAAAAGTAATGTCTGGCCGAGTATGAGATAGGTAAATTAGTTTCCCAACAAACCTTTGGTATCTACTAATATCAACAGGAACACTTCCTTTTTCCATGAGTTTTATATTAGGATCCATGGAAATCTCTGCGAGTCTACAACAACTCATTCATATTTCCTCCAAGAAATCAAGAATATACTTTCGTTGAGAGACAACAATACCTTCTCTAGAGCGAGCGACTTCCATACCAAGGAAATACCTTAACGCTCCCAAATCCTTAATCTCAAATTCAACTGCTAGGCTTTTCTTCCGTCTTTCCACTTCAATCACATCATAATATCATCCACATACACTATCAATACAACAATCTTTCTTTACAAACTCCGAGTCTTAGAAAAATCATTCTTGTTCAATAGCTCAAAAAAGTAATTGCATGACAACAACCTTAGTGTCAATTCTAATCGTGCCTAGATTGACTCAAGTGCAACTGATCATATGACAGGAATGTCAAACCTTTTCTCTTCATATAGACCTTGTGCAAGTAACCAAAAAATTAAGATTGCAGATAGCACTCTTTTAGCCATTGCAAGAAAAGGTTCTGTTGTAGTATCACCTATGCTCACTCTAAATGATGTTCTTCATGTTCCAAAATGAGCTTGTAATCTTTTATCTGTCAATAAATTGATCCATGATCAAAATTGTCAAGCTAATTTCATTTCGTCTCATAGTGTATTCCAGGATTTGACCTCGGGGAGGATGATTGACAATGCTAAAAAGAGTGGAGGACTCTACTTCCTCCTTGAAGATGGATCTGAATCAAGAAAACAATCTCAACCAAGAGGTTCCTGCTTTGAATTTATTTCTGTTTCGAACAGTAATATTATGCTGTGCCATTTTAGATTAGATCATCCTAATTTTTGATATTTAAAGCACTTGTTTCCTAAATTGTTTCACAATAAAGATTCATCGTTGTTTCATTGTAAAGTATGTGAGATTGCAAAACACCACCGCACATTCTTCCCTTCACAGCCATACAAGCCATCAAAAGTGTTTACCATAATTCACAATGATGTTTGGAGCCCTAATAAGATAAGCACTCCCTCTAATAAGAAATGGCTTATCACATTTACTGATCATACTCGATTTTTCTGGGTGTATTTATTGAAGGAAAAATCAGAAGTTAAACAAGTCTTTAAAAAAATTTCAATATGGTGAAGACTCAATTTCAAACTAACATACAGATTTTTAGAAGTGACAATGGGAAGGAGTATTTTAACATGATCTTAGGAAATTTTTTCCTTAAAAAGGGGATAGTTCATCACAGCTCTGTGTATAGATACACCTTAATAAAATGGTATTGTTGAAAGAAAAAATAATCACCTCCTGGAGGTAGCCTGGGCATTACAATTTTCAACTAAAGTGCCAAAATATTTGTGAAGTGAAGCTATTTCAATTGTTGCATATTTAATTAATAGAATATCATTTAAAGTTCTACAATTCAAGACTCCATTCAATACATTTAGAACATGTTTTCCTACTGTTCGTCTTTCAACTAATTTATCATTAAAAATATTTGGTTGTGCAACTTTTGTTCACGAACATAGGATAACCGGAAAACTTGAACCAAGGGCAAGAACATGTGTCTTCGTGGGTTACTCCCCTACGCAAAAAGGTTACAAGTGTTATGATCCGATATCAAAAAAAATTTATGACAATGATCCGAATAATTGATTATTGTTGTTTCACATGGTCAGCACTCAACATCAGGCTTATATAAAAAATATGCAATAATAAAATGCACCTCATCCAAACGTCTTGCTACAAATCCATCATAGAGTTCAAATGCCTCATCATCCTTTGGAAGCAAATGCGAGCATCTGAAAGAGAAATTAAAATGCCACCAGTATTGAATTCAAGATAACAAACAGGTGTAAACATGTAAAAAAAAAGCAGTTGTGGACAGCATTCCAATACATGTCCAATAAGACAAAAAAAGAGCGTCATTTGAGCATGTTTAACATAGAACATTAACCAACTAAAACATTATAAATATCAATAGGTTGCATACTAAGTTGTGTCAATATCACCATGACATTACTCATCCCAATTCCATCCAACTTGAACATAGAATCATGGCATCAAATTCTCTCATAGCCTAGCACTATCAGATGAAAATTATTGTAACAAGATACCAAGAAGTAACTCAAAAAAAAGGTGCTCTATTGTACTGCATGTAAATTACAGTCACCAAGCACACAATTATAACTAATATGAACTTTCAATTAAACATTAGCTAAAATGTGTAATAACCCAAGCAGTTTATGAAAAAATATTGTTTTGAAATTTATAACGCTGCACTGTTACATAATGTAGTGTTATGTGAAAAAAAAAATAATATGATTGTTAATAACTTGGACAACTTCACAAATGACAAGGTATCCAAAAAAAAAAACCAAAGAACTTGTAGAGAAGAAACTAACTGTGCACAAGCAAAAAAAAATAAAAAAAAGTAGCTAAGCACTATCAAAATTCTCATAGAATTACGCATGCGCAATGCTCACAGGATATACTATTTCTCAGCATCCCATGTAGGAAAGAAACGACCTTAAGAAATAATGATAAAGAAAGCAACAACAGAAGAGTGTTAATTCCATTGCACATTTTATCCCTGGATATATAATAAAACATGAGTGATGCTAGGGTGTTAGACAAAGTACCAAAATAACATAAAACAAAAGAATATATCAAAAAGAAGTAATGTGTCTGCTTCATGACAGGAAAAAATGAAAATTGATGGTTCACATAGTACCATGTTAGAGTCTTGCTCTAGCACCAAGTTGAAAGAAGACGAATGACTAAACTTGTTGAATAGTTCTCCATATCGAGATGAGATGACAAACAAAATACCACATGAACAACTTAAAATATGGGTTACTTGTCATTTGTGATCAAAATAAGTTGATCAAAAGAAGGCCAACATAAGCGGAGACAAGGTAAAAAAATACAATGTTAAGTGCTAAGAAACTAGTTGTAGAGAACTTACATACTATCCAGATCTATGAACTCAGCTTTGACAAGCAAAGCTGTTAACCGGAAAAGCCCTGGTGGAGCAGGACTGTTTACTTCTAACCGTTGATAATATTGGAACTTAAACCCCAGAATTTGAGCAGCATGTGACTGTAAACAGAAATTTTCAAAGAAGTGAAGAGGGGAAAACTGGCAAAAAGTTAAGCAAAGAAGAATTAAAGTAGGCATTAATACATACCTTCGGAAAAATAGGTATCAGATCATAGAAAGTGTGGTTGTCAGGATAGAGTTCAAAGCATTCCAAAACCTTAGAAATAGCAGCACAAGAAAAACAAAATCATAAGTTGTCTTTCATCGAAAAATTACATTCAATTTTGAACATGGCAACAAAGCAGTTATTTCAATCATGAGCAAAAATATTTTAAAAAATACTAATATGCGAAAATTGCGAGCATATGAAAAACGTGCATACGCATTAATAGCCAACTTACAATATCAAAGACACGATTGGGGTCCAGATCAAAATGTCCAATCAATGACTGCATAACAAATTACAATAAGAACCAGTTTACTGAAGTTCTGAATGAAAACATAAAGCAGTAGTATAAAACCTTTATTGTGCTAATTGTCACTGTAGAAGTGTTTGCAGACATCCCTTCCAATACACCTTGGCAAAGAAGTGTTACCTACAAAATCAATCCAAAAATTATTTGAAAATATAGAATGTAGCAGTACAATTATTTGAAAATATTCAAACAAAACTAAACCAATTCTCTCCCCAGTTGAGGCTAACCCTTACTTCTAAATCTGGCACTATTAACACAAAATATCTAACTCAACCAAAATATTGATCGCTTGAGATGATATTTAGCAAACAAAGACATGCAGATGCTTATTTGAGCTCTATAATCAACAAAAGAATTATTTGGTATTTCAGGTATTAGAATTCAGCAATTTTGGAAAGACTAAAGTAGGTTGTGCTCCCTGAAGAATCTTAACAAATTCAACCACGTGAAATACATGTGCCAAAATAAATAAACAACATGAAATTCATCAATCAAAAAATGTAGAAATTTGGACAACACTGTTTCGTTACCGTACTAACGTATGGTGTTGGTAGTGAATTGAAGGGGGGGGAGGAAGATGAAAACGAAAAGAACACAATTATATATATAAATTTGGTATTAAAGACTCATATAGAATGATGCAGTTTTGACATTGTGTTGTACGAACACAAGCTAAAATTAAAATGATATATATTATTTATATTCACCATCAACAACAACCAAGCCTTTATCCCACTACATGGGGTCAACTTTATGGATCCTCCTATGAGATTGGGCTCGATGCTCTACTATATCCTTGACTATATTTAAATGAAATTTATCTTATTTTATCATTGCTAACCAAGTCTTCTTTGGTCTCCCTCTTCCTCGATAAATATGCATATTTGTCATAATCTCGCATCACCTAACTAGGATACATGTTCATACCAATTTAAATGTCTCTTGTAGTTTTACCTCAATAGGTGAAACTCTATTCTTATTTTTATCATGTCCAATGTCCGCACATCTATCTTAACATCCTCATTTTTGCAACTCTCATCTTTTGTTCGTGTGTTCGCTACATAACCCAATTCATATAATATAGCAGATATACTCGTCGTTATATCTACTACTACTAAACTTAAATTCCATATATTCTGTCTTTAGTCTGCTAAACCGAAAAACTTTAACTTCTAATATCTCCCGCCAAAATTCAAACTAGCATTTACGTCTTCACATGTCTCATTTATCAAAACATTGTCATTTGCAAACAACAAGCATCATAGTAACATGGCGGTGAGTTCATCTATAACTCGCGTAAAAAGATATGGATCTTTGATATAACCTTATGTTTATAAGAATAACTTCAATTAACCCGTCTGAAGTCTCCACTCTTGTCATTAGATTCTCCTACACATCTTTAATTGTTTCAATATATTCTACGTAGCACTTTTCTTTTATAGAATTCTTACTAGACTTCTCTTGGAACTTTGTTATAAGCTTTTTCTAAATAAATAAATATCATGTGTAAGTCTTGTTTTTTTTCCTAATACTTTTCAATCAGTTGTATAATAAGATATATAGCTTATATTATCGACCTTTCATGCATGAATCCAAATTAATTTGTCATCTTGGTCTCCTTCCTTAATATTTTTATATCACTTTTTCCAAAGTTTCATAATATGGCTCATTAGCTTAATGCCCTTGTAACTCGCAAAATTTATACATCTCCTTTGTTTCTATAAGGGGTGGTACTTACCTCCTCTGATTGAATAACTTCATAAGTCATTCAATACATTGCTTCCCTAGACACTTCGATACCTCTATTGAAATATTATCCAGTTCAACCACTTTTCCATTTTTAATCCCATTTAACGCATGATCTACTTCTGAAATTTAAATTCTTTGATAAAAATTTAAATTTCCAAAGTTATATTGTTCATCTACACCTTCGTTAAAAAGTTGCTGAAAATATCAAATCTATCGCTACTTTATTTCTTCATCTTTCACTAATATCATGCTTGTGTTGAGTAGTATCAAGTTTCATTAATTTATTAGAATGATATGTTTTGACTGTGCTCTTTGACATGGTACAAAATTTTAAACCAAGGGTATAGCTTATTGGCGACCAAATTGGAAGTTGATAGATAAAAAGCTTGACTAATCGACTACTTTTGCACTAAACATGAGTTGTTTACAAATATTATGCTTGTTAGGAGTCTCTATCATAGATGCGGATCCAAGAGTCTAGCATGGCTATTTCTAAAAAAAAATCTACATAATAAAAGGAGTCAAGTGTTAACTTAGAGAGTTGGAGTGTTAGTGTCCAACACAAGTATTGAGTAAACAAAGAGAAGTAATAGAGTGTTAGTGTCTACGCAAGTATTGAACGTGTAAATGAAGAGTCCAAGTAATAGAGCCAGTATAAATGCTACTTATAACCCATAACAAAAGAACATTTGGTAGCTATAAACGTTATTATCAAAATTGATATCCGTATCAAAATCATATGATCAAAACACCTATCCATATGTATCAAATTAACAAGACGAGTGAAATTAGAATCATAATAAAAAAAGTGCAAAATTAAATAAATTAATTTAAGCAATAACAAGAATTATTTTATACCTCACAAATTAATATCATTAATGTGACAATATATGTGATGAATACTAGAATGAACAACTTAGATTAGTCATAACAGTAGTAATGTCATAATATTATTACAATTATTATTATTATTAAATTAGTAATATCAAATTACTATTGTTATCATTGAGAAAAAAATATTCTATAAATATTAAATAATAACTAATATTATATTATTAAAGTGAAAGTATATCTTTTATATTATCATAGATAATAAATCATATTTTATTAATTTGAATCAATAATCAAATGTTAGATCTTCTTAAATTACATTTTACAATTGATTATTATTTAATATTTCAAATTATTGGATTTAGTTATGTATGGGGATTTGAGACAGTATTGATCAAGAGAAGTGTTATGCTTTCTCAATTGATAATATCTATCTTAACACAAAATGAAAAAGACATAAATGAGATGCTTAGTCTAATTAGTGGTAGATCACATGCAATAAATCTTAGGTGATGATAAAGTGAGAGATTAAAGCTAGAATTTACTAGAGCAATTAGGACTCTCTCCCTCTAGTATATTGCTAGTATTCAAGCTAAGATGGGAAAGAACCGGTTAAAGTGACCACATTCGTCATAATCTCAAACTTCAAAACAATATTCAATCTACTTTCTGTTAGAGTATAACTGATTTCTAAGTTTGTCAAATATCTACTTTTTAAAACTTCTCAATCAAGCTATGGGAGGTCAGATCAGCCTTTGCCGATACCTATACGGCTGAGACAATTTGTTTCAAAATCAGCTGATTTTAATAACCATAGTTAAAAATAATCTTTCCATAGATGCTCAGAGACATGAATAGAGTTTCCAGTATGTTCATTCAATACACGTACCAAAGGGTATTCCATTATAGTGATGAAAATTACAACTAAGGAAGAGATACTCCATTGAAAGGTCCACAATTTACTTTCTAAAACAAATTAGAAACATGTGGAGTACTTTAAAACAAATCTTATCAAAAATGTAACCAATATATTATATCTAAAGTTTAGAAAATATCAACTCTAGAATGCTTCAAGTTAAAGAGATTGATTATTGTAACATCATATAGTGTGGACATATGTCGAATTCAAAGTTTAAAATTTTGAGCCGTTCCAGAGTTTCGATATATGAGCAAAATTATACGGTTTAGGTACCATATTATGTTGTGTCGTGCAATTATAGTTTTAGTTTTTTTTCAAATATAAAAAAAATATCATTTTAAAAATATTTTTATCAATATTTGATTGTTATAGATGTTTTTTATCTAAGGAAAAGGAATTAATTGTAAAAAAATAAAAAAAGAAAAAAGGCAAAGAAATTAACTATCCTAAACCCTAAACCCCCTTAACCTAAAAAGAAGAAAATATAGCCTAAACCCTAAACTAAGATGAAATAAACTCTAAACAAGGAAAGAAGAAAGGAAAAATAAAATAAAATAACCAAAATAACTAACAGCCTGCCCTCAACCGCCACGAGGTCGCAGCGGTCTCACGACCAAATGGAGGCCTCCGTGTGGTTGTCATGAGGTCGTGGTGGCCTCACGACCTCGCAAAGGCCTCCGCGTGGTCACAACGAAGTTGCTACGACCTCGCAACTCCATATGATGCCAATGTTGGTGTCCGTCAATGGACCATAGATTCCACCCATGTCAACCAACACAGTTTGGTATTACAAACCATGGTCATATTGATGTTTGATTAGTGTTTAAGGTATTTACATGCAAAATCGTGGTTATACAGTTATGTTTACCTTTCCTACAAGATCACCCACACACCCACGCATTGTACTAGTGCCAAGGCATAAATAAATCATATCTACATATGTATTGACAATTATGACCAATTAAATTTGCTTGTTTGATATGCCTATATCATGTCACTCCACAACTCATCTTAGAGTCGATGTCCATTACCACAAAAGGTTTGTTAATAGAATTGTCGGCTCCATGCTTGGAACATTAGCCCAAAGTAAAATGCTTAAAGATTGAAAGTAACCGGTGCAAATCATTATATATGCACTTTATGAAGCACAGATTTAGGAAGCACATGCTTTGAACCATGATAGTTACAAGGGCAATTATATATACAGGAAATGAATTAACATTTGAGTGAATTACTACTATAAGTCAAAAAAATTCAGATATCAAATAGATTATTTACCAGCTTGGCATATCCCTCGCTCTCTTCTCTTAGAAGATTGAACTTAGTTTGTTGATAAAGAAGGCGAGTGTTTACTCTGACCTGCAACAAAAAGTGATGATTCAGATACTCAGTTCCCTCATTAATCAACACCTTTCTTTGACTCTCCAATGTGTGAAAATAAAGAATGGGGCGTATAAAGCAAAGAAACTACCTAAGAATGAATGTCTATAGAAAGAATTACAAGCAGCAAATATATCACAAGGATTAAAATTCCAGAATAAAACATTTGAACTAAATCCATTACCTCCTTCATTTTCAAATCTGGACCTTTAATCTTACTCAAGTCAGATTCCCACAAAAAGTCTTCCTAGAAGAAGGATTAATGAGGTATTGGAATGAAAGAAATCAGTCAGAAAAATGAAATTAAATAATCCATGAAATAGTCAACACATAATTCAACTAAACAATTAAACAGATTCACCTCGCATCTCTCCTGCAAAAGCCTAGATGGAACCAGTGACGAGTCAACTAGCCATTTAGTCTGCATAACAAATGTTAAAAACTAAATTAAAAAATGGTACAAAGAAATCCAAACTTTGGAAGTAGCAAAGATTTTAAAATGAATAATTAGACAATTTCCATAAGTCCATAATAATTTTAAATAAGAATTTAGAACATCTAAATTTTTTCCCTTAAAAAGTGTGTGTGCACCAATTTATCAATTGGTCGAACATACATGACCATGACATTTGAACATGTAAAAGGCATAATACACTCTTTTTATCGCCAGATCACCAGCTCTACACTCCAAATGAATATTATATTAAGGCATTGCCAGAGAAGATTGAACACAAAAAAAGAGAGTTATACAAAATTGTAATTTCAAAACCTTTGGATTGTAAAGGCCTCTTGCATCTCTATTAACAGTTTAATGAAGTTGGAAATCAATTATTGGTTACATTAGTGATGACAGGGAACTGAAACTAAAACTAATTAATTTCCAAAGGTTCTTCCTTCTAGATGTTCTTATTTCGTTTTCTACATTCACTCATTTTTCATATTCTGATATGATCTCAGAGGGAAAAATTAAATTTAACCCAAATAACTAGTTATCAAACTGAAGTTAACATCAAGACTTCCACAATTTACTGGTATTTAGGAACTGGATCCCTCCTTCAAAGACATGGTTATCGTTAAGCGCATGTTTTGCACCTCTCCTGACATAGTTCTAACTTCTAAGTGTTCAAAATATTCCACATAGTCATGCCTATGGTTGGTTTTTTCAAATGATCATCCCCCCAGAATGTCAGGGAAATGACCATTTAGACCATCAGTTTGCTATGTCATTATGATCCAAGTGGAAGTATCATCAGAGGCTGCCTATCAAAGATTAGCAGAGTATATACCCCTTGTTGTGACTTGTGGCCAGTGGATCCATGTAGGATCTTGAAGTGCAGTTATATACTAGACTGGCTAATAAAAGGGTCGAATGAAATCACAGATCCGCCATGCAACAGTGGTTGGCAAAAGGGCTAACATCATAGCAGCATGAGAGTTGATGGCTTCTCACATCAACCTAATGGAGAAATTTTTAGTCTACCATTGAATTCAGGAGAAAGGTTGTGTTGAGCAAGAACTATGATAGTGCCAGAAATAGGGGATGCATTGAAGATAAGTTTGATGTGAATGGAGATGGTGAGAGTTATAAAGTGATAACACCACAATAAATGCAGTAATTGGAAAACACAACAAGCAGGGAAAGTGGTGTGGTGCACCAGCTATGTGGAGAGCATTTGGTACAACCTAGGAGTCTATGAGGATATCTCAAGGATGAAAGAGAGTTAATCATTGAGACGACATTGTAGTGAACAATAGCACCAGTTAATTTCAGCTAGTACATAGAGTTGCTCAGAGATCTCAATCAGGTTGCTAATTTGATTTTTATTTCATTGTATTTTTGTTTTGTTTGTATGATGTTTTATATGTATAGTTTTCATTGTACTTGTAGGGAAAAAATATATGAATATACAAAGTTTATTGAATTTATTAGTTATTTTGAATTAGTATATAGTGTCTTGGATAAGTATATAGTTGTTTGGCTTTTGGTTCCCTTTTATCACATCGTCATTAAGTGAGGTACTTCCTCATGAGTGGGAATTAGACCCCGGGATTGACACAATAGGAAAAAATAAATTATAAATTCATGAAACAGTTGGCCATCAATATCAAAATCAAGCCACTGTTGACTAGCATCTTGGATCAGTAAGTTACATTGCCGGTTGGGATCACAATCAATACCAATGCCACAATTTGAAATCATGAACTCCACCTTTTAACCATCTATTCTCATATGTACAATGTTTACAAACCTCAAAGTAAGTCACATAACTAAATATTGACTCTATTAGAACATAGAAGAAGACTCCCACTACCGCACTTCCAAAGTCATTTACAACACCAAAGCCTCCTACAACTCCACTACCAAATAGCAACTCACGGTTATTCCATAAATAACTCCACTTGACCAAAATAAACTAGACACAAACTCAATCTGAATAACCAGTTAACAAACTCCACCTGATCAACACCAAGCCAATCACAGTTCACTATTGAGTTGGTGTTTGGCTGGGTATATAACAGATTCTTTGCTCCAGAAATGATGTAGAAGACTGGAGTATTTCTTTCTTTCAATAGCGATTGATTTTGCTTCTCCATATAATCTCCACTTTCCTCTATTTATTTTAGTATGTTTCCTGATCTTATTAAACTGAACAATAATTAATCTTCTTCACTAGCTTGAAGCTTCTTAAAGTATGTCAATTAGCACGAGATTCACAATCGTGTGGCACAACGACATCATAGCACATGGTATCACAGTGAGTCTGGGAAGGAAAGGCAATAATGTGTCATGCCAAGAGAAGGAAACATGAATTTGTTCGATTCATGAAAATTTTCTGTTTTAAATTAATGTTTTCCATAAAAAATAACATTAGTCATTAATTTCTTGACAACTTTATTAGCCTTCCCAAGCCAATTTGCTAAGCATTACCTTCATGGACCACAAAAGAATGTGACAGCACCTTTTACTATCACAGTTACTAGCACATACTAATTGGTGTCCATGGTGGTCAATTCAGCTAACAAACACAAAAAATCACAAAACAGAAGGACATCCCAAATCGGGACTATTATGCATACATAATAGGATGGGTATCATAAAACCTATTGTAAAAAAATCACAATAAACAACATAACAAGAGCAGCAACAGAGATGACAAACAAGCATGAGTTACAGCATCTAAAACACTGTATTTATTAAACACCAAGCCGGTTTTACCTTGGAGAGAGACAAAATGCAAGAAATATGAATGCAAGAAAAGAGAAGGAAATAAGGCAACTGTGTTTCCTTAAAGGAATTTGTATTTGAATATTAAGGGAAAAAATAATAAATTTTTCATTATATATTTATTTTCTTTTAAAGTTAAATAACAAATAATTTCCTGAAATGTAGCAGCTGGACTCATAGTCAGGGGCAATGAGCAAGCAAAGTAGCTGAAGTGATACTTTGTGTCCAATTTAGATGGAAAATTTTTGAGAAAAAGATTATTTCCTCTCACTTTTTTTTCCTACCAAACTTTCCCTCCAAAAAAATGTTTATTTTTCTTTCCCCTCTTTTTCTTTCTCTTTCTCTTTCTTTCTCTCAAAGGAAATACAGCATGAAGAGAAATGCTAAAGGCAAAATTCATGTCCAATGAGAAATATGTAATGAAAAATTGTAAAAGTGGTAAAAATTTAGAAAGGTTCATTCCACACTGTAGAAAATCAACAAATTCTAGTGTTTATGATTGGCATAATTCAAAAATGCACTTACCAATTTGATAAGACGAGCCCGATTCTCCCCGGGCATTGTAATCTGAAAATATAAAGAGAATGTGATGGTAAATAAATTGCAACGGATGTGTTAGATAGAACCAGAGAGAAAGAGAACCAACACAAATTAGATAGAAGTGATTTGATGCAACAAAAGATATGACATATGCCTATAAATATTTACAAAATGATGTGGGTCAACTAAGATAAACCAAATTGAATTCCTTTACCACAAAATATCATGATGCAAACAAATAAGGAGATGACCTTTTCCAAGAGTAAGGTACAATTAGATTAGCTTTCCAGAAAGGTAAGTTCACAACATGGACATGGATGAATGGACTCAAGTGAACCAAAAACATAATTCATCACCCAGCAATTATCTTTGGAAGGTGAGAATCCAACTGAACCTTTTGGATATGACTAAGTGTATCCAATCAAAAGCCAAGTCATTCTAGTTACCTGATTACATTTGAACATAAGACGAGAGTTACCAGAAATACACACAGGTGGTATTAGAGTAGGGAAAGTTAGAAAGATAACGTAAATCTCTCTAGGATTTTGGTCTTTGGGCAAATCCTAACATATAGTTATATAAAAGCAAAGTTATATGTGCCATGCTCAGAGTATGGATGCATCAGGTCTAGCTGCCCTCCTCTCTTCTCTCTCACCATTTTACTTCTTTTCCACACACAATTGTCACTGCAGTTCTTAATCTAAAGAACATAACAATTAAGTTTTGAAATTTGAGTAACCACCCCTCCAAAAAAAAACATGCATGCGAACAGGATTTTTTTCATTTTGATATAAATTTTAATTGTTTATAGATTCAAATTTGTCACACGAGGTTAAAAGGCCTATAGTGATGCTTTTGGCAATGGAGGAGGAACATGGACTACCACAAAACTGAACCATGATATAAAATAATGCAAGGGTGAGGGCCATGTATTGGTGTCGTAATCCTTCTGTTGGAATAAAATCTGTTTAATCTAATGTGTAGTTTCTATTACAATAATATGAAGATATACCCTTAAATAGGAGAAATAATTGAAAGTAAAGAACACATTAACTCTTTTAACAAGCTTTCAAAGAAATAAAAGAAAGATGAACATGAAAGAATTAGACTGATAAAAATGGGAAGAACAAAAGAAGGATAAAAATGGGAAGGAATAATGAGAACCTAGCTCTGATATCATTAGCCACAAGCTTAATTTCAATATCACTCGCCTGTATTACACTTAGATAATTTATCCCTGCAAAGTTACTATGTAAGTTTAACTTACCAAAGACCCACACAAGACGCTAACAGAGATTGAGAGGGCTTGAGAGATTATTAAGGAGTCTACCATTATTGATGAGGATGTTCTTGGGAATGATAAATAAAAGAAGGGAAGGTTGATCCAATGGTGTATATTATGTGCCTAGAAGGTTCCTACAAAGTATAGATGTCTTCATGAAGAGAAGAGAATTCTAGAGAAACATTTCTTAGGCTTGACATTGAATGGGCTGTGACATCACGCTTTGCTTCCTTTGATCTCCAAGTTTGTAGACTTGAGCGGATCACTTAAGGTTCAATTTTCCATCTCAATTCAAGGTCATGCTTAAACCCAACGAACGGTTTTGAGTGTCTTTCTATTGTTTTATGTTGCATGATGTCTATAGTGATTCATTTTCTTTGTAAACTTTCCTTTTTGGTCTATTTTTCTATTGTCATTATGAGTCCAGTATATATTGAAGCAATTTATTTATTAGATATTTCAACATTTACTATCATTTCATCTTTGAGTATTCACTTTGTTTGTTTTTTTGGTGATTATGATATTGCAACGAGTGAGGAGTTTTTGTTTATATAGGAATAGAGCCATTCGAATTCTGACAGTGATATTATACATTCAGAAAGAATGTACAACTGAACTCAAATTGGTTGGGGTATTTAGCAAGAATCCTCAAACTGTCTAATATGATTAAATTAGGTCTTACAAGAAATTTTATAGGTCAAAGTCAACAAAGGTATGGAATAATTGGCTCAAGCATCAGGTAACATGATTCAATAGCTAATTGAACTAAAGACATTACTGAATTCATCTTCCTTCTAAACATTCATTAAGTGCAAGCCCACCATACTACAGAGCCATACTTTAAAAAATGGGTGAATGATGAAGTTGAATCATAATTATTTATACTTATAAATCCAAACTGAATTCAACAAGAACACAATATGAAGTAGGAGCTAGCATGGAAGTGACAGAAGTACACTTATGGAAGTGACAGTATTGCACTACTACGATATTAACTGACTGATTTATTGAAATAAAATGATTCGTTAAAAGTACCAAATCCTATGTCACATATTGTCTTTTTAAGAACTCTTAGCTAATCTTGCATCACTTATATAGGTTGCCTAGGAAGTTTCAACTAGCATTTTAACATTCTACATCCTCTGATATCAACACAAAATGGCATGACACTGTGTCATGATAACATGAATTGTTAGCTCTTTAAATAGATAAGTAAATGTTGTATGATACCGACTTTAAGAAAACTTTTGCAGCATACATAATACTTTTTAACTCCTAAATTTTGTTAACCTGAAGAATGCAGCTACTCTTCAAAAATGACCAAAAATATGTCAACAAACTGTCCAATAAGAAAGGAAATTGTTTGAGGAAAATAGAGCAGTCTAGAAAACCATTTCAAGGATTTCAATAAATCACTAGAAGACCATCAGGTCATGTTATCTTGGAACGATTACCTTATTGTACATTAACTAGGATTTCCCTAATTATGCAGCTAAATTGATCCCTTTTTTCTGTGGTAAAGTCAAATTCCATCGAATGGCTGAATCAAACTTGAAATATTTCTCCAGTTAGCATAAAATCAGATAATTTCCATAATATTCAAAGTCACTTACCTAGAACCTATTCAAATTTAATCAAATGGCTGAATCCACAACTATGCCCGGCTAGGACTTCTTTCATTGTCTACTGTTTCTTCATAGAGTAAAACAAACGCTACACATGCTAGGATGACACCTCATTGCATGTACTAACCAGCATTCATAGCAACAGAACAATCAACTTAATTTTCAGGAGAGGTTTAATATGCTTTCAGTGAACCCAATGAACTGACTAACTATACTAATGTGTTCTGAGACTTTAGCCACCATTTACTCTTAAGAGAAACAAATTTAAAATACCTAAATAGCTTAACCAGAAAAGTTTCTCTTAGTTCACGAATCCAGCTCAAAAGCAGAAGATCATGAGCTAGTAATAAGCTCCATGAATAAGATAGAACGAATCTTTATGGGAATTGCATAAAAGTAACTGACATCTTGCCCCATATGAGCAATGGTATCGGCCAAGACAGAACTCATATCCTCCAGCTGTTGCTCCTCCACGAACACGACCGAGTCCAACGCCGCCTTGCACTTTGGGGTCGGCAAATCTCCACGAACCTGAGCCCAATCCAATCGAAAAAACAAAAACATCAGACCTCGCTCCATCTTTGGCGGAGGCGATGCAATCTAAAAACCCTACAACTCTCGATAAGCACGGACCACGGCACAGCAAAGCTCGTAGAGGAAGCGGCCCATGGGGACCGGATCGGCGACCTTGAACCCAGCGTTCGAACCCTTCCACTCCTGCAGGCATTCCTCGTTGACGTATTTGGATTCTAGCGTCATCGAAACGAAGAGGCAAGCAGAGCCCTAGGGTTTCAGGCGGAAGCTCTCGCCAAAGGTTACAGCCCCTCAGGAAGGAGGGGATCGGGGGCTCAGGGGACGGCGAAGTAGCGGCGCAGGGAAGGTGGCGGTGGCGGTGGCGAGAGAAGGGTTGACGAGGTCGCGATGCTTCTCCGCCGCAGTGAGCCACCGCGGGTAGCGACTGCAGTGGCTTCGAGGACGGCCGAGCAATGCAGCAAAGAACTTGAAAGATTTATTGGGCCGAGATTCTTCCAGAAAGCCCACTGCCTTTGATCTGGTGGTTCGATTATGGATTTTAGATGAATGTGGAATTAATTGGAATATAAGATCGGAGACCAAGTAAATTGTATTTTTATTATTTTAAGGATAAATAATATTTAAAAATATATTTTTTTTGACTTTTTGAATTGTTTTCAAAACAAATATGTTTGATTTCGTTGAAAGAACGAGACCATCCAATTTGTTTTATTTCTATGCTTAACTTAATTGGATTGAATTTGGTTCATAATAATGCATGACTTACCTTGAGTCATATTATCCATCCAACCATTATTTAATATATGTCGTAATTATATATATATATATATATATATAATTTTATTACCATTAACATATAAAAATATTGTCACCACACGACAACTAAACAAAAAAATTATCTTGAGAAATAAAATCAAAGATGATTTATAATGTGGATGTCAAAGGATGATATTAAAGTGCAATTAATCTGATGGGTCACTAGAATAGAGAGGATCGTTGAAACATAGATGGTTGATAGAAAACAGAAGGTCGTTGGTACAAAGAGGGTCGTCAAAATATAAAAGTTTGCTAGAATTGTGAAAATAATATAAGATGCGAGCATATTTTTTTCATTAATCTTGTATGTGACCTTTAGAAGCGGTTCCTAAACCGCTTCTAAAAGAAATTTATAGGATCGGTTCTAATAACCAATTATATATATATGTCCAATAGCAACGGTTTACCAATCGCTTCATAAAAAATCAATTGGAGTGATTTTAAGAGTGGTTACACTTGATTGATTATATTGGATCTGTTTTTACAACCCTACTAATTTTTCGATCCTAATGTACTTTTTTTTTGTAGTGAGAAGAAGTTCTCCCTCCTCCTCGATCCGTGGTGGCGGCGTACCAAAACACTAAGGAACACCCAAGCCCCCTTCTCTTAGATAAACAGTGCCACCTAAAACAATTTAATGGTTAAACTGCCCTCCTCTTTCTCTCTAATTCCTCCTAAGTTCCTATAAACTATATGCACATCAAAAGACTCCCTTCAAGTCTAGTCGAATGAGCTGCAAGTCCGACTGACTAGACCCAGTATAATGTAAAGCAAAAATCGCTCCTAAAGGCAAAGTCCAATCGTTGGACCTATCATATGAAGTCGAACGAGTAGTTGTGGCAATGCCGAGCAAGTGACTAAAGTAATACCAAGTGAGCGGCGAAAAATGGTACCGAGCGTATGCCGAGCAAGCGATCGATTGAATGTCGTTCGAGAGACCAAGCGATATCGAGTAGATGGTCAGACGATGATGATCAGAGCGGTTGGGTGATCATGTAAATGTCAAGCAAGAAGCAAAACAAGTGTCGACCGAGCGGCGAATGCGGGATAGAATGATGAGTGAGACGCGAGCGATGAGTTCCGGACAAAGTGGCGAGTGAGGCGCAAGCAATGAATGAGAGGAATGTCGACCAGGCGATGAGTGTCGAATAGAGTGACAAGTGAGACCAACACCTGATCAGGGAGAGAACCCGACCGACTAGCCATTGTGTCCGACCGAGAGGTTGTTGGCCATGAGAGCCCTGCTCACTTATAACTCAATCTCAGACAAGAGTCCAAAATGTTGCCCGAGAGAATTCGATCGAACGGTCGAATGGTACCTAACAAATGCCCAACGAATAGAAGAATGTCGAGTGTGTGTATAAATGGAACAAAGCAACAGACCGAATAGAATTGAGCGAGAGATCAAAGAAATGTCGACCAAGCTCTCGAGAGAACACCAGGCGGGTAGAAAGGTGACGGGTGAGCGGTATTGAGTGCGCGATCGAGAAAATGTCAACCAATCAATAGTAAACCGGGCCGGACGACCGAAAAATGGCCACCGAGCAATCGAGAGAACACCGAGCAGATGGAAATTAAAGACGATGGGCAAGCGGTGTCGAGCGTGTGACCTAGAAAATGTCAATCGAGTGATAGTAAACCGTGATCGAACGATCAAAAAATGTACACTGAGCAATCAGGAGAACGTCGAGTGGATGGAAATTAAAGACGATGGGCGAGCGGTGTCGAGCGTACGACCTAGAAAATGTCGACCGAGTAATCGAAAAAAATATCGAATGGGCGACTGAGATAATGTCAAGCGGGTAGATGAATGATGAGTAAGCAAAGCCGAGCGCACGACTGAGAAAGTGTCGACCGGGCAATAGGGAGAATGTCAAGCGGGTCGAAAGACGATAGGCAAGTGATGTCGAGCGTGCGATCGAGAAAGTGTTGACCGAGCAATCGAGCGAATGCCTAGTTGGTGGACGTAAAAATGTCAAGCGATACAAGCAAGTAGCTGAATGGATGGTCAGGCAATACTGATCGATCAGCTAAGAGAATGTCGACTGAACACCCGAAAGAATGTCGACCGGGCATTAGAGAGAATGTCGATCAAACATCCGAGAGAATGTCGATCAAGCATCCAAGAGAATGTTGGGCAAGTGGCTGAGTGGTACAATGAGTGGTTGAGCAAACAACCAAATGATATAGATCGAGCGGCTACGAAGATGCCGAACGAGCAATAGAGACAATGCCGAGCAGAACCTAGAGGTCGATGGTGAATGAGAGTGAAACCTGTAAGCTGAGCGAGAGCGAATCCTGTGAACGGAGTGGGCGTGGAGTCTGTGAGATCGAAGGCGAACGGGAGTATAGCCCTTGAGTCGAGCAAGCGCAGAGCTGGTGAACCGAGGGGGAGAAGATCTTGATAGATTGGAAAGCACAACGTCGATGCAACGAGCGAGCATGAAGCCCATTGAAGGCAGTGCAAGTGGGGGCAAAGCCAAAGATCCGAGTGGGCACAAAGCCCATGAGCCGAGTGGGCACGAAGCCTGTAAGCCTAACAGTGAGTGGGACGAGTGATGACTGAGTGGCGAACATCGACCTATCGGTGAGTGAGAAGAGTACCCAACCAGGGAGGAAACTTGACCGGCTAGTCGATGTGCCCGTGTGCGGCGCATGCTTATAACTCGCACTAGGGCAAAAGTCTTGAGAGGCGATCAGGAGGTCGTTGGTCACAAAAACATGCTCGCTTATAACTCACGTTGGGGCAAGAATATAGAATGCCGAACGAGAGGTCGTTGGTCGTGAGAGCATACTCACTTATAACTCGCGCTGAGGCGAGAGTCTGGAAAGCCGACAGGGAGGTCGTTGGTCATGAGAGCGTGCTCACTTATAACTCGCGCTGAGACGAGAGTTTGGAACGTCGATCGAGATATCGTTGATCGTGAGAGCATGCTCACTTATAACTCGCGCTAGGCGTGAGAGTATGGAACGCCGACAGAGAAGTCGTTGGTCACGAGAGCATGCTCACTTATCACTCGCATTGGAGCGAGAGTCTAGAGCCCGAACGGGAGGTCGTTGGTCGCCAGATTATGCTTGCTTATAACTCGCACTAGGGCAAGAATCTGGAGCCCAACCAGGAGGTCGTTGGTCACAAGAGCATGCTCACTTACTGGGGTGAGAGTCTGGAGCCCGACCTGGAGGTTGTTGGTCGCGAGAGCATACTTGCTTATAACTCGCGCTGGGGCGAGAGTCGGGAGCGCCAACCAGGAGGTCGTTGGCGATACTCCTGTCTGAGACCAGTGGCAATACTCTGGTCCGAGACCAGTGGTGATAGCACGATCCCGAATAGAGGAGGATAAGCCTTGAAGTCCACAGAAGCAGAGCCTGTAGCAATATGAGGGGGTAAAGCCTTTATCATAACTACTCGCGAAGTGGTGTCGATCGGCTGAGGATCTGACTTGATCCCTCGACTCCCAAATGTCCATGAAGTCGGGGAGAGAAAGTGTCGATCCCTCAACTCCCAAATGTCCACAGAGTTAAGAAGAGAATAATTTGAGCTCTACCCATTAAAAGGAATGAAGTGTTGGTGCAACATCCCTCAGGTCAAGATTGACCTGGTTGACTAAGCTGAGTCTTGGTTTGGGTTTAGATGTTTGACAATAAGATATTGATTGAAGAAGAGTCAAGTAGGTCAAGGATGACCGGATACTTGACTGGGAAGTCCTAACTGGGATGTTAGGCAGGAGGAAAATCCTGGTGAGTGAAGTCAAGTGAAAGACCTAGTGAGTGAAGCTAGGCAATTGGGAAGTCCTAGTGAGTGAAGCTAGGCAGGAGAAAAATCCTGGTGAGTGAAGCCAGGTGAAAGACCTAGTGAGTGAATCTAGGCAATTGGGAAAGTCCTGGTGAGTGAAGCCAGGCAAGAGAAATCCAGATGGGTCAAGGTTGACCAGACATCTGGTGAGAGTCCAAGTAGGTCAAAGGGATTGACCGGATACTTGGCACGAGGAAGAAAAGTCCAAGTAGGTCTTAGGGAGTGATCGGAAACTTGGCAAGAAGAGAAAAGTCCAAGCGGGTCAAAGGGATTGACCAGACACTTGGTGAGAGAGTCCTAGCTAGCCAAGGGTGACCGGATGCTAGGTCTTATGTACCAACAATTCATGGTTGACTAGATGTTGGTTTAGGGGGCTTTGGGCTTAGTTTTGGGCAAAAACCAAGGTTTGGATTGATCCGTGGATTGATCCAGCAGGTTTGGATTGATCCGTGGATTGATCCAGCAGGTTTGGATTGATCCGTGGATTGATCCAGCAGGTTTGGATCGATCAGTGGATCGATCCAGAAGATCTGGATCGATCCGTGGATCGATCCGGTGAGTCCCCACGAACATAACCTCTCTGGATCGATCCGTGGATCGATCCAGAGGTCCCAATCGATCAGTGGATCGATTGGGACGCTGCTGCTTCGCGCGATAAGTGCTGGATCGATCCAGAAGTTTTTCCAGAGCACAGAGGCGCTCTAGATCGATCCGTGGATCGATCCAAAGCCTCCCCAATCGATTGGGAGCAATCCAATCGATTGGGATTCGACCGTTGGCGTCGTTTATAGCTGTTGGCGTGCGATTTCTTCAGCAGAACTTCACCGATTCATTCCAGATTCAACACAGCTCCTCCCCAGCACTCTCTAAGCTCCTCACCGCCAGTTCTTGAAGGTTCTTGGAGGTTCATCCAAGTCAAGAGGCGAGTTGCAACGAGAAGAAGAAGAAGCTAGGGTTTTTACTGCATTTCTTGTAAGCTTTTGCTTATTCTTTACTACCCTTTCTTCTTCTTGTACTGAGAGTCTTGTAGGGCTTCTCCGCCCTCGGTAGTTACCGAAAAGGAGTGTTTTCATAGTGGAGGGTGCGTGCGTGGTGTGGATCCTTGGATTAGTCATCTCCGTTGGAGGTGGATACCAAGTAAACTCCTAGTGTTAGCGTGTTTGTGTTTGTTTATGTATTTTCTGTTAGGAACAAAAGCAGCAAGAGCGCGGAGCGGGTGACTAGCTATTCACCCCTCTAGCTACTTTTGGTCCTAACAAGTGGTATCAGAGCAAGGCCGCTCTTCACCGGAATCATCGCCGGAAGGGTCAAGCATATCAAGAAAAGCTAGAGGGTGAAGAAGTTGGAGCAAATTCTTCAAGTTCAAGACTTTATCAAGCTCAACTTCAAGATGCAATTCCAAGATGGGCTTGGATTTGACACAAGGGTGGCTCCACCATACACTTCTACGAGTTTCGATTCTTGGAAATCAAGAATCGAAAATTTTCTTATGATGGAGATAGAGCAATGGTTTGCTCTAATGGAAGGCTTCAAGGCTCCAAGAAATTCAAAGGGCAAAGTTCTAAAGAAAAGCAAATGGAGCCCTGAGCAAGCCCAAAGGTGCGAGGCAAATGACAAAGTGACCAAGCTTTTGGTCAATTTATTGCCAAGCACCATCCTTTGCAAAATTGGAGAGTTTGAAGATGCAAAGGAGTTATGGAGCAAATTGGCCAAGCTTCATAAAGAGATCCCCTCCACTGTACAAGATCATGAAGAATCCAGAGAGGGTGACTCTTTGGAGCAAGACCAAGAGGAGGACTCCGAGGTTGAGAGATGCTCAACCTCCGAAGAAGAGGAAATCCAAGAAGTTTCATCCTCAAGGGAATGCAACGAAGGGAACAAGGAGGGAGCATACTCCTTGTTTCATGTTCAAGATGATGAAGCCTCCACCTCTAGGATTGAGGGGAGCAATCCTTGGTGACGTCGGATCAAGAAGAAGGAGAAGCTTCTACATCCGGGTCAAGTGAAGAAGAAGAAGATGGTGCCACCTCCGAAATTCAAGAAATAGCAAATGGAGGAGCAAGTGCCATCCCTACACAAGAAGGTATAAATGTTTCAATTAAAAATAAAAATCATATAATATGTTTTGAGTGTAGGGAAAGTGGGCACTACAAGAGCAAGTGTCCCAACTTGACCAAGAAGAAGGGCAAGGAGAAGCCCGAGGAGACCATTCCCGGAACAAAGAAGAGCAAGGAGCATATCATATGCTTCTCTTGCAATCAAAAGGGGCATTACCGGAGTCAATGCCTCAAGGGGAAGAAGATGGTCAAGGCTCAAGGAGGCATTAGTCAAGGGGGAGCCTCCAAGGTAAAGAAGAAGGTAACATTTATTGAGCCTACTCCTTTACATTATGGTAAAAAACATGATAGTTCTAATTTTTATCATTTTAATGCGATTTACCATAAGAATAGGAAGCATGAGGGCTTTAAGGAAGAGCATGTGGCCCTACATGCCAAAACTACTACACCTAAGGCTAGGAATGTAGGTAAAAGTCTAGGCAAGAACTCTAAGGATTGTAGCTACAAGACTAGAAACAAAAATGCTCATGGACTTAATGGAAAACCAAAAACTAAGGACTTAGTGATGGAAAATCAAGTCTTGAGGTCAAGACTTGATAAAATGGAAAAGACCCTAAGAAGGATGGAAAATATCTTATTAGGCCAAAATGAGCATAGCCTAGGTCTAGGAGCACAAAGGTCATCCAATGGTCATAGAGGTTTGGGATACAAACCCAAAGCTAAAAAGGATGTGCCTAGTTATCATAGGGTTCCATATAGCTATGGAACAAACCCTAAGTCTAGAGGTCAAGTCCAAGATACAAGGGAAGATATCCCTAGAAGTATCTTTGCAACCAAAGTGACTAAGACTTCTAAGAAGTCTAAGAAAGTCACTAACAAGGTCACAAGAGAGGCTATCCCTAGAGTTGACCTAGAAAATGTGACCAAGGCTTCTAAGAAGCTCAACAAGGTCACTAGGAAGGTATCTAGGGAAGTTATCCCTAGTGAGTACCTAGAGCATCCAAGGAGCACCAATAGGTGTTGGGTTCCTAGGAGCATCTTCTCTACCCCATAGATGGGTTAGAGAGTGTCAACTCCGATTAGAAGGGTAGTTAACCCAACTTTGAGGAAATTGACACTCAAGGAGCATTTTCAAGGTTTTTGTTAACCTTTGAAAATGAAATGGAATTATTATTTACTCCTTGAAAGAGTAAAATGTGCCTAATGGTGGAAAATTGATTTTATCTTAAAAGGCATAAATTGAGAAAACCTAGAGAAATACCAAGTTGGGATTTTGGTATTCTCTTATAAATTTAAGGCACTCAGCCTTGATTTATGTGATACTCTTGAGGAAAAATGGAATATGCCAACATTTGAGGATAAGCTTAATTTCAATTGGCATAAATTAATCAAGAGAATTAGAAATGCCCATTTAGGTTTTGGCACTCTCTTGAAGCACTTTGGGCAATCTAGGGTTTAAGTTTTAGGATTAGCTAAGATTAACGATACTTAGATAGGTAATCTAGGTATATTTTATTTATGCTAAACCTTGTCATGATTGTTTGCTCATAATATGCCATGACATCATATTTTATCTTATTTGTATTTTGCATTCATGACTTATCATGAAAAATACAAAAATACCATGTCATGCCATACATACATCATGTAGTTATAGGAATCTTTCTTTTGAAAGCTATTTTATTTTGATGTATGTCATAACATTATCATGCATTATGTTTATTTCCTTAAAAATTAAGGACATATGGCATTAGTTAAACAAGTGGCATTTGTTTACAACAAGTGGAATAAACAAGTGACATTTGTTTAACAAGTAAATCAACAAGTAACATCCTTTGTGGATGTCTACCTCTCAAAATGCCTAGATAGATATGCATGATCCCTAGAATAGGGCAAAACCAAAATCTTACATCTCACAAAGACCTATAAGATGACTTGTATGTGTTTCAGTGCACATTAGATACAAGTGAGATGTTAGGATGATGAACAAAACTCAAGATGTTGATTTAGTGCATTCTTTTGAGTGTTAAGTTCATCAAAACACATAGTTATGCGTTTTCCCATCATTGGGAAATCTAATGTACAAGTCATGTGCATTATGCCCAAGGAACATGATGGGATATTGGTTTTGAAAATGTTTTTAAAATATTTTTGGAAAACTTTGGTGAAGGCTATCTTTTGATAGTAATCACCATTGAATAGTTAGACACAAACTTGAAGAAAACGCTAAAGTTTTTGCAAGTTTTCAAGTTTGTGTCAATCTTTGAAAATATAAAGTATTTTCATAGAAAGCTATTTTTCCATGATTAAGTATGCCCTAAATAATGTCTACACGAAATTTCATGATTTTTGGATTTTTGTAGAATTTTCTAGGGGTTTCTGAAGTTGACTGAAATGGAATTTCAGCAACTATCAGAACTCCGATCGATCCTGAATCGATCCGTGGATCGATTCAGAAGGTAAATCTCGCAAGCAGAAGCTCGCTGGATCGATCAGTGGATCGATCCACACATACTGAATCGATCAGTGGATCGATTCGGTTGGTTCAATCGATTGGATCCCAACTCCAATCGATCCAAGTTGCTGATTTTGGCTGGGAAGGCCTGACTTCAGCATCTTTGAACCATGGTTAGTCTATGTAACCATTCCAAACCCTTAAAATACATTTGTATACATAAAAAGGGTGTTTTCGTGTTGAAAACAAGGATGGAATGGTTAAGGAAGACTTCATTGAAGTTTAGGTTGAGGTTTGTTTCAAATTTTGAACATTTGAACCTCAAAACTTCTAAATCTGGGTTTCCTAAAGGTTTAGGGATTCCAAGTCATTGTTGGTGCAATGACAGAAGTTACCACCATGTCTTTAGGGGGAGGGACTCTTTAAAGGCATGAAAATTATTTTCATGAACCTTGGAAGGTGGTTAACCTTCTTTAAAGAAAATGCTCATGGACGAGCTTTTGAACTTGAAATGGGGAGTGGATATCCTCATTATTTCAAGTGGGAACTCAAGATGTTAGAAAATGCTCAAGGTTGGGTATTTGTCTACATTGAGGAAGAAGTTAAGCATAAATGAAGGGTATGGGACCTTCATTATCATGTTGGTTCAACGAGTGAAGTTGTAACCAATGATGAGCAACTCTTCAGGGGGAGAGTTTTCAACAAAAGGATTTGTTGAAGTGTGCCCAAAGAGGGGGCATAGGTTGATGTGTGCCAATAGGGGGAGAATGAAAGGACGTGTGAAAGGGAGTAAGTTAGGCTTTCATTATCTAAGAAGGAGTTTTCCCTCTTAGGGGGAGAATGAAAAGCTTAACTTATGCTTTCATTACCTAGTGGCATGAAGAATGAGGCTATGGGATTAGCCTAACTTACATGTGGCATTGTAAGTGTTATTGTGGTATTGTCAAACATCAAAAAGGGGGAGATTGTTGGTGCAACATCCCTCAGGTCAAGATTGACCTGGTTGACTAAGCTGAGTCTTGGTTTGGGTTTAGATGTTTGACAATAAGATATTGAATGAAGAAGAGTCAAGTAGGTCAAGGATGACCGGATACTTGACTGGGAAGTCCTAACTGGGATGTTAGGCAGGAGGAAAATCCTGGTGAGTGAAGCCAGGTGAAAGACCTAGTGAGTGAAGCTAGGCAATTGGGAAGTCCTAGTGAGTGAAGCTAGGCAGGAGAAAAATCCTGGTGAGTGAAGCCAGGTGAAAGACCTAGTGAGTGAATCTAGGCAATTGGGAAAGTCCTGGTGAGTGAAGCCAGGCAAGAGAAATCCAGATGGGTCAAGGTTGACCAGACATCTGGTGAGAGTCCAAGTAGGTCAAAGGGATTGACCGGATACTTGGCACGAGGAAGAAAAGTCCAAGTAGGTCTTAGGGAGTGACCGGATACTTGGCAAGAAGAGAAAAGTCCAAGTGGGTCAAAGGGATTGACCAGACACTTGGTGAGAGAGTCCTAGCTGGCCAAGGGTGACCGGATGCTAGGTCTTATGTACCAACAAGTCATGGTTGACTAGATGTTGGTTTAGGGGGCTTTGGGCTTGGTTTTGGGCAAAAACCAAGGTTTGGATTGATCCGTGGATTGATCCAGCAGGTTTGGATTGATCCGTGGATTGATCCAGCAGGTTTGGATTGATCCGTGGATTGATCCAGCAGGTTTGGATCGATCAGTGGATCGATCCAGAAGATCTGGATCGATCCGTGGATCGATCCGGTGAGTCCCCACGAACAGAACCTCTCTGGATCGATCCGTGGATCGATCCAGAGGTCCCAATCGATCAGTGGATCGATTGGGACGCTGCTGCTTCGCGCGATAAGTGCTGGATCGATCCAGAAGTTTTTCCAGAGCACAGAGGCGCTCTGGATCGATCCGTGGATCGATCCAAAGCCTCCCCAATCGATTGGGAGCAATCCAATCGATTGGGATTCGACCGTTGGCGTCGTTTATAGCTGTTGGCGTGCGATTTCTTCAGCAGCACTTTACCGATTCATTCCAGATTCAACACAGCTCCTCCCCAGCACTCTCCAAGCTCCTCACCGCCAGTTCTTGAAGGTTCTTGGAGGTTCATCCAAGTCAAGAGGCGAGTTGCAACGAGAAGAAGAAGAAGCTAGGGTTTTTACTGCATTTCTTGTAAGCTTTTGCTTATTCTTTACTACCCTTTCTTCTTCTTGTACTGAGAGTCTTGTAGGGCTTCTCCGCCCTCGGTAGTTACCGAAAAGGAGTGTTTTCATAGTGGAGGGTGCGTGCGTGGTGTGGATCCTTGGATTAGTCATCTCCGTTGGAGGTGGATACCAAGTAAACTCCTAGTGTTAGCGTGTTTGTGTTTGTTTATGTATTTTCCGCTGCGCATTCTTGAAGAAACAAGCAACATCGAGCAACGAGCACGCGACGAGCTATTCACCCCCCCCCCCTCTAGCTACTTTTGGTCCTAACATGAAGCTCATAGCAATATAAGGGAGCAGAGCCCGTAACAATAAAAGGAAGCAGAGTGCTGCGGGTTGAGGGTGGAAAGCCTGTAGACGTAAGAGAATGCAAAATCCCATGGTGAAGAGTGTGAGCCTATAGCACACCTGATCAAGGAGCTGGACCCTTAGTCCTTGATCGGGGAGTAAGGCCCCTAGCCTATAATCAAAGAGCGAGACCCCTAGATCTTGATCGAGAAGCAGTACCGCGAGTCTCTGATCGGGGACCTGTCTCCCTACTGTCTGATAGGGGAGTTGTGCCCCTAAAGTCTGATTGGGGAGCTGTGCCCCTAGTATCCGATCAAAAATCTAGGGGTAGAAGACTATATAATGGATCACAAGCCTAGAAAAAAAATTGTTCTAGAAGAGATGAGAGAGGACACGTCTACTTTAATACCAAACAGTACAAGATGAAGTACCACAAGTAACTGCAACACGTGTCAAAAATTATGCACAGTTACAGACAGTGCCTCGTCGTAGTGGGAGGGGTTGTGAGGCAACCTGAGAGATTCATATTTTTGGGAGAGTCTTCGGACTTGATCCTGGGTAAACATGAACCTGATCCCCGGACGTATGACGAAGCATTCCAAAATAAAGATGTAGCATCTTGACAAAAAATAATGAATTCTGAAATATAATCTATATATTCTAATAAGGTTTGCGAGCTTGTAGAACCACCAAATGGTGTAAAAGCCGTTGGATGCAAGTGGATCTACAAAAGGAAAAAAGGGACAGACGGGAAGGTAGAAACTTTCAAAGCAAGGCTTGTTGCGAAAGGGTATACTCAGAAAGAGGGAATCGATTATGAGGAGACCTTTTCACTGGTAGCAATTGTCACGCCCCCAAAGAAGTCCCTGCCAGACAAAAATCCGACAGCATCTCCCCTATACCGGTGACAATCTGAAGCCTCAATACATACAAAATATACATCAGCCACATACGACTGGAATATATACACAACCACGCAGTTATAATCACAGCCCACACGGCTGGAATGAAACAATCACAACCACGCAGTTATATATAAAGCAGCCCACACGGCTGTACTAAAAACACAGCGGAAAAATGAAGGAAAGTCCACACAAAGCAAATAAATACAATACATGCTGGCACGGCTTAAACACAAATACAACACCAAAAGAATAAGATAGCCACATGGCTAAACACAAATACAATGTCAAAAATAAGAAAAGAATATACAAAAGAAAACAAACACTAGGTGAAATCGTCTTCGGATGTGACGTAGGACCCGACAGACAGGATACTCCGAGCGATACCAACCATCTACAAGCTACCTGAAAACATAAATGTATACATGCGGTGGTGAGTATAGGTAACTCAGCGGGTAATAGACAAGATAGTGCATGGTCCATAAACAAAGATGGAGATCACAAGTATACAGTCTCGGTAGGGAATAAAGAACATGATCATACTATCATAATCAATGTGTAGGACCGTGATCGTTCGATAGAGGGGGTGGTGAATATCGATTCAAAAAATAGTGTTAAAAAGAGTTAAACGCAGCGAAATTTAAAAACAATAGACACAGTTGTTTTTACTTCGTTCGGAGCCTGTGACGACTCCTACTCGAAGGCCCGTGGTCCTTGACCACTTTCGTTGGGCAATCACTATCAATTCGAATATAGTTACAAAATAAGTACAGGAAATGCTAGTGAAAAAATACCGACAAGGAAATTAACTAAAACTCGAAGGAGCACTTTGTCGGAGCTTGTTGGCGTCGCAAGAACGTAGAGCAGCAGGACCAGCAGTAGCGGAGTTCTCAGATATAAAGATGATTCTGAAGCTCCTGCCTGGGGCTTCTTTTATATGTTGCTCCAGGCGCCTGGATTCCTTCCGGGCGCCTGGAATGTGACGTAGCTGCTCAAACCGAGATGCTCCACGTGGCGACGACTTGGCCTGGATATACTTTGCTTTCCAGGCGCCCGGATCCCTTCCGGGCGCCCGGACCACCTTGTTCCAGAAAACTCCTTTTTCCTGCAAAACAAAGTTTGTCCGAGGTAATATATATCCTGCAAAATAGATTGTTAGCGCATTTTATAATAGTATGAATTAGCACAAATAGTATGACTTAGATTCCGTCTTTCCGAGACCGGAATCTAGTCACGATCTCGACTTAGACATCCGAAATGGATCTAAGCCGGATCGACGCCTAATGTTTGTAAGACCGATAGGTTCGATAGAGGGGGGGGTGAATATCGATTCGAAAATATCGAGTATAAGCGCAGCGGAAAAGAAAAGTAGACACAGTTGTTTTTACTTCGTTCGGAGCCTGTGACGACTCCTACTCGAAGGCCCGTGGTCCTTGACCACTTTCGTTGGGCAATCACTAGCAATTCGAATATAATTACAAAATGAGTACAAGGAATGCTAATGAAACAAAGTAATACCGACAAGGAAATTAACCAAAAAGACGAAGAAGCACTTTGTCGGAGCTTTGTTAGCGTCGCAGGAACGTGGAGCAAGCAGGACCAGGATCAAGAGTTCTCGAATGATGATTTTGCGCTCTGGGCTTCTTTTATATGTCCGGGCGCTGGATCCCTTCCGGCGCTGGTGACGTAGTTGCACAAACCATGATGCTCCACGTGGCGACGACTTGGATGAAATTTGCCTTCCGGGCGCCGGGATCCTTCCGGGCCGACCTCCGGCGCCTGGATCCCGGCCCCCTCTTCTCCAGAAAGTCCTTCTCCCGCAAGAAAAGGTTAGTCCGAGGCAAATGTACCCTGCAGTAAAGAATGTTAGCACAGTTTTATAGATGAGCAAAGTATGACTTAGATTCCGTCTTTCCGAGACCGGAATCTAGTCACGATCTCGACTTAGATATCCGAAATGGATCTAAGCTGAATCGACGCCTAATGTTCCCTTCCCAGGAACGCGTCCTCGCAGTCACTCCCCTCCAGTGACTTACCTTACTTACCTGTCAGACGTCCGGTCAGCCCTTCGACCCGTCTGGACTTCTCGCCAGCTATCCGGTCAGCCCGTCGACCTAGCTGGACTTCTCGCTAACGTCCAGTCAGCCCGTTGACCCGTTTGGACTTCGTGCTACCCTTGGACTTCTCGCCAGCTATCCGGTCAGCCCGTCGACCTAGCTGGACTTTTCCTGCACACTTGATCAAAGTGTTAGACAACAACACAACTAACTTAACCTATTTGTCATTCATCAAAACCTGGGTTAGACCGTTTGTGCTACCCGCACCAACAATGTTCCCTTCCCGGGAACGCGTCCTCGCAGTCACTCCCCTCCAGTGACTTACCTCACTTACCTGCCAGACGTCCGGTCAGCCCTTCGACCCGTCTGGACTTCTTGCCAGCTATCCGGTCAGCCCGTCGACCTAGCTGGACTTCTTGCCAAGCGTCCGGTCAGCCTGTCAACCCGCTTGGACTTCTCGCCAGCCATCCGGTCAGCCCGTCGACCTAGCTGGGCTTCGTGCCATACATCCGGTCAGCCCGTCGACCTGTCTGGACTTCTCCTGCACACTTGATCAAAGTGTCAGACAACAACAAAACTAACTTAACCTATTTGTCATTCATCAAAACCTAGGTTAGACCGTTAGTGCTACCCGCACCAACAATCTCCCCCTTTTTGATGGAATGACAATCTGGTTAAGTTAGTGAAAGAACGCAAAAAAGAAAGAGCGCAAAAAAAACAGGTGCATCAGTTTTAAATTTAGTTTTAGTGTTTTCAAGTTGGTTTATCTCTAACTTAACCACCTAACCCTCCCCCTTTGGCATTCATCAAAAAAAATAAGCAAGGGTAAACAATCATAATGTAGAGTTACTTTAAAAAAAATAAATACAGTTAATCTTGAAAAAAAATCTGAGTTTGGTTCAAAGTACAATTTTTAAATCCAAGGAAAAAATCAAGTTGACTTGGGGGAGACAAGTTAAATAAAATTAAGTTTAATTAAGTTTAGCTTTTCAAGCGTGTAAAAAAATTTAAATCAGGACTTTCAAATTTTCTTTTCAAGTTTAAGTAATATTTACTTCTCAAAAAGGTAAAATTTTTATGACTTCAATTTTTCAAAACAAAGCAAAAATTAAACAAGTAAGATTAAATTTGCCAAAATAAATTTTTAAGGCTAATTTGATAAAAGCTAAATTTGGAAAGTTTAATTTTCAAGCATATGTTACAAAACTGAATAAGTTTAACTATTCAACTTTTTAAATCGGGTTTAAAAATTAGGTGAGATTCAACTTCCAAGTTTTTCAAACACTTAGTTTAGCTGGTATTTTAAAAATATGTCAGTTTTAAAATAGTTGTACAAAGGTATTTTTCAAACACACAAAATTTTAATTAATTTCTCCCCCTGAACTTGATACTTAAATTTAAACAGTTGTCTAACCAATTAGGTACTAACTAATTATCAGAAGATAGTAGCTTTCACATGGTTAGTCAGATTAAGTTGATTATAAGCAGTCAGTCTTTGACTTGACTGAAGACCTTAATCTGATTAATATCTGAGTTGTATTTAACGTCCAGACTTATGCTGATGCACCGAAATAAGCATCTTAAGTCTAGACAGTTGGCCTATGCATCTCACCCATTTCTATGTTTGTCAAACACAAGCAAGGTAAACCTAAGGTGTTGGTGAGATGCTCAAAAACTAGTCCTCTGGGTACATACTTTCTAAGGATTCAAAACTAGTCTAAGGCCAAAACTGTTTTTGAAAATCTAAAAATCGAAATTTTTGAAAACACACAATTTTAACTTATAATTTGAAAGAATTATTTTTGAAAACAATTTTGAAATTTAAAATTCCTAGTCTATTGAGCACATCCCTAATTTTCGACGTAAGTTGCTAAACTCACTTTCAGGGAGTGGTTTTATGAAAATGTCAGCTAAATTTGATTTAGACTCAATGTATTTGAGTTCAATATCACCTTTAGTAATATGATCCCTGATAAAGTGGTGCATAATTTCAATATGTTTGGTTCTTGAATGATGCACAGGGTTCTTGGTTAAGTTAATTGAACTTATATTGTCAATTAATACTTTTACATTTGTGATATTTAAGTTGAAATCTTTTAGAGTATGCTTCATCCATAATAATTGTGCAACGTATTCGCCTATAGCTATGTATTCTGACTCAGTTGTAGATAGAGCAACACAATGTTGCTTTTTACTAAACCAGCTGACAAGTGATGAACCTAATAATTGGCATCCACCACTTGTACTTTTGCGGTCTAATTTACATCCAGCATAATCTGAGTCAGAATACCCTATTAGTTCAAAATTATTTGTCCTAGGATACCAAATTCCTACATTTGTTGTTCCCTTAAGGTATCTAAAAATTCTTTTGACTTGTGTCAGATGGGATTCCTTAGCACGAGTTTGGTATCTAGCACACATACTAACTGCAAATAAAATATCAGGTCGGCTTGCAGTTAAGTATAGTAGGCTACCTATTGCACTCCTATAATATTTTAAATCAACTGGTTTTCCATTTGGGTCATTATATAAGATTGTGTTTACTGCCATAGGTGTTTTTATTTCTTTTGTATTTTCCATTCCGAATTTTTTAAGTAATTCTTTACTGTATTTGTGTTGATAAATATAATTTCCTTCATTTGTTTGTTTGATTTGTAATCCTAAGAAATAAGTTAATTTTCCTACTAAGCTCATTTCAAATTCTTTTTCCATTAAATTAATAAATTCTTCTAAAAAATCTGAATTTGTTGAGCCAAATATTATATCATCTACATATATTTGTGCAATAAATATGTCTGCATTTAATGATTTAACAAACAAGGTTGGGTCAATTTGACCTTGGTTGAATCCTTTAGATGTTAAGTAGGATGCTAGCCTTTCATACCATGCCCTGGGTGCCTGTTTAAGTCCATATAATGCTTTCTTTAACTTAAAAACATAATCAGGGTGTTCTAGACTTTCAAATCCAGGAGGCTGACCTACATATACTTCTTCTTTAATTAGTCCATTAAGAAAGGCAGACTTAACATCCATTTGGTATAGTTTGAATCTCTTATGGGCTGCATAACTTAGTAACATTCTAATGGATTCTAGTCTGGCTACTAGGGCATAGGTCTCATCATAGTCAAGTCCTTCAACCTGACTAAACCCTTTGGCTACTATTCTAGCCTTATTTCTAGTAATTTCCCCAGTTTCGCTTAATTTGTTTCTGAATACCCATTTTGTTTCTATTATTTTCTTATTCTTAGGTGGTGGTACTAGGTCCCAAACTTCATTACGCTCAAATTGGGCTAGTTCTTCTTGCATAGCTATAATCCAGTCTGGGTCTAGTAGGGATTCATCCACAGTCTTGGGTTCAATTTTTGAAATTAAAGAAATTTGACTTAGGTTTCTAAAGGATGATCTGGTTTGAACTCTCAAGTCTGGGTCACCAATTATTTGATCAGTTGGGTGATTTGGGTTAACCCTTATTGTTCTAGGGGGTTGACTCTCTTGATGTTGTTCCTCTTCTTCATGACTTAGAGTTTGGTTGGTTTCTGGAACAAATTCAGGTGGTTGTGTAAGTTCTAAGTCTTGTTTAGTTTCTTCAAATTTTACATTAGTAGTTTCTTCAATTTTTAAGGTAACCTTATTGTAAATTCTATAGCCTCTACTATTTAGGGAATATCCTACAAAAATTTCATTTTCAATTTTAGAGGAGAACTTTCCTAAGTGTTCTCTTGTATTTAAGATAAAAACTGGGCACCCAAATACTTTAAAATATTTTATATTTGGTTGTTTATTATAAAACATTTCGAAGAATGTTTTGTTATGGGTTTTATTTATTGTTGTTCTGTTCTATACATAGCAGGCTGTACTAACAGCTTCTGCCCAAAAGTATTTAGGTAGGTTATACTCATTTAACATTGTTCTAGAAGCTTCAAGTAATGTTCTATTTTTTCTTTCTACAATCCCATTTTGTTGGGGGGTTTTAGGGCATGAGAACTCATGATGGTAACCGTTTTCAAGACAAAAACTGTTAAAGTTGTGATTTTTAAATTCTCCCCCGTTGTCACTTCTAATTCTTTTAATTTTAATATCTTTTTCGTTTTCAATTTGTTTACAAAAATTTATAAAAATTTCAAAAGTTTCATCTTTATGTTTTAAGAATTTTACCCAAGTAAACCTAGAATAATCATCTATAATTACTAAACAATATATGTTTCCATTTATAGATTTGACTCCATGGGAGTCAAAAAGGTCTAAATGTAGAAGTTCTAATATTGAGTTAGTTTGTGGTTGATTTGTTTGTTTGTGAGTGGATTTAGTTTGTTTGCTGATCCGGATATGTGAAGAGGTCAAAGGTAATTAAGAGGAAGAAAAAGGGCATTTTGGTAATAGGAGGTTTAGGTTTCTTTGGTGATTAAGGCAAGCACGAGGAAAGAAAACGGGGAAGGCTCGCGTTTCTGTGAGGGGCGCCGCCAGGGAGAAACGGAGGAGGGGGAAAGGGTTTTTTCCGCCGCCAGCCAAGGAGGAGGCCTGCTCGCATTTTAGAGGGGTTTCCGTGATCCTTTCCGCCGCTAGCCACCAGGGAGAGGCTCCTTCCTTCTCGAGTTATCCGCTAGCGCCGACGAAGCCGCCGGCGCTCCCTTCTCCCTCTCCTCTTGTCGGCAGTCATGACCTTGGCACGAGAGGCCACCGCGAGGAAGACACCTCGTGTCCTCCTCCCTTGTCAGTAGTCACCTACCGGAACAGGAGCATTGCTCCTCTTCTTGCCGGAAATCTCCTCCGGCGCGGGCTTCGTCCGGCAGCCCCCGACATCACCCTACAGTGGGATCCGCCTCCGGCCACAGCCGCCTCTGGCAGCCGACGCCTCCGGCGTCTAGCGCCGTCACCACCGGCAGCTCCTGCCGCAGCCACCGACACCTCCGTCCTGACAGCTCGCATCGACGGCTGTACATTTGAGATCCGGCCCTTTGCGGCGTTTCTATGCATCCATTGTGTTTTCCGGCCGTCGAGCCGTGATGTTCTGTTCTTTGTATTACTGCTATGATGATCCGGCCTGCGTGTCGCGTATCGGCCTATGAGCCATTGTGTATCGCCACCATCGGATTCTGCTTATCAGCGGGTCCCCACCCAGCTCACGGTTGGGGCCACGACGACTCGGTCAGCAACATGACCAACTCATCCATCCATCCGAGGGCGCCCCCCTGGGCCAGGGTACGTTCTCGTACCTTCTTTGCATTTATTTCAATATTCTATTATTATCCGGATATTTATGCATTTGTGGGATTCGCCTCGAGCACCGAGGTACCAGAGACCGGGGGAACCCGGTCGCTGGATACAGGTACAGTTGACCGGAGGAGGACTTCTGACGACCTGGTCAACGAAGTGGCGATCGACCGGCGTCATGGGATGCGGCCAACCTTCCGACACGCCATACCGGCAGTTCGTTTTCTCGCAGACAGAACAAAATGGCGCCGTTAGGGAACGCGCCGATCCGAACGTGAAGATGGACGACGCCAAGAGTTCTCGCCATCCTCATGACTTCATCGGTTTTCCATACTGCTCTCACAATTATATGATCCGATTAGTCGCCGATCGAAGACCCCGAGCCGCTCGCCGGATATGATATCCGAGCCCGGCCGATGTGAAGGCCCGAGCTGCCTCGGATATGGTATCCGAGCCCGATGTGAAGGCCCGAGCCGCTTGGGGGATATGGTATCCGAGCCCGGCGCTCGATGTGAAGGCCCGAGCTGTGGGTATATGGTATCCGAGCCCAGCGCTCGATGTGAAGGCCCGAGCTGTCGGGTATATGGTATTCGAGCCCAGAAGGCCCGAGCCGTTCGGCCCGGTATATGGTATCCGAGCCCGATGTGAAGGCCCGAGCCGGTCGGGTATATAGTCTCACTTGGAGACCGACGAGCACCGCGTTAAAAATCAAGAGTCGGACCGGCGACTATAACCTCCCGGCGATCGACCAAGAGTCGGGCCGCAATCGGACCGGCGACTATAAACCTCCGGCCAGACAAGATCATCAAAAGGTCGACCTGTAACCTCGAGCGGCGCGGCCGAGCAAGATCGGACCGGCGACTATAAACCTCCCGGCGATCACCAAGAGTCGGGCCGCAATGGATCGACTATAACCTCCCGGCCGACCAAGAGTCGGGCATGATCGGACCGCGACTATAAACCTCCCGGCGACCGACCAAGAGTCGAACGGGCGACTATAAACCTCCCGGTCAAGACCTCTGCACGGACCAAGATATCATATATTCTCTCCCTGCTCGGGTCGAGTTATCAAGGCCCCGAGCCGCTCGACCGGAGGTTTATATCCACAGGCTCGAAGACGAAGGCCCCCGAGCCGCTCGGCCGGAGGTTTATATCCGAGCCACGTGCTCGATGTCAAGGGCCCGGAGGTTTATATCCGAGCCACGTGCTCGATGTCGAAGGCCCCGGGCCGGGCCAGGAGGTTTATATCCGAGCCACGTGCTCGATGGCGAAGGCCCCCTCCGCCGGGAGGTTTATATCCGAGCCATGAGCTCGATGTCAAAGCCCGAGCCGTTCGGCCGGAGGTTTATATCCGAGCCACGTGCTCGATGTCGAAGGCCCCTAGCCGTTCGGCCGGGAGGTTTATATCCGAGCCACAGGCTCGAAGACGAAGGCCCCCGAGCCGTTCGGCCGGGAGGTTTATATCCGAGCCACAGGCTCGAAGACGAAGGCCCCCGAGCCGTTCGGCCGGGAGGTTTATATACGAGCCAGAGGCTCGATGGCGAAGACCCCCGAGCCGATCGGCCGGGAGGATTATATTCAAGCGATCATCACCGGTTTCGGACCAGTTCAGCGGACCAGCACATCATATGTCTATATCCCCCGTTCGGGGTTGAGCGGCCTTCACTGGTCACGGATCAGATTCATGATCATCTATCTCCCCCGTTCGGGGTCGAGGCATCGTCCGCCCGGCATCTATCTGACTGATCGACGTCAGCGCAGTCGCACGCGCGGCATCGTCCGCCCGACATCTATCTGACCGATCGACGTCACCACGGTCGCACGCGCGGCATTGTCCGCCCAGCATCTATCTGACCGATCGACGTCACCACGGTCGCACGCGCGGCATCGTCCGCCCGGCATCTATCTGACCGATCGACGTCATCGCAGTCGCACGCGCGGTATCGTCCGCCCGGCAGTTATCCGACCGAACGACATCATTCCGGTCGCACGCGCGGTATCGTCCGTCTGGCATTTATCCGACCGATAGGCGTCATTTCGATCGCTCGCGCGACAGCGTCCGTATAGCATCTATCCATCCGATCGACAGCACTTCGATTGTCCGGATATTTATGCATTTGTGGGATTCGCCTCGAGCACCGAGGTACCAGAGACCGGGGGAACCCGGTCGCTGGATACAGGTACAGTTGACCGGAGGAGGACTTCTGACGATCTGGTCAACGTAGCGGACAGTTCATCGACCGGGTCATGGGGATGCGGTCAACCTTCCAGACACGTCATACCGGCAGGTTCATTTTCTCAGCTTCCAGACAGGAACATTTGCCTTGTTGACAAGCATTACATATGGTTGAATCTAAGTTAGGTAATTTTGGTAAGCCTCTCACAAGTCCATTTAGTTTACTTATATTTCTGAAGTTGGTGTGAGACATTCGCCTATGCCATAACCAAGTTTCTTATTTTTGTGTTAAATAACACTTAATGGAAGAAATGGTTAAGTTGATGGCATAGATGTTGTCTTTTCTAAAACCTTTTAGGCTTATGGTAGGATTATCTAGATGTTTGATTAAACACTCTGTGGATAGAAATTTAACCTTATATCTAGTATCACACAATTGACTTATACTCAGAAGATTATATTTAAAATTTTCAACAAGTAAAACATTTGTAATTATAAAGTCTAATTTTAATTCAATGTTACCTATACCAATTACCTTGAGTTTGCCGTTGTTTCCAAAGGTAACTGTTCCTAAGCTTTTGTAAGTGAGTTGAGTGAACTTGGTGTGATCTCCAGTCATATGTTTGGAGCAACCACTGTCCAAAATCCACTTGGTTTCCTACAGTAATTAGGATTTAAAGTTAGTCTTTTATTTTTGAGCAGACATTATTTAAGTTAAGTCTTAAACTTAAAATTTTGAAATTGATTTTTAAGTTTAAAATTAAAATTTTGAAATTAATTTTTAAGTTTAAAATTTTGAAATTGATTTTTAGTTTAAAATTAAAATTTTGAAATTAATTTTTAAGTTTAAAATTAAAATTTTGAAATTAATTTTTAAGTTTAAAATTAAAATTTTGAAATTAATTTAATTTTAAAATTAAAATTTTGAAATTAATTTTTAAGTTTAAAAATTAAAATTTTGAAATTAATTTTTAAGTTTAAAATTAAAATTTTGAAATTAATTTTTAAGTTTAAAATTAAAATTTTGAAATTAATTTAATTTTAAAATTAAAATTTTGAAATTAATTTTTAAGTTTAAAATTAAAATTTTGAAATTAATTTAATTTTTAAGTTTAAAATTTTGAACTTAATTTTTAATTAAGCAAATTTAAGCCTTATTCATCTCACCCGATCTATATTATCAATCAGGGAATCCTATGATTTTGTGAGATGAATTGGTTTGATTACAGAGTTTGGTTTAACTAGTATTAGATTCAGGTTTAGTTTTGGTCTCTACAAACATGCATTCTTCAGATAAACTTCTAAGCTTGGTGAGTCACATGGACGTCATTAGAAGTAACCAACCTTTCGAGGTTTTCCGAATAGTCCTATCCACAGAGCTTAGTACTAAATCTTGGTCTAACTGGTTAGGATTCATTTAAGGGTAGCTTCAGTCAGTTCCACTTGGCCAAATGCACCAGATCGAAGCCATATCTTTCTAGACATGCGATGCCCAAGTTTCCCTAACGTACTATCATCCAAAAACTTCACCGGTACCATGATTCAAGTTAAACTTGGTCTCTAATCCTAATTACCCTGCCGGGTTAATTTGTTTTGGGTTACCCTGTCGGGTAAGTTAGTTTTGGAGGTGTCAGCTATTCTGGAGCCTCCCCCTGAATTATTGGCCATTGATTTTAAATTTTGGTTTTAGGTTTGTGTCGATTCTTTTTATAGTTATGGTTAACTTTGTGATAATATTATTGATTTTTAAAGTGTTTAGATTTTGAATTTGATTCAGGTTTGTATTTTGGATTTTGGTTTGGTTTATTCGATTTTATATAATGTATTTTTTCTTTAGGTATATAATATTGATTAAGTCCTACTTGCGTGGTCAGACACGCTTTCGGAACCCAAGCTAGATTGGTTGATTTGTATTGGGTTATTAATGATTTGAAGGTTTTATTTGAATTCGACTTATATCCTAGTCCGGTTTTATTATAACATGCTTTTTGATTATTCAGGATTAAGTCTAAATTTTTTGATTTTGTTGTGAATTTTTCTAACATTTCTTTTAAATTATTAATCTCATTTTTTAATGATAAATTGTCCTCCTCAAGTGTTAGATCTTGAGTTGGATTTGAATTTTTGATTTGTTCCTTGAGGTTTTGATTTTCCTCAATAAGTGATTTGTTTTCATTTTCTGTTTTAATTAATTTATTGTTTAAACAGGAAATAATTCAAAAAAATTTTTTTTTAAATTAAAGTATACCTCATTCGGGCCTTCGGAAACGAGTACGGACTCGTGGCTTGTTTCGGGTTCAGACCCGTCTTCATCTTCTTTGAGGTTCATCAGCGCGAGGTGGCTCGATGTTTCGCTTTTCTTCCTCCGATTCGTCCGAGGAGTCGTCCCACGCTGCTTTGAGTGCCTTCTTTGGTTGGCTTGGTTTGTCGAGCTTCAGCTTTGGGCATTTGCTCAGTAGTGTCCCTTTATTGCACCAAGCAAGTAACGCCTTTGCTCGTGGAGAGCCGATCTTTGAACGTCCTTTTATCAAGGTCCTCTTTCTCCGGTGAACATTTTTCTTACCAAGTTCACTGTGTTTTTCGTCTTCTGAGTCTTGGTTGGAATCTTCTTCAAACTCAGGCTTGCTTTTTCTACTTCGAGAATAAAGCTATACCTTTCTCGGCTCTAGCATTAGTTTGTTATGTAATTCTAATTCACAGAAAAGCTCATCTAATTTTAACTTAGAAAGATTTTTTGAAATTTTGTAGGCATCCACTATTGATGCTCACAAACTATTACGAGGAAAGGCGTTTAATGCGTACCTTATTAAGTCTCTGTTTTCCATCTGGTGGCCTATCGCATGAAGCCCGTTGAGGATGTTCTTGATCCTCGCGTGGAGCTGATTCGCCGTTTCTCATTCCTGCATTTTTATATTAAAAATTTTATTTAAAAGCAGGTCTCGTTTCGTTACCTTGGCGTCGCTCGTTCCCTCGTGCAGCTCGATCAATTTGTCCCACAGTTCTTTAGCGTTTTTGTGTGGACCGACTCTGTTTAGTTCTTTGTTGATGCCTTTTTCTTTAAGTCTGCTGTCCAGTCTTCAGGATCCAGTAAATTCCCAGAGTTGTCTACTGGAATTTTGTAGGGTCTCGTAATGCTCATCCACTGGTCGAAGTCTGTCTTGAGGTAAACCTCCATCCGCTTTTTCCAGTACGGAAAATCGTCCCCGTTGAAGAGTGGAGGGCGTACTGTACTGAATCCTTCTGTCTGAGACATTTTAGTCCTGTGCACAGACGAAAGAAAAGAGACAAAAAAAAATCCCAAGACTTGGTCTTGGATTAGTAGTGCGGGACGAAAAAATTAGTAGACAAATCTAGATCGGTGTTGCACCAATTTAGATTTAATTGCAAAAAAAATGATATACCAGTTTAGAATTAGAAAAAAAAATTTTTAAGAGGAAAAAAAAACAAAGGAAAGTTTTCACCCCCAGTCTGATTGGTGGTTGCACCAAATCAGAGCGGTACCTGCTCTGATACCACTTGTAGGACCGTGATCGTTCGATAGAGGGGGGGTGAATATCGATTCAAAAAATAGTGTTAAAAAGAGTTAAACGCAGCGAAATTTAAAAACAATAGACACAGTTGTTTTTACTTCGTTCGGAGCCTGTGACGACTCCTACTCGAAGGCCCGTGGTCCTTGACCACTTTCGTTGGGCAATCACTATCAATTCGAATATAGTTACAAAATAAGTACAGGAAATGCTAGTGAAAAAATACCGACAAGGAAATTAACTAAAACTCGAAGGAGCACTTTATCGGAGCTTGTTGGCGTCGCAAGAACGTAGAGCAGCAGGACCAGCAGTAGCGGAGTTCTCAGATATAAAGATGATTCTGAAGCTCCTGCCTGGGGCTTCTTTTATATGTTGCTCCGGGCGCCTGGATTCCTTCCGGGCGCCTGGAATGTGACGTAGCTGCTCAAACCGAGATGCTCCACGTGGCGACGACTTGGCCTGGATATACTTTGCTTTCCGGGCGCCCGGACCACCTTGTTCCAGAAAACTCCTTTTTCCTGCAAAACAAAGTTAGTCCGAGGCAATATATATCCTGCAAAATAGATTGTTAGCGCATTTTATAATAGTATGAATTAGCACAAATAGTATGACTTAGATTCCGTCTTTCCGAGACCGGAATCTAGTCACGATCTCGACTTAGACATCCGAAATGGATCTAAGCCGGATCGACGCCTAATGTTCCCTTCCCGGGAACGCGTCCTCACAGTCACTCCCCTCCAGTGACTTGACGTCCGGTCAGCCCTTCGACCGGTCTGGACTTCTTGCCAGCTATCCGGTCAGCCCGTCGACCTAGCTGGACTTCTTGCCAAGCGTCCGGTCAGCCCGTCGACCCGCTTGGACTTCTCACCAGCCAACCGGTCAGCACGTCGACCTAACTGGGCTTCGTGCCATACATCCGGTCAGCCCGTCGACCTGTCTGGACTTCTCCTGCACACTTGATCAAAGTGTCAGACAACAACAAAACTAACTTAGTCTATTTGTCATTCATCAAAACCTAGGTTAGACCGTTAGTGCTACCCGCACCAACACAATGCACCTAAACATATCTGACATAATAACCTGACATATAAACTATACAAATCACAACTAACATAATGACATATACATACCCAATATGGAATCGACACATGGTACAATGATCAATAAACTCACCGGATCTGTAACAGATATACCCGTGACACCTGTGCAATATAAATACATACGACTGCATATACATGTAAAATAAATGACATGTATGCAACATGACAACCAAATGCATTAACCATATCTCAAACAAGTGCAACATATCACAATCACATGCAACTAGTATCTACTAGGCATGTATGCAAATGCAGATGCACCGCGCATCAAATGCAAGAATAATAACTGCGTATACATGCTCCATGGTCACCCCGACACCTCTCCAGACACCGCCACCCTAGTATGGCCGAGAGGCTTGGGTCCGTGACAACCGTACAAGCCTCATACTCCAAACTTCTATAAAGCAGCTGAGGCAGACGGAATGCTAAGTAGTTATCTAACTACATAGCATCAGGGTCCCTGACTGCTCATAACGTCGGATCTCACTAAACCTCGTAACCGGGTGGCACGACAGGACGAGCGGCAACTGCTCCTGCTACCACTACCCATGAGTGGCAGAGTGTGTGGCGCTAAACCAAACCGATGACTCTCTCAACCACAAGGGAGACAATGGTCATCAGATGCAATGAATGATGAACATGATATATATATATATAATCATCATCCATGCAACAATCCCAAAACTCATAAATACCTCCAACAAGAGTATAATCGTCATGATACCTCCACGTATCCCACCAAACATATGTACACACTACACATGTATAATCAACCAAAAATCTCCAATAATTCCACTAGACATATGTACACAAAAATATAAGTACAATCAACATGTATCCTCCAGTAAAAACGTAATAGACATGTGTATATACCTCAAACATACAATCAACACAACTCCTCCAAAAGTACATGACAAATACGTATGTACACACCACATGTAAATGCACGGTCAACAAGGTGACTCCTATAACACATACCCGCCTATGTACAGTCCACATCATATACCCAATCAACATGGTAATACCAATAACCCGACAATCCCTACAAGACATACTCTACACGTGTAATCACAACAGAGTAGATATCAAGAGTGGAGACTGTATATGAATTAAATAGATCATCACAAGGGTCAAGCATAAGTATCATGCAGGAAAAACAACAACCGATCATGATATAAGATAAAGCAGCCTAATTCATCCAATAATAATCATGCACTAAGTTTCAAAGAAACTATAAAGAGGCCAAGGAAGAAATACCCGCCTTAAATCTGTCGATCGTGATTTGGAAATCCCACGTCGAAACACTCGTCTCAACCCAAAGTCCTGCAATCATATAATGTATTTAGCTAGTTACATATGAAGTAAATAACTAAACAACTTTCCCCCACCTAATTAGGATAACCCTAATCAAACATGATTATGGATTAATCCTCCAACTAACTTTAATCATAATATAACCTAATTAGATTAGGTTATACATGATACATCTCCAAAACTCCTCCAAAACAATAATCTAATTTTATCCAACATCATAACAATATCTCCCAATTCGATAATCATCCAATCAACCTATCAACCAAATCGTCAACCATCATCAATCACAAACTCCAACATAATTCATCTTTAAATTCTCACCCAAATTAATCTAACTAGATTTAACTCCATCCACAAATGAATCCCAAATCCATAACCGATCATAAACTCCAATATCCCATTATTATCTACTATACATCATTATTCAAACATACATAATCACCCTCATGATTCACCTCTAACAATTTATCCAAACAACCACAAATCATGCAATCTCCAACATAATACGATACAAATCCTTATTAATCCACATCTTAATTGATTCCTTAATTCTCACTAATCAATCTAAGCAAGAATAACAAAACCCTACAACCCATTAGACCACCTAACCTAGCATATACTAATGAAAATAGCAGAAATACCTCACTGGAAATCACCTACCGTGAGATTTTTAGTAGCAATACAGCAGCTCACCACCATGATTCCCTGTCCATAAGCTACAAGGGCGCACACACACCTATCCTTCCAAAACAATCCAAAACTAAATTTTGTACAGCAAAGAATAGCTGAACCATTAATAAACAGATCAAACCTTACCTCAACAAACCCTCCATCCTCACCCGTGGCCTCCACACTTCAAGAATTAGAGAGGGTAGTGATCGACAATAGGGACCTCCACCATACTTTGATCCGATGCTTTCCTCCAATCCAAAACAGGCAGAATATCACCAAGAAGATCAATCAATCAAGATCTTGAAACTGTATGATGCGAGATAGGCATACCTCGATTAAACTCTTCCTGGTGGTGTCACATGCTTCGATCCAACAGATGTGGAGCAACAGATCATCCGCCAGTGAAGAGATCAAGAAGAAGGATCAGAGGGGATCGAAGGGCTCTGAACAACACAAGGCAAGCTTCCTGCAATGCCCTAGTCGCCGAACCACCATCGATCCCGAGCAAGCAAACCGCCGAAGAGGCGATTGCTCCGTTGGAGATGGTCTAAACAACATCAGAACCGTCAAGACCTGTCTGCGTTCCTCCGGTGGTGAGGCGAGGACGAGATCACTAGGGAAGTCGTCGGCATCGGGTCGTCCAAGCCCGAGAGAGAAAGTAGGGAGCGTCGCGAGAGGGAGAGCATCAACTGCTCTCATGCAGCCGGAGTCGTCGTCCTAGCCTCACACGAAGGAAGGGGCCGATGATCACAAGCTCGGCGTTGGGGAATCATGAGGAAGAGGATGAGAAGGCGCGGGGTCGGCATTGCGGGTTAGGGGATAAATCGCAGGGAGAGGGAAAGAAGAATCGGAGAGGTGAGGAAGAAATCGGAAAAAAATCAATATAAACCTAGGTATTATTAATTAACCCTAAGGTTAATTTCTCAATCAACTCCCACTTTATTGGTGTTCCAAACAGGCTTCCTCTGTACCCCAAATTTATCCTCTCAAAATGGGTCATACGGACTCCATTTAAATCTCGAAAAATTTCTAAAAATTCTGAAAAATCTAATAAGATTTTTCGTCCAATAATATTTATTATTTTAATTTTGCAGTATCTTACAACAATGCTTAAGTCTATCCGGATAATCTTATCCATTACCGCTCATATAGATTATGAAGTTTGACAAATGGATGTCAAGACAGCTTTCCTTAACGAAAGTCTTGAAGAAAACATCCATATGAAGCAAGCAGAGGAGTTCTTTGAAAAAGGCAAGAAGCATCTAATGTGCAAGCTCAATCGGTCCATTTATGGACTTAAGCAAGATTCAAGATCTTGGAACATTCGGTTTAATGAAGTAATCTAGTCATATGGATTTATTCAGTATCCGGATGAGTCTTATGTATAAAAAAAGTGTAACGGAAACGTGGTGGTATTTCTTGTACTATACGTAAATGATATTTAGTTAATTAGCAACAATGTTAAAGTGTTATCGGACGTAAGGGTATGGTTGTCCAAACAATTTGATATGAAGGACTTAGGAGAATGTGCACACATTCTTGAGATCAAAATCATAAGGGATCGCAAGAAAAGGATGTTATGCCTATCTCAAACTTCATATATAGATACAATCCTTGCTCGTTTTAGCATGCAAAACTCCAAGAAAGGTTTCTTACCTTTTAGGCATGGAGTAGCTTTATCTAAAGAGATGTCTCCGAAGACATCAAAGGAGATAGAGGACATGAAGGTAGTTCCTTATGCTTCGGCTGTGGGAAGCCTTATGTATGCAATGCTGTGTACGAAACCAGATATCTATTTTGTCGTGGGCATGGTTAGCAGATATCAAATTAACCCTGGGTAAGGACATTAGACTGCTGTAAAGCATATATTAAAGCACCTGAGAAGGACTAGAGATTATATGCTAGCTTACCAAGCAGATGATTTGCTCCCTGTCGGTTACACGGATTCGGATTTCCAATCAGATAGGGACAATAGTAAGTCTATATCAGGTTTTGTGTTTACTTTAGGAGGTGGAGCCATTGCATGGGGGAGTGTTAAGCAGAAATGCGTTTCAGACTCAACCATGGAAGCTGAGTATGTGGCAGCCTCTGAGACAGCCAAAGAAGTTGTATGGCTTAGGAACTTCCTAATGAACTTAGATGTGATTCCTGATTTACCCAAAATCATCACAATTTATTGTGATAATAGCGGTGCAGTTGCAAACTCGAAGGAACCATGAGCCCATAAGGCAAGTAAACATATAGAGCACAAGTACCACCTGATATGAGACATCATAAAGCCAGGAGAAGTTGTCGTCGCCAAGATAGCATCAACAGATAACCTGTCAGATCCTTTCACTAAGGCCCTTCCGGCGAAAGCTTTTGATCGGCATATGGAGGGGATGAGAATCAGATGTATAGCAGCAGATATGACAGCTTAGTCTTTTAGTATAAGTGAGAGATTGTTAGAGTGTATACTAAAAGCCTAGCTTTTGTAAACATTTATTTTGAAATAAAGAATCACACTGGTAAAAAATGTTTACATTTATATGATAAGTGTATTTGTTCAATTAATTTATATTGTAGATAACATGGTGTGTGGTGTCACACACAGAAGATCATGTTATCGGTTATTTATAGATTATAAATAGTAGCTCATGACTAAGATGGATAGGAACAAACCATTGGAATAGTCATAGTGTAATTTGGTATTAGTTTATCTTAACTATAAAATTACACTAATACACTTTGAGTGTATTGAGCAGGACCATTTAAGGTAAGTTTTTTTTGTACTGACTTAATAAAAGAACAAGACCTTAGTTATTATGGAAGTGTGTGCTCTTAATCCTAATATAATAACAAGCACATATATTTAGTATTCATTTTTTTAACTTATCAAAGGATGAGATTTAGCTTGATAAATCAATAGGCCCGATAAGTTGGAAAATGATATTACTTATAGTGTGTGTTGTTGATTATAGAAGGAAACTGTGTCCCAAGAATCTAGGTTGTTAATGTCCCAAAGAGGAGCTTATAAGGATTGTCATGTTAAACCCTGCAGGTGGGCTTAGTCTGAAATGACGATAAGGTTGAGTGGTACTACTCTTGGACTAAGATATTAATTAAAGAGAGTTGTCAGTAACTCATTTAATTAGCGGACATTCGACATCTTAAACATAGGGAGACTAACACACTCATAATAATAAGGAGCCCAAAATGTAATTTGGGATTGGTGCGGTAGTTCAATAATAATTCTTTAGTGGTATGAATTATTGTTGATAAAATTAAGTTGGGTGTTCGAGGTGGACACGGGAAGCTTAATTTCATCGGGAGACTAAAACTAATTTCTCCTCTCGGTCTCTATCGTAGCCTCTTGTATATAGAGAATTATACTCACCGCATACCCACTTCTTACCCACCCTTAGGTGGCCGCCCAAGCTAGCTTGGAGCCCAAGCTAGGGCCGACCAAAGCCAAGAGTGGAGCCAATTTAAGGTGACCGACCAAAGCTTGGATCCCAAGCTTAGGTGGCAGGCCACTAGAAAATAAAAGGGATTTTATTTAAAATCTTTTCTTATGTGGATATCATGGTTTTAAAAGAGAGAGTTTAAAATTTAAAACTTTCCTTTTATAACTTTCTACAAAAGATTAAGTGAAGATTTGATATCTTTCCTTATTTGTAGTTAAAAGGAAGGTTTTAATTTTTGATAAAACTAACCATGTTCATGATTTAAAAGAGAGTTTTAAAATTAAATATTTCCTTTTATAAGTTTTTACAAAAGATTAAGAAAAGATTTGATATCTTTCCGTATTTGTAGATTGAAAGGATGATTTTAATTTTAGAGAAAATTTTCCTTTTTGGAAATCATCCACATGTTTTAATAGAGAGATTTTAATTTATAAAATTTCCTTTTATAACCAACCATGAAGGGAAAAATTATTAGATAAATTTTTATTAAAAATTTCCGGAAACAAATTAAAAAGTTTTAATTCTTGTGTTAAAACTTTCCTTGCTTGGAGCTATGAGGTGGCCGACCATGTGGATTTAAAAAAAGGAAATTGGTTTTAATTAATTAAATTTTCTTTTTTATGGAAAAGAAAATAAGAAAGTTTTTATTTAAATTTTCCTTATTTACCAAGACTAAGGATTATAATAAGGGGGTAAGGGTGCCTTCATGGGTATCAACTCTATTATATTTTTCCTCCCTCTCTTCCTTGGTGGTGGTCGGCCCTAGACCTTGCTCTTCTCCTCTTCTCTTCTTCTTTAGTGGTCGGTTTCATCCCTCTCTTAGAGCTCTTGTTGGTGGTCGGCTTGAAGAAGAAGGAGAGAAAGGAGGCTTTGTTTCTAGCATCCCTTGGAGCTTGGTGGTAGCCGAAACTCTTCATCTCAAGGAGGAGTGCTTGGCCGAAACTTGTTAGGAGGAAGAAGAAGGGTTTGGGTGGTTCTCATCTCGGTAGATCGTTGCCCACACAACGTCTGAGATAAGAAGAGGAATACGGTAAAAGATCAAGAGGTTGTTGCTTACAAAGAAAGGTATAACTAGTAATTGTTTTCCGCATCATACTAGTTTTTTCTTCGTATGAATTCCAAACACAAGAGGCATATAATTCTAGGTTTCAAATTTATGACTCGAGTTTGTATTTTCTTTTATTTTTCGAATTTGTGATTCGATTGTTCCTTTTGGTTAAACCTAGGGTTATATAAGGAAATTAAATATTATATTTCATTGAAAGGCTTTGTCTAGAAAGTAGTGGTTGCTCCCATATCCAAGAAGACCTAGTGTCTCGCCATGTTTAACCTGGAAGCCGATTTCTGAAATTAATATTTAATTTAATTTATAACATAGGTGAATTTGGATCAATAATGTTAAACATCGTTTGCGATCCAAAGTCTAAACCATTAACAACAGATAAGTTAAATTTGAAATCAATAATGTTAAGTTCCGTTTGCAATTCCGAATTTAATTTATAAAGAACACAATAGGTTATTAGGATAAGTTCGACACTTGTACAAAATTTTTGTATAGTAGAACCGGTACGATCTTCCTAGGACTAACCAACAAATAGCTCGTCGCGCTCATCGTAGTTTGCTTCTTGGTGATGATATGCAGCGGAAAGAACAAGAAACAAAAAGACAACGCTAACACAAAGGATTTACTTGGTATCCACTTCAAGAAGAGGTGACTAATCTAAGGATCCACACACACGAGCACTCTCCACTATGAAAATACTCTTTTACGGCAACTACCGAAGGCGGAGAAGCCCTACAACACTCTCAGTACAAGAAAAAAGAAAGGGAAGCAAATACAATTGAAATCTTACAAGATTTACACTGGAAACCCTAACCCTAACTTCTTCTTCTTATTGTAGATCACCTCTTGACTTGGATGTGCACAAGCACTTGCCTCCAAGAACTTTCAAGAACTAGCGGTGAGAGCTTAGAGAAGTCGTTGTGAAGATTAGAGAAGTATCGGGCGAAGAAGTGCTGAAGAAGACGCTCACAACGACTTCAGCTTTGACCACTTTCTTCTCCTTTGGACATTGACTCCGATAATGTCCTTTTTGATTACACAAAAAGTACACAATGCGCTCTTTGCTCTTCTTAGTTGTGGGGGTGGTCTCCTTAGGCTTCTCCTTGCCCTTTAGTGCCACTTAGCCCTTCTTCTTGATTAATTTAGGGCACTTACTCTTATAATGTCCATGTTCCCTACACTCAAAACATATAATATGATTTTTATTTTTAATTGAAATATTTTTACCTTCGCATGTAGGGATGACACTTGATCCTCCATTTGATGTATCTTGATTTTTGAATAATGCATCATCTTGTTCTCCGTTTGACCCGGATGTAGAAGCTTCTCCTTCTTCTTGATCTGGTGTCAACGAAGGTCGCTCCCCCTCAATTCTAGAGGTGGAGGCTTCTTCATCTTGTATATGGGACAAGAAGTATATTCCCTCCTTGCCCTTTTCATTGCATTCCTTTAAAGATGAGACTTCTTGGACTTCTTCTTCAGAAGTTGAGCATATCTCAACTTCGGAGTCCTCTTGCTCTTAATCTTGATCCACTGAGTCGCCCTCTTTGGATTCTTCTTAATTTAGTACAGTGGTAGGGATCTCATGAATCTTTGCCAATTTTCTCCAAAGCTCCTTGGCATCCTTGAATTCTCCAACTTAAGTCAAAATATTGCTTGGCAACAAATTGACCAATAGCTTGGTCAGTTTGTCGTTTGCCTCGCTCCTTTGAATTTTCTCTTGGCTCCACTTGCTCCTCTTGAGAGTTTTTCCCTTTAAATTTGTTGACCTTCAAAACCTTCTATTAGAGCAAATCATTGCTTTATCTCTATCATAAGAAAATTTTCGATCCTTGATCTCCAAAGATCGAAGTTTATGGATACAAATGGTGGAGGCACCCTCGTGTCAAATCCAAATCCATCTCCAAATTCCATTTGAAGTTGAGCTTGATGAAATCTTTGACTTGAAGAATTTTGCTCCAACTTCTTCACCCTCTAGCCTTGTTGCCCTTTCCGGCGATGATTTCGGTGAAGAGCGACCTCACTCTGATACCACTTGTTAGGGTCGAAATGTGCTAAGGAGGAGGGGGGTGAATAGCTCATCGCGCTCGTCGTAGCTTGCTTCTTGGTGATGATATGCAGCGGAAAGAACAAGAAACAAAAATACAATGCTAACACAAAAGATTTACTTGGCATCCACATCAAGAAAAGGTGACTAATCCAAGGATCCACACACGAGCACTCTCCACTATGAAAACATTCCTTTACGGTAAGTACCGAAGGCGGAGAAGCCCTACAACACTCTCAGTACAAGAAGAAAGAAAGGGAAACAAATACAATTGAAATCTTACAAGATTTACACTGGAAACCCTAACCCTAACTTATTCTTCTTCTTGTAGATCGCCTCTTGACTTGGATGCACCAACACTTACCTCCAAGAACCTTCAAGAACTGGCGGTGAGAGCTCAGAGAAGTCGCTGTGAAGATTAGAGAAGTATCGGGCGAAGAAGTGCTGAAGAAGACGCTTACAACGACTTTATCCAGCGCCAACGGTCGGATCCCAATCGATTGAATTGCTCTCAATCGATTGGTGAGGCTTTGGATCGATCGCTTGATCGATCCAGAGCACCTTTGTGCTCTTGGAAATTGCTTGAACCGATTACCCAATCGATTCACATGTCTTGCGCGATTTCCAAGCTCTCAGTCGATCACCCGATCGATTGGAGGCTCCCAACCGATCGGGTGATCGATTGGGAGGGTCTCTGTGCTCACGACGATAACTCCCAATCGATCACTCGATCAATTGAGCTAAGGCTTCTTCGCGGCATCCATCCAATCTATCAATCGATCGATTGGACTATGATTCAATCGATCGGTTGATCGATTGACTCACTGTTGACTTGCCAAATCAAGTCTAAAGACCCTAAAAATCCAACATTCGATCAACCATGATCTGTTGGGACATCATGTCTAGCATCCAGTCACCCTCGACCTGCTAGGACTTCCTCACCAAGTGTTCGGTCAATCTCTTTGACCCACTTGGACTTTTCTCCTCGTGCCAAGTATCTGGTCAACCCTTTGACCTACTTGGACTTCTCAATACCAGGTGTTTGGTCAACCTTGACCCACATAGATTTCCACGTGCTTGACTTCGCTCACCAGGTCTTTCACCTAACTTCACTCACTAGGATTTTCATACTACTTAGCTTCACTCACTAGATCTTTCACCTGACTTCACTCACCAGGATTTCCCAACTGTCTGGCTTCACTTACCATGACTTCTTCTCTGCCTAATTTCACTCACTTGGTCTTTCACCTGGCTTCACTCACCAGAATTTTCCTTCTGCCTAACTTCACTCACTAGGTCTTTCACCTGGTTTCACTCACCAGGATTTTCATACTACCTAGCTTCACTCAACAGGACTTCCCAATCAAGTATCTGGTCAGTCTTGACCTACCTGACTCTTCTTCATATCTAACTGGTCAACCTTGACCAGAGGAGAATTGTACCAACAATCTCCCCAAATGAACGATTGCACCTGCAATCTCCATATATTGTCAGTCTCAATATATTGTCAAACATCGAAAGCCAAACATCAAGACTTAAGCTTGAGTCTTCTTAAGCTTAGTCAACCAGGTCAACCTTGACCCAAAGGATATTGCACTAACAGTGGTGATGGTGATCTCATGAGATGGTGACATGCGCCTGCAAGAGAGAGAGAAGAGGTAGGAAGCGGCAAGAATAGTGTTGTGGGTGAGGCCGAGGAGGTGCCGACGTAGTGTCATGTGAGGCTTTCCCGGTCACGAAAGAACCTGAAGCCCTCTCTCCTCCTCAGAGGCGGTGACCCCTTGCCAAGAAGATGACTTTCCTAATTCTGCGAATTGAAGGAAGAAGGCAGCTCGGAGGCGGCTCCGGTGAGAGGAGGAGAGGGGAGAGGGAGGGAGAACAGAGGAGGGAGGATGGATCCAGAGTGGACGCGCGACGATGACATGAGCGACAACGGATGTGCAAAGACTGATATCGCTGATCCTCAAGGTGGCGGCATGCAAAGCCAAGTAGAAGTTCTCCCTCCTCCTTGATCCATGGTGGCAGCGTACCAGAGCAGCAAGGAACACCCAAGCCCCCTTCTCTCGGATGAACAGTGCTACCTAATAAGCCTAAGCTCTAAACAGTTTAATGACTAAACTGCCCTCCTCTTTCTCTTTAATTCTTCCTAGGTCTCTATAAACTATATCCACATCAGGTGAACATTTAAAGAATAGATGTTCTTGCATCTTCAACACCTATATGTAAAAAGTACATTGTCAATCCTGTTGGTGCGGGTAGCACAAATGGTCTAACCCAGGTTTTGATGAATGACAAATAGGTTAAGTTAGTTGTGTTGTTGTCTGACACTTTGATCAAGTGTGCAGGAAAAGTCCAGCTAGGTCGACGGGCTGACCGGATAGCTGGCGAGAAGTCCAAGCGGGTCGACGGGCTGACCGGACGCTTGGCGAGAAGTCCAGCTAGGTCGACGGGCTAACCGGATAGCTGGCGAGAAGTCCAAGCGGGTCGACGGGCTGACCGGACGCTTGGCGAGAAGTCTAGACGGGTCGACGGGCTGACCGGACGTCTGGCAGGTAAGTGAGGTAAGTCACCGAGGAGAGGATCAGGGACGCGTTCCCGGGAAGGGAACATTAGGCGTCGATCCGGCTTAGATCTATTTCGGATATCTAAGTCGAGATCGTGACTAGATTCCGGCCTCGGAAAGACGGAATCTAAGTCATACTTTGCTTATCTATAAAATCTACAATAACTGCGGGGTTTTATTTTGCCTTGACTAACACCGCTTGTAGGGAATCCCGGCGCCGGATGGTTCAGGCACTGAGTCCGGCGCCTAAGGGATCCAGCGCCCGAGGCAAATTTTATCCCTGTGACGACGCTGACACTTGGAGCATGCTGGTTGGGAGTGTTACGTCGCCCGGAAGGGATCCAGCGCCCGGAAGGGATATAAAAGAAGCCCCAGGCAGGAGCTTCAACATATCAGTCTTCTGAGAACTCTGAGTCCAATCACTCTGCTGCTCTGCGCTCCAACAACGTTCACAAAGCTCCGACGACTCACTCCGGCTCTCTTTTTAATTCATTGTTTGTCGTAAATTGTAATTATCCGAATTGCTAGTGAATTGCCCAACGAAAGTACTCAAGGAGTACGGGCCTTCGAGTAGGAGTCGTCACAGGCTCCGAACGAAGTAAAAATCAACAGTGTTCATCTCTTTACTTCTTTACTTTTCCGCTGCGTCTTAACTCGAGATTTTCGAATCGATATTCACCCCCCCCTCTATCAAATCTAACGGTCTTACAAATCCTCTATATAGTCTTACTTGTCTTTGTTGGTACCCCAAGGTTGTTTTGATGTGATCAAATAAGTTAAGTTACGTCCTATTATGTTTAACCCTATGTCTAAGTGTGCAGAGCTTAGGAGAACAGGAAGTTGAGCAAAAGACGCAACTAGGGAGAAGAACAGCACAGGAGAGAGCCGATGGGCTCGGTGCGTCTGAGGGACGTGGTGGTGCGAAAGAGTACGCGGGCGGACAAGAAGAAGGCGCAAGGCATTTCCGAGGGACGAGAACCCGGAGCGGAAGGTTACTCGAGAAGGTCGGAAGTTGGGTTGGCTGAGCCCTTTTCCGGATGGCCGAAATCACCCAAGCGAGCGGAGCCGAAGCGGAAGACCTGGACCGAGGCTAGCAGCACCGGAGCAGAGGGCCCGTATCGAAAAAGTTACCTCTATTGACTTTTAGGGTTCGGGCGCCCGGAACCTTATTTTATCCACTTCGACGTGGATGTTGACTGTTGCGTCAAGGATAGATTTCTATCCCACTCAAGGCGCTTGAAACCCTTCCAGGCGCCCCGACCAAGGCTATAAATACAGTCTTGGTCCAAAAGCTAAATAACACCAAGCAATTCTTGATGCAACACTTGTGAGTTTTTTTTGTTTTATTTAGCTTCTTTCTTTCTGAGCTTTCATTTCAGTAAAGAGGTTTCTCCGCCTGAATGAGAAATTAGTGTGCATCATTTTCTTGGATTAACAACCTCCCCAGTTGTAACAAAGTAAAACTCTCAGAGTCTCTGCCTTTCAAGTTTATTTTATTTATCATTTATGCAAGTGTTCTTTTAAGTCTGAGAAAGGTTTATTTTGTGTTTTGTGCAGGACTATTCAACCCCCCTTCTAATCAGCCAACGGTCCCAACAAATGGTATTAGAGCCAAGACGCTTTAAGAGAACTAACCGTCAATCGAAACACTGAATCAATGGTTGGACCAAGCATATACCCACCGAAATTCGAGGGGGAGTTTGCTAGCTGGAAAAAACGAATGTAGGTATTCTTTAAAATTGACTTTGAATTAATATTAATAATGAAGTTCAGTTTTATAGTACCCGAGGGAAAGGAAGAATATCAATGGACGAAGAAGGAGCAGGCCAACTACGTGGCAAACGACAAAGCAGAGTTCCATCTGTTGAGCATCCTTCCACCACAAGAAGTCAACCGGATCAGCACCTACGACTCAGCAAAGGAGCTTTGGGAGAAGTTCTTTGAGCTACACGAAGGAACGCCCGAAGTCAAGCTCACAAGAAGAGACTTACTTCGGAACCAGCTCACCAACCTACGATTTGAAGAAGACGAAATGATTGCACAACTTCACTCAAGAATTAAGGAGCTCATCACCGGACTTTCAAATCTCGGAGAAAAGGTAAACAACCGAGATTCTCTAAAGTACACTCTTAATGCATTCCCTAGAAATACAAAATGGACATCACTAGTAGATGTCTTCTATATCTCTAAGGACTTAGAATCTATTACCTTAGAAGAATTATTTTCAGCTTTTGAAGTGCATGAATCGAGATGTGCAGGTATGAAGGAGCTGAAGCACAACATCGTCTTCAAGATAACAAGAGACAAACATGTGTCAGAATCATCTCTCGACGACGAAGAAATGATAATGATGGTAAGACATTTTAAAATATTATTTAAATCATGAAAAATTAACCATCCATAGGGTAGAAAGAAAAAGACAATTAGATACTACCACTGCAATGAAGAAGAGCAAGTTAAGGACAACTGCTCTAAGTAAGGAACAAGGATAAGGACAAAGGAAAGAAGTCTGTCCAAATGAACAAGTACAAGACTTTAAAGGCGACGTGGGATGAAACGCGTCTGAATCGGAAGTTGAGGCTTTCTTCGGGCTTGCGTTGATGGCTAGTCATCAAGATGAACACGAAGAAAGCTCTTCCGAAATGAGCATCGAGAGCATCGATGAAGGGGGAGCGACATCGGAAGAAAGCAGCAGTTCAAGGGGAGCCATGGACAACGAGATCGACAAGGTAAGTCAGGTACGATCTCTTCCTCCCGATAAAATGTTTAAATTCGTTAAATTATTATCTAAAGATTATTGTAAATTAAAAAAAATAAAGAATTTAAAATAATTCTAGCAAAATCCTGTCTATTAGAAGATTTTGATAAATTAAAACTAGCAAATGATAATTTACTGAAAGAAATAAAAAAATTGAAAAATAATACATGCACATATAGTGCAAGTATTATAAGTTATAATTTGAACTAGTATCAATACACTCAAGGGGCTTTATATAGCTCCTGGAAAGTCTATCCCGAGGGTCCAAGGCGCCTCTAACAAGGTTCAAGGCGTCTCCAGCTCGGTCAGCGGATAAAACTTTATCCGCAACGCAAATGGTCAAATCTGACCTGTTGAAGGCGCCTTCAACAGGGTTGAAGGCGCCTTCATGATGGAGGTGCCTCCAAGCCTACTGGAGGCGCCTCCAAGCTGGCAGCTCCATTTTCAGCCTCTCCGGCTCTGCTCTTTTGGGTGATTGCGCCAACCCAATAGGGCTCACCAACCCACCCCGACCTTCTCGAAAGCGTCCGTTAACGCCCCTCGAACGCCGCACACGTTCACACCCATCGGAATACTCTTCCGCTCTCTCGCCCTTCGGACGCATCGCGCCGGCTCCCTTCCCGTGCCGCCTTCTCGCTAGCTGCGTCTTAGTACCTGTGCTCCTAAGCTCCTGCACACTCAGACACATGGATCAAACACAGCAGGACCTAACCAACTTGGTTGATCACATCAAAACTACCACGGGGTCCAACAATCTCCCCCTTCTTGATGTGCATCAACCCAAGTTCAAGTTAGGGTTAAAATAGACATAAAAAGTAATTTTAAAGAAAAATTACTAGACTAACAAGTTAAGTATAATTTTTTGCAATTAGTAAAATTGCAACAAAAAAATAGAAAAAGAAAAGAAAATTTTAAAATTTTTTCTAACTCCCTCTAAACTTGTACTTTTCTCTCCCCCTTTGATCACAGCAAAAACGAGGTTAAAAAATAGAGAGAATTATCTAACAATATGTTAGGTAAAATAAATGTTTCAAAAATATTCCAAGTAAGAATGAAGTTTTTTTAAAAAAAAATTTCTAAGTTTAAAAATGAATTTTTCAAAAAATTGCTAAGTTAAAATGAATTTTCAAAAAAAATTCTTAGTAAAAAAAAATCCTAAGTAAATGTTCAAGGGTTCCCAAAAAAAATTTCTAAGTCAAGTGAATGAACTTTTAGAATTCTCAAAAAAAAATTCTAACAAAAAAAAAATTAAGTTAAAAAAAAATTCTAAGGAATTTTTGTTTATTTTAACAAATTTTTGATAAACTTTCAAAGCATTATTTAATTCTTGTTTAATGCTTTTTCAGAAAGTTAATTAAACATTTTCTTTCAATATTTTAGCTTCCAGGTCGTGGCGAGGCACTAGGCCTTCTTGGTTATTGGAGCAACAACCACTTCCTTAGACAAAGCTTCCATAAGGAATTTCAATGTTTAATTTTCTCACTGTAAGCTTTTAATTTTTGAAAAATTAATTAAGCACAGATTTTGGAACCCAATAGAGGTTCCTTCCTACAGGATTATTCAAAAATCTAAGGGGTACATAGTTTCTTGGTATTTTCCTAAGTTGACCTTGATGCTTCCTTATATACCAATTTAATTTACCATAAATTCTTAATTTTGAATTTGGAAATTGATTTAAGCATGCATCAGATTTCAGTTTTTCAATTTCTAATTTCTAATTTTCATTTTTCTGATTTTAGATGATCATACATTTCTAACGGGCATGCTCTTGCTAGGTTCAACTTTAGTTCAGTATTCTCTTTTTTTAATTGATCTAACTCTTTAGAAAGATACTTGATAAATTTAAAAGATTGAGTTGGGGTTAGATTGCGTTATCAGCTCCTTGATCCGTGCTTGGAGTTGCGCTACCTTCTCGCCGGTGTTCATTCGGAGATTCGTTAGTTGTGTTCGAAGAATGTCGCGCCTCGCTAGCTTTGCTTCCGAGGTGCCTTCGTGGAGCTCTAGGAATTTCTCCCAGAGGTCTTTTGCGGAGTCGTAGCTTCCGATCCGACTTACCTCTTGGGGCGGAAGAACGCTGAGCAAGTGAAACTCAGCTTTTCCGTTCGCCACAAAATCCGCCTGCTCCTTCTTCGTCCATTGGAACTCTTATTTGTCTTTAGGAGCTGCAAAACCATATTTCATTGTTAGTAAGATATCGAACTCGGTTTTGAAGAATACCTCCATTTTTCGCTTCCAAGTGGCGAAGTCTCCGTCGAACTTCGGGGGATGGATGTTCGCTCCGGCCATCGTCTTGATCGTAGTGCTTCAGTTGGCGGTTAGTCCTTCTGAGGCGATCAGGCTCTGATACCACTTGTTGGTGCAGCGGAGGCCGGCAAGAGGGGGGGTGAATTGCTCCTGAATAAATAAATATACCCTCCTCGTACTTTCAACTCAATTAGTGCAATAGTTAAATAAAACAGTAAAAGAAAGACATAGGAGAATTAACCTGGTTACAACCAAGGAGGTTGTTAATGCAGGCCAGTAGAAAAAGCGCAGTAAAAAAAGTCTCCTTTGCTGAAAGCGGAGAAGCCTTTTACACTTTCAAAAGCTCAGAACTATTGCTAGGAAACACTACAGATTGAATGCTTGAGTTTATGTTTCATTCCTACCTCCAGGGGGCTTTATATAGCTCATGGAAAGTCTATCCCGAGGGTCCAAGGCGCCTCCAACAAGGTTCAAGGCGCCTCCAGCTCGGTCAGCGGATAAAACTTTATCCGCAACACAAACGGTCAAATCTGACCTGTTGAAGGCGCCTTCATGATGGAGGCGCCTCCAAGCCTGCTGGAGGCACCTCCAAGCTGGCAGCTCCATTTTTCAGCTTGGTTTCTTCAGCTTCCGATGCTCCGTTCTTTTGGGTGATTGCGGCCAACCGGAATAAGGCTCACCCGAACCCAATTCCCGACCTTCTGCTCGAGCAGCCTTCCGTCCGGCTTAACGTCCCTCGAACGCCGCGCACGCTCTTCACGCCCACCGGAGTACTCTTCCGCAGCTCTCTCATCCTTCGGACGCATCGAGCCCGTCGGCTCCCTTTCCGTGCCGTCCTTCTCGCTAGCTGCGTCTTCCGCTCGACTTCCTGTGCTCCTAAGCTCCTGCACACTCAGACACAGGGATCAAACACAGCAGGATCTAACCAACTTGGTTGATCACATCAAAACTACCACGGGGTCCAACAGAAGGTTGATCGAGAAGGCCGGGAGTTGGGTTCGGTTGAGCCCTATTCCGGATGGTCGAAATCACCCAAGCGAGTGGAGCCGAAGCGGAAGATCCGGACCAAGGCGAGCAACATCAGAGCAGAGGGTCCGGATTGAAAAAGTCAACCTTGTTGACTTTTAGGGTTGGGGCACCCGGAACCTTATTTTATCCACTTTGACATGGATGTTGACCGTTACGTCGATGATAGATTTCTATCTCATTCTTGGCGCTTGGAACCCTTCCAGACACCCTCGACCAAAGCTATTAATACAGCCTTGGTCCAGAAGTTAAATAACAACAAGCAATTCTTGATACAACACTTGTGAGTTTTTCTGTTTTGTTTAGCTTCTCCCTTTCTGAGTTTTCATTATTGTAAAAAGTCTTCTCCGCCTGAAAGAGAAATTACTGCGCATTATTTCCTTGAATTAACAATCTCCCCAGTTGTAATCAAATAAAACTCTCTGAGTCTCTACCTTTCAAGTTTCTTTTATTTATCGTTTATGCAAGTGTTATTTTAAGTCCGAGAAAAGTTTGTTTTATTTTTTGTGCAAGACTATTCAACCCCCATTCTAACCGACCAACGGTCCCAACAATCTCTAGTCATAAGACGTTTTGTGTCAGCATTTAAAGCATAAGTGCATTGCTGGGTTGAATGTACACCTTCCACACCGTTTGCACCTAAGAACCGACTTGCCTGAAGAAATCATAGGGCTTAACCACTCCACCATCCTACTCCGACCAATCCAATATCCTTTGCATAGCATTCGTCGGCTCCCCAACAATCGATAGGATGAGATCTCATATCTATAGTACTCGCTTAATTAGCAAGGAATTCAAGTGTTCCATCTCCTAAGTCTAAACATCTGCTCTCCATAAGTAAGCATGATGCATCCACTTGATTTCTAAAGCATCCTCCTTGGATTGTATGTGCTAGACCACCTTAACCAGAAGGGTAAGGCCCTAAGCTCACAGTTTATGAAAACCCAATCCACCTTCATTTTTAAATTTGTATATATCTGTCTATGACACTGATGGTATTTTGACGTCCATATAAAATAATCTGTATGTTATAAAAACATTCAATGATCCATAGAAATCGAAAAAGATAAAAAGTCAAAAACACTCCACCCCGCTAGCCTATCAGACTCAGACTACATGCCGATTCTATTTCAGCAAACTCAACCACATGCGGCCCTCTTCAGATAAAGTTAGGCGTGACCCACGCGCAACTCGTATTTACAAATTCGAGATCTACTAATTTATTACAGCTTGTGTAGCACGAATAAATAATGAAATATGATCTTCCTATGCAAATCGTGCTCTTGTGTAGCACGGATTAATTTATGCAGAAAACGTCATCAGCGACGTCAGCGAATTGATAGAGTAAGTCGTATCAGCTTGAGGGGCCCATGAAAAGCTCAGTAGGCCATTCGATGCCAAACTCCAATTCCATAAAATTGATGGTGTGTGAACGTGACACGAAGTAGATAATGAAGTGAACGTGACACGTTATAAGTGCGGATGTTGGGTGCATGCACCTTCGGTTCCTACAAATGCAGTGCGACGGTAAATGGCCAAACGGGTAACCCAAACACTGAGGATTATTCAATTATCAAGTTGGATCGTAGATATTTGTGTTTTTTGAATTTATTTTATTGATCGGTAGAGATTTTTTTAAAATTGGATTATCTACTTTCAAAATTTATTAAAAATTAAATAACTGGATTAATAAAAAAATACAGTATTAAGACAACCACCCGTTTGGTTTAACGAACTTAACAAGATAATTATTTTATATATATCGTGTAGAAAAAAAAAACGAAATTTAAAAGGCATTCCTTTCTATTATTTTCTAATATATATATTGATGTTTTTAAAATGAAAAAATAAAGGAAAAACTATCATAATTGTGCCGTGTTGTGTAGGGAATGATTGATTGGCACATTTGATAGCCATTCCTAGCGACATCCTTTTATTCCATAATTATTGTCTTATTTTATTATTATGACTGAAAATATATTTATTTTATAAAAACAAAATATTTATAAATGAGTAAATAATTATAGCAGATAAAGAACAAATTGACTATTTTTAATAATATACAATAAATAAATAAATAAATAAATAAATAAGTAACAACTGGTTCCTTTTGATTTAGTTAGTTGAAATGATATATATAAAATAGGCACCGATGCGGTGCTGACGAGGAGTCATATTTCATGTGACAAAAGATGATTCATTCGTCCCAGCATATTCGTCAATCTGTCCCTAGATCAATACAGAGGAGGTAAATCACGGGTGGCTACTAGCTATTAGTACAAATGGCCAATACATGGGAGAGGTTATGCTCGGTTACGCCGAATTTCGATCCCAATACCTCATGTGGCAACGCCCCATACCTTAACCATCGCACCGCCCCGAGGGGACATCATATTCCATGGTTACGATGAAGGTGGAAATTAAGACGATCAATGTGTAAATAGTATCGATCGATCGGGTGAAGTATGTATCGATCGAGGAAGAAGGTTCCGGTCTAAGCTCGTGCTCGACACGGGGAGGTATCAAATGACCAACGTTCAATGGATTATTAGACGTCAGACGGAGGAGACGAGGTGCAGAAGTCGGACCGAGCGGCTACCCCCGCTTGGCCCAGACATCAGAGTTTGATATGAGCAGAGTTCAACTTCGACCGAGCGGCTACCCCACTCGGCCTAGTAGCAGGTCTCGACAGTGGTAGAGGGGAACTTCGGTCGAGCGGACACACGCATAGGAGTAGCGAGGTTCTGACCGACCGGACGGGACACTAGAGCGACGAAATTTCGACAGAGCGGTCAATCCGTTCGGCTTAGCAGTACATTCCCTATGATATCCATCGACATCCTTTTGGTAGTTGGTACCGCCGACACCGGGCATGGATAGCTAGAAGATCGTACGGCAGAAGCTTCTACTGTCACTTCAAAGATACGTTCGACTCGTTAAGGTACTATGTCAGGGACACTTTACTGACAAGTCTTTTCAGGAAAAACTTTGAAAAGCATTCTCGTCTTGGAGAGTGTTCACGCGCGTTATAGGAGCTCTATATAAAGGGGGTCCAAGCATCAATAGAAGTACACAATATGCGAGACATTGTGCTCTCTACTGTTCATTTTTGCTCCGCCTTCTGTTTCATCGTCAGTGACTGACTTGAGCGTCGCAGGGCTAACGCCGGGGACCTCTTTCTTAGCTCGGCACTGACGTCATGTGTTATAGATCTGAGCAGAGTCTACAGACGGTCAACAAGAATATCACGTCTCCAGCTTTCCATCTATTCGACTTTGACACAAGATAAGACACTAAATTTATAATGAAAAGAATATATTTACATAAATAATTTATTTAATTAATTGTAATTACCTCATGGGACTCGATTGCTTAATTAACCATGATTAATCCCTTTATTCTGTCTCATCCAATTGATCCCAATGAGTCTAAGATCTCTCTTCCAGTCTAAATAATATTTTCATCCCTTCTTAACTGGTCCTTCGATTAGTCAACCATGTCTAACCCTATCTAGCACGATCACTTAAGTCTAGTTAATCAAATTCATTATTTTTATATTTTCTGCTTTTCAGGGGAGGCCACATGAGTTGCTTCTTGTCACCTTCATAATTCTATCTCGTCATTTATTTGAAAATGTTTATTGATTATCAATCAATTGATTTGGACTCAAAGCAAGTGGCCCAGAGGCGGCTAATAGGTGGGGTGGGCACTCAACATCATAAACTCCCGCTGAAACCCTTTTGTTAATATTTTATGCCAATTATTTTTTTCATTAAATAATAATAATAATAATAATAAAATAATAAAATTAGATATGCTACCTTAACGACCACTAATATTAGCCACATGAATATAGAAAAAGATAAACACAGATACACATGATGTTAGACTTATGGTGGGGGTAATTCCAGATCATCAACTCTTGATAATCGATTCCTGCGCATTACACCAGAGATGTCATGCGCCCATCGTCGGCCCTATGCTCTAGGGTAAATTAATATTATAATAAATATCATACTAAAACTTGTATTTAATTTTATTATTTGATATTGATTTTAAATCAAGATAATTTATAAAAGAACGCGCCTGCCCTTCTAAATTGATTAAAAAAACATACTATACTTTAATAATTACAAAATGATACATTAATTTATTTAGCCTTCCCATTCTATCCCTCCAATCAACCGCATTCAACCTCAACATCTCTCTCTCCTCTCTCAATTTCAAGTCCTGTGGATTTCTAGAGTTGCAAGGAGTTCAAATATGATATTCATTATTTATTTTGGCTTATTTAGAAGTGTTAAAATATTATTTAAAAATTGGTTGAAATCCTATATTGGATCTAATATGAGTTCATATAAGGATGTAAATTCAGGTGGTTCGAGTTGGATTGGATTTTCTTTTTTAAAACCCAACCCGAATTTGATCAGAACCTAAACCCAAATTCAACCCGGACTCGACCAACCCAAATAACCCAAAAACCCGATTCTTATTGGTGCAATTGACCCAAATTTGATCGGTAGGATCATGATTTTGATGTGTGTGTCAAAGAGTTTAAGTTATGCTTTAATATGTGTTTGATATGTGTGTTTGAGTCTTGCAGGACTTTGTGAAACACACATGAGGAGCTTGGTGCAACTAAGCTTGGGAAGCTCATCCTAGGGCTCAGATCCTTGAGTCGGTGAAGGATGGTGTGGAAGGCATCCGAGGGACCATCGGACGAGACGCAACGGAGTGGAGCCGAGGGAAGTGGACTTCAAGGTAACGTGAAGGATGACATGGAGAGGAGCCGTGGGCTCGGGTGCATCTGAGGGACGAAGGCCGAGGAAGAGGACTTCAAGGGTGACTCCGGAGAGGATAAGGGTGTATGTGCAGTCTTAGCAGTGTATGTGCAATCTTAGCAGTCGACTGCGCAGTCAACTGGCAGCGAACAAAAACATTCTCTTCGCTCAGCAAACAGCTACCAGTCGACTGCTAAAACATGCAGTCGACTGGTAAATAACCGTTGGCAGACCGTTGGTGCTGCAAAGTAGCCGTTGGCTACCTCCAACTGTAGCACCAGTCGACTGATAGTTTTGCCAGTCGACTGGTGCTGAGATGGGTTGATATGATGATCAACTCTCTTCTCTTATTTATAGGAAGCTTTGGGGCTTGAAGGAGACTACTAATTATTGTTGAATCACTCCTTGTCATTGCCCAAAGCTTCAAGTCTATTCTCTTCCTCCTAAATCTAAGTTCATCTTGTAAGAGGAAGAGAACCTTGTGAGAGATTGTACTCCACCGAGAAGGAGTAAGAGCTAGCTGGAGATTGTCGGGGATTGATCCACCGAAGGATCAAGGGTTCGTCCACCTCAAGGACACGCCGTGGAGTAGGAGCAAGCAATCTTCGAATCACGTAAAGGATTTGTATTAGCGTTTGTTCTTTCTTGCTTGTTCTTATTGTTTTGTTTAGTATATTCCGCTACGCACTAACACCTTGTAGAGAAGAAAGTGAATTGGGGGTGACCTAGCTATCCAACTCCCCTTCAAGCCTGCCACCGATCCCTACAAAAATGACTTTTTTTTTGGCTATTTTTCCTATAATTTTTCACATTTATCTCAATACTCCATCATTATCATACTAACATTGATATTAATACACAAAAATATCTTAATTTTTAAAATAAAATTTTATTTAACAAAAAAAAATCCACTAAATCCTATATTTAGATCAACCCTGACTTGACCCGACTAAACTCGAAATTTTTTAACCTAAAAATGCTTCAACCCGAACCTGACCCTAATCTAAAAATGGCCAACCAGAACCTGATTTTTTTTCTGGTCGACTCAGGTTGGGTCCTTGAGTTGACACCCTTAAGTTCATATCAGGCCTAATATGGAATTCCAACTGATTTTGGTTGAAATCCACTGATTGACCTAGAGAGTTCTGATTGCATCCATTTAAAATCTTGTGAATTTTTGAGGTTACAAAAAGTCCAAATATGCACTTCATTGTTTATTTCGACTTCTCCAGAGATATTAAAGTTCTATTGAAAAATCGACTAAAATTCCACATTGGGCCTAATATGAGTTCATATCAAGTCCAACGTGGGATTTCTGCCATTTTGGTCGAAACCCACTAATTGACGTAGAGAGCTTTAATTACACATATTTCAAGTCCTGTGGATTTTTTAGGTTGCAAGGAGTCCAAGTATGAACTCATATCAAGCCTAATGTAAGATTTCGATCAAAATCCATTGATTAACTTAGAGAGTTTCAATTGTACCTATTTTAGGCCCTCTGAATTTCTGAGGTTGCAAGAAGTCCAAATATGTTTTCTATTATTTATTTTGACTTCTCCGAATGTATTAAAATTTTATTGAAAGTATTAGCTGAAATCCCACACTGGCCTGATATAAACTTATATCAGGCCCAATATAGAATTTCAGCTGATTTTAGTCGAACTCCACTAATTTACATAGAGAGCTCTTATTGTACCTATTTCAGGTCCTGTAGATTTCTAAGATTGCAAGAAGTCCAAATACGTCCTCTATTATTTATTTTAGCTTCTCATGATGTATTAAAATATTATTAAAAAAATTGACTGAAATCTCACGTTGGACCATAACTCATATCAGACCCAATGTGGGATTTTAGCTGATTCTTTCAATAACATTTGAATGCTTACAGAGAAGTCGAAATAAATAACGAAAGACATATTTGAACTCCTTGTAATATCAGAAATCCACATAACCTAAACTGTATGCAATCAGAACTTTCTAAGTCAATTAGTAGATTTCAAGTGAAATCAACTGAAATCTCACATTGAGCTTGATATGAACTCATATTAGATCCTATGTGAAATTTTAATCAATTTTTTTCAATAACATTTTAACAACTTTGGAAAAATGAGTATAATCGGAATTTTCTAGGTTCGAAACTCATTAATTGACCTAGAGAGTTCCAATTGCACCTGTTTTAAGTCCTGTAAATTTATGGTTGAAGCCTACTAATTAATTTAGAGAATTCTGATTGCACTCATTTCAGGTCATATAAATTTCTTAGATAATAAGAAGTCAAATAGATCATCTATTATTATTTTTAGTCTTCCTAATAATGTGTTTTAAAAAAATGAATTTGGGAGTGTGATATTAAGGTTATATGCTTTAACATAGGGGTAGAATGGAAAGATAAAATAAATTAATGCTTAGGTAATTAATAAAGTACGGTATGTTTTTGGTTAATTGAAAAAACAGGGTGTACCTTTTCATAAATTGTCATTTAAAATATAACAATAAAATATTAGTATTATAAATTTCACACCCCCCAGCCTAACTGACTAACGATGGGCCCGCCGCGTGCGTAAAAAATGACCGTATAGTTCACGTGTCCCTTTTTTTCCATTAATAATACTGATTTATTAATTAAATGGCCTCTTAATTAATTACCAAAAAACGCAAACCATCCCCACACCTTCTACCCGACTTCGTCCGCTGTCTCCACGTTTAACTCACGCTGGTCGATGGGATCCGCGCACCGCGAAAACCCTTCACCTCCTTGGCCAACGGACCCATGTGTCCACCAGTGTGCAATTATATGGGCGGGTCGTAGGGCTTTGGTTATCCTACGGACGGTGACCGGATTCTCACTTATCTCATCCCACTCGCTATTAATAAAAGCGCTACCTTTCGAATCGAAGGGTCGCCGATCGAGCCCTAATCCTTTCACCGAAGGTTTCGCCATGGCAGCCGTCGGCAATCGAAGGCTTCCCCAGCTTCATCTCACCCTCGAACTTCCGGAAACAGCCGCCGCCGTTGACTGTGGCGTCCGCTTCGCTCTTCCTCCTCTTCCGGCGGCAGCGGCGGCACTGTGCTCTTCTTCCTCTTCCTCCTCGTTGGCCCCGTCGACTGAGCTGCGGGTCTCGGACTTCGAGAAGATTCGGGTGCTCGGCCACGGCAACGGGGGCACCGTTCACAGGGTCCGTCACCGCCGCAGTGCCGCCGTGTACGCGCTCAAGGTTGTCCGCGCAGATCCGTTGCTCCGGCGTCAGGCGTACCGCGAGATCGACATCCTACGCCGCGCTTCGGACTGTAACCACGTGGTTCGTTTGCACTCCGTCATCACCACCCCATCCGGTGATGTTTCTTTCCTCCTCGAGCACATGGACGGCGGATCCCTCGACGCCCTGCTCCGCCGACGGGGGAGCCGCCCCTTTCCGGAGTCCGCGCTCGCCTCCATCGCACGCCAGGCCCTCCTAGGCCTCGCGGAACTCCACTCCCGCCAGATCGTGCACCGCGACATCAAACCCGCCAATCTCCTCATCAACTCCGTCGGCGTGGTCAAGATCGCCGATTTCGGGGTTGGCAAGGTGCTGCGGCGGTCGCTCGACCCCTGCGACTCCTACGTGGGCACCTGCGCCTACATGAGCCCGGAGCGGTTCGATCCGGCGTCGCACGGCGGGGACTACGACCCGTACGCGGCTGACGTGTGGAGCCTCGGGCTGGCGGTGCTGGAACTGCACCGCGGTCACTTTCCGCTGCTACCGGAGGGGGCGCAGCCTGACTGGGCGGCGCTGATGGTGGCGATCTGCTTAGGAGGGGCGATCGGGACGGTAGCGGAGGGTGCCGCCTCGGGCGAGTTCCGGGAATTCATCGAGTGCTGCCTGCAGAAGGAGAGCGGGAAGCGGTGGTCGGTCGCGGATCTTCTGGGGCACCCGTTCGTCGCCCGGGCGGATGGCGCCGAGTCGGAGCGGGCGCTTCGTGAGCTAGTGCGGGAGAACTCGGTCGAGTCGTAACTCGCCTCACCTGCAGGTCCGAGTTCCGACTCGGCGCTCGTCGTTTATCGTGTACATAAATGGAATGGAAGTGGGGAGCAGTTGGGTTGGACCAACTACCAACTCCCACGTGTCCGGGATTCTTTTTCGTTTTAGAACCTTCAATTATTTGATGGACTCTCTTGATTTCCCATTTAACAGTAAATGAAGGGCTCAGAGATGAAACGAAACGAAATGAATTCACTGGAGATTTTGGTTAGTTTGTAATGTTATGGTCTGTTGGTAATGTCCAAGACATATTATACGGTAAGGAATATAATCGAATTATAATTTGATAATTGTGATTATTATCCGACTCTGAGTTCATAGTTTTCGGAGTTTATGACACCATCGATTGAGGTATATTAAGGATTATTTTTTTAAAAGTTTGTAATCTATTATATAGAATTATTTTTTAAAAAATTTATAATCTATTATATGCTTTTGATATGTCGAAATAAATTTGACATTAATATCAGAGAACCAGGTTCAATAAAAGCTCCCTAAGTAGAAGCAGTAGAGATCTTCTGGTCCGTAATTTGCAGATCAGAGGATGGTCCATTGTATGAGAACTATTGATTTAGATAGAGCCCACTTTTAAGTTGGTATGGTCCATCTAAATCAAAGGTCTATAATAGTGGACCATCCTCTGGTCCGTAAATTGCGGACCAGAGGATCTGTCCTCAAGTAGAAGACCATTAGAGTTGATGGTGTCTTTACAAATCTCACCAACTAGGAATGATTCTTTGCCGTCGAGTTCAACGATGTCCTTAACTAAGGGTTCTATGATAGACTTTGAAATGGGAGTGGACGCATATTACATAGTGTGTCGGTGTCAAGTTGTGGGGCGACGAACAGTGTTTGTTGTGGCAGAAACTATCGTGGTAGAAGCGCAAATTGCGGGCATCGACGACCTCGTGAGGAGGCAAGCAATCGACGTATGTGGTCGGCGAGTCCCGATGACTGCGTCGGGAGGTTGATGCTCAACAACGGTGTTTGTCGCGGTAGAGATTGTTGCAGCAAAAAACAAAAACCACGTCTCACGATTTCTGCGCATTGCTAGCTCCGACAACCGCTTCGGATGGTTAACAATCGACTTTCATGGCCGGAGATCACCAATGATTGCATTGGGACACTGACGAATGATGACCATGGACAGTGATGCGGATATATTTTAGGGGTCCAAGAGGAATTAAGGGGAGGAGGGAGGGTATTTTTATCATTCCATTGTTTAGGGCTTTAGGAGAGGGGAGGAAGCACTTTTGAGGGGGGACTTGGAGATTTTTCCGCTGCCAAAGGGATAGGGTCGTCTTCTTCCTTTGGGGTTTTCTCCGCTGGAAGAAGCACAGGAGAGAGACCAGCTTCTTTGTTCTCTTCCGCCGCCACCACTGGGAAAGCATGCCTTAGTCGCCTCGTTGCTTCCCCTGGTGTCGGCAGCACACATACTTGCTCCCCTCACACCAACAGACCTCCGAAGCCTCATTCCCCTCGTCGCCACGCGTTCATGCTGACATCGACACTTCTCATTCTCTCAATGGTCGGCTCCCCTCTTCCTTCTCCATCCCAATGACATCGATGTTGCCTCTCCTCTTCTCTCTCCCGTGATATTCCGCCACCTCACGTTGAGGAAGACCACCTCACCCTCGCGAACGCCGCCTCTGATGTCATTCGCCATCGATGTCTACCATCTCCATGACCGAATCACCCCTCTCCTCTCTTCCCCTCTCCGACGACCAGCGTTGCATCCAGCGACTGTCATAGCATACGACAATGAGGACGTGTCTCGTCGCTATCTCCCGTCACGCGGCCAACAACTCCCTTTTCCCTCATGCACGCCACTAACCCCCCCTTCGTTGCCGCCTCCTCTCCACACCGACAGTCGCCACCTAGCTGCCGCCGGCCACCCACGAGGCCACGACCCACTCCAGTGCTGAGGGTGTCGCTGTTGCCCACCACTGCCATGGCCTTCGTGCCATAGTTGCTGCCACCTCCACGCCATGGCTAGCTGTCGCTATCTTTGAGAATCCGACGCTTATCCTATGTAGATTCCTCGTCACCGTAGGCCTCTGGCCGGGGTGCTGTGATCGCGTTTCGACCTTCAGGCTTACATGTCATTATCTCAAACCTCTGTGCCACTATTGTGTTTTAGCCATAGAGTCATCGTTTTGTTTCGGTCTTCGTGCTGTTATTGTATCACGACCTGCTTGCCAATCTCATATCCTGACATGCGTGTCGATTTCGTATCCCGGTCTACGTGTCGATCTCATATCCCGGCCTGAGTGTTGCTGTTAGGTCCTGGCCTGCATGCTACCTTTTGGGTCCAAGTCGTGTTCGACTCCGTGCCGTCAGATCCAGCTTCTCATTCGGCTCACATTCATTTATTCTTATGGGACACGACCACTTGATTAGTATCACAACCGGCTCATCGATCCACCATAAGACACCCCTCTGGTGAGCCTTAATTTTCTGTTAAAAATACCTTAATTTTCTGTTAAAAATTAATTAAATATTTTTAATTAATTCTTATCTTTTTAAAATAGTTAGAAATTTTTTTACTCTTAAATTTTTAAATGAACCCTATTTTTAATATGATCAAAAGGGGAGTAGGGTAGAATAAGTCTAAAGGGTACTTGTAAATTTTCCTCTTACAGAAAGGTTAAAAAATTTTACTTCAATTTTTTTAAAATTTTTTTTCTAGCAAATTTTACTTAGAAAAATTTTCTTACTTGTAATTTTTTTTACTTGCAAAAATTAGAAATTTTTTTAATTACCCCAACTTAACTGGGGTTTGATCACATTAAAAAAAGAGAGATAGTTGGTATCCCGTGGTAGTTTTGATGTGATCAACCAAATCAGGTTAGATCCTATTGGTGTTTAACTCTGTGTCTAAGTGTGTAGAAGCTTAGGAGCATAGGAAGACGATCGAAAGTTGCGGTTATCGAGAAGGACGGCACAGGAAAGAGCTGACGAACTTGGTGCATCCGAGGGGCGAGGTGTTGCGGAAGAGTACACTGGTGGATAAAAAGGACGTGCGCGACAGTCCGAGGGACAAGAGCTCGGAGCGAAAATCTGCTCGAGGAGAAGGTCGAAAAAAGGGTTTGGGTAAGCCCTATTTCGAATGGCCGAGATCACCCAGGCGATCGAAACAGTAGAAGAGCGAAAGGAGGATGGAAACACTGCTGGAGGCGCCTTCAAAGGGAATTGAAGGCGCCTCCGCGCCTTTAGTGGAAGGCGCCTTCAACCAGGCAAATTTTGTCGTTGGCAGTGGATAAAATTTTATCCACTGGCGCCTTGCCGGAGGTGCCTTTTATCGCAGGATAAGATTTTCCAGGGGCTATAACATGACCCCTGAACCTAGGAAATAGAACACAACACTTGTAATTGAATATTCTTGAGTTATATTCTATAATTGAGTGTGCAAATTATTGTAAAGAGGTTTCTCCGCCTAAAGGAGAGTTTTAGTACGCTTTTAACTTCCTTGATGATCCTGTCCGAACCGGGAGTCAACGGACGCTGGGGATGTGGCGCTCCCTGCTGGATCCTCGAGTGCTCCGGCGAACCTGCAACAAAACCGAGCCGGGAGGGGTGTCCCGGCGACGGCCCTCCGACGCTCAAGTCAGGCGAGGAATAACAAAGAGGTGGCTTCAGAGATTCAGACCAGCGTACCTCCGGTGAAGAAATGAAGACCTTATATAGACCTCTCGAAGGAGCCTGGGCGCGCCAATCAAAGCAATCACCTGCTTTCGACCATGCCCAGGTATGGGTCTGTCAGAAGGGCATCCATAAGGCCATACCGCTACTGTATCAACCTCTCCATGATGTGACGGCAAGACCCTCTATCGTGAAATCTTGTGTACGACATAATCATCAGACATGCCTTTGCTGACATCCCATATCCCGAGCCGAACGAATAGGCCGCTCGGCTAACCTTTGTATCCTCGCCCTTATCCTGGCCGAACGGACCACCCGCTCGGCCCTTCGGTTCCAGCCGGGCAGACACCCGCCTTGGCGTCGGAAACCCAAGCCTATGGCTGGGTTATATCTGGCTCCGCTTGGACCTGCTCAACTGCTCGACGCGGCCCTTACCCGCTTAGTCAGCCCTCCATCTTACCTCAGGCTGGGACCCTTCAGGAAGTGGGTCCCCCATTCTCACCGCCGGATCACTTGCCTCCCCTTCAAGTCTAGTCGAAGGAGGCAGTGAGTCCGACTGACTGGACTATGTGTCCGAGCGGGCGGTCGTCGCCTTACCGTCGCTTATAATATCCCTTGAGCCGTTCGGCCCTTATGCCAAATTCAGCCGCTCGGCTCTTCGTTTTGGATGTCTTGGCGCTCAACGTGGATGTTTGCTTGTCTAAATCTTCTCGAAAATCACGCAAATCCTTTTCATTAAGTCGAAGCATGCGCGGTATGGGCGCATTAATTGCGCCTGGTGACAGAGCGCCACGTGGCTCTTCTCGCGCGGTGGTGATGGGACGCCGATTGTTTTGAAATAGACGGTTAGATGATGACCTCGTCTCTCATGACCTGCATCCGACGGACGAGGCTGACCAGCCTCGTTCGCATAAAGCCTTCGTCTTCGCCCTTACGCTGCATTCTCTGTTTAATTGCGCGTCCTCCGTCGAAGGTGCCCGCGGCTGCATCGTTCCGGCTGTCCTAGTTCTTGCCTCTTGGTGGTTTTTGGCTTTCTGGTGATCCTCTCCGTTCATCTTTTCTCAGTAAGCTTCTCCCTTCCTTTTGTTCGGCCTTTCCCTTTCGCGGGGAACTCCTTTCGTCCCCTTGCTTGCGAACCTTTATCTGTCCTCCGTTTCCGAGTTTCTTTCGGCTTCCTTCTTTCTTTTTCTGGGTACTTTAGTCATGGCGAGCACTTCCGTACCCGCTGTTGATGTTCATGGTCCCTGGTATATGACCATGGAGAGTAAATTTGACGAGGAGGGCGCTCGGCGTCTTGTTCGGACGTACGGGATCCCGGACAACCATGAAATAGTTGTAGCCGACCCGACCGACCAGTCCCATAACCCGCCGATCGGTACCATTTGTTTTTTTCTGGACCAATTCCAGGGCGGCCTTAGATTTCCTACCCATCGTTTTGTTTTGGAAGTTTGTAATTATTTTCGCATCCCGCTCGGCCAACTTGTGCCGAATTCCTTTAGGCTGCTGAGCGGGGTGATCGTCCTCTTTAAGCTGCACAGTATCCCACTCGACCCCAAAATATTCCACTACTTCTTCTACCCCAAACAATCCGAGTTGGGTACTTTTATTTTCCAAAGTAGAATAGGCTTCAAATTTTTTGAGAATATGCCAACCTCCAACAAGCACTGGAAGGAGTTCTTCTTCTATATACGACTTCCCGAGCGGCCAGCATTCAGAACCAAATGGCAGACCGCTGTGCCTGTTGGTTGCTACTCGGAAAACCTAGAGGTTCCACTGTACAAAAATTTTGTACAAAGGTCTGAACCTTTTCCTAGCTACCATGTGTTCTTTTAAATTAAATTTTGGATCGCCTGCGGAACTTAACACGTTTGATCCAAAACTTAATCTATTTGTTCTTTTAGGTTTTGACTTGGATCTCCTGCGGAACTTAACACGTTCGACCCAAATCACCTTAAGTTATTAATTTCATTAAATATTAATTTCCATAATTGGTTCCCAGTACTGACGTGGCGAGGCACACGGCCTTCTTGGATATGGGAGCAACCACCACCGACTAGACAAAACCTTTTATAGAAAGCTAATATTTAATTTCCTAAAATAACTTTAGGTTAACCGAAAAGAACAATCAAATCACAAGGAAAAGAAAAAACAAAAGAACACAACATCGAAAAACATATTCGAAATTCTAGAATTGTAAGCCTCTTGTATTTGGTATTATTTCCATAAATAACTAGTATGATGCGGAAAGAAAAATTACTAGTTATACCTTGTAGAAAAACCTCTTGATCTTCTACCGTATTCCTCTTCTAACCTCGGACGTTGTGTGGGCAACGATCTTCCGAGATGAGAACCACCTAGCACCTTCTTCTTCCTTACAAGTTTCGGCCATCAAAACTTCTCCTAGGATGAAGAGGTTCGGCCACCACCACCATGCTCCAAGGGATGCTAGAAACAAAGCTTTCTTTCTCTCCTTCTTCTTCTTCTTCTCTAAACTTGATCCGGCCACCATATGAGTCTCCACAAGAAGGATGAGGTTCGGCCATCAAAGAGAAGAAAGGAGGAGAGGATGGCCGACCACACCAAGGAAGAAAAAGAGAGAGGAAAAATAATAGAGTTGTAAGCCATGAAGGCACCTCTACCCTCTCTTTTATAATCCTTGGCCTTAGCAAATAAGGAAATTTAAATAAAAATTTCCTTAATTCTTTTGCCATTGATAAGGAAAATTTATTTAATTAAAAATAATTTGATCTCATCAACAATGTGGCCGGCCACTTTAAACCAAGCAAAGGAAATTTAATTCAATCAAGAATTAAAACTTTCTTAATTTGTTTCCGGAAATTTTATAAAAAATTTATCTAATAAATTTTCCCTTCATGATGGTCAATAAAAAGGAAATTTTATAAATTAAAATATTTCTTTTAAACATGTGGATAAAAAGAAAGTCATCTTTAAAAATTAAAATCTCTTCCAATCTACAAATAAGGAAAGATATCTAATCTTTTCTTAATCTTTGTAGAAGCTTTATAAAAGAGATATTTAATTTTTAAACTCTCTTTTAAATTATGAACATGATTAAAAGTAAAGTTTTTACCAAAATTAAAATCAACCTTTTAATCTACAAATAAGGAAAGAAATTTAACTCTTCTCTTAATCTTTTGTAGAATCTTATAAAAGGAAAGATTTAAATTTTTAAACTCTCTTTTAAATCATGTTATCCACATAAGAAAAATTTAAAAAATAAAATTCCTTTTGATTTTAATAGGGCCGGCCACCTAATCTTGAGTTCAAGCTAGGGCCGGCCACATGAATTCACCCATGAACCAAAACATGGCCGGCCCTAGCTTGGTCGGCCCCCTATAGGATGGGTAAGAAGGTGGGTATAGGTGGGTATAGTACTCTATAATTAAGAGGCTACGATAGGGACCGAGAGGAGGAATTGGTTTTGGTCTCCCGATAAAATTAAGCATCCCGTGTTCGCTCCGAACACATAACTTAATTTTATCAATAATAATTCATTCCACTAGAGAATTATTATTGAACTACCGCACCAATCCCTAATTACATTTTTGGGCTCCTTCTTATTATGAGTGTGTTAGTCTCCCTGTGTTTAAGATAACAAATGTCCACTAATTAAGTAAGTTACTGGCAACTCACTTAATTAATATCTAGCTCCAAGAGTAGTACCACTCAACTTCATCGTCATGTCGGACTAAGTCCACCTACAGGGTTTAACATGACAATCCTTTTGAGCTCCTCTTGGGGACATTCTCAACCTAGTATCTCTAGGACACAGTTTCCTTCTATAATCAATAACACACACTATAAGTGATACCATTTCCCAACTTATCGGGCTTATTGATTCATCGAACTAAATATCACCCATTGATAAATTAAAGAAATAAATATCAAATATATGTGCTTGTTATAATATCAGGATTAAGAGCACACACTTCCATAATAACCGAGGTCTTTGTTTCTTTATAAAATCAGTATAAAAGAAACGACCTCAAATGGTCCTACTCAATACACTCTAAGTGTACTAGTGTAATTATACAGTCAAGATAAACTGATACCTAATTACACTACGACCTTCTAATGGTTTGTTCCTTTCCATTTTGGTCGTGAGCTACTGTTTATAATTTATAAGGTACTGATAACATCATCTTCTGCATGTGGCACCACATACTATGTTATCTACAGTATAAATTAATTGAACAACTACAACTAAATGTAGACAATTTGACCAAATGTGATTCTTTATTCATAATGAATGTTTACAAAGCTTAGGCTTTCAGTTTACACTCCAACAATCTCCCACTTATACTAAAAGACTAAGCTGTCATATCTGCTGTCATACATCTGATTCTCAACCCTTCAACATGCCCATCAAAAGCTCTTGCCTTAAGGACCTTAGTGAAAGGATCTATAGGTCATTACCTGATGCAATCTAGGCGGCAACAACTTCTCCTCGTTTATACGATTTCTCGTATTGGGTGGTACTTGCGCTCTATTGTGTTTACTTGCCTTATAGACTTATGGTTTCTTTGAGTTTGCTACTGCACCAACATTATTACAATAAATTGTAATAATCTTTGGACAAACCAGAAATCATATCTAAGTCTATCTTGAGGTTATTGAGCCATTCAGCTTTTAAGGCTACCTCATAGGCTTGCCATATACTAAGCTTCTATGGTGGAGTCCAGAAAAACACTTATGCTTATCACTTTTCCATAGTTATGACTTTACCTCCTAAAGTAAACACAAAACCCCGAGGTTGACTTATTATTGTCCTTATCCGATTGGAAGTCAAAATCCGTGTAACCCACAGGGACCAAATTAACTGCCTTGTAAGCTAGCATATAATCTCTAGCGCCTCTAAGATACTTCAATATATGCTTTACTGCAGTCCACTGTCCTTGTCCAGGGTTACTTTGATATCTGCTAACTATGCCCTTGGCAAAACAGATTTCTGATCTCGTGCATAGCATATATTAGGCTTCCGATAGCCGAAGCATAAAGAACTGCCTTTATTTCCTTTATCTCCTTTGATGTCTACAGAGACATATCTTTAGATAAAGTTACTCCATCCTAAAAAAGTAAGAAACCTTTCTTGGAGTTTTGCATGCTTAAAACGAGCAAGGATTTTTCCTATGTATGAAGCTTGGAATAAGTAAAATATTCTTTTCTTTCGATCCCTTATTACTTTGATCTCAAGAATATATACATTCTCCCAAGTCCTTTATATCGAATTGTTTGGACAACCATACCCTTACTTCTGACAACATTTTGATATTGTTTCCAACTACCAAAAATGTTATCTACGTATAGTACAAGAAATACCACCACGCTTCCATCACACCTTTTGTATACACAAGACTTATCCAGTTACTAAATGAATCCAAAGGTCTGGATTACTTTGATAAACTGGATGTTCCAAGACCTTGAAGCTTTGTATCAGTCCATAGACTGATTGAGCTTGCACACAAGATGCTCTTAGCCTTTTGCAATGAACCCTTCTGGTTGCTTTATATGGATGCTTTCTTCAAGACTTCCATTAAGGAATGCTGTCTTGACATCCACTTACCAAATAGATAAAAGAATCCGGATAGACTTAAGCATGGCTACCAGTGAAAAAGTTTCCTTTTTCATCTAGCCTTGCTTTGAAAGTTTCTACCTTCCTGTCTATCCCTCTTTTCCTATTATAGACCTTTTTATACCCAAAGGCTTTTATACCATTTGGTGGTTCTACAAGTTTTCAGATTTTATTAGAATACATATATTCTAATTCTTTTATTCATTACTCTTTGCCAAGATGCTGCATCTTTATCTTGGAGTGCTTCGTCATATGTCCGGAGATCAGGTTCATGTCCTCCAGGGATCGAGTCCAAAAACTCTCCCAAATCATGAATCTTTTTAGGTTGCCTAACAACCCTCCCACTACGACAAGACACTTTCTGCAATTATGTATCATTTGTGATACGTGTTGTAGTTTCTTTGTGGTATCTCATCTTGTACAGTTGGTACTAGATTAGACATGTCTTTTATTATTTCCTTAAGAACAAGTTTTCTTATGGGTACATGGTTTATTACATAGTCCTTTTTTAAAAATCGGTCATTGATGCTAACAATGACCTTCTGATTTTTAAGACTATAAACCTACTTTCATTTCACTAGGATAACCCACAAACAAGTGAATTCCTGTCCAATTTATCATTGTCTCTCTTCTGCATATGTGCTGGACTACCCGAATCCGAATATGCTTTGAAATAGGCTTACGCCTATTCAGCAATTCTATATGAGTAGAGAGTTCTGATTTTAGAAGGTACTATATTCACTCCCGTTTCCAGAGTATATCCTTAAAATGATTTTGATAATATTCTTAATAACTCATCAATCTACTTATTTCCATAAGAGTCCTATACCTTCCTTTTCCTACACCATTCTGTTGGGGTGTACCAGGTGCAGTTAGTTGGGATTGAATCCCTACTTCTGATAAATGACTCCTAAATTCTCCCAAGAGGTACTTGCCACTACGATCTTACCGTAGTGTCTCGATCTTTAACGACGGAGCTCGTCGGCGCGGATATTTATAGTCGGTCGGCGCGGCTCTCGATCTTTAACGTCGGAGCTCGACGGGCTTCTGCTCGGGGATTTATAGACGCCGGCTCGTCTCCCGGTTTCCCGGCCGGAGGGTTTATAGACGCCGGACCGTCTCTCGCTCTTTAACGTCGGAGCTCGACGGCGCGGATATTTATAGCCGGTCGGCGCGGCTCTCGATCTTTAACGACGGAGCTCGTCGGCGCGGATATTTATAGCCGGTCGCCGCGGCACTCGATCTTTAACGACGGAGCTCGTCGGCGCGGATATTTATAGCCGGTCGGCGCGGCTCTCGATCTTTAACGACGGAGCTCGTCGGCGCGGATATTTATAGCCGGTCGGCGAGGCTCTCGATCTTCTTGTCGGAGCTCGGCGGGCTTACGCTCGTGGATTTATAGGCGGCTCGTCTCCGGTTTCCGTAGGAGGGTTTATAGGCGTCGGACCGTCTCTCGATCTTTAACGTCGGAGCTGGCGCGGATATTTATAGCGGTCGGCGCGACTCTCGATCTTTAACGACGGCGTTGGAGCGGATATTTATAGCCGGTCGGCGGCTCTCGATCTTTACGCGGGCTCGTCGGTCTTCTGCTCGGGGATTTATAGACGCCGGCTCGTCTCCCGATCTTTAACGTCGGAGCTCGACGGCGCGGATATTTATAGCCGGTCGGCGCGACTCTCGATCTTTTACGACGGAGCTCGTCGGCGCGGATATTTATAGCCGGTCGGCGCGGCTCTCGATCTTTAACGACGGAGCTCGTCGGCGTGGATATTTATAGCCGGTCGGCGCGGCTCTCGATCTTTAACGACGGAGCTCGTCGGCGCGGATATTTATAGCCGGTCGGCGCGGCTCTCGATCTTTAACGACGGAGCTCGTCGGCGCGGATATTTATAGCCGGTCGGCGCGGCTCTCGATCTTTAACGACGGAGCTCGTCGGTCTTCTGCTCGGGGATTTATAGACGCCGGCTCGTCTCCCGGTTTCCCGGCCGGAGGGTTTATAGACGCCGGACCGTCTCTCGATCTTTAACGTCGGAGCTTGACGGCGCGGATATTTATAGCCGGTCGGCGCGGCTCTCGATCTTTAACGACGGAGCTCGTCGGCGTGGATATTTATAGCCGGTCGGCGCGGCTCTACGGTTTAATATCTGGGCTAGACGGGCTTTTAAGCCTAATTTGGACAACGTTTACCTGGCCGAACGACACAGGATCTTCGGAATTGAGCCTTTGGCTCGTACAATATACCTCCGGCCGAGCGGCACGGGGCCTTCGGAATTGAGCCTTTGGCTCGTACAATATACCTCCGGCCGAGCGGCACGGGGCCTTCGGAATTGAGCCTTTGGCTCGTACAATATACCTCCGGTCGAGCGGCACTTGATGATAGCCTTGGTAGGCGTCCAGCATACATATAAGCTCGCATCCGACTATAGAATCTATGAGCTGGTCGATTCGGGGCAAAGGGTAGAAATCCTTCGGGCAAGCTTTGTTCAGATCTCTGAAGTCGATGCACACCCTCCATTTGTTGCCCGGCTTGGAGACGAGCACCACATTTGCTAACCAGCTTGGGAATTGAACCTCCCGTATGTGGCCGACCTCTAAGAGTCTTTCTACCTCCGCTCGAATGATAATATTCTGCTCGGCGCTGAAATCTCTTCTCCTTTGTTTTACTGGTAAGCTTATGTTGGGCTATGCTGGGGGAGACACCGGCAGCTCATGCGTCGACCAGGCGAAGATGTCATGATTCATCCGGAGGCATTTGACCACTTTTTCTTTCTGTTCGTCCTCCAGGTCGGCGGCAATAAAGGTTGTAGCCTCCGATCGGCTCGGATGGATCTGAACCTCCTCTTTTTCATCATAAATTAAAGCAGGAGGTTTCTCAGTTATGACATGTACCTCGATCCGTGGAGCCTTTCGCGCTGCACTGGATTCGGCTCGGACCATTTCCACATAACATTTCCGAGCGGCCAACTGATCTCCTCGTACTTCACCGACTTTGTCCTCGACCGGGAATTTGATCTTCTGGTAGAATGTCGACACAGCAGCTCGGAATTCGCTTAACGCCGGTCGCCCCAGTATTACGTTGTAGGATGAAGGGGAGTCGACCACCACAAAGTTTGTTGTCCTCGTCCTCCGGAGCGGTTCTTCCCCTAAGGAGATAGCCAGTCTTACCTGTCCGACCGGGAGAACCTCGTTGCCCGTAAACCCGTAGAGGGGGGTTGTCATGGGCAGCAGCTCGGCTTGATCGATTTGTAGTTGATCAAAGGCCTTTCTGAAGATGATGTTGACCGAGCTGCCAGTATTAATGAAGATACGGTGGATGGTGTAGTTGGCTATCACCGCTTTGATGATAAGGGCATCATCATGCGGCACTTCAACTCCCTCAAGATCCTTGGGCCCGAAACTGATCTCGGGCCCGCTCGCCTTTTCTTGGCTGCAACCCACCTCATGGATTCTGAGCTGCTTGGCCCACCCGTAATAATATTGATTTCTCCCCGGGAGGTGTTGTTTCTGTTCTCCTCTTCCCGAGCGGACTGCCTAGGTCGCTCATTGGACCGAGAACGATCTTCATGCCTTGGAGGGAAGCGCTGGTCGGGAGATCTCCTATATGTTCACCGACCGGACTCTTGATGCCGCTGCTGGCGGTCGGGCGAAGGCGGTCGACGCGGGCCACCCCGTCGTACGGGATGGGTGATTGAAGGCAGGCCCCGACAGTCGCGGGTGTTGTGGGAGTCAGTATTATGGAAAGAGCAAAACATGGGGGTCCATACCCTCTTTTTCTTCATCTTTGACCGCTCGGCCGCTACCTCTTGGACCACCGGGGACTTCGCATGATGTGCCCGAGATGCCTCAACTCTTGGTCCTCTTGGTGGCTGATGGGCAGCGGGCTGCTTCTGTTCGGCATGGGCCGGACGTTCGGCATGAGTTCCCTTCCGTCGGGCAGCCTCCGCCTCTTCCACGTTTATATACTCATTCGCCCGGTGTAGCATGTGGTCGTAGTCTCTGGGCGGTTTGCGAATGAGCGCGCGGAAGAAGTCCCCTTCCACGAGGCCTTGCGTGAAGGCGTTTACCATTGTCTCCGAGGTGGCTGTGGGGATGTCCACCGCTACCTGATTAAATCGCTGTATATACGCCCGGAGAGATTCTCTTGGTTCTTGTTTGATGGTGAACAGGCTGACGCTTGTCCTTTGATAACGTCGGCTGCTCGCAAAGTGATGAAGAAATGCCGTTCGGAACTCCTGGAAACTAGTGATAGAGCCGTCCGGCAACCTCCGAAACCACCTATGCGCAGATTCCGATAGTGGTGAGAAATACCCGGCACTTTACGCCATCGGAGTACTGATGCAAGGTGGCGATGCTATCGAACTTCCCTAAATGATCGTCGGGGTCGGTCGTCCGATTGTAAGCTCCGATCGGCGGTGGTGTATAGTATTTTGGTAACGGATCCCGATGTATGGCTTCAGAGAACTGTCGGTGAACCTGTTCGGGCGATGCGTTCGCTCGGGGAGCTTTTCCCTTCCTATGATCCCGAACGGGAGGCTCATCAGATGAAGATCCTTGCTCCCCGTGAGCGGGCGCGATTTCTGGGGGAGTACGGAAGAGTGCCTGAGGAAACCCTCCTGTTGAAACATATTCCGGGCGGTCTGCTTGCGCCACCCGGCCTGCTAAAGCCGAGGTTTGCTGTTGCGCTCGCTCAGCCTGTACTTTCTCCTTTTGCTGCGCCACTATCTTGGCTGCCCTCGCCTCGACTATAGCGTCCAACTCTTCTTGTGAGAGTGCCACGGTATGTATTCTTCCAGCCTCGTCCATTGCCTCTGCTTGGATGCAGGTGCGTTCCCACAGACGGCGCCAAATTGATCCTGTCCGAACCGGGAGTCAACGGACGTTGGGGATGTGGCGCTCCCTGCTGGATCCTCGAGTGCTCCGGCGAACCTGCAACAAAACCGAGACGGGAGGGGTATCCCGGCGACGGCCCTCCGACGCTCAAGTCAGGCGAGGAATAACAAAGAGGTGGCTTCAGAGATTTAGACCAGCGTACCTCCGGTGAAGAAATGGAGACCTTATATAGACCTCTCGAAGGAGCCTGGGTGCGCCAATCAAAGCGATCACCTGCTTTCGACCATGCCCAGGTATGGGTCTGTCAGAAGGGCATCCATAAGGCCATACCGCTACTGTATCAACCTCTCCATGATGTGACGGCAAGACCCTCTATCGTGAAATCTTGTGTACGACATAATCATCAGACATGCCTTTGCTGACATCCCATATCCCGAGCCGAACGAATAGGCCGCTCGGCTAACCTTTGTATCCTCGCCCTTATCCTGGCCGAACGGACCACCCGCTCGGCCCTTCGGTTCCAGCCGGGCAAACACCCGCTCGGCCATTCAGTCCTCCCGCCTTGGCGTCGGAAACCCAAGCCTATGGCTGGGTTATCTCTGGCTCCGCTCGGACCTGCTCAACTACTTGACGCGGCCATTACCCGCTTAGTCAGCCCTCCATCCGTCCTCAGGCTGGGACCCTTCAGGAAGTGGGTCCCCCATTCTTACCGCCGAATCACTTGAATTAACAACCTCCCTAGTTGTAACCAAGAAAATCAATTATGTATCTTTTTCTTTATTTAATTTCTTAATTCTATTTATGCAAGTGTTAGATTTAATTACGCTATAAAAGTTCGAGAAATGTTTGTTTTTGATTGCAGAACTATTCTCCCCCCTCTAGTCGGCCGCTATCAGGCCAACAAGTGGTATCAGAGCAAGGTTCACTTCAGAAGGACTAACCGTCGAACAAAGCACACGAGATGGCCGGATCAAACATCTATCCACCGAAGTTCGAGGAGGATTTTGCCAATTGGAAGAAGAATATAGAGGTATTTTTCAAAACTAATTTCGATTTCCTTTTAATAATGGAATTTGGTTTTGTAGCACTTGAAGGTAAAGAAAAATACCACTAGACCAAAAAGGAGTAGGCCGATTTCGTAGCAAATGACAAAGCAGAGTTTCATCTGCTAAGCGTCTTACCGCCACAAAAAGTCAACTGGATCGGAGCCTACGAGTCTGCAAAGGTGCTCTGGGAGAAATTCCTAGAACTACACGAAGGAACCTCGGAGGCGAAACTCGCGAAACGGGATCTACTCAGAAACCAGATCAGCAACATCAAACTAGAAGAAGGTGAAATCGTTGCACACCTTCACTCAAGGATCAAGGAGCTCATCACTGGACTCACGAATCTTGGAGCAAAGGTAATTAATCGAGATTGACTAAGGTATGCTCTTAATGCATTCCTTAGAAATACTGAATGAGCATCATTAGTAGATGCTTATTATACATTTAAGGATCTAGATTCAACTACTGTAGAAGATTTATTTCAGCTTTTAAAGTCCATAAAACGAGATGTGCATGTTTAAAGAAGGAGCATAACATTACCTTGAAAGCAAAGTTGGACGAATAAGATTGAGAATCTTCTCTCGATGATAATAAAACAACACTGATGGTACGTAAATTTAAAAAATTAGTTAAAACTAAAAGATTTAATCAAGTGCAGGGTAGAAAAAGAAGGATAAGATGCTACCACTGCGATGAAGAAGGGCAAGTGAAAGATAACTGCCCTAAATTAAAAGACAAGGATAAGAGCAAGAACAAGAAGCCGACCCAAGTGAACAAGTACAAGAATATGAACGCGACGTGGGAAGAAACGTCGTCCAAATCAGAAATTGAAGTCATCGCGTGGACTTGCGCTAGTGGCAAGTCACCAAGAAAAAGGAGACGAAGCAAGCTCGTCCGAAATGAGCATCGAAAGTATCGATGAAGGAGGAGCGACATCGGAAGAAAGCTGTACTTTAGGGGGAGCTTCGGATCACGGGATTGACAAGATAAGTCAGGTACGATCTTTTCCTCATGATAAATTATTTTAATTTGTTAAATCATTAAGAAACAATTGTTGTAAATTAGAAAAAGAAGTTAAAGAATTAAAGTCAACTCTAGCTAAATCTTATCGATTAGAAGACTATGATAAAATAAAAAATAAAAATGAAAGCTTGAAAAATGAATTAGAGAATTTGAAAATTGTACATACTCAAATATTCAATATATTAGAAAATATAGTGGATTGAATTGTTACCTTAAATACCATAAGAGCCAAATTAGGAAAATTTTACAGAAATATATACCTAAGAAGTTTTTAATTAACTCAGTAGGAAGAAATCTAAATTGGGTTCCAAAATCATATTTGGATTGAATGCTTTTAAATTATAGCTTTCAAAGTAAATTAAATATTAAATATCTTTAAGAGGTTTTTGTCTAAAAAGTGGTTGTTGTTCTAATATCCAAGAAGGCCTAGTGCCTCGCCGCTGCTTGGAAGTCAATTATTGAAATAAGTATTTAATTTACTAACTGTTAAGCATTTAGAAATTATAAAAATGACTTAATTTTTTGTTAAAAATTAATTAAATATTTTGTAATGAATTATTATCTTTTTAAAACAGTTAGAAATTTTTTTACTGGTTTTATTATTTTTACTCTTAGACTTTTAAATGAACCTCATTTTTAATGTGATAAAAACGGAAGTAGGATAGAACAAGTCTAGAGGGTACTTACAAATTTTCTTCTTGCAAAAAGGTTAAAAAATTTTACTTGATTTTTTTTAAATTTTTTTTCCAGCGAATTTTACTTATAAAAATTTTCTTACTTGCAATTTTTTTTACTTGCAAAAATTAGAAATTTTTTTAATTACCCTAACTTACCTTGGGTTTGATCACATCAAAAAGGAGGAGGTTGTTGGTACCCCGTGGTAGTTTTGGTGTGATCAACAAAATCAGGTTAGGTCTTGTTTATGTTTAACCCAGTGTCTAGGAACTTAGGATAACAGAAGTCGAGCGGAAGACGCGGCTAGCGAGAAGGACGGCATGGGAGAGAGTCGACGGGCTCGATGCGCCAGACGGACGAGGTGCTATGGAAGAGTACCCCGGTGGGCGAGAAGGATGTGCACGGTGGTTCGAGTGACGAGAAGCCGGAGCGAAAACCTGCTCGAGGAGAAGCCGGAAAAGGGTTCAGGTGAGCCCTATTCCGAATGGCCACGATCACCTAGGTGATTGGAGCAGTAGAAGAGCGAAAGGAGAATGGAAACACTGTTAGAGGTGCCTTCAAAGGGAATTGGGTGCGTATGCTAACCTTAGCAAATTAAAACCACGGGGTTGTGCGCGTATGCTTATGATTCCTCACACAAATACGACAAGTTATGCCCGTGAGAAAAGAAGTGTATTTTCATCAGCTACACTGACCACCCCAAGGGGCATATGTTCCTTGCACACATTGAGATTAAATCTCGTGATGCCAAGTTTCTTGAGAAGGTTCCCCTAAGGGAGGTGAAATCAATTGAGACTTCACTTTCTACGAGATGGATGAGCCTGGTGGCTCAGCTGAACCCAAGAGCAGGATAGGTCATATTAAGGATTTTGATACTAGTGGGAGTGATCCATCTTAAGGTGTGGTGACTCTCTCTCCTAGTAGGAGTTATCGAGAAAAGGTACCTCATCGACGTTTTTCGATTGAAGATGAGATTCTCATTTTAACTCCCAGAGGACAATGAAGAACTAAGGACATTCAGAGAGGCTCTCGAGGGTTTAGCAAAGGACCAATGGTTAAAGGCCAAGTAGGAAGAAATGAAATCAATGGAAGTCAACAAGGTCTAGGACCTAGTTGACTTACCTAAGGATAGAAAGGTCATTGGGAATAAGTGAGTTCTCAGAATCAAAAGGAAGACTGATGGATCGATCGAGAAGTATAAATCTCGTTTGGTAGTCAAGGGTTACACGCAAACAAAGGGAATTGACTACAAGGAAACCTTCTCCCCAGTAGTCAAGTTTACATCGATTTGTTTACACTAGATGGACGTTAAAACCACTTTCCCTAACGGGAATCTGGAAGAGAAGATTTACATGGAACAATCCCTTCGATTTATTCTAGTAGGTCAGGAAGATAAGGTCTATGGACTTCAGAAGTCAATATATGACCTGAAATAGTTATTCAGGCAGTGATACTTAAGATTTCATGAGGAGGTGTTATCTTACGATTTTACGATAGTCGAAGAGTATCATTGTGTCTATCTAATATGGTTAGACAACTCTATGATTCTATTGGCTGAGAATTACATTAAGTATTTAATAACAATTAAAACATGATTGTCAACCGACTTCGATATGAAAGATATATGGGTGAAGCTGAATTTATCCTCGAAGTACAGATGGATCCAGAGGGATCACTCGAGAAAAATGTTGGCTCTTTCACAAGAGACTTACATTATGAAAATATTTGAGCACTTTTGGGATGAGTGAATATAATCTCATAGATATTCTGATTGCTAAAGGTGAAGCCCTAAGCTTGGAAATGTGTCCTATCACTCAGGAAGAGGTAAGGGAAATGAGTAAAGTGTCTTAATCTTGTGCAATTAGAAGTCTTATGCATGCAATGATGTGTACTCGATCGGACATATGTTATGTAGTAATCTGGTAAGCAAATATTACGCTAATTCTGGGAGGGGTCACTAGAGAGCAGTGAAAAGGATTTTTCGATAACTTAAAGTAACTATAAACTTATCCTTGTGTTATGGAGGAGGCAATTTGCACCTTGTGGGTTACTCGAATACTAATTGGGGAGATAATCTGGACAAACGAAAATAAACATCGGGTTTTAGTTTATTGCTTAATGGTGGGGTCATCTTATGAAGAAGAAGAAGAAACAAACCTGCGATGCTCAATCTATAATAGAGGCTGAGTTTGTGGCTTACTCCATAGTTATTTAAGAAAGTGTTTGGATATTAATAGTAGTAGATGTCTTAGGGATTGTAGCGAATAGTGGGAGGTCAGTAATAATTTATTGTGATAATCAGGCTATAATTGCTTACATTTGAGACTCTAAGTTTCATAGTAGAACCAAACACATAGACATCAATATCATTTTGTTAGAGACATCATCGAAAAAGGTGAAGTGACAATCAAGTATATTTTGACACACGGCATGGTAACTAACTCCTTCACTAAATTCATATCTTGAGATCCCCTTATAGGACATAGAGAGTCATTGGATTTGAGTATCTTATAAAATTTCTTAGTTTGTACTTTATTGACGACATTGATATTTATTAATTAACTCTCTCTCTCTCTCTTGTTGGTGCGGTTAACACTAACGGTCTAACTCAGGTTTTGATGAATGACAAAATAGGTTAAGTTAGTTTCATTGTTATCTAACACTTTGACCGAGTGTGCAGGAGAAGCCCAGACAGGTCGATGGGCTGACCTGATGTCTGACACGAAGCCCAGCTAGGTCGACGAGCTGATTGGATAGCTGGCACGAAGTCCAAACGGGTCGATGGGCTGACCGGACGTTTGGCACGAAGTCCATTTAGGTCGACGGGCTGACCGGATAGCTGGCACAAAGCCCAGACTGGTCGAAGGGCTGATCGGACGTCTGGCAAGTAAGTGAAGGTAAGTCACTGGAGGGGAGTGACTGTAAGGACACGTTCCCGGGAAGGGAACATTAGGCGTCGATCCAACTTAGATATCCGACATTTCGGATATCTAAGTCGAGATTATGACTAGATTCCGGTCTCGAGGAGACGGAATCTAGCTACTACTCTGCTTATTAACTTTAAACTATGCTAACACTTTATTTTGCAGGATAATATTATTTACATTTTGCCTTGGACTAATACATTCTTGCAGGAGAAGGATTTTCTGGAGAAGAGTGGTCCGGCGCCTAGGAGGGATCGGGGCGCCCGGAAGTGAATTTCTATCCGCAACGTCATTTCACCACGTGGAGCGCCCTGGTTGACTCAACTACGTCATATTCAGGGCGCCCTGGAGGTTCCGGGCGCCCCGAACCTCCTATATAATGAGGGTAAAGGCTGAAACTCAATACAACAACGAAAGATCTACTCTTGTGTGCTTCTGCGACGCTGCGAAAAGCTCTCTGACAAAAAGTGCTATTCCTGTTTCTGTTTCTTTTATTTATTGTCGATTTTTTTTCGCTAATTAATTCTTGTACTTAATTTGTAATAATCTTTCGAGTTATTAGTGATTGCCCATCGAAAACACCCTTATGTGCGGGCCTTAGAGTAGGAGTCGTCAAAAGCTCCAAACCAAGTAAAACTACTTATGTCATTCGCTTTGGCTCAATTATTTTTCGTTGCTTACTCTACGAGATTTTTTTTAATCGATATTCACCCCCCCTCCTCTATCGAATTCACGATCTAACATCTCTCTCTCTCTCTCTCTCTCTCTCTCTCTCTCTCTATTTGCTTTGATTATTATATATATGTTTTGTGAAATAGATATGTCAAACAGACAGAGTTGACTCTCTCATAAGAGTGACCATATCCGAGAGTGGAGATATGATAGTTTTTAGCTATAAGAGGTTATGAAAGTAGCCACACTAAAACTTAAGTCACCTTGATATGTGTTCAAGATGAGGTCATATATGACATGACCGACATGGGCATACCCACATCCATATTGTCTGTAAGAAGTCAGTTTATGAGATTTTAGATATCTCCTGTCATTTATATGATTGTCTTTAAGGTATCTCTCTGAGATCTCTGGATAGAGTCTTTATGTGTAGCTGAGTCCCATACCTGTACAATGTTAGAGAAATCTAACATATGTTTTTTGAGAGATGAGGGACCAACACTGTAGCACGTGTTTCATACCACGTGTGATAAAACGACTAGAAATAACGGGAGTTATTTTACTTTAGACTTGATATTCTCGAGCCCTACTATGTGAAACCCTACATCTTTGAGGTGGGATTTCATGTGCCTTATTATTTTTCGGCTGTTTCTTGAGGTCCTAATTCAGTATTTGCTACTTTTGTCTATTTATTGATGACTTAGAAGATAAATTGAGTTCTGAGTGGTAAGTCTAGGAAATCAGCTGGGTTAAGACTGATAGATTCGAGTTTGGATACAGGAAGACTAATTGACATTGCATTATTATCTTATAATCACCGACTGATCTTTTATGATTATCTATATAGGGATAAACATAATAGTGATACAAAGTCGAGCAAAATCTGGGAATTACTTTCACTGAATAAAGTAGTTTGATGGATGTAATTATTCTTGGATTTGGAGTACAACAAGATTTTATATTTTGATATTAATAATGACTACTCAAGCATCCTAGCAGGTGTCTAGAGAAATTTTTTGTCTGCAAATGAACTCGCTAGTTGCACGACGTCTTGTTGATGCGGGTAGCACTAACGGTCTAACCTAGGTTTTGATGAATGACAAATAGGTTAAGTTAGTTTTGTTGTTGTCTGACACTTTGATCGAGTGTGCAGGAGAAGTCCAGACAGGTCGACGGGCTGACCGGATGTCTGGCACGAAGTCCAGCTAAGTCGACGGGCTGACCGGATAGTTGGCGAGAAGTCCAAAAGGGTCGACGGGCTGACCAGACGCTTGGCAAGAAGTCCAGCTAGGTCGACGGGCTGACTAGATAGCTGGCGAGAAGTCCAGACGGGTCGAAGGGCTGACCGGACGTCTGGCAGGTAAGTGAGGTAAGTCACTGGAGGGGAGTGACTGCGAGGACGTGTTCCCGGGAAGGGAACATTAGGCGTCGATCCGGCTTAGATCCATTTCGGATATCTAAGTCGAGATCGTGACTAGATTCCGGTCTCGAAAAGACGGAATCTAAGTCATACTATTTGTGCTAATTCATACTATTATAAAATGTGCTAACAATCTATTTTGCAGGATATATATTGCCTCGGACTAACTTTGTTTTGCAGGAAAAGAGAGTTTTCTGGAACAAGGTGGTCCGGGCGCCCGGAGGGGATCCGGGCGCCCGGAAGGCAAATTATATCCAGTCAAGTCGTCGCCACGTGGAGCATCTCGGTTTGAGCAGCTACGTCACATTCCAGGCGCCCGGAGCAACATATAAAAGAAGCCCCAGGCAGGAGCTTCAGGAATCAATCATCATATCTGAGAACTCCTCTACTGCTGGTCCTGCTGCTCTACGTTCTTGCGACGCCAACAAGCTCCGACAAAGTGCTCATTCGGGTTTTAGTTAATTTCCTTGTCGGTATTATTTTTTTTCACTAGCATTTCCTGTACTGATTTTGTAACTATATTCGAATTGATAGTGATTATCCAACTAAAGTGGTCAAGGACCACGGGCCTTCGAGTAGGAGTCGTCACAGGCTCTAAACGAAGTAAAAACAACTGTGTTCATTTACTTTTCCGCTGCGTATTTTAACTCAACTTTTCGAATCGATATTCACCCCCCTCTATCGAACGATCACAGTCCTACAAGTGGTATCAGAGCAGGTATCGCTCTGATTTGGTGCAATCACCAATCAGACTGGGGGTGAAACCTTTCCTTTGTTTTTTTTCTCTTAAATTTTTTTTCTAATTCTAAACTGGTATATCATTTTTTTTGCAATTAAATCTAAATTGGTGCAACACTAATCTAGATTTGTCTACTATTTTTTCGTCCCGCACTACTAATCCAAGACCAAGTCTTGGGATTTTTTTTGTCTCTTTTCCTTCGTCTGTACGCAGGACTAAAATGTCTCAGACAGAAGGATTCAACACAGTACGCCCTCCACTCTTCAACGGGGACGATTTTCCGTACTGGAAAAAGCGGATGGAGGTTTACCTCAAGACAAACTTCGACCAGTGGATGAGCATTACGAGACCCTACAAAATTCCAGTAGACAACTCCGGGAATTTACTGGATCCTGAAAACTGGACAGCAGACTTAAAGAAAAAGGCATCAACAGAAAATAAAGCGATCAACACTCTACAGTGCGGATTAACAAGAGAAGAGCTAAACAGAGTCGGTCCACACAAAAACGCTAAAGAACTGTGGGACAAATTGATCGAGCTGCACGAGGGAACGAGCGACACCAAAGTAACAAAGCGAGACCTGCTTTTAAATAAAATTTTTAATATAAAAATGCAGGAAGGAGAAACGGCGAATCAGCTCCACGCGAGAATCAAGGACATCCTCAACGGGCTTCATGCGATAGGCCACCAGATGGAAAATAGAGACTTAATAAGGTACGCATTAAACGCCTTTCCACGTAATAGTTTGTGGGCATCAATAGTGGATGCCTACAAAATTTCAAAAAATCTTTCTAAGTTAAAATTAGATGAGCTTTTCTGTGAATTAGAATTACATGAACAAACTAATGCTGGAGCCAAGAAAGGTATAGCTTTATTTGCAGGTTCCACCAAAGAAAAGAAAAGCAAGCCTGAATTTAAAGAAGATTCCGACCAAGACTCCGAAGACGAAGAACACCTGGTGAACTTGGTAAGAAAAATGTTCACCAGGAGAAAGAAGAGCTTCAGTAAAAAGGACCTTCAAAATATCAGCTCTCCCACAGAACAAAGGAACGTCACTTGCTTCGGCTGCAATAAAAAGGGACACTACAAGAACGAATGCCCAAAACTGAAGTTCGACAAACCGAAGCCAACCAAAAAGAAGGCACTCAAAGCAACGTGGGACGACTCCTCGGACGAATCGGAGGAAGAAGAACAGAAACATCAGAGCCACCTCGCACTGATGGCCCACGAAGCTGAAACAGAAGACGAGTCGGAAGATGAAGACGGGTCTAAACCCGAAACAAGCCACGAGTCCGTACTCGTTTCCGAAGGCCCGAATGAGGTACTTTAATTTAAACAAAAATATTTTTTAGAATTATTTCCTGTTTAAACAATAAATTAATTAAAACAGAAAATGAAAACAAATCACTTCTTGAGGAAAATCAAAACCTCAAGGAACAAATCAAAAATTCAAATCTAACTCAAGATCTAACACTTGAGGAGGACAATTTATCATTAAAAAATGAGATTAATAATTTAAAAGAAATGTTAGAAAAATTCACAACAAGATCAAAAAATTTAGACTTAATCCTGAATAATCAAAAAACATGTTATAATAAAACCGGACTAGGATATAAGTCGAATTCAAATAAAATCTTCAAATCATTAATAACCCAAGACAAATCAACCAATCTAGCTTGGGTTCCGAAAGCGTGTCTGACCACGCAAGTAGGACTGAATCAATATTATATACCTAAAGAAAAAATACATTATATAAAATCGGACAAACCTAAATCAAATTCAAAATCTAAACACTTTAAAAATCAACAAAATTATCACTAAGTTAACCATAACTATAAAAACAATCGACACAAACCTAAATCAAATTCAAAATCTAAACACTTTAAAAATCAACAAAATTATCACCAAGTTAACCATAACTATAAAAAGAATCGACACAAACCTAAAACCAAAATTTAAAATCAATGGCCAATAATTCAGGGGGAGGCTCCAGAATAGCTGGCACCTCCAAAACTAACTTACCCGACAGGGTAACCCAAAACAAATTAACCCGGCAGGGTAATTAGGATTAGAGACCAAGTTTAACTTGAATCATGGTACCGGTGAAGTTTTTGGATGATAGTATGTTAGGGAAACTTGGGCATCGCATGTCTAGACAGATATGACTTCGATCTGGTGCATTTGGTCAAGTGAAACTGACCGAAGCTATCCTTAAACGAATCCTAACCAGTTAGACCAAGATTTAGTACTAAGCTCCGTGGATAGGACTATTCGGAAAACCTCGAAATGTTGGTTACTTCTAATGACGTCCATGTGACTCACCAAGCTTAGAAGTTTATCCGAAGAATGCCTGTTTGTAGAGACCAAAACTAAACCTGAATCTAATACTAGTTAAACCAAACTCTGTAATCAAACCAATTTCATCTCACAAAATCATAGGATTCCCTGATTGATAATATAGATCGGGTGAGATGAATAAGACTTAAAAATTAATTTCAAAATTTTAATTTTAAAACTTAAAAATTAATTTCAAAATTTTAATTTTAAACTTAAAAATTAATTCCAAAATTTTAATTTTAAACTTAAAAATTAATTTCAAAATTTTAATTTTAAAACTTAAAAATAATTTCAAAATTTTAATTTTAAACTTAAAAATTAATTTCAAAATTTTAATTTTAAACTTAAAAATTAATTTCAAAATTTTAATTTTAAAACTTAAAAATTAACTTCAAAATTTTAATTTTAAACTTAAAAATTAATTTCAAAATTTTAATTTTAAAACTTAAAAATTAAATTCAAAATTTTAATTTTAAAAACTTAACTTCAAACCTAATCTCAAAAAAAAAAAAAAAAACCAAGGGCGAGCACCCCTGGTATTCCTCTCCGGGGCGCCCGAAAAGGGATCCGGGCGCCCCGCCCTAAATCAACCCCGGGCGCCCGGAGTCCCCTATAAATGAGGGGCAGCAGGCGCCCCTAACCCTTGCCCCACAAACTTTACTTTTGCCAATGGTTTACTCCAAACCTTAGTGCGAGAGCATTTTAAATCAAATTTTCTTGCGGTGAAGACGCTATTGCGATTCAACCGAGGTCGTCAGATCTATATTTGTCGATGGCTCCTCGGTAAAAATTCTTCCCCTCTCTAAAACTTTATTTTTTGTCCTCTCATTTTTTTCTTAGAATATTTTCTTATATATACAGTAGGAAACGAACAAATACTGGTGCTGGACCTTCTAATGCTAGCTCTGACCTTAGGTTTCCCACAGATGAACTAAGGATTAAGTTTCAGTCAACCATTTATAAAGCCATTAGGACTACCTGCATAGATAGATCATTCTTTCTAGAGTCATGTCCCTCCGTTTTAGAGGTTATAGAACACTATAACTTAAGGAACCTTGTCGAATGTACAAGTCCAATAAACATAAGTCTGTGTGCCGAATTTTGCAATAACCTAGTGAAAGTAGACGATCTCACCTATACCACTAGGGCAGCAGGCACTGATATCACATTTTCCCCTACGACTATCCGAGAGTTTTTAGAGTTGCGTCCATCTACTTGTTCCTTTTTGTGCTATCCTCCCAGGGATCTACCATTCGGAGATCCCTACTCACATATTACTCTCGATACGATTTATTCGTATTTTTTTGGAGGAGAGCGAGATCCCACTGTGACACAGTTTAGGTCGGTAGAACTTCGGGTTCAGGACTACGCTCTTTATAGGGTTTTAGTCCTTTGCATTTTACCACTGACTACTCGGGACATCGCTGTGATGCGCCCATTCCATTCATTCTTACTCTATGCCCTGAGTCATAGATTAGATATTGACATCAGCCTACATATCTTCTCCACCATTATCTACTCGGCTGGATTCGTGACTGATAGATGAGTCCACATGCCATTTTGTCACATTTTGACAGCCTATATGTCCTCGTTGCACATTGATGTCACTAGAGGAGACATTGCCCATATGACCGAGTTCGATGTTATAGCAGCTCGGAACTTCTCCCTAGCTGGTGTCCAGATAGATAGGGATGACGGGACTATGTCTTGGCGGAGGGGGGTACAGCACCAGCCCGATCCAGACGCACAGGTGGACGAGTTCATGCTCGCACTATTTCCAGAGGAAGCCGCACAGGCTCCACCACCGCCCCCAGCTCGAGCACCACGTCACGCTCCCCGCACTCTAGCCGACCGTATGACCGGACTAGAGAGAGCTATGGCGAGTCTTCAGCAGGAGAACTCAGATTTTCATCGGGACATTCGGCGAGAGGTTGCCGAGTTACGAGCTGTCGAGCTACCGAGCTGCCGAGGATACCCGACACATTGAGCTGATGGCGCTTCTCCGATCCTTGGGATCTGGACCACCCCCTTCATCATCTCAGTAGATCTAGTTATGACTCACTTCTGTAGCTACACTACCTGTAAAATATTTTGGATCTATCTAGTGATATTTCAGACTTACATTGATTATGTTCTATCTTGATAGACTAAGGATTTTTCAAAAATACTTTCAAAAATGGTTTTATCAAATTATAAGTTAAACTTGTTTGTTTTCAAAACTTTCCATTTTTAGATTTTCAAAAACAATTTTGGCCTTAGACTAGTTTTGAATCCTTAGAAAGCATGTACCCATAGGACTAGTTTTTGAGCATCTCACCAACACCTTAGGTTTACCCTGCTTGTGTTTGACAAACATAGAAAGGGGTGAGATGCATAGGCCAACTGTCTGGACTTAAGATGCTTATTTCGGTGCATCAGCATAAGTCTGGACGTTAAATACAACTCAGATATTAATCAGATTAAGTTCATCAGTCAAATCAAAGACTGACTGCTTATAATCAACTTAATCTGACTAACCAAGTGAAAGCTACTATCTTCTGATAGTTAGTTAGTACCTAATTGGTTAGACAACTGTTTAAATTTAAGTATCAAGTTCAGGGGGAGAAATTAATTAAAATTTTGTGTGTTTGAAAAATGCTTTTGTACAGCTATTTTAAAACTGACTTATTTTTAAAACACCAGTTTACAAAAAGCTAAACTAAGTGGTTGAAAAACTTGGAAGTTGAATCCCACCTAATTTTTTAAGTTGACTATTGCAAATTTAAACTTACTCAGTTTTTTAACATATGCTTGAAAATTAAACCTTCCAAATTTAGCTTTTATCAAATTAGCCTTAAAATTTTATTTTGGCAAATTTAATCTTACTTGTTTAATTTTTACTTTGTTTTAAAAAATTGAAGTTAAAAAATTTATCTTTTTGAAAAGTAAATGTTACTTAAACTTGAAAAGAAAATTTGATAATCCTGATTTAAAATTTTTTTTTACACGCTTGAAAAGTTAAACTTGATTAACTTTAATTTTATACTTTTCAAAATTCAACTTGTCTCCCTCAAGTCAACTTGATTTTTTTCCTTGGATTTAAAAATTATACTTTTATCTTTGAATTTTGAACCAAACTCAGATATTTTTTTCCAAGATTAACTGTGATTATTTTTTAAAAAATAACTCTACACTATGATTGTTTACCCTTGCTTATTTTTTTGATGAATGCCAAAGGGGGAGGGTTAGGTGGTTAAGTTAGATAAACCAACTTGAAAACACTAAAACTAACTTTAAAACCGATGTACCTGTTTTTTGCATTCTTTCACTAACTTAACCAGATTGTCATTCTATCAAAAAGGGGGAGATTGTTGGTGCGGGTAGCACTAACGGTCTAACCTAGGTTTTGATGAATGACAAATAGGTTAAGTTAGTTTTGTTGTTGTCTGATACTTTGATCGAGTGTGCAGGAGAAGTCCAGACAGGTCGACGGGCTGACCGGATGTCTGGCACGAAGTCCAGCTAGGTCGACGGGCTGACCGGATAGCTGGCGAGAAGTCCAAGCGGGTCCACGGGCTGACCAGACGCTTGGCAAGAAGTCCAGCTAGGTCGACGGGCTGACTAGATAGCTGGCGAGAAGTCCAGACGGGTCGAAGCGCTGACCGGACGTCTGGCAGGTAAGTGAGGTAAGTCACTGGAGGGGAGTGACTGCGAGGACGCGTTCCCGGGAAGGGAACATTAGGCGTCGATCCGGCTTAGATCCATTTTGGATATCTAAGTCGAGATCGTGACTATATTCCGGTCTCGGAAAGACGGAATCTAACTCATACTATTTGTGCTAATTCATACTATTATAAAATGTGCTAACAATCTATTTTGCAGGATATATATTGCCTCGGACTAACTTTGTTTTGCAGGAAAAGGGAGTTTTCTGGAACAAGGTGGTCCGGGCGCTTGGAGGTCCGGGCGCCCGGAAGGCAAATTATATCCAGCCAAGTCGTCGCCACGTGGAGCATCTCGGTTTGAGCAGCTACGTCACATTCCAGGCGCTCGGAAGGAATCCAGGCGCCCGGAGCAACATATAAAAGAAGCCCCAGGCAGGAGCTTCAGGAATCAATCATCATATCTGAGAACTCCTCTACTGCTGGTCCTGCTGCTCTACGTTCTTGCGACGCCAACAAGCTCCGACAAAGTGCTCCTTCGGGTTTTAGTTAATTTCCTTGTCGGTATTATTTTTTTTCACTAGCATTTCCTGTACTGATTTTGTAACTATATTCGAATTGATAGTGATTGTCCAACTAAAGTGGTCAAGGACCACGGGCCTTCGAGTAGGAGTCGTCACAGGCTCCAAACGAAGTAAAAACAACTGTGTTCATTTACTTTTCCGCTGCGTATTTTAACTCAACTTTTCGAATCGATATTCACCCCCCCTCTATCGAACGATCACAGTCCTACACGTCTAACCCTCTATAAAAGCCCAATGAGATGATATGATGGATCACATGAGTTGTAATTAATGACAACAATGAAATGCCCTTGTGTGCAATTGGGAGATGTTGATAATACCCACGTCAAGGCATATTTACATGCCAAGGAGGATAATGGGTAACCCCCCAATTATCCCCAAAATATGCATTAGTATATAAAGGGTTTTGGGTATTAAGTTGGCAAAAGGTGACTGCGCTCACCTCCAACACCCCATCTTAGGACCAGTACGAATGAAGTAAATCACGGATGACTTTATCACTTAGAATAGTGACCAGTGCATGAGGGAGACATTTACCTCAGCTATGCTGAGATTCGAATCTCAGACTTCAAGTTGGCAATACTTCATGCGCTAACTACTGGACCACTCCTAGGGGATAAGGATTTTGGGTATTACGAGAGGAGGAGTGGTGAAGGAAGATTATGGGAGATTGTTGAAGATCACTCGAGGAAGGAGTCGATCGTTCGCAGACATAGATCATCGGGTCGAGAGTTGAGACATTGTGAAGCAATGGTAATAGGTCGATACTCGTGACTATTATCCCGACTACGCGTTGTTCGTAGTTTACGACAATGTTGATTGAGGTATTTCGAGAACTAAATTCATTTCGGATTTGTAATCTATTATATGTTTCTAATATGTCGAAACAAATTCGACATGATCAATGTACAATGTATAAATATTTCAGTGGCTAATTCAAGACTTCTTTATCATAAAAAGTAATTAATTTTATGATTTCTATAATGATTTTACGATACTTGTAAGTTTTTTTTATATAATTTAGGTATTTAAAATTTTGAATCGATTACTTCCGAATAAATCAAAAAGCGTTTATAAAGATTGGTCAATATTCTCAGGTCTGTTTCTCATTCAAAGGAATACAATACTTGCACTTAAATTTACGGTTTGTAGCTCGATGAGAAATGGGTCGCTCAAGGGTAACCAAACTACGAATTGTTAAGTTTTCTTAATGTTGATGTAGTTACATTGAGTTGAATATTTATCTTTTGTCAATATCGACTCACTTGAGGTTGTAGAACAAATGGATTACAACGACGCCATGGTGGCAAAAGCAACAACTACTACAACTACAGAAGACACCAAATTTATTTATAATTTAAAATAGAGTGGGCATAAATCATAAATATAAAGGCCTTTCTAATTTAGATTATCGAGTACAAAAAAACAAAGTCCTTCACAACCTTCCGTTATATCTCATTACCAATTCACTTGGTATTTCACTAAACTAAGTGAAGCACTTTCTTAGCTTAATCTCCATTAGCTAACTTTCACAATCCACACTCAGCAAATAACAAACTTCTGTATTACAATAATTTTGGCCACCATAAGGTTGAATCCATAGTCGACTCCTGAGCAATCTTAGCTCCATACTATTCCATTGCTATCTAGATCCAAGATCTCACACGTAGCTGTCGATGAGCGACTTCCTCATCTCATCTACAATAATGTTTGGCTGCGCGTCTCTTAGTTTGAAGACACTTTCAATGACGGAGAGCTCTGTCGCAGTGGTGTCAGATCCACAAAAAGCCGTCCAGTCATTGACAGTCATTCCAGAAGCAATAACCTCGCTGCCACGGTTCACTGTTCCTGCGACCAGAGGGACTTGGAGAAGAGTCGAGAGTTCGTCAAGGTCTTCGATAGATGTATGAGGGTGTACCTGTATTCGGATTACAGAGAGATAAGAAGAGGGAGAGCAATGGTACGTCCAACAAGAATGATCCTGCTCAGAAACTAACCAGACCCCCTTTATTCGAAAATGCACAGTAACTTCCCACAAGTATGTTTCCAGCAATTGTTTGCCTAAACACTTCCACACCAAGTACATCTGCAATGAGTTCTTCGGTTTCCTGAAAGAAAAAGGAGGTTTACTTAGTATGGGATTGAACTGACTTCTGCTTAGGACAATAGTGTGGTATAATCCCTGATTATGAGATGGAGAAAATAACTTACCCTATCCAGATCAGGATGTGTAAGAGCAACATGGTCATTGCAAGCAATGCAATTGCCTAAAGCAGATAGCCTTTCGTCTATTCTTTGGACAACCACACCATCAGGCAGACTGTTCCTCAGATGTTGTAGCTCTAAATAACAATAAGCATAAGATGATTTTAGGCAATGCTCGAAAATACACCTGTATGCAATCAAACAAGTATTTTTCTGATTTTTCTCTATATCAACTATTAATCAATCACAAGTTCTTTGAATAAAAAATCATGGCATTCTCTTCATTGATTCATTAAAGCTGTTAGGTTAATTGCTCTCTTGTTCTGGAATTAGTCTGACAATAGCGTCAGCCCTTGAGCATGCGCCATTTATGGAAGGAACTGAATGCTAATAACTAATCAAGTAATGCCATAGAGAAAGATTGTCTTCTCAGTTAACGCATGCTTTTAACTGACAAATTATTTGCACAATTAACTCGACTTGTATCAAGTAATATTAGTCAGTCAACAACAAACAAACTTTATAAATCTCAACTAATTGGAGCCAATTTTATATATATTATAACTACAGACGTAAAGTAGTTAATTCAACAAATATATTTCTGGTTTAACTCATCAAATATTATTTCTGACTAACAACACTCTCTAGTGCAACTGCAAGTAATAACAATTCCTGCTCTATTTCTTTCTATCCACAGTTAATCATCTCAATGCTCAATAGGTTGCTACACTAGATAATCTTCTACAACCGGATAATATACTCTTTCAAGTCAGTACCTTATGCCCAAGCTCAGAATCCTTGAGAATAATCATCTAGCACCTCTAAAAATGCAGGCAACAAATATATATATCTAATGTATGTTTATCCTGTTTCGCGTCATATGTTATCAGATAGTAGCAATAGGACAACATCAAAGAATACCATTTAGTTGCATTATTAATTCTTCTTTGAATTGAACAATACTCTTTCAAGTTGTTTCTCTAAAGTAAATTCTCATTTAAGTGATTATGGTCAGCCTCAGGATCCTTAAGAATAACCATGTTGATCCTCTATGACAAATGGTAAGATTACATATATAATTATCCTATATTTATCCTGATTTTAACATATCTTCCTATAATTCCTAAAGCCTGCATTTTTCCGTGTTCAACACTGGCTATTCCCAAAGGTTCACAGATTTGCCATGATGACTTATATTACATATAACCATCACTATGTTTGGTGGTTTAATGTTCATAATTTATGATATAAAGTAGGATTACAGGGTCTGTAAATTGATCTTGAGATTTCACACCATTATCATAAATGCACAAAATATATACAAATGAGCTACAGAACATACTAGTTAAGTGAACTATAAAATGCATCGCAGTCTTGCCAAAAAAAAAAATTAGGAAAAGAAAAACAAAATTATCCAAAATAAAAGAGGCGATAAACAAAAGAAATGGGGAAGTATTGGAGGGGAGGAAATTACCTTGGTCAGTTGTGGTGTGTGGCAAAAGAAGCCCATTCTTATTTCCTGCATTGAAGAAAATAAAATGTCATAATATAGAAACATGTAAAGTTACAATAGACTTGAATAAAGTGTCCATTTAGTATTTACCAGCGCAAAGTCGTCCAATAATTCTAGTTCCTGCTATAGAGGTTTTGACCACAGGGATAACATCAGCCAACTCAGACTCAAACACACTGCATCAGCGAACCATAGTGTTCCTACTGAGTAAGCATAATCGTTTTTTGGTCCATTTTGAAGCACTAACCTGTAAAAGCTCTCTGATCCTCCAATTGCAACCAAACAGTAGGCATTTGTTAACTTAGAGAATACCCCGACTTCACAATTGTTTTCAAACTGAACACCTGCAGAAAGGGAGATTGTCATTTCTTGAGGGTTGTTTAAAAGCATTTAAGTATCTAAAATTTTCTCGAGGAATGTATAAGAAAGTGAATCAAACTAGTATAAATTCCAGTTGAAGACAAACAGCTAGTGCCCAATACATTTCCATCCCCTTATAGTGCATTTAACATTGTATGATGGATATATAGCACAGGAATGAACCTACAATTATAACTACAAACCATAGTTCATGAAAGGAAGAATGCTACAAATAATAATGGGGAATCTGGGTTTCTTTATTGGTTACTTGTCATATCAATTTTTTTTTAAAAAAAAAGAACTATAAAATCATATCAAATTACTCCATTTATGTCATCATCAAACTACAACCCGCATAATTCAAGAAACTAGGCCGTTGTTAGAAAAGAAAAGAAAAAAACTGTTTAGCTGAGAAGAGGTCTTGGTACTTACGAGTAGCCATATTGGTGGCTGCTGCGAAATTTAGATACACCTACGACAAATAGAATAATAACAAATTATAATTGAGAAAGAGTAAGAATCAGGTTCAAATTCCTCGAAAAATCTGACGAGCAACAACAAAGAAACTTTTCTGGGGTCACGCCCACCGATTACTCTGTGATAGATACAAAGAGAGAAGATGCACTACCAGAGCGCAACAACATCATGAAAAGAATAACCAAAGCAATAAAAGGTTTCATCGCTTCTGCAGGCGGCAATGACGGACAAATAAGAAAAGAGATGGAGAAGTTCCTGAGATTCAGCGAACCAAAATAAAACAAAGATTTAGAACAAGAGCTTCGAAAGAGGGAGACACGACCTGAATCGCCGGATAGTTCGCCGCCAAATGCCAAAAGCTCCGCTCACAAATTAGGCTTTATTTAGGTTTGTTTTAGGGTTTCTATCCATTCCCGGTCGCGCAACGTTGCGTTATATGGTCCAACGGAGCCGTCGTGAGCAAGGAAACGGAAATATTAGAACTGTTCTTACCCAACTCTTTACCTGCCTTACGATTGGACAGGCTCCTAGGAAAGTTACAGTCAGTGATTTGGCGTGTCGACAGTGCTATACTGGAATCTTTATCTGCCTTACGATTGGATAGACTCCAAGGCAGGATTTGGTTTACGAATTGGGCGGCCCGTCAGTGGTGGCCAATTCGGTCTAAAAAAATGTGTACCGGTTTTATTTTCGGTTTGAACCGAATCAATTTAGTTTCTTTCAAATATAAGAATTTCTTTGGATGATGACCCTTAAAATTTATGTTTTTTTAAGAAAAAGTTAATGAATTTTGGACACAAATTTTATCAACGATTTTTCCTGGTTGGAGATTTTTTGGCACGATAAATAATTTTCTATTTATTTAATTATATTAATATTCATTAATAAAGTTTTTTTTAACTGATACAAAATTGCTCGGACGAATGTTAGATTAAATATCTTACTATTTTATTAAAAATCTTCCCCTTTTACTAACTAATTTTGATGAAGCCTAAAATGAATTTACGTTATTGTCCTTTTTTCTATTCACTTTAAAAATAATTCCAAGGTTTATTAGTAATTCCACAAGCGAAACAATCATTGATCTAGAGTTCGAGACTCAGCTGCGGCGTATTATTATGAATTTACGTTAATTTTCTCTGGTTGTTTTATATAAAAAATATATAGTTTTCTTTAGTCCCACATCTTAGAATTGACAACATTAGGATCAAAGAATTTTCTATAAATATTTTAGGCCAACGATGTTAAAAAATATACTTTTCTTAGTTTTTTTTACTAAGATAAGTATAATATTAAATTAAAATAATTTTTTACATAGGAAAGTCCGTTACTGGGATTCTCTAACGTCACTATTGTATGAATCTGACGAATTTTATTCAAATAATTAATTCTTGGTTTATAAGAGTGACATTAGAAAATTCAAATAATTCGGATTTTCAAAGACCCAAATAATTTATATATTATTATATTACACACGCAATGCGTGTGCACAATCACACTAGTTTTTATAATTTATCTATCTATATCTTACCATACAGACTGAATAATATCAATTTTTCTCTAATAAATATTTTTTAAAATTTTTTATGCCCTCACAGATGATACTTACACGTGATATCACTGAAATGAGGATTGCTGCAATATGAATAAAGTTTTTTTTATCAAATTTAAAAATAAATAAAATAAATAGGTAATTTTGTAATATCAAATTCATTAATCACCTAAATAAATTTTAAACCAAAATTTTTTTTACTTAAGCTCGAAAAGAAAAACAAAAGGCCAAATCTAAACAATTGGTTTGAACAGCTTGTTTAATTTTAAGCTTAGTTAGTTTGACTCGATTCTTTTTGTCACACACAAGTTTGAAGATCACAAAGTAGTGGTTGGTTTACAACTCTAACCCTTTGTTGAGACAAAGGAATTGAAATAGCTCGATTTTGTTAGAAATTAGTTTTTCTAGCCAATAAAATCAAGTGACTAATGCAATCAATTTATTGACTGAATAGGAATTTAATATCTAATTGGAAGCTATTGAAGTGAGTCAAGTGACAAAAAACTATAATTAATTTTAAATCTGTCCAATTTGATATATAATTAGACAAAGAAAGTGGCTCATTTATAAGCGTAATTCATGTACACAAATACAAGAAGATTAAAGGAGAAATAATTAGACAGAGAATACAATAAAATAAAACATGATACTCACATTGAAAGTATAATATCAAGTGCTGTTTATGGTCAAAATATACACAATAAAGAACTTTTGTAATTGCCTCAAGAGGGTATTATGTGAGTATAATCTACGTAGTTTACACTAATGACTAAACAATTCAAGACATCGCATTCACTAGGTATCCCTAATTTAAAACCACTAAAGTATAAAATGGTTCATTTCATAAAAACATCACTAGAAATAGGGGGCACATAATAGATGAATATAAACAAAATGAATTGTTCATAAGAACCTGATGCAAAAACTACAACATATACTGTTTGTTTGAATCTGCACAAGAATAATAAATGAATATAAGACGACTGCAACGAGGAGAACATTTCATACCGGAAGCAATTTTTTGTGCTTGAAGTATAGTAAAATGAAGGAATATACCACTATACATAATATGCTTGATAAAACCACCACCCAATTGAAAGTGGATGCAGTGTCAAACACAGAGTCCTCAAAGTTCATACCAAAGACTCCGGTAACAACGGCGAACATGGCCACCACAAACGTCGCGGCTGCAAGAAGCAACTCAAACTGGATGAGCTGGTTCCGAACATTGTCCTGTTCATACCATGAATGATTTGAAAAGAATCCAGCAATACAGATTTCTTACTAAAGATTGATAATTTACTAATTACTTACCAGCTTGATATTTATGAAGTCTTCTGTGTCATCAATGTACTCTTTAAGCTGTGAAATAACCAAATTAAATGATTTAGACACTTAAGATCAATATTGAAAGAGATCATCAGACAATTTAGTGAAATGATATAGAATTATCCAAATCTGAAGTGCACAAACTTTTTACAGAAGGCCCAGTATATGCTTTTGCGATCTAACAAACAAATATGAACTATCATGTTGTTACCATGTTATGATTAAATGAATATTTATTTACACCTAAAGCATTAAATTATTTTTTAAACAACTAAATTTATATGTTTCCATGTGACAAGCTTAGCATGTCAATAAACAAAACTGGAGTCCAACACTTACAGATAATAATTTGCTTAGAGTACTGTCAATGACTACAAAATATGCTTCAAGTAACATCTCTAGTACTTCAACTTGTCTTCCCTTAGTAGAGGATTCTCTTGAGCTCTCATGCTTGCTGAAGCTCAAATTGCTTGAGCCTTTCTCTGGTAGACCACTACTAGAACAGGTGGGTGAGGCAGGTGCAGAATGTGAGACCCAATCACCAGTTTGTGTGTTGTTAATGTATGCTTCATTAGATAAATAAGATTCCATTCTCTCCTTCTTCTCAGTTAAGTACATCTCAGCCATGTCCCCATCGTCATCCATGAGCTGTTCTATTTCATCATGCATCTGAAAAATAGATACTAAGGTATCAATTTAAGACCAAATCACATAACTTTATTGGGAAACTTTCATTTGATCAGAGTAACTTTAAAACTTTTATTTAACTTGGTTACTTGAAGTTAAATTATCTATCTTAAACTCGCCTAAATTATCTAAAATTTCTAAGCAGTATAATTTTGGACAGAAACATTCTTGCTGATGAACCACTTGTGTTTGGGTGAAAGAATAAAAAAAAACTTTGGTCATACGACTCACTAGCAATGGATGCCCCTGTGCAACATTCTAATAGTGGAAACAATTCAAATGAACTATAAAATTCAGAGGGCAAACCAAAATTATCCAAGTAAAAAAATGTTTCAAGTACCTTCTGAACCCTATGAGTTAATGCTAGAAGCTGACTTTTTAGTCTTCTGACATGCTCAAGGTTAGCAGTGCTAACGGATGATGCTAGTTCCTCCAGCACCGGATAAACCTCAATTTCCAAATCAGTTACCTGTTTAAGTAGACAAGCAAGATAAAAGAACTCTTCTCTATTGTCCAATGTTCACAAAAATAATTCACAAGCAAGATATTATGTTTTAGAACAATACATACTGCATGTCAGAATTACAGTGATAGTGAGCTTAAAAAAGAACATTTTTTAAAAAAAATTCACAATACAAGTACCTGACTATCAAGTAAAGTGCATGCCATTTCTAGAGCAAGTTCTAGAGCCTTGAACTCAAACGGAAGGTCATCTGTAAGAAGGACAACATATTATCAAGAGCAAAATTTCCAAAAAGGTGCACCAGCAAGTTAGCTTTCATCAAACAATTGAGCTTTATATCTTAGAAGATTGATCAGATAACTGATTTCCCTAAAATCTTGAGCAATTTTTACAAAAGAAATCGAACTCTTAAATATTAGAAAGCTAAGATCATTATCAATTACCTCCTGCAAGTTCAAGATCAAGCAAGTACATAGGGAAATGATCTAGAGTCCCTCTATTCCTTAAACTTTGATATTATGTTAACTTGGATAGTAATTTAGGAAATAGTGCAACAATAACCACAGCAAGAATAGCATGAAGAGAAATTTTATCGCTTAGCATAAATTTCCAAGGGCTTAAGCTATGAAAAATTGAATCCATTTGAGAAATTATAGTGTCTAAACCCTAAACTGTGTTCTTGAATTTTGAGTTCCAAGAGAGTAGTTTATCCATAGTTGGCAGAGAGATACCATTTTGATCATTCATCATACGCAGCCGCTGACACAGTTCTGTTTCATACTGCATCGAAGAGTTATCAGCAGACCTGACGAGCAACACAACATCCGCCATTATTATGCACCGGACTTGCTCAAGGCTGACGACGATGGCGCTCCCGCGGCCGAGAATGGTGGAAGGGTAAACAAACACCGGATCCAGAAGACGCAGATCCCGGGACGGCAAGCCGCACCTCTTCATCAAAGCGGTCTTATCAAGCGCAACCACACGCATGTTTCCAGTGCTGTCGATCTCGATCCATGAGCGGTTGCTCTGGCCTCTCTTCTTCAAGCCGGAAGCCCCCAGTCCGGGAAAACCAAGGTGCCCGTGGCCGTCGAATTTGATGCCTTCCGGAGAGGAGGCGAGCTTAGGAAGGAACGATAGGAGAGGTGAGTGGGAATCCTTCATCTAGGCACTCGTTCGGAAGCCCAAACCCTAGATATTCGAAACAAACACGAACTCTATGGTAAAAGATTCAACTCTTCGATGATAGCCACAGCGCAACAGCAAGGTGGAAACTTTGAGCTGGATCTGGAACAACTCAGGCACTTGCAGCAACCCTAATGGGGATTGGATCTTCCAGTATCAACCTGTTATGCCAAAAAAATCGCAGTTGAAATACAAAACAGCAAAAAAACGTTCGAAAACATGGAATCTTGTTCATATTCCTACTCAAGATCCACGCAACCGAATAATAATCCGAGGCATATTCATTACCTTATCCGATCGGAGAGAAGATGAAGAGGAGAAATTGGTCCGAGCTGGAAGCTGGCAGGGAGGACTGAGGAGGTGGAATTTGGAACGGCAATGGCTCTCGTGACACAACACTCCTAAAATGACAGGCGGGGTCTCGGGTCGATTGGACAAAATGGCAAAACTATAAAGGTGTAAAATGGAAATTCTTAAAACTTACTAAGGGGGAGAATAAAATTTCACTTCGGACTGGGCCAATGTCGATTGGTATTGTTCATTGGAAGTGGGCCCCATGCTCTTATGTGTGCCACAGTAGACTGTGAAATTGTCTGCTGGTATTTAAAGCCATGGACATGCACATAGAACACATGTGAGTGGATATCCCTTCAATCATTGTATGTTTTATAAAACGATCATTTATCAAAAAAAAAAAATAGATTTATGAATTGATTATATACTTTAATATTTATCAAATAACCTACTTAATTTCTTATTCTTCCCATCTTACCTTTCAAACATTTATTTATTCACTTTCTTTTTTTTTTATACATATAATTCCTTTTCTCTTCCCTTTCTATCTCCCATCTTCTCTTTCCTTTCTCTTTAGGATATATATATATATATATATATATATGCATGCAAAGCATAATATGAGTTTGATATGAAATCAACAGAATTAGAGTTTAACATGTTTCTTTCGATAATATTTTAACACCTTCATAGAAGTCGAAATATGCAATAAACAACATCGTTGGACTCCTTGTATCATCAAAAATTTACAGGACCTGAAATAAATCCAATTCAAGGTCTCTAGGTCCATCAGTGAATTTTGGTCAAATATGTTAGGCCTGATTTATCTCATGGTAGAAGTTATCTTTTTTAAATAATTTTTATTTTATTTTGAGTTTGATTGAGATTATTATACCATATTTTGTTAACTTTAATCGATATAATGTAACAGAGGTTTAATGGGGAGAAACAAAACAAGCGAGAGAGTCGGAAGGATAAGAAACAAAATCAGTGCATGCTCACCGTGCCCTTCTACAAATTGTTCTCCTATGCAGACTCCATAAATTACGTCTTGATGTTGTTAGGTTCGCTTGGTGTCGCAATGAATGAGGTTTCTCTACCACTTATGATGGTTCTCTTCGGAAATTTGATCTAATCCTTTGGAGGCGCTTCAAACGGACATGATGTGCTTTGATACGATGCTTAAAGGAGGAGCTCGATAAGGTCAGCAAGCCAAAAGTTAAGAGGACGTGACAGTTAAAAGTTAAAAGGACATGACGGTCAATAGTCAAGAGGACATGGTAGTTGACAGCCAAGGAAAGATGGGAGTTAGATCACCTCACATCATCAGCCACATAATTCCGAGTCAGTCGCGGTCAGGGCAGGTCCCTAGATCCGAGACATAAAACGAAGCTTGGACTAGTTTCCGACCTGCCTCTGATTGATCAGAGTTTTCCAGCTCAGCCTTTATAGATGGTCTTGGTACTTTCACTAAGACAACTCCCAATCGGCTCTTCAGTAGTTAGATCGTGAAAGATGAGCCCCTCGCCACACTCTCATATAAAACCCGATTGGTTCACCACAGCTCATCCTCTTCATCAATGCTCAGTCCTGGTAACACATCTGAGCAGTTATCCCGAGCTGTTTGTAACTAAACCTGGCAGGACGGAAAGCACTAAGTGACAACAATGTCAGAGAATTGTAATCTCCTGTCAGAGAATAACTACCATACATACGTTAGGAAATATTCTAGTGTTCTGTCACTCCATGAGAGTAGGACCTTCCTTCTACTAATAGGAGGTTGTCGTACATCCTCTCTCACTCGACAGGCCCTGACATCTGGGTACTTTCACTAAGATAACTCTCGACCAGATCTTCAGTGGTTAGATCGTGAAAGATGTATTGGACTAATCTGGGTACCCTAGGTTTTGATATTTGGGCAAAGGTTTAAGTTAGGTTTATTGTTGTATTTGATATGCATTATGAGTGTGCAGAATATAGGTACAACAAGGAAAGTCCAAGGGTGATCTTGGCAAAGGAGGAAAGTCCAAGGATGAGTCTTGACGGTGTAAGTCCAAGCATGTAGTCTTGGCAACGTGAGTCCAAGTGTAACTTGGCAATGGATGAAGTCCCGGAGGCGCAACCTCTTGGCAAAGGAAGACCCGACAACAATGACAATGCCGATGAAAACTCCAGAAGGTAAGACGTGAAGGATAGGGAGGCATCCGATGGACGCAAGGCTGATGGAGGAGGTTAGAAGGCTAGGTCTAGGTTGGTCGGGCGAGGACGAGTGCTGAGTGAATATACTCGGGGGTTAAATCCTAGGGTTAGGGTTTTTACTATATCGCTACTGTAGCGGTCGACTGGTGTTTTCATTAGTCGACTGGTGCGGTCGATCGGGTAGTCGACTGGTACGGTCGACCGGACAATCGACTGGGAGCGAACAGAATACTTCTGTTTGTTCAGTTAGTGTGGAGAAATAGATTGATGGAAGTATCAGTCGACTGGTATCGAGCTGTTGGGTTGTAATAGTCGAATCTCCACAGAGGGCAATCGACTGATAGTTTTGGCAGTCGACTGTAGGTGGGATTTTCCAACTCGTGGCCTATATAACTAAGCATTGGAAGCTTGGTTAAGGTTGACGAAATTAGTGGTGGTTAACCCTAATTAGAGTCTTCAAGTGCCCAAGTGATCTAACGTGCTTGTACGAGGTTGTGGCGAGGTTTCTCCACCCCACAAGGAGCTACGTGAGCTAGCCGGAAGTTCTTCGGGGAATCATCCATCGATGGATCGGGATCGTCCACATTACGGACAACCATGGAGTAGGAGCTTTATCTTTGAACCACGTTAAATCAACGTGTTAGGTTTGCTTTCTATTGTTAGTATTTATTTTTGTATTCCGTTGTGCATACTAACCATTGTAGGAAGCAAATGTTGGGTGAGTCGCTATTCACCCCCCCCCCCCCTCTAGCGACGTCAAGGTCCTGACAAGATGGGCCCCTCGCCACAATCTCAAATAAAAGCCAGTCGGTTCACCATAGCTCATCCTCTTCATCGGGACTCAATCTTAGTAGCACATATGAGCGGTCATCCCCAGCTGTCTGTAGTTGAACCTGGGCAAGACGGAAAGTACTAAGCGACAACAATGTTAAAAAATCATAACATCCTGTCAGAGAATAATTGTCATATGTTAGGAAATATTCCAATGATATGTCACTCCCTGATAGTGGTACATTCCTTCTACCAATAGGAGGTCGCCGTACATCCTCTCTCACTCGACAGGCCTTGATACCCGACATTCGCTGACAGCTGTCAGACTCAAAAGGTAGGCAGAGTCATATAAAAAGGGAGGTCATCTTCCTTGGCCAAGTACGCACAGATCCACACTCATCTATAACAGTTCTTTTTTTCATCGTACATTGCTTTTTCGGGGAAAAAGGACTAGACTTGAGCGTTAGAGGGCCTGCGCCAAGAACTTTTTCTCTGATTTCTGGTCTCTAATGCTCCGGGTGTTGGGTTTTTCTGGCCGCGAAAACCGCTTTTCGCGTCGCGGAAACCCCGAATCACCTAAAGTCGTAGATCCGTGAAAGGAAAACCGAACGAAAATTACGAGTACGAGTTACAAAAACTTTAGATCTACTCCTAGATCTATGTGTTGAGAGTTTTACCCTTGTTGCGTGCCCTTTCGCGTTCCCGCTCGACCAAGGAGTTGTCGGATCTCAAGACCGTCAAGCGTCGGTCCTCTAGAAGTATCCACACGGACACGTAGGTGGAGAAAACCTTACACAAAGGTGTTATTGAATTTCTCATTCAATCAAAAGTGGCCGGCCACTCTCTATTGTAACTCCCTCATTAATGCATTAAGTTGTCATCAAGGAGAGAATGTAACCTCCATGAGATGCCACTCACTAGTAACTCCCATGAGGTGGTACACCATGATGATGTGGAACATCATAATTGGTCAACCTAATGCCAACTCACCAATGAGGTGGCAAAAGGTCAAGTCAAAATTAACCTTTGGTCTTCCTTCTTAAGTCAAGTCAAACTTGACCCAATCTCTTCCATGGTTGATCTAATCTAACCATTTGATTCAAGCCAACTTAATATAATGAATCTAATTCATTTAATTAAATTGATTCAATGAGTCAAAATCTAAATTAGACTCATTGAACACATGAATTAACTTGAGTTGAACTCAAGTTAGCCCAATTAGGATTACTCTTAATCCAATTTGATTCATCAAATGAATCTAATCCTCTTGGTTCATCATATGAACCTAATCTCCATCTAATTGTCCTAAGTGTGTGACCCTATAGGTTCTTGTAACGTTGGCAATGCCCTAAACCCATTTAGGAGCATAAGTAATGAGCGGTATCTAGCAACACATCATTACTACCCAAGTTACAAGAATGTCGAGATCCGACATCACCTTGTGACTACTAATTGTGACTCCTCACAATATGTGACATTGTCCTTCTATCATAGACATCTAGATTGATCAATATGAGGCATAGACCGTGTCATCCTCTAATCAATCTAAATCTTGAACTCCAAGTAGACTCACTCGATCAAATGAGCTCAACATCTAATGTTGACTCATTTGGGCATGGTCATGCACTTAGTGGTCTCACTCTATCAAGAATACCGATGTCGCTCCCGTCATATGGGAGGGATAGATCTCATCTACATCACTCACATCCCTCTACATAATTCGTTATATACCCAGTAATCGCCTTTATAGTCCACCCAGTTACTGGTGACGTTTGACGAAACCAAAGTACATAACTCCTTATGTAGGGATCCATGGTGACTTCAGGACTAAGGACTAATAGTCATACTAATAGCTACATAAGAAAGTATATGACACTCATATAACGATCCATGATACTTTCTCATGGCAGGTCATTCAGTATACATTCTCTAATGTATACCCATGTGTCAACTTGATATCTCTATATCCATGACTTGTGAGATCAAGTCATCGAGTTGACCTACATGCTGTCTTATTGCATTAACATTGTCCCTGAATGTTAATACTCGACTAGGAATGATTAAGAGTAGTGTTCCCTATATCATCTCACTATCGGTTCAACTAACCGATTGATATAGGTGAGAACCATCTACTCAAGGACATTATTATACTTAGTTTATTTGGCACCAATACAAGTAAGTATAATAACCAAACAAATGTCTTTATTAATATACAAGAATATGATACAATGAGTCCATACAATCATCAAATGATTGGCTCTAAGGCTCTAACTAACACCGGGTGCTTGTCTGAGTGTGTGCAGAGTCTAAGTACCACAGTTCTCCTACCACAGACTTTGGGGTTCCACGTGTGGATTCTCCTTTCTGACGCGCATACAAGGGTGCGTCAAAGTCGACTCTCCGTCAACACCAACGCCATCTCCACTGGCCTCCGTCTAACTCAGATTCCGGACATGATCATGCTTCATCAATTCTTCAAGGTATGTGCATTGCAATCACCTTTTTAGCATTCTGTTCCAAGATTGGTTCCTCAAAAATATTTAATAGTTAAATAATGAAGTTTGTTGGAAAAATCCACTGATGGAGCTAGAGACCTCAAATTGTACCTATTTCAAGTCCTGTAGATTTCTAAGGTTATAAGGTATTGAATGATGTCGTCCATTGCATATTTCAACTTGTCCAGAGATGTTAAAATCTTATAGAAAAAATCAACTAAAACAACCCAATGTAGGCCTAATATAGCTCCATATTAGGCTCACATTGGGCTTGATTTATCTCATAGTGGAGATTGTCTTTTAATAATTCTTGTTTTCTTTTGAGTTTGGTTGAGATTGGTATATCATATTTTGTCAACTTTAGTGGATATGATGTAAGAGAGGTTTAATAGGGAGTCAAGTAAATATTCGTATCAAGAAAAGATGCAATGTCTGCTTCAATAGCTAGTTAGAAATATTCTAGCGTTACATGTATGCAATCAGATCCATGGCTATCAAACATTCTTTTTCCAACAAACTTCATTATTTAACTTTTAAGTATTTTTGAGGAACCAATCGTGGAATAGAATGCTAAAAAGGTGATTGTAATGCACATACCTTGGAGACTTGATGAAGCACATCATGTTCGTTTGAAGCTCCTCCAAAGGACTGGATCAAATTTTCGAAGAGCACTATCATAAGTGGTAGATAAACTCCATTCCATGTGGCACCAAGCGAACCCAATAGCATCAAAATGTACTATGTGGAGTTTGCGAAGAAGAACAATTTGTAGAAGGGCACGATAAGCGTGCTCTGATTTTGTTTCTTGTCCTTCTGACTCTCTCGCTTGTTTTATTGCTCCCCATTAAACCTCTGTTATATTATATCGATTAAAGTTGATAAAATATGGTATAACAATCTCAACCAAACTCAAAAGAAAACAAAAATTATCTAAAATACAACATCCACGATAAGATAAATCACACCCAACGTGGACTTGATATAAACCATATCAGGCCCACGAGATTAGAGTTTAATATGTTTCTTTCAATAACATTTTAACACCTTCGGAGAAGTCAAAATATGCAATAGATGGCACTGTTAGATTCCTTACAGCCTCAGAAATCTATAGGACCTGAAATGAGTGCAATCCGAGGTTTTTAGGTTCATCAGTGAATTTTGGTCTCAAATTTCTAAGACGATAAGGAGTCCAATGGTGTCGTCCATTGCATATTTCGACTTTTCCAAAGATGTTAAAATGTTATCAAAAGAAGCACATTAAACTCTAATCCTGTGGACCTGATATGGAATCATATCAAACATGCATATCATACTTATATTATGCTTTGCATGCATGCATATCTTTTAAAGAGAGAGAAAAAAAATGAGAGGAAAGAAAAGAAAGGATATATACATTGTTGAGTGGGAAGATAAAATAAATTACATGCATAAAAAAGAAAAAGGAGAATAGACAAATAATTAAAAGGTAGAACGAAAAAAAAAAATTAAATACGCTATTTGAAAAATATCAAAATATAATACTTCTTTTGATCCATTCATAAATCTAAATACATCTTTTAGTAAATTATCATTTATAAAATCAGCTACTCTATTTTTTTAGTTATTTTTTAAAAAAAATAATTTTTAATATTTAATTATAAAAATTTCACCTCTGTAAATAATTTTATTTTATTAAATACACATTCTACCCTTAAAATAGGAATATATTTTAAAAATTGTAATTTAAAAGAAGAAAAACAATCTACCTCTATTGTAAAATGATTGACTTAAACTAGTCACGCAAGTCGATCCAAACAAATACAATCGGATTATATCGATATCTCCAAAATGGTATATTGATATTCATTAGAGTTTATATTCCTAACAAGCCAGATAGAAGACAAGTTCATATCAAACACAAAAAAATCCTAGAAATAGCAGTGGGACAAACAATTTGTGCCCAGCCCATTGAAGACAACTCTTGATCTCTTCAGATAGCCATAAGATCTCCGAAATTGCGCATTATGAATATCGATCCGCCAAACAAGCCAACGGCGCGTAGAAGCTTCTGCAAATTGTTTTTAAATAGTGATAAACTAACATCATGCAACACAAAAAAACATACTTTTTTTGTCTCATGGATACTTAAGTTCATCACCTACATCTCCATGGACAACGCACAGTGGTTTATCTTAATATTACGATAACATCAGAAACATGATTTATCATAAGAACGATTCAAAGAAAGTATCAATAGAGTAGATCTTAGCTTCATCTTCCTACGGTTCATCTATTTTACTTTTCTTCCACCTCACCCGACAATACTACATATGGAAGTTGACCAATGTTATGATTCGGAGGACCCCAATGAATACAAACAAAAGATCATTCTTTTACTGAAGATAATCAGTTGAGGAAATCAGCTTTGAAACAAGATAACATTGCCAAATTGACGGTGCAACATATTTTAACAATCTGAGACTACTCAGTTAAATCTATGCAGCTATGTAAAAGAACATGCATTGAGCATAAGGAGTATCTGCTAAAGTAATTAAAAGGAGGAATGCCCCGCCACACGACTTCACAAAAGCGCTAACATATATGATATTAGTTAACCTCCAATGCTCAGCCGTATGCCAATCTTGCTTATGAACGATTCATAATTCCAAACTTATGTCTAAAATTACAGTAAGTTAATTTATGGAGCTATAAGCGCTAACATATATGATATTAGTTAACCTCCAATGCTCAGCCGTATTCCAATCTTGCTTATGAACGATTCATAATTCCAAACTTGTGTCTAAAATTACAGTAAGTTAATTTATGGAGCCATATCAAGGAACAGTCATTTCACATATGGAGATGTACATTTAAATCTACTAAACTAAATACAACTAGGTATGACATACAACACATACGCTCAGAAAATCAATGACAACATAGAGGATACTAGCTGATCAATACAATGTCACAATTCCAAACACATGAGCCTGAAAACGTTACACCTGAAAATTACAGAACAATTGGTACGAACTAATCATTCTTGGGTTAAAATAGCATATCATTACCCTACCAACAGACATTCCTACAATTTTATGATGTGGTTAACAAAGACTAGGGTGAATGCAGCATTTAGCTGATGATCATGAAGCAGTTTCAACATCTACGATCACCTATGCAATTACTTTTAACAAAGCACTACTCCATTCTACTGCGATAAACACAGGTAATTGTAGATAATTTCTGGAAAATTACGCTCTAAAGCGGATAATCCAGGTACACAAACATATTAACTTGACTTGTGAAGAATCTAAAGAATATTAAACAATCACTTCTTCTTAGTGACGTTATCTCAAACCATATAAATTTCCTTCCTTACAGCAACGGAGAAAGAAAATGAAACATAACGATCTAAAACAACATCAAGCACGCAGGCAACGACCGTATGGATATGAGATTACCATGTTGAAGGCCCAATTGGCCTCGTCATTGATTTGAGAGTTCCAGAAATCCTTAATCTTCTCCAAGGAGGCAGTAGGCTTCGCCATCGCGATTTGGTAACAGTTTTAGGGTTTCAGTAACACCGGGTCACTTTTCGCCGGAGGCGTAGCTTTATAGCCGGCCTCGTGGGCGAAATTACGAATCCGCCACCGTCTGAAACTGGACGAATGCGGTGGGCTTTGGGCCCATGTAATGGGACTACGCGTTGAAATATTTGAAAATAAATAATATTATGATATTAAAAATATTATAATAATTAATGGTTTACCTCAACTTTACCTAATAAAATTAGGTAATTTTACTTTTTCTCTTCTTATATTTTTCTACTTTATACACTTATACATTATTTTTCTTTACTTAATTTAGAAATCAATATGTAATATTTATTAAGTAATGATGATAAAAAAAAAGACGAATACGTTTGTCCCAGCGCCCTCGTCAATCCGTCTCAGGATCAATACAAAGGAGATAAATCACAGACGACTACTAACCTTTGGAGTAATGATTAACACATAAGGGAAACATTACAATTAGGATATCAATTAAGGACAGGAATCCTGGACCATCCCTAGTCCCCTGTTCATTCATTGGTTGGATGAACTGGACCCCACCTATTTAACAGGTGGGATCTAATTAATCCAACCAATGAATGGACAGGACCTCCTTTGGTCCAGAAAATTTTGAAACAGAGGATCTAGCCTCGTCAATTTGGATGAATAAATAAGTTCAAATTGGATCCAAATAATGATATTACAAAAAAATTCAACATAATTCAAAATTGAACCCTAACTACAGTATATTTATAAGAATTTTTTCTCGAACGAAGAATGTAACCAAAAGATGCTAATTTCTAGATTAGTCGCTACATACATTTCTTAATTTATCCTGATGACTGATAAAAAATTTCTGTAAAATTAAATCAATCATTCTAAAGATAATCAAGTTAACTGAAATTATAGTATTTTTTTTATATCGATTCAAGTCAAGTTGGCAAATCAAATTCATTTTTGACACGCTAATTGCAATCCACGTAAACAAATTCCTTATATGTCAATCGATACAAGATCTGCAAGGGCACACAGCTGATACAGTGACAATACAAGGAACTTGTAAATACTTCGAAAACAAGAAGAGACGATGACAAACAACAAAAGAGAAAACCATCGAGTTTAGGAAAGATCTGGGCGGCGTGGTTTTGCAATCAAATTTTTGTTTTCATCTGATTTGTAAACCTTCTTTAAGCTGTTGCTAACCAAGCTAGGCCTCAGGCAATGTTCTGAACTCTTTGACAGTGTTCCTCCACGGGAAGCACAAGGCATGTTGGGGCTCAATTGTGTGTTATACTTGAACGATCTATTGTTTTCCGGAGCGTCGTGAATCAATTCATCTTTTTCCTAGAAATTGTGCAACCACAAGTCAGAAACCAATCCAGATTTCTTTGGCACAAATAAACTTGAATAGAGAATATAAGATGACTTCAATTTCTAGACATGGTTATTACCTGAGACTTTGTTTTCGAAAAGCATGGAGTTAAACATGGGTTTAAATCCTTGAGGAACATCTCATCTGGGCTTCCATGTTCGGAACCAATATGATCTTCAGAGCTATATTCCTGTGGAACCGTGTGAGAATCAAATTTACCTTCACAAAAGTTATTTTAATAGAAAGGAACTCAATGTTTAAGAACAGAATTTTAAAAAAAAAAGGTATTCTCAATGTTTACTATAATGATGTGCATCGACTAAAGCGAGGAAATAAAAATTTTCTACTATTTCCCTTTTTGTTTGCTAATTTCTTTGTAGTTTGATTTTTGAACTATTTTGAGGCGTGTAAAAGGATCAAAGAGTACCAATCGGTTAGCAGCCTCCTGATAGAACTTTGGGGTTCTTGGAGAGTTTAGTTGTCCGACTGAGAACGTTTTAACACCATATTTGTTAGACTTCACCTGTTATCACAAAGTAAATTTCATCATCACAAAGTCAAACACCTAAAAGATGTCTGTATGATCTTCATACATGATTAATCTAATCATAATTCATTATATAACTCGTCAGAATTTTTATACAGTCTCCCAATCGATGATTCAATTGTACATTATGAGACATCTCAGAATCCTTGACACCATAATTGAGCATTGCTTATTTCTTCTTTCCACTATTTTTTTGTTCATTTAGATCATGTTGGATGAACATTTATGCTTAAGAAGATTATCTACTAAATTCACATAAGAACATCGGAAAGAAGGAAAAAAAATGAAGTGCTAAGATATCACATAAAAGTTCACAACAAAAGAATATATGATGTTATTTCTTTCTACTCCATAATCAAACTATAATCTACTGGTACATGAACAGAGCTTGATGACTCCAATCAATGAATTATATCTCTTTTGGTGCAATTGCATTCTTAGTTGTCTGCAGATGGCAAAATCAAATATTTGTTCTTTCATCTAAACCCACCCAAATATGATATATAAGAACCAAAACTATAGTATTGACTTAAGCATCTACAATATGTAGGTCCTTGCAATTTAAAGCAAATTTTAATTCAGGCCAAACCTAATTACAAGGGTACCCAGACCTAATTTAAATGAATTGGGTACTGCAACAATGAATTTATTAGGTACCCATTTCCATCCCTACTTTCAACACATTATTAGAGTCAGGTGCAAATTAATCCATAACCAAATTTTAGATGATTCAATCTTTCAAACAGTGAAATTGATCACGTTCTTAATTATGAGAGACAATACTGTATGGTATGAGATGCATTATGCATGTATCTGCTAAACTCTGTAGTAAGGAGTTAATCATCTCATATACGCTGATAATTGTGTTGTGTATTCGATGGAAGAATAATTAAAATCCTTTCTATGTTATCAAGGATATTGTAAAGAAAGAAGGAAGTGAGAAGGCAAAGATACTTAATCTCTAAGTTCAACATTTCCAAATGGGATTCTTAAAATGTGTTTAAATACCAAGAGTCTACACATTTAACGTGGTATGAAAGACAATCTTTCACCTTTAACACTATTGGACCTGAGGAGGCATGTTAAAAAGAAGGAAATGAAAATGAGGATAAAACTCAAAAAGACAATTAATACATCACCTCTAGAAGTATTGTCCTTGAGAGCTAGGATAAAGAGTAGGGAGTGAATAGGAGGATTAAACTCCATCTCTTAGGGTCCATTTAACCTCAATGAGAGGAAATACTTTAGGAGACTGACATGGAAGTTGAGATGTCTTCCTTTATTTATGCTGACGAGAGCATAGGCAGAAGGATCTCAAATCCACTTTCATGGATAATAATTTGACACAGATTGCTTCTAGCAGAAATTGAGTTGAAGCAGTGAAATCTTCAAAGTGACACCAAATTCCTACATTAACTTCCCCTTCCTACATCTATGATGCACTTGCACCCAAAGGGAACTACTATTGCAGCTCATGGATTGGCCCAAGTCGACAATCTCTTGAAGGTCATCGCTGACAATGAACCTTCATGTAGGTCATCGGGACCTTCATCAAACACCAAAGTATTACCACTCCAGCAACCTTGCCGACCAACAAGCATTGCCACCACCCCTCATCCACTTGCATGGGAAAGCCTTAAAGGAGCAGTAAGTTCAGTTTGACACTGCTCTAAATCAGCAAACCTTCAATATGACTACATGACCATATGAGGTTGTGAAGTCAGCACTGTAGTCAAGTGATCGACGATGGATCAGACGACATCTAGCGATGAAGAATAGTGAACTCGAGTGGAGGAAAAGATAAAGAGCTACAAAGTAATTTTCTTTTTCCTCCTTTATCTTCTTTCGCTACTTTTCATTTGGTAAACAAACAACAAGGATCAATAATTCCTATACAATTCTGTCCCATGTGGAATCATAGCCATCCATGAGAGTAACCATACCCTTAGCTCCACCTCCAAACGAGAATTTTTAAAAATATACTTAAATACAATGATATCTCCCTCCATGGCACCACCTAAATGCTCTCGCATTTGCGTTTGGATTAAGCTCCCTCTTAGGTTTTTGTATAAGCAAGTCTGCCACAAAGTTAAATCTACAACTCATGCCAAATATTGAACTCTTTTTGTTTTGTAAATTTTTATATCTTTCGTTCATTTTCACAGTATAAATTTAGAATTGGAGTAAAGTTGATTCCATCCCAAAATGAGTAGTCATTTAGAAATTAAATATCATTTTAATGTATAAAGATAATGAACTGACATACTTGTCCATGTGAGATTAATGACCATAGAACTTTGATGAACAGTTTCACAACCTTCAACCTTGAGTAGTTATATGCCGAACTTTGATGAACACTTTCACAACCTTCACAGTTAATCTCTGAACTTGTCAAACATTTTGCTCAAAAAAATGAGAGATTGGTTTTTAAGTAGCAATTATATAATGGTTATTCCCTCCATCTATCAGAATCGTCAATGCACTTGTAGAAAAGTTAATCTATAAGATCACTTAGGAGGTGGAAATTTACCTCGGCAAGATCCTCAGCGAGGCACTGGAGCTGCCCAGTAAGAGAGATGACTTGGTTTTGAAGGTTTGGGATGACGTGCTTTGCCTGTTTCAGTTCAAAGTCTTGCTCTTCCAGCAGGTCCTGCAGTTGCGAATTTATAACGTCCGGAAAGAGTATAGCATCCTTCAATGCCTTTATCTCTTCTCTCTGTTTCAGGCACATGTCTTTCAGTTTCTCAATCTGCACATAGAAAAATAATGAAAATTCTTGGAGCAAATCGATACAGCCACATCATACAATGACACTATGATGCCAAAAAAGATCCTAACTTTAGTATGATCAAGGTGAAGTTTGAAGTAGATGTGCTTACTTCTCTGTTCTTCTCCTCCATAAGCAACTGAAGCTCCGAGACCTCTGCCTCGTACTCCTTGTTTTGTGCGAGAAGCTCCCTCTCACTGCGCAGCACCATGGCCAACGTCCGCGTGTTCGACTTGACCTCGGTAAGCACCTTCTTCTCCGCCGCTCCACCCTTCTGGTAAAGTTTCTTCGATAACCCCAAGAAATGCGTGGACTTGGCGCCCTTCTTGAGCTCCTCCACTATCCTATCATCCGGAACAACCAGATCCAAGCGATCCCTCGATCCCAGCTTTGGGTTAGTTCGCTTCTCCATGAGCTTCTTCACCAAGCTCCCAAAGTTATTATGCCCGTTCCTGGCATCCCGCGCCCTGACGAGGGATCTAGAGTAGTTCTCTGTCACGGGCGCGGCTGCAGATACAGGATCTGAGTTTCCTTGGCGTCCTCCATTTCCGATGAGACGGCGCAAGTAGGATAGGTTCTTGCCGGACTTCTTGCGATCGGAGGAGGGAGGGGAGGGGCCTGAGGAGGAACGCGAATCGACGGCATCGTACCGGAGGGAGGAAGTTCTGGTCGATGCCATGCCGAGAAGAACTGACGATGGAGAGGATTCTGGGACGATCCGGCGTTCGCCCGATGGAGACAGAGGTAGAAGAAGAGATAGGAACGAAATTACCTTTTCTTTTCGTCAACATATTCGATACTCCAATCTTTGCCATCCATCTGACTGGTTAGAATCTTACTCGACAAGTACGTGGCGCAAACGACGTGCGGGTGAACGGACCATGGAGGATCGATAGGTTCAAGATTACAATACCAGAGCGGTAAACATGATTCAAAATTTGAAAAAAAAAAATGGAGGGATATCGATTTGTCAATTCAAATAAACAAAATATTTATATTTAAAAAGCAATCGACTATATTTACTTTCAACTGATTAAAAATTTAACAATCAATTAGATAGGAATTCATTACTGATATACGATAATATTTATTCAATCACTCGATTAGACGCAAACAAAATATATTTTTTGGCTTTAGAAGTCTTGGGTCAAAAATTTTATCTGAAAATACCATTATTCATTTAATGTACTAACCCTCCAAGAATTTATTGGATATCTGAATTTAAAAAAAAACATGAAGTTTCAATACCCCAATTTCGTAGGCAAATGAAAGACAGGGTGCATTAATTCCTCAAGTTGCTCATAAATTATTTGATTAAAAAAATCATTTAAATTCAAGTTGCACTTGAGTTTGATATTGAACTCAAAATTATTATCAAGTCAATGAGCTCGTTAATATGTTCATTTAATACTTAATATAATCAACCAAACACATACAAACACTCTGGAGCATATGACATTAAATTACTTATGCGTTTATAAAATATTTAATTTTAGAGTTCTATCTATTTACCCTCCAAAAATGTGAGGACTTACTCACCGTCGACAAATTTTGATGTAAGTGTGTAACTTATAAATTTAGAATTATATATAGACTTTGCTAGTGCAAGTTAGATTCATGTCCTGACGAAATTGCTATAAGGTGGGCGATGTAATCCTCCCTCATTTTCTTTGGGGTTTATATATAAAAGTGTTTTATTTATAGGATTTTTCATTAATTCATTTTAATAAATCATAGTAGTTATTTTGAAATTGCTATAAGGTTCAAAATCACACTGTTTTTTTTTGTTGGGTTTTTTTTAATTAAAATAACATCTCATCCCACTTGTTTTCTTGTAAAATGATACAATTATCCTTAAATATAATGATCAATATTGTTATTTCTTACCACATGTATTAAATCCTGAACCAATTTTATAACATTTAGAATGCATACTTGTTCAACAGCATTTAAGTTGTAGCAATTACAATTTTTGTAATTGTTAAAATATAAACTTCTCTTGTTCGACGATATTCATATTAAAAAAATATAGATCCGCTATATTAATGACCCATTAGTATCGACCTCACGGATATGAAGGGAGAAAAATATAGGTACACAGACATCGGGTATATGGTGGGGTAAACCACAGATCGTCAGTTTCTGAAAATCGACCCCTGGCCATTACGCCAGAGATATCATACGTCCACCGTCTGTGCTACGCCCTAGAGCGACGACATTCATATTAAAGCAACTACGAACCATAGTTGTTATGACTACGACAACAATTATAAAATCGTTACTACAACATTATAATAACTATAATTTTGCAGCAAGTATGAAATGAACTTGTACTATTCTTTTTTTAATTAACATCTAAGTATTCAATTTACGTTAACTAATCCTTAGGGTGACTAGTCCGACCCCAAGAAAATTTTTCATTGACCATTAGGATAAATCAGAAAGTACTCACAATGGACAACCTATGGTACGTATATCACACTACTAGAAAACTAGGCTTTTGAGACAAAAAGTTTAAGACAGTGACAAAATTTGTCTCAAATACTAAGTAATTAAGACAGTAATAATAGATGTCTCAAAATTTTATATTGAGACATTAAATTTAAGACAGTATTTAAGATTTGTCTCAAATTCAATTAATAAGACACCTAATAAAGACGGTTAAAAATATAATTATATAAGACATTCAAATAAGACGGTAAAAAATATTTGTCTCAATTTATCTTGAATATGATTCATTGGAACGGTTGCGATAACCGTCACAGACTCTACTATTCTAATTTCATATCATTTCATAGAACGATCGCGATGTGGATGTACACACACAATAATAACATTAGAAAAAAAACATTTACAAATTTAACTTAATTAAAATTTTTAATTATAATTTGTGATTAAACATGTATAATTTAAGAATTATGAAAATAAATTATATTAAATATTTAATGACATACTAACCTTTTATGGATATGTCTAAAATACTACCATAATAATAAGAATAAATAATAAATTTATTATATATAGAGAGAGAGGATGATGATATTAATTAAAACTTAATCTAATTTTATTTAAGAAAATAATAATAATATAATTAATAGTTAATATGAAAATAATTTATATGATTATATAAATTTTTTTTAGATTTTTTTAAAATTTAAAATGAATTTTTATTATATTATATTATATTTTTTAATAATTATATTTTAGAAAATAAATTATTTTATCAAAACTAAAACTAAGTCCTAAATTTCTATTCTCACGCGTCGAAACCTAAATGCCATCGTCGTTGTCGTAGTTTCCACCGCCGCTGCTGCCACCGCCTTCGTCGTCGTCTTCTTCTTCTCACCTTGTCGTGCCCTCCCGCCGCTACCGCCGCCGCTTCCACCGCAGTTTCCTCCGCCGCCGTTGCTGCCTTCTCTTCTTCTTCTTCTCGCCCTGTTGTGCCTGCCCGCCGCTACCACCGCTTCCACTGCCTTCTTCTTCTTCTTCTTCTTCTTCTTCTTCTCGCCTTGTCATGCCCACCCCGTGAGTTGCCCGATCAGGCCACACCAGAGCGCCGATTCATCCAGAGGTAATCATGGCTCTATGTTTATATAGGATATATGCCTCTAACATCAAACTATGCCTCCGACAGCTTTTTTTTTTTCTGGATTTTGATATAGGATATTGGACTTGGAACAATGTTTAGAGATGAAACAATAAATCAATTTACATGGTATTTTAATGTCCAAAAATGATGCATTTTTGGAACCTCTAACATAGTTTTGGAAATTTTGATTTTTGGAGTTTCTTTATCTAGTTATGAAAGACCAAACTACATAAAAATTTGTTTTGATTTTTGTCTCTGGTACTGCAGCTAGTTGGTAAAGATGCATTTGCAGAAACAGATAAGATTACCTTGGAGACTGCTAATCTTCTGTGTGAAGATTATCTTGCCCAGAATGCATTTACTCCATAAGTTGTATTTGACACAATCAGTTATTGGCATAACTTTACCATAATTGTTTTTGTCTCATCAAGTGCCAATCAACAACTTCTGCAATAGATATGACAAGTTCTGCCCATTCTACAAATTAGTTTGGATGATGCGTAACATTATTCACTTCAACACTTTGGCGAATCAGGTACTCATCTGCTCTATTCTACTAATTTGTAGTAATTTATGATCTTTGTTTTGATTATTAGCTTATCCTTGTTGCTCTGATTTGATGCTCAATTGTGACCCCAACATTAGTCAGTTGACCTCCGAGTATAATAGTGCCCTTTCATTATCAGACTGACATGTAACTTCATGTGCTAACAACATTGAAGTATTGTCAAGTTTAATCAGCATTTTATTACATCATTAACAATTTTATCCTGTGATGGAATATGGCATATAGGTTAGAAGCCTCCCAAGAGATCACTCATCCTAAAATTGCACCACATGGAATGTGACTCCAAGTTGATGAGCTTCCTATGAGATCACCCATTCTGAAATTGTACCATCTCAAGCACACTTGTAACTAGAAAGTTCTTATATAGAAATGAACCAATTCCACCAAAATTCGTGTCATTTTAGAGAATACATACATACATAATCCATTTAACTCAAGTCACACCAATGGACCAGTGCAGTCCCACCTTTCTAGTTTTTGTGTGTTCTAGGTTCTAGGTTTTGTTCCTACCAGAAATATGTTAGAAGCCACCTTGCCCAAGCTCTTTGTTTTGACTATCACTTCTCACCCTCCTCTGACCGTATCATTAATAGGCTCACATGCATTTGTGGGATAGTTAATTCGGCTTATGATATATTTTACCATTTACATGAAAGAACTGACCAGCTATCATATCTAACTACTAGTCCAAAATACTTGAGCTAAGCTAAAATTAATAGTAGCTCGCTCATCTAAATTTATGAAGCTTTTTTTTATCAAACCACAACTCACAAGATAATTTGAATTATCGCAAGATTTTCTATTACAATCATATATTGGTCTCTTGTTTCACTTTTCAACTAGTAGTCCAAGACTTCCAGACTACTTCATGTTTTAAATCTCGTGGATCAAGATTTACAGTTGTTGTATATTTTGTTATTTTTTTACTAGGCCGTCGAGAGAGGAGCAGGTTCTGATGGTCAAAAGATCACTTATAGCATCATCAAGCATTGATTAGGTGACCTCTTCTATCGATTAGTGTAAGTAGTAGACCTTTAAGACCCTATTTGTGCAAGTTGGTCGTAAAGTGGCTGCTAATTGAAGGCTCGATTATGTTATTTGCCTTCGTCAGGTCCCAAAAGTTTGAAGACCTCGCCGAAGGTGAGGAAGCTCTTGATATACATACACTATTTTTTTATTTAGATTGTAGATAATACTATTTTACATGTATAAAGATTGGGTAACCAACAGGTACATTAGTAGTTATTTTCACAAGGTTTTTTTGGTTTTATTAACAATTTTGGCTATATAATGTACATATTTTTATGTTGTAAATAAATCTATTTTACAGGTGCAACAACTTGAAAGACACAAATATATTGATAAACACATGAACCCCATCATTTCTTATTACGAGATGAAGAGGTTTGTTTAACTTGGGGCTATTTGTGTTGTGTATATATATATATAGTTGCAAGAAAGAGGATTATGTGTTAAATGATGAGATTTCTTATTGAACAATTTTGTTTATTGATTTTTCTGAACAATATATATTCTAAATCATCTTTATCTCTAATAAGAATTTTTTTAGTGTTCAGGATTATGATGAAGAAGGATTATAGAAGTTATCTTCAGATGACGAGGAGTTGTTCTTTATGTTTTTTCTTCTGTAACTTTCATGAGAATAGTAATTTTTTTTTTTCTTATCAAATTAATGATGGATATGTAGATATTTTTATTATTGGATGAATGTTGACATGAAACCTATGTCTTAACTTGTAAGTTAAAAAATATTAGAATTTTGTCTATGTATATCACTTTTAATTTATGAAGAGAGAGTTTTTCCTTTTGTTTTGAAATGATAATTCAATAAATCGGATCGGATCTAGATTAATTTGTATAGTAAATGTTCTTTTAAGATTATTAATTTTTGTTATAAATGATGCATCTAACAAATTAAAATATTAGAGACAACAATTTACTGTCTTCACTTCTTTTTGAGACGGCACATTATCGTCTTAATTTAGTGTCTTTAGTTATTTTTCACAAGATAAGACATAACATTTGAGACAAAAAATAACTGTCTTAAATATTTTTGAGACAATTGAACAACCGTCTCATCACTGTCTTAAATAACATTTGAGACGGTACAGCTGTCTCAATATTTTTTTGAGACGCTTGTATTGGAGACGACTACATTACTGTCTCATAGCCGTCTCAAAAACATTTTGAGACATCAAATTTATAATTTAAGACATATTTTGTTGTGTCTCAAAAAGTGTTTTTTCTAGTAGTGTCAGCTCAGTGTTTTAGGTCAACTACCCATTAAGAAAAGTTTATCCTTAATTTTACGAAGTTGGGACCAATGTTTGCAAAATCGTAATTCAAGATTGTAGGATCGCATGATCCTATGTTTCAAAACACCGAATCGGTCTTGGATCGAATAGGATCATTTTTTCCAATGGAATTGGAGTAGGATTGTAGCAGGATTAGAAGGATCAGGAGAAGTTTTTAGAGGTCATAACTTTTATCTCAAGTTGAATCATGTCACCTATAATATATTAAATTAAAGTATCTTTGGGGATCTACAGTTTATTATTGGGTGAAACTTATAACCATCCAGTTTCATATTCAAAAAAACACCGTTTAAAGTATTTTCACAGGTCTATAATTTTTTAAGTTTTTTATTATCGTTTGGACTATTTATAATGTAAGTTATATTCATCATTTGCATAATTAGGGTTAGAATTTTGAGACTATTTAAACATTTATTTAGTTATGTTTGAATTAGTTTTTATCAAAAATATTTCATTGTTTCTTTTTCACAAAGTGATGAGTCTTTGAATGGGTATTGTTTTAGTTTTAGTGTACTGGTTCGAATCAAAGGTGTCAATAACTTATGTTATATCAGTTGTTTAGTTGGCCTTTAAATTGAATCATTTTGTGAGCGAAAATAATATTTTTGAAATTGAATATTATTATTTTTATTGTGTTAGCACTACAAAAAATCATTAAAATAGCGACAAATTATTTGTTCGTATCTAAAATATGGCATTAGCGATGAAATATTAAATTGTCACAAAAATAAACCATTTGCGATAAATTTCTTCATTTCACCACTAACGTATTTGCGACAAATTATTTTGATTTGTAAAAAAGAACATGTTTGCGATGAATTATTACAATCCGTCGCAAACTTAATTATACTTTAGCGACAAATTTTAGAAATTTGTCGCAAATATATTAGCTATGAATTAAAATCACCACTAAGCTCTTAAGTTTCGTCGCAAAAATACATGCAAAACCTAATTCTTCCCTTCTCCTCTGTCGTTTCTTTGCGAGATCTGCTGCAGCGATTCTCTGACGATTCTCTCCTCTGCGCTAATCTTCTCATCGGTTTTTTCTCCGACGATCCGTGCTAGTATCTTCATCGGCTTTTGCTCCGATGATTCTTGAGTCATCATCATTTGGTACTCCTTTTCTCCTTTGGTTATATATGTTTAAACACAAGAAAGATATTGCAAATGACAAGAGTGATGTTTAACAAATTCAATTGATCAGGTCCACGAAAATATTGGTTAATAACTGCAAATATAGTTTTCACTTTTTCTATAATAATCTGTAGTTTCTTTTGAAAAAACTTATAGACTTCCATAACTCTTAGTGAATAATGGTTTGTTTAACATAGTGCATAAATAGGTACAATTAGTTTATATCCTCCTTTTAAAGTTGTATTTAAATCAATCATGAATACAAGTGTTGACTTGTTATTATTATTTGAATTTAAAGACTCTAGTAACTTTATAGTAAGTTTATACCCGAAATGTTCAAATTAAATTGAATCTTCAACTAAAATAGTGATTAGATTGTTATATTCATTTCCTCATTGTATTCACTCAGTCACTTACTTTGATTTGGGAGAGCTTTTCAAGTTCTTTCAAATTCATGCTTTTTTTATATCTAAATTTTAGTATCATCTTTTTTTTTTTTTTGTATGTCTATATTCATAATCATCTTATTTGATTGCTATTTAATTTACTATTGATTTAACTCTTATATAGATGCTCAATATAATCATATCATGTCATATGTTTTATTATCTTCAAAATTTTGTATTAGGTTATCAGTACTCGGTTTGCATACATCACAAGACTTAGAAGTGTGCCAAAGTCAGTTAGGTCCACTTCTTCAGAAGTCATCTCCTCATTCAGATCAACTAACGTTGCATTACGTGGAATACTTGAATCCACCTAAGATAAGTTAGCGAACACCAGAGTTTAGTTAGCAAACATCCAAGCTGAGTTTGCATCAATAAAATTAAGATAAGATATGTTTGAACAAATTCTTAAACGATTAACATTTGGAATATTGGATTTCTTGATTTATGATTCATCTTCCTCTCCAACTCCTCTTTCTCAGTCTTAAACTTTGATGTTGTGGACTTTTGGATATGAATATAATATTATTCTGGACTTGTTTTAAACTAGTTTGGATTTTTGATTATAAACTTATTTTGAAGTTGTTTGAATTCTTGGCTGTGAACATGTTTTGAATTTAATTTGTGAATGTTGTGATTATATATTTGTATTGAGGTATGAGTTATTTGTTAGTGTATTTGTGAATTTGTTGTTATAATAATGATGATTGATATGTTTGTAAATCTATATACAGGATATATGAATGAAAACAAAAAAGAACATGTTTTTTTTTTTAAATAGTGGTTAGCGACGAATTCGGGTGATTTCATCGCTAGCCATGACTATTAGCGACGAAATAATACAATTTCGCCTCTAACCATGCATGGTAATTTTTTGTGATGAACTATGATTATTTAGCGGTAAAAATAAATCGTAGCAAAGTGTTTAGTGACGAAATACTAATTTTCGTCGCTAAATTGTAATGTTAGCGACAAGATTATGATATTTCGTCAGTAACCTATCTGATACACTGACTCGTAACTGTTTGCGACGAATTTATATCAATTGTAGCAAAGATGTTAACGATGAATATAATTTATGTCATCTCTAAACTCCCAATTTTAGCAAAGATATTATTTAAATCATCACAAATGTTTTTGGATGAAATAATTTTATTTAGTGACGAATAGTTTCACGTAGCTAAAATATTAGTGATGAAATTGTAAAATTTGTCACTAATATGTGTTTATGATAAGCTTATAATTAACGACGATTCTAACGACAAAATTTTATCGTCACAAATATTTGTTAGCGACAAAACACATGTATTAGCGACGAAAAGATTCGTCGATAAATATCTATATCTTGCAGTGTAGTAGAAAATTTCAACTCTTTAATTTTGTGATATTAAAAGATAAATATTATTGAGTTAATATACTAGTTAATTTAAATTTGTATATGGTAGAATCTTTAATTCTGCAATCCGATACTAATCTCAAATTAGTCTCGCATAGGATCTGTAAAATATGATTGAGACTCAATCCTTCAATGACTAAAAAGCTAAAAAAGGGCATCATCACTAACTTATCTAATTCTTACAACTGGATGATTTGAGCAAATGATAAAAGAATAATAATATCAAATATTATATTGGAAGATAATTATATCATTCTAAAGGGCAATAGTGGAAGTCCGTTTGATTAAAAATTCAAAAGGTGTATAAAATAAGACATTCATTTTTGTCGTTGTTATAATATTGAAATAAAAATTGTATTATAATATTATTTTATCTGTTTTTCCATAAAACTTCATTATATTATATTATATTATTGTGACCACTGACCAAGGAAGACGCCTCTTTCAGAGCAAAAATCATTTGATCATGATGCAAAACAGCAAGCAAGTTGAGGAGTCAATCAGGAAGATAAAGCCAAACGAATTAATGAAGCATCACAAGATAGAAGAAGAGAAGTTGCAGCAGCAGCAGCAACAGCAACAGCAGCCAGACATTGCTGCTTCCGTCGCAAGTCCTGTCCCTTTCCTTTCCCTGGGCAAAACGGTAGAGGGGGCTACGCTTCGTATTAATGTCAGCCCCTCTCTCTCTCTCTCTCTCTCTCTCTCTCTCTCTCTCTCTCTCTCTCTCCTGTAATTATAGACTTATAGTATCAATTTAGGTGAGGCCGCCGGGTCGAAATTCAGTGGCAGCGGGGGAATAAATCCCCTATCCCTGTATCCCACCCGGTCCGTCCCATACTAGCTCGGGTGCTGCGATTTACCTCCCTCACGATGGCCGTGGGTCCGGTCGGTGGGGGCCCTGGGGGCGAGGGCTTCGCCTTTTGCTGCAATAGTATCAATTTAGGTGACGGAGGTCTTCTCTTGGATGGATCTAGTAGTTAGTGCATGAGATGTTGTCATCATGATGTCTGAGATTCGAATCTTGATAAAGTCGAAGTAAATACCTCTCTTATGTGCTAATCACTATTCCAAGGGCTAGTAGTCGTCCGTGATTTATCTCCTCCGTGTTGGCCTTGGGACGAGTTGACGGGGGCGCTGAGGCGAGCGTATTCACCTTTTGCCACCATTGTAGTTGACGGAGGTCAATTTACCTTCCTCGTGATGGCCTCGGGTCGGGTACAACGAGGCGTTGGGGACGAGCGTTTCATTTTTTTGCCATAATTGTAGTTGACGAAAGTACTAGGGACGAGCGTATTCGTCTTTTACTATCATAGTATCATTGTAGAATATTTAGGTTGTCACCAAGTATTCGTAATTCAATATTCAAATATGATGTATTTGTAAATATTTTTCCTTCAAATGGAGGGTGCAAATAAAGGATCTTGAATTTATAGGTTGGTTATTGCGTGTGCTTTCTGATTTATCCTAATGATCGATGAAAAATTTTTGTATGACTAAATTGATCACTCCCAGAAGACTAATTGAAATTATCAATTTTTTTTCTCTCTCTAGACAACACTAAATAAGATTACACGAGACCTATCCACATCGATAAAAATTAATTACGTTGATCTCAGTGCCTTGTCAATCCAACTAACACGGAGAAAATAAATGACTACCATCCTTTAAAATAATGACAATCCCTAATTAAAAATTGGGTAATATTAAATGGTCAGAATTTGGTCATCCAGAATACATACATGCATATGTATGCATAAGTATTTTAGTAATATCATATGTATATATTAATTATATACATGTGTATACACGTATTATAATTGAGAGATAAAAATTTTTAGTTGATCAAATTAGTTCGGATCCTCTATCCCGAACTTTCTCTGTCCCCATGTCTCACTGTCGATCGGACGATCCAGATTATATCTCAAGATATCATGACACATCATAAGGATACTGTACACATCTTAAAGATGGCATGATATTTTGAAATGTAATCTGGATCATCCGATCAGTAGTGGAACATGAGGACAAAGAAGATTCGGGACAGAAAATTCGAATTACTTGTTGAGACGGTCTATATACTGGCGCAGAAGATACTAGTATGATAGAATAAGATTTGAATATTTATATGACTAAGATAAATAAATATCTTAGTCATGTATCAACAATCTTCTAAAAACTAATAATTTCTGTGATATACTTTCCTCCACTCCAGGAGAGAACACTAGACACGAGACGTATCTAGAGAGAGGAGCAGGGTTTTATCGGAGAAGTGCAGTGATATCCGATTCCGATTTCCGAGGTTCCGACCCAATTAACGGAACCTTTGTTTTTTTTTAAAAAAAAAATACCCTGATAATTAAGGGCGCCTTTTTTATGTATGCCCACAGCCCATTAAAGCGAAGCAGGAAGGGAGGCTGTGTTTTTGCTATCAAACGTTTAACTTTTGCTGGCGACTGGGCGCCGAATTGCATTGATTTGGCTACGAAATGAAAGCGAGGGAATATTTTTGTACTTCCGCGGGCCTCGAGCGGTCCCGGCGCCACCGTCGAACTACGGAACAAGCCGGCACTGTCTGCAAATATCGAGCATCGGGCGTCGCAATTATTGCAGCATTTAGTTACAGATTGCAGCAGCGTCGGAGGAGATGGAGGAGCAGAGGAACAAGCCGCGAATTTGATTTGATTAGAAGCAGGCGATCGCTGTGATCTTGTTAGTGATCTACTACATCGACGGGGAGGAGGAAAAAATTTGATAAATGGTTCATATGCAGCCGTTGCGGCTGAGGTGGAGGAGACCGCCGCCGCCGCACTTGGGGCAGGCGTCGACGTGCTTGGGGACCATGAAGTACATGAAGCAGCCCTTGCAGCCGGCGGCCACTAGGACATGGGCGGGCGCTGAGGTGTTGGGAGGGGAAGCAGAGGACGCGCTGGAGGACAAGTCGCCGGAGTCGCTGTCGCCGTCATCGTCGTCGTCCTCCTCCTCCTCCTCCTCGTAGTCAGAACGGCAGCTGTACTCGTCGGAGGAGTATATGCGCGGGTCTTCCTTCGTTTTGACGCCGGTCTCGCGATTGATGTAGTGGATTTCGCCTGTCTGCAAAAAAAAAAAAAAACAAATCGACGAGAAAAAGGATTAGTGACGAAGCTTCATCGAATCGATGTAAAAAATCAAATCTTGCACGGAAATAAATCGAAAAGGATGTAAAATAATGAAGATCAAGAAACACACAACTGCAATCACCATCGACGAGGGGAAAGAACTAAGAAGTTGGAGAGGCGATGAGATTTTCGAAAACTAAACCTTAAAAAACAAGACAAGAGCATTAATGACAATCTATCGCCGGGAAAAAGGAAGGATTTTGACGGCGAGATGAGTTCCAAAATTAGATTTTGAGATGGTCGGCGCATTTATGATCAATGATTGGAGCATTTAAGAAGAGGGCGCGTCGGAAGGAGGGAGGGAAATGGCACCTGCATGTCGAGGTGCTGTTCCCAGTGGCAGGGGAGCGCGGAGTTGGAGTGGAGGTCCACCGTGATCTCCCCGACCTTCGGTGGCGATGGGTCTCCGCTGTTGCCTCCGGCGGCGGTGAGAGAGAAGCTGCGCAGTGAGGCGGCGACGGTGTCGATGTTGGCAGTCGACATCGAGAGACAGGGAGAGACAGAGGAGTTAAGGAGACAGAGATGGCGGAAGTGAATAAAAAGAAAGAGGAGTTGATGGTGCCGGTTTTGACGCTGTCTAATAGTAAACTTAATCTCTTTTTATAGAAACAAATTATTGAGAATATTAATTTCTAAATGTTATTTAACGTTAATTTTAAAATTTTAAGTATATTAGAATTAAAATTGTAATATATAAATACAGTAATTAAACCACAAGTACATTGAAGTAAATTATGATTATACAATAAAATTGTTTTAGTCGTATATTATAATATACTGTACAGATTGGTGGTTGAAATTATGAAACAATTCATATTTTTAGATTTTCTGTCTATTTTACTCTAAATACTTATGTATATTCCATACTAATAAGATATGGTAATTTCTCCATCAAATTCTTTTTTATATTCCCTTTTCTTTTAGCAGACTTTAAAAATGATATTCAAAATACAGACATTTGGTTTTAGAATTTTTATATGGAAAATATTAGACACCTAACCAAATATTTTATATAGATCCAAAATATATTAGAACAAATAGTTATATAGAGGGAGTATGTATACAGGTCCGGACCTGAGGTGAGGCCCAAATGGTGCTTGCCTCAAGCCCAGTTATAAGAGGAGCCCAAATATTATTAGTGTGTTATGTAATTTAATATATATTTTTTAATTTTAATAAAATTTGTATCATCGTTTTCTCTTCCTAATTTTTCGTCATCGTGACTGACATAGTCCCAGGGGAATCCTTAAACATTTATTGAGCCGTCTCTAATCTATTTTGTTTGTCTCATCCTGAGTCAATTATTCTGATCCCTTTTTTGAGACAATTGAAAATAGTATTTCCTTGTTCTAGAATTCTTTATCTTTCCTTTGTAAAGTCATTGGATTTAGACATTACTTCGGTGATCCTTACTCCTTTTTCAAAAGGGTAGCAACATAGCTTTTGTTTTTTTGTTATTTTCTTCTATATAAATGAGAAGTGCCCCTCTATCGATCACAAGATCCTTGCCCTAAATTCGCCCAAAATATATTAGAACAAATATTTATATAGAGAGAGTATGTATATGATTTTAAGAATAAATTTAATTTTACACCCTATAATAAATGTTTTTCAAATGCCTCTTGTATTTTTAATTTTTCAATCTTACCTTATTATGTTCTCGATAAATTAACGTATGCACATATAAGGTAGCTCTATTAAAAAAATAATAAATTTAGTTAGTCTCATTAATTAGTCTTAGAATTATCAATTCGATTTTCCATGAAAATTTTCCATCGACAGATAAATCTAAAAGTGCTCAAGAAAGTCCAACATCCGTATATTTTAAAAATTGTACACATAAGTTATAATTAATAAAATATCTTCCAGATACCCCTCCATTAATACATACTCGAATGTTTGAATCAAAAGAATTTTTTTTTTCTAGAGTTATTCCATACTAATAAAATTCGGTAATTTCTCTATCAAATTATTTTTTATCTTCTCTTTTCTTCTAGCACGACTTTAAAAGTGATATTCAAAATAAAATGGGAAATTTTGTCTTAGCATTTTTTTCCATATAAAAATTAGGCACCTAACAACATCTTTTATACTCGTTAAAAATGAATCCCAAAATAAATTAGTACAAATATTTATATAAAACTAACTAAAGGGGCTTCTCGCAGGAATTTAAAGGAGAGGGAGAGGGAGAGGGAGTATGAGTATGTATATAATTTTAAAAATCAATTTCATTTTAAAACCTATAATAAATGTCTTTTAAATGCCTCTTTATTTTTAATTTTTTCATCTTACCTTATCATTTTCTCGATAAATTTAGACGTTTAAATTCATTCAACGTATACAGATCAACAGGGTGGCTCCATTAAAAAAAATAAATACAAAGAATAATAAATTCAGTTTATCTCGTTTACTAGTCTAGGATGACCAGCTTAGACTCATATAAAATTTTTTCATCGACCATCAGAATAAATCAGAAAGCACTTATATAGTGGATGACCAAAAAATCCAAGATTTTTATATTTTAAAAATTGTACACATAAGTTATAATTAATAAAATATCTTTCAAATACTCTTCTATTAATACAGTGACGGATCTAGGGGGGAGCGGAGGTGTGATTGAGCACCCCTTTGTTCTCAAAAAATTTCACCAGTATATTGTAATCTGAGGACAGTAAAAAAAAAAATAAGCTTCAGTTCTCTTCTTTGAGCACACTTTCTTTTTTTTATCTGGATCCATCATTGTATTAATACATAGCCGAATGACAAAATCAAAGGAAGTATTTTATTAAAGATGTTCTTGATTGGGAGTCTTCATCAATTTAAAAAAATATTTAAATATCATGAGTTGACTTAGTTGGCATATGTATAAATGATTGCTTTTCTATGTTTGAGATAAATTCCAATAAGTGTAAAACGTTGATCTCTCGATAAACAATATATTTTATAGAAGGACCGACAATATTAAACCGTTTAAGATAAATAATTCTATTTTTTACTGTAAATAAATAAAAATTATCAATTATTCAGGTATCTCATCATTAAATCTAGATTCAATCTGACTTAGTTTAACCATATTATCAAATTAATTAAGAACACAAAGTTTACCTTGTTTACTACCTAATTTAATCTATTTTAGATTTAATCTGCCTTAGTTCAACTATCTTATCAAATTAAAGAACACAAAGTTTACCTTTTTTACTACCCAATCTGCAAAACTGTCTCCTGGAGGAGGGTCCCACAATAGTTGATGACATGGCATCATTTAATTGGGGAACTCGACGTGGTAATTTTTCGTGTCCTTCGCAGAAACAAATCGTTGGGTTTACTTTTTTTGTTGCGGGTATATCATAGTTAAGCTGGGCAGGAGGGGTTTACTTTTTTTGTAATTAACCACGATAGAGAGAGAGAGAGAGAGAGAGGAGTCAGCCGAGAAGGTGCGGCGAGTGTGATTCACTCCTACGTCTGCTCCGGTCTCTGCATCGGGAGATCCTCGCGGGCGCTCGCTCCTTCGCGATCCGCTGTCTCCCTCCACTGAGCGGTTGAAGGATGGCCGCCCCACTTCTGTTGGTGCTGATCGCTTCCACTTTCCTGCAGATTTGGGCGTCGGATCCGGTAGTTTGTCTCTTCTTTGCTTCTTTCTTCCAGTATTGGCGTTCTCGAGATGTAGCTAATGACCTGTCGTTTCTGAACCAGCTGTTCTTCGAGCCCTTTGATGAGTCGTTTGAGGGGCGGTGGATCGTTTCCGACAAGGCGGACTACCAGGGTAAATTATTTTCCGATCTGTTGTTAATTCGCAGTAGATCTCCCGTTATCAGAGTGAAGTCTTCGTCTTTCGGTTTCTGCTTCCTATTTTCATTATCCGGCAAATGATTCTGGGATCGCTGTTCGGAGATCTGAAAATGATGGGAAAGAAACATGAGGGAATAAATTATGGCAATTAATGTGATGAAACTAAATTGACTAACTTTAGATTACTCGTATGAATGCTAAGTTTTTTAGTCGTTCTTCAATAAGTTAACGAGAAAGGTGAACGAGTCATTCACTTTAATCCATTAGAAATGCTGCTAGAATGAGAGAAATTAAATTGAAATGATAATTATATGTTCAAAGAGGATCAATAAGTTTGATAAATAGGGGAGAGATGAACTTATTTGAAGGAAATATATATGAGGGAGAGGGAGACTAAAGAAAGCATCAATTAATATAACAGAAATAATTAAATAAATTTGAATAGTACTAGTGATGTTGCTTAACACAGAATTCAATTGAAGAACAGGATTCATGTAGCCAATCTAAAATAGTCAGGACAATCACAACTTGATGATGATAAACTTTGTGTAAGTGTTTTTCTTAGTTGCAAGGATTGGAATTTAGTGTTTATTGACTTTGATCTATTTATCTTTCTCCACGATTAAACTTCTTTCAATTTTTCAATTCAATAAGTTTTTAATTTAGCTAGTTTATTGTGATATTGCCTTTCTTTCTGAAAAAAAACTTATAATCTGAGTGTAGTCCGCACGACCAATGGCCAAGACAACTTTATTGACTCCTTGTATGTTTCTCAGATTCAGATATGTGGTATCCAACACCAGTAAGGATCTGAATATTTAACACATTTTTTCAAATTGGAGAACGAAACTAAATATGAATAGAATGTGACATTTTCAATTATTTGATTGAGAGAAATAGCATTTTGAAATATCAGAAGTGCTAATAAATAAACTATAATTTCCTCATCAAAATTCTTAATCTGAGATATAGAGTATTTACTTCTTGATCCATACTAATATGTTACTGAATAGGAACATGATAATAAAATCTGTGAATTATGGTAAAATAACTAAAATGTCAATTAAGCAATATGGCACAGGAAACTCTTTTAACTATGGATTCACTGCATGTGCTCTCTAGTAAGAATGTTATCTTGAGAGTTTATGGTTTGATACTTGATGTTCATATATAATCTGGTTTTCATGACATGAACAAATTGTATTTTGTTCTAATGGGCTTTCAGGTTTGATTTTTGAGCAAATATGTAGGCACTTTTTTAGTTTCTATACCTTGAAGGGTGGAGTATGTGATTCTCTATGAGAAGTTTAGTTATCAGCACCATGTTCTTTAGTTGTTTTGTTTACTGAAATCAACCACCAGTAGTTTACCATCATGACCCGTTTCTTGCTAACTTGTATAACGCAAGCATCAAAAGTATTATCCACCAAAATTTGAATACCTTTATGGTGTGACATCATCTTTTCCACATGTTGGTTTCATACATGGCAGAAAATTTACCTGGAAAAAGTATGCTATTTCCCAGTTGTTTTTTTCTTTGCTTCGCTTATGGTTTTTAGCAACCAGTGTCACCCTTCTTACGAAGTTGTCTTGGTTAATTAGGCATATGGAAATACTCCAAGAGTGATGGGCATGAAGACTATGGGATGCTTGTGAGTGAGAAGGCGAGAAAATATGCCATTGTCAAAGAACTTGAGGGGCCAATTGTTGTCAAGGATGCAACTGTTATTCTTCAGTTTGAAGTTCGATTACAAAATGGACTTGAATGTGGAGGTGCATATCTGAAATACCTCCGTCCTCAGGCTGCTGATTGGAGACCTAAGGGATTTGACAATGAGTCCCCATTTACCATCATGTTTGGACCTGATAAGTGTGGATCCACGAATAAGGTGCATTTTATCCTCCAGCACAAGAACCCTAAAACTGGCAAGTACGTGGAGCATCATCTGAAGTATCCTCCATCAGTTCCATTTGACAAAAACTCGCATGTTTATACTGCTATTTTAAAACCTGACAATGAGCTGAAAATTTTGATTGATGGCGAAGAGAAGAAAAAAGCTAATTTCTTGTCTGCTGATGACTTTGAACCGGCTCTAATTCCACCCAAGACAATACCTGATCCTGATGATCAGAGACCTGAGGACTGGGATGAAAGAGCTAAAATTCCAGACTCTGCTGCTGTAAAGCCTGACGACTGGAATGAAGATGCACCAATGGAGATCGAAGATGAGGAAGCCGTCAAGCCGGAAGGATGGTTGGATGATGAGCCTGAGGAAATTTATGATCCTGAAGCCACAAAGCCAGAAGATTGGGATGACGAAGAGGATGGAGAATGGGAAGCACCAAAGATAGACAACCCAAAGTGTGAAGAAGCACCTGGATGTGGAGAGTGGAAGAGACCCATGAAGAGGAACCCAGCATACAAGGGAAAATGGTCTGCTCCTCTAATTGACAATCCAAACTACAAGGGTATCTGGAAACCCCAAGAGATGGATAACCCTGAATACTTTGAACTTGACAAGCCCAATTTTGAGTCCATTGCTGCCATTGGTATCGAGATATGGACTATGCAGGATGGCATTCTGTTTGACAATATTTTGGTAGCTAGTGATGAGAAGGTTGCTGAGTCTTATCGGCTGGAGACATGGAAACGTAAATACAAGGCTGAGAAGGAAAAAGAGAAGACTGAAGAAGCAACTTCTGGGTTCAGAGATGCTCTTTCAGGTTTCCAGGTGATGTTCCCATCTGCAAACTCTAGTTTTTAAATTTAGTTGCTCCAAGTTAATTCTCGTCGAACATCACATTCTTAATCTTTCCATTCTTTATTACAGAAGAACATATTCGATCTCCTTTACAAGATAGCAGACATTCCTTTCTTGGAGCCTTACAAGATTAAAATCATAGTGAGCTATTGCTCCAAGTTTTTTTCTTCAGATTTTCTTTTTCAATTCCTTATATCGAGTCAAGAAATCTAGTCTTTTTTGTTTTCAGGTCTGATGACTGGTTTCTTTTGTAGGATGTTATCGATAAGGCAGAGAAACAACCTACTCTCACCATCGGAGTCTTGATTTCCATATTAATTGTATTTGTTACTGCTATATTCAGGCTTCTCTTTGGCAAAAAGAAGACTCAGGTCACTGCTGGTTTTCTTCTGGCTTAATGCAAATTGCCTCTTGACCAATCTTTTAACTCCATCAACCTTCTTACATTTTACAGACTCCTGCAGTATCGACTTCTGAAACCAACATCAAAACCGCTGAGAACGATGCTCCAGGGAGTGCAGAGGACAAAGAGGAGAATGAAAAGGTTGACGATGCATCTGGCCTTCGACCTAGGAGGTCAAGGAGGGAGACGTAAAGTGGCAAGGTTTTAAAATTTTTGTGTGAGCTAGATTTGCCCAATGCGACACCAGGGTCCTCGATAGCAATGTCACTCCTAGCTAAGTGAAACTCTTCCTCTGTTCTTCGATTGTGTTTTAACAGACTCGATTCCACTTCAATTTTCCAACTCCTGAAAGATCTTCAGGAATGGAAATTTACGTAGATGTAGTTCCTTATAATCTTTTTTGGAAAGTTTTTCTTCTCAAAAGGAATCGTATGTATATTTGAATACTAGTCATGGTGCGTCAAGTCTCTCTCTCTCTCTCTCTCACTCTCATGGATATCAAAGATTAAGACATGGGGAGTTGTCACATAAGGTCTTGGGGTTCAAACTCGGCGTGACCGAGCATAACTTCCCTCATGTCTTAGCCATTTACACTAATGGCTAGTAGTCATCCGTGATTTACCTCCTCCGTGTTGGCCTAGGGACGGATTGACGGGGGCGCTGGGGCGAGCGAATCGCCTTTTGTCACATGGATATCAAAGATTAAGATAAAATTATTTATTACTTAATAATCAATAATAATTACTCAAAAATTATTGTCAAAAGGAATTTTTAGTAGTTCAGATCGACACTTAAATGAATTTAATAAAATTTTAAGAAATATTATGTGTGCGTGACTTGTCCTTGAACTAGTTATTCTATGTTTGCAACTATTTTACACTCCTAGACCTTATCATTCAAATATCGATATCAAATATGCAAAATACATGGATTAAATATTTTCACGTCATTCCATTCTTGACCGGGAAGGACACCAAAGGTATTTTGGATTAAATACTCGCCCTGACCTTATTTTGGATCATGACTTGTGCTTGAACTAGTTATTCTTGTTTTCAAGTTATTTTACATTCCTAAAACTTATCATTCAAATATTGATGTCAAAATAAGAAAAGAAAAAAAAACATGGATTAAATATTTTCACAAGCCATTTCATTTCAAATATTGGATGAACAGAAACTCGCAATAATAATATTATTAATTCCAATTGAACCAATAATTTCCAAGATAAGTCGAAGTGTTGCTAAGGTAATAATATAGAAGATAACATAAAAAATAACTCAAATAAGAACAAGGAGTCCCATCGAAAGACCCTTTGCACGAGAGGAAGAGCTAATGGGAACCGTCGTTTGATTCCATGGAAGCAACCTTCTGGTATACAAGGCCATTGCCGCGATTTAAGTAGGCACCCCTACCAGCACCTCTACCTCCAAGGTCGGTTCCAGATCTGGTGTTGAAATTCAACCTACCATATCCTCTCCCGGCGTAGTTGCCACGACCTCGCCCGTTGTTCTGAAACGCTCTTCCTGGTGGAAATCTTCCTCTATTATTAGTAACTGCAGACAGAGAATTATGCAATGCCAATGAGTCCCTCAAGTGTTGAATATCCTTATGATAACTAATAAAACTGAAAATTCAATTTCGGCTCGCAAAAGAAATAAATATATCTTTCGATTGTGTTTGCATCATTGTGTAGGCAAAGCAAGAATGATTCTTGAATCCATGGTACAAAAGGTTTTTCTAAAAAAAAAATTGTTGCATTTTCCGAACAATAGGAGAGAAGACAAAATTAGAAGTCCATATAGAAAGGTAATCCATATAGAAAGGTCTATCAATAAGTGCTCATGTGAAGCCTATAATAGAAGTCCTTGCCGACTTACCTCGTGCACCCGTAGCTCGTTTTTCTTCAACATAGACTTGACGACCACCGACCAGTACAGGTGATGCCTGCGATTTGAACAAGCAATTATTTTATGATATTTATTAGACAAGTAAAAAGAGGACAGTCTGATTCACAAAACTCCTACTAATGCAGGGTCTGTTATATCCTGCTTTACAAGAAGCTATTTCTGAGAATCAAACTTGGCAGCAACTATACCCTTGTGCCAAAACTCCCCTTCATATTTATCAAACAAGTGACTAACCAAAATACTTTCCATTCACATATTCCTTTTATTAGCCAAAACACAGATAAACAAAAGTATATGCATTAGCTCGTATAACTCAACATACTCTGGTTCTTTATATCGACAGTTTGTTTACAGGTGAGTTCATGTGAATGAGATAAAGAGAGATGGTCTGTAAACAACTCTAATAGTTTTTTTAAAATGACAGATATAACTAAATCCCTATGTGAAGCAAAAGGATCCGATAATGTTGTTTCTATTTTTTTTTGTTACTAGTAGATCGCACACTCTCAAGGTTCCCCGCAAAAAGAAGCAATGGCAGATAAAACATATACAAGCCATGACTAATTCCAATCCTGATCTGACAATTAGTTCCACATTAAGATGTTGCACTTCCAATGATTAGTTAAAATCATTCGATTGCTATATGGGAAAATGAATCTTAGAATTAACATTTCGATATGAAGTAAAGCAAAATAATGTCAAACTTGTTAAATCTCATAAGAATCACCTCAATCGCACTGCTAACAGCAGTTGCCGCCTCAAACTGCACAAACCCAAAACAGAAACCTTGTAACTGCATATGATTTAAAGAATTTTGTCAGATCACAGTAAAGCGAAGACTGAAAAAGATTTCAGATAAAACAAAGAATAATAACCTTATTGCCTCTAACTTGGATACCATCTGGCTTAATACGACCAAATTTCTTGAACACTTCTTCGAGTTGAGCAGGAGTTGCATCCAAAGGAAGATTTTTCACATATATCGAATGCCCATCTGCTAAAATGGAGAAAACACAATATGAAATTTGACAAAACAAAAGCAAATCAAATTCAAGTAGTTATTACCTTCTGCGATTTCTTGGTTTTTGCTGCTATCAGCAACAGTAGAAGTGGATTCAGGCATGTCGGATACTTGAGCAACAGTGGGTGCGGGGGTGGCTTGAGGTTCAGTTTTAATGGATATGGGCTTAGAGGGGGCATGCGCAGGAGCTGATTCGGAGAATTTTTCTTTCATGAGTTTCACCTACATCCATGACACATCAAGACAATATTATGAAATAAATTTTCAACAAAAAAACTATGAAAACTTAATAACATAATTTAAGTTGGTCCTTTTTAGTAATAGTGTAGTCCAGTGCACAAAGTTCTTGTCAGTGCAAAGTCCCAAGGAAGGGTCAGACCACATTAGGTCTATTGTATGCAGTCTTACCTTGCATTTTACAAGCAGTTGTTTTTGCAACTCAAACTTGTGACATCAAGGTCACGTGGAAACAAATTTACCGTTGTGCCAAGGCATGTGTAAAAAAAAGCTAGATGATCCTAGTTCTATGGATACAACCCGATAAAGCTTGCAATTTCCAAAACTAAGCACGCCAAACAAACCATGCATTTTGTAAAAATCAACCAGTGTATAATTACTTACGATTGAAGCATATGATCGTTTTGAATCCACTGCCTCCTCCTGAGAATCTTTGACAACTTCTGGACTGGCAACATTTTGTGCAATTTCAACATTTGAATCAACAACCTGGGGCTGAGTAGCTTCCTCAATCACATTGGCTTGCACAATTTCAACATCTGAATTAACCAACCGTGGCTGAGAATCATTAGCGTCATCCACAATAACATCAACTATAGGTTTTGCCACTTCCTCAATTTCTCCATTTTCAGAAGGATTAGAGACATCTTCTTCCGGCAAAGGAACTGTTTGGTCATCAGTGACATCTTCTGATGGCAAATCTGCAAAAAAAGTAAAAAAAAAAAATAAACATGAAATAGCAATGGAGCCTGAGCCTAGGATATGAAGTCGAAAAGAGAAAAGACCAACCATGATCATCGTCAACAAGAGGTGCATAGGCACCATTCGGCAAATGCTGCTGCTGCTCTTGGTGGTGGCTTTCCTGTTCCACAACTCTGAATACATCATTCAAGACATAAAATCCATTCTCTTGAGGTGCGAGAAAGAAGGATTGAATGAAGTTCTTCTTGACATAATCGTTTCCAATGAGATACCCTGACACAAGCACAGTTACCCCGCCTTCAAAAGATTCCTGGGCATCCACCGTTTTTATTTCCACTCTACCCAATTCCGTCGAAAGAACCTTGTCATCGATCGCCTAAACCGATAACTCAGATGAAAATTCAATAATATTTTGATCATATTTACAGGAAAAACATAAACTGGTGTGATATGAGTACCCACATCGATAGTGTTGACGGACTCCAGGGCGCTATGGGCATCCGACCAACCAAGCCAGCTGCCGTCCCGGTAGAATTGGTGCAGCAACTCCGGCGAATGCTGCATGATGTAGTAATACTGCGGAACAAAGTTATCCGACACCTGAACCACAAACAACAAAATCAGAAGAAAAAAAGATGGAAAAAAAAACACGGATCGAGATCAAGGGAGATGAATTCATTACCTCTCGAGCAGAAAGATGAGGTCTCTCCTCACCGAACTGTTGATCGCCCATGTCCAGTCCTTGAATTTGGATCCCGAGCGGTACTCGTTGATATTGCTTCCTAGGGTTTTAGTTGGGCGACAGACAAGCAGGAGGAGGAGAAGGGTAAAAGTTTATTTATAGTGTGTAACAAAGAAGAATTGTCTGTTTTGTTTTTTCCGAATAATAATAATAATAATAATTAAATGATTTTCAAAATTGAAATTAAATTGATTGAGTCAGAATAATTGATGTGTCTTTTTAAATAAACTTTCAAATAAATATAATATATTTTTTAAATTAGTTCAGCTATTTCTGTTTAATCAAAATTTTACTCACTCCTAGCTAAAGCCTTAATTACTTTATAAGACAAATAATAAACTTGTGAAGACTTATTAGATATAATTGAGCAAATTTAGAGATAAAGCCAACTTATATTTGTCTTAGTCGATTAGGATGTTTAGTTGATTTTTTAGTCAATTGTAATTTTATGACTTTATTCTCTGTTTGAATTGAGTGAGTGGAATGCAAGTTGAGTCCACTAACTGATTTATAATTTAAAATTGTTGGTAAATAAGTTAGTGATATTCGATTTAATTGAATGTAGATTGAGTCGACTAAAAAAATATAATAAGTCGATTCAATATTAATAAATAACAATTTCTTATTAGGATTTAAATTGATTATTTGGTGATTTAATTAATTGATTTGAACTAAAAACTCTACAAATGAACTATCTTTTCCTTTGGGTCGAATACACCCTTGTTACCAAGGGACCTTGAAGGCATTACTCGTACTCGTATTTGTCTCTACATGTTTATCTTTAGGTTAGTAAAGTAATTTTCATATTTATGTTGTTCTTATATTTTTTTAGTTTGGATAATTTAACTTGTTAATTTTTTAAAAAAAGTTAGCTTGTGTTCTTTGACTTAAAATAATAATAATAATAATAATTATAGTCTCATTGACTATCCCGGGGTGATTAATTTTCATACGAAAATTTTCCATCGACTGGGTAAATCGGTTGTAGGAAAAATTCCTATAAATATATTTATATTTCCTTATTTAGGAGAGAAAGAAAGGGAATGAAGGTTACATGTGTTATTATTATTATTTTTTTTACAGGAAAGACAGGGGCACTAAATATATAAAGTTACAAAAAAATATTCGTTTTGAATGAGGAGTTGAACTTAATCTCAAGTTTCAAAAATTAAAAATCTAAGTTTTAATTATCGTCGTTCCTCTCCCTCTCCTACAAATGTATAAACTTTTGTAACCTCTTCGCTGTCAGTGTGCCACCTCCCCACTGTCCGTCAATCGAGGTCCAATAATCCTACAATAGTTATCCCCCTCTTTTCTCGTGCTTCTTTGCCGGTACGATCACCTATTGTTCTCTCCGTGAGTGAGTTTCGTCGTTGCTATCACGTACAAACACGACCGCTGCCACACCACCGGAGCCACTGCCTCCTCGACGTGTTGCCCCCGGGAGAAAGTCAAACATAACCACTGATATTAGGGAGAAAATTAAAATAACATATATCTAAATTTCTTTTCCCCTTTCTTACACTCCAAATCAAAATATAAGAAATTATGCTGATTCTTGGCATGCATATTTAAGACTAATCTTTCTCTCCATTTCCCTCTGTAACTCACTCAATCTCAGACCAGGATAAAAAATTTTCTTTCTCTTGACCTTTTCTTTCCTTTCACTCCCCTCCTCCCAAATAGAAGTAAAGTTTGATGGATTATATAAATTTCCGTATTCCTTAGTATTGTATTCATTTTGTACGTGAACAAAATTATATGTGATAAGAAAGCCCACTAAGAGTAGGTTAAAAGATACAACAATCGATGTAGAGTTGCAAGTTTAAAAGGTCAATGTCAGAAAATCAATGGACTCATCGAAGGGGGTTGAGCGGAGCTCTCATACAGTGGTCGATCGAACATAAACCGCCCGATCGACAAAAAGATGATCTAAACAGAACACTCGTGCAGCTTAGATTATCAAGCGCTCATTACGGAACAAAGGAGCGGTGGGACGACCGGAGCATTAGTACGGTCGGGTGGAAATAACCTATCGAGTCGGATCATCGCGGGGAAGTCTGACCGATCTTAGGTGTCCCTAGCCAAGCGGCTTCCTCGCTCGGTCGATCAACGGAATCACTGTTGTATTTCGGGATATCTTTTTGGAAGATAGTGCTGTTGACATAAGACATGGTCAACAGACGGATCATGCGATGAAAACTTCTAGGGTGTGTTTGGTTGGGGGTTATTCTTGATAACTTTGGTTATCCATCCAAAGTTATCAACAAAAACCCTGTTTGGTTTAGGTAATCAATGATTACCGAGTAATATTCCATACCCGACACGTCAGCAAAAGAGACATTCAACCAGAAAAAACTGAGATTTTTCTTGATTCTGAGGTTAACGATTTTTTTTACCCAAAATATCCTCGGATAAGGAAAAAAAATGCGACAAAAAAGAAAAACGTAAAGAAAGAAATAAAAAATAAAAAAAAACATAAAATATTTTTTAAAAAAAATAAAAAACTGTTAAAAATAAGAAAACATTAAAAATATAAAAAAAATAAAAATGAGGAAAAAAAGGAAAAACTTTAAAAAAATAATAAAAAAGTTAAAAAAACATTAAAAATATATATAAAAAATGTAAAAAACATTAAATATTTTAAAAAATAAAATAAAAAAACTTAAAAATTTTAAAAGTAAAACAAATAAAAAATATATAAAAATAAAGAAAAAAGAAAAAGTAAAAAATAAATGTAGAGTTTAAATAATAATAATAATAATATATTATTATTATTATTATTATTATTATGTTGTGTAGTTGGTTTTGTAACTAAGGGTAATATAGTAAAATATTAAATTAGGTTATTCATTAAAACCTTCAAACAAACAAGTTTTTGTTACATTACCTACATTGAACCAAACAACATTTGGTTATGTTTTATTCCCCATAACCAAGGTTATATATGATAACTTGAACCAAATGTATCCACTGTTTTGGGGATATGCATGTCCTATTAAGGTATAGTGTCAGAAGCACTTTCTGACATGTTCTTTCATAGGACAAATTGGAGAACGTACCCACGACTAGTTAGAGAACGTGTCCACGACCAATAAGAGAACATACCCATGCCTCGAGAAACGTACATGTTGCCCACCATGACACTATATAAAGGGGGTCCATACACCGGCGGAGGTACGCATAATTTATTATTCACGCCTATGTCTATTGTTGCTTCATTTTTTCCACTTTCCGATAACTGACTTGAGCGTCGGAGGGTTAACGCCAGGGGCCCCTTCCTTGGCTCGGCATTGATGTTTCTTGTGCTACAGAGCAAAGCGGAGTCTACATCCAGTCAACGTAGCAACCACATCTCCAGCTTGCCATCTCCACGATTTTCAGACAGGATCATATTGGCATCGTCTATGAGAACGTAGTCTGCCATTCGAAACACGAAGATGGAGGATGCTGGACGACTCACCACGGTGACGCTGACAAAGGAGGAATTGGAAATGCTAATACAAGCCTGAGCAGTAAAAATGGTGGAGCAACAACAACAGCAAGTGATAGCTGAGTGCAGGCGTAAGAGCCCACGTCCTCAGTAGTGGGTCATCAAGTCGGATATAGAGACCGAGCGGAGCATGTACGCGCTTGGGGACAGAGTAAGAAGTCGACCGGCACATATGGAGACGCGTCCAATGCGTCGATCCTCTTCCATCAGGTGCAGCTCTACGACGAGGAGAACGCTGAGCGGAGACTCATGAAGCTCGACTTGGTGGATGAAACACGGAATAAGGTCACCGTCCGACTAATGACATACAGGCAGCGAATGAAGCAAAACTACAACCGGAGGTTGATCCCAAGATTATTCTAGGTTGACGACCTGGTGTAAAAAAGAATAAAATTGGTCGGAGACGTCACCAAGCTGGAGGCTCCCTAGGGAGGACCTTTCAAAGTCGTTCAGAAGCTCTGCTCGGGAGTCTACTACCTACAGGATGAAAACGGCAGAAGGCTCGAGCGGCCCTAGAACACGAACCATCTCCAACCCTATAGGATCGGGTGAGAGGTGCGTGGTTAAATCTAGATGTACTTGTATAAATGTGTCTTGTGAATGTAGGAAGACAATGAATAAAAATCTCAAGTATTCCAGACTCTTGTGCTAATCGACCAAGTTAAAAGTTAAGCGGTGCCTATAAACCCTTGTCTTCATTAGTAGTAGAACGGTGACTATAAACCCTTGTCTTCATCAACAGTTGAGCAATGACTATAAACCCTAGTCTTCATCAACAGTCGAGCGACGACTATAATTCCTGGTTTTTGTCAACAGTCGAGCGACGACTATAAACTCTGGTTTTTGTCAACAGTCGAGCGACGACTATAAACCCTGGTTTTCGTCAACAATCGAGCGACGACTATAAACCCTGGTTTTCATCAACAGTCGAGCGACGATTATAAACTCTGGTCTTCATATACAGCTGAGCGACGACTATAAATCCAAGTCTATGCATCAACAGCCGAATGGCGGCTATAACCTAATTCTACGCATCGACAGTCGAGCGGCGGCTATAAACTCGACTTTACATTGAATAGCAGCCGAGCGACGACTCTATAACCAAGTCGACGATGAACAGGGTCGTGCGACTCCACAAAGCCCAACAACAAAGTTAACAGGTTGAGTAGTGATTATAGCAGACACACATCGCTATGATTTACCATTCGACTTATGCTACAATGAACATTCGGACGTCTCTGAGACTAGTTACACTGACGATTGAGAAAGCAGTGAATTATACTTGGAGAAATTTCACAAAACATTAAGTAGTACACAACCCACTTGAGCCGAATGGTGAGGCGTGAAGGAACGTTTGAAAAAAAAATCTAACAAAGTGAAGAAATGCCGAATGACGATGCATAAGGGAATATTTGAAAACAAATAGTAGAAGAAAGATGCGCCTAACGGGTGATCATGCATTGATACTTAGAAAATTTTATACATAACATCCAGAGGGAGTGCAAAAGAAGGCCTGCAAAGCAGAAAGGGGGGATCACTCGAGATAATCCAACACGTCTTCCAGCAACGACTCAATCAACTTCTCCTGGTTTGATCACCTTGTTGGTCAGTGTGAACGGAAGATGGCCACCGTCCTTTAGCTGGTTAAGAGTCCCATCAATTCCGAAGTTGAAGAGGTGGAGTGCTCGATCCGTGAATCGGTTGTTGAAGGTGTTCAAGCAGAGATAATCCCACTTGAGGACTTCAAACCAACCAGGTTCTACATCTTGATAAGTTTGTAGGACCGATCGGGATGCCTCCAACTCGGCCTTCAATGATTCCAAGTCAACATCCTTGGCGGCGAGCTGGACATTCGCCGCAGCTTGCTCTATCGATCGACTCTCCAGCTTGACACTCAGCGCGACCTCAAACTCCTTAAGATTCTGAGCTAAGACCCGAACCTCCTTATTCTTGATATCCAGTTCCTCAATGGTTCAGAGCTTCTGGGTGTTGGCCGAATTGATCTTTGACTCAAAGGAGCTGGCTTGTTTGTTAAGCCTCGCTAGTTGGGAAGTCTGTTCAGCGTTCTTGCTCATTTCCACTTGCAGTAGCTCGAAGTTCTTTTGTAGATCAACCTTTAGCTGAGTGGCCTCGACGATCAGCTGTTCAAGTTTATCACGGGAGGCTTCGGAGACGTCGCTCAAGGAACAAAGCTGTTGGACTTCATGCTCTAAAAATGTTAGCCTTTGGCACATGGGTAGACTCTCGACCCAGCACTGCAGTGGAAATAAGATTGTAAGTATTGAGCAAGATATAAGCAAGTATATCTATATGCAATATACATACCCTGATGACCATCCGGGTGTGGTTGTCCGCTAGCTCCTCCGGAGAGATGATCGCTGCGCGGGCCCTAGCATAGGCTCATAACTGTGCTAGCGGCCCTTGGATCTAAATTTGGGCTCGAGGTAAAAGGCCTCGACGTCGTCTTGTTGACGCCATTCAGCGGTGGGCAGGTGAATGTGTTGGTGCAATCGACCCCTAGAGTTTTGATATTTGACAATATGCATAAGTTTGGTTAATTTGACCAAGGGTTGATCCAAACAGGAGTTAATGTTTGGAAGAGAGAAGTCTAGTCAGGACTAGATCACTAGAAAAGGTAAGTCCTAACCAAAGGCTAGATATGTGAAAAGTCTACTGAGTGACTAGTCCTAACTGGAGATTAGGCAAAGTGGAAGTCCTAGTGAGTGAAGCCAAGCCTAGTGAGTGAAGCTAGGTGGTGAAAGTCCTGGTGAGTGAAGTCTGGCCCTAGTGACTAAAGCTAGGTAGTGGAAGTCCTGGTGAGTGAAGCCAGACCCTAGTGAGTGAAGGAAGATGGTGGAAGTCCTGGTGAGTAAAGCCAGCCCCTAGTGAGTGAAGCTAGATAGTGGAAGTTTTGGAGAGTTAAGTCAGACCCTAGTAAGTGAAGCTAAGTGGTGGAAGTCCTGGTGAGTGAAGTCAGATAATGGAAGTCCTAGTGGGTGAAGTTGGGCACTCCTAGGGGAGATAACCCTAGGTTATATATGACCGACTGGTTTTCGGTCGACCGCACGCGGTCAACTAGACTAGCGAATCTTGAAATCTGTTAACACTTTCTTACTTTACTATTTTATCTATTGTGCTAACTCAGTGTTACAGGGATGTCCAGCTAGGTCAACGGGCCGATTGGATAGTTGACATGAAGTCCAGACAGGTCGACGGGCTGACCAGATGTCTGGCAAGATGGTAAGTTAAGGTAAGCCACTGGAGGAGAGTGACTTGGTGAGAACGCTTCCTCGTTTGAGGGAACAGTAGACGTCGATCCAACTTAGATTCATTTTGGAAATCTAAGTTGAGATCTTGACTAAATACTTGTTGTTGTGCTAACTTTGTTTTACAAGGTAGTATAATTTTTATTTGTCTCGGACTAACCTTTTCTTGCAAGAAAACAATTTGTTGAAAAGGAGGTCCGGGCGCCTGAAATGGCCGAAGCTTATTTTGTCACCAGCTTGGAGCGCACTGATTAGTTGGCTGACATCACGATCCAACCGCCTGCAGGGGATTCGGGTGCCTGGAACTGCCTATATAAGCAGCCTTCCACCAGGAGCAGAAAACACAACATTCTTTTGTGATCGCTTTCTTGTGTGCTGCTCCAAAGACATTCTTGTGATTCCACGACGCGACTTCGATGGCCGAGTGACGCTCCTCAGATGACCGAGCAACACAACTCCGATGACATAGTGACGCGACTCGAACAATTGAAAACACAACCTTCCAAATCTCTGAGAAGTTGTTGGTATTCTTGTTTATTGCTGCACTTAAATTATAGATCTGTTGTATTCCTCTTGTAAAGATTCACGAATTGTTAGTGGATTGCCCAACGAAAGCATTCGACGAGTGTGGACCTTGGAGTAAGAGTCGATGAAGGCTCTGAACCAAGTAAAACTTGTTTGTTAGCGTTGTTTTTATTTTTCTCTTCTCTGTTGCACACTTTTAATTCTGACTTTATTTTCGACGATCGCTATTCACCCCCTTTTAGCGTTCTTCATGATCCAACAGAATGATGTTCATTATGTGCCTCTGGCCGCTTGGACTAGAAGGTTCAGAAGTCGCTTTACCCGTGGACTTGGGCATTGGAGACGACCAGATGATGGACACTTGTGTCGTCGGCGAGGAAAGCGATGGCATCTATGCGATTGATAGAGCATAGATAGTCTCTGAAGGCAGCTCGAATACAGAAGGTGTCAGGTCGGAAGATACAAATGTGGGAAGCTGGGCGGTTGCCAGCTCGGGAAATGCGGGCGAGGATGTCTCACCCCGCTCGAAGGACGAGCATGAGCCGACTCGGGCAAGAGTTTGTAGGGCGGAAGTGGCGGAGCGGGAGGAAACTTCCCCGTGATGCCTCTTGCGTCGTATCAGTCAGAGGTAGCAAACTTCGAGGGCACCACGATTGGCAACATGGAAGGTCGTTTGGGAGGCAGGTCTGTTGTAGCAGTTGTGGCTCTGCTAGCCGCTGTCTGACTCGCTCCACCATTGCTGGCCAGTGCATGTGTCTCTCTAACCTCACCGAGCGGATCGTTTGAATGATTGATCGGCGCTAGGCCGCGACTCTTTAACTCGGTGATGCCCGCAACATTGATTTCTGCATCCGTAAGCCTACTCTTACTGGCTAGATGTGCCCTCAACATGATTTGGGCTACAAAATGGAAAGAAAAATCAATTAGATTCAAAGATAAGGAGAAGAAATAACATACCTAAGCTGGATGGCAGCTGCATTCAGATTGGGCTTAACCTGAAAACATATAAGACACTTTCCAACAGCAGTCGGTGAATATGATACTTATGACCAGCTAAGGCAGAAGCTGATTGGAGATAGTCCGAGTAGCTTCGGTATCTCTTGAGCGACGGATGCGTCATCACTTCCATCTACCAGTTGGTCGGGAAGTCGGGTAGCCCAGGAAAACGAACAAAGAAATAATATTCCTTCCAATGCTTATTGGAGGACGACATTTTGTCAAAAAAGATTGAGCCCACTCGAGCTTGAAACAAGAAAGTCCTCGGCTCGGACAGTTTAGGATAATAGAAGTAATAAAAGACCCGAGGCATCAAGGGAATGTCATGCAGATGGAACAAAACTATTACCCCGCATAGCAGCCTAAAAGGAGTTCGGCGCTAATTGATGTAGGGAGATGTGAAAATATTTACAGACGGTGGGAAAGAAGGGATGAATGGGGAAACCAAAGGCCTGCACAAAATTGGTTTTTAAAGAATGACAGGAAGTCGGCTGGTGGTTCGTGTGGCCCATTATAAGCGGAGGGAATGATAATTTGATAATCAGATAAAAAATGGTATGTGGATTTCATCTGGTCTATCTCATCCTCGTTAAATCTGGACTTTGTGGAAGTATACCAGAGCCCGGTGATGGGCACAGGAGATTGTGAATAACTAGCCATCGAAAGTAAAGAAATTGAGAAGGAGCAAAGCACAGATTCAACGAAGGAAAGAAAGAGGACCTTATTGAGAATGATCACCGGTGAAGATGAGGAGGAGAAAGCGTAGCAGAGTGTGCTCGAAGAAGAAAGTACAAGGCGAAGACGACGACAAGCAAATGAAGGTTTATAAACCTCACGACCGACCACCCAGAGTCGTCCGATCAAGGGTTGCACAAAACTAGGATGAAATCTGGCTATGGAATTTGAAAATGTGTCTGTCACATCACTAATGGATATCCGTCGATCACATCAAACATGCGGCGACAGAAGATATGGCACGTGGCAATCAGCTATAGGAGAGTATTAATGAGACTTAATTAAAAAGCATGGTGGCGTGCTCGGCCACAATGCTTAAAGATTTACATAGTTTTTTAGGAATTTAGATGATGTCAGTCGCTATGAAAGGGCACTCATTTAGGAAAGTGTAGAGAAATGAAAAAAATCACTAAGTGTTGTCGTCAATCATTCTGATCGACACAGATGTCTTTATCATACAGCCGAGCGACCGATCCACCATCAAGCTCATGAGGGATAATCGAAGCGGCAATTACACATCCAGGTCAAGCAAAGCGGTGAAGATTAGGTGATCATATTAGGAATTCGAGAATAATGAAAGGAATAGTCGGTCGACGATTAGACCGTCGAGTCAGCGATAAACTTCGATGTTCATTACGTCCAAACAACCATTAGGATATATGAGCCGACCATCATCCAGAGCATAGAGAGTGTTCGATCGACGGAGGTCACCCAAGGCACTACTCGTCCAGTCAGTTGGACTTGCAGCTTCCTTCGACTAGACTTGAGGGAAAAACTTGTGATGCAGTTGTAAAGGGGGCCCACTAAGTGTGGGTCAAAGGGAGGAGAGAGCAGCCGACATGGATATCAAAGTCATGAAGGTCAATGGTAAAGAACCAACGGGCTCACCGGCGGGGGCCGAGCAGAGCTCTCCTACAGTGGCCGATCGTGCATGAACCGCCTGATCGACAAAGGGGTGGTCCAAGCAGAACACCCATGTAGCTAAGATCATCAAGCGCTCATCATGGAGCAAAGGAGCGGTGGGTAGAGCTGTCAGACGGGCCAACCTATGCCGGGGTGGGTCGGCTCGTGGTGGGGCAACCATTTGGCGGGGTGGGGCGAGGCGGGCCGTCAACTTGGTGGGTTGGGAAATTTCCAACCCAACCCAATCCAAGGCGGGTCGCGAGTTTAGCAGGCTAACCCACGGGCCTATCAAATTTTTAAAAAAAAATTAAAAAAAATAGTTCATATCTTCAATGTTTTACTTTGAAAATATTTTATCAATTAAATGTATTCATAAACAAGTATTTTAAATATAAATGAACATAAACAAGTACTTATGTTGGGTCAAAAGTACTATTTTTATTTTTAAATTATAACAAAGAAAGATAATAAACTGACATAAAATTGTGCAACGAAGAGGAATAGTAATTAGGACTCCTGGCTGTTCGTCGAGTAGTTTAGATCAGTGGTACCCTGGCTGTACGTGCGTAAACGAATCAAATAAGAATGTTATCTACTTTTAAGAAGGCCATCTAGTTTGGGTACACACACCAAGCTCTTCATTGTGCATAATGTATGTTTCAGATTTATCCCATAAATGAATCAAATAAGAAGGTCATCTACTTTTAAGATTAATCGACTTTGTGTGCATATATATTTCTATAACTTTTGTCTATCCCACTCAACTTCACAAGTATGAGCTTTTCATAATTAGTATTCCTCTCAACAAAGAAGATAATGAAATACTACAATTTAACCCTTGGTGCTCTCGTAGTTGCAGCATTGGCTATCGATATAAACTACTTACATATGTTTCTCAACCCGCGGGCCAACCCAAGCCCATCGCAGGCCGACCCATGCGAGTCGCGGGCCTAGGCGGGTCGGCCCGCGCCGGACTTGGGTTGATAAAATTCCAACCCAACCCGCTTAAATTGTTTGGCGGGGTAGGCCAACCCGACGGGCCTAACCTAAATTGACGGCTCTAGCGGTGGGACAACCGGAGCATTAGTCCGGTGGAGGTCTGATCGAGCGGAGGTGTCCCTAGCCGAGCGACTTCCTTGCTCGGCCGATTAGTGGGATCACTGACATGTCTCGGGATATCTTTTTGGGAGATAGTACTGCTGACACGAGGCATGGTCAATAGACGGATCATACGATGGAAGCTTCTACTGTTTCATCAGGGATATGTATGCCCTGTTAAGATATAGTGTCAGAGACACTTTCCTGACAGGTCATTTCGTAGGACAAATTAGAGAACTTACCTACGAACAATTGGAGAACGTGCTGATGACCAATAGGAGAACATGCCCATAACTCAAGAAACGTGCACGTTGCCCACCATGACACTATATAAAGGGGGTCCATACACCGGCGGAGATATGCATTATTCATGGTTGTGTCTACTATTGCTCCATTTTTTTTCTCTTTCCGGTGACTGACTTGAGCGTCAGAGGGCCAACGTCGGGGACCTCTTCCTAGGCTCGTCACTGATGTTTCTTGTGCTGTAGAGTAGAGCGGAGTCTACATCTAGTCAATGCAATAACCACATCTCCAGCTTGTCATCTCCATAATTTTCGGGCAGTATTAGATATAATAAGTTTTTGAACTAAAATTGCTATAAGGAAATTTCCTAATATAAATTTTGAAGTAAATAAAAAAATCAAAAGGCACATCTTATTTTTACTTTTTAAATTACAATAAATATTAAACCTTAAACCATAAATCATAATTAAAAAAAAAACCTAGTGGCATAGGGAAGAAAATGAAGAAGAAAAGAAATATCTTCCTTTACTTATTTATTTACCTTAATTGAAAAAAGTGGATATATGTAGTGTAATTTTTTAATTAAAAATGATATATACATCATTTTTTTTATATATATAGTATAATTTTATGAGTTAAAAATGATATATATATCATTTTTTTATATATGGTACTGAAACCAACTCCAACGTGTTGTACAAGTCTTTAAAGAGAATACGTTGGTGCTGATTTTTAAAGACTAGCACATTGGAGTTGATTTTTAAAGACTAGCTTTTACCGTTAATATTGATTTGTATAAACTAGCATCACAGTTGGAGTTGGTTTGTAGAAATTAGCTCCAACGTGCTAGTGTCGGTCTTTAAAGAATTGGTTTGTATAAACTAGTATCACAGTTAGAGTTGGTTTGTAGAAACCAGCTCCGACATGCTAGTGCTTGTCTTCAAAGACCAACACGTTGCAGCTTGTCTTTAAAGATTGGCTCCATTTTTGTGTTGGTTTATAAAAATCACCTTGTATGTAGGAGAGAGAAGAGAGTTGCATACAAATGAGAGAAGGATTAATTTTTTTTTTTTGTCACATCAGATCGTACACATCAGATGTTGCCCATAGATGGTCACATAAAGATGTATAGGGTATCATTCTCTCTCTCTCTCTCTCTCTATATATATATATTACAGAAATTGATATATTACGCGACATGTGTTGTGTGGCTTGTGCACGACAAAGGTCTAGTCATTTGGATTTAATCCAAGTGTCTGAAAGGTGAATTTATAATTTTTTTTGTTATTTTTTTTTAAACTTTAGGTTAAGTTAATTAGATTTTACCTTTAATAAGTACTTCAACTTCGAAATTGATGGGACTTATAGGGTATATATTTAGGATGGGGTTGTTGGTTGCTACTCGGAAAACCTAGAGGTTCCACTGTACAAAAATTTTGTACAAAGGTCTGAACCTTTTCCTAGCTACCATGTGTTCTTTTTAAATTAAATTTTGGATCGCCTGCGGAACTTAACACGTTTGATCCAAAACTTAATCTATTTGTTCTTTAAGGTTTAGACTTGGATCTCCTGCGGAACTTAACACGTTTGATCCAAATCACCTAAGTTATTAATTCCATTAAATATTAATTTCCATAATTGGTTCCCAGTACTGACGTGGCGAGGCACATGACCTTCTTGGATATGGGAACAACCACCACCGACTAGACAAAACCTTTTATGGAAAGCTAATATTTAATTTCCTAAAATAACTTTAGGTCAACCAAAAGGAACAATCAAATCACAAGGAAAAGAAAAATAAAAGAACACAACTTCGAAAAACATATTCGAAATACTAGAATCGTAAGCCTCTTGTATTTGGTATTATTTCCATAAATAACTAGTATGATGCGGAAAGAAAAATTACTAGTTATACCTTATAGAAAAAACCTCTTGATCTTCTACCGTATTCCTCTTCTAACCTCGGACGTTGTGTGGGCAACGATCTTCCGAGATGAGAAACCACCAAAGCACCTTCTTCTCCTTTCTTCAAGTTTCGGCCAAGCACTATGCTTCCAAGAGATGAAGATCTTTTTCCATCAATCAAGCTCCAAGGGATGTAAGCTTTCTCTCCTTCTTCTCCAAGCTAAAATCCGGCCACCACTTGATCTTCAAGGAGGAAGAGAGGTCCGGCCACAAGATGGAGAGAAGAGAAAGGAAGGAGGCCGGCCACACCAAGGAAGAAAAGAGGGAGAAAATAATAGAGGTTGTTCACCATGAAGCCTCCTCTATCCCCTCTTTTATAATCCTTGGTCTTGGCAAATAAGGAAAAATTAATAAAACCTTCCTTAATTCTTTTGCCATGAAAAAGAAAAATTAATTAATTAAAAATTAATTTCCTTTTCCAACTTATTTGGCCGGCCACCTTCAATCCACAAATCAAGGAAAGTTTTAATTAAAACAAAAATTAAAACTTCCTAATTTGTTTCTAGAAATTTATAAAAATTTTTCCAATAATTTTATCCCTTCATGATTGGTTAATAAAAAGGAAATTTTATAAATTAAAATTTTTCTTTTAAACATGTGGATAAAAAGAAAGTTATCTCTAAAAATTAAAATTTCTTTTAATCTACAAATAAGGAAAGATATCAAATCTTTTCTTAATCTTTTGTAGAAACTTATAAAAGAGAATATTTAATTTTAAACTCTCTTTTAAATCATGAACATGATTAAAAAGGAAAGTTTTCTTAAAATTTAAAATCCACCTTTAATCAACAAATAAGGAAAGATTTCAAATTTTAAACTCTCTTTTAAACATGTAGATGATTTACAAATAAGGAAAGATTTTACCAAAAATTAAAACCATCCTTTTAAACTACAAATAAGGAAAGAGATTAATCTCTTCTCTTAATCTTTTGTAGAAAGTTATAAAAGGAAATTTTTAATTTTTAAACTTTCTTTTAAAATCATGATATCCACATAAGAAATAATTTTAATAAAATCCTTTTAATATTCTAGTGGCGGCCACCTAAGCTTGGGACCCAAGCTTTGGCCGACCACCACATGACTTCATCCATTTGGTCGGCCCTAGCTTGGGTTCCAAGCTAGCTTGGCCGGCCCCCTATAGGATGGGTAAGAAGGTGGGTATAGGTGGGTATAAATCTCTATATACTAGAGGCTACGATAGGGACCGAGAGGAGGAATTGGTTTTGGTCTCCCGATGAAATTAAGCATCCCGTGTTCGCCCCGAACACACAACTTAATTTCATCAATAATAATTCATTCCACTAAAGAACTATTATTGAACTACCGCACCAATCCCAAATTACATTTTGGGCTCCTTCTTATTATGAGTGTGTTAGTCTCCCTGTGTTTAAGATAACAAATGTCCACTAATTAAGTAAGTTACTGATAACTCACTTAATTAATATCTAGCTCCAAGAGTAGTACCACTCAACTTCATCGTCATGTCGGACTAAGTCCACCTGCAGGGTTTAACATGACAATCCTTATGAGCTCCTCTTGGGGACATTCTCAACCTAGATCACTAGGACACAGTTTCCTTCTATAATCAACAACACACACTATAAGTGATATTATTTACCAACTTATCGGGCTTATTGATTCATCGAACTAAATCTCACCCATTGATAAATTAAAGAAATAAATATCAAATATATGTGCTTGTTATTATATTAGGATTAAGAGCACACACTTCCATAATAACTGAGGTCTTTGTTTCTTTATAAAATCAGTATAAAAGAAACGACCTCTAATGGTCCTACTCAATACACTCTAAGTGTACTAGTGTAATTATATAGTTAAGATAAATTAATACCTAATTACACTACGACCTTCCAATGGTTTGTTCCTTTCCATTATGGTCGTGAGCTACTGTTTATAATTTATAAGGTACTGATAACATGATCCTCTGTGTGTGACACCACACACCATGTTATCTACAATATAAATTAATTGAATAACTACATTTATCATAAATGTAGACATTTGACCAATGTGATTCTTATTTCTAGATAAATGTTTATACCAAAAGCTAGGCTTTTAGTATACACTCTAACAGGGGTAATAATATTTTTAGTTTTTTTTAACTTAGGATTAAGACAATAATATTTTATACGTACATACTATCGAGGCCTCGATCATCCCATTGCCTACAAATACATAGGAATGAGTCACACACGTACATACTATCGAGGCCTTGATCATCCCATTGCCTACAAATACATAGGAATGAGTCACATAGGTATTATACCCAAAAAAAAAATTATTCATCAATTCATGGAAACTCAATTCTTACTTAAAAAATTGAAAAAAAGTCATCACTACATTATTGTCCGGAGTACATTCTGTCAATGATGAATCTAAGAATTTAAATATGGAGGAACAATCATGATAAACAAGGAACGATATCCTCTATCTCTATCAATGTAACCTTATAATATTAAGGATTTCACCGTCGATGCCCCCGAAACCTGCATTCTGTTGGATAATGTTGTTTAAAACTTATATATATATATATATATATATATATAGTTTAGTGAAAATTATTAAAAATAATTTGAGTTAAATTCCTCTATTGTATAAATTTAATATATATTATAATGATTTTAAATAAATTTAATATATATTATAATAATTTTGATAAAAGTTAGTATAATAATATATTTTTAAAAAAAAATTAGAATACAATATTTTAGTATTTTTAAAACGAGACCCTTTTAACGAAAATAGTCATAAGAATGCTCCTTTTTTTTATTTCTCATAAACAGAGCGGTTGTACCCAATCTTTTACCCTCGCCACTTGCAACTCACGTGTTTAGGTAGGACCCTTCTTTGCTACGAACGCAGAAGAGGCACGCTCGATCCGACCGCCACCCTCCCTCCCCTCTTCTCTCTCACCGCCAGGAAACCCTCGGCGAATTCTTTTCGGCTTCGTCGGAGAACATCGCCGGCGATCAATACAAGGATCCATTTCTCTTTTCCTGAGCAGGCGATGCAGGGCATAGAAGGACCCAGCGCCCGACAGAGAAAACCCAGAAGGCCCGCCCTTTCTCTCAACTCTCAGGTCGGTTCACCTCCTCAGGCCAATTTTCAATCTTTTGCCTACTGCATCCTTCTGCATATTTCTTTCCGTGTGATCCGTTTGTGCTCTTCTTAGCCTCACGACTTCGTGCATCAGATTTAGGGTTTTACTTCTTATTTCCTTCTTTTTCTCTCCTTTCAAGCTGTCAGGGTAGATTTTTTTATTTTGGAGTTTTGTCATGGGAAAGTTATGTAATTTTATTCTGTTTGTTGAATTATTAATTTTTATTTCTATTTAGGATGTGACGGGAGATAGTGCCATGGACGGAATTGAAGGAATGGACGCTGATGAATTGATTGATGATAATGTCGGGGATGAAATTGACGACAGAGTTCCTGAGGTGGGCATGGTGTTCAAAAATCATCAAGAGGTGTCTAGATTCTACAAGCGATATGCTCGCCGGGTGGGGTTTGGCATTGCCATAAGAAGATCTGCCTTCACGGAAGATGGACATTGCTTGTACTTAGAATTGATGTGCTGCAAAGGGGGCCGGAAGCGACCAGAGCCCAAGTATCGGAAGCGCAACTCAGCAAAAACAAATTGTCCAGCTAGGATTAAAGTTAAGCTATGGGGTGATGGGATGCTTCACTTGGTTGTGGCGAACATTGACCACAACCACCCTGTTAGCCCCTCCATGGCAAGGTTCTTGACTTGTTATAAGCAGTTATCAGGCGCTGCCAAGAAGCGTGCTGATCGAAACAATGGAGAGGCTGATGAGCCAAGATTGCCGCCAACTATGCCACTTGATAGATTAAGTGCGCTTGAAGAACTACTCTTTAGCGAGAGTGAGCATAAGAGTTTTGTGGAAAGAGGTAGATTAAAGCTTGGGGAAGGGGATGCTGAAGCCCTTCGTCTTTTTTTCACCCGAATGCAGGCAAAGAATACAAATTTCTTCAATGTCATGGATTTGGATGAGGAAGGGAGTGTGAGAAATGTCTTCTGGGCAGATGCACGGTCAAGGGCTGCACATCAATATTACAATGATGTCGTCATGCTAGATACAACATATGTGACAAATAAATATGATTTGCCTCTTGCTACATTTGTTGGGGTGAACCATCATGGCCAGTTGGTTCTATTGGGTTGCTGCTTGCTATCAGATGACACCATGGAGACATATGTATGGTTGTTTAAGGCATGGATAGCATGTATGTATGGAGAGTTCCCCAAGGCGCTTGTTACTGATCAATCCAAGGGCATTCAGAATGCTGTTGCTCAAGTTCTCCCCAATGTTCGCCATCGCATGTGCCTGTCACAGATAATGAAAAGAGTACCTGAAAAATTAGGTGGGTCAGCAGATTATAGAGCCATTAACAAGGCAATGCAAAAGGCTATCTATGATTCCTTAACAGCTGATGAGTTTGAAGAAGATTGGGCAAGGATGGTTGACATATATGGACTTCAAGGTAATGAATGGATCAGATCATTGTATGAATTCCGGCATTCTTGGGTCCCTGTATATCTAAAAGAAACATTTTGGGCTGGCATGTCTACCACCCAGCGTAATGAGACTATAGTTGCATTTTTTGATGGCCATATTGAAGCAAAGACTTCTTTGAAGCAATTTCTTAGTAAATACGAGATGGCATTACTGGATAAATATGAAAAGGAAGCTCAAGCAGATTTTGAGACATTTCACAAGCGACGACCTTCTGTGTCTAAATTTTACATGGAAGAACAACTTTCCAGAGTATTCACACTTAATATGTTTAAGAAGTTTCAAGATGAGATTGAGGCCATAATGTACTGTCATGCATCGCTGCTCAAGGTAGATGGACCTATATCTACTTTTGATGTCAGGGAATGTATTTTTCTTGATGATGGCAAGAGGACAATGAACAAGAACCATGGAGTTTTATTCAACACAGAAGAGAAGGAGATTCAGTGCATATGCGGTTCGTTTCAGTTTAGAGGGATCTTATGCAGGCATGCCTTGTCTGTGCTCAAGTTGCAGCAAGTGCATGAAATTCCATCCCAGTATGTTATCAACCGGTGGAAAAAGGATTTCAAGCGATTGCATGTTCTAGCTCAATCTTCAGATGATGTCATTGCTAATAATAGAATTGATCGATATGATTACTTATCAATGCGATGTCTTCAACTTGTTGAAGTAGGAGTCTTGTCAGATAAATATCAATTAGCTCTTAGATTAATAAAAGAGATGGAGAAGTTTCTTCTAAGTGATAACACATATGATGATACACAGCCCAAGATTAAGCCTCGTATTCCTAAAGCAAATCGATTGATCCAGAATCGCAAGCAAAATGTTGGAACTAGTGTGATATCTGAAAATGGAAATGCAGTGCAGCAGCTTGGTGGTCTTATGCAGTTGAATGAGGGACATGTAAGGATTTACTCCAAATTTGATGCATGAATTGCCTGTTAGTAGCATTTATAAATTCTTCTGTCGATTTGTTTAGTGCTAACCTCTTTTGAACCCATCATGAGCAGCCTTCTCTAGGAATCACAAAGGCTACTGATTTTCAAGTTCTTCCAACTCCATATCTTGCCACCCAAATCAGGCCACAACAAAATACAAAACCCACGGTTCTCATTATGTTGTCTTCGTGCTCTACATTAATATTCTGGCAGATTTACCTGGCATCACATACCCTTTTTTGGAAATTATGTTTGCAACAGGAAGGAGGAAATCCAACTGTCTTGCCTCGTAGTCAATTTGGTTTGTCGATGAATGGAAACCAAGCAACAGTTCGACCAGGCATTGTGTATATGTTCCCGGTATGTCTTAAAATATTAATTTCTTCCATGCTACTATCCTATCCCTTGTTAAAAGCTATCTCATGCTAAGTGAATTTTTCTATATATAACTTTTGTGCAAAAGTATGCTCATCAGTTCTAGGTCACTACATATCTATTATAGAAACAAATATCTCAATCTGTTTTTGGTATCCTAAAATAAGTGATTGCTATGTTTTGTTTATGTTAATTTTTCAAATATTCAGTATGACTTCTTATCGAGCTTTAAATGATTTATTGTGTTACAGGGTGGATTTGACCCACAGACATTTGGAAATGGACCTTTGATGCCATGGATCTATCAGCCGGTGCTCCAAGTATAGTTAATTACTTGTCTGTTACTTGCATGAGTGTAATTCACATTGCATTTCTCCTGATAATCTGAAAATATATAGGCTACTCAGAACCCAAAGGATCCTCTGGCACCAGGTCCTCCTAAAAGGAGACGGAAAATATTCCGTGATCAAAAACCTGTGGAATCAACTCAAGATCCAAAAGAAGCACCTGTTGCAACAACTAGTTAATGGGTACAGCACCAAGCTGCAGCTTTAACCCAAGGTATGCAAACAAATCCTGCATAGAGATGGCTCATCGGCTTCACATTGTAGCTAATTATTTGCATCTTAATTTGTGATCACTTAATTCTGAAGTTGTTTATCCATATCACTTCAATCAGGGCTGGCAATTCATCAGTCATGCCATCTCGTTCCATGTCAAGACTCAAAAATGTAAGGACGTGAAACATTGCAAGATTAGTCAAAATTTCTGAAAAAAAATAGATTATTTGATATAACAGTAGGTTACCCTCTGCAAAACCAATTCCTGGGATGCAAACTGAAATATTTTTAAAATGAGAAACATGTCATGTAACTTCTATATCATTGTCTCATCGATAGGATTCAGAATTGTCTGTCCTTTATGAAGAATTTCAAGTTGAGTACACATCACAATATTCTCTGGTTCTCTTGTGATATTCTGTCAGACATCACATACACTCTCCTTGTAGTGACATTGTAACAGTTTGAATAGTTTTTATTGTGTACTGTAGGATGGTGGCGAAGCAGATCAAATCAGAGCACACAAAGATATTGGTTGAGCTTGCTGTAGAGAACAATTCATTCCAGCTTGAAGGCACAACTGAGCATTTGCCACTCTACAATCTGCAATACCATTCCCTCTATGATGCTCCTTTGTAGTTGCTTTTGTGAAGGATTAAGCATTTCAACATTTTCCATGCAAATCTCTGTAGAGTTCTTTGTTTATCCACGGTAACGAGTACCCAAGTGGCCTATCTTTGCAGTTATATAAGTGTTATTTTTCGAATTAGGCACCTCAATGATGTATCTCATTGACTGTGATTCGATGCCTTGTAATGACAACATTATTATTTGTAGATCTCCATGTGTGAATAGAAACTTCTTACCACCCCAAACCTCTGATGTAAATTGTCAAGCATGTTGATTTCTTCCCTAGCATTTCAAGCTTTATCCCTTGAGACGAACAGGGTTGATTCTCGTGAAACTTTCATGTTCTTGTGGTACAAGCCATCGTTGTCTGTTTTCATTTCAGTAGGTCTTGGTCGGTTTGCTAATTCAGATGTTTTAGAACAATTGCATTTTCTTATTTTGGATCTTTCTTTTCCATTAATTACATGCTCAAGTCTTTTGTAAGATACTTTCACCCTTAACTCCCTTTCAATTAAGTTTTTAGCTATAATTTGCGTCAGTTCAGTTGCAGCATCTTCTTTCACAGCAACTCTCTCCAACTGAATGCTTGTTTTCAATCTCTTGATTTCTCCATGTTTATTTTCATCTGGGATTCTTACAGGTAAGTCCATAGAATAAGGGTACACCAAGCTTCCCTCAATGCAGATAAATTTTATTATTTTTGAAATTAAATTAATTTAATAAAAACTTATCAATATTTATTTTCAAATAAATTTCTACGCCTTGATATTTATGAATCAAAGTGTTCAAAAAATAAAGTTATTTAGAAATATATTTAAAACTAAATTTATTATGATATGCATACGTTTATAATATTATTTCTATTTATTATTCGAATCTCACGATCGAACTGAATAAGCATCATCCAGCTCCGTTTAACTCAACTCGAGTTAGCTGAACTTATTTGGCTCGACATGATTCTGCAAGAGCACTGCGAAGGTTTCCATCGCTGGTGAGCGGAATCCTCTAGAAGCTGCCCTTTCTTCGTCGTCGATTCCTCGCTTCGTCTTCAGTCGGAGCCGCCGAGTTGCTTACCGATTGTTCCTTGATCAAGAGGTTTCTTGGAGGTTAGGATCGGGTAAGATGTTTCTCGAATCCATTCCTTTCTCGTTCATCCGCCCTTTCAACAGATCGGTAACTTGCTAACTCATCGGATCAGGTTGTTGAAGTTGGATATCACTTTTCCATGGGAATTTTTAATCGTAGTTGATGTTAGGGTTTGTGGGAACTTCGATTCGATTTTTATTTTTAATCGTAATTACTGTTCGTAGTCATGGAGAAAGATAAATCAGCCGGCGACGAGAGCAGTGGTTTTGGCGGTTTGCCGCCGCCTTCGCCATCTCGGTACGGCGCATTCGCAACTGCTTTGACTTCGAGCAGCTTTCCTGCCAAGGCTGGTGCGTCTTCTTCGTCTTCTAATCCCAGTGACGATCGTGATGATAGGCAGTTCAGTCATGACATCAAGCGAATGCCTGATTTTCCTCGGAGAAGCAACGGCCACCGGCGAGCTCACTCAGAGATATTGAGCCTCCCAGATGACATTAGCTTTGACAGTGACCTAGGCATTGTAGGGGCCGGAGAGGGCCCATCGTTGTCAGAAGAGACTGACGAAGATTTGATCTCTATGTATCTTGATATGGACAAGATAGCTTCATCATCTGCGTCCTCAGTATTGGATCTGCTAGAGAGCGAAACTTTGGCCACTGCATCTGTGGGTGCTAATGCTGAGAATGTGGCTGAAACTTCTAGCGAGAGGCCAAGGATTAGGCATCAACATAGCCAATCATTTGATGGATCTACCACTATCAAGCGAGAGATATTGGCATCAGGTGCGGGTGGAATGTCGTTGGTTGAGGAAAAGAAGGCCATTTCAGCTGCCAAACTTGCTGAACTTGCTCTTGTGGATCCAAAGCGAGCAAAGAGGTTTGATATGTAGCATGCCACTTTTCTAAATTCTATTTGAAAGCCAAAATTTACTCAAGTGTTTTTGCGCATTACCTAATGTTTCCTCCAACGTGTCAAATGGACAAGGCTTTAAGAAAAAAACAAAGTACATTAGTGTTTTCTGATGAATGTCAATGTAGGCAGACTAATGCTGATTGTTGTCCTGAAATGAAGTTAACACTTGTGTTAAATAGCAAGGAATCAAAGACAAGGACATATTTTCTAATCTATCTATTCAAAAATGAAAATTTTGTCTACAGGTGAACTAAATGAGGTGGAACATTACTTCATCATAGTGGACTCACAAACTTGCTGTTTGTAACATTTACAAAAAGATCTCATTGTTACTTTGCAATGATTTTGTAATTTAAAATAGAAAACCTGAGATAAATGAGAAAAAGAATTCCTACTCTCCTTCTAGTTCAGATTTTTAGTCATGCTCAAAATATCTTGAAATTCTCTTGCATCCTTGTTTCACTACATTTATCATTTTACTTCCAAATTTCATCTCAAGAAGGATTCTGTTTGTTCCTTTAGTTGAAGGAAAATTAGGCAGGCCATCCAATTCTATGAGATGGGTTGATGTTGGAAAGATTCATTTGGACGCACTTGTTGAGTTTTACTTTGGGACTAGTTCATTAAAATTCCGGCCAAGAGTTGTTTACTATGTTTCTTTGTGGAACGCTTGTTTGTTTTTTTAATTTTGTTTTGTATTCCTTCTGTAGGTATGCTCATGGTTTCTATAACTGTGTGGTTTAGGTTTTTTCAGTTCCAGAAAAATTCTCCTAGTGAATTAATGTTTTTTTAGTCTGGTTAATTTGGTCCCAGTAGTAGACATGTAAACGAAGAACAAGTAGTAAACTGATGAAAATCAGATTACGGGTTCCTGGTTGTTTTGGTAGGTGTAATTCTTAGTCATCTGTTATCAGAGGAGTTGCCTCTTGACAAAAGTATACAAATGGAGAAGGGTCTTGTTTGATTTAGAAATGTGTTTTCTTGTTTATCTTTATCCATTTTTTCTACAACTCTGATATCTTTGCAAGCATTTGGTTTTAAAGTTGTATTTGTTGGGATTTTCTTATTACAACTGAAACACTACTCTCATTGTGTCCTTATGGGTAAGGAATTAATTGGGAAATTTTATTTAGAGTGTTTTAGCAAATTTACTTGGTTTTCTGTTAGCGAATTACTAGATGTAGCATGACAGTTTTATACATCGGGATGATTACTTAACTCTGCTTCAATATTCTGTTAAGTCCATAAAGCTTTTAAAGACAGTACTAATTCTGCGCGAACATCTTATGTAGATCATCTCCAAAGGTGGTTTTATATTTTTCTAATTTCCTATTACGCTCTGGTAAAATCTCTTATCTAAGAAATTTGTTAAAATATTTGATAGAGTCTGGGCCAATAGACAGTCAGCTGCTAGGTCAAAAGAAAGGAAGATGCGGTACATTTCAGAACTGGAGCGGAAAATAATGACCCTACAGACAGAAGCTACAACTTTATCAGCTCAGTTAACCATGTTACAGGTACGTATGCGTTCTTATTTAATTTATTGAAATTGAAATTTTGGATCACCTAAGAACTAAACTTTTTGGTCCATGTTGCACTACCAAGTATCTCTTTCTAAATGGGAGTAATGATGGTTGTCAAAATTGATATAGCCATAGGATGGTCATAATATCTATGTATTTATTGTATCATATCTCTGGGATTATTGAAATCAGAGTAATTATGGGCAAAAAAATCAAAGAAGAGAAAATTAAATCAATTTTAAATATATATTGTTTGATTAAAAATCAAACTAACACCAGCATTTTATATAAAATTTGAATAGTAACACAAAATATATCATTGTGATAAAATTATGTTAACAAAATTAATAAAATTATAGTAGTAACACAAAATATATTATCATGATGTCATATTATGATTATCAGGTCAATAATGTTCTGTTATTATTATAATTTATTAAAAATAACTAATAAGGTCATATTTATTATGGTTTCGGTCCCCATCAAACCGGGTCAAGGGGTAATCAGCCCGTTGGCTTAGTTAAGGTTTGGACCTGGCCTGTGGGCTGGTCTACTTTGCGCTATCTTAGCTGAGGAGCAGTTCAGAGTAGAGGCTGATTCTAGAACCATAGGAATACAACATGACATAGGCAATTTGACCACCAAATTGATTTATCATCTTCTCACCTTCATGATTTAAGCCAATATCCTTTAAAAAACACTTGGTTGAGGGAAATAAGAAGTAGCTTTATGAAAGGCAACACATCTAAAGACAAAGATTAATGTGCTTTTGAATCCATACACTTTTTTCCATTGCTTCATGCATAATAACTGATGAAAATACATTTTTTTATAGCCTTCGCTTCTAGCTTTCTTTGCTTAAAAGTCAGACACATTAATGCATAGAGAACCAAATGCCTTACAAATGTTTGACACTTAGAACCCAATGGTAAGGCAACTTCATTTTTATTAAACTAGAGAATTCAATTTTTCTTATTTCTGAAAGCTTATGTGCTAAAATTAGTAAGGATACATAAATTTTTTCTTAACATCTGAAAGTTTTCATAAAATGTCTAATTTTTTTCTGTCACAATTTTATCGTGGTGTATACACATAGGTAAATCTCTTCTAAGGCCTTGTTCCTTGTCAAATGATAAGAACCTGTTCAAGGTCAATTCAACATTGTTATCACTTCACAATTTTCTTTTCTTATTTTATGTTACAATTTTAATGGTCATCCTGAACTCTTGAAATTCAGATATTTTTTTCCTTAACAGAATATGTTCAAGTGTATCTTGTGAAACATTTACAAATAGAAGCATATTTCAAGAACCAAATGAGGAGTTTGTCTTGGACCCACTAAATCTTTGTGATTAAGGTTCAACAAGACCTTACATCTTAAAAGAAAATGTCCAAACAATTTCCAATGTGCTTTTCCATATTAACAATTTTTACATAATGTCATAACTAAAAAGAGAAAGATTGGGAAGCTTGCAAACCAGATTCTTGACCATTATTGTCTTCAAGTTGTTCATATCAACACTATGAAGTTTTGCATCTCAAATAGTTGCAACTTCTTTTTTGGGCATCTTCTCAATATAATAACTATGTGCTTATAGAACTTACAAGTCCACCAAATTGGACGACGGAAAGGATGTTCACCTTCTCAACTTTCTTGAGTGACTCCAATCTTTTTTGGTTCAAAAAGAACATGATGATTTATGCTCATTGTCTTAGTCATGGAAAATAGATTTTTCTTTATACCTACACATGATATGCACTCCTAAGATTACTAATCATTTGATTGGACTATGACACTTGATGGATTGTATTATTTAACATGGCCATTGCATCATTCTCTTCATAAGAATGAATGCTAGTAAACTTTGAATCATCATCAGTCAGTGGGCATTATATCTGAAATTAACAATCCATCAACAATAAGATTGTTGTTTGTGACATTTACTTGAGTTTAACTCGTCAATTTCCTTTTATATGAACAGCTTTGCCACAATGATAACACTTGATCTTATTTTTGTTGCCGCCTTTCTTAGAAGAAAGTTCCTTTTTGTCAACATTCTTCTTATCATTCCATTCATTATGCAGAAAAAAGGGCTTCTCTTTCACCACCTTCAGGTGAATTGCCCATCATTTAGTGAGATAATGATTCTTGAGAAGTAATAAGATTCTCCAACTCTACCAAAGTTTTTATTTTTGACATCCTTCAAGTGGACTTGATAAAGGATGAATACCCATTCAAAGAGCATAAGTCATATGTTGCTTCATCCTTTTATAGATATAGTTTCTTCTTGATCCAAAAGTTAATTCACCGTGCATTACTTTTTAACCTTCAATAAATGTTGAGAAATTGACATGTTACCTTAATTTGTGTTAGCCAAATCATTCTCCAAATATTGCACATCAGCAAATTATTCTTATTGAGCAGTCCATCAATTGCACCTAATAATCTGTTCAAAGAGATCATGGGAGATCTATCTCTTTAGCACAAATATGCCTTTTCATTTGATTATTTCACCTTTTTAGCATATTTGGGTAGTCACCTTAAGGTTCCTTGGTTGTATGGTCGCCAACCACATTCCATAGGTCTTCACTAATAAGATATGATTCCATGAAACTTAAATCTTTTAATTGAATTGATTGAGAATTTCCATTCAAAGTCCACCAACATGGTCATTGAAATTTAGTCTTTGTCGAGTGTCTTCTTTTCTTTTCTGAGATCTTAAAAGAAAACTTCCACTGCCCTTGTGGTTTTGATATCTTTTGAAGAAAAGTAATACTTCTGTGTTCTTTTTTTAAATACTGGTAATTAATTATATTTTACTTTCTAAAGTTCATAATCAGGTAGTTCAATGAGCAACATTGTCTGCTTGGCATGTGTGTAAGGGTGACACGTGAACAATGAGTTTGTGTTTGTCTATGCACTCTGCATGAGTCAATACCTTGGCAAGGGATTGTTGTGCTTTTTTTGGCATGGAAAATTATCATTTCTGTGTCTGAAGCATGATTCAAGAAGGGACTTCAGAATGTGTTGCCGACAACCTTTCTCTGCATTGTTTACAACGGAGGCAGAGATGGAGAGAGCAGAGCAAGCTATTGCCATCGGGCGAGATAAATATCTATGAGATTCTCTGCAAGGAAGAAACTTTCCCATCACATTTTTAGAAAGACCAAAGAAGTCAGAATAGCAATACTTAAGTTGATGGAAGGCTTAGTTAAGCAGTTTTTTTTTTCTAAAATTAATTCTGTCTATTTTTTTTATGAATTAATTAATTCTGTCTATTGCTACTATAGATAGTGAACTAGATTTTGTCTTGCAAATCAAGCATGCATTTAGTTTATAGAACTTTGCACCACGTGAATTGGCATTAAAAGTAGTTCACCATTTTCTTATCAGATTCTGCTTGCAATTAGTTCACAATCTTTTTCTTTTATTCACTTGAAGTTATGCTTGCTGGTTTGCTTTGACAGAGAGACAACACTGGTCTGAATTCTGAAAACAACGAACTGAAGCTGCGGGTACAGACCATGGAGCAGCAAGTTCATCTGCAGGATGGTAAGGCTTTTATCTTTGATTTTTAAAATTAATAACTAACCTCTTGGTTAATACTAAACTTCAAAATCTTAAGCTTGTCTTCTAGGGTTTCTTTCTCTATTCCAGCTATTTGTTTTTTTTAAAGATCACAGTTGAGATATAGGATTTCTTATTCTTACTGATAATTAGAAGAAAAATTGCTTATATAAAATCCAAATCTCACCACTTAATACTAAAATAACAGTATAGCTATTGTTTCTAATACTCCCCTCTAAGTTGGAATGCAACTCTCTACCATGCCTAAATTGTTGCACAAACTTATTCAAGTTTCATTAAGTAGCTTGGTAAGAATGCCAAAAATTTGTCCTTTGAAAGTGGGGCTTATAGAAAAAGGCTTGCCTTGGCTTCGAAAGGAAGTGATGCTCAAGGGAACACCACTAGAATTAAATGAGATCATAGCACTGTAAAGTGTGGTTTGGGTAGCAACCTCTATGGTAGGATGTCAATATGACAAAGCTCTGTGCAACAACAAATCTCTTAGTAGCAAGGAAGGAACTCTAGGGAAGATGATTACAAGTGGTGGTTGAACTTCAAATGAGTTAGTGGAAGAAATTGAAGTTTGGAAGCTGGTGGAGAAGATGGTTGAGGGGAGGCCTTCTAATTATTCACATTATTTTGTGAAATTGAATAATATCTGAAAGCAATTAGGTGTGACACCAATGATAAATAGGTTGAGATGATACATACTAGTTCAAAAACAATCAATCTATTCTATAGTTATAATAGTAATATAGGGTTAAGGAATGGAGGGAGGCTAAAGAAAAGATTAGTCAATATAATAAAAATAATTTAATAAATTTGAATATTATCAGTTATAACCTATATAGAGGTCAATGAACGCATAAGTTCGCATAGGGGTCCCGGGGAAGGGTCGTACAATAGACTCTTCCCATGCTCCCGTATTGGCGGGAGTTTAGTGCACCGAGCTGCTCTTTTAACCTTATATAGAGGTCAATGAAGGCATAAGTTCATACAAACAACTTGAACTAGTTGAGACAAGCATAAATCCATTATGATGGTGGTACTTCTTGTAGATCTTAAACTATTATAAGGTATGTAGTACTTTATAAATCCTAAACCCACTATACATAACTAACTATTTATAATAAGTTTAATGCTTCCCTCAGCATAGATTCTATGTGTTCACCTTGTTGCGTAAACTACAAAACATTTTGCAAATTGAAAAATAAAAGTACGACATCAAAACAGGTAGGTGTCAGTTCCTTTGATCTCAATAATGTTAATAGGGAGAGGATGAAGCAGTCAGTTTCTCCTTGAGGCAGCATTGACAATGGAAGATTGGCGAATGAAAGGGAGGAGGAAAACACTCAATGAAGGCCTTGGAAAACACTCAATGTGGGTCCTGGGACCGAAAAAATTTACTGTTTTGTGGGAGACAATGAGCACAGGAAGAATAAGATGAGATCTGGAGTGAAGATGGACATCACAACTTATTCCTCTGCTTAACGGCAAAGAATTAAGTATTGTTCAGGTGAAGGTCTTCACAGGCTTTTAATACAATGCAGGATAAGTTAGGAGACTGACTAAACAACAGTTTGCAAGAAGCATGCATTTGCTTGATGTGGGCCTGATGTTGGAGCTTTAATGTGGCAACAAGGAAAAAAGAGGCGAGTGTAGTGCCTTCACCTTTACTGGCATGTTTTTTTTTAGCAACAAACTCAAATTGGGAAGTCATTAGTCATCCATCGTGGATAAGAGGCAAGGAGGAAGAGGTCGCAAGGAGATTTATGGAAATCTGGTGTATTAGCATGAGAAATGGAATCCATCTTGACGGGAACTGCCAGAACAAGCGAGCAGTCATGGGATGGATAGGAATCCATCATCTGCTGGCTCATGTCACTTTGTGTGAGTAGCTTAAGTGAGATAGAAGCAAGCACGGCGAGGACTCAAGATGGACGCGCAATGTGATGTCCGCAGAAAGGTTGATGGATGAGAGGAGCAATTGCTGACATCTGCAGCCTCCATCTAGGTGGATTATTTTAGAAAACCTATCGATGAAAGTGGCAAGAGAATAATATCATATTGATTGCTATTTTATGTGTAGGACTCTATGAATTCTAAATGCAAAACATCATCTAATATGGGAGTAAATCTACTATAAATATCTAATGACTCATAACACCTTCAACATGTACTAACCAGTTGAAATTAAACGGTTGGGGCTTTGATCAAACTGGTTTTGGGTACTAATTATGAAGGAGGTCCTCTCCATCAGATCGGTTGAACTAGTCCATCCCTTTTGATTTTCAATATAGTTGATTTTTCCTTAGTTCCCATAATGTATTTTCTAACTCATAAATCTATGATATATATTCAAATTTCTTTGTGCAGCACTAAATGAAACGCTGAGGGACGAGGTTCAACGTCTGAAACTTGCAACCGGGACTGCAGCTGCTAACAGTGGGCAGATGGTAAATTACGGGCAATCTTCTTTCGGAGTCAACCAGCAGTATTACCACAAAACTCCTCCATCACAATCTCTCATGGCTGCCCACCAACTTCAGCAACTTCACTTGCATTCGCAGCAACAACGTCCACAGCAGTATCAGGGAGCACCATTGCAGAGGCAACCGTCTGCCGAGATTAAACCAAGGTTTATGGCTTCTCAAACCCAAAAGGAAGGGACTTCAGATAACAGCAATGGCGCTCCACAGGGATGAATGAGAGAGAACATTGATTTCGCTTTGAGCTTCGATTTCTTTCATGTGCCTGCATTGGCATGCTTGCTTTTAGTTAGCCATTCGATAATTGAGGAAGTTGAACCTCCTGGATGCTACTCTCTCTCTCTCTTTTTTTTTGTAGTTTATCTTTGTAGAGTGTTTTATTAGTTCGGATAAAAGTTTACTTGTGGTAGGTTATTCAAAGGCCTTGTGGTAGGTTATTCAAAGGCTTGTTGGTTAGGCCATTCGTATCATGATCAAGTGGCGAGTTGGATGTTCATGGATACAAGAAATAATTGTCATCTTTTTCTTAATTTTTTGTTTTTTTTTAGTTTTCATTGCGGGATGTTAGGAACACTACATTGACCTACACTTTCTAAAGATAGGAATCACAGCAAAAAAAAAAAGCATAAAGGTCTAGAGAAATTTTACAGGCAAATGTTTGTTTATAGTGGGAAAAGGTGACTGTGTTTGCCCTCAACCCTCTGTTAATTTGTTTTAGGGTTAATACGAAGGTAAATGTTTAACTATGATTGCATAAAAGATTTTTGGAAATATAATATTTTTTCATTTTTATTTTTTGATCTCTGATAGTTAATACATGAATTCAGTGCAGTTATTTTTTTTAATATAAAACTTAGTCTTTATTTAATGTAGCATAATGCTAAAGTGACGCTAAAATTTAGCATATGTTAATATTGTTTAGTTTATTAAACATTAAGTTGCCAATTTTATTTTATGCGTATTGTTAATTTATTTATTAACTTATTTAGCCATATATATATATATATATATATATTCACTTTCTCCGTTACCTCTTTTTGATCTTGAAGAATGCCTATTCAATCTCCGTTACTAAATATATATATATTTAGTAGATGCTATTCTTAATTAGAGCAAAAAAGAGGAAGCCATCGTGTTCGTGCCCCTTCAGGGTAGTCTGCACTCCCTAAAAAGGGATAAATCACCAGGGTAGTCTGCACTCTCTAAAAAGGGATAAATCATCAAGAATATTTATCAAAACATAATGATTGTTTGCATGGAAAAAATTAAGTATTTAACAAGACATTTTATAATATTATAAGTATTTAACAAGACATTTTATAATTGACAGATGCTAGTCTTAATGAACGAAGGTAGTGTTACCAATGAATTATTGGTAGGGATATAAACGAGTCAAATGATCATCAGTAAATTTGATGAAAAACTTATTTATGTCCGTCAATATACATAAAGTTAATTAAATAAATAAATAAATTTGAACATATATTCAATTCATTAATATTCATAAATAAGGATCATAAATAATTCGTGAACACAAATAAAATTTGTAAATAATATTCACAAATAAAATTCTGGTCAATATGATAAATAATAAATAAACTTTTTAAAATGAATAATCAAACTTATAATACTCAATTAAACAAACATAAATTGAGAGTTCGATAAAACATCTAAAGATCAAACCAAACTTAAATCAAACAAACATAAATTGAGATTGAGACTTCGATAAAACATTAAAGATCAAACCAAACTTAAATCAAGCTCAACCATTTCAATGGCTTATTCATTTTAAATTTGACTTAGCTACCCTATCAAACAAAATCGAACACCACAAAGCTTAACTAGTTTACTGATCTAATTGTTGAGTACAATTGATTTCCATTTGAAACTCTTCTGATCTGTTTGGTTAGATCCAGTATTTAACCATTTTATTTCTGATTTCAACGTTTAGGAAGGCTTATTCAACACCAACCTGAGTAAATAATGCGACTAAACCAAATACATTGTGGATTGCAAGTGGAACATCTGAATGAAATTCTACCGAATAATTTTATAAATGAGAATCGAGCATTTGAATCGTGTAGAAAAGGAGGCAACAATGTTTGATGTCAGATCAATCATCAGTTTCATGATTTTGGCGTCGGGACCAAAAAGCTTGAAGCATACAAACAAGAACCGCATTGCTTGCGCTTTAGATTGTGAAAGAGGGATGCACCAGCTTTCTCATTCATAATCCTGAAATAAAAATAAAATAAAATGTCGATCGAATTAGAGTTATGGAAAGTAGAATAAAAAAGAAAGTTTTAGCAGAGTACAAAATTTAGTAGGTTACGCCAAGCGATGGGTGCTCTCATATTTCTTTGGAAAGAAAGAAAAAAAAAACCTTTAGGGCTTGTTCACTTACGATGAGAAGTAGGCTGTTAACTGCCTCTCCCTCCCCCTCTCGGTAAAGACATAAGGGATAAAAGAATTTGCCCCCATCAAGTCTTTCTCAAGTAAAGAGCAGAAGAATACTTCAAAGCAATTTTCCATGCTCTCCTCTAAAGTAACGATATGGAAAAATTTAAATCACATCCATTTAAAAAATAAAAACTCTAAGAGAAAGTCAAAGTTGCATCTATTGAGCGAAAACTCCGAGAAATACGTTTAAGATGATACGGACATGTACTTAGGCGGCCAATAAGTACTACATTGAGGTAATATGAAACTATAAAAAGATTGGGTTAGAAACAATAAAACAAGATAAAATTTATTTAAATATATATGATAATCTAGTAGGAGATAGAGATCAATGACATAAAATGATCCATATAGCCGACCCCATCTAGTAGGATAAGATTTGATTGTTGTATCCATTTAAAAAAAAGGCAGGTAAAACATGGGACTTGCACTATGTACGACGCAAAAGAAAAGAAATAATGAGGTACCAGGATTAATTTGTGGACCTAAATCTTTTCATCTTCTTCTAACATTAGCACTTGGTGCCAGCTGTGCAGCTTGCCCAGCAGCCCCCTCTTCCGGTGGCATGTTCATGGCTTGAGTCATGGCATTCAGCACAATGAAGACCAGAGGAACTAAATACATCCACTGTTGATGAAAAGGATTCACTGTTAGGCAGCTTTAATTAAGTTGATCACGAATTGCACTTTATGCTAATTGAAAAACATAAACAGACTTGAATGTCCAGATAAAGCCTAGCTGCATATGAAGAAAAACCAAAACGTATCTTACATATTTAGCCCAGAAAGTTTTTTCAGGAGGCTTTACACCTTCACCAACTCCCTCCTCCACGGCAAGCAATTTTTCAGCAAATGTAGGAGTTCTGCAAGTATTAGAGAATAAAATTTGATATTTATTAACAATGCTGTATATTAGTTAACTAATTGAAACTTTCCATTAAATCAAAACATATACTTGTAAAAGTTTTAGTATCAGTGCATTGTACAAAGACATGATGCATGCATACTCCAAGAATAGTTGGACAAGGTGTAGTACCTTGGAGCTTGCTCGCTGGTCTTCATAACTGTATATGATGTGAAAGACCACTTTGCAGGCTGAAATGAGAAGAGATGCATGCAAATATCATTTTATCTCACCAACAGAATGACAATAATCTTCTTATTAAATTCCTCAATAATTTTTTCAATATTCATTTTCTAGTTATCTCAAATCAGCACAGAGAGCCAGATTACTTGCAAGCATGAGCTCTATAAAGTTCTTTTTCCAAAAAAGTAGAACAAAGATCCTATTTAACTTTGCTATGACAATTGATAGGAAGGAAGCCATGAATCTTTACCATTATCGTCATGTAGAATTAACATCCATAGAAAAAGGTGTACTCTATATCATGTGTTACACATTAACAGGTTGTGTATAATTTGCTCACCTATGAAAAAGCTCACCTTCACACTAATTATATTTATTCCCCATTTTATGTAGGAAAAACTACCTAAATCATACATTCACTATGTCACAAATTACAGTCTAACACAAGTATTCTTTGTTCCAATCATGAAGGTAAATTCTCAAAGATGCACTTGAAGTTCGAAATTTCCCAAAGGACACCCTTTCTTCCTCACTCCTACCTTTCTCCCTCTCCTTTGTTTCTTTGTTCCTCTCTCTTTCATTCTCTCTTTTTCTTTCTTCTTACCCTCCCTTCCTCCACCCTACTCCATCCTAAGCTGGCAACCATTGATCCCCACCTCTCTCCTCTCCCTCTTTTTCATCCCTCATTTTCTGTTCCTATATCTCCCTTCCCTAGGGCGGTGCCACTGCCATCACTGATACCCTCCTCTCTCTCCCTCTTTTTTCTTCCCTCTCTCTTTCTTCTTCCTCACTCTTTCCTTAGGTAGTACAAATGTCAATGACAACAACATTATCATTGACAATGGCTTCAGCACCAACGACCTCCACTCTCTTCCTCTTTCTTCCTCCCCTCTCTTTCTTTCTCCTTCTCACTCCTTTGTTTATCTTCTTCTCTTTCTCCCTCTTCCCCCTTAGGATAAAATCCCAGCACAATCACTGACAAGAATGGAAGAGATGAAGAATTATTAAAAAACAAAAGAAAGAAAGAAAGAAAAGAGAAGAGAGAATAAGAATGAGTAAATTTTAAAAAATTTAAAAACTACTAGCATAAATGGTTTGCATTGTTATTATATCTAATGTAAGTTAGATTTTACTCAGTTTAATTGAATCTAACTGGCCTGAATTTTAGTTGAATTTGGCCTAAATTGGATTAACTTGTGCCCAATTTGGGTCTTAATTAGGTTCTCATGGGAGGATTTAGAGTTTGCTCTGAACTCAAACAGGGATAAAAATAGTAAGAATTCAACCTAAACTGAGCTCGAACCAGCAGTCTTAGGCATTGGTTCTGCTTAACCAATTTGAAATGGGTTTTACATTGACAGAGGCTTGATACTATGGATTTTCCTTTCTGATTCCCTTCTTACCTGTCTTTTGTGAGAGGGTAAGCACCATAGCTCAATGGAAGACAGAGCTACAAAATGGCTACCAGCAGCAGTCAACTGTGTACTGGGTAGAGAGGTTGTAGCTATGATGTAAATCTGATCTAGCATTTGGGTATGAAGATGTGTATAACTTGACAAGTGGACAGTCAAGATGATTAAACCACGATAAACTCCAAATGTTTGTTTTGAATGATTATGATAGAGCCAGACCTAACATAAAACCTCGATTTGCATTGATGCTTCTTTTGTATGCTCATTTAAATTTCATTGTGTCTAGCAAGGTTTGAAATCTCGACTCGTGCCGAGGTTTCGATTCCAAACCAGAACGATACAATTTCGGTATCGTGCCATGCCGATACGGTTTTGATATATATATATAATTTAAGAATAAGTTGTATATTAATTTAGTATAACTTGGCCTTATAAAACTTTTAATAAAAATATATATTTCATATTTTCATATGCTTAGGAAGTAAGAATCTAAAAATAGAAAGCTAAGTATGTTAATATTTATGGTTCCAAATCTCAAATCAAATTAATTCTTAGAAAAAAATATTATCATCTATAATAATTATATAAATTAATCCTAATTTATATATATAAATTTTTTATTTATTAATTTAAGTATTGATTTATATAATATATATTAAATATTATAGTTTATATATATATATATATATATATATATATATATATTGCATTCTAAAATCAAATTTATTTGAAATAATTATATATTTTTTATTTTTTTAATAATTAATTTTAAAAAAAATATTTATAAAATTCAAAAAGTATTTATAAAATTTTAAAATTATTTTAAAATTTTTTATAAAATTTTAATCTATTTTTAATTTATAAAAATAATTTAAAATTTGATTTTAAAATTATTTTAAATTATATAAATCTATATTATTTTTAATATTTTAAATAAAAATAATAAAATTATATATTATAATTATATTAATTAATTAACAATTTATTTAATTAATTTTAAATTTATATAATATATAATTATAATTTATATGATAATTAATTAGAAATTCTATATATAATTTAACAATTTAGAAGGGGAGCCTTGGCGCAACGGTAAGGTTGCATGGATCCTTCCTCAGGACCCCGCATGATGGGAGCTTCGTGCACTAGGCTGCCCTTTTAAATTTAACAATTTAATAAAATCCAACTTTTTCTCTCATCACGATTCCGCTTCTTCCCCGCCACTCTCATCGCGATTCCGCTTCTTCTCCGCCGCTCTCATTGCGATTCCACTTCTCCCCCTCGCCTGTCGCCGCCACCGCCTCGCCACTCCCTCGTCGTCGCCTTCCTTCCGAATAATTCTTCATCTTGATTCCTTCTTCCATCTGTTGCACACGCATGACGCACGCAAAATTGTTGTGCATGCTGTGCCGGTGTCGGAATGGTAAAAACGGTCTGTTTCGAACGACACGGCTCGAGATTTCATTCCTAGTGTCTAGAAATCTCCATTGGACACATTTGTGTAAATATTGTTGTTATAATGTCATGAATAAGTTTTTAACATGTGTTGGAGATTCAAACTCACTACAGGTTGCTAATCTATCATCTTTCAAGATATACATGCTATATCATGTTATATGGTTCACGTCAAGTTAGCAAAATTATCTACTATCCTCCAATTCCCGTATGACCTATATTATCCTTGAATTCCATCTGCATCTTACTCCTAAAGAAATCACTATATGCATGAAATAGGGCATGAATATAGTCGAGCCACTGGCAATCCTAAACTATCCAAAGTCTCAGTATGAAGCCGCACCAGCTGATCAGATGAGGAGAAAGTCATAAGTGTGCCTCTATGTTGCATCAAGTCCCTCCTTAGGTCAATACACTTGCCTTCCTAGGAATTTGTCACTGGTTATAAAGCACGCCTGATCAATTGAGGCCATATCACCACTCAGAGAAGACTCTTTTTATGTATTTATTTTTTATTAATCCAGGTATCCAGACAGACAGAGACTCTATCTGACTTAAACAAGGGGTGGGTCTTTATCAACCACAAAATGAAAGTTTCAGGGAAGATAAAAGAGGGGTACTCTTCAATTTTCATTCTAAACTCATGAATGTTGTGTAGAAGGTTTCTGCCTTCTGATTGCGCAAAGTTAGTTCTTTCCTTAGAGACAAAGGGATTTGTTCTTGATCAAGGTCTAGCCTACTTCATTTCTTGGATCTGAGAATGATTTCAAAAAAAGGAGTGCGAGTAGGTTAGCTCACAAGGAGAGTAGGTTAGGTCACATGGACAACTCGTCAGGAAGGAGAGACCAAAGAAAGACCTAGCTTAGCAGGTCAGGTCTTGGGTCAGCTAACTCAATTCTTGGAGAAAATACTTAGAAAAGGGCATTGGCCAAACATTCATATCTGCCGACAATGGCTTTGATTGATTCCACCATTGAATTTAAAGAAAATAGCTTTCCTATTTGAATCATTATCACGCCTAGAATCAGTGATTATCTTGTACGGATCAATTGTTTAGCTCCAAGTTGTACTGAAGACTAAGAGCATCCGTCCTGGTACTACAGTGATTACTAGCTAATGAGCATAGAATATTAAATGCAGCAGTATCATGGTTAAGAGTTATGATGATGGAACAGGCACCGCATGCCACTCCGTTAGTGGCAGATAAGGATTAATGCATCCACATGATACTTGCCTTCCTACTCAACATTTCCTTGTTGATTTTCCTTATTGTGCCTCCAATTTTAGTTGAGGAAATCAAGTTGGCTACTCTGAACTTTCGAGCATTGTTGTGTTACCTGCAGAGAGGTGTTCGCTAGTTTTACAACTGTGGCATTAACATTACACATGGGCAATATCTACAAGTACATGGACCTAAGACATGGTGTGATAGTTTAAGTTATGATTTTTAGGAACATATTTGTTTAATGAGGATTGCATGTGCATTATTTATGTACCCCCATATCATTTAGACTATTTACCCACCCCGGAGGAAGGAAGCGGAAGGAAGAGGAAACAAGAGAAGGAAAGGGAAGGGAGACAAGGTGGAGAAAGGAAAGACAATAATGTTTACCTAGGCAAGGAGAAGAGAAAAGAAAAAAGACAAACGAGTAAGAAGAAATGAAATAACCGTGACACCCTTGTCTTCCTCTTCCTTGTTGATTTCGTCCTCGCCCTTATTCACCTGTAAAGAATCACAGCCCTCAGTTTCCCAGGATAGGCCCATGCAGCCTCCTCATCTGCCAACTTTTGCCTCTGATTATAGACAATTACAGCAGTGCCCAAGCCTCACATTGCACTTTCACCATGTCCCTCTCAACGTTGCCAATAAGGATAAGCTTTTCATTGTAGCCGAGGTCAAGGAACTCCGACTCCTACCCTTCCAGATCTCGTCAACACCGCCAACTCCCTCCCACATATTGTTGTCATCGCTAATGCTCTCCCCTTCCCCTTCAATCATCGATGCTATACCCACAGATAAAGTTTCCCTGTTAATAGTCACTATATCAAGATTATAGAAAAAAATCTTTACTCGTACACAAATGCATATTTGGGAAAATTTTGGAGAATAACAAAACTGGTCTAGCTTTTACCGAACTAATTGGTTCTAATGGTTTGATAAACATGTTGATTACATATCCCCATCAAATTGGCTGGTCCAGTCCAGTTTTCATAACTATTTTGGATCTCGAGTGAAAACGTAGTGGGTAAATGCTGATTCTATGGAAGGGGCTCAAAATATCTTCCTCAGTGGTTTCTGAATAGGTAAATGGAGGAGAGGAACTTGAAGTCGTCACAAAAATATTGCCCATCTGCTGAATGACTTCTTTTTATGCAAATAAACATATCCTTAGATGTTATGTGGTGACAATTTGAGAGCAACAACACAAATCACACATGAAATGTATTATAGTAGGTAATAGGCAACACATGGATAGCAACTAGGCAAATTGTAACTGAGGTAAACATGAAAGAATATGAACCTTCTCACAGGTTGAATTTGAGTTTTCACTAAACTAAGTGTAATCCGAGTACCAACTAATGATTGGACAAGAACCTTCCACTACTTGTGATCCTGGTTTATTCCCCATTCTAAGTGAAGAGCAAAATTCAGCTCAATGATAAACTGTTCTAACATATTTCTTACCACAGACCAATAAACTGCATTGGAAATATAATTACTAAAAGCACATTTTAATTTAGCTGATGGAGATAAGCCATACTTGTCACTATAAGGAGTCTTAGTTAAATTAGGAATTGGAGAATCTTGGTCAAAACAAAAACATACCAGGTGGGAAATCGTATAAAGATCCTTCCACATAACCTGCCCCTCAATTGCTATCTCCAATAAGCTAGAATTTGTTTTGATCACCTTGATCAGAACTAGTCAGGGTCTCAATGTGTCTCAATCCAAACATATCCAATGGCTAGTTTCATATCCCCATTGAACAAGGCTTCAATGGACAAAACTGGCCTTTCTTCAGTTGTTTGTTGCAGATTAGATTGTCTAGCTTCTTTTATCTCTCACAAATCATCTACAGGCATATCTAATGAATAGGCACACGAGGATCAATCTAACCAGAGCAAACACTCTTCACATCTGTACACTAAAGTCATGACTATGCTATCCCCAGAGTAGTATGTCTCATATATTAATGGCACCGGTTCAAATCATTCAATCATATGTTGCATAGTAATTGTGGATACCAAGTCTTTGGATCCACTTATGATGTGGCATTAAAAAACTTAAAATCAATTTCCAACCCTACAAATTAAATACTAGAATGCATGATGATCAATTACGCATCATTCTTTTCTCGTAACACCTGACATCTCTCAATCTGCCCAATGGGATACCAAGTATTTGGATCCACTTATGATGTGGCATTAAAAAACTTAAAATCAATTTCCAACCCTACAAATTAAATACTAGAATGCATGATGATCAATTACGCATCATTCTTTTCTCGTGACACCTGACACCTCTCCATCTGCCCAATAGGACTAGCATGGCCATTGTAGGTGTTTCAATTAACAAGTTATCAACAGAATGAGAGTTTGCTGCAAAATAAGCTACTAATTAGCTAATCTTGTTGAGTATAACCTGCAGACTAAGTTTTATACAAGTTAGATATAAAATCCAAGGTTGCAACGATCAATATCCTAACTATAAATGGTAAGAGGTCCACATGATTGGAGCATGGGATCATACAATCCAACAATTAATGTAAGATGTTCTAGAAATTTATTTGACTTCTAATAAGTATTAACTTTCATTATATTATGTCAGTAGGAATGTTTTGAATACAGGAATGTTTTGAATACTATTGTTCCAGTATCATGAAGCATAAATAAAATTATCCAGTTAATAAATATAAGAAAAATATAATAAAATTCTCAGTTTGATTACTATAAGAGAATAAAATGTCGATCAGGTATAGAATGGTGAAGTATCAATGATGTAAGGATGATTTTGATTACTTCTTTGAATGTTGTACATATAATATAAAAATATGGAAGAGGCTGGAGCTGGACTATTGGTTTATGCGGTTAGCTTCTGATGCATAAAACGAGGTTGGGACTGGATTTGTTCCAGATATGGTCAGCTGTTGGTGCTTCTAATTTTGTTTCTGATACGTTACTGCAGGCTTTGCTGCTGCATGGAGCCAAGCTATGGTGTTTTCTATACTTTGCTGGTTGAAGCAAGCTGGATACGATAGTTTCCAATGTGAATTTTTCTATAGTTCTTCTATTTCGTTGTGTTTTGTGCATGGTAGTTTATTTCTTCCTAGAGTTTTCCTACAAGAGATGAGCTCCAAATATGTACATGTTTTTTTTGGATTTATATACATGCTCATTTGTGTGTGTGTGTGTGTAACAAGTAGAAACTTCTATAAGACGAATAATAAGAACTAAAAGGATCTTTCTAATTAGGAGTTAAATTATAATTGAAAATTTTCTCAAATGATCTATCATGAAAAAATATTACTATAGTAAAATATTGTTCTTTAAAATGTCTAATTGATGAATATATAAATTTTATCTAGTTGTAGTTGGGACCGAGGTCTAAAACAGTAAGTAAACATAAGATCCAAGTGTAGGTTTGTAAGATCCTAGTCCAAAACATATCCTACTTGAGTTTTAGAATGTTAAACTCACTTTAGATCATAAGATAGTAAGATCCTAAGGCCTGGATCACAATTTGACTACCATGACAAATCCTCTTTGTTTTGCAGGTAAACAAACTTAAGGAAAATAAACCAGTGGCAAGATTACTAATACGGACCTATAGGCTCAATTGTGGTCCAGTCCATCTCAATCTATCTTGGTTTCAAAACAGATAAATAGCTATATAGATTTGATTGAGACATGTACTAGCATCGAAGATCTAAAGCCTTGCTTAGACTACTTAGGTGACTAAACATCACCACAACCATTTAGAAGAACATACATATCTGAGTAATCTCGGATATTGACAAGCTTCAGCTGACCCATAATTCACTGCCAAAATATTCACACCATCCTGTAAAAGCAAATGCAACTTGCTAAAATGATAAAGCATAAACTTAGTTGAGAAGATGAAATATTGGATTGTAGTCATTAAGAGAGAACTATTATATAATATAAAAAGGACTCAATGTAATATACCCTATAAATAACACACTCAATATGGGACTAGGCACAGAACAAATATAACTAAAATCTACATTAATCTAATAACTCTAGCACTTCCTTTGATATGTAGAGCATAAAGATTACCTATGTTCAACTTGTTACATAAACCAGAGAAAGATCCCAAAAAGAAAATAAAACTAAGACACTTGATGATGATGAAAGTAAAGATATAATACTAGTGCAAGAACTTTAATCTATGCAGCTCTGGATTGCTCTTTGAAGAGTTGATGACTGAGCAGACAATTCCAAAATATCTCACTCAATACACATAAGGAATTCAATATTTAAACTTTTAGAATTTGTAAGAGTTTATTTTGACAGATCTTTTATGAGTAGTGTTTGGCTCTTCCTTTCACCTTTCTTTCTTAATGATTCATCCCCTCCCCTCACCCCCCATTCCCCAATATTAAAATAAAAAAAATCACAGCTCCTCCACCTAGTAGTACCTACCACACTCATTTATGCTAGTTTTTTGACAGTTTTTTTTTTTTTCATTTGCATCACAAGGAATGAGTTTTTGTTTGATACAAAATGTCACGAGTTCAATCAGTAGCACATTTGATCCCTTTTGCCTTGCCGAAAAGGCATGGTGATCGTGCAAAGCCTCAGCTGTCTAAGCCTTCTCCACTAGAGCCATTCCATCTTTAGTGATCTCACCACTGCTGCTTGTAGTCAATCACTACAATAAAGTTCCACAAAATAATTTGTTGCCTAGAGGTGGGCCACCACTTCTTATTGGGATTTTCTGCAAATACTAAGACAAAGGAGATAACTCTACTTGATCGAAAACTATAGATACAACAAGAAGTAGATTTAATTTTTTTTGGTTTAGTCAATTTTCAGCATTTACCTAGGTTTTCTCATAAACCAAAAAAATCCAACTCGAAGTAGTTTTTTGTTTAACGGATAAAAAAACTATCGCTAGTTTTATAGTTTCTCATGATTTTTATTTTATAAATATAGATTTAGTGTGCAAACATCTTGAATTTTATATAATAACATAAGGGATGAGCTTAAAACCCAAAGAACTAAAGTGGATAATCGCGAACACACAAGTCCCGCATTATGCAAAATGCATCATAACAATCATTCCATGCTTAAAGAAAAACCTGAATAAAATAATAGGCATAAGCCAAAGTAGCATATAGGAAATGCCATTGAGCATGTTAAGGCAAATACTCCTAGTTATGGGGACCGAATAATCCAAATGCATTTGATGATTGGTCAGCCAAAACTATAGAATCCTTTATATTCATCTTGGACTTATTGTTTTGGGGCTAAGAGGACTAACTCGAGCCAAATTAGGAGGAAAAGTTTTATTAGTCTTACATGATACCCGTTTCTCCAATACTGAGAAAGCTATCATTGGACTTATAGAGGTAGACATGAATGCCAACTTAGGCATTACATTCTTATGTCCTAACTTTAATATGACCATAAGAGACTTTGTAAAACACATTCAAATCCATATCCAAGCCAAAGGCTATAGCCAATTCCAGAGAGATAATCTTCAATTAGATATCATTTTTTAGGCAAAACTATGACATAATCATTTTAAAATATCTGTTACAGATATGATTGAAGCCTTAACCACGAAACACATACACTTTCTTAAACCCAAAGAATACAACTCTGACACTTTAGCAAGATTAGAATAGAATATTAATTTACAAAATCCTGATACCACTTTAAAACCAACTTTGTCACTTACGTACAAAAACAGAAACAACCAACTTTTAGTTAGATTTTCTGGATACCGGCCCACATCAATGGCACCAGACATAGAAAGAGAAGAGGAACCAATGCAATTGAACTTAATGAATCAAGTAAAAACCTAAGAGCAAGTATTGTTTGCCTTGGGAAATAGACATTTACAACTTATGGCTCTCTATATGAGAAAGGTAAAAGTGATACCCCTCTTAATCTCATGAATCCAACAGAATCGTCTGCTACTTCTAGACCATATGATATACGTTTACCTGAAAGCACCATGAAAACAATGGATTATGGTCAAGGGCATCCACTAAGAAAACAGATTATACCATTTACTAATAATAACTCATTAGTCAGAACCGTAGGAAAACGTAGACCCCAGAAATGACTTTTTTCGATAAAGATACTGTGTTACTGAATGTGACCCTCAGTGATATGATACTTATTTAGAACAATGGATAGCCACAGTAAAAAGAGATTATCAAGTCAAACATGAAATGGACATAGAAACCGGAGATGTTATGATCCATGTAGAGGAAAATTACTTAGAAGATGTAGCTAGAGCAGCTTGGGAAGACTTTAAAAGTCACTTTCTAGAAGAAGTGGCTCGTATTGCCTCACAAGGTAATAATATTCTTAATTTTTGCTATGCAATTCATAGACTTTTAACTACACGAGATGCCAACATTGGACTAAATATTAGGCAAAAAGAAGCTATGAGAGATTTAGAGCAACTCCAATTATTTAATTGGAATTATATTAAACCCTTCTGTAACACCTTTCTAGCTCTTACAGTATCAGGAAACTACTGTAACTCAACTCTAGGGGGAAGACTTTTCAAAACTACCAAGAGAATTAGGCAAAGAAATCCATAAATCCTGACAGACTTATAAGTTCCAGCATTATATGACAACATTGGTGTACGTATACAACATATCTTAACTACACTTAAGACCAAATGCACTTACATACAAATACAAAAACAACTTAAGAACCAACATATGGGTTCTGTAGTCAAATCTACACACTGCAACAATATGGAAGTCAACAGAATCAAATATGATACAAACAAAAACATCGGAATAGACTCCCAGCTCCTAAACCAAAACTTACTCCGAAAAAGACTTATTACATCAGGAAAAGCAAAGAAAGAAAGCCCTATTTAAATAAAGAAAAGCATGTGTGATGCTTTAAACCAAATAAAACTTACTCCAATACTATTACTTGCTTTGCTTGTCATAAACCTGACCATCTATCATCTGCTTGTCCAGATAGAAAAAGCTTGTACAGCCGAGATGCTGAAATAGTCGACAATACAAATTTTGACTTAATAGAAGTCCAATTAGATATTTCCAATACTTTTTCTATTTACTCCATCCTATCTATACCTGATCTTAAAGATATGTCAACTCCGTTACAAAAAGATTATTCTTTAATTAATTCTTTTTTAGATTCCACATATGACTCTAGTTCAGAAGAGGATCCACTAGCCGATCCCGTTTTTGAGACAACTTTACATGACTTTCAACCGTTATCACTTATGTATCACCAATTTATCCCTCAAAACTTAACTGATCTACGTTCTGACCAAAGAATTTGCTCTTATGACTCGGTTCTCAAAGAAGGGTTCGATAATATCTCTAGTTATACTTGCGGCTATTACCCTTCCATTTTACAACGAGGTACTTGCAAACTATGCAAGAAACAATGTTGAAATTTATGCCTTAGCGCTCTTTTTCAAATCAGAATACCACCAACTCATACAGTTAAACGAAGCACGAGAAATACTTTGTTAGAATCATAGGTTTCTATCCTGGAAACTAGACTAAACCTATTAGAAACAGAACTTGCTCTTCTGAGAGAAGGCACTTGTCCATACGGACGCTAGCCCTTCCTCGTATACACAAGATCCTTATACGGACAAAGGAAAAAGTCCCCCTCATTCTGGAAGAACTAGTTAATCCTGAATTCGTATTTATTCAAACACCAAGCATTTGTAATACTGGGCTCACTATTGATATTCGCATACAATGTGCCCTAAATATCCAAGACCATGAACTTATTTTACATGTTTTTCTGGATAACGGAGCCACTACCTCCACCATTGACGAAAGTTTACTCACATTTTTTCTCCCCTCTACTTTAATTAAGACAACCAATACTCCGCTCTTAAGTACCCCAATTTGACGGCCAACAACTTAGTTGTCATAAATTCGTAAAAAATGTTCATATCCGTTTTTATACGAATTGTGGTGTTTTTAGCTCTCCCCTTACTTTAGCCTAACTTTGGACTCGACCTATGCCTCATAAATCAATATCTCTTATTCTTGGTCTTAATTTCCTTGTTTCCCCTAACCGTGTTCTTTTACTTACCAAGGATTACGCGGTTTTCCTGTCTACTCCTATTATTTCTCCCATCTTGTCTGCCTACCCTTTCGAGGTCAACGTTAGGAAGCGTGGTGACACCCCTCCCCTCCTGCTGAATCCTGTAACCCTACTTCTTCTTCCACCTGTCTCTGTCCTAAACCTAAACCCTGCTCTAAAAAACCTACTATTAATATTTCCATACAGGAAAACTAGGCATACTTGGCGATTGCAACCTTAATGAAGACATAGACGAGTTTTCAGAAACCTATTACCAAGACTGTTTCAAACCGTCATACTTAAATAGGGCTTTCTTTCTTCGCTTTTCCTAATATAATAAGTCTTTTTCGGAGTAAGTTTTGGTTTAGGAGCTGGGAGTCTATTCCGATGTTTTTGTTTGTATCTTATTTGTTTCTGTTGACTTCCATATTGTTGCAGTGTGTAGATTTGACTACATAACCCATATTGTTGGTTCTTAAGTTGTTTTTGTATTTGTATGTAAGTGCATTTGGTCTTAAGTGTAGTTAAGATATGTTGTATACGTACATCAATGTTGTCATATAATGTTGGAACTTGTAAGTCTGTCCAAGATTTATGGATTTCTTTGCCTAATTCTCCTGGTAGTTTACTGCAAAATCTTTCCCCTAAAGCTGGGTTAGGGTAGTTTCCTGATACGGTTGTAAAAGCTAGAAAGTCGTTCCAGAAGGGTTTAATATAATTCCAATTAAATAATTGAAGTTGCTCTAAATCTCTCATAGCTTCTTTTTGCCTATATCTAGTTCAATGTTAGCATCTCGTGCAGTTAAAAGTCTATGAATTGCATAGCAAAAATTAAGAATATTATTACCTTGTGAGGCAATACAAGCCACTTCTTCTGGAAAGTGACTTTTAAAGTCTTTCCAAGCTGCTCTAGCTACATCTCCTAAGTAATTTTTCCCTACACGGATCATAGCATCTCCGGTTTCTATGTCCATTTCATGTTTGGCTTGATAATCTCTTTTTACCGAGAGTATCCATTGTTCTAAATAAATATCATATAATTGAGGGTCATATTCAGTTATATTCAGTAACACAACATCTTTATCGAAAAAAGTCATTTCTAGTAGTCTAAGTTTTCCTATGGTTCTGACTAATGGGTTATTATTCTTGGTGGATGCCCTTGACCATAATCCATTGTTTTCATGGTGCTTTCAGATAGGCGTACATCATATGGTCTAGAAGTAGCAGCTGATTCTGCTAGATTCATGAGATTTAGAGGTACCACTTCTACCTTTCTCATATAGAGAGCCATAAGTTGTAAATGTCTATTTCCCAGGGCAAACAATACTTGCTCTTGGGTTTTTACTTAATTCATTAAGTTCAATTGCATTACTGGTTCCTCTTCTCTTTCTATGTTGGGCTAGTATCCAGAAAATCTAACTGAAAGTTGGTTGTTTCTGTCTTTGTACATAAGTGACGAAGTTGGTTTTAAAGTGGTACCAGGATTTTGTAAATTAATATTTCATTCTAATCCTGCTAAAGTGTCAGAGTTGTATTCTTTGGGTTTAAGAAAGTGTATGTCTTTTGTGGTTAAGGCTTCAATCATATCTGTAACAGATATTTTAAAATGATTATGCATGTAATTCATAGTTTTGCCTAAAAAGATGATATCTAATTGAAGATTATCTCCCTAGAATTGGCCATAGCCTTTGGCTTGGATATGGATTTAAATGTTTTTTTCTCTTATGGTCATATTAAAGTTAGGACATAACTATGTAATGCCTAAGTTAGCATTCATGTCTACCTCTATAAGTCCAATGATAGCTTTCTCAGTATCGGAGAAACAGGTATCATGTAAGACTAATAAAACTTTTCCCCCTAATTTGGCTCGAGTTAGTCCTCTTAGCCCCAAAATAATAAGTCCAAGATAAATATAATTGTGTTGTCTAGGAAGGGAAACTGAAAAGGCACCCTGCCACTGCACCATTGCCCCGGCGATGAACCATATCAAAACCTACTTTAATTGAGCCTAAATCCAAGTCACAAACAAAATCAACTCAATCATTAAGTCAGTTCCTTCACCTCCTACCACAATCAAAATTTGAGAAAGAAGAGAAGGATCTAAGAGTGATGCTGGCTTTAGTGGTCAGGACACTAAAGTTGACACTAGTAACCCATTTGCTAACCTTAAAAAAACCTCAAGGGACTTTGAAGACATAACTTTTGAAGAGTTTCGCAATGACTTACCACCTTTGGACATAGTTCAACACATACTATTATTATATCATTTTTTAGTCAATCATGTCATCAATAAGATCATCGTTGAATATATATCTACACTTTATGACATGCACAACTTGATAATTGGAGCACAAGAGTTAATCACGATGACTTTTGTATTGGGTATAACCAAGATGAATCGAGATAATATTATTATTATTTTTAACTTGTGTGCATACAGGATAATGTCAAAACTATACTATTTCGAATCGAACACAAGTTGTTTTATTTTCTTCTTTTTCTTCATCTCCTTCCTCCTTCAATCACCAATTCGCCAACAACACAATACATCGGAACAATATTGGTCTCAGCGCAACTCGAGATTTTGAACCTTGGGTATAACTAATTTAGAATTAGTGATGAATGGAAAACACCTTTAAAAACCATAATGAGTTGTATGAATAGTAAGATATGTCATTTGAACTTTTGAATTTTCCTCTAATTCCATCAAGTTGCCCCAAAATATTATTGTCTTTTATCAACATTTAAGAAGATATCAGGGACTTGTTTGAGAAATTGACTGGAATCAAATCGGTCACTGTCAATCTCATTCCATCTACATTGATCCAGATCGAGACAGGCCGAGTTTACCAACTATGGATACACATAAAAATATTCTAAAGTCCAAATATTTTACAGCTATGTAGAACAAATTGAGTTCTTTTACTCTTATGACATAGGAATATAGGATATCCGTTCATAGACTTTGGTTGGTCCCAACCTTAAATCTTCCCAAACAATACCATATATTTAAGAACAATGATGACTCTAACAAGTATTCCAGAAAGACTACACTTGCAAGCAAAGAGAACTATTTCCAATCACTCAAATCATAGCAGGTCACGTAACGATGATGAAGCTCATCAATACTGAGACACCCTTTTAGTGCATATATGCATAGTTCCATATAAACCAAAAAAATTAATTGAAGTATGAGCAACAAAGAATTTTAGCTAATTTCTTATCAAAGAATGTAAATAAACACAAGACACAATTTTCAAGTAACATGGCCGTATCGGAAGGAACTATGCATGAAGGTTTTTTTTTACAAATAACTAGGTATCATTACACATGGCAATCAAAAGAAATAGTAGTTACCGCATGGATGATAAAATGCTCGTCCAAAATCTCTCTAGGGATGCACCTCTGAAACAAAAACCTAGTTAGAGAAGTAGCAATTGGCATCCAATCGCATGTAAAAACTAAATCCATCTACTTCTATTGCTATTAAGCACAATCAAAATCAACATGATATCCTTCAGGAAATGATCTTGAATATTATGAAATACAGATACATGATGGCCATTTTCATAATCATGCAAAACACCGTATGGTTTAAAGAGATTGATAATATGTTGATAAAGTCGCACATAAAATAAAAAATTGTAAATTTGTTTTACATTCCAAAACATTATTGATTATTATCTGGAGGATAATATCTTAAACTAGTCCATGAAAGAATTATCTTAAAACAAATTTACAAGCTTGCAAAAGCATCAACTAGGTATCTCAAGAAAAATCATGTAACCATAGTTGAACAGTTGATCTCATGGAAGAGTTGAAAGGTAAAAAATCTAACTAGACATTTCTTGTGTGTGTGTATATAAACAAGCTTACATAATCTGACCCAAACATTTAAGGACCAACAATTAGAGCATCCACATCAGCTATCCTATCTAAAGATTTTATCCTAAATTTTGGATAGGGTAGCTAAAAAATATTTGCATCAGCTACCCTATCTATTCCCTAAATTTAGATTTGATGAATTATCTAAATTTAGGGAATGAAACCTCTACCCTAAAAGTAAAATAATATTTCTTTTCAATCTCTCTCCTTCCGCTCATTCTTTTCAATCTCTCTCTTTCCGCTCATTCCATAAATAATAATAAAAAAATAGAAGAAAGAGAATAAAATAATAAAAAATTGAAAATAATAGAAATTTTAGGCTAGTTGTAGTGTGTAGTGAAAAGTGATTGTATAAATTTAATAAAGTAAGTTATTTACTCTAAATTTTAGATATAGTGATAGAGAAACTGATGTGGGTGCACTGCAAAGTGAAGACATGTTAAGTAGATAAAAGAAAATCGGCTAATGAAATATATTTAGTGTGGACCTTATTCTTATGTCATTGACTTGTAATTCATGCATACCTCTATAATGAACTTTATTTTTACTATTTCATAGTATAAAACTGGACCTAAAGATCTGACACTATCTTGGTTCTATATGGTGCTTAAGAAACAAAACTGAATTTTCAGAATCATTATTTGGCCTTTCAGGTTCAAATTAGAATGAAAAAGCGAATAGAACAAGTGGAAAAAATTTGAAGTTAAACAGAAGGATCAGAAAATCAACGGGTTGTTTACTCACAGCTCTGACTGATGAAACAACAAAATCTCTTCCTGGAGGATCTAACACATTAGATGGCACTCTGATCGTATAGTAGCCATCTTCTTTCAATAGTTTCTGCAGCAAATTAAATTTAGCGTCAATTCTATTACTCATCTAAATTCCAGTCGCACAAAAAAAGACATTTTCTTCAAAAGCAAATTACCTTGAAAGCCTTCTTTTCTTCCTCTGTCAGTGCGTTTCTCGAGAACCTAAGCTTAGTTAGAGTCTGCAATCATATCCAACATCACTGAGAGAAGCAATAATTTGAATGGTAAAAGGCCAACACTCTCACTATCGCGCTTAATCAGTAAAAATTACATTTTTCCCCCACCCGATCAGAAAAGGAATCATCAAAAACTAAAACTATATAGCGGTAGATCATCGTAGAAAAATAACAAAGGGAAAGTGAAAACTCATCTATACCTGTCCTCCATGGCTCCAGGACTTGAGGCGAGCCGTAAAAGTTCCAGCAGGCGAGAAGCCAGGGGTTCCCAACTCATGCTCCAGAGAGAACTGGATCGACTTCGAATCGGAGGATCCAGCTAGCAGATCAAGTTCGGGTCTTCGGCGGACTGGTGTTTGGGTAGGGATGTAGAGCTGGGGATCGGCGGCTGGTCGGCCGCCCTCGAGCCCGAACTCCTCGTCATCCTGCATCAACTCATCGGACTGGAACCCAGCGGCAAACGAGATCGAGAGGAAAGCTAAGAAGAACCGCAAAGACAGCAGCCGGCGATTGGTTTTCGCCATCTCTGAGCTCTGCATCCGGAGCGCCAAGCTTTGCTCGAGCCATGGCCAATTTCCATCTAATTAGCGTTCTCTTGTGTCCAGCTCAGCCGACGCATTTGTCAGTTCTAGTTTGAGGTGGTTTAGCCGAACATGGCAACAGACAATTGGCTCACTAGTGTCCAAAAACGTGGCCAGTGGAATGGGAGAGAGGATCCCTCCGGATGGTCCCTAATATAATAACGATTGAATTATAATCATTATTTTAATCATAATTAGTTACAATGTTAATTTTTAGATTTATTTTTTCTATTTAGATTATAATTTAGATTAGGATGGATAATCAGAGATAGTTTAAAGACGGTCAATGATAGGTGAATAGTCAGATTGCCTCCGGCCGCCCACCTCGACTCAAACTATAATATAGATGGGAAGGTGAATCCAAGGAGAGATTCGTAATCAATTAAAGTCAAATCACAGCCACGATACGATCATAATTGTATTGTGAATCATCTCTTAATCTTAAAAAAGTGGACTAGATAATCCGGTCTCATGGATGGAGGGGAGGGTTATCTGTGGTCTAAGAATTTACGTCCTACCAACTCTAATGCTCTGTTTACTCTAAAGCGTGGACGAGGAAGGGACAGGAATCTATAATGGAAAATTATCTTCGAAGAAAGAGAAAAGAAAGGGTGAAGAAATTTCTTCATTTACATATTTGTTTATCTTGATAGAGGAAGGTGAATACATACAACGTAATTTTATAAATAAAAAATGATACATATGTCATTTTTTTTAGATACATGGTGTAATATTACGAGCTAAAAGAGATACAAACGTCATTTTTATTTGGGTACATGATGTAATTTTACGAATGAAAATGGGTGCATGTGTTATTTTTTTTTTCATCCGATGATTAATTTTGGCTCCAAAATTATCTATTGATAGATTAGATTTTTCTTCCATATAAAAATTTTAATAAAGTATATGATGAAAAAAAAAATCACTAGAGATTTTTTTTTTAAGTTTTAATTTTCATTCTAAACTGATCATGAGATTGGACCATGATCTCAAATGGCAAACCATCCGCCACTTATCACTTTAGCCAAGTGATTTAGCCCAACATAAATAGGCCCATGGTTGTGAAAAATAGAAATTATAAATAATCAAAATACACTCTCCGTTATATTTTATTTCAAGAATACTCTAACTTTGTAGCAAAATATTATTATTTTACTTTCAACTTTATTATAGTAATTACAACTAATTACTATAACATATAGCTATTATATTATTGTAATAGTTATATAATTATTTTTAAAGTTATTTTGATGAAATTAAATAATTTTGATGAAGTTCGATAAATAGTATTTTGATATAATAGTGTTTAGAATTCAAAATTTTAAGATTTAAGTAAAATGTATAACAATTATTTAGTAACTTTTATAACTATTTAAAATTAATTTTGATTAATTTAAAGTGATTTTCAAAAAAATTAAATGATTTTAACTAAGTTGAAAAAGAATATTTTAATATAATAGTATTTAGATTTTAAGATTTATGATTTAAAATTTTAAGATTTATTAAGTAAATTTTGATTAAATTAATAAATAATATTTTGATGTAATAAATTTTTTTAATAATAATTTTGATTAAAATAAAATAATTAAAATTTTCATTGAGTAGCTACTACCCCAATATATATTAGAATAAAAAAAATATCTTGGATATAAATATCCTATGATACTTTTTGACTGAAAAAGTCATCCTTTTAATAATTACATCATTTGAGACATTTTATTATTTTTAACTAATAAAATTCAAAGCGGTATGTTGATTTTTTTTATCTATAAAATTTATACTATTTTTAATGATATTTTTTTTTTCTGATTTGCTAGTTGAAAGAGTAGCTAAATAAATCCATAAAAAAAGATAATTTTATAGTCACACAATTTAATTGGATCATAATTTTACACTCGGTTAAAAGAACATATCCACTGTCCATCCCTTATAGGATATCGGATGCGTTTGGTTCAGGGTTATTCTTGATAACCTTGGTTATCCATCCAAGGTTATCAACAAAAACCTTATTTGGTTTAGGTATTCGATGATTCCCAAGTAATGTTTCATGCCCGACACTCGTCAGTAAAAGGGTCATGCAGCCCGGAATCGGAAAACCTCAGAAAACTAAGGTTTTTGTTGATTCCGGGGTTAACGAATTTTTTTACCAAAAATACCCTCCGATAAGAAAAAACATGAAAAAAAGAGAAAAAAATAAAAAAAATGTTTTAAAAAATTTAAAATTTTAATTTTTTTTTAAAAAAATAATTTTAAAAATAAAAAACATAAAAAAATAAAAATTTTAAAAATAAAAATGTTAAAAAATTTTAAAATTTTTTTAAAAAATTATAAAAATTTAAAAATTTTTAAAAAAATTATAAAAATTTAAATTTTTTTAAAAAAATTATAAAAATTTAAAAATTTAAAAAATTTAAAAATTTTAAAAAATTTAAAAATTTTAAAAAAATTATAAAATTTTTTTAAAAAAAAAAATTAAAAAAAATTAAAATTTAAAAAATGTAAAAAAACAAAAAAAATATAAATATAAATAATATAAAAATATAAAAACATTAAAAAATAAAAAACACATAAAAAACTAAAAAAATATACAGAAAAAAGAAAAGTAAAAAAATATTAAAAAATAAATAATAATAATAATAATAATAAATAATAATAATAATAATATTATTATTATTATGTATAGTTGGTTTTGTAACTAAGGGTAATACGGTAAAATATTAAACTAAGGTATTCATTAAAACCTTCAAACAAACAAGTTTTTGTTGTATTACTTAAGTTGAACCAAACAACATTTGGTTATGTTTTATTCCCTATAACCTTAGTTATGTGATTACCTGGTAATCACATAACCAAGATTATACATGATGACTTGAATCAAACGCACCCTATGAGTGTTTATATAAATTTAGGATTAATTTTTAACCGCGTCCGTCCCTATAAATTGGCGCTAAGATAAACAATATTATCTTTCACTCCAAAAGAATATATCCATTAATCATTTTTTAAATAAAGCAATAAAAATAAGTCCTTAAAACTAATAAATAATAATAATCAATTAGTTGCTTTTAAATGTTCTTTTGAAATTTAATCTTATTATTTTTACAACAATAATAATCAATAACTTAGGCGACAAGCAATTTAATCTTATTATTTCTTATTCATTGATTTGAAATAATTTAAAATTCACGTGTTAAATCGGATTAATTTTTATTCTATTTGTTTTATTCAATAACTTGGGCGACAAGCAATTCACGCGAAGTAATTGGATTTTTTTTAAAAAAAGAAAAGATAACTATTAAAATAAATATTTAAAGTCATTTTACTATAACATTCATTGGCAAACCGAACGGTCTAGATCTCCTGGCAGCTACACTCTCGTGTCGTCAAATCGCTCTTCCTCACCTAGCACGTGTTCATCCACCCCAGCTTCATTCTTTCATCTATACCCTTGTATTTATAGCATTCTCACATTTACCTATTTATGTATTTATTTATTTATTTTTATCGGTATATAAAATTTTATTCCCATAATAGTTTGGAATAAAATTATTATATATTACAATAATTTTGATTAAAATTGAAATAAAAATAGTTTTAAAATAAAAAATAAAATAAAGGGTTATTTTGATATTTTAAAAATTAGAGTGTGCTTCTTATTAAAATGGTCTTTGATCTTTGACCAAATCGCAAATGTAAATGGTTGGGATTTAGAATTATAAAGGGGGATTCCTGTAAAAGAAGGGCAAGGAAGCTCTACTAAATTTGGGATAAATCGCCGTGTTCCTTGTTTCTCTTCTCTTGCGCCTCGTCGCTCGCAAGGCCGAAGAAGAGGGGAGGAATAGACGGTTTCGTGGCTCATCGATCGGTCCGCAGAAAGGGGAAAAGTTGAGGTTTTGAGTGGTTCTTCTCCCGTTATCTCCGGTGTTGTAGGTTCCTTTCTTCCTTTACCCTTAATTTGGCTCTCCCTTCTCATTCTCTTTTGTATTGGTGGCGGCCTTGAGGTTCTATCGATCTGGTGGCTGAAAAGGCTGATCTTTGCATCATTTTTATTTGTTTCGAAGGTATTGTGGATTGGTTCGAGGTTGTAGTAGATCAGCATATCGGATTGTTCTACTGTTCGGTTGAAAAAATATGATCTCTGGTAATTCGACTTAAGAAGCTTGATAATTGTTTGAGGGTTTGTTTTTTTTCCCCTTTGGCTAAATTGAGGGTTTGCTTAGGCCTCTGGAACTTTTGAGCTGGCATTTTCTGTTTATTATTCAAAGTTGACGAATTTCTTGGGTCATGAAAATTAGATTAGGTTTCTGTAAAGACAAATCGTTAAAGAACCGGAGTTTGGATTGAAATTCCTTTGATTCACAATTTTGTGCTGAAGAATCAAATACTGGTCATTCTGGTCATTAGGTTTGAGGATGGCATTGAATTTTTCTTCTCGTTCTATGCTTCCTGTCCCATTTGTCCATTCTGATAATGAATCCTACCTATCGGTGTTCGAGGGGAGCCAAATCTGTGTGTACCCATTTTTGTCTGGCTGGGAGGTTGTAAATGCTTTTGACTGCGTTGTTGGGGGCAACCAGTCGTTGTCAGCAATAGACGATGTTTGTGATCCTGTTGATCTGTTACCTGATGACCCATTTGGGATGGAGTTAAACAGAAATATGGGAGCTGCTCTAGATGGCTTATTTAAGGCTAGCTGTAGGGACTTCTTTGGATGGAGTTTGGTTTGCTCGCCTGAAACTCAATTTAACTATGATGCTAGGGCAGAAGAGCTTGATGGTTGGCCAATTGAAAGCTTTGAAGGATTCTCTGTTCATGATAGTCTTGATGAAGAGTCTGAAACTGGCTTAATAGACGGTGAATCTTTGAACCTCTATTGTGAAGACAATACCCACTTTAGTGGAGGAGATGAGGGACTTCCACACGATGGACTTATCTTCTCACTTAGATATATGGATCTTCGAGATCTCCTCTCACTTGAAAGGGTCTGCAGGCCCTTGCGTTCAGCTGTTCGAAATGATTCTCTTTTGTGGAGATCTATGCTAATAGATTCTCCACTGAGTGAGAAGATAACAGATGATGTTCTCCTGCAACTAACCAGGAGAGCTCAAGGGAACTTGCAATCTTTGAGTCTGATAGGTTGTCCAAGGATTACAGATGAAGGCTTGAAGTGTGTGTTGGACAATAATCTGAGTCTAAAGAAGGTTAGTGTATTTTTTCTGTTGAGTAAATACTTGGTGCAAAACATTCTAATTTCATTCTTGCCACTTACCTGTATAGATTTCCCAAAATGATGCCTGGTTGTCACATTGTCTACTAGCCATATAGACAAAAATATCAATTGACAAACTGCCTGCTAATCTTCTAACTGCATGGAATTTCTTCACTAAATGAGTTATCTTAAATTATTTTTGTGCTATTCTCAATTGGAATGCCTCATAGGCTCTTCACACCCATTTTGCATTGGAAAGCCTCATAAATACGAGGTAAATTACCAAATGACTTTTTGTGTTCTTATGAATTCCACTTACATACTTGCCTAGCCGTAACTATGCCTGTAGGCTTTGACTAGATGCACCCTTTTTGCTATAGAAGCCCTATTATCACTAGGTAGGTTACCTAGTAAAGACAAGTCACTTACATACTTGTATAGACTTTACTATCCATAATGGCATGAGGTTACCTATTACTATCACATAGCAAAAACATAACACATATTAGTTTTACCACAAAGATGATGTCTTGGCTCTAAACTGCTACTACTAGAACATCTAATCGTACTAGCTTTATGCTTTCCTATCATCTCGCATCACAGTTGATAGATCACTATAAGTGTACTATTAGGTATATAAAAAATACAAGAATAATTTAATTTACTAATGATATGCACTTATAAAGGTTAATGAATCTCCTTACAATCCAATTGTATTTTTAAGGCATCCTCACAAAGTTCATAGGCTTGTTCTTCCATGGCATATGTCATCATCAATGGGACTTTCTTTTTCTGCTTGTTGAAAAGACAATATTGTTTTGTTTATTCAAATTCTTTGTATTGGATCTATGTTGGCAACTTTAGTTAAGGCCTTACAATTTTCTGTTTGAGACCTTGAAAAACCTCACTAATTCATTATTTTCACTGAATAATAATAATAATAATAATAATAATATATCTTTTACCAGTGAAAAGGTTTTCCAATTTTTCATGAGTATTATGGTGTTTAGCAATGAATTTACACCATGATGTGAATTTGGATTCATAATAAGAAACTAAGTACTAACATAAATCTACAATAGGACACTCACCCTACTCTCATTTCTGCATTGCTTTTCTACTTATCTGGAATGCTGGTAGCCAAACCTATGCTTATCCCTATGGTGAGCAATTCATTTGTTTTGCCTTTCCCTCCCGCTGCACTCAAATAGAACAAGAGCAATTAGCCAAATAAGGAGTCATCCATTAAATGGGGTATGTATTGGTACCGAAATCATATTTATGGCCATGGGAATTTATGAGGTTTGGACTCTGTTATTTGATTTTTCATGTAATAAATAGTTCAATAAATATCATTATTTATTTACCATTCTTAAGTAAGTTAACAAGCAATTCTATAATTCATGAGAAATATTTTTTTTCTGATTTCCTGTAGATTTTCTATAGGATTAACCACAACTGGTCTAGTAAATAAATGTGAGAGATGACTTTTCTCTATTATTTAAGTGAAGTCAAGTCATCTTAGATTTGTGAAAAATGTTATATATGCACCTCTTTCCCAAACTTTGACTTTATACAATGGCATGTTATACTAATGATTGATTCTATGGGGTATGACAGTTGCATATTCCTGGGTGTGTAAGACTAAGCCTTGAAAGTATAATAAACATCCTCAAGGAATATCAGTCAAAATGTTCACCAGGAATTGAGCAGCTCAAGCTTGGTAGACTTTTCAGTGTATCCCAAGAACAATATGAAGAGTTGAAGTTGTTGCTACACGCAGACCAACATCAACAAACCCAAGCTCAGAAATTGAGGTTCTATTACACTAGTCGATCATCTCTTGGTTGGGTTGATGATCGTGCTATTGACATTGAAATGTGCCCACTTTGCAAAAAGTACAAACTAGTCTATGATTGTCCTTCAGAGAGTTGTCAAGGAAGAGGTTTTACGCAATGCAGAGCCTGTGACATTTGCATTGCAAGATGCATCCAGTGTGGAAAATGTATCAAAGACTGCAGGTATGTAGAGACCTTTTGTCTCGAATATTTGTGTTCAGATTGTTGGAAGGAACTACAGGAGAAATTTTAGAGCATCAAGAATACTGAAAAAAAAACGTGAATTTGCAACCTTAGACTGTTGGCTATCCATTCAATTGGTTAATAGGCAATGCATTTGCTTAATTTTATTGGAGAATTCAAAGTTCCCCCACCCTTTCAATATTTATATGGGGGTATTGCAAAAATGGAAGCTTCATATTTCTATGCCTTTCTGGGCCACCAGCATTTCCTTCAAGCAACGATGAAGTTCTAGTGATTTATAAATCCAAATGCCAAAAAAAAAAAAAAAAAATCAGAGATGCAGGCATGTTGAAATTTTCCGCCTCAAATATGTATGTTCATGTTCAAATTGTTGGATGGAGCTACAAGTAGAACAACTGAGCACTTAGATGGATGATTTTGCTCATATATCGAAGAAATATAAGTTTGGCCACCTATTATTTTTTGCTGGTCTATTGTTCAATACAGAACTTCATACGTCTGCCCTTTAACTGGCCAAGCAAGTATGAAACAGGAGCAATATCTACCCAAAAGATGAGAAAAAAATGGTAGAAGCAAGTGATAATGTCAAGAACACCCTTTGTTATCATGCTTATGATCAGGAGAAGCGAGTATGAAACTAGAGCAATATTTACCCAAAAGATGAGGAAAAAGATGGTAGAAGAAAGCGACAATATCAAGTACATCCTTTGTTATTCTGCATATGATCCGAATTATTTGAATTATGAAATATGAAGTTTGGTTTCCAGGTAGTTTTATTTGCTTACCATTTAACGCACTTTAATTTGTAGTTCCATGAACTATGAGTCAATTTTGTTTTCCATTTTCATTGCAGTAAAAACAATGGAAGTTTGAGATTCACTTGCAGAGTCTGAGCGCATGTCGACTAAAACCATATTGAAGAGTTTATGAGCTCACTTCCCTCATATACCTACAATTGGTCATTGGCTCAAGTGCTGGTGGACTTGGAGCGATACCACCTTGAATGTTGGTGTCCTTCAATTCTGCCTCCAATTTCATTTAGAGAATGCTCCCTTATGATGGCACAATGGCACAAGTAAAGAATGCTGATCCGACTTATCGAATGCAATCCAACTGTTTGCTGATTAGCAATATGCTGTTTCAAACTTAAGAATCTTGATTCTGCTTGTTATTATATTTGCATAACAGTGATAAAATTGGATCCTTGTTGGAAGTTGAAAGCTAGAATTTCTAAAACAATTTTAACATTCTAAATTTGGGGAAAGGAGCATGTTAACAAGTTAGAAATCTTCAGATTGTATCAGAAGATATTTGTTCTTCTACGCTCAATTGCATGTATATTATATTGTTCAACTAATCCAATGCTTCAGACTGTAACAGAAGTGTGCAATGGCTAGCGATAAATGTTATGTTCTTAGTCATTAATACATTTACTTCTTGGCTGGATTTTGTAAGTATGAAATTCTTTGACAATCACATGGTTATTGTTTATGTTTTGTTCTTCTACCAAAATCTATCTGGTATGGAATTTTTACATGATATTTGTGTTCTTGAGAAGGAACCAACAAAGATATTACTCAAAAATGCATTGGAATCTCTCTATTGTTATTTTAAATGCTTGTGCAATAGGATTGTATTTACCGAGCTTTTCTTTCATTTTAAATATATACTTTATTTGTAATGTCATTCAGCTACAGTTAGGCAAATCTTGGGGTCGTACTTCCTATCTTATGATAATTCCCACCAATATGTAACTCTGTCTATTACTTTGCCCCCATTGAGGTAAAAACAAATTGGAAGTGTATAATATCATAAAGTGTCTTGGTAAATTTGTTAAAGGGTGTATTTGTTTCTCATTTTATTCCTTGCATCATAGTTCTTCAAACATTAGGATGGTGTTGGTTTTCAAAATAAAATACCACAATGGTATTGGTTTTGAAGGTATATGCAATGCCAAAATGATGATGATTCATGGAATGTTTTATGCAATACCAAAATGATGTTGATTTATGAAATGCAGCATGGTTTTGAGGGTATATACAATACCAAATGATGTTGATTTATGGAATGTAGCATTTAAGTGGTGTTAATTTTTAATATGTAAAAATGATAATCTCACTTAATCTCATTGATTATTTTTCTGTAAATATGTCGTAGTTAGAATTTGAATCATAGATGTCTGGATGATAATATGAATGTCCTATCATAATATCATGATCCCGAGGACATTTTTAATATGTAGTATCACATTTAAGTGATGTTAATTTTCAAAATGTAACATTACATTGTACATCGCATGTTGGTCTTTGAACTACAGTTATATTTAGAATAATTTGGACTAGAATTACTATAACATAAATAAATTTGGGTAAAAATTAAGAAAGCACGTTTTTTTTTAACTCTCAAAATCGTTAAAGGACATTCACTTTGATTTTTTATTGGATACTCATCCCTAGTAAAATAACCTAACTATTATCTAGTATTATTTTAATTATTATCCTATATATATCTTCCGCATTAATCTTGAACTGGTCGGACGCGATGTAGCAACTATAAAATCATGTTGCTACAACATGAAAAATAGTCTTAATAAAGAGAATTAAAACTTTTTGAAGCCTCTAAAAAGGTTTTAAATAATGTTTTTGGGTCTAATGCTTGGCAATTATGGGTTAAACCAGGTAACAAATGTCGATCTTTGAGTAAGTTTTGATTTGATACATTATACATCTCGTGGTTTAACCGGAATTAAAAGTTATTATATTTCAAAGCTTACCTAACATTCATGTTGTGACAGCTATATACGATTTTATATTTGCTATAACTCTGTAGTAACTATGAAACTGTAATTGTTATAATTATGTGACAATTCAGTTGTAGTAGTTACGATTTTATAGTTGTTACAACGCGCCTCTGGTTCGCGATTTATGTGAGAAATATAGACGAGGGATAATAATGGAAAAAAAATGTAGTGAAAGATAGTTGGATAATTATAGTAAAAGGTGATTATATTCATTCCAGACGTTCTCATAGCTCGTTCCCTTATATGTGAAGAGAAGTAAATCACAATGTCAACTTATAGCTAATTGCCAAGTGGCTAGGGGGTAGGAGGAGTTTTTTTTCCTGAGAGCATGTGTATGTCGAAAATTAATCTTTTATCCCATTGTAACAAATCTATCATCCTCAATTGAACATTCTGTGGGAATAAGATAGTTGAGTAATTATACATAGGGTAGGGTGATGCCATTTGATTAAAAAAATCAAAGTTAGATATCATCTTGATGATTCAAAAATAGAGGGCATCATTTTGATATTACTCAATAAATTTGATCAAAATTATAGCAACTTAGATCAAAGTTATTTAGCCTGTGGAATAATGTTGATCAAAGATACTCCCATGGGAATAATTTTGATTAAAGTTGCTACAGCACAGCATTAAATATAGGATGATTTTAGGAAATCCACCTCCTTGGATTGGATGCATGATCTTTTATAGGATAAAATATCCTTTATAATTTATCTATTTTTATTTTACCATTGAACTAATAATACTAAATCGTCTTATGAATTGTTTGCTGCGATATAAGATGTCTTTTTACTATATCTTTTAAAATGATGTGCTTTTTAATAATAATAAAATAAAAAAGCTCTATTTGAATTTTTATCAAATTTGTAGATCAAGCTCTCCCTTTTATCATTTTAAAACTACTTCTATAAACTCTAATTGCTTTATAGTGGTTTATTGTTTTCAACATAATATGAAGTGATGCGGTAATAATGGGAGGGTCCGCCCAATTTAGATCAAAGCGGGGTTAGCTATTAATATAAAGGTTAAAGTTAAGGTGATCAATATCAGGGAGTCAACAAGCTCACCCATAGTGGTCGAGGGAAGGTTGACTACAATTGTCAATCGAGGCATGCGATGTCCGATTGGCAGATGACTTCTTTTGAGCAGAACGCTACGGCCTGATCGTCAGGCGCTTAGTATGGATCGAGGAATGAGACCAGAGCGTTTGTTCGGTCAGGTGGAGACAGTCTACTGGACCTAGTTATCGTAGGGAAGAGCAGCCGAAGTCGACCGAGTTGAGGAGTCCCCAACCGACCGACTACCCCGCTTGACCGAGCAGAGGGATCATTGATGTATCTCTTAGTATCATTCTGGGAGATAGTGTCGTCGACACAAGACATGGCTAACAGGTGGATCGTACAACGGAAGTCTCTACTGTCTCATCATGGATTTACATATCTTGTTAAGGTATAGTGTCAGAGATACTTTTCTGACATGTCCTTTCATGGGATGGTTGGGAAAGCATGCCCGTGCCTTGGAGAACGTGCGCGTTGCCCACCATGGTACTATATAAAGGGGGGTTCGTGCATCGACAGAGACATGCATTATTTACTATTAACGTCTGTGTTTACTATTGCTCCACTTCCTTCCATCTTTTCAGTGACTGACTTGAGTGTCAGAGGGTCAACGTCTGAGACCCATTCCCTGGCTCAACACTGACATTTCTTATGTTACGGAGCGAAGTGAGATTTATATCAAGTCAATACAGCAGTCACATCTCCAGCCAGCCATCTCCACGATTTTTGGATAGGATCATATTGACATTGTTTGTGGGAATGTAGCCTGCATCTGATACATGAATATGGAGGACGTTGGACAACTCACCATGATGATTTTAAAAAAGGAAGAGCTGGATATGCTGATCCCGAGTAGCAAAAATGGTGAAGCAACAACAGCAACAAACGTTATCCGAGCACCAGGTACATGAGCTCATGGCATCATCAACGGGCCATCAAGCCGGATATAGGGACCGAGTGGAGTATATATCAATTCGGGAATAAAATAAGAAGTTGACCGGTACATACGGGGATGCGCCCAACACGTCAATTCCCTTCCATCGGGCATTGTTCCATACTCCATTAGAGGAGCAGTGCCGAGCAGCCAAGGAACCAGGATCTTCATCGGATGACGTGACAGTGCGGGATGCACGGAAAGGGAAAGCACCACAGGATGATGATTTGCCAGAGTAGATCAACTGACAATTCTCTCAGAGGATCCTGGACCACCCCTACCCCCGACATTACACCCTGCTGACGATCGAGGAATACAGTGGGATGAGCAATCCAGACGACCACCTGGTCAAGTTCGATAACACGACCACACTCCATCAGTACACCGATGGAGTGAAGTGTCGAGTCTTTCTCACCACCTATTATGGATTGGTGCAGCACTGGTTCAGACAACTGTCGATCAAATTAATTCACAGTTTAATTTCAAAGATTTTCGATCGACATTCTTGCACCACTTCGACAGTAGTCGCCGCTACCAAAAGACAAACGTTAATCTGTTCGTGTTGAAGCAAGGGCCCAAGGTGGCACTAAGGGCCTACATCAAGCTGTTCAACTAGGTGGGCATGAACATTCCATCGGTCTCCTCGGAGATATTAGTAAATGTCTTTGCCCAGGATCTTACTAAAGGAAAACTCTTCTGCTCCCTTATCCGGAGGCCGTCAAAAGACTTTGACCACCTACTCCGGAGAGCCACCGAATACATAAATATGGAGGAAGCTCAAGCGGCGTAGAGGAATGAAGCCCCTACCAAACATACTTCTCTCGTGGAGCGCCGGAGTAGGCACCATCATCAACCGTCGAAAGGCCTCCAACGGGGAGCAACACAACCACACCAGAAGCCAAGAACACATGTAGCAGCAAGTCACCAAAAGCTGTAAAAGGCAAGTCATGAACATCATTGTTTTGCTCCTTCCATCAGTCGATGATGCACAACACGCGCGACTGCTACAATCTGACGTCAATTTCCAATTGACTAGTTCCTCCAAGATACCGTCGTCGCTCACCGAATCTTGAGTGATGACATCGACGTCGATCGAATGGGTGTAGAGAAGAAGACAGATGGGCAGACGAACAACGCCATCGTTAGCCCCATAGGAAAAATAACACAAGTCTCGTCCGAGCCTCTAATAAGCCGACTATACCCTCAGCTCGAAAGGAGGAAAACCGAAGTAATGCCGCTCGTGTTGAAATTAGAATGATCGTCGGTGGGGTGATCGACGATGATTCGAATCAAGAGAGAAAGTCGCACGCCCGACGACTGGAGATACATGTTGGATGTATCAAGGAAAAGGCCGAGGGACCCAAGATCAACTTCGGCCCCCGAGACTTAGAGGGAGTGGAGATCCCTCATGATGACACATGATCATCTGGACGGTAATCGCCAACTATACCATTCACCGGACTTTTATTGATATAGGCAGCTCGGTGAATACAATATTCAAGAAGGCATTTGATCAGTTGCAAATCGATCGGAGCGAACTACAGCCCATGACTACCCCGCTCTATGGGTTTACCGGTAATGAAATATTGTTGATCGGCCAGACTTGGCTAGTCATATCTCTCAGAGAGAAACCTCTCAAGAGGGCTAGAACTACAAACTTCAATATGGTGGACGTGTCGTCCGCCTACAATATCATATTGGATCGACCGACCCTGAATGAGTTTCGAGCGGTGGTATCCACTTTCTGCCAGAAGATCAAGTTTCCGGTGGACAACGAGGTGAGCAAAGTTAAAGGTGATCAATTGGTCGCTCAACTGTGCTACGTCGAGATGGTCAAATTTGAAGCAAGGGTTACGCGGAAAATCCTATACCTGGAAGTGAACGCCATTATGGAAGAATCTCCCGCATTGGTTTATGAGGAAAAGGATGAGGTTTAGATCCATCCCACTCCACTAGAAGCCACTACATTTGTCGTCGTCGACCTGACAAAGGACAAGAAGGCAGAGCTGGTCGCTTGCCTTAGGCGAAACCATGATGTGTTCACCTGGTCGACACATGAGGTCCCGAGCATCTCGCCAAGCATAGCTCACCATGAGCTTCATGTCCGACCGAACGCTTAGCCGGTGAAACAGAGGAAGAGGGACTTCAGCGCAGAGCAAATCAAATTATTCGAGTGGAGATTAAAAAGTTGCTGGAAGCAGGTCACATCCGCGACGTATAATTTTTGAGCTAGTTGACCAACGTTGTGTTGGTCTCCAAGCCGAGTAACAAGCGGTGAGTCTGCATTGACTTCCATGATCTGAATAAGACTTGCTTAAAAGACTTCTATCCCTTGCCCTAGATAGACCAAATGGTGATTACACGGCGGGTTGTAAACTGATCTGCATGCTTGACGCATATCAAGGTTACCACCAAGTGTCGCTCACCCGAGTCGATCAAGAGAAGGTTAACTTCATCACTGTCGATGAGACTTACTGCTACAACGTCATGTCATTCGGATTGAAGAATGCTGACGCCACGTATCAGAGACTGATGAACAAGGTGTTCTGATGGTAGACCATCCACAACATGGAGGTATATGTCGATGACATCTTGATAAAATCCCTTCGAACTACTGACCTTTGTGCAGATATCAAGGAAACCTGCCAAACTTTGAGGGCCTATGGAATTAAGCCGAATCCAAACAATTGCCTGTTCGGAGCAAGGAGTGGCTACTTCCTGGGTTATATCATCACCGAGCAAGGGATTGAGGCGAATCCAAGCAAGGTGAAAGCGCTGCAAGACATGCACCCTTCCCACAACTTGAAGGAGGACCAACGGCTGACTGGTCAGATCACCGTGTTATCAAGGTTCATCTTTAATCGTCTGATCGAAGTCACTCGTTATTCAAGGTGTTGTGCAGAGCGATGAAGTTCCAATGGGACACAGAGTGTGACAAGGAGCTGGAGGAACTTAAGGAGTACCTTACCTCCCTACCTGTACTGGTGAAACCCAACATCGGTGAGCAACTCTGGGTTTACTTGTCCTCAACAAAGTATGCAGTTGGCTCGGTGTTGGTGAGGTAAAACGACCCTGAGCAATAGTCTGTATATTTTCTAAGTCATTTATTAAAATATGCAGAATCCTGCTACATCAGTTTCGAAAATTAGCCTACGCATTAGTACTCGCCGCTCAGAGACTCCGACCATATTTTCTATCACATCCGATCATGGTGATGATAAACAACGCCCTAGGAAAGTCCTCCTTAACCCAGAAGCATCCAAACGGTTGATCAAATGGATTACCTAGCTGAGTGAATTTGACATACAGTGTCAACTGTGAACGACAATCAAGGCCCATGCCTTAGTTGATTTTGTCACCGAGGTCGAGAACGTCGAGCCGGACACGACTTAGAAAATATATGTAGATGACTTATCCACTCGATAAGGTAGCAGAATTGACATTCTCTTGATTTCACCACGAGAGGACAACATACAGTTGTCCGTGCGACTAGATTATCGGGCTACAAATAACGAAGCCGAGTATGAGACCTTGATAGCTGGTTTACAGGCGGCTCAGCATGTAGGAGCCACGAGAGTCCTCATCCATTCGGATTCTCAGCTGACAGCTCAATAGCTATTGGGCAAGTTTGAGATAAGTAATGCCCGGTTCAAGCTATACACTGAAGCTTTCGAAAAATTGAAGGTCGATTTTCAAGAAGTGGTTATCCAGAAGATCTCCCAATCGGATAACCAGGCCACGGATGAGCTCGCTAAGCTAGTCAGCTCATTATCACCGGTCGTGATTTAGCAAGTCTCACTAGTGACACACATCGAAAGAATGGACGGGATAGAATTCTCATGCGGCTGGAGGACGCCGCTGATAGAGTTCCTCTGATCGGGATCGGACGCCACACCAGCTGATTAAAAAGAAGCTCATTTGTTGAAGAAGAGGGTTGCGTGATTCACCATGATCGGGGATCAGCTCTACAAAAGAGCTTTCCAAGGTCGCTGCTCAAGTATATGGAATCGGAGGACGTTGAATACATCCTGTAAGAAGTGCATCAGGGCTCCTGCGGAAGTCACCCAACGCGGAGATCATTGGCCCGAAAGATCCTGTTGGCGAGATACTTTTGGCCCACACTACAAGATGATGCAGCTCGGATAGTGACCACTTGCTTGTCGTGTCAAAAGTATCATAACATCCTACATCGACCCATCGAGGAGATGAAAGCGTCTACGATATCTTTTCTGTTCGCCCAGTGAGACATGGACATCGTTGGACATTTTCCCATAGCGATCGAGCAATGAAGATTTCTACTCATTGTAGTAGATTATTTCTCAAAGTGGGTGAAGTCGAGCCGCTAGCCAAGAAAACTAAGTATATGGTCATCAAATTTATATGGAAAAATATCTTATGTCGATTCTGCATCCTTCGCCGGCTCGTTTCGGACAATGGAAGACAATTCGCAGGATGGAGGCTCAAGGAGTGGTGCGAAGGCTATGACATTACGCAAGCTTTCACCTTAGTGGCATACCCCTAGAGTAATGACCAAACGGAAGTCATCAACAGGGAAATCCTCAGAGAGTTGCGGGCTCGGCTCGACCATGTTGGAGGCAACTGGGTAGATGGACTCCTCGGCGCATTGTGGGCCCATCGCACCACACCAAGAGAGGTGACTGACATCACCACGTTTCATCTGGTGTACGGAGGTGAAGCAGTGGTTCCAGTAGAAGTCGGCGTAGAGTCCGACCGTGTGCAACTCTACGACGAGGGAAACACCAAACAGAGACTTGTGGAGCTCGGCTTAGTAGATGAAACACGAGATAAGGCTGCCATCCAACTCATGGCATACAGACAATGCATGAAACAGAACTACAACCGGAGGGTAATCCCAAGGTCATTGCAGGTCGACGACTTGGTATAGAAAAAGGTGAAGTCGGTCGATGACGTCACCAAGTTGGAAGCCCCATGGGGAGGACTCTACAGAGTCATTCAGAAGCTCCACTCAGGAGCCTATTATCTGCAAGATGAAGATGGGAGAAGGCTAAAGCGGCCTTGGAGTGCAAACCATCTCCAGCCCGATAGGGTCGGGTGAGATGTGCATAGTTAAATTTGGGTAAGATTGTATAAACATATGTCTTGTAAATGTAGGCGAATATGAATAAAATTCATAAGTTTCCTAGACTCTTGCGACGATCCGCCAAGTTAAAAGTTGAGCGGCGTCTATAAACCCTAGTCTACATTACAAGTTGAGCGACGATACCTTCAACAGTCAAACGACGAATATAAGCCCCTGTCTACACCTTCAACAATTGAGTGGTGACTATAAACCTATCTACACCATCAACAGCCGAGCGACAAACACAGGACAACAAGAAAGCTTCGATGCTCATTGTAGCCGAACGACTCGTCAGGCTCAAGTTAATAAGAAGAGGCAGAGCGACAATTTTGAAGCTATGAGCCAATCGACGGCCCGAGCATAGAGAATGTTTAGTCGGCGGAAGGTCACCTAAGACACCGCTCGTCTAGTCAGTCGGACTTACAACCTCCTTTAACTAGACTTGGAGGGAGGACTTGTAATGTAGTGGTAAAGGGGGGGCATCCAATTCGGGTCAGAAGAGGGGTTAACTACCAATGTGGAGGTCAAAGTCAAGATGTTGAACGCCAGGGAGTCAACATGCTCACTCATAGTGGCTGAGTGGAGGTCGACTATAATTGCCGATCGAGGCAGGGAATGTCTAATCGGCAGATGACTTCTCCAAGCAGAACGCTACGACCATATCGTCAGACACTTAGTACGGATCGAGGAATGAGATCGGAGCACTTGTCTAGTTGGGCGGAGACAGTCTACTGGACTCAGTTACCGCAGGGAAGAGCAGCCGAAATCGACTGAGTGGAGGAATCCCTAGTCGAGCGGTTACCCTGCTCGGTCGACCAGAGAGATCATTGACGTATCTCTTAATATCCTTTTAGGAGATAGTGCTGTCGACACAAGGCATGGTCAACATGCGGATTATACGACGAAAATTTTCACTGTTTCATTAGGGATTTACATGTCTTGTTAAGGAATGATGTTAGAGATATTTTTCTGACATGTCCTTTTATGGGATGGTTGGGAAAGCATGGGCGTGCCTTGGAGAGCATGCTCGTTGCCCACCAGAGCACTATATAAAGGGGAGTCCATACATCGACGGAGGTACGTGTAATTCACTATTCACGCATGTACTTACTGTTGCTCCACTTCCTTCCATCTTTCTGGTGACTAATTTGAGCGTCGGAGGGCCAATGCCGGGGAGCCCTTCCTGGGCTCGACACTGACGTTTTTTGTGTTGCAGTCTTGCAGAGCGGAGCGATGTCTACATCCAATCAACACAGAAGCCACATCCCCAACCAACCATCTCTACGATTTTTGGATAGGATCACGAAGAAAGTATATGTTCGCAACTATGACAACCATATAAGGGCTAATTTGACCGGATCACCTATCCGGTTGTACAAGGAACAACTTACCGAGTCGAGCGACCGTGGAGAAGAACAAACTAGAGCAACCGGGCGAGGAATCCAGGCTTAGCGGCTCCCCTTCTCGGGCAAACAGTGGGACCCCTTACTTAGCTCGTTGTATCATTATGGGAGTTGATGCCGCCGGCAGTAAGGCATGGTCAACAGACAAATTGTATGACGAAAGCTTCTACTGTCATATCAAGAATTTGCACGCTCTGTTAAGGATGGTGTCAGAGACACTTTTCTGACCTGTCTTTTCATATGAATGATTGGGAAATGTGTATGCACTTTGAGAAACGTGCACGTACGCTACAGAGCCACTATATAAATGAGAGTCTATGCACCAGAGCAGGTATGCGTTATTCTATGATTACACTCTTGTTGCTATAGTTTTTACTGTTCTTCTACTATTCTGATAACTGACTTGAGCGTCGGAGGACTAATGTCGGGATCCCTTCCTTGATCTGACATTGATATCTTTCATTTTATAGGGTAGAGGAGAGTCTTCAAACAATCAACCATAAAGTCATATCTCCAACTAATTTTTTTTATTATTTTCGAACAAGATGAAAGTCATTAGCTCACTTTTGTGAAGCACAAATCTTAAATTCATCATAGAGGTACGAAGAAATTCGTGTTTTGTGTCCATGAGTCGAATGCCATGGGAATCACAAGACTTCAACTAGAAACTTTTAAATATTATGAAATGAGCTACTTTGATCACTATGATCTATTAGACTAGGGAGGAGGATTGGGGAACAAACATCGGGGCTTGGCGCGTCAACTGCTAATAGATCAATCCGATTGATCGATGTAAGATATATTGTTTATATAAGTAACTATCGGTTGGATATACCCCCAGAGTTACTATACAACAGTTAAGATCCTCTAACAAATAATTATACATCTGAAATTATACTAATAGTTTTGTGGAACTTAATCAATCATCTATCCGGAATATCTCTATTAAAAAAAACTTATGGGTTGGATGTGCATAGGATGGAAAGATATTTTGGTTGATTTGGTAATTGAAAAAGTAAGGGGACGATATAAAATAAAAATATGACTATACTAATTATTTAATTCAAAATATTAATCTTATTTAGCTCCCCAGTCCCCTCCCATCGAACAACTAATATATTAATTAATTTAAGACATTTTAAACAATTTTTGTAAAAATATATTACATAATTGATTTAAGATGTAACTTTTTTTACAATTAAAAAAACTGAAATGTTAATTGATTTTTTTAAAAAATAAAAAATAATACGCAATGTATTAATTTGATAAAATTTATAATTTATCATAAACATATATAATCGCCCGCCGCTGCATCCACGCATCCTCTTCGAACCCTAATTCTCCGCGCTAAACCTTGTCCATCTATATCTCCACCAACGCCGCTAAACCCTAAATTATGCCAATCATGGAGCATAAATCGATGGCTTGGCGGATGTCGGTCAATGAACGGAAGTTCATAGAGACCGCACTCGCTTCCGATCTCCGTGTCGACGGCCGGCGCCCTTTTGACTACCGCCGGTTGAACATTAAGTTTGGGAGGTCCGTTTTCGTCTCTTGCCTCACTGCCTACGCAGTGATAATGCGCTATCTTAACTGGAAGAGTTTATTTCTCGTTGTGGGTTGTAATGCATTACGATAAAGGGGATCTTGAGTTGCCGCTAAATTGTTACGACTTGTTTGACTTGTCAGTTTCATTGTATTGGATTGTTTTGATAGAAATCTTATGTCTTCTGCTAATCTTCTATCTTGAATGCTAGTGGATTAGTTTCATGGCTAGTAGTAGTAATTGTTAAAGGTAGATTCGTGCTTGTGTAAATTCCTGAAGCAAAAAAGGTACGCTGAAAGTGAGAGAACAGAAGCGTAAGAACAAACAAAGTCTATATCAAAGATAATGTTTTACTTTTATTCTTGACAATCATACCACTGCCTTTTTGGATCATTAATGATTGTTTATCTTTTATGTGGACTATGTTTGTAGATATACCTCTCCTAAGTGACATTATTAATTAACTCGTTTCTTAATTTTTTATTTTCTCTAAAAGCAATGTGCATTGAGTAAAGCATGAAGGTTTTCTTGTGCAAAGTCCTGAAACAGAAATTACATTAAAAGAGAGAGCATAATCTTAAGGACGAACAACAATAGGATCAAGGATAATGTCAATGTGATACTTTGTGTAATATCGTACCAATTCCTTCATATCTTCTATCATTGTATACATACTGTGTTTTGTATTTATCTTGTATTTGGACTATATTTTGCAATATACCTGTCTTATGCTATATTTTTGACTGATTTCTTTATTGTTGTTTCCTTTCCAAGATGATTTAAGTGTCATCGAGTAAAGCATGAGTTTCTTTGTTTGTTTCACCAACAGAGAAGATGGTTGTTCAGAAGTGCAACTAGGTGAGACTCATGTGATGGCTTATGTGACTTCTGAACTAGTGCAACCGTATCGAGATAGACCAAATGAAGGAATTCTTGCTATATTCACTGATTTTTCACCAATGGCTGATCCTTCCTTCGAAGCAGGGCGCCCTGGAGAATCTGCTATTGAACTTGGTCGTGTTATAGATCGTGGTCTTCGGTGAACCCTCTATCTAGTTAACCCTTTTTTCCGCACCCAAAATAGTCAATGTTTCACAGTCAGTGTTCTTTGAGCATAGGCATGATAGTATGTGCCACAACTTTTTATTGCTATAGGATTTTCTGATGAATTGTAATACTATCCAGGGAAAGCAGGGCGGTGGATATGGAGTCCCTATGTGTTGTTGCAGGAAAATTAGTGTGGTCTATCCAAGTGGATCTACACATTATTGATAATGGAGGGTAACAAATGTTCTTGTTGCACCTTCAATATTAGTGATATCTGCTAGTCAAAGTGCTAACTGGGTCTTTCCTATGTTTTAGGAATCTAGTAGATGCTGCTAATGTTGCTGCCTTGGCTGCCCTTTTGACATTTCAAAGGCCTGAATGTACAGTAGGAGGAGATAATGGCCAAGATATTATTATTCATGATCCCAAGGTCAAGTAATTTCAGATTTATCTATTATTCTTTATGCTATATGTTCTATGTTGTATTTGCCACTTGTTGGCTTAGTAAATTGATTTAGCTTCTCTTTCTCTGTGAGTTTAAGGCAAGGTATGTTGATTCAGGGTTGGCCGCATGTTTTACCTATGGTCATGTTATTGGAATAGCTAATTTTTGGAATGACGTGCTTCTGTTAGCAAGAAGACTAAATACTGCTTATATTTCTACAGGTTGTGGAACCCCTTCCTTTGGTTATTCATCATCTTCCAATTTCAGTGACTTTTGCATTTTATAACAAGGGAGATATCATGGTATTGTGAAAACATCAAAAGTATTTTCACTTTTCTATAGTTACTATCTAGATTCGTGAATTTTCGTGTTCTGTTTAATCCCATTTGATGTATATTTATCTTTCAGGTTATTGATCCAACACATAAAGAAGAGTCTGTTATGGGAGGAAAGATGACTGCTACAATAAATTCAAACGGTGATGTTTGTGCAATTCAAAAAGCAGGAGGAGAAGGTGTCATGCCAAGTGTAGTCATGCAGTGTATAAGAATCGCCTCTGTGAAAGCTGCTGATATCACTAGTAAACTTAAGAATGCAGTGAGTTGATTTGTTTATTCTTTTGTATATCTTGTACTTGCTACATTTTAATTTTCTTGAAGTTCATGGTAGCGTCATCCTTAGTCTGAAAAATACATCTCTACATTGAATTGTTGTCATAGATAATACATATCTACCTTGCTTTCTTAATAAAAATAATGAGGTGTTGATATCATTGCTGCAGTCTAGTTGTTAGTCTTTACAAGTCTATATGACAAAGATTAGATATTGGTAGTTAGTTATATGCTATGGTTGAGTGCTATAATAAGATGTAATGGTTCTTCCATACTACAACAATATATTATAAATTTATCCTTCTCAGTTGATATTTTTTCTTATCTATATCTAGTATTTTGTTATTTATAAACCATATGCTTTTAACTTTTGATTTGTTGTATCGTATTTTGTTATCTAGTTTTAATATATATTGTTTTAACATCATGGTGATGCCATTTGTGTCTTAAAGCTATCAAACTACCTCGGTTCAGGAAAATGGTTTTCTCTTTGAAAGGAAGTCATAATTCTCACGTTTAAGCTGTCTTTTTGATTAATCAGTCTTTTTGGAAATCAGTTTCCTGCAAGTACTTTTATTTTCATGGTAAATTCCACACTTAGAACTGTTAATCCGGCAGTAACATTCAAACAAAATTGGTGACGAGAACTATCATGATTCACATTTTATTAATTTTCATGATTTTTTTCTTTAAAAATCTAGAGTACACTAGTTGGTGCAATATGACAAATTTTGAATTCATTCTCTACGATTAATTTTCTGTATTATGGTTTGTGTAATCTCTTGTAATGATAACAGATGGATGTTTCACAACCTTTTTAGGTAGAAGTATACAACACCGAAAGAGCATTACGGAAGGTTAAGCGCCATCCATCTAAAATGGCACACCAAGTTAGTGTTGCGGATATTACACTGGAGGACAAGCAAGTCAAGGATTTGCCAAGACATCAAGCAAAAATGGCATGTCAACCATATATAGGCTCTAGTCAAGATGATGAACCAAAAGTTGATACTAGAACATCTACAAATGCAGATGGCAACAGTAGTGGCACACATGCTGATGCTTTTGTTGGTGGCCCATCAAAATGGTAATATCGCTAAATAGCTCCAATGAATTTGCGTATGTAGGAATGAAACTGGTCATAAATCTAATTGATGATCCTGTTTGCAGGGATCCATATCCATTGAGGGTTGGAACATCTCAAGTACTTGGTATGATTAGACCTGTTTAGATCTTATGAACCTCTCTGTTTGCTCCTTTTTTCCTTTTATCGTGTATGCTGGTTGTGATCTGCTGAACATGCCATTTTTTTCTCTTGGATAATCACTTTGCTTTTAAGTAATTGAACTTTGCATTTTCATATTAGCTGGAAATGAGCAGTGATATGCTTTGCGCTTTTATTCTCAGATGTGGGGTAAACAGAGGGTGATTCAGAAATATATTTTAGAACTTGCAACAACACGAAGTTAAAATAATCAAGTTTTGATGAAATCCAACTTTTTTTTTTCACCCATTCTGGATTTTAGTATGTCAATGTTCTTGTTGCTTCCATGGAAGAGCTCCTTATGAATAATCTAATGGTCATGAATTTATTTCAGTGAGGACTGAAGGCATCAAACTCTAACCTACCTGGTTTTCTCTTTTATTGTTCATGCTTAATTTTGTACACCAGCGTATCATCCTGCAGTTTATTTCTAGCTTCTTTCAATATTCTGACAGTTCTGAAATTAATTAGAGATCAATTTAGAAATTTTCATTAAAATCTCAAGTTTTTTTTTTAATTTTCAGAAGTTGGTTATAATTTTTAGAGATAAAGGAAGATATTTTTAGTTGACTTAGTTCTATTTCGAGTTTATAAAAGGAGGTTAGGATCCTATCTATTAGAAAATTTCTCAGTTTAATAGTATTTTTTTTCTTTCGTGAATTGAGTTGGTTGAGCTTTGTGTGAAGTTGTTCAAAAATTGGGGATCATTTTAGAAAATTCTTTTAGAATCCTAAAAGTTTAAATTTTACAAAAGATTAAGCTGGTGCACGAAGCTCTTGTCAATATGGGGTCTCAAGGAAGGATTGAACTATATTGAGTCTATTGTATGCAGTCTTACCCTGTGCATGAAGCTCTTGCCCATGTGGAGTCTCGAGGAAGGGTTGAACTATATTGAGTCTATTGTACGTGGTTTTACCCTGCATTATAAGATATTCTTTTCGCAACTCAAACCCATGACCATAAGAGCATCCACATCAATTTCCTTATTACTATATCTAAAATTTAGGATAAATGACTTACTTTATTAAATTTAGACAATCACTTTTTACTACACACTACATCAACTATCATAAATTTTCGATCATCCTTAATTTTTTATTATTTTCTTCTCTTTATTCTATTTTTTTATTATTATATTTATGGAATGAGTAGAAGGAGAGAGATTGAAAAGATTGAGTGGAAGGAGAGAGATTAAAAAGAAATATTATTTTATTTTTAGGGTAGTGGTTTCATTCCCTAAATTTAGAGAATCATTATTCTTCACATCTAAATTTAGGGAATGGATAGGATAGCTGATGCAAAAGTTTTTTAGCTATCATATCCAAAAATTTTATCATTTTGCCAAAGCTCTTCTTCATGAAATTTAATTCTACATGTTTTTAAATTTTTAAGAGTAATTAAAAACTTGCTATTGTTTTTAAAAATAAATTGGGAGTTATAATTTTTAGAGATAAGGCAACATTTCTTTAATGACTTTGTCGTATTTCTCATATATTAGATTATCTTCTCGTTTAATAATATATTGTTTTATCTTTGGTGAGATATGCTTCAGTTCCGCATAGTAAAATTTTTTCATGCTGCATCGCATTCATATTTTCATCCTTGCATGTGGAAAAATACCTTTTAATCTTGCAGGTACCCTAACGGTAGTTAAGGAAGAACAAGTAGTAAGCGATGATCACAGGGCAGTCGAATGTAGTCTTGACCATACAACCACTTCTAGTTCGGGAACTGTTAGTGTTTCAGATGCTATGCAGAAATCTAATACTTCAAAAAGTTTGAAAGATGCAGTGAAGTTGAAAAAGAGAAAGAAGAATAGATCATCGACCACTACCAGATGAATACATTCAACATCTACAGTTGTTTTCAGGTAGGGTCATGTAAACTATGTTATCTGCATCTCTTTATTGCTCTATTTTCCATTTTATTTTCCCGAAAATGAATAATAACATTTAAACCTGCATAGAGAAATAAAGTTTGCCTGGTTTTTCGCTTGCATAAATGATTCAAAAAACAGCAATTGTTTACAGTCTAACTTGTTTGCATGTCTCGATCCAAAATTAGACTTTTAGTTTTCAAAAGCATTATTGTCTTGTTTTTCCCTTTGCCAGGTGTCTCTTAGAATTCTTCCTTCCTGTGACTATGGATTTCTGGATGACCTCTGTTGCAACTGAATATTGGTTACTTTTCAATATACATGTTTTACTCATGGCCCAAAGTCATTGTTAAAGACTTAATGTGCTTAACAAGTAACGATATCTCCTTTTCTGCCTCAGGCATTTTGCTGTTGTGAAAGTAATCGTTCTCTGTGCCATTCGATGCTTATGCCAATGGCTTCCATCCAAATTGATGAAAGCTCTTTAGGCTGTGAATGTAGTTGATTATCCTGAAGACGAGAGCTCGCTGGAAACTTGGACACCAGACTCGCAGAGATCTATTGCAATTGTAATGGGTTACATTCGAACGAATCACCTGAGTTGATTGGTCAAATCATATTTTATTTCAACTGAATCTATTAGTTATGGTTAACTTATAATGATTTCATACCTAATGTAATATAATCTGATTTGTAATCAAGTTGAATTTGACTGGGGGCTTATGCTGGAAATATTGTGCTGATCCAGTGCTTGATGAATGATGAGCCAAGAAGAATAAATTGATAGACAGCATATCTAAATTTCCAAGTAATGCATACCAGTAAAGGTAGTTGAATATGCTGCTACTTTTCATGTTACAGATTGGAAATGAATATTTGTATATGATCTTCATCACAGGCACTCTTTTTGCAACTCAACCCTTGCAATGCTGGAACAGAAGCTTGGATTCTTCGCAGATAAACACTTCAAGGAATCAGAATGGCCAGGTCTTCTCCAGATCTTGATATGGCCTTCGCGGGATACTGTTAGCAATGATGCTTTAGTGAATATCAAGCCAGAGAGTGGATCCAAGTGTACTTGCTGAGTTGCAATAGGAGAGATTTTAGGCACATCACTCATGCTTGGAGAAGGCAGGATAGCACCAGTGGTGCTAATGCTATCCCCATTTGCTGAGAGATCACTCTTGGTGGTTGGTGAACCACCAGGCGGACCATAAAGTGGCATGACAAGTTCATCGATCGCCAGATCCCACAGAAGCAGCTGACTGTCCTGCAAGCTCGTCATGGATGTTCAATGAGAAACAGAATAATGAAATATTGGTGGTAGTTGAGATAGAGTGATGCATCAACCCAGGGAGGAAGACTAAGTGAACAAATTCCCACAGCATTGAACTATGTTAGTTTTACAACTATCACCATGCAACTTATTGAACGAACTGGCAGTATTGCTTATCATAGTTGAAATCACCAAACCAAATATATTGATGATACAAAAGAAAAACAGAATTTGTAGAATTAAGAATAAGATTGCAAAGGTCGAATATTCAAGATCAAAGAGATTAAGTTCAAGTCGCGAGAAATCCTCTTATTGTGGGTTGGAGCAAGTCTCCATATTTCATTCCGCAACCAGTGGGAATTCAGACCATAGGTCTGCAATGCACCCATACAAGTATGAATATGAGGATGTCCGATACACAGTATCCAAAACCCCTAGAAGTACTTCAATGTGGGGCTATATTCTATATTCAAGTTGAGCTTTGACTAACTTCATTTTCCTAGCTCTCACCAATCTCCTAAAAGTCCGTGGTTTTTATGTCATCCCATACCATCCCATACGAATGGGATTCGATGATAATGGTGTCACAATCTCTTCGGAGACGATAAATCCTTCGATAACTTTATCATTGCACTAAAGCTCCCCTTCAATAATTAATATCTAATGAATTGTAAAAAAAAAACACAATAGAATTAGAAAGTTAATGGCTGGTTTCATTTTTGATGGTGAGTATCATCTAGGTGAAACTGTCAAAGTACCGGAACTCTATCGGGTTGTTGTATGCATCCCGAAATAGATGGTATTTTCACACCTGCATCAAAAGAATTTTGCCCACTGAGACCATTTATCTTCAATTTCTATAGGATTTGTTATATCTACCATTTTTCCAATGTAACAGTGCTTCTATTGGCTTGCAGAATTTCTTAATATGACATTGGATACCGATGCAAGAGCTTTCATTTTTAAAAATTATTTTCATGAGCGTGCCAATAATACATCAAAGAAACACTAAGGTGTGGTTACTTGAGGGAAAGGGAGCCAAAGAAGATGGAAAGGAGCCAAATTCCCTTGTCTACTTAGGCAGAAGAAAAAAAAGTAAGCCTGCGAAAGGGAGCAACTTGGAACTTCTTTCCTTACTTTTGGTTCTATCAAAAAGTGGATAAAAGAGGGGATTAAGATTCGAAGAGTGATGAAAAGACCGATTCTCTACACGTTTTGTTATTTTCTCTCATTTCCTTTTTTTTTCAAGTAGACAAACAAAGGAAACTGTCTTCTCTACCTTCCTCTCCTCCCTTCATCACCTCTGTTCCTTTATTTCCCCCTCTTCCTCTACTCAAGTAGATACACCTTAAAACTAAGAAGCAATTACAAAAAATTTGTTTCCAACTTTAAATTTCAGAATGATTACCTGGCCTACAGAGCCAAAACGATAGACTACGTTTTGTTCTGCCTCTTCGGAATTTGGCCCTTGCAAATATGAATCAAAAGCAACTCCACTTATCTGCCAATATACAAGGGTTTCAACAATTAGACAAAAAAGTGGGCAACTTAGGATCAAAACGTTACCCATGAATTATGCCCTTCTCCCCAGGCTACTATCTTTTGCTCCTCTGTACTCCAAACTTGCACGAGATCATCTTCACCTCCGGTCAATATGTATTTTCCATCAGAACTAAAACAGTGTATTATTTCATAGATCAATTTCTTAAAGTCAAGCAGTAAAATATTGAGTCCATATTTAAGTAGTGGAATATGTGTATCAAATAATTTTTGTAACATAATTAATAAGATAATGTGCAATGCAGTAGAATCATGCTTCCTTGTTTGCACGATCCAGCACATGGAATAAATGATGTTACTGGAGCTAATGGAACTTTAAATGATGCATGCCATGATTCTAAATCAAGCACAATAGTCGGACAGCCAAATAAGAGGGACACAATTGCAAAGAAAATATAATTAAACAGATTCATGTTATTTCCTGCCAGTTAAAGTGCTCCAGCACTACAAAACAATGCAAGACTTGTGGTATGAAGAATGAGACAGCCACAAGAATTTAAGAACCAAAATCAAAGATGAGTTTTTTTTTTTTTTTGTGGCAAAGAAATTGCTGGAGTTGCCAAATCAAGTTTTGGATGCAACATTAATCAAAGAAAGACAAAAGGTACCTCCAGGCAGAACATAGCAAGGCACCATAATAACTTTTCCCTCCAAATAATAGAAGCGCTTTGGCAAAATCAAATACTCTTAAACAACCTACAAGGATTCTGCTCTTTCATCGTATAGGATACTTTATAAAAACCAGGTACAAGAGAAAAGGAAACACGGTTTGTTGTTCATATGTCAAACAATTACCATCTCTACCGACAGTGGCCATACAAGCTCCATCAGCTGAGAATGATATGCTGTTTACTGGACCATGACAAACATGCCATCTAGCAACTGGATTGCTCTACAAGCAAGCACGTTAGTCAGTGTAATTGAGCAAACAAAGAGTGGGCAAAAAAGATATCCCTTTGAGTAGATTAATTGTTTTGAAGAAACAGTTCATTTATCACCTAATTAAAATTTGATGTGCTATGACATTTGAGCAGTGAACAAATATGCTGGCAACTTGGTAGACACAAAATTCATGGTCCTCGAGTTTTTAGATATTATTTTTTCTATGCTAGTGAACAAAAGATGCATTTAACATCTGACTTGTAGCAATTGAGAACTGCACTAGAATGTCTATATAGTTGATAGTTAGTAGCCTCACCAAATTAGTTTAACTTTATTGAATTGATGTCCTATATATTGATGCAAGTCTATAATTCTCTGTTGAATATAGTGCTTTATTATTCTCAACTTGGCAGCAACCTAGATTGAATCTTTGGGTTGAAGTTTCCACTACAATTCCACGTCTCCCTCTTTATTAGTTACAACCTCCCCTCCACCCGATACCTCCTCTTCTATTGTCATTTCATCCTTGTGCAAAAGTTCACTAATCTCCATCTCATGAATCCTCCACAAAATTTCATTTCTGCCCACAAGTCACATCAGTTCTCTCCAATATTTGCAACTTTAAAGATAGATTAGTTACCATCTCTCTTCAAGTATAATCTTTCTTCTCTCCAGTAAGTATCACAACCATGACAATTTCTCATCCGGTATATTGTCTTTATTTATCAGAATGAAATTACATCTCTACTATTTCTATATTTCATTTATTTCAATCCTTCAAAAAAAATTATCCATCTTTGCAAATTTCAGATTTAATTTGGTATTATGTTGGATTGCACAGACACAAGCATAACATATACATGTATACATACAGATGCAGTTCTTCAGTTCTCTATGAAATATAATGTTGATTATTCTCAACTGTTTCATTCCAATGTGTAAATCAGACCATGTCTGATTGACACGTTCGGTTATCCCATTCAAGCTTATACAAACTCATAACATTCAGCATGTTCTATTTTTGTAAGTAGTGAACTTCATGTTGTAACCCACAAATCGCAAATGCTAGCATTTACAAGCTGAATTTGAATGAACTATAGATGTCAAATTTCAGGATTTTTTTCAAACCAATACTACTTGAGTTATGATGTTGATGTCAAGCAATACAGAATGGAAAACTTGTGTTAAGACAGATTTTTCAATCTCAACAACATAGTTGCATGACCAAGCTAAAAGTGAAAAACCCTATGAAGTTTCATTACCTTACTTGAGCGTGTGTGAGAAATAGAAAACTGAGTTTGATCCTTGATTACAGGAAATGAGCTATCAGAAGTTCCTTCCTTGTTCTGAAGGAAATGAAGAAACAGGTTTATGATTGTTTCAAACATAATTTGATGAATACGATGCTAATGTTTCTATAGATAATCATCCACCTTTTCGTATACATATATATTACCGTCTGCATGACCAACAACAAAAGTACCTATACGTCCAGGTACCCATGCCACGCAAATGCACCGGCTGCATAAACAATGGTGTAGGCATTAGAAGAAAACATAAATGCGGAACAATAATCAGAGCATAACAGAAAACAATATATGTATAACAAATAATTCCTTGGTTTTCCAGCAACATGGCATGAAGAACTAAGATGCAAAATAGATGTGAATACAAAAGAAGAAACTTAGGGGGCGTTTGGTTTGCGTTTTCCACGCTGTTTTCTGTTTTCATTTTCTGAGAAAATGGAAAACGCGTTTGATTTGCGTTTTCCACGTTCATTTTTAAGAAAATGTGAGTGTTTTCTAAGAAAACGAAAAACGCGGAAAAGTCATTTTCTGAAAAACGAAAAACGCGCGTTTTTCAGAAAATGAAAATGAAAATGGGGCAAACCAAACGCCTCCTTATCTTCTCAGTATATTTGCCACAGTTCACCATTACTTGAAGTGCTCATCTTCAACAAAGTGATGTGTATTCCTAAGGGCCTAAGCTAGATGTATAAGAATGCAAACGAGCTAACTTAATCATAAAGCTTCAGACAAGTTTTAAACGTAAGTTTTGTATACTAAGAATATACCTGTTTATATACTTAAGTCACTTGGAAATAAACTTCTGTCTTAGAACAAAAGAAAGCCAACTAGCAAGTCCCATCAAAAACATAAACTGAGCTTGTCAGCCCATATAAACTCCATCATTGGATCACCCCACACATTTACATAGCTGTTTGAGTTACATCTAGATTCGTATTACAGAGGCCACATAATTTGCTGGTAGCTGTTGATTTCTCTAACTGGTTATTATATCTAAAAGTACCCTTCCCAATTCACCAAACTCTTTGATCTTTTCTTATATTGCATCTTCATTAGAACCATGATTCAAAAGAGGACTGTACCACTTGCTAGCACGGTCTCAAAGAGACTGAAAGTCTGATAGAAACATCGTTTTTCTCAAAATGCCTTAATGTTTATGAAAATCGCCTTTTTAATAAAGGTGTCAATGAGATCATTGATAAATTTAATCAGCAAAACTAATGATAAGAAAACAAAAGGAAAATAAATATAAAACATGGAGACCAACATTGAGAATTACAGTGATTGTAATAGTAAAAGAAGGAAACATACAGGTACAATTGCCAAATTTTTTGCCATAATTACTATCAAGATGAGAACATGATCAATGAGTCATAATGAATAATGCTTGCACAAATGTCACATTGTGGATCAAATGCAAGGCATGCCTGTTATTAGTTGCTCCATCCATATTATAATAGAAATAATGTTGAGCTGCCACCATCTTCCTTCCTGTATCCTGTAATTGTTGCCTCAGCGATACCAAGTAGACTACAACATCATGCATGCAAATATTAGTGTAAAAATTAGCTAAAAAGCTCAAACCATTATAATTGACTGAACCAACCATCTCCACAATGCAGCCCGAGGAGCAAATCATACCCATCATCTGCCTCGGCATCAAATGCATGGCAAACAGGGCTTGAATTGCTGAATTGGATAGCCTTGATGGGATCCTGAGACAAAGAATAATAAGAAACACACAAAAAATAACAACAAAAAAATGAATGCATCAAACAGTTCAACACCTTCTCTTTCAAATTGAGGTCACTGACAAACAAAGTGTCTGCAACATTGTAAATTAAGAACGTCCCGCCTCCACCATAATTTGGCAATTCAGTCGAGGTACTCGATTCCACAGCTTCCTCATCAAACCCAGCGGTCCGGCAGTTGGCCAATGCTACTCTACCGATACTATTTCCGACGACAAGGCTTAGCGACCGACCCCCATTGGCGACCCCTAAAAATCTGGAAGCCACAGACCTCGATCCTGAATTTGATGCTAACGGAGCCGCCTGGCTTTGTTCCGCCATTGGTTTCTCCTTAAGGCACGCAATTGTCAACTGCCAATAAATGCGCCAAGATCAAACCTTTGTGGAGAAAAGTCAACAAATGAGAAGGAAAGAAAAGAATAAACCCTAAATTTTTAAAGAAAGCAACCTGGGACACCGACTTGCTATGGGTGCAGTGTAGGGCGGAGGCTGGGTATGTCTTCTCATGGATTTGGTCGTAGCGGCCTTCCGGCGTCTTAAAAAATCTCTTCGGCGCTGGTGAAAAAGGCACTGATGCGGACGACGGTGAAGACATGGCCCAAGGCTTCGGAGAAATTAGGGATCACTGAGGAGGCGGCGGCCTTGGAATCATGCCTCACTCTTCCGCGCTTCGAATCGGACGAGGAAATGCGAGGGATGAATCGGAAAGGACAGGGATCGCAGAGGAAGGAAGACGGTGGAGGAGGACTCTCTCCTGCCGCTCCAGGCGGGATTTCTTCTGCGATCTCCGACCACGGTGAGGAGAAGGGGAAGGAGCGGGAGAGAGAAGGAAAAGAATGGGATAAATATGGCCGAGAGATCACGGCCGTCGAAAAGGGATGATCGTAAATAGAGAATGATGTTCGGTGGAGATGGAAATGCGAGATACGATGCGACGATGACCTGTCTCTCGTCGACGTGGCTATGACCTGGTCACGCGGCCACGAACACATCAATTTCCTAAACAACCCCTCTTACCTGAGGCTGTCAGATTTTAATTTAATTTATTTAAATTATTTAATAAAAAAATAATCAAATGAACCCCAATTTAAATTGATAGCTCCACTATTATAACCATAACAGCGGATCCTCTGCCAATTTATTGATAAAAATTAATTGATGATTTATAATTTATTATAAATTATATAAAATATTTAGCCCCAAGCAAAACATGGATGCTCTGCCCATTCTTTCATATGTGTCAAGCAACCATAACAACGGTCAACAGTGGCTGACGTGTCCGGGTCCGCCCGATAACCGACAGCGCTTGATGCGTCGGCATGCAGCACCAGGACCGCAGGAATCTTCCCATGCGGTCGCTCCACAATTTATATCCACATGGCGCACCGGCCTGCGGACAGGGAGGTTGCGAGGCGCACACGTCGCTGGGCGACTCGCCACGATTCCCCAGAGTTTTTCTATTTCTGGCCATTTTTTTTAAAAAAAATTAATAACCGTGTAATTGTAGCACTTTAATGATTTTTCGGATTTCGATTTAAATTTGAGAATTAATTGGAGTTCGCTTTGGTTTTGGCAACTTTGCTTTCGCTTCTTCCTCCGGCCGCCCTACGACGCTTATTTGAGCTCCGATCCTTTTCCTTTTGGATTCGATTGCTTTCGATCCTCGATCGCTGGGTTCCTGCTCGATCCTGCCGTGAAAGGTGCGCGATTTGGCTCCCTTGTGCTTCGGAAATCGACTTTGGGGGATGGATTAGGGAATTGCTTGTGTGTTTGTTTTTTAGGGTGATTGGGGGACGGATCGGAGACGACAAATGCCGGAGGAGGATCTGGTCGAGCTCAACTTCCGGCTTTATGATGGCTCGGACATCGGTCCGATCCGCTACGCTGCTTCTTCGACTGTTGCGATGCTCAAGGAAAGGATAATCTCCGAGTGGCCGCGCGGTATGTTGTTTCCTTGATCTTTTGGCTGAGGATAAGGGTGGATCTTTTGCTCTTCTTCTTTTGTATTGATGAGTATTCGTCGTCTGAATGTTACAGAAAAAAATTGCAGGTAGGATGCTGATTTTGCTACACTGCAAATTTAATTTCAGTTGTTATTAGTTTGAACTGAGTATTGCAGAGTATCACGTGTTGGTGCATCTCTTTTTAGTTTTAGGATATTGCAGTTTGCGTTGTATATAGTATGTAATACCATATTGCTTGATATGAATTAGAATTCTCAATTTCGTGATGGTGATTTAGACAATAGCTCCCCAATATCTAGTAGATGAATAGAATTTCCAACACAAGTGAATTCCTGAAAGATGAACTCCAGATAACTACTGGGAAGAAGCTTAATTTTGTATTCTCATTACATTTTATCTTTTCCTAATAGTTATTTTAAGTATCTACACATATCATAAAACAAGACCATAAATGCATGCCTCTTGAGAAACTTAAACGTCACGTTCACAGCAGTCCAATAGCAGTTGCTTCAGCCCATGTCACTTTGTGTCTCTTCCCACCTCTATTCCTTTTTTTTTGTCCATGCAACTCTTCCATTGCTTCACCTCCCACTGAACTGCTATATGAATCACACTCCCTTGCCCTGGATTCTGCAAGTTGTCACATGTCAGGTTGATATTGAGGCAAAAGACATTGGTATCCCCAAAACCAAGGAGTAAGGCTGAAGCCACTCGCAAGGCATGGTTACACATCGAATGCTGGAATGGGAAGGGTTGGTGTTAGCTGTGATGTCAGCATTAGCATTCTCCATCATATGAGCATGGTGCAAATGGCTTTGGGTGGGGATGACAAATCTCAGCATGACATATGAATCGCTGCAGATAACAGCCAACAACAATTCAATAATTGAGGAGAGGAAAGAATGAAAGAAAAACGTGTAGCTAGCAGTCATGGCAGGATCAACAAGATCTTTCCTATTATTGGCGTTGGCATAGTCTATGGCCATGGTTTCTTTGCCGAGGATACAACAACATAGCAATGACTCAGCTATGCCTTTAGCTTGATTGACTTCACATGTATATGGAAACCATGGATTGGAAGATCTGATGATTTGCCTACAGAAATTGTGGCACCCTGGAGATGAGAGCTGTTTGAGATTCCTTTGTGGTTTTGGGCACTTCATCAAAGAGGCAAGGGACAACGAGCAAAGGAAGAATAGGAAGCAGGATGACATTGTTGGAGCCGAAGATACTAGATCAAAAAATGTAGAAGCACCAGTCCTATATTTTATTACATTTGTTATCTTATTCCAAAATATATCTCATTTGGTTTTAAATGTAATCATTCTACATTTCCAAAATATATCTCATTTGGTTTGATATCTCATTTATCTTATTACAATGTCAAACTCATTGAACCTTTTTCATGTGCTTTTTCTCTATTCCCTCCATGTTTATGGAAAGTTTGGCTTGCATTATATGAATGTTCTAGTCGAATCATAGTAGTCAAAAAGCTTGTGGAATTTTCATCATGCTCCAATGATTACGTTCCGAAAGGTTTCAGTACTCAAAATGTCTTATTTTCCTTTCAATGTTGATTTTATTTTTGCAAGATTAAATATCTTGTCACAGATGCAAATGAGAGCTTGTTCTTCATATTTTTATCATTTCATATTGACTAGTTGAAATAGTTGTTTGCTGTCATATTGGAGCCCCATGTTTTTCTGCTCATAAGTAATTTATTCCTCCAACTCATTTAGATAAGAAGATCATACCAAGGGTTGCAACTGATGTGAAGCTGATATGTGGCGGCAAGATGTTGGAGAACAACAAAACAGTTGCTCAGTGCAGATCACCTTTTGATGAAATTTCTGGTGGGTTTATCACCATGCATGTTGTTGTCCAACCATCGTCAAGTAAAGTTAAAACAAGTAAGCCTATTATTGTTTATCATCTTTTTGATAAGTTGCTTTTATTTTAGTGGTAATCAACATAAGAGAAACTTCAAATGCTGCTCTTCTTTTGTTGTCATCAAGAGGATGTTTCATTGTGGCTGAATATTAAATGGAGTTCTTTCCCCCTTTTTTTCCATTTCAAGTTGAAAAACTAAGCTAGCACAAAGTGTTTAACGGTCAAAATCAACACCTAAACAAATACATTGTCATATAAAAGTTGATGGCCTCTTCAAGAGGTCAGGAATGAAATTTTATTTGATTTGATATTTAACTAAAGGGACGATCTTCAACTGTTGATTGAGGAAACTAAGAATGTGATTTTAGTTTTTCCCCAGGATAAAAAAAATGACTCAGGTCAACACTAGCTGAAGATTTTAAGGGTAATTTGTTTTGTAAGATAAAGATCCATAGAATCTTGCCTTCAAGTAGAATGGGTTTCACTGGAAATGGCTAATTTGCTGGATTGATTTCAAAGTTATCACGTAAAGCATGGAGACAAAATAGTTTTAAAAATTGTTAGGAAAACTAAAAAGAAATACAATTTAAACTGAGAATACATATTCTTATATGGCGATCATCGAGTGTAGACTTGTATAGCAAGCAGAAAATTTTCCAAAAGAGTTGTTATAAGAACATCAAAAAAGGGCATACATGTGCTTATTGCAACAATTTTAGTAGATGGAATCATATTGCATAGTACATTTTTATACATTCCTCCATAGTTAGGATTTTTTTTTTAGTTGATGGAATCATAGTGCATAATACATTTTTATACATTCCTCCATAGTTAGGAATTCTTTTTAGTTGAAGGATACATAGTGCATAATGCATTTTTATACATTCCTCCAAAGTTATGAAAACCAATCCAGAAACCAAACCAACCAAGCTCTGGGTCACTTGTTCAATGATCAGACAGGTCTCTTAATTGGTCGAACTGCATGTGGACCTAACATTATCTCAGCTAAGTCTATCGGCCACACCAACATGAACTTACCCAAATTGAAGAAGTATCCAGTTTTTATTTTTTCGGAGAAAGAAACATCTGGTTCCTTTTTTGGTCCAAGTGGTCTGGTCTGTTTTTTGCTATTATGCATTCTCTTTGTCAAACTGCCATGTCAGTACTAAGTACTGTAGGTTTTTTTATATTATTATTTTGTGAATGATATATGCTACTGCATTTTTCCCCCTTCAAATGTGCACTTTTCACTAATTACCCGTTAACAAACAACACCAGAAAAGAAGGTTGACGAGTTGTCGAAGAAGACCACCTGTTCGTGCACTATATTGTAGAGCTAGGAGCGTCTCAGATTTCATGGCTGGTAGCAATGACTTATCCTCGATCGGTTTTGCCGTGACTACATACACCACAGAGGCCAACATGTTGTTTCACTTGCATCCTTATTTGATTGTTGTCGTGCGCAATCCAGGTTGGTCAGAAATGTGGGATGCCTTTAGGTTTGTCTCTTTGGATCTCTAGTTCTCCTGGCAATATCTGTATATTAATTGCATTAGCTACACAGTAATTTGGCTCTCGAAAGCATTGGAGTACGACTGATGGATGAGAAGAATGAATGTCCATTATGCTCAATGTAGTTCTGCAAAGCCTAGACAAAAGTTATCTTATTGGTTTACTTCATGATTTGGGTATCAGTTAGTGTGAGAAGCCATGGGCTTGTCTCTATTATGAAGGGACTCCGAATGGTAGACGTGAATGAAAGTAAAGAATTTGGTAAACAAGTAGTGTGGTACACCAACATTCACTGCTGGTATAAAATTTAAGATTTCAAACTCTTAGAGATCATGCCGAACTTTAGTCTCGGGTTAAGATTCTGAAAGAATATTAAGATATTTTTTTGGATGTTTGTTGCTCAAGAGACAACCAAATAAAGGATGAGAGAGACAGAGACTTTCATTCAATAGAATCCTCCAACAACAGTAGCCTTATTCTTTTCAAATCGCATAGCTTGTTGATTCTTATTTGCATAGTTGATACACAATAATTGATGTTTCCTAATATCGCCACTACATTTCTTTTTCAGATAGTAGTTAAGGGAATCGGCAGGTGATGGGACAAGTGAGACAACCTATAATGGCTGCCATTATAGAATGGATGTGGCACACTAGTTTTGCTTTCTAACAATTGAGTGGCTTCTCCACTTCAGTAGTACTCAGTCAGGGGAAGGATGGTTTACTAGTCGTCTTCTTTAATTTGCCTAGGGATGTCAAATGGATTGCATCACTTCTATTCGATTTAGGCTAGGCTAGGTTAGCTTGAATTTCATAGGCTTGGCTTTCAGGAGACTAAAATACTCCCTATTTCAAATAAAAATAGTTTTGTTTAAAATATTTTAATCAACTTTAATTTAAAATTAATTACTAAATTAACTATAATAAATATTCCTATAAATATTTATTTGTAACATCCAAACAACTTCTCTCATTCTCTCAACTAATACATATTTCATATTCCTCCCTGCCTCATTCTTTTGATCTCTTATTGATCTCTCTTTTTTATTATTCCTTAAATTTCCCACGAATCGATTTCTACGGTCACGAACAACACCTCTATCTTTATTATTATTATTATAATTATTATTTTTTTGCTTTTTTTTTTTCTAGAGAAAGTGCATACATTGGACGGTGGGGAGTCTTCCCCGGTGCTTGGCGCCATGATTGCTGCCGAGAGTGGTGCATGCTTCTGCTGTAAAATAAACAAAGGCCATCATAAATTAATGATGCTTAAGCGCTTGTGTTGTGTATAATAAGGGGGGTTAAGTGCATGCTCTAATGACGTTTCCAAAGTCTGTTTTGGTTGGCAAACAACTGTTTGCCTTTATGTTTGTTACATATCTTTGCTTTTGGTTGACTAATCAACATATGTAGTGCATGCTTTTAGGTGACTTTTCTCTTCTATTTACATGAATCTTTAGGAGCATACATTACATATAATTGTCAGAGGTAACATGCTCTAGAGCCGAGTCAACTTTCGTATTAATGTTTAAATTTATTTAATAATAAAATCTTATATCAAATTGAGCCCAGTCCTTAAAATAATTATTCAAGTTTCATTTAATTTTTTTTTATGAACTTGAGTTTAATTTATTTAGATGTTATTGACCTCTTTAAATTTATTTAATTAGCTAGTGAATTTAATTACAAATTTAATTATTCAGAGCTTCTTTTTGGATAGATATCTATATCTATCCCCATCATAATTATTAGGGCACAGTTCAGGAGCAGACATCCTAATAGACTTTATTGGGAAAGGTCAAAGGGATTTTGTTACCGGGAGAAAAAGCATTTTTTATATATTTTTTTAATAATTAAAATCGTCAATTTAAGTTGAAACTAGCAAATTGTTCTATTCTATCAAACAATTTAAGTAGATTGTATTATAATTTTATCAATTAAGCATCTACCGGATCTAAACGGATTAGGCCACGTGGGTTGTGAGTCCAAGTGGATTGGCATGTATAGGCTCGGGTTGACATGTGGTAGGCTTGGATTGACCTATGAGTTGAGAAGAAAAATTTAAATCTAAAATTTAAAATTAAAATGGAAAATGTACTAAGTTTAAAAATTCATATTATATATATATATATATATATATATATATATATATATATATATATATATATATATATATATATATATATATATATATATAGAGGCAGGTTAGCTTGTGACAAGTTCTTAGCTTACACTAAAAAAAAATTAGTATTACCAATGAAACTACTGATGAAAAAATATTTTCATCTTAAATTACCGATGAAAATATTATTCCATCAGAAAAACATTGTTAATATTAGTTCTAAGAGTCAATTATGAAATGATCGATACATCTGAATTAGAATCATTGAGTTACACTCAAGTGAATCCAATCATATGGATTTAATCTAATCCAAATTAGACTTGAGTTAGACTCAAATAAATTCATTCACTAAAGAGGATTAATAGAGATTAATGAAACATTAGAAAAGTTAATTTCGAAATTCATGCAATTTCAAAATTGAATTAAAAAAATGAAGAGTTCAAAAATAACCTTAATGGAGTGTTAATGCTCATTAAGTGAATTAATGCTCATTAAGTATTTTCATTGGATGAAGTACAAAAAGTTTTTTTTTTCTCATTTTTGAGTGTGAATTCATTCATCTTCTTCTCCTCTCTTTCTTTGGTCGAAACTCACAACCTTGAGTGTTGGTCTTTCTCATTTTCTTGTGTTCGTGTGGATATCGAAAGAGGCACGGACACGTGATCGTACTGAGATCCTAGCTATCGGGAGATCGAGTACATGCATCAAAGGTATAACTTCCTATCATGTTAAAACTTAGTATATGTTTTCCTCCTTCACATGGATCTTCTGATAGGAACTAAATGTTTTCCGCTGCGCTTTCTGCGTGTTTAGTGCCCTAGTTCCTTACAAACATAACTTTACTGACGAATCATGATTCCGTCGGTAATCTCGATGTATTACCGACAAAATAGTGATTCTGTCGGTAATACCAATTAGGAATTACCGACGGAATCATGATTTCATCAGTAGGTTCAATGTATTACCAACGGATTTGAGATTTCGTCGGTAATACATCGAGGTTACTGACGGAATCATGAATCCGTCGGTATTGTCAATTATTAGGGCACGCCCTAGCCACGATCTCCACTTACACACGCGTGCATCCATTCTTCCCCAATCTCCTCTGACTTTGGCAATTCTCCAGTAAGTTCTTTTCTCCCCCCTCTCTCCCTCTTCCCGACGTCGGAGGCAATACAATATTTGACCGGTGGCTATGTCAGATGCCAGTATGCAGCTGTGTCGGCTGCTAGCACGTAGTTGTGTCGGCCGCTAGCATGCGGTTGTGTCGGCGCTAGCATGCGGCTGTGTCGGCCAATAGCATGCGGCTATGTCAGCCGCTAGCACGCGACTGGCAGTTGTGTCGACCACCAAAAATACACGGCTAGCGGTTGTTCCTGGATTTCTTGTACTTTTATGCTTTAAGATTATAAAAATTAGATGAGTTAATTACAAGTATCGAATCGATAAAAAAATGAAGATGGATTCAATTGGCAAATGAATGTCATGTGATTAAGCATGATACTATGGTAGGACATTCAAATTATTACCTAAACACTCGCGGTTCGATCCCCAACTTTGACGTATTTGTAGGTTTTTTTTTCAAATGGGAGACACAATCAAAGGATGTTGGGCTTCTAGACTGACCATCTTGTGCATTTCTCGATTTATCCTAGTGGTCGGTAGGATCGGGCTGGTCCTCCCAGGAATAGTCAACGAGGTTAATTGGGATTATCATTTTTTTCATGAAAAGTTGTAAATGACTTTACATCTTATATTCGTTAAATATACTCTATCTTGGACTAGGACGTAGACACTTATTAACTATTTTATTGATGTTAGGAGTTTTACGACTAATTTAGTCCTGTCGTGAATTTGTACTATCTTATTATTATTTGTTATAAATTTTAGCTCTGATATTTTAGGTATATTGTATTTTCAGATAAAATTTATTTATATCCCAGATATTTTGTGACCTCGTTTTTTTTTATTATTTTATGATTTAGATTGATACATATGGTTTCATAAATTATATATTTAATTCTTAATTATACATATTTTATGGACGGGTGGCCTAAGCCCTAATTTGCAACTACGTTGGGTTTAGGGTTTAGATTGGATTGAGTTGGGAATCTTCTAGTCCGCTCCGGCCCAACAGATCCGGATGTTTGAGCTTCGCCCGAGGTTTGGAGAATCAGGGTTTTTAGAAGCACCTGGAAAGGGAATCTTTACCTAATTAAAGGACACGACAACACTCACGGTGAGAGTCTGCCATAGGATCTCAAATATTAATTAATTAATTAAACAAACAAAGGCATGCACATAGTCAGTCCACTCGCACCACCCTCGGAGCACTGTCGTACCTTCCTTCTTTCCTTCCTTCATGCATTACGCTAATTAATACGATTGATTCGATCGCCTATAAAGGTAGGGCATGCGAGTCCACCATTTGCCATGATCTGTTGTTTGATCCATCGGCATGGCGCGCAGCAGATCAGTACCGGGAATCCTCTGCTTCGCAGTTCTGCTGCTGCTCCTGCTCCTGCCGCCGCCGCCATCGTGCAGCAGCTCTGCAGGCGTCGTCGCTACGGCTAGAGAGATCAGCCGCGACGTGAGCCTGCAGGCTGCTGCACGAGATCACAAGCAAAAGCATGCAGCAGGTGGCGGAGAGGAAGTGAACATGCGCACGGTTCCGTCGGGCCCGGACAATCCACCGCACTTTGGTCTCCTTGCCACGCCTGATCTTCCGCCGCCGCTGCCGCCGTCGATGAATTGAAGAAGGAAACACTAAGAATTAATGCTTGTTGGTGTTTGTGCGCTTGGTTAGATATATATATTGTGACTTATTATGAAGGTCGATCGATCGCTTTATGTGGTTTATGCATGCTTAATTAGCTTGATGATATATACATATAGATTAGCATCAGTTCAGTGCATGACTATGTATTAGTGTTGTATGTAATAAAAGAATATAATTAAAGCAGTGCATATATCGTATATATTGATATTGTTGGGATCTTGTAGTGGTGGTATAATATGAGCGGATAGAATGATAGTATATCATTGTTTTGGTAAAGTTGAGGTTAGAGTTTGACTCTATCTCTTTAAGGTGAATTTATCCTGCATACGGTACTCATGGAATACGATAATTGTCTCCCAAGATATAATGATTTTATCTTATGATAGCAGCACTGTAAATCGCAAGACATCCGAACCGAAGAAGCTTCTCCAACTCTCCAATGCGAGTATGGAATACAATGTTTGCTTTGCTTGGAAGGAATTGAGTGAGTGAAATGAGGATATGAGAAACCTTATTTATACTAAATGAAGGTGTATAAGCGTTGGATCGAAAGCGCTAGAGGGGAAGATGAATAGTATTCGTGGCTATTTCATTCGTTTAAAACAATCAAGTAATGGCTGCCATTATAGAATGGATGTGGCACACTAGTTTTGCTTTCTAACAATTGAGTGGCTTCTCCACTTCAGTAGTACTCAGTCAGGGGAAGGATGGTTTACTAGTCGTCTTCTTTAATTTGCCTAGGGATGTCAAATGGATTGCATCACTTCTATTCGATTTAGGCTAGGCTAGGTTAGGTTAGCTTGAATTTCATAGGCTTGGCTTTCAGGAGACTAAAATACTCCTTATTTCAAATAAAAATAGTTTTCTTTAAAATATTTTAATCAACTTTAATTTAAAATTAATTACTAAATTAACTATAATAAATATTCCTATAAATATTTATTTCTAACATCCAAACAACTTTCTCATTCTCTCAACTAATACATATTTCATATTCCTCCCTGCCTCTTTTTTTTAATCTCTTATTGATCTCTCTTTTTTATTATTCCTTAAATTTCCCACGAATCGATTTCTACGGTCACGAACAACACCTCTATCTTTATTATTATTATTATTATTTTTTTTTTTTGCTTTTCTTTTCTAGAAAAAGTGCATACATTGGACGGTGGGGAGCCTTCCCCGGTGCTTGGCGCCATGATTGCTGCCGAGAGTGGTGCATGCTTCTGCTGTAAAATAAAACAAAGGTCATCATAAATTAATGATGCTTAAGTGCTTGTGTTGTGTATAATAAGGGGGGTTAAGTGCATGCTCTAATGACGTTTCCAAAGTCTGTTTTGGTTGGCAAACAACTGTTTGCCTTTATGTTTGTCACATTTCTTTGCTTTGATTGACTAATCAATCAACCATATGTAGTGCATGTTTTTAGGTGACTTTTCGATCCCCAGGGCGTAGCCCAGATAGGGAGTGTATGGTTCTGTGACTGAAAGGTCTAAGGTTCGATCCCCGGGGTGTTACTGCCTAGGGTTAACGTCTTCGCCATGCACTTTCCACCTGTGTACCTGCATTTACCTCCCTCCATATCCGTGGGACCGGCTCTAGGGGGGCCGCTGATGTGGCGGTTCCACATTTTTTTTTAGGTGACTTTTCTCAGCTGAGGCGCATAGTTTCGTGATCGAGAGGTCTAGAATTCGATCCTCGGGATATCATTATCTAAGGTTAGCGTTCTGGTCATGCGCTTTCAGCTATATATCTATATTTATCTCATTTCATATCCGTGAGATCGACTTTAGAGGGACCGTTGATGTAATGATTATATTTTTTAGGTTTTTTTTCTTCTATATACATGTGGCAAAAGGCGATTCGCTCGCCCCTAGCGCCCCCGTTAATCCATCCCTAAATCAACACGGAAGAAGTAAATCACGAATGACTACTGATCCGGTAGTAAGAGTGGGCCCCCCCCTTTTCTTGCAAAGTCAACGCCAAGGGGAAGTCACCGGAACAGCCGCCCACCCAGAGGAGAGTGTGGTCCGACCGGACGGACGGCCGTAGACGGCCGGTCCGATTGGACTGCCTGCCGGCCGATGGAATCGAGTACCCGGAGGGGTCCGGCCGGCTCGCACTTATAGTTGGGAGGCACCCTGTCAAATCGGGGTTCCGACGCTCAGTTAAAAAGGTCATGGACCGAGCTGACCTTTTGACCGACCGCAGTCATAAAGCACCCCTGTTTGTTAGTCTCCACAAAGCACAAGTAAACCACTGCGGATGTCCGGTCGGATGTTTAGGTATCTGTCCGCTCGGACTACAAGTTTGGAGCAAAGGAAAAGGCCAGAGGATTTCTTTCTTTGACAACCTGTAGGTTTCACGTGTGTGCCATGCTCCAAATCTTGTGACAGGGGATTCTGCTGTCCCATCGAGGGCATGCTTTGACTGTAGCGATATGGGTCAGGTAAACTTTCTGACAGCCGCGTACCTAGGAAAGGACAGGTAAGCTTTCTGACAGCCGCATACCTAGGATAGGACAGAGGACACTTATGCACCTTGGTACGCGTGCCCAAACCTTTCACAGCTCTATATAAAGAACCTCAGGTTTCATCGACAGAGGATTCTGGGGTACGTACTCTGAGACTTTGGGAGCCACCTTGTTCATCGTAATTTACCTGACTTGAGCGTCGGAGGGTCGTCGCCGGGAACCCCCTTGGCCCGACTTCTGTGCAGGTTAGCCGGAGCATCGCGCCACCAGTCGGAGATCTACATCAGCGAGCCAGGGAGCGCCACGTGCCCAGCGTCTGTTGATTTCTAGTTCGAACAGGATCAAATTGGCGCCGTCTGTGGGAACGCACCTGCATTCGAACAAGAGCAATGGACGAGGCTGGACGACAACACACGGTGGCGCTTTCAACAGAAGAACTCGAAGCTCTGGTCGAGATGAGGGCTGCCAAACTAGTGGAGCAAAGACAAAAAACATCAGCCGAACGGCCAGAGCAACAAGCAACAACTGCGTCTGGTGGCCGAGCGGAAGCACCTCCAGCCACCGTCGCGTTCCATCGGGCCTTATTTCGCACCCCTGAAGCCACACCAGCTCGAAGAGATAGAGGCTCTTCTTCAGACGAAATTCCAAGGCGGGATGACAGAAAAGGAAAAGCTCCCCGGGCGGACTCATCTCCCGAGCGGATCAATCGCCAATTCTCGGAGGCTATTCTACGAGACCCTCTACCCAAGCACTACGTGCCTCCGACGATCGGCGAGTACAATGGAATGACGGACCCGGATGATCATCTGGGTAAGTTTGATAACACAGCCACGCTCCATCAATACACCGATGGAGTGAAGTGCCAAGTCTTTCTTACCACTCTCTCGGGATCTGCTCAACGGTGGTTCCGGAGGTTGCCGGACGGATCCATCACTAACTTCAAGGAATTCCGAACGGTCTTCCTCCACCACTTCGCCAGTAGTCGGCGTTATCAAAAGACAAGTGTCAGCTTATTCGCCATCAAGCAAGAGCCGAGAGAATCGCTTCGAGGTTATATTCAGCGATTCAACCAAGTGGCGATGGATATCCCCACGGCCACATCGGAGACGATGATGAATGCCTTCACGCAAGACCTTGTGGATGGGGACTTCTTCCGGTCGCTCATCCGAAAGCCGCCCCGAGATTATGATCACATGCTACATCGGGCCAACGAATATATAAACGTGGAAGAAGCGCAAGCCGCTCGGAAAAAGGAAACTCCAGCCGAGCGCGCACCTGTTCATGCCGAGCGGAGACAGCACGCCGCTTAGCAGCCACCCAGAGGACCGAGGGCCGAAGCAATTCGATCCCCACACGCTAGATCGCACGTACAAGAAGTGGCTGCCGCTCGGCCAAAGCCAAAGAAGAGGTGGACCCCTATGTTCTGCACCTTCCACCAGACGGATACGCACAACACGAGGGATTGCCGAAGTCTTCCCTTTGTGTCCAATCCTGTTCCCAGGAAAGCCGAACGACGGTCGCCTCCCATCGACGTGAGACGTAGGACTCATGAAGCTGACCGGACCCGCAACGAGGGGCGACATCAGCAGACACCCGATCGGCACAGACCTCCGAGGCAGGAGAATCGCCGGGCGTCCAGAGAGCGGTCACGACCGTCCGCTCGGGAGGAGGAAAATAGGAGCAATACTTCCCGGGGCGAGATCAACGTTATTGCTGGTGGGGATTCCAACCGAGCCAGAAAGGCAGGCGTCCGACAGCTGCAGATCCACGCGGTCGGCTGTAGCCAAGAGCGGGCAAGTGGACCGGAAATCACTTTCGGACCCGGGGACTTAGAGGGAGTAGAAGTGCCCCACGACGACGCGCTGCTCATTAAAGCGGTAATAGCAAATTACACCATTCACCGCATATTTGTTGACACAGGGAGCTCGGTCAACATCATATTCAAGAAGGCGTTTGATCAGCTGCAAATTGATCGAGCCGAGCTGCTGCCCATGACGACCCCGCTCTACGGGTTTACGGGCAACGAAGTTCAGCCGGTCGGACAGATCCGGCTGGCTACCTCGCTGGGAGAGGAGCCGCTCAGGAGGACCAGGACAATAAACTTCGTGGTGGTCGACTCTCCCTCGTCCTACAACGTCATTTTGGGACGACCGGCGCTCGGCGAATTCCGAGCGGTTGTCTCAACCTTCCACCAGAAGATAAAATTCCCCGTGGAGGATAAAGTAGGAGAAGTACGTGGAGATCAGCTAGCAGCTCGGCGGTGCTATATAGAGATGATCCGAGCAGAAGCTTGTTCCGCTCGGAAGGCGCCCCGAATCGAGGTACACGCCATAACCGAGAAACCTCCTGCTTTAATTTATGATGAAAAGGAGGAAGTTCAGATCCATCCGACCCGATCGGAGGCCACGACTTTTATCGCTTCTGATCTGGAGGAAGAACAGAAGGAGAACCTGATCCAATGCCTCCAACGAAATCATGATGTCTTCGTCGGGCGACACACGAGTTGCGAAATTTCACGAGCCTAATGCGGCATGAGTTGCATGTCCAGACCGGCGGTGAAGCAGAGGAAAAGAGATTTCATCCGAGCGGAATGCCATCATCCGAAGTAGAGAAACTTACGGAGGCCACATCTGCGAGTGCAGTTCGGTGGGCCAACGTGGTATTGGTCTCAAGCCGGGCGGCAAGTGGAGAGTTTGCATCGACTTCGGGACTTAAACAAAGCATGCCCCAAAGATTTTATCCTTTGCCCGGATAGATCAGTTTGGTGGACTCTACGGTTTGTGAATTAATTGCATACTCGACGCCTACGGGGCTATCACCAACCGCTCGCCGTGAAGATCGGAAAGGTTAGCCGTCGCCGACACATATTGCTACAATATGATGCCGTTCGGATTGAAGAATGCTGGGGCCACCTATCAACGCTTGATGAACAAAGTGTTCGGGAGCGGATCGGGCGGAATCTGGAAGTTTATGTGGGACATTCTTATCAAATCCTTCCGAGCGGCCGATCTCTTCAAGGACATGGAAGAAACCTTTCAAACGCTACGCAGATATGGAGTCAAGCTAAATCCCCAGAAATGCTTGTTCGGAGCAAAAGGGGGGCGTTTCTTGGGATATATAGTGACCGAGCGGGGAATTGAAGCCAATCCTAGCAAGGTGAAAGCTCTGCAAGACATGCCGCCTCCCAGAAATACAAGGGAAGTGCAACGGTTAACCGGTCGGATAACTGCTTTGTCCAGATTCATCTCCAAAACCGCCGACCGGAGCCTACCATTCTTCAAGATCTTGTGCAAGGCTACCAGGTTCCAGTGGGATGAGGAATGTGACCGAGCGTTCGGAGAATTGAAAACATATCTGAATTCTCTGCCTATACTTGCCAAGCCGATCGGGGGTGAGTCACTTTATCTGTATCTGTCGTCAACTGAGCATGCTGTAGGCTCGGCACTTGTGAGGGCGAGCGGCGAAGAGCAGCCGGTGTATTTTCTAAGCCACATTTTAAAAGATGCTGAATCTCGTTACACCGGGCTCGAGAAGTTGGCCTTTGCTTTGATTCTAGCCGCTCGGCGCCTTCGACCATATTTCTTGGCTCACACCATCATTGTCCGGACAAACAGTCCACTAGGAAGAGTGCTGTTAAATCCAGAAGCGTCCGGACGGCTCATCAAGTGGACGACAGAACTAAGTGAATTTGACATCCAATACCAGCCCCGCTCGGCAATCAAAGCGCAATCCTTGGCTGATTTTGTGACCGAAGTGCAGAGGCCAGAGCCGGAAGCTCTGTGGAGGATATATGTGGATGGGTCTTCCACTCGACTCGGAAGTGGGATTGGAATATTGCTGATCTCACCTCAAGAAGAAAAGATGCACCTATCCGTCCAGCTGGACTACAAAGCCACCAACAATGAAGCAGAGTATGAGGCCCTCATAGCCGGATTACAGGCAGCACGGCATGTGGGGCGGTCGGGTGACTCTCTATTCGGGTTGGCGCTCGGCAACTTTACGGTACCTTTGAAATCAGCAGTCGCTTAAGCTCTCTTGAAGCCTTTGAAAACTCAAAGCTACTTTCCGAAAGGTCCTTATTCAAAAGATTCCCGAGCGGAGAACCGGTAGATGAGTTAGCCAACTAGCAAGTTCTATAGCCGATCGCCATTCGAACCAATTGAAAAGATCTTTGGTGGCGCCGTCGACCGGATGGAAGGCCTCACATTTCCAAGCGACTGGAGGACACCCATCATAGAGTTCCTCCGCTCGGGAGCCACACCGGCCGGTCGGGATGAAGCCCAGCTGCTCAGGAGGAGGGCCGGTCGGTTCACCCTCATCGGCGATCAGCTCTACAAGAAGGCTTTCTCTCGCCCGCTGTTGAAGTGTGTGAGCTCGGAAGACTCGGCTTACATCCTCCAAGAGGTACATCAAGGATCGTGCGGAGGACATCCGGGCGGAAGATCACTAGCCAAGAAGATTTTGCTAGCTGGATACTTTTGGCCGACCTTACAAATAGACGCCGCCCGGACAGTATCTACTTGCCTTTCATGCCAGAAGTATCACAACGTCTCCCACCGACCGGCAGAGGAGATGAAGGCATCAACCGTCTCATGCCCGTTCGATCAATGGGGAATGGATATTGTGGGTCCATTTCCTATGGCGACCGGGCAGAGGAAATTTTTGCTAGTCGCGGTCGATTATTTCTCCAAGTGGGTGGAGGCCGAGCCACTAGCCAGGATCACCGAGCAGATGGTCAAGAAATTCATCTGGCAACATATCATCTGTAGGTTCGGTATCCCTCGCCGATTGGTTTCTGACAACGGGCGGCAATTCACAGGGAAGGTGCTGGAAGATTGGTGCAAAAGCTACGGCATCGAGCAACACTTCACGTCTGTGGCTTACCCCCAAAGCAACGGTCAAGCCGAAGTAGCCAACCGAGAAATTCTCCGTATTCTGCGCGCTCGGCTCGACCACGTGGAAGGAAGTTGGCCGGATGAAGTGCCGGACGTTTTATGGGCCATCCGAACGACGCCAAAAGAAGGGACAGGAGTCACGCCGTTCCATTTGGTATACGGCGGTGAGTGTTAGGACCGAAAAGTAGCTAGAGGGGGGGGGGGTGAATAGCTTCGCGTGTGCTCGTCGAGCTTCGTTGCTTGTTTCTTCAAGTGATGCGCAGCGGAAAATACAGAAACAAATACAACAACGCTAACACGGTTGGTTTTACTTGGTATCCACCTCACAAGAGGTGACTAATCCAAGGATCCACACCAACACACACACCCTCCACTAAATAAAACTCTCCTTTGTGGTAACTACCAAGGGCGGAGAAGCCCTACAATACTCAATACAAGAAGAGAGGGAAAGGATACAAGAAATACAAGCTTACAAGCTTACAATGAGTACAAAACCCTAACCCTAGCTTCTCTTCTTGGCTTTGATCCGCCTCTTGACTTGGAGAGCTTCCAAGATTCTTCAAGAACTGGCGATCTGAGCTTTGTGGAGGAGTTGGCGAGAGCTCGAGTGAATCGGAGAAGAGATGCAGCAGATCGTGCGCTGCAGCCATTAACGACGCAACGGTCGGATCCGATCGATTCGAATGTTCCCAATCGATCGGGAGGCTTTGGATCGATCCACGGATCGATCCGAGCGTTCTGAGAACCACGGATCGATCCACGGATCGATCCGGCGTTATCGGACTGCCTCCCAATCGATCCAGCGATCGATTGGGACATCTGGATCGATCCACGGATCGATCCGGAGAGTCTCTGCGGCAGGGGCGGTCTTGGATCGATCCAGCGATCGATCCGGGAGTCCACAGGATCGATCCAGCACTTGATTTTTATCCATACCAAGTCCCAAACCTCCCAAACCAACATCCGGTCAACCTTGACCTGTTGGTATGTCATGCATAGCATCTAGTCACTCCCTTGACCTGCTAGGACTCCCTTACCAAGTGTCCGGTCAATCCCTTTGACCCACTTGGACTTTTCTCTGTGCCAAGTATCCGGTCAATCCTTTGACCTACTTGGACTTCCCAGCACCAGATGTCCGATCATGCTTGATCCATCTGGATTTTCCCTTGCCTGGCTTCACTCACCAGGACTTTCACCTAGCTTCACTCACTAGGGTTTTCCATCTGCCTAGCTTCACTCACTAGGACTTTCACCTGGCTTCACTCACCAGGATTTTCCATCTGCCTAGCTTCACTCACTAGGACTTTCACCTGGCTTCACTCACCAGGATTTCCATCTGCCTAGCTTCACTCACTAGGACTTTCTTCTGCCTGGCTTCACTCACCAGGACTTCCTTCTGCCTGGCTTCACTCACCAGGACTTTTATACTGCCTAGCTTCACTCACTAGGTCTTTCATTTTACCTAACATCCCAGTTAGGACTTCCCGGTCAAGTATCCGGTCAACCTTGACCTACTTGACTCTTCTTCAATCAATATCTTATTGTCAAACATCTAAACCCAAACCAAGACTCAGCTTGGTTACCCAGGTCAACCTTGACCTGAGGGATATTGCACCAACAGTGAGGCCGTAATTCCGGTCGAAGTCGGCGTCGAATCCGCGCGGATCCAGTGTTATGATGAAGGCAACGCCGAGCGGAGAAACATGGAGCTGGATTTGGTTGACGAAGAGCGTGCCAAGGCATCCGTTCGGCTGATGGCCTATCGTCAACGAATGAAGCAAAACTACAACCGACGCGTCATTCCCAGATCATTCCAGGTAGGCGACCTGGTCTGGAAGAAAGTCAAGCCGGTCGGCGACGTCGGCAAGCTTGAAGCTCCGTGGGCAGGTCCCTTCAAAATCATCGAAAAGCTCCGCTCGGGCGCGTATTATTTGGAGGATGAGGACGGTAGGGAGCTAGATAGGCCGTGGAGCGTGAACCACCTCCAGCCTTACCGGGCGGGGTGAAAGGTGTGCCTATGTAAATCATCCTGTATACATTTTTCGATTGATTACTGGAAATGCAGAAATGAAAAGTCAAAAGAGCGAATATAAGGCATTATCATCGAAGAACGAAGGACCCGCGCCGCTCGGCCGGAGGTAAATGGGTCGAGCCAAGCGCTCGAGGAACGAAGGCCCCGTGCCGTTCGGACGGAGGCAACTTATTCGAGCCAAAATGCCCGACGAAGTAGACCCTGAGCCGTTCGGCCATGAATACGTTCTCCAAGTTGGGTGAAAGGTGCGCTAAATATAAACTTATATACTTTTGGGTCGCCTATGTACTTGCGATGCAGGAAGTAGAAAGATGAAAGCACAGGGTATCCTCTGCTGAAAGGAAGGCCAAGGTCGCTCGACCTGGTAAGGAGTTAGCCTTGAAGGTCGTCTAGCCCAGACGTTAAACCGTAGAGTCGCGCCGTCCGGCTATAAATATCCGCGCCGACGAGCTCTGTCGTTAAAAATCGAGAGACGAGCCGGCGTCTATAAATAATCCGAGCGGACGAACTGACGAGCTCCGTCGTTAAAGATCGAGTCGTTCCGGCTATAAATATCCGCGACGAGCTCCGTCGTTAAAAATCGAGGGACGAGTCGATAAATAATCCGAGCGGACGAACCGGCGAGCTCCGTCGTTAAAGATCGAGAGCCGCGTCGGCCGTAAATACCGACGAGCTCAGTCGTTAAAAATCGAGAGACGCGCGTATAAATAATCCGAGCGGACGAACCGGCGAGCTCCGTCGTTAAAGATCGAGAGCCGCCGTCCGGCTATAAATATCCCGGCGAGCTCCGTCGTTAAAGATCGAGAGCCGCGCGCGTCCGACAATATCGCGCCGACGAGCTCCATCGTTAAAATCGAGGGTCGGTCTATAAATAATCCGAGCGGACGAACCGGCGAGCTCCGTCGTTAAAGATCGAGAAGCTCGGCAGAAATATCCACGAGCTCCGTCGTTAAAAATCGAGACGGCCGGTGTCTATAAATAATCCGAGCGACGGCGAGCTCCGTCGTTAAAGATCGAGAGCCGCGCGTCCGGCTATAAATATCCGCGCCGACGAGCTCCGTTAAAAAGAGACGAGCAGGCGTCTATAAATAATCCGGCGGACGAACCGACGAGCTCCGTCGTTAAAGATCGAGAGCCGTCCGACTATAAATATCCGCGCGAGCTCAGTCGTTAAAGATCGAGAGCCGCGCTCTCCCGCTATAAATATCCGCGCCGACGAGCTCCGTCGTTAAAAATCGAGAGACGAGCCGGCGTCTATAAATAATCCGAGCGGACGAACCGACGAGCTCCGTCGTTAAAGATCGAGAGCCGCGCCGTCCGGCTATAAATATCCGCGCCGACGAGCTCCGTCGTTAAAAATCGAGAGACGGCGTCTATAAATAATCCGAGCGGACGAACCGACGAGCTCCGTCGTTAAAGATCGAGAGCCGCGCCGTCCGGCTATAAATATCCGCGCCGACGAGCTCCGTCGTTAAAAATCGAGAGACGAGCCGGCGTCTATAAATAATCCGAGCGGACGAACCGACGAGCTCCGTCGTTAAAGATCGAGAGCCGCGCCGTCCGGCTATAAATATCCGAACCGACGAGCTCCGTCGTTAAAGATCGAGAGCCGCGCCGTCCGGCTATAAATATCCGCGCCGACGAAGACGAGCCGGCGTCTATAAATAATCCGAGCGGACGAACCGACGAGCTCCGTCGTTAAAGATCGAGAGCCGCGCCGTCCGGCTATAAATATCCGCGCCGACGAGCTCCGTCGTTAAAGATCGAGAGCCGCGCTGTCCGGCTATAAATGCCCAAGGTATGATGTGATAGAAGACGAGCGGACAGTACAAGTGTTAGCAAGGGAACAGTGCAAAAAGATAGAGTACACGAAAGGAAAGCATTTCATTAAAATTAAAACCTTAGGCCGAGTGGCCTAAGTACAAAAAGGTTCATGTTCAGCCGAGCGGCGAAATTACAAGAATTACTCGATGTAGTCGTAGAGGTCCCTCGGAATGTTGCTCAGGAGCTCCACCTGATCGCCGGCCGGAATATTGGTGGACTCCGGAAGAAGGCCCTTCGACTTCAGATAGGTCATAGTGGCCGTAATGGCCAAGTCGAAAGCCGAGTACATCCGCTCGTAAATTTTCTCCGAGAACTCGGGCGATCGGATGTGGCTTTGTCGGAGAGCGGCGACTCGGCTCGGCTCGGCATCCTGGTATTCTTTGAAGGTTGCCTGGGAGCTTGTGAGGGCCTCATTCAGACGTTCAATCTTCTCCGCATCGGCCGAGCGGCCTGCCTTCTCCCGATCGAGCTGCTCCGTCAGCTCCTTTATCCCCCGGGCCTCCACGTTTTCTTCTCCAGATCGGAGATGGCCGTGTTCTTCCGAGTGGTGGCCAGAGTTATCTTTGTGTCAAGCGACTTGACCTGTCGCTCGGACTCGGCTAGGGCGTGGGCCTGGTCAGCTGTTTTCTTCTGCTCAGCAGCTAGTAGAGTTTGAGCCCTCTTCAGCTCTTTTTGCAGCTCGGAGTAGGATGGGCCTTGGGAGCCGCTCGGACCGCCTGCCGCCCGCAGTTGTCTTATCTCCTCGTCCGCCATAGCCAGGCGGCTGGAAACTGCTATCTCTTCCACCCATCTCTGAAGCAAGAAGGCCCGGTTGTTAAAAGCCGAGCTGAAATATTTAGGCAAAACTTGAAAAAACAACAAACTTACCCCCGTAGCCGCTTGCATGTGGCTGTTGGCTAAGTTCCGGAGGGGGATCACTGCCACGCGCGCCCGAGCGTCGGCCCACATCTCGGCGAGGGGCCCTTTCAAAGTAATGGTGTGCTCGGGCACGGTGGGCCGGTCGGCTTCTGGTAGCAACTCTTCAGTCGGAAGATGAAGAGTAACCCGTATTGTGCGGCCGTGACCAGGGATCGCCCGACCGGGATCAGAAGCTGGCGCAGAAGACCGCGAATGGATGGTCGAACGTTGGACTGAACGGCGAGCGGGGGGGAGAGTGTCGACCGGAGTGGCTTCAACCGGAGCAGGCAGCTCGTCCCAGTCAGAAGGCGTCCGGTCGGACGAAATGGTCTCGGGCACAGGCTCCTTTCCTTTAGTAGCCACGGCGGCCCGATCGGATGGTTGGACCGCGGAGGTAGCCGAGCGCAGCGGAGTCTCCACCCGGCGCCTCTTTTGCAGTGGCTGTTCCTCCTCCCGAACGGACCCTTCCTCGGGGGCCGTTGGTTCCCTGGAGGGGGTAGCTCCGCTGGCCGCCTGTTGTTGAGAGGCCTGAGCGGCCGATTCAGCCTGAGTGCCGCTCTCTCCTTCGTGAGAACCGACCGGCTGAATACCCAGCGCCTTCATTTCCTTGGCCGCCGCGGCCTTCCTCTTCAGAACGCCGGCCATCACCGAGTCCATGACGATGTCAGCTGCATGAAGAGAAGAAGAAATCAGTTAGCAATTAAAGCAAGTGCCCAAGCAAAATTCTTACCGAAGCCGGTCGGAAGTGGGGTCCGTATAGGACTCAGCCCAAAAATGTACATCACTCCCTCGTGAAAGAAGTTTGTTGATGTCGAGACGCAGACCAGCTAGTACATTTGCGGCGTGAAGATAATCCGGTCGGGTCTTGAATTTCTTCAACTCAGGAGTAGGAGGTAGACTGACTTGCCACTGGGTCGGAAAGTTAGGCTGACTGGGCATGATAGAAATAATAGTCCTTCAATGTTTATTGGAAGTGGGTAGTTATTGAAGAAGACCAAACCGGGCCAAGCTTGGAACATAAAGGTGCCGGCTGCTTAGGATAATAAAAATAAAAGAAGACCTCCGGTCGGAAGGGAATGTTGTGAATCTTAAACAAAACGACAACCGCAGAGGAGACGGAAGGTGTTTGGTACTAAACTTCCGAGCGGCACGCCAAAATAATTGCAGACGTCTGCTATAAAAGGATGTACGGGGAACCGCAGACCGACGGTAAATTGGTCGCGAAAGACACGAAAACCACCGCGCGGCGGTCTGTGTGGCCGAGCGGCAGGACCAGCTAGGCGAACTTCGATATCCTCGGGGATTTCGAAATTGTCAGCCAATATATCAAAATCCCGTTGTTCGAAACGGGATCGCATGGTAGTATACCATGGGCCTAGGGATTGTTCTTCGAGAGGAGAGGAACTGGCCATGATCCGGACAGGATAAATCAAAAAAGGAAGTTCCAAAGACGAAGGAATGGAATTTCAAAGACTCGAGCTAGGGGAAGAAATACGGATTAGATACCGGAAAGGAAGGAGGAGAGATCTAAAACCTTACTGAGGGGAGATGAATCGAGGAAAGGCGCCGGAGAGCGTCAGAAGGCAGCAACAAGATCGCCGGAGCTCCACAGCGCAGAGAGCAACAGTAGAGGTAACGGAGGCGTGTGAAGGCGAGAAGGAAACGAAGAATTTATAGGGTGAGGGCCGGTCGGCCTCCACCGTCGGATCCAGGTCACGGGAATCAATGCATACATCTAGCCGTTTATTTCGAATTGCTTCGGTCACATCCAAATATCATGCAACCGCCTCCGTACTCTGATGGCATTGCTCCACGTGGCAGTCAATCATTCGGAGCATTTAATGAAGGTATGATCGACATTGATGTCGAAGATTGGCGCAGAACGCAAGGAGATCCGGCGAAAGCCATCATTGATTCATTCAAGGATATCTCTGCCGCTGACCGGGCGGAGAAGATTAGCATGGAAGAGCCGTTCGGCTAGACTCACAGTCCAGTCAGTCGGACTATGCTCCTCCTTCGACTAGACTTGAAGGGAAGGCAAGTGATCCGGTAGTAAGAGTGGGCCCCCCCTTTCTTGCAAAGTCAACGCCAAGGGGAAGTCACCGGAACAGCCGCCCACCCAGAGGAGAGTGTGGTCCGACCGGACGGACGGCCGATCCGATTGGATGCCGGCCGGCCGATGGAATCGAGTACCGGAGGGTCCGGCCGGCTCGCACTTATAGTTGGGAGGCACCTGTCAAATCGGGTTCCGACGCTCGGTTAAAAGGTCATGGACCGAGTTGACCTTTTGACCGACCGCAGTCATAAAGCACCCCTGTTTGTTAGTCTCCACAAAGCACAAGTAAACCACTGCGGATGTCCGGTCGGATGTTTAGGTATCTGTCCGCTCGGACTACAAGTTTGGAGCAAAGGAAAAGGCCAGAGGATTTCTTTCTTTGACAACCTGTAGGTTTCACGTGTGTGCCATGCTCCAAATCTTGTGACAGGGGATTCTGCTGTCCCATCGAGGGCATGCTTTGACTGTAGCGATATGGGTCAGGTAAACTTTCTGACAGACGCGTACCTTTCTGACAGCCGCATACCTAGGATAGGACAGAGGACACTTATGCACCTTGGTACGCGTGCCCAAACCTTTCACAGCTCTATATAAAGAACTTCAGGTTTCATCGACAGAGGATTCTGGGGTACGTACTCTGAGACTTTGGGAGCCACCTTGTTCATCGTAATTTACCTGACTTGAGCGTCGGAGGGTCGTCGGAGGGAACCCCCTTCCCGGCCCGACTTCTGTGCAGGTTAGCCGGAGCATCGCGCCACCAGTCGGAGATCTACATCAGCGAGCCAGGGAGCGCCATGTGCCCAGCGTCTGTTAATTTCTGGTTCGAACAGGATCAACTACTAATCATTAGTGTAAATGATCAAGACATGAATTTTTTCGATATACATGAATCTTTAGGAGCATTCATTACATTTAATTGTTAGAGGTAATATGCAGTCAACTTTTGTATTAATGTTTAAATTTATTTAATAATAAAATCTTAAATCAAATTAAAATGAAGTAAATCATTAAAATAATTATTTAAGTTTTACTTAAATTTTATTTTTTTATAAATTTGAGTTTAGTTTATTTAGATGTTATTAAGTTGTTTAAATTTATTTAATTAGCTAGTGAATTTAATTACAAATTTAATTGTTCAATGTGAGGAGGGTAAATCTTCTGGATCGCTTTTTGCGGTCCAGAGGATAATCCCTTAACATGAATTGGTGAAATGAATGGTCCCCAGTCATAAAATAGATGGGGACCATTCATCCTCACCAATCCACATCAAGATATCATCCTCTGGACCACAAAACGATCTCTTTACGATCCAGGAGATCCAGACTAGAGTATGAGAGCTTCTTTTTGGATATATATATATCTATATATATCCCATCATAAATTATTAGGGGACAATTCCAGAGTAGACATCCTAATAGATTTTATTGGGAAAGGTCAAAGGGATTTTGTTACTGGGAGAATAAGCATTTTTCATATATTTTTTAATAATTAAAATCGTCAATTTAAGTTAATCTATCGGATTGATCTATTCTATCAACAATTAAAATAGGTTGTATTATAATGTTATCAACCAATCATCTAGTAGATCTAAACGAATTAGGCCGCATGGATTGCGAGTCCAAGTGGATTGGCATGTGGTAGGCTCGGATTGGCCTATGAGTTAGAGAAGAAAAATTAAAATCCAAAATTTAATATATATATATATATATAAAATTAGCCTATATAAAAAAAAAATAGTATTATCAACGAAACTACTGATAGAAAAATATTTCTATCGGAAATTCTTGATGAAAATATTATTCCATCAAGAAAACATTATTAGTATTAACTCTAAGAGTCAATTATGAAATGATTGATACATCCGGATTAGATTCATTGAGTTAGACTCAAGTGAATCCAACCATATGGATTCAATCTAATCCGAATTAGACTTAGAGTTTAGACTTAAGTGAATTCATTCATTAAAGAAGATTAATGGAGATTAATGAAATATTAGAAGAGTTAATTTCGAAATTCATTCAATTTCGAAATTGAATTCAAAAATGACCTTAATGGAATGTTAACGCTCATTAAGTCTCATGAGTGAATTAATGCTCATTAAGTATTTTCATTGGATGAAGTAAAAAAAGTATTTTTTTTTTCCTCTCATTTTTTAGTGTGAATTCATTCATCTTCTCCTCTATTTCTTTGGCTGAAACTCACAACCTTGAGTGTTGGACTTCTTCATTTTCTTGTGTTCGTGTGGATACCAAAAGAGGCATGAACACGTGATTATGCTGAGATTCTAGCTGTCGGGAGATCGAGTACAAGCATCAAAGATATAACTCCCTATCATGTTAAAACTTAGTATATGTTCTTTCTTCGCATGGATCTTCTGATAGGAACTAGATGTTTTTTGCTGGGCTTTCTGCGTGTTTAGTGCCCTAGTTCCTTACAAACATAACTTTACTGACGAAATCATGATTCTGTCGGTACTCTCGATGTATTACCAACAGAATAGTGATTTTGTCAGTAATACCAATTAGGAATTACCGACGGAATCATGATTTCGTCAGTAGGTTCAATGTATTACCAACGGATTTGAGATTTCATCGGTAATACATCGAGGTTACTGACGGAATCATGAATCCGTCGGTATTGTCAATTATTAGGGCACGCCCTAGCCCCGATCTCCACTTACACACGCGTGCGTCCATTCTTCCCCAATCTCCTCTGACTTTGGCGATTCTCCAGTAAGTTCTTTCCTCCCCCCTCCCTCCCTCTTCCCGACGCCGGAGGCAATACAATACTTGACTGGTGGCTATATCGGCTGCTAGTATGCAGTTGCGTCGGCCGTTAGCACACGGTTGTGTCGGCGCTAGCACACGACTGTGTCAGCCGCTAGCACGGGCTACAGGGGCGGATCCAGGGGGCCCACCGTATCGGCTATAGAATTCCTTGTATTATGGAATTCTATCAGTGGAGATAGAGGATACTGTCTCTTGTTCTATATAATAATCACCCCTCCATGCTTGAATTTCTAGATTCGCCATTGCGCGGCTATGTCAACCACTAGCACGCGACTGGCGGTTGTGTCGACCACCAAAAATACATGGCTAGCAGTTGTTCCTGGATTTCTTGTACTTTTATGCTTTAAGATTATAAAAATTAGATGAGTTAATTACAAGTATCGAATCGATAAAAAATGAAGATGGATTCAATTGGCAAATGAATGTCATGTGATTAATTATGATACTATGGTAGGACATTTAGATTATTACCTAGACACTTGCGGTTCGATCCCCAACTTTGACGTATTTGTAGAATTTTTTTCAAATGGGGGCGCAATCAAAGGATGTTGGGCTTTTGGACTGACCATCTTGCGCGTTTCTCGATTTATCCTAGTGGTCGGTAGGATCGGGCTGGTCCTCCCAGGGATAGTCAACGAGGTTAATTGGGATTATCATTTTTTTTCATGAAAAATTGTAAATGACTTTACATCTTATATTCGTTAAATATACTCTATCTTGGACTAGGACGTAGACATTCATTACCTATTTTGTTGATGTTAGGAGTTTTATAGCTAGCTTAGTCCTGTCGTGAATTTGTACTATCTTATTATTATTTGTTATTAGTTTTAGCTCTGATATTTCAGATATACAGTATTTTTAGATATAATTTATTTATATCTAAGATAATTTGAGACCTCGTTTTTTTTATTATTTTGTGATTTAGATCGATACATATGGTTTCATAAATTATATATTTAATTCTTAATTATATATATTTTATGGACGGGTGGCCTAAGCCCTAACTTGCAACTACGTTGGGTTTAGGGTTTAGATTGGATTGAGTTGGGAATCTTTTGTCCGCTCCGGCCCAACAGATCCGGATGTTTGAGCTTCGCCCGAGGTTTGGAGAATCAGGGTTTTTAGAAGCACCTGGAAAGAGAATCTTTACCTAATTAAAGGACACGACAACACTCATGGTGAGAGTCTGCCATAGGATCTCAAATATTAATTAATTAATTAAACAAACAAAGGCATGCACAGAGTCAGTCCACTCGCACCACCCTTGGAGCACTGTCGTACCTTCCTTCTCTCCTTCCTTCATGCATTACGCTAATTAATACAATTGATCCGATCGCCTATAAAGGCAGGGCATGCGAGCCCACCATTTGCCATGATCTGTTGTTTGATCCATCGGCATGGTGCGCAGCAGATCAGTACCGGGAATCCTCTGCTTCGCAGTTCTGCTCCTGCTCCTGCCGCCGCCGCCATCGTGCAGCAGCTCTGCAGGCGTCGTCGCTACGGCCAGAAAGATCATCCGCGACGTGAGCCTGCAGGCTGCTGCACGAGATCACAAGCAAAAGCATGCAACAGGTGGCGGAGAGGAAGTGAACATGCGCACGGTTCCGTCGGGCCCGGACAATCCACCGCACTTTGGTCTCCTTGCCACGCCTGATCTTCCGCCGCCGCTGCCGCCGTCGATGAATTGAAGAAGGAAACACTAAGAATTAATGCTTGTTGGTGTTTGTGCGCTTGGTTAGATATATATATTGGGACTTATTATGAAGGTCGATCGCTTTATGTGGTTTATGCATGCTTAATTAGCTTGATGATATATACATATAGATTAGCATCAGTTCAGTGCATGACTATGTATTAGTGTTGTATGTAATAAAAGAATATATGTAAAGCAGTGCATATATCGTATATATTGATATTGTTGGGATCTTGTAGTGGTGGTATAATCTAAGCGGATAGAATGATAGTATATCATCGTTTTGGTAAAGTTGAGGTTAGAGTTTGACTCTATCTCTTTAAGACGAATTTATCCCGCATACGGTACTCACGGAACACCACAATCTCGAGCGAACTGAAAGCAATGGTTGGTATCGTGAGTACGGGACCGATGATAGGTGCAGTACCGGGAGTTCCATGGTCCAGGTCGGGGGGCATGAACTGCCGCGACTCGTGTGTCGGTCTAATTTCTTGACCGGTCTGAAAGAGAGGCCTGACTTCCCGCGCTTGGGGAAGGGGTTGGGCTGGCTGTTGAGGTGTTCGCCTCTCCGGTTTGTTAGCAGCGGCAGGCGTCCGGTCTGCCTTCCTTTGAGCAACTTGGGCCTCCTCCACGTTAATATAACTGGCCGCTCTTTCCAGCATGCTATCAAAATTCTTAACTGGATCTCGAATAAGATCCCGGAAGAACTCCCCCTCTGCCAGTCTGTGAGAGAAGGCGCTCATCAGTATCTCAGAAGTGGCTGAGGGAATGTCCTGAGCTACTTGATTGAATCACTTGGCCGTCCGGTCTGCCTTCCTTTGAGCAGCTTGAGCCTCCTCCACGTTAATATAACTGGTCGCTCTTTCCAGCATGCTATCAAAATTCTTAACTGGATCTCGAATAAGATCCCGGAAGAACTCCCCCTCTGCCAGTCCGTGAGAGAAGGCGCTCATCAGTATCTCAGAAGTGGCTGAGGGAATGTCCTGAGCTACTTGATTGAATCACTTGATATAGCTCCGTAGGGGCTCGGTTGACCCCTTCTTGAGGGTGAAGAGGCAATGATCTGTTTTCTAGTACTTCCTGCTACTAGCGAAGTGACGCAAGAAGACGGTCTTAAAATCCTGAAAACAGGTGATGGATCCATGTGGCAATCCATCAAATCACTTTTGTGCCGAGCCAGAGAGAGTGTTCAGAAACACTCGACACTTAACAGCGTCACTATATTGACGTAGCAAGGCAGCATTCCTAAATTTGCGAAGATGATCCTCGGGGTCCTTGCTGCCGTCATATTCTCCAATGGCTAGGGGTCGGTACCCTTTAGGCAACTTCTCCTCCAATATTTTGAAAGAGAAAGGCACTTTCTCGTCAGGTTCCATGTGGGGCTCCTCCCTAAGAATTATAGCCTTTCCCTTCCGTGAATCTCGAGGGAGAGAACTTTCGGTCGCTGAGACCTGCGGCTGTTCCTTCTTGAAACTAGGACCGTTGGGACTTGGCTGATAGTACCCCAGGTCAGGTTCCCGATAAAGAGCCTGGGGAAATTCTTCAGGCTGCTTCCTTTTAGAGCCCCGATCTGATATGGGAATGGACTCCTTAGAGACCTCGAGTGCTCGGCGTGGTCGTGAGACAGTTGCTTGTTTTTCGGAGGCCGCTCGCCTCTTGGCTTCTTTGAAGAGTTCATACTCTCCCGTGATCATGGTGACATTGATTCGACCCGACTCCTCCATCTTCCCATTCCAGAACAGGTAGTTGTGTTCCCACAGACGGCGTCAAATTGATCTCGTCTGGAAGCTGAGTCGGATGAAAGTGGTCACGGTGTCGCCGGTGTTGACGGAAAGTCATCGGGCCTCCTGGATGACCTGGCAACCCACCGAAAGGCTCCCACAAGCGGATGACGATGGGGTGACGAGACTGCTGATCTTGCGCACACTCAGACGAGTCCCCTCCATGTTAGAGGCCAAAAATCAGGGAAAAAGTCCCCGGGTCAGGCTCCGACGCTCAAGTCAAGTACTTTTTCCCCAGAAGAAACAGAGAAAGTTCAAAAGGCAAAACGTAAAAGACTAGTGAGCGTATCTGCGTAAGGGACAAAACATCCTTTTTTTATACTGCCATGGTGTTTCTAGAATCTGGCGGGTGCCAGGGAATGTCGGATGTCAGGTTTTGTCTGGCAGTGAATGACACGTGACATCTTCCTATAGGCCGGCGAAAGAACCGAAGGGGTAATGAGCCACGACTGTTGGCATATTCCCTAACACTCTGATTATTCTCTGACAGGTGGTTACGATTCCTTTATGTACTTGTCGTGTAGTGAATGGTCTCCTCAGTCCGTGATCGCTAAACTGGGTCTTTGCACTTGCTGACCCCGATCTGGTATCGCCTCCAGACCTGTACCTCTAACCTTGTTCTATGCATCCCCTGCTGTAGATTCCCGACCAGCCCTGCCTCTTATTGCCCCACGTATTGCGCCCTGTATGCCTTAGTTCGGCTCTATTTATCCCGCCTCCAAAGCTATACGTCTGTTTGACTCCGTCTGACCTGATCTGTATGCCCCCATCCAACTCCGCTTATCCTGGTCCTGCCTCCGACCTGTACACTTTTGTCCCTATATCTTGTGCTCCAAGCTTATCAGTCCTACCCTGTATGCATCAATCTGCTTCCGCTTATCTTGAGTCTCGACCTGTATCCTTGGTAGGCACACTCCCGACCTGTATGCATCGGTCTGCTTCCACTTATCTTGAGTCCCGACCTGTATCCTTGGTGGGCACACTCCCGACCTGTACGCATCGGTCTGCTTTCACTTATCTTGAATCTCGACCTGTATCCTTGGTAGGCACACTCCCGACCTGTATGCATCGGTCTGCTTTCGCTTATCTTGAGTCCCGACCTGTATCCTTGGTGGGCACACTCCTGACCTGTACGCATCGGTCTGCTTCCGCTTATCTTGAGTCCCGACCTGTATCCTTAGTGGGCACACTCCCGACCTGTACGCATCGGACTGCTTCCGCTTATCTTGAGTCCCGACCTATATTCTTGGTGGGTACACTCCCTGTTGGAACCCCAAGGTGTATTGATGTGATCAAACTAGTTAAGTTAGGTCCTGTTTTGTCTAACCCTTGTGTCTAAGTGTACAGGAGCTTAGGAACACAGGAAGTCGAGCGAAAGACACGGCTAGCGAGAAGGACGACACGGGAGAGAGCCGACGGGCTCAGTGCGTCCGAGGGACGCGGTGACCGCGGAAGACTACACCGGCGGACGAGAAGAACGTACGCGACGTTTGAGGAACGAGAAACCGAGAAGGAAGGCTGCTCGAGGAAAAGGCCGGAACTTGGGTTCGGGTGAGCCCTATTCCGGATGACCGAGATCACCCAAGCTAGCGGAGCCGGAGCGAAAAGAACCGGATCAAGACGAGCTGAACCGGAGAAGGAAAAAAGTTAATTCCTATTGACTTTAGGGCTCCAGGCGCCCGGAACCCTTCCGGACACTTGGACTGAAGATATTGACCAGATCAAGTCAAACTCGATCTGAACGTTGGGGGATAAAGTTTTATCCCCCCAGGGCGCCCGGAACCCCTTCGGGGCACCCGACCAGTGCTATAAATATAGTACTAGTTTGCACAGCTTATTCATCTCACTTGTAATCAGTTTCTTAGTGCTTTACTTTTCTGTCTGTACTCTTAACACTGTAAAGAGGCTACTCCGCCCGAAGGAGATCGTCAGATAGTGCACCGTATTCGTCTTGGATTAACAATCCTCTGATTGCAAACCAAGTAAATCTCTCGTGTCTGATTTCTTTATTTAGTCTCTGTTTCTTTTTATTACAAGTGTATGTTATTAAGTTGAAAATCCGAGAAAGATTTGTATTTATTTTTGTAGGGCAATTCACCCCTCCCCTCTCGTCGGCCTCCAAAGGGACCAACACTCCTGACCTGTATGCATCGGTCTGCTTCCGCATATCTTGAGTCTCGACCTGTATCCTTGGTGGGCACACTCTCGACCTGTACGCATCGGACCGCTTCCGCTTATCTTGAGTCCGGCCGGCCTGTATTCTTGGTGGGCGCACTCCCAACTTGTAAGTATCGGTCTGCTTCCGCTTATATTGAGTCTCGACCTGTATCCTTAGTGGACACACTCCCGACCTGTATGCATCACAGATCCATTGACACATATGTCCAGTCCCGAGCCATCGTTCGAGACGCCCCTCGTGTCTAACCCGACCCCTCTTGTAACTGGGCCCGAGCTACCCATAAACAGGCTCTTTGACTTCCACGTAGGTCAAACTTTTGAACCCCACATAGACTTGACTTCTGACCGTCACGTAATCTTGACTTCTGAACGCCACGTAATCGTGACTTCTGATCGCCACGTAATCGTGACTTCTGACCGCCATGTCTTACTGACCCCATAATCATGCACCGTTTCATGTACCATCTTATTATTATTTGTTATTAGTTTTAGCTATGATATTTCAGGTATACTGTATTTTTATATATAATTTATTTATATCTAAAATAATTTGAGACCTCGTTTTTTTTATTATTTTGTGATTTAGATTGATACATATGGTTTCATAAATTATATATTTAATTATTAATTATATATATTTTATGGACGGGTGGCCTAAGCCCTAACTTGCAACTACGTTGGGTTTAGGGTTTAGATTGGATTGAGTTGGGAATCTTCTAGTCTGCTCCGGCCCAACAGATCCGGATGTTTGAGCTTCGCCCGAGGTTTGGAGAATCAGGGTTTTTAGAAGCACCTGGAAAGGGAATCTTTACCTAATTAAAGGACACGACAACACTCACGGTGAGAGTCTGCCATAGGATCTCAAATATTAATTAATTAATTAAACAAACAAAGGCATGCACAGAGTCAGTTCACTCGCACCACCCTTGGAGCACTGCCGTACCTTCCTTCTCTCCTTCCTTCATGCATTACGCTAATTAATACGATTGATCCGATCGCCTATAAAGGCAGGGCATGCGAGTCCACCATTTGCCATGATCTGTTGTTTGATCCATCGGCATGGCGTGCAGCAGATCAGTACCGGGAATCCTCTGCTTCGCAGTTCTGCTGCTGCTCCTGCTCCTTCCGCCGCCGCCATCGTGCAGCAGCTCTGCAGGCGTCGTCGCTGTGGCCAGAGAGATCAGCCGCGACGTGAGCCTGCAGGCTGCTGCACGATATCACAAGCAAAAGCACGCAGCAGGTGGCGGAGAGGAAGTGAACATGCGCACGGTTCCGTCGGGCCCGGACAATCCACCGCACTTTGGTCTCCTTGCCACGCCTGATCTTCCGCCGCTGCTGCCGCCGTCGATGAATTGAAGAAGGAAACACTAAGAATTAATGCTTGTTGGTGTTTGTGCGCTTTGTTATATATATATATATATATATATATATTGTGACTTATTATGAAGGTCGATCGATCGCTTTATGTGGTTTATGCATGCTTAATTAGCTTGATGATATATATATATATATATATATATATATATATATATATATATATTAGCATCAGTTCAGTGCATGACTATGTATTAGTATTGTATGTAATAAAAGAATATAAAGCAGTACATATATTGTATATATTGATATTATTGGGATCTTGTAGTGGTGGTATAATCCGAGCGGATAGAATAATAGTATATCATCGTTTTGGTAAAGTTGAGGTTAAAGTTTGACTCTATCTTTTTAAGGTGAATTTATCCCGCATACGGTACTCACGGAACACGACAATCGTCTCTCAAGATACTATCTTATGATAGCAGCACTGCAAATCGCAAGACCTCCGAACCGAAGAAGCTTCTCCAACTCTCCAATGCGAGTATGGAATGCAATGTTTGCTTTGCTTGGAAGGAATTGAGTGAGTGAAATGAGGATGTGAGGGACCTTATTTATACTAAATGAAGGGGTATAAGTGTTGGATCGAAAGCGCTAGAGGAAGGGGGGGGGGAGTGAATAGCGTTCGTGGCTATTTCGTTCATTTAAAGCAATCGAGTAATGCGCAACGGAATAAAAGCAATAAAAGAAATGACACATTGGTTTTACTTGGTTCGGAACCTGTGACGACTTCTACTCGAAGGCCCATGCTTGTTGGGCGTTTACTTTGGGCAATCACTATAAGTTCGGAAATTTACAATTTGAAATACAAGTAAAGCAGTAATGAAATTATACCGACAACGGAAAATATAGAATTTTAAAGCTTCGGGTCGTTGGTGTCTTGTTACAGCTTTATCGGATCATCCTTTGAACAACATACGGAAGAATGGTTGCGAGTTCTGCTGCTCGAACTGGGCTTAAGTACCCCGTGGAGGGTGCCTCCAACCACATGGAGGGCACCCTCAATCTCGCCAAAAATGCAGCATTGATAAGCTTTGACTCCTTCACTGCTTATCTGCCTGAGGGCGCCTCCAACCGCATGGAGGGCGCCCTCCACCAGCTTCCAGGGCGCCTCCAAGCTCCATGGAGGGCGCCTCGGGGTACTGTTCAATTCATCCGAGACTTTACATCCTTTTTGTTTCGTGCAAGATGTGTTAGTCCAAAATACAAAATATATCATGCAAAACAGAGTTAGACATAATAAAATAAGGTTAAGATAAATATTTGACAGTCATCGGACTGTCCGGTTCTGACTTCGAATTTCCAACCGAAAACCCTACGTCGAACCAACACATAGTGTTCCCTCACCGGGGAACACATTCTCACCTACTCCACTCAGGAGAATATACCTGTTGCTAGACTGGTCCTCTAGATCGATTAGACTTTTGCTTAGCGCCCTAGGTTCCAGGACATTCTACTGGACGACCGCTCCATGACTTGTTCAGTCTTCCACCCGGTTCGCGACACTAGAACTTTCCACCTAGAGTCTCCGACTCTAGGACTTTTGCCCAAAGCCCTCGACCCGCTAAGACTTTCCGCCTAGGGTTACTACCCCCTAGGATTTTCCACCTGCCTAACAACAGCTAGGACTTTTGCCTAAGTAGACTTATCACTTTCTTGAAAACTCATTCAAACACGTTAGATAACAAATAACCTTAACTTTGAACCTTTTGCCATTATCAAAATTTAGGCTCAATCGTCGGATGTTTCCCGCACCAACAATCTCCTCCTTTTTGATTATGGAAAGAAAATTCAAAGTTAAGTATAATAATAGTACCATAAATGTATACAAACATAAATGTAATATCAAGATTCGCATGAACATTAAAACCGTTTAGTTACAAAAATATATATATATATATATATATATATATATATATATATATATATATATATATTTAGTTGCAATCAAGTCTCCCCTTAATCACTTATTCATTTTTAAATTCACTTCTAATTACTTAAGTTTCACTTTCCCTTTAATTACTTAACTTTCACTTTCTTTCTCCCCCCCTTTGTCATATATCAAAAATATTACTTAAAAAATAGAGAAAAGAATGGAAAGGTAGAAAAGTTTTAGCTCCTTCTAAAAGATAGTCTTTACTTAAAAAAATTAGTTTTGGAAGAGAAGGATAAAATGTAGAATTTTTTTTTGGCTTTTCGCAAAAATGAGCTTTAAAGAATTTTACAATTCAGCACTTTAGCTTGAAAATAAAAATCTCATAAAAAGTTTAGTAAAATGTAAAAACCTTTTTGATGAAAAATATTTTTGATAAACATCGAGTTTAAAAAATAATTTTGAAGTAATATAATGAAATAGGGTATACCTAGGAGGTATTTTGGGTTGAAGGGGAGAAAATTAGGTTGCAGAGGGCGCCTCGGTGTGAGTTGAGTCCTGAAAAAATGCGAACAGAGAAAGGTTCTGTTTGCTAAAAAAATTAGCGTTGAGGGCACCCTCAACTGCATGGAGGGCGCCCTTAATGAGTTATGGGGGACGCCTCCGACCTGTTGGGAGGCACCCACCTTAGTTTTGACGGAAGTTTTTCCCGTCGCTCCCGAGGGCGCCTCCATTTATTTGGAGACGTCCTACGATCAACACATTTTTGTTTTGTTTTGTTTTGTTTGCTTGTGTTAGGTTAATTTAGAGATAAGTAGTATTAATTAATTAAGATTTAATTGATTGGTTAAAATAAATTAAAATAATTAATTAGGTTAAATTTAATTTAATTAATTAATTAGGTTAAATTAAATTAATTAATTAGGTTAAATTAATTTAGATTAATTTAATCAGTTTTATTAATTCAATTAATTAGATTAATTAGATTTATTAATTGATTAGGTTAATTAATTAAGATTAATTTAATCAGTTTTATTAATTCGATTAATTAGTTAAATTGGTTAGATCTAAATTTTACCTAAGTCCATCTCATCCTTTTCTAAATTATCAATCAGGGAACTTTATAGGTTTTTGTGAGATGATTAAATTAATCTTTGATTTAGATTATCATCTAAGGATTAATTTACATTTGAGTTAGACTCAGATTTTATAATTAGTAATTAAATATCTATTTCAAGGATTGACTTCCAGGCTGTGGCGAGGTACTATGCCTTCTTGGGTATGAGATCATCCACCACTTCTAGATAAAGCCTTTCAAAGAAATTAGATATTTAGTTTTCTTTTTGAAACCCCTAGGTCTAATTGGTCAAGTGTAAATTACGCCTTGTTCCTTATCTAGCCTAATCTAAGTATGTATCATAAAGCAAGAAAAAACAAGCATTAAACAATTCTATTTATTAATAAAAATAGTCTTTCTATTGGCTCCCCTGGATCATAGACTCGATAAGGTCTATCAAGGTAATGGATTTGATCCTTGGGGACCCAATAATGTCCAAGTTCAACTTGATTAACCAAGTCTGACTTGAGGACCCATGCTTGGACTAATTTTCTATTAGTTCTATTAATAAGGGATAAATAAGATTTGTATTTTAATTTAGCCTTAAATCCAAGTCCGGATCGGTTGTAAACGGTTCACTGTTTTCCAAGAATAGATCAAGATTCTTGGAACCCAAGGTGAACCATTCCAACGTATCCTTTAGTTCCTTGATTTGATTTTTCAGGCTAGAATTCTCTTCCTCAAACATTTGGACTTGAGTTAAAGTTTCAGTCTGAATAAGGTCAGTCAAGGAGCTAGGGTTAGTCACTTTTTTAAGGGTTGTTACCTCCTTTTGAAGTGATTTGACCCGAACATTGAATTTAGCTAATTTGCACATAAGGTAATTGACTAAATTATAAAGTTTATTTACTTGAGAAATACTTACAGTGGGTTTAGGCCATTCAAAAACGGATACGGATCCATGGCTTCTCTTGGACTCTATTTCCGATTCGCTGTCGGTCTCGGATTTGTCGATTTGTTCCTGAGTTGTCAGCGCAAGGAAGCTCGCCTACTCGAGCTCTTCGTTTGAATCTTCTGACGATGACTCATCCCAAGTTGCTTGTAGTGCCTTCTTCTTCCTCTGCTTCTTTGCTTCCTTTTGGTTTGGACAGTTGGCTTTGACGTGTCCCTTTTGATTGCAACCATAGCATGTTACTTCGAACTTCACCTTTGGACTTGTTTGTACTTTCTTGGATTGAATCACCTTTTTGATGTCCTTCTTTGTGAATCCCTTCTTCTTTTTGTAGAGTATGCACACTAGGTTGACGAGTTCGACTGCTATTTCGTCGTTGTCATCATCTGAGTCCGGTTCTTCTTTGGACTCGGGTTCAATCTGATGCTTCTTTCTAGCCTCCTTTGCCTTGCTTGTACCTACAATCAACGCAATACCTTTCTCGGCCGGACGTGCATTAGTCTGTTCATGCAATTCAAATAGGAAAACAACTCATCTAGTTTAATTAAAGACAAATCCTTAGATGTCTTGTAGGCGTCTACCATTGATGCCCACAATGTATTCCTCGGAAAAGTGTTGAGTGCATACCTTATTACATCCCGATTCTCCACCTTTTGTCCGATTGCGTGGAGGTCGTTGAGAAGATTTTGAATGTGCGCGTGAAGTTGGCTAGGCGTCTCACCTTCTTGCATCTTGACGTTATTCAGTTTATTAAAAAGTAAATCACGCTTGCTTACCTTTGTGTTAGAAGTGCCCTCGTGCAACTCGATCAATTTTTCCTACAACTCTTTCGCGCTTGAGAATGGGCCGACTCAGTTCAACTCCTCCTTTGTCAGCCCACATTGAAGAGTGCACGTTGCTTTGGCGTTGGCTTCGACCTTCTTTATTATACTTGCGTCCCAGCTCTCGCATGAAACTGGTTTTCCCGTGCCGTTGAGTGGGAGTGTGATGCCAGTTTTAATGATCATCCACATCTCGAACTGGGTTTGAAAGTAAGACTCTATTCGGCCCTTCCAGTAGCCGAAATCTTTGCCGGAGAAGAGCGACAGTCAGGTTGTGCTATAGCATTCTTGATGGGTCATTTTAGAGAAAACCTCGCACACAAAAAGACAAGAAATTTTGTTCCAAGACTTGGTCTTAGATTTAGTAGTGTGTGATTTAAGAAATTAAAATGCAAACTTAAGTGGTGTTGCACCAACTTCGAGAAAAAAATTGATTGCGATAAAAATAGATTAGAAGGCGACAATTTTACTGATTCCAATCGACTCCAAAAAAAATTGAAAATTACCATGAAAAAAACTGCTTGAATGGTGGTTTCAACAATTCGAAGCGACCCCGCTCGGATACCAATTGTTGGATCGAAAGCGCTAGAGGGAGGGGGGGGGGGTGAATAGCGCTCGTGGCTATTTCGTTCATTTAAAGCAATCGAGTAATACACAGCGGAATAAAAGCAATAAAAGAAATGACACGTTGGTTTTACTTGGTTCCGAGCTTGTGACGACTCCTACTCTAAGGCCTACGCTCGTTGAGCGTTTACTTTGGGCAATCACTATAAGCTCAAAAATTTACAATTTGAAATACAAGTAAAGCAGTAATGAAATTATACCGACAACGGAAAACACAAAATTTTAAAGCTTCGGGTCGTCGGTGTCTTGTTACAACTTTATCGGATCATCCTTTAAGCAGCACATGGAAGAATGGTTGTGAGTTCTTGTTGTATACTTGCTGCTGCTCGAATTGGGCTTAAGTAGCTCGTGGAGGGCGTCTCCAACCACATGGAGGGCACCCTCAACCCCGCCAAAAACACAGCGTTGATAAGCTTTAACTCCTTCACTGCTTATCTGCCTGAGGGCGCCTCCAACCGCATGGAGGGCGCCCTCCACCAGCTTCCAGGGTGCCTCCAAGCTCCATGGAGGCTCCCTCGTGTCTTGCGTCTAGGCCACCCTCAGCTCCATGGAGGGCGCTCTCCACCAGCTTCCAGGGTGCCTCCAAGCTCCATGAAGGCGCCCTCGAGGGCGCTCTCTGCCCAGCTGCGCGGAGGAGTTCGGCTAGTGCACCCGAGGTACCTCCAAGCTCCATGGAGGGCGCCTCGGGTACTGTTCATCCGAGGTTTTACATCCTTTTTGCTCCCTGCAAGATGTGTTAGTCCAAAATATAAAATATATCCTACAAAATAGAGTTAGGTATAATAAAATAAAGTTAAGATAAATATTTGACAGTCATCGGACTGTCCGGTTCTAACTTCGGATTTTCAATCGAAACCCTAGGTCGAACCGACACCTACTGTTCCCTCACCGGGGAACACATCCTCACCTACTCCACTCAGGAGAATATACCTGTTGTCAGACCGATCCTCTAGACCGACTGAACTTTTGCTCAGTACTCGAGGTTCCAGGACTTTCTGCTCGTCCGCTCCACGACCCGTCCAGTCTTCCACCCGGTTCGCGACACCAGGACTTTCCACCTAGAGTCCCTGACTCTAGGACTTTTGCCCGAACCCCTCGACCTGCTAAGACTTCCCTCCTAGGGTTACCATCCCCTAGGACCTAGGGTTACCACCCCCTAGGGGTTTCCACCTATCTAACAACAGCTAGGACTTTTGCCTAAGTACACTTAGGACTTTCCTGCAAACTCATTCAAACACATTAGATAATAAATAACCTTAACTTTGAACCTTTTTCCAAAACTTATGTTCGATTGTCGTACCTTAACTTTGAACCTTTTTCCAAAACTTATGTTCGATTGTCGGATGCTTCCCGCACCAACAATAAGAATCTCTTGGTTCAATTAAATATCATATTTCCATTTTGAATTGGATGACGTTAGATAACAAATAACTATAACTTTGAACCTTTTCCCAAAACTTAGGTTCGACCATCGGATGCTTCCCGCACCAACAATAAAAACCTCTTGGTTCAATTAAATCTCATCTATCCATTTTGAATTGAATGATGTAGATAACATCTTTTTCTAAGAGACACACTATCTCTTCATTAGATGTCACCCTTTGAAAATTAATGAATGAAATTTAGCCATCCAAAGGGCACTTAAACTTTTCAAGTTGAATGATTAATGATCCGGTGGTAAGGACGGAGCATCTACGTCAGTGGTGGTCAACGACACATGAAAGTCAAAAGTCAATAGGGGCGGCCCCAAGGTCCTACCGAGCAGATTGAACATTTGACCGGTCGGCTGGATGTCCTTCGGGCCGATCGGAATATAGCTCGGCCACAGGCCGAGCTTCCGACGCTTAAGGTAAAGGAGCTTATGGGCCGAGCGGACAGGCCGCTTGGTCGAAGCACAGATCACTGAGGTGCGATCCCAGTCGAGCATAGGGTTGAGGATCTTCCCGCTCAGTCCAATACATACACGTACTCGAGGGATAGGAGCGCCGAGCGGCCAGACCGCCTGGCCCAGAAAAGACAAAAGGTATAGCTGGTAAACATCATCCTCGAGACGCCTGCCGCCTACCATGCCGCCGACAAGCAGCATGGTCGGCGACCGGACCGGACAGAGTATCGTACGGTGGAAGTTTCCACTGTCACGTCAGGGATATGTTCGGACGATTGCGGAATGACGTCAGACATGCTTTTCTGACACACTCGTTTGAGGTATATTTGGGGAAACATGCACGCATCGAGAAACGTGCCCGCACCTCCCCGGGGGCCTATATAAGGACCCCAAGCTTCAACGGAGGGATGTAATCTTGAGTACTGTAGCCACAGTAGTGTTACTTTGTTTCTTCCTCTTCTCTTCGCTGCCTGACTTGAGCGTCGGAGGGTCGTCGCCGGCTCGGCTTCTTTGCAGGTTCGCCGAAGATCCACATCACCAGTTGAAGACAGCGGAGAGCGCCACGTCCCCAGCGTCCATCGACTCAGCGTTCGGACATGATCATTAAGATTTATCAATTTGATTCAATGATTAAGATTTATCAATCTTGATACAATGATTAAGATTTAATTTCTCATTTATATTAAATTTTCAACCGATACCATAGGAGCCGGAGATAATAAAATTGTATTATTTAAAATTTAAATTTATCCACGGAACGTGTACCCATTAGAACATCCTCAATGGGTTTAACACCCCCTCTCCATTGTGAGTGGGCATTATAATGCCCACTCACAAGAGAGAGGAGAGAGAGTGTTCAAAGGTTTGAACACCTTTGAACACCCCCTCTCTTAATTTTTTAATATTTTCTTTTTCTTTTTTAAATTATAAAATTTTTAATATTATTTAAAAAACTAATAAAAGGGATGAATGAATATATGACGGGGCTCATAAATAATGAGTGTTAATGTTAAAAGAGATGTGAATAAAAGAGATATGTTATTATAATGAGTATGTGACAATTAGCCCCATATTTTTTGATGAGGTGATGGATGTTATAATGAATTAACGTTGCAGATGCTCTTAGTTTACACTAATACCTACAACCGTTAAAGTAGTTAATTTTAAAAAAAATTATTGTCAACCTATGAATCTATCTGATTTAGGAGAGAAGAGCTTGTATGATCAGTATCTCAATTTCAATTCAAACATGATTCGTCTGAGAATTCTATCTAGAAAGAGGAAAACCAAAGAGTCTTTAATTTCTATAAACAAACGAGTTTTGAAATGTCAGATGTCTAGACTATTTCAATGAGATTCATGTTTTTTTTTTCAATCTTTCAAAATGAAATTTCTTCCAAATATATATGTCTTGGTTCCCGAAATATCTAAATTTCACCAACCTTTTAAATAATATTATTTTATAGGCTCTGAACTTTAGTGACTACTCGAATTAGTTGAATTTAATACAATCTAAACCCTAGATCTGCATCCCCTCTGAAAGTCTCCCATATATATATATATAATTTAAAAGGGAAAATAAAACAAACAAATTTGCCATCCTTTTTAACTCTTTATTGAGCTTGTGGAACTTGGGTATTAGTTTGGTGACATATCCTCTTTTAATTGCTTTGTCGCACTCCAATCCCTCGCAACGAAGTGGATTCTAGAACGAGGAAGATTAATGAAATTAAAGACTTGGAGTTACGAGAGTACGAGGGATTACAAGATCTAGGATATGTAATCTTAAAGCCCATGCCAACATTAAGAATGATATGTTTAGTAGCCTTTGACTAGAGGACTATTAGTCGCAAGTCGTAGTTTGTGACTTAATTCGATCTTGGGACTTAACATAAACTCATGGGGTATCAACCGAGTGAAGAAGGAACCATTGACAAGATTTAATCAATTGGAATGTGAGTTCAATAGATTGAAGAGTTCAAGGAACAAACTGGTAGACTTATGAGAGTTCAGGGGCGTAGCTAGGTGGAGCTTTGGGGGTGCGACCGCACCCCCTGAATTTTAAGAAAAACAAATTATACATTGGGGAAAAAAATAAAAAGACTTTATTATAAATTTTAAAAATCTATGAACTTTTATATTTAAAAAATCTAATGAAAAACTAACCATGTTTTAATTTTTTTTCTCTCCCCGATTTCTTTTTCCCCTCTCCCTCCCATTTTTTTTATTTGTCTTCAATATCGTGTTTTTATTTTTTTTCCTTGTGTTTTCCCCTCTGCCACAACCACCCACATTATTATCACCACACGATAGTATTGCCAATGCTGCCATTGTTTGCTACGAGTATCGTCATCGTCGCTACACCAATTCTCCACAGCAAACACGTTTTGATTATGGTGAAATTTTCTTGTTTGATCTTTTTCGTTACAGATTAAAGTGCTAAAAAAAATATATAATGTTAAATTTTCATATTCATGTTTTTATTTGCTAGTCAAGTATGTTATTTGTTTACTATCAATTTTATTATTATTTTTGAATGGCTGGAAAAAAGATAGTCATTAAATTAAGTAACTATGTGTTTAAAATATTATTCTAATGATAAATTAGGTGAAATATGAATGTCGAGGTATTTTAAGAAAATATGAGATATACCTATTTCAAATAGGTCATCATCCCCTCTACTACATCCTTCTCCTTTGCCTTTTCCACCTAAATGATTCTTCAACTTTGAATCATAGATAAGGTCTAAGGATTGACAGATCGTTGTGTTAACTAAAATCAAGGGCTAAACTAAAAAAATTTCAAATTTGAGTTCATTTTTAACTTATTGAATTCGAAATTTAAACTTTTAGAGAGTGAAAATTGATTTATACTAATATTTAGAATTTTAAAAATCGCCCCTTCTAGTCTAAAATCCTGGCTACGCCACGGTGAGAGTTGATTGATGCATGCAAGAGTTCAATGGACAAAAAAGGTTTAGACGTGGAGCTGTAAAAGGTTTGCCCCAATACCCTTGCGAAAGGGTCATTCTAATGATAGCCTGTCCTGTGATCTTCAATGTTCAAATAGAAATGCACATTTATAGTATAAAGCTATAATGGAGACACAATACCACCTATTTGAGAAGCAATATTTATCTACAAGCCATGAACAAATACTAATTCAGACTTTAAGCAGTATATGATACAGCAAGTCATGTCAAAGTGGCCGGTAACCAACTTATCAAGACAACCATAAGAATTTGCCCTGGAAAGAAGTCATAAACCACTTATTTTTCTTTCCAGCATATAATATTATTAGGTGAAAACAGACTCATCATGACAAGCAGAAAAGTATATTAGGAGGAATGCAACAAATATTTTTACACAAGCTGGAAATTCAAGAATATTGAAGCTTCAAATTTCAAAGGCTGCTAAGGCACAGATGAGCCATGCGAGTGATATTTGAAGATTTATGCCCCTTGTCATGTCTCATGCAAACATACCTGGGCAATTTCCTTTAAACCAGTAAAACTTAAGAAATATGCTTGCTTAACATAACTTCTTATCAATACAACTTCCTCAACATTTATCAAGTTTTTCCTCAGGGATTCATTCCTATACCAACCTGAAAATGACACCCTTCTTCTCTACATTACAACAAAATGAATGGCTACATCCAACATAAAAAAATTCAGTTCTATAACTACCATAAATAATTTCTAAACCAGAAGTTTAATCAATTCTATTATGCTCCTGGCATCAAATCATTCTTTTGAATGTTAATTATTGTCACAATCATACCAGGTGGCATATTCCATGCAATGGTCTAAGTCAAAATAAGTAGCTGATGCTAACAAATAAATTGGAAATCATGTCATGCAATTTAAACAAGAGTATCAAAGTAAACTACTCAAATTACAAATTATTTAAATTAGGAAAGTAAACAATTCCTAAAGATGTGGATATCAAAATCTTTTTCAAATGCAAATACCAAGCAACACAAGTGTAACATGTTATTAAAAACTTTTCTTTTCGTTTTGAAAAGCAAGTGTGCAGTAGAATTAAAACACGGCAACAAAAAGTCAAAACATAAGTACGTAAGCGGTTTACTTAGTTCGGAACCTTCGACGACTCCTACTCCAAGACTCAGGTCCTGCAGATCTATCGATAGGTAATTTACTAAAGACCTTTTCTGGAACCATTGAAAAAGGGAATCGAGTACAAAAGAAATAGGACAAGTGTAATACGCTACACTTTTCTTTTTGGCAGAAATTAAGTACAGAATTTAAATTATCGTTACCCAACACTTTTCAAGGATGATCGGCTTAAGCTCAGTGTTGGATGGCTCCTCAGCAGTAGTCGAACACAGCAATGCCGTAGCGGAGCAACAACGGGAAGTCGGAGCAGTCGGAACTTCAAACGGACGCGTAGAAGCTTGTAGAAGAGTTGATGATGAAGCCTTGGTTGAGCAACTCCTTTATAGAGTGTGGAAGGCACCTTCCATAGTGCCGAAGGCGCCTTCAATACGTGAAATCTGATCCCGAACAGTTCACCCCTTATTATTGACGAAGTCTGATTTTATCTGATGGAAGACGCCTTCCAAACCTTCGAAGGTGCCTTCCATGAACAATACTCAAGGCGCCTTCAAAGCCCACGAAGGTGCCTCGCGTATTGTTCACCCAAGGCACTTTGTGTTCCTTTTATCCTGCAAAATGTGTTAGTCCAATACTAAAATATCTAACCTGTAAAACAAATTTAGCACAATACTAATAAGTAGTAATAATTAGTTCTCGTCCTTTCAGGACCAGAAATTAGTCAAGGTCTTAGTTTAGGGATCCAAAATGGATCTAAACTAGACCAACACTTAAAGTCCAAACTTGGACTTGTCCTCACCGAAACTCTCTCCTCCAATGACTTACCTTCACTTACCAACTTGCACTCTATTGATTAGCCTCTCGACCCACCAGGTCTTCGCGCCAGTTGTCAGGTCCGCAGACTCAACTGAACTTCGGCCTCAGGCCCTGCGGACGCAGCCAGACTTCTCGCTAGATATTAGGTCAACCCTTTGACCTATATGGGTTTTGCACCAACTATCAAGTCCTCAGACCTAGTTGGGTTTCATCCCGGCGTCAGGTCCTCTAGACCTGTCAATCCGTGCATGCTCGGTAAATGCATTAGATTACAAAAACACCTAACGTAACTTACTTATTATTCATCAAAACCTGAGTTAGACCATTAGTGTAAATTACACCAACAAAAGCCTCCTCCCATTAGGTCCTACGTCAATTAGAGCCCTAACTGCTGAATGACTGAGCTAGGGGAGGTGAATAGCGATCATAGACTGCAAGTATGATTTTACACTCTTACTATCAAGTTAGCATGGTCAAATACAATTAGCATAGTGGATATGTCGCAATCATAAACATACAAAATTTAATGTGGTTCGGCAACCCCCAAGCTCCTCCACAATATATGATCCATCAGTCGATCACTCTCAGAGAGTCACTATCTTTCTTCTTCTCGGTCAACTACCGGAGGCAAAGGAACCTCTTACAATAATAAGAGTTATAAGATTACAAGAGAAAAAAAGCATTGAGGAAAACAAGGCTCTTTAACCAACTCTATGTGACCAACCATAAAGCCTTCACTACTCTTTTATAGCCTTCGAAACCTTGCACTCTGCCTATCACCCAATAGTCAACTAGTGTAAACTATCAGTCGACTGCTATATCATGATCCAATTGTTGTCACATAGTAACAACTCCAGTATGATTTCCACATCAGCAAACAACTAATAATTTACCGGTTGGAATCAATGAAGTGCATAGTAATGGCTCCCGTCCAATCGCAGGCTCCTTGGACCTAGTCGAATTTTCTAGTTGGCAACCTCCAGTCGAATATATTTAATATTAGTTGACTACTCCAAACTACAAACCTCAGATTACCACAAATTTAGAGTTTTGATTATCAGTCCCTTATTTCTACAATCAACTACTAGTCATCAGCTATATGCTCAAATCCTAAACTTAAATCCACTTGAGGTATTTGGCTTCCAAATCACTAATTTACTGTTGTCCATTACTAGTCGAATGTTAACTCCAACTACGACCACTTCTAATGTCAAGTCTGCCTATATTGAATTCTACCCTCATTCCCCATTACTTATCACTCACATCTCACCAAAGAGCTACCATCACAACTTGACTTTGCCCCTTGACCATCTTCGGTCACGTTAATTCAGTCCCTTGGATGTGCAAAAGCCCAAGTCACATGCCATTCTTCAACACTTCACCTACAAAGTCCGCCTCTATTGGATGTCATCCTTGCTGCCTCAATGCTCCTCATCTCGCGGACCCTCAATTTGCCTCATGCAACCTCGAGCTATCGAGCTACTAACTTGGGTGGCCAATTCACTGCTCCAAAGTTGTTTTAATACTACCTTAATGCTCTTCATCATGTGGTCCCTTGGATTTTCCATACCATCCTTCTTCAATCTCAATGAACCTCCAAGCCATTGGACATGCCACCTTGGACATGCCAACATCCATCATCACTCGACCTCATCAAGCTATGAGCTCTCCAAGCTCCATGTATATTCCTGCAAGTCACCACATTCTCAAACACATATATCAAATATATGAGGCATTATCTAACTTAAATCATTTGCACAAACAAAAAAACTCAAGGTCACTCCAGAACACTTGGGCTATAATTAAACCAACACTAACCGCCAGCACGCCGCCCATGGAAAATAAAGTAGGTCGGGCCTCCCCTTCCCTCATCAAGGTTACCATCACCTACTCTATCTATCCTTCATTGCCACTTCACAAACCTCTTCTCCCACCACACCATCCTCAAACACACATCCCCAACACCCACAAATTCAAACTTCCGCCATGTCAGCTCCATCCCCTCCAAACACATCCTCCCTGCAGCTCCCATGTCCATGACACTGGAGACAATGAAGGAAGAGATGAAGACTGTGCAACAACGGACATTGAGATATTGGGCAGCGAAATTTCCAAAAACCCCCTCCCACTTTCCCTAAGAGAAAACCATCTTTTTTAACTGAATGATGGGTCAAGCACAATCTCAACCAGGTGTTGCTGCTTGACAATAACCTCAATGCCTACATCTTGCCAAAGAATGCTCTAGGTGATGTCCTTCTCCGACGACCTCGTCAATCAAAAGCTCTCCAAGGTGAATAAGTGTTAGAGTGTATACTGAAAGCCTAAGTTTTTGTAAACATTTATTTTGAATAAAGAATAGCATTTGGTCAAATTATCTACATTTGTTTGTAGTTGTTCAATTAATTCATATTATAGATAACATAGTATGTGGTGTCACATACAGAAGATAATGTTATCAGTATCTTATAAATTATAAACAGTAGCTCACGACCAAAATGGAAAGAAACAAACCATTGGAATGTCGTAGTGTAATTAGGTATTAGTTTATCTTAACTATATAATTACACTAGTACACTTAGAGTGTATTGAGTAAGACCATCAGAGGTCGTTTCTTTTATACTGACTTTATAAAGAAACAAAGATCTCAGTTATTATGGAAGTGTGTGCTCTTAATCCTAATATAATAACAAACACATATATTTGATATTTATTTCTTTAATTTATCAATGGGTGAGATTTAGTTCGATAAATCAATAAGCCCGATAAGTTGGGAAATGATATCACTTATAGTGTGTGTTGTTGATTATAAAAGGAAACTGTGTCCTAGTGATCTAGGTTTATAATGTCCCAAAGAGGAGCTCATAAGGATTGTCATGTTAAACCCTGTAGGTGGACTTAGTCCGACATGACGATAAGGTTGAGTGGTACTACTCTTGGAATAAAATATTAATTAAATGAGTTGTTAGTAACTCACTTAATTAGTGGACATTCGACATCTTAAACACAGGGAGACTAACACACTCATAATATGAAGGAGCCCAAAAATGTAATTTGGGATTGGTGCGGTAGTTCAATAATAGTTCTTTAGTGGAATGAATTATTATTGATAAAATTAAGTTGTGTGTTCGGGGCGAACACGGGATGCTTAATTTTATCGGGAGACCAAAATCAATTCCTCCTCTCGGTCCCTATCGTAGCCTCTTAGTTATAGAGTATATCCATCTATACCCACCTTCATACCCATGGTGTAGGGGCAGACCAAGCAAGCTTGAGGATCAAGCTAGGGCCGGCCAAACCTTGGTCCATGGGTGGCCGGCCCTAGCTTGAACCCAAGCTTAGGTGGCCAACCCTATTAAATTAGAAAAGAATTTTAATTTTAAATTTTTCTTATGTGGAAGATATAATTTATTGGAGAGATTAAAAATTAAAATATCTCTTTTATAAGTTTCTACAAAAGATTAAAGAAAGAGATTAAATCTCTTTCCTTATTTGTAGATTGGAAGGATATTTTATTTTTCTTCTTTGTAAATTATTCACATGTTGGAAAATTAAAATTATAGAAATTTCTTTTTATCAACCATGAAGGGATTTTAAAGAAAAATTTTATTTTTTAAAATTTTCGAAGATAAATAAGGAATTTTAATTGTTGATTGAAAATTGTCTTGTTTGCTCTCCATGAGGTGGTCGGCCATGACATGATCTATTAGGAAATTTTATTTAATTTTTCTTAATTAATTCATGTCAAGGAAAGTTAAGGAAATTTTATTGTAATTAAATTTCCTTATTTGCCAAAGCTAAGGATTATAAAAGAGGGGGTTTTGGGTGCCTTCAAGGTGAACAACCTCTATTATTTTTCTCCCTCTTTTCTTCCTTGGTGTGGCCGGCCTCTTCCCTTTCTCTTCTCTCCATCTTTGTGGCCGAACCTCTCATCCTCCTTGGAGATCAAGTGGTGGCCGGATTTTAGCTTGGAGAAGGAGAGAAAGTTTGCATCCCTTGGAGCTTGGTTGGTGGAAAAAGATCTTCATCCTTTGGAAGCTTTGTGCTTGGCCGAAACTTGAAGGAAGGAGAAGAAGGTGCTAGGTGGTCCTCGTCTCGGAAGATCGTTGCCCACACAACGTCCGAGATTAGAAGAGGAATACGGTAGAAGATCAAGAGGTCATTATCTACTAAGTAAGGTATAACTAATATTGTTTTCCGCATCATGTTAGTTATATCTCCATGTAAAAATACCAAATACAAGAGACATGCGATTCTAGTATTTCGAATTAGTTTTCGATGTTGTGTTCTTTTGTTTTTCTTTTCCTTGTGTTTTGATTGTTCTTTTTGGTTGACCTAAAGTTATTTAAGGAAATTAAATATTAGTTTTCCTTAAAAGGTTTTGTCTAGGCGGTGGTGGTTGTTCCCATATCCAAGAAGGTCATGTGCCTCGCCATGCAGTCCTGGAAGTCAATTTTGGAAATTAATATTTAATGGAATTAATAACCTAGGTGATTTGGATCGAACGTGTTAAGTTCCGCAGGAGATCCAAGTCTAAACCTAAAAGAACAAATAAATTAAACTTAGGATCAAACATGTTAAGTTCCGCAGGCGATCCAAGTTTAATTTAAAAGAACACATGGTAGCTAGGAAAAGGTTCAGACCTTTGTACAAAATTTTTGTACAGTGGAACCATTAGGTTTTCCGAGTAGCGACCAACAACAAGTTCTCCCAAGTTATGGATAATTTGTTTTTTTCATTGCTTTCCATAGTCTAACCAAAAATATGAATCAATTTAGCATTCTATTTACAACTCCTCTCAAATCCATTTTTTTCACATTCTCATTCCAATTCCACATCCAATTCCATTACATTCATATGTACCAAACATAGACTTAGTTACAAACACAATGATACATGGCTATTCAAATACAATTATTTTAGCAAAAAGGAGATACTGATCACACATTAGGAGACAAATTTTAGAAGAACATTAGGTTGTGTGACATGTAATAATTTTTTTTTTATCTCTTTTCATGGGATTGGAGCCAAATATCCAATGAACTGCTCAAATGCATCTTTGTTACATCCATAATGATTTGGAGTTTATGAGACTCAAAAAAAAATATCAATGGTTATTTGAACTAAATTCTTATGCCGTATATTGGTCGAGAATATACCATTTTGTTTCTTTAATGATATAGCCATGTTTGTATTAGTCTAGCTTCACCAATCCACCATCATTCACCATTTTTAGTACAAATATCACCCTTTTAGTACAAATATTATCCATTTACTGCCTATGATTTACAAAAAACATTTTAAATTTATTACCCATAAGAGTTTAAATCAATCTGCATTACAGATCTAGTATATACATAGAACTAAGATTTATATCTTGGCACGACAGAAGTATCCTACATTCATGTGTATGTGTTAAAATAGAGAGGTTAAAGTAGTCATTTTGAAAAGGGAACTGAGGATTTTGAGTGAGAATTATGCATTAGATGAAGCATAATTCCATGTGTCTATCCAAAGGGTTCAAAATTTGTAAATAGAACAAGGTTTATGTTTGCTAATATGCTATTTGTTGTACTATGATGTGAAGGATCGAAGAATGCATCTTGGGGGGGGGGGGTTGAATAGCGCTTGGTTTTTTTCACGTTTTTCGAAAAAACTAGAGAAAATGCAGCGGAAATAGAATTCAGAGAAGGACAAAGAAATCGCTAACACAAGTTAGTTTTACTGCTTTGTCGGGGATTTATCCAACTCTGGGCGCCTAGATCACCCCTGGGTGCCTAGAAGCTGACGTGGCCACACCTTAGCCAAGCTCTATCTGCGTAGGTTTTTTCCATTTCCGAGCATGTGTGCTGGCCAATCGGGGCGTGCCACGTCATCTGCACTCCGAGTGCCTGGACCCACTCTAGGTGCCTGGACATCTCGGTGCCTGGACCCTTCCCGTATGCCTGGAAGTCTCTTTTTCGGCCAACTTCCAGCTTCGATTTCCTGCACCACAGAGTTAGCATAAAAGGTAAAATATAGCATTTTAACTTAGTTTGACAATCTCGGGATTGTTTGGTTCTGACTTTCAGATTTCCAATGAAACCCTAAGTCGAACCGACGCTACTGTTCCCTCACCAGGGAACGCATCCTCACCTACTCCTCTTAGGAGAGTTACCTTTTGCCAAACACCTGTTTGGACTTTTGCTAAGCATCTAATCTTGACCCTCGGAACTTTTGCTAGACGTCTGATCCTCGACCTGCCTAGACTTCTGTTTGATGTTCGCGGCCCCCAGGACTTTTGCCCGATGTCCTCAATTTGCCAAGTCTTCTGCCCAGTCCACCCGACCAAGACTTCGTGTCCAATCCCTTGACCAGGACTTAGTGCCCAATCCTCTCGACCAGGACTTCATGCTCAATCCCTTGACCAAGACTTTGTGCCCAATCCCTTGACCAAGACTTCGTTGCTTAGCCTCAACTAAGTCTTGCTTGCACACTCAGATAAGTTTGTTAGATCATAACACAGCTTAACTTTGAACCCTTTGCTATTATCAAAACTAGGTTATTTCCAGCACCAACACCATGAGCACAAACACAAAATATTTGGTAGATGAATAAAATAAAGCTAGAAGTTTGAACCTAAAGAAAGAGAACAATAATTTACCATATTCCATTTATGTCTCTCCCAGTTCATTGCATGACTGACGGTAAAAGATTCTCTGATTAAAATGATTGACAACTTACATTAAAAACCAATCATCCAAAGTATTTGATATTGACCTAGCATCTTAAAACTGACAGCATTGTTCCAAGAATAGGCAACCAACCTGATTCACAACCATACGAGCCTCATAGTTGTCAACACAACTTAAAACAACATCAACTCCACTCATCTCTCTGCTTTTCAAAGAAACTTCTCTTTTGAGGCTCTCAACAAAAACTTCAAACCCTTTCACAGTTGTAATGCTCAGTGAATATCTCTAGTAAAAAGAAAAGCTTAAGTTGTTATCTCTTAACTATATTTGAAATCCTATAACTAAACAAGAACAAAATATAATAAATTAGCAAAAATGTGTAGTAAAAATTCTTTAGAATTTCTATTTTGACTAGAGTTGAATGCTCAAAAATGAAGACAATGATTGGCATTGCAGTGTTAAAAAGAGGTCAGAAAGTCAAAAGCAAGGTATGAAAAAACTCATAAGCATTAATTAAAAAGTAGCATTGCATGATTAACTAGAATTTGCAAGATGCACCAACTATAGAAGTAATGTAGGAACCAATCCAAAAATAGCTAACTAATGCTCTATAGTTTGTAATTTATGGCATCAGATACTAAGATTGAGCTTCTGATGAGAATGTTGTGTATTACTTTATGAACATATTGGTCATATTAAGGTTATTATTCTTTTAGTAATCACAAGATTTCATGAAACAGTAGGTGTAAATACATCAATAATGCTGCAAAACATGACAATAAAATAAGAAATATTCCATGACCACTGAAAGGTGAAAAGTCTAATGAAATAATGCTCAAATGGTTACTATGTCTATTTTTTCTTACATCCAACAAAACATCAGGATTGATTTCTTCAAGGGTTTGAACAGCAGCATCAGTCTTCGTCATGCCTACCTGACAATAGACAATTTGGTCACCAAGAATAAGAATATATTGTCTAGTGTTTAAATTTTGAGTTGTAGCATCTCTGTAACTACTAGATGAGCACTGAACAGGTTGAATATGAATATCCCAAATGACGGTTATCTAACAATGATAATAATAAAAAAAGCATATTGATTGAAAAATATCATGCCTGATCGGGACAGAAGAATAGCCTGTTCATGTTAGCCAACTCTACAATGTCATAGTCATATAATAGAAGGTGACCAATACCACATCTAGTGAGCATCTCTATAGCAACACTGCCTACACCACCTATGCCTTGTATCCTGTATCCATAGGAGAAACACCATGAGAAATGCCAAAAGGTACTTAATCTTTTGAAAATACAGGTTTATAAGATCTAACAAAAAAAATGCAAAAGATAGTAGAATTATCAAAATAAGATTAAGAAACAATAATTCATAAGATTAACAGTAAATTGAATATACAGATAGAACATGCTTGTCACCAGAACATATAACGCCATGATGTTTCTTGTTAACCAACCTATAGAGATCTCCATGTCAACACTTTTATATGCTTTCATTTTCTAGCTTTCATGCAAGGATGTTTCCTTACCCTAATATAGATAGTTTCATTAATGATCATAATCTTAGTATTTGAGATTACTTCCTAATTCATTCAGAGTGCAGATATAACCAAATGAATTATTAACCATTTATGTGTAATACAGAACCAGGTTACATAAGCCTTTTACGAAAAGACACTCTAATAGTTAATTTTTTATCTCGCAATGGAAAAAACTGATTGAGAATTTAAATTATTGTTTGGGAAATAATTGTTCAAAAGAGACAAGAAAGTCTTGATACAATAAACTTTATTCTCATGAATTGTTCTGTACAAAGGAATTATGCAAAAATTTTGACAAAACCATGTAGATATATTTGCTGTTGGACCAATCATAGCTTAAAGCAATTAGATATGGTTTCCTTAAATTGATCTAAAGGAGGGCAACTCTTCAAGGAAATTTTCAGGGAAAAAGCGAGTACAATAAGGTAATACATAAATGAGCACGCACTACTATCGCTACTGAGAATTCTCGTATTCTTTCATAGTTCACTACAATACCCATACGTTGAAGCGCCATCAGCCTACTGTAGGGGTTGTTATCAACAACCTCAGCGCCCATGTCCTGAATCATGAGTCACCAATCAATTAAGATTAACAATCTCAAAGTTACATTTTTTTATTATAGAGAGTATGATTTCCAAAGTTGCATACCTTCGCTTTGGATCTCTTAGTCATGCCAACCTTCTTCAAATTCATAACCTTAATAACTCGTTCTTTGATCTAAAAACGAAGCGTGAAAGGGGGGAAAAATCAACTAGACAATTCAAAGATATCGAATTAAGAAAAGAAAGAAATAAAAAATGGAATTTTACGACGACTACGACGAAACCAAAGTCCACGCAACTTAACCAGATCAGGCGGGTCGAAGAGTAAAGAACGGAGATAGGCTAACAAGTTTATCGGAAAAATGATGGTGGAATCCCTGATCGATGGATCCGACGCGACTGGGATCCGAGATGCATGTCTTGAGGTCCTCCAGATCTCAGAGCAGAGATCGCAGATTCTCCTCCATTTGCTTTTGGGAGATGGGCGACTGCTTTCTCCGACCTCTCGCCGTCCGGCCGTAACATTATTCGATTTACAACAAATTAATTTAGTTTTATTTTTTATTGTTTTGCTAAATAAAGAGTACAATTAAATTTACAAAATCGAGATTTAAAATTATGAAAATTTAACCTTAGATGGTTAGATCCCAGGGGCTTATCCACGTCGACAATTTAATCATACCTCATTGAGAGCATCCATATTAATGGGTGTTATAACATCCATCATCTCATCAAAAAGTACGGGACTCGCATGTCACATATACATCATATTAACATATCCATTTTCTCACATTCATTTTAACAACCACCTTCATTATGATGGGCCATAGAGATAATAAGTTTGTGGTGGGCCATAGGGATTTTTTTTATTTTCCTCAACGTTATTTCCTCTCTCTAAAATACTTGTGGTGGGCCATAGGTATTAAAAAAAAAAAAAAGACATTGAACGCGTTCAATGAATTGAACGCGTTCATGCCTTTGTGTGGGCCCAACCCAATTAATTCTTGCGCTACACTGGTTGGTTTTAACGTTCATTGAACGTTATAACAGTCCATGAACGCACCAATGCAGGTGCTCTGATAACCACCTCGAGTTCTAACTCAACTCTAGCCTAAGTTTTCTCGGACGGACAATTGACTAGTATATAGTGATATTATTATCATAAGGTATAAGGGTTAAATTTTGGTTAAGGTACACATAAAATACGTGAAGAATCATCATTAGAACCATCATACTAGTCGACCATTGATGAACTGATCGGATTAACCAACCAAAGTTGGCCTCAGTAATTATGTATTGAACAGATGAAAAAACCTCTGTAACAGTTAGTAGTGGAAAGTCATAGCAAAACTTGTAGCTACTTGTATAAAAAATAAGTATGATCCCCCTAAACAATAAAATATGTTGACATGAAGAGGAACATATTTACTAGTTCCTCTTGTCTGAGTTTAGATCCTTTGGTTTGCAATCCATGGTCCCTTCTTGATCCTTTCTATAATTTGTATGTCTTATTACGGTCAGAATCCGATTAAAATTGGTTACGATCTCCTCTGGATTCACCTTCCTACCTAGACTATAGTTTTGGGCCGAGCTAGGTCCCCTGCTAGGCACCATATAATCTGCCCATAGCTAGTGACATTCAACCGCTTGGCTCGACCCAAAAATATAACCTATATAGGAAGGTGAACCCAGGGGATATCGCAGTCAATTTTGACCGGATTCCGGCCGCGATCCGACATGCAAATTGCAAAGGGACCAAGAAGGAACCAGGGATTGCGGAACAAATAATCTGGACTCCTGGATGTCTACCCTCCCCCATGTGCTATTCAGGAGATCAGATCCTCTCATCTACTTTTTGTGGACCAAAAGATGATCCACAATGTAATTGCGGCCAGATCACAATCGTGATTTGACCGTAATTGGTTGCAATTCCTCCCAGAGTTCACCTTTCCACCCAGGTTATAGTTTGGGTTGGGGTGGGCGGTCAGAGGCCGCCCCCCACTCGGCGCCCCATAGCTCGACCACTCGGCCATCCACCCACCACCAGCGGCATCCGGCCACCTATCCGAACTCAAACTACTACCTGGATGGGAAGATGAACCCAGGGAGAGATCGCAACCAATTGCAACTAAATCATGGTTGTGATCCGACCGCAATTGCATTGTGGATCATCCCCTAGTCCACAAAAAGTGGACCAGAAGATCATCTCTCGCTATTCAACTATCCAAGGCTAGTAGTCACCCATGATTTACCTCTTCCGTGTTGGCCTAAGGATGGGCTGACGGATGTGATGGGTGAGTGAATTATCTTTTTACCACCATTGGCTGCACCCGTGAGGATAAAATATACAAAAAAAAAAAACCAACCTTAGGGAGGTATATGAAAAAGATAGAAGTGTCAATTCGGGTGGGTTGAATCAGATTCTATTCAAATTGGGTTGAAAAAAAATTATAAAAAAGTTTAACCCGAATCCAATCCGACCCCAATAACTCAAATAACTCTAAATCAATCTGAATTTGACCTGAAAATCCCCAATCCAAAAATCCTCCAATCCAAATTCGACTCAAACCTGAACTTGATTTTTTATCAACTCAGATTGGATCGTGGATCCATTTTTGACACCCTTAGAAAAAGGATACAAATACGGGTGTAAATGATTCGATCCAAGTCAAATTTAAAATTATGAAATTCCAACCTTAAATGTCTACCTTAGATCGTAATAAAAAGTGATTATGCTCACCTCAGATGCCCCTTAAAGTCAGTCCCCAGTTCACGAGGACAGCTTATAGCTGATTGTCAAGTAACTAGGGGGTGAGAGGAGTTTTTTTTCGAGAACATGAACCCATCGGGAATTGATCCCTACCCCATTGTAACAAATCTGACACACTCTAACCAACTGGATACGTCATGGGAACCTAAATTTCTACCTTAAAGGTAATAACTCTCATCCCAAGTGACTCAATATCACCGCTATCCTAGCTAGATACAGATAGATAAATCACAGAGGATATTTTTTTACCCTAACACATCAATCCTTTGTTTGAGGAGGTCATATACCCAATCAAATATTTTATACCCGCTAAAAATTAACGATAAGCTCTATTAGAGCAATCACCTATATAATTTGTAAATGGCAAAAATGCGATTTGCTCGCCTCATATATAATTTTAATAAATAATTATATAAAATAACATGAAATACTAGTACAAATAAAAAGAAGGGGAGCACATTGAATTTACTACACTAACACTAAATTTAAGGATTTTCATATACTATGAATGAAACAAAACCATATTGAATTTTTATGATAACTCAGCCCAAGCACCCTCCTCGTGAGTACCCTGCATCAGTCTTTGCTTCCCTCATTCATAAACTGTCATACAGTTACTACAAGTGAACATTTCATTTGCGGTTCATGACTCCAAATTATACAGCCAGACTGAAATCAGGCACTAAACTGACAATAATCGATATTTAGATACAATCTTTCCTCAAGGTTCTAATACATGAAAAGTATAACAGTTGCTTAGTCATTCCCTCTAAGTTAGAGGTCGCATAATCGATGTTGTCTGTACTAACCATTCAAACAGCTACTGAAACTACAAGACCCTTGCTGCTCTAGAATTTCACTAAGCATACTACAAAATTGAAGATAATAAAATTTTGAACTCTAAATTGTCACAAAAAGAGAAGAAACACAACGTCAAGAATATTGCACGACTGAGGCAAGATGGATGCGCCTGCTTTGAACGAATTTCTTGTGGAACAAGTCAAACTTTCCCTTCTTAATAGTTTCACGGATAGTGCGAAAGAAGCCCAAATAGTGGTGTGTGTTATGTCTGCGAGCATAGGAACAGAAGTTAGTCAAAGTGATGAGCAGGAATACTACCGCGGGAAAAAGCAACTTACATTTCTAGTAGGATGTGAGCCAACATTTCGTGGACATTCAATAGATGATTGATATAAGCTCGTGTGTGATTCTGGCAAGTGAAGCAAGTACAGTTTGCAACAATAGATGAAGTATCCTTCCTGAAGAGAAGAGAGATGCAGAAAAAAAAATCATCGAATTGTACATTCTAACTTGGTTGAAATTTTGCAAACAATGTTAATGCCGTTTTAACATTCAATAGCAAATGACAGCAGGCAAATTTGCACAACTATTGGTTCTGGCCCTGTGAAGTTATGCCAGGTTAACCCAGTTTGATAGGTTGAGCAAGACATGTCAGCCCAATTCTAAGTGAGCTGCAGTGGCAAAGTTTTGATTCTTAGCTTTTGGTTTGTGCCAAGATTATAGAAAGCCACCCAAACCATGCTACTGAATTTTACTTTTGTTTAGGTTAAATTGTTCTTGTGTCTGAATAGTGAAAACAGACAGTCGGTCCTAGAGATATAGATTACATACCTGAAAATTGTAGCTCTCAAATTTATTTTTGTACAGTCATTAGGGTAATCATCAAGTGGACGATCTACAATGTCTTCATCAACAATATTATGTGGGAAGATCAGTGCAAAGCCCCGAAGTGTAAGATGGTAAATATACCTGTTTTGAGTTCAAAAAATATACATTTTGAGCAAAGTACTAAACAATTTAAGAAAGCAAGGAAAAGAATATCAAGACCTCCAAAACTTACGTGGAATCGAAGAGATCCACTCCAACAGCTACACCCTGCAAGACCTCCTCTATTGAAGGGTTTTAAGAAACAACATAAATAGACTTATCGAGAATACGTCTTCTGCAATTTGGAATATCATTTTTTTTTTTTTGAAATTGACAAAGGCAGTTACAATTGTAAGTTGGTGTGTGTATGGAAACTTGAAATAGTTTTCCATTTTTATTCACAAAAATTCCATTCTACCTTTTTTACAACAAATTTTCTTGTTTTGAGGGAAGATCAAACATTTCCTATGTAAAAAATCAAATATTATTATATGAAGAAATCAAAACTTTATCAATTTATAATTCTTTTTCAAAATTTAAAAAAAAAACAAAAAATGGAATTTCACCAACCTAAGGTTCCAGCTATTCAGGGGGGAAAAAATGAAATTTTTAATTATTTATTTTTAAAATATATGAAATCACAATATTATTCTGATGCTCAACCGGCTATTGAAACTTAGCAAATAGATTCGGATGGAAATTGTCATGACTGTAAATTTTAGATGGGGAACTTTCGTAAATTCTAAAGGTTTCCCCTTCACTTTTAGAAAGGTGATCATGCCATCAAATATAACATAGTATGTTTATGGATCATGCTAGATAATTTACAAAAATATGCTCGCACTTCAAATCAATGTTTGTATTCAGTGTGGGCTAGTCCAATCCGATTTAATGAACAACCCCTGAGTGTTATGAATATAATCAACCTCTCGATCCCAAATCTCCACTGAGCCTCCCCTTCTTACTCCATACGTGGCCTCAACCCACAAGGTTCCCTTATGTTATCCGACATGTGAGTGAGAATCAACATTCCTCGGTCAAGAGCAAACAGCCAAGAGCATAGTTCCTAGTAGATTCTAGAACCCTATTGAATATGAGGAAGAGAATCTTGCATTATTTTTTCCATGAGACAACTATTACATTGGTATATTTAGACTCATAATTAACTATGAACCTAGTGTTATTAATGAGGCACTAAACCTACTGGAGCAATAGCTCTATTAATCTAATAGATTTGATGGCTTTAGTACGATAAGACTTCTTCATCTTATAAATAAAATAAATCATATCCTTTTCTCCCTCAACTATTTATCCTTTCAATTATGTCATGTAGATCTCCGGGAGATCACTGTAAATGAAAATCTTCATATCCACCTATTTAGCTTGTCGATGGTAACAAAAGTAGATCCTTGATGGACGTATACTTTGAACTAAACCCATAATTAAAGCCTACGTGATGAAGTAATGGCAGGTGAATTAGTAGAGTTTGAAGAGGGTACAATAGGCATTGCTCTGAATTTAGAATCAAATAATGTTGGCATTGTATTAATGAGTGATGGTTTGATGATATAAGAGGGAAGTTCCGTAAAAGCAGACGAATTGCTCAGATATCCGTGAGTGAGGGTTACTTGGGTCGTGTTATAAATGCTCTGGCAAAGCCTATTGATGGGAGAGGTGAAATTTCAGCTTCTGAATCTCGGTTATATGATTACACTCTATAAAACAAGTTGTATCTAGTATATGATTCCTTCCTTGCACTCTCAGTAAACTGTCATTTTTAACTCATTTAGATTTGACAAGGCCAAATCCTTTAGAAGGTCCATCAACTCTCAAGTGATATTTTTTTGCAGTGTTTATGTCTCCTTCATTGGGAGACATAAACTATCTAGCATGATCCATAAACATACTATGTTATATTTGATTTAAAACCATATGTGATGGCCTCCTCTCCATCTTTTAAGGGAAGATGGAGAGGAGGCCATGCCATTAAAAAACAATTGCAACCCTTCCCTTAAAAGATGTGAGGAAGTAAATTGTAGCCTTAAGAGTGAAAACTTACTCTAATACCAATTTGAGAAGGATAAAATATTATACTACTGATCCGGTAGTAAGAGCGGGCCTCCCCCCCCTTTGCAAAGTCAACGCCAAGTGGAAGTCACCGGAGCAGCCGCCCATCCGGGGAGAGTGGTCCAACCGGACGGACGGCCGGTCCGACCGGACCGCCGGCCGGTCGATGGAATCGAATACCCGGATGGGTCCGGCCAGCTCGCACTTATGGTTGGAAGGCACCCTGTCAAATCGGGGTTCCGACGCTCAGTTCAAAAGGTCATGGACCGAGCTGACCTTTTGACCGACCAAAGTCATAAAGCACCCCTGTTTATTAGTCTCCACAAAGCACAAGTAAACCACTGCGGATGTCCGGCCGGATGTTGAGGGAGCTGTCCGCCCGGACGACAAGTTTGGAGCAAGGGAAAAGGACAGGGGACAGGGGACTTCTTTCTCTGACAACCGGTAGGTTTCACGTGTGTGCCATGCTCCAAATCTTGTGACAGGGGATTCTGTTGTCCCATCAAGGGCATGCTTTGACTGTAGCGATATGGTCAGGTAAGCTTTCTGACAGCCGCATACCTAGGAAAGGACAGAGGACACGTATGCACCTCGGTACACGTGCCCAAACCCTTCACAGCTCTATATAAAGAGCCTCAGACTTCGCCAGAGGGAGGATTTTTTTTCAGGTATTCTGAGACTTTGGGCGCCACCTTGTTCATCGTAATTTACCTGACTTGAGCGTCGGAGAAACGCCGCCGGGAACCCCCTTCCCGGCCCGACTTCTGTGCAGGTTAGCCGGAGCATCGTGCTACCAGTTGGAGATCTACATCAGCGAGCCGGAGAGCGCCACGTGCCCAGCGTCTGTTGACTTCTGGTTCGGACAGGATCACTGATCTAGTGAACGAATTGCCGTAAAGAGGCTTCAACAGAAGAACTCGACGCTCTGGTCGAGATGAGGGCCGCCAAACTTGTGGAGCAAAAACAAAAAGCATCAGCCGAGCGGCCGGAGCAACAAGCAACGTCAGCGTCGGGTGGCCGAGCGGAAGCACCTCAAGCCACCGTCGCATTCCATCGGGCCTTATTCCGCACCCCTGAAGCCGTACCAGCTCGGAGAGATAGAGGATCTTCTTCCGACGAAATGCCTAGGCGAGACGACGGAAAGGGGAAAGCTCCCCGAGCGGACTCATCTCCCGAGCGGATCAATCGCCAATTTTCGGAGGCTATACTACGAGACCCTCTGCCCAAGCATTACGTGCCTTCGACGATCGGCGAGTACAATGGAACAACAGACCCGGATGATCATCTGGGTAAGTTTGATAACACAGCCACGCTCCACCAATACACCGATAGAGTAAAGTGCCGAGTCTTTCTTACCACTCTCTCGGGATCGGCTCAACGGTGGTTTCGGAGGCTGCCGGACGGATCCATCACAAGCTTCAAGGACTTCCGAACGGCCTTCCTCCACCACTTCGCCAGCAGTCGGTGTTATCAGAAGACAAGCGTCAGCCTGTTCGCTATCAAGCAAGAAGCCCGTGAGTCGCTCCGAGCTTATATCCAGCGATTCAACCAAGTGGCGATGGATATTCCAACGGCCACATCAGAGACCATGATGAATGCCTTCACACAAGGCCTAGTGGATGGGGACTTCTTCCGGTCGCTCATCCGAAAGCCACCCCGAGATTATGATCACATGCTACATCGGGCCAACGAATACATAAACGTGGAAGAAGCGCAAGCCGCCCGGAAAAAGGAAACTCCAACCGAGCGGGCACCTATTCAGGCCGAACGGAAACAAAGACGCCATCAGCCGCCCGAGGACCGAGGGTCAAGCAATCCGATCCCCACGCCGATCACACGCATAAGAGGTGGCCGCCCAAGCCAAAGAAGAGATGGACCCCTATGTTCCGCTCCTTCCACCGACGGACACGCACAACACAAGGGATTGTCAAGTCTTCCTTCGTGGCTCCCGTTCCAGGAAGGCCGAACGACGGTCTCCTTCCATCGACAGGAGGCTAAGGACCCATGAAGCCGACCGGACCCGCACCGAGAGGCGACATCAGACGCCTGATCGACACCGATCTCCAAGGCAGGAGAATCGCAGAGAACGATCCCTACCGTCCGCTCGGGAAGAGGAAAATAAGCAATACTTCCCGAGGCGAGATCAACGTTATTGCTGGGGCCGACCGAGGAGACTCCAACCGAGCCGGAAAATCATGCGACTGATCCACGCAATTGGTTGTAGCCAAGAGCGGGCAAGTGGACCGAAATCACTTCGGCCCCGAGACTTAGAAGGAGTAGAAGTGCCACACGACGACGCCTGCTCATTAAAGCGGTAATAGCAAATTACACTATTCACCGTGTATTTGTTGATCGGCCAACATTATATTCAAGAAGGCGTCGATCACCGAAATCGATCGAGCCGAGTGCCTACGACAACACCGCCTACGGGTTCACGGTAACGGCGCACAGATCCGGTTGGCTACCTCACGGGAGAACCGCTCAAGAGGACCAGACAATAAACTTCGTGGTGGTCGACTCTCCTTCGCCCTATAACGCTATTTTGGGACGACCGGCCAATTCCGAGCGATCTGCCTCAACCTTCCATCAAGATCAAGTTCCCGGAGGACAAAGTAGAGAAGTACGTGGAGATCAGCTAGCGGCTCGGCGGTGTTATATAGAGATCAGAAGCCTGTTCCGCTCGGAAGGCGCCCGGATCGAGGTACACGCCATAACCGAGAAACTTCCCGCTTTAATTTACGATGAAAAGGAGGAGGTTCAGATCCATCCGACCCGATCGGAGGCCACGACTTTATCGCCTCGATCCGGAGGAGGAGCGAAGGAGGAGCTGATCCAACGCCTCCAACGAAATCACGATGTCTTCGTCTGGTCGACACATGAGTTGCCCGAATTTCGCCGAGCATAGCGAAGATGAGTTGCATGTCCGACCGGACGCCGCCAAGGAGAAAAGGGATTTCAGGCGAGCGTAATGCCATCATCCGGCGGAAGTAGAAACTCGAGGCCGCCACATACGCGAGGTGCAGTAGCTGGTTGGGTAACGTAGTATTAGTCTCCAAGCCGGGCAGAGTCTGCATCGACTTTCGGGACTTAAACAAAGCATGCCCCAAAGATTTTTATCCCCGCCCGGATAGATCAGGTGGACTCTACGGCCGGTTGCGAGTTAATATGATGCTCGACGCCTACCAAGGCTATCATCATGCCGCGTGAAGATCAAGAAAAGTTAGTGATCGCCGACACATATTGCTACAATGCGATGCCGCTTCGATTAAGAACGCCGGCCACCTATCAACGCCATGAACAAAGTGTTCAGGAGGCATCGGGCGGAATCTGGAAGTCTATGCGGACGACTCTTATCAAGTCATCCGAGCGGCCGATCTCTTCAAGGACATGGAAGAAACCTTCCGAACGCTACGCAAATACGGAGTCAAGCTAAATCCCCGTAAGTCCTGTTCGAGCAAAAGGAGGGCGTTTCTTGGGGTACATAGTGACCGAGCGGAATCACAAATCCAGCAAAGTGAAAGCTCTACAAGACATGCCGCCTCCCGTAAATACAAGGAAGTCGCAACGGTTGACCGGTCGATAACCGCTTTGTCAGATTCATCTCCAAACCGCCGACCGAGCCTACCATTCTTCAAGATCCTGCGCAAGGCTACTAAGTTCCAGTGGGATGAAGAATGTGATCGAGCGTTCGGAGAATTGAAAACATATCTCAATTCTCTGCCTGTACTTGCCAAGCCGATCGGGGTGAGTCTCTTTAACTGAGCATGCTGTAGGCTCGGCACTTGTAAGGCAGCGGCGAGGAACAGCCGGTGTATTTTCCGAGCCACATTTTAAAAGATGTTGAATCTCGCTACACCGGCTCGAGAAGTTGGCCTTTGTTTTGGTTCTAGGCTCCTAGCCGACCATATTTCTTGGCTCACACCATCATCGTTCGGACGAACAGTCCACTAGGAAGATGTTGAATCCGAAGCGTCCGGACGGCTCATCAAATGGACGGCTGAACTAAGTGAATTTGACATCCAATACCAGCCCGCTCGGCGATCAAAGCGCAATCCTTGGCTGATTTTGTGACCGATGCAAAAGCCAGAGCTCTGGAGAATATATATGGATGGGTCTTCCACTCGGCTCGGAAGTGGAATTGTTGCTCTCGCCTCAAGAAGAAAAGATGTACTTCCGTCCGGTTGGATTACAAAGCTACCAACAATGGAGCAGAGTATGAGGCCCTCATATCCGGGCAACACAGCATGTGGGAGCCGGTCGGGTGACACTTTATTCGATTCACAGTTGGTCGCTCAGCAACTATCTGGCACCTTTGACAGCGCTCGGCTTAAACTCTACGCCGAGGCCTTTGAAAAACTCAAAGCTAATTTCAGCGAGGTTCTTATTCGGAAGATTCCCGAACGGAGAACCAGACAGTTGGCCAAACTAGCAAGTTCTATAACGCCGGTCATTATCCGAAGCCAATTGAACAAGTATCTTTGTGGCACATGTTGACCGGATGGAAGGCCTTATGTTTCCGGACGATCGGAGGACACCCATCACGGAGTTTTTGCACTCGGGCACCACTCCTGCCGATCGGGATGAAGCCCACCGCTCAGGAGGAGGGGTTCACACTCATCGCGATCAGCTCTACAAGAAGGCTTTCTCTGCCCGCTGTTGAAGTGTGGACTCGGCCTACATCCTCCAAGAGGTACATCAAGGATCGCGCGGACGGGCCGACGATCACTAGCCAAGAAGATTTTGCTAATCGGATACTTTTGCCGACCTTACAAATGGACGCCGCGGACAAGATTCACGTGCCTTTCATGCCGAAGTATCACAACTTCGCACCGGAGGAGATGAAGACATCACCGCTTCACGTCCGCTCGATCAACGGGGAATGGATATTGTGGGTCCATTTCGATGGCGACCGGCGGAAATTCTTATTGGTGGCGGTGGATTATTTTTCCAAGTGGGTGGAGGCCGAGCCACTAGCCAGGATCACCGAGCAAATGGTCAAAAATTCATCCGCAACACATCATCTGTAGGTTCGGTATCCTCGCCGATTGGTTTCAGACAATGGGCGGCAATTCACAGGGAAGGTGCTAGAAGATTGCTATGGGATCGAGCAACACTTCACGTCCGTGGCTTACCCCAAAGCAACGGTCGCCGAAGTAGCCAAATCTCCTTCGCGCTCGGCTCGACCACGTGGGAGGAAGTTGGCTGGATCAAGTGTCGGGCGTTTTATGGGTCATCCGAACGACTCCTAAGGAAGGAACGGGCGTCACACCTTTTCATCTGGTGTACGGCGGCGAGGCAGTCATTCCGGTTGAAGTCGGCGTCGAGTCCGTCCGGGTCCAATTGTACGATGAAGGCAACGCCGATCGGAGGAACATGGAGCTGGATCTGATTGACGAGGAGCGAGCCAAGGCATCCGTTCGGCTGATGGCATACCGTCAACGAATGAAGCAAAACTACAACCGCCGCGTCATTCCTCGATCATTCCAGATCTGGAAGAAAGTCAAACCGGTCGGCGACGTCGGCAAGCTTGAAGCTCCGTGGGCAGGTCCCTTCAAAATCACCGAAAAGCTCCGCTCGGGTGCGTATTATTTGGAGGATGAGGACGGTCGGCAGTTGGATAGGCCGTGGAGCGCGAACCGCCTCCAGCCTTATCGGGCGGGATGAAAGGTGTACCACTGTAAATCATCCTGTGTACTTTTTTCGACTGAATACTGGAAATGCAGAAATGAAGAATCAAGAGAACAATTATAAGGCATTGTCAACAAACGAAGGCCCCGCGTCGTTCGGCCGGAGGTAAATTATCCGAGCCAAAATGCTCGACGAAGCAGACCCTGAGCCGTTCGGCCAGGAGTACGTTCTCCAAGCTGGGTGAAAGGTGCGCTAAATATAAATTTATATACTTTTTGGTCGCCTATGTACTTGCGATGCAGGAAGCAAAAAGATGAAAACACATTGAGTATTCTCCGCTGAGCGGCTTACCGTTCGGCAGGGGCATATGGATTATCCGAGCCAAGCGCCCGAATAGCGAAGGCCTCCCAGCCGATTAGATTCGCAAGCAAATGACCCGTGCTGTTCGGCCGGGCATAAAAACTGTTCAAGCGCGAGATAAGTTATGAAGGCCAAGGTCGCTCGACCTGGTAAGGAGTTAGCCTTGAAGACCGTCTAGCCCAGACGTTAAACCGTAGAGCCGCGCCGACCGGCTATAAATATCCGCGCCGACGAGCTCCGTCGTTAAAGATCGAGAGACGAGCCGGCGTCTATAAACCCTCCGAGCGGAAGACCGTCGAGCTCCGACGTTAAATATCGAGAGCCGCGCCGACCGCTATAAATATCCGCGGCCGACGAGCTCCGTTAAAGATCGAGAGCCAGCCGCCTATAAACCCTCCGAGCGGAAGACCGTCCAGCCCCGATCTAGAACCCCGCCGACCGGCTATAAATATCCGCACCGACGAGCTCCGTCGTTAAAGATCGAGAGACGAGCCGGCGTCTATAAACCCTCCGAGCGGAAGACCGTCTAGCCCAGACGTTAAACCGTAGAGCCGCGCCGACCGGCTATAAATATCCGCGCCGACGAGCTCCGTCGTTAAAGATCGAGAGACGAGCCGGCGTCTATAAACCCTCCGTGCGGAAGCCCGCCTAGCCCAGACGTTAAGCCGGAGAGCCGCGCCATCCGGCTATAAATATCCGCTACCGACGAGCTCCGTCGTTAAAGATCGAGACGAGCCGCCTATAAACCCTCGAGCGGAAAGACCGTCAGCCCAGACGTTAAATCAGAGCCGCCGGCTATAAATATCCGCGGCGACGAGCTCCGTTAAAGATCGAGAGCCGGCCGCCTATAAACCCTCCGAGCGGAAGACCGTCTAGCCCAGACGTTAAACCATAGCCGCCGTCCGGCTATAAATATCCGCTCCGACGAGCTCCGTCGAGAGACGAGCCGGCGTCTATAAACCCTCCGAGCGGAAGACCGTCTAGCCCAGACGTTAAACCGTAGAGCCGCGCCGACCGGCTATAAATATCCGCGCCGACGAGCTCCGTCGTTAAAGATCGAGAGACGAGCCGGCGTCTATAAATAATCCGAGCGAAATATCATCGACACTGCAATTATCCGTATTCTTCGCCGATATTGTTAGACCGACGCTAAGTCCCGCTTAGACTCGAGGTATAAAGGTTCTGATCGGCTTATAACGAGCGATTCTTGCTAGCAACACAGAATGATATTCGGCCGAACGGAAGGGCTGGGGAAAACACGAGAATGCACCTCGAATGCCAAAGGTGTGATGGTAGACGAGCGGGCAGCACAAGTATTAGCAAGGGGACAGTGCAAAAAGATAGAGTACACGAAAGGAAAGCATTTCATTGAAATTAAAACCTTAGGCCGAGTGGCCTAAGTACAAAAAGATTCATGTTCAGCCGAGCGGCGAAATTACAAGAATTACTCGATGTAGTCGTAGAGGTCCCTCGGAATGTTGCTCAGGAGCTCCACCTGATCGACGGCTGGAATATTGGTGGACTCCGGAAGAAGGCCCTTCGACTTCAGATAGGTCATAGTGGCCGTAATGGCCAAGTCGAAAGCTGAGTACATCCGCTCGCAAATTTTCTCCGAGAACTCGGGCGATCGGATATGGCTTTGTCGGAGAGCGGCAACTCGGCTCGGCTCGGCATCCTGGTATTCTTTGAAGGTCGCCTGGGAGCTTGTGAGGGCCTCATTCAGATGTTCAATCTTCTCCGCATCGGTCGCGCTGCTCCGTCAGCTCCTTTATCTTCAACTCCAGGCCCCGGGCCTCCACGTTTTTCTTCTCCAGATCGGAGATGGCTGTGTTCTTCCGAGTGGTGGCCAGAGTTATCTTTGTGTCAAGCGACTTGACTTGTCGCTCGGACTCGGCTAGGGCGTGGGCCTGGTCAGCTGTTTTCTTCTGCTCAGCAGCCAAGAGTTTGAGCTTTCTTGACTCTTTGCAACTCGGAGTAGGAAGGGCCTTGGGAGCCGCTCGGACCGCTGCCGCCAATTACCTTATCTCCTCGTCCGCCATAGCCAGGCGGCTGGAAACTGCTATCTCTTCCACCCATCTCTGAAGCAAGAAGGCGCAGTTGTTAAAAGCCGAGCGGAAATATTCAGGCAAAACTTCAAAAAAAAAAAAAAACAAACTTACCCCCGTAGCCGCTTGCATGTGGCTGTGCGCGCCCGAGCGTCGGCCCACATCTCGGCGAGGGGCCCTTTCAAAGTAATGGTGTGCTCGGGCACGGTTGGCCGGTCGGCTTCGGTAGCAACTCTTCATTTGGAAGATGAAGAGTAACCCGTATTGTGCGGCCGTGACCAGGGATCGCGCAGAAAACCGCGAATGGATGGTCGAGCGTTAGACTGAACGGCGAGCAGGGGGGAGAGTGTCGACCGGAGTGGCCTCAACCGAAGTAGGCAGCTCGTCCCAGTCAGAAGGCGTCTAGGCGCCTTGCCTCTAGCAGTCGCGGCGGCCGGCCGGAGGGTTGGACCGCTGAGGTAGCCGAGCGCAATGGAGTCTCCACTCGGTCCGGGTTGTTCCTCTTCCCGAACGGACCCTTCCTCGGGGCCGTTGGTTCCCTGGAGGTAGCTCCGCTGGCACCTGCTGTTGAGAGGCCCGACCTGGGTGCCGCTCTCTCCTTCTTGAGAACCGACCATCAATACCCCGCGCCCATTTCCTTGGCCGCCGCCTCCGCCTTTTCTTCGTAACGCCATCACCGAGTCCATGACGATGTCACCGTACGAAAAGAAGAAGAAATCGCTTAGCAATTAAAGCAAATGCCTAGCAAAATTCTTACCGGTGGAAGTGGGGTCCGATAGACTCACCAAAATGTACATCACTCCTCGTGAAGAAGTTTGTTGATGTCAAGCCGCAAACCGCTAGTACATTTTCGTGAAGATAATCCGCCGGTCTTGAATTTCTTCAACTCGGGAGTAGGAGGTAGACTGACCTGCCACTGGGTCGAAAAGTTTGGCTGACTGGGCATGCGGAGGTAGAAATAATAGTCCTTCCAATGCTTATTGGAAGTGGGTAGTTTATTGAAGAAGACCAGACCGGGCCGAGCTTGGAACATAAAGGTCGGCTTGCTTAGGGTAATAGAAATAAAAGAAGACCTCCGGTCGGAGGGGAATGTTGTGAATCTTAAACAAAACGACAACACCGCAGAGGAGACGGAAGATATTTGGTACTAAACTTCCGAGCGGCACGCCAAAATAATTACAGACGTCTACTATAAAAGGATGCACGGGGAACCGCAGGCCGGCGGTAAATTGGTCGCGAAAGACACAGAAACCGCCACGCGGCGGTCTGTGTGGCCGAGCGGCGGGACCAGCTAGGCGAACTTCGAAATCCTCGGGGATTTCGAAATGCATGGGCCTAGGGATTGCTCTTCGGGGTGAGAAGAACTGGCCATGAGCCGGACAGAAGAAATCAAAAAAGAAGTTTCAAAGACGAAGAACAGGAGTTTCAAAGACTGGAGCTAGGGGAAGAAATGCGAATTAGATACCGAAAAGGAAGAAGGAAAAATCTAAAACCTTACTGAGGGGAGAGGGATCGAGGAAAGGCGCCGAAGAGCGTCAGAGGGCAGAAACAAGATCGCCGAAGCTCCAAAGCGCAGAGGGCAACAGTAGAGGTAACGGAGACGAGTGAAGATGAGAAGGAAACGAAGAATTTATAGGGTGAGGGCCGGGCGGCCTCCACCGTCGGATCCAGGTCACGGGAATCAAAGCATGCATCTAGCCGTTTATTTCGAATTGCTTCGATCACATCAAAATATCATGCCACCGCCTCCGTACTCTGATGGCATTGCTCCACGTGGCAGTCAATCATTCGGAGCATTTAATGAAGGTATGATCAACCTTGATGTCGAAGATTGGCGCAGAACGCGAGGAGATCCGGTGAAGGCCATCATTGATTCATTCAAGGATATCTCTACGGCTGACCGGGCGGAGAGTATTAGCATGGAGGAGCCGTTCGGCTAGACTCACAGTCCAGTCAGTCGGACTATTCGCCTCCTTCGACTAGACTTGAAGGGGAGGCAAGTGATCCGGTAGTAAGAGTGGGCCCCCCCCAGCAAAGTCAACGCCAAGTGGAAGTTACCGGAGCAGCCGCCCATCCGGGGAGAGTGTGGTCCGACCGGACGGACGGCCGTAGACGGCCGGTCCGACCGGACTGCCGGCCGGCCGATGGAATCGAATACCCGGATGGGTCCGACGCTCAGTTCAAAAGGTCATGGACCGAGCTGACCTTTTGGCCGACCA